>NC_065537.1:58327676-59695801 GCF_932294415.1 Quercus robur
TTCCAGGTCATTCCGACTGAAATTAAAGTAGCCTATTTTCAGTAAATTCTTGCCAAAATTAAACTATTAACTATATGACATATTCACTAAACTATATGGCATTAAAAAAAAAAAAAAAAAAAAACCAATATGTCACATTCAGTAATAAAATATTATTATGCAGTTTCCATAAATAAATAAAAATAATAATCTTATGCAGTAAAAGAAAGTGATGGATAAGGATGAAAAGTGAGTCATACCCAGAGACCAATAAGGCATTGGAGCTGGCCTGCCAACAAAGGAAGTGTACTGATCTATCACGCCCAAAGGTGTAGGCCCAGCAAAGAAGTAAAAATCTAAAACACCACCAATAACCTTGTACGTCAATGAAGTCCCTCCGTAAAACACATCCATCCCATTGCTGTTTAGCAACAAAACCGAGTGTGCATAGGGCTTTCCACCCACATTCCTAAGATCCATGTACACCGGGTGGGACCCATATAAATCAGTGTTAACATTGATAGCTGAAATATCAGTGGTATACAGAGTGTACGGATCATTTGGATACAGTTTGATCCCATGTGGCTGTGTGTTCTCACCCAACCCATACAGTGACGCATCATTAGGCAACTTAGTGGAAATCTCAAGGTACTGGTCCTTAAACACCAAATTACCAAATGGGTCTGATTCGTCTGAGCTTGAATTGAAAAGGGTTTGCCCATTTGATTTTCTCTTCACAGCAAACCCAAATGGGTCTGTGGTGTAGCTGAAAACGAGCTCAGAGCCTGGGTAATCAGTCTCGGCCACTGTTATTGGGCTCTTTCTTGATCTCCCAATCGTTTGTTTTAACACTGGGGGTTGTTCTCTAGGCAACAGATTGTACGGTACCTCCCATCTCTGCTTCTCTGCATCAGTGATGTGGACCCTCAATCGATCATGGGTCTCATGCCTGTAGATAATAAAAAAGTGTAAGATTTAACATGATATAATGACAATGTAGCATGTTGTAGTGGTGGTAAGAGCATAGGGGATAACATTACTTGACAGAGAGCTGCAAGGTAGGGATATCAGGACCGTAGATATTGTTTTTCTGATTGACTACGAGGTGGCCCACAAGGCCTCCATCAGGGGTCCGCTCAATGGAGATCAGACGGTAGCCATTGCCAATCTTGGTTGGTGGGGTGGAGGATGAGTTTACTCCAGCAGTACATAGAAGCAAGACTAAGAGAAGAGAAGAGAGAGTTAAAAATGGAGTAGGAGAAACCATGGTTTGTTACCGGCGTGAGTGAGAGAATGTGACTATGAGGACTGTGAAAGTTGGGTTTGATATATATAAAGGCCGAGATAGTGTGATTTATAATGACCGCATATAAATTGTTAGAAAAAATATTAATCTATTATAATTTGACATTTCAAAAAAAAAAAAAAAAGAAAGAAAGATAACTTTAGAGATAAGTTATAATGATAATTTCTCTTTTGAACTTAAAAGGGAAAAATTTTAAATAAAATTTGTTATTTGTTATTTGAAACTTATGACCATATTTTTAAAAAGGGGTGTTACGATTATAACAATTTTATAACAAATTATAGGTGATAATAAGTTATTATTGGTTTAAATTTGAACCTAACACTAAGATTATTTTTTTTCCCCAATAACAACAACGGGTAATAACCTTAAACTTAAGATTTGTTATAAAAATATTGTGAATAATTATTAGTATACATGAATATTTTTGGGCCATGAATGACCACTAATAAATAGCCACCTATGACTATTTTTTGGGCAATAATGACCACATACGACAATTTTTGGGCAATGAATAATCAAGTTCAAATCTTCTATTACATCTTTCTTGCTTTACTCTATATGTCACCTATAAAAAATTGTCAGATGAACACCTATTTATTTCAAATCTAATTTTCATATTTTTATTGTCTGAGTTTCTTAAATTAAATAATAATAATAAAAAAAACCCAAACCATCCCCACCAGCCACCACCACCACCCTTCATTGGTGCCACTGGGAGGAGATTGCTGGGGCCATCAACAATCAAGCACCACCTTTGGCCAGCCACCCATTAACTCCTGTCGTTGGTTGCCAATAAAATAAAAATAAAAATAAAAAGAACCCAACACTCTCCGACCACCCACCACCACCACTAACCTTCACCTGTGCCACTAGGAAGAGATATCTGATGATATAACGGTCAGCCACCATCAGCTCCTTGTCTTCAAATCCATGACTAGCATTAGTCTTGTGGTGTCTTGCTTATGGGTACCCATAAGTGCGTTTCTTCTTTAAACCCATGAGCAGTAAGGGTGACATCATGGGTTCTTTTTATTTTTTATTTAGAAAATTTTCAATAAACTATCCTGAGAAACTACCATGTTGAGAAGTAAGGGCGACATTGTGGGTTCTTTTTATTTTTTATTTGAATAAATTCCAATAAACTACCTTGAGAAACTACCCTGAGGTTTAGGTTAATACCAATTAAGTTCAAGACTTTTTAAAAATGACCAAATTCATCCCTAAACCCAATTTAGGCTTTGAACGCTGTTTATTCCATTACTACCTTCTCTTCTCTCTCCTCTTTCTCATCTCAAAACCTTCTCTTTTTCCACTCTCATATTTTCTTTGAATTCTATTCACTATGATTACACTGATATGAGCATGCATTTTATGCACAAATCATACTACACAACTGCACAAAAACATACACACATAGCCATACAAATTCTAAAACCTAAAACCCCAAAAATCCCAGATTACCAAACATACACACGGATTCATATGCAAACACCAACAAAAACACCATATTAGACTCATTTTAAGACAAACTCCAAATCAAAAAATACCCGCAAATCTGCAAATGACCATACCCAAACCCACCTTTCAAACCCAAATAAAAAATCACCAGATCATTATCACCATAAGAAAAATCAATCCTTAAACTGACAAAGACCCAAATAAACAAAAACCAAAATAAAAGAGATAAAATAATAATAATAATAATAATAATAATAATAATAATAATAGAACACAGATAGAGGAAAAAGATTGACGACCACTAGTAGTGGTGGCGGAGCTCATGGGTCTCTGTCAAACGTTCCTTTGACATTTGGCACACAAACCCAAATACAAATGGAGACCCAAACCCAGAAACAAAAGAAAAGTTCTCTTCCATGGTTGAGGAACACCAACTGCCTCCATGGCATTGATTCAAATAGAGAGTGCAAGATGGTAGTGGCAAAGAATGAGTTTTAGCCATGAAAGAGGGAGTGTGAGAGGAGAGAGCCAAAAGGTCTGAGAGAGGAAGAAGAGAAGGGTCTAACTTTTGAGATGAGAAAGAGGAGAGAGAAGAGAAGGTGAGAATAAAGTAACGGGATAAATGATGTTTAGGGTTAAATTGGAGGGACCAAATTGATCATTTTTAGAAAGTTTTGAACCTATTTGGTATAAGTACAAACCTCAGGATAGCTTATTGGAACTAACCCATTATATTTTTTTTGGTAAATGATGACTGGTGGTGGTGGCTTGTTGGCCGTTGATGGCTCAGCAATCTCCCATGGCGCTGACGAAGGTTGGCGGTTGTGGTGAAGGACCAGCAGTGGTGGCTAGTGGGGATTGTTTAGGTTTTTCTATATATATATGGTTGGTTGAGCCGTCTACCCGAACGCTTGATATTTCGTGCCCATTAGAAACATAAACAGAGTGAATTAATAAAAATATGAAAATTAGATTTAAATTAAATAGGCTGTTAGGACATATGTGAATTATGTTAGGAACATATGCCATTATAGAATTGGCTAATCCTTTGACAAAACGTACTTTATTTGTAATTTGGTAAATCTAAGATGTGTTTAATACTTCAAGGAACAAAGTCTCAAGTTCAAGTGTTAAAACCATGCAAGTATGTCCAAAAAACAAGTGAAGAAGTACTGGATTTTAAATCTCGACATCTAGTATCTATCGAGGTTTAAAAGGCTGTTTAAGCCCTATACTCGACAGCTGCTCAATAGATAGGGTATCTATCGAGATTTAAGAAAATTAGATTTTCAGTTTTGATTTTCATCCAATTTGTGTATAGATGTTTGAGTTTTCTTTTCTCAAAACCCTAAACATATATAAGGATTATGTTAAGGGCCGTCACAGTGGATGCACCTCAATGCATAAGTTTTTCACAAGCATATTGTGAACCGGAGACATATGCCCTAGTTCATTTCTCTCTCTTCAAGAAGCTGCTGTATTTGTACACCATAAGGTTTTGTAACCAATGAGCTTCGTGATCTTCATTGTGTTGATGAACTGAAGAATTTTGCAGCCAACATCCTTCTCAAGTTGGTGTGTAAGCCACATACTGGGATCCACGCTTCAAATTGGTTAGTCACATACTGAGAGCAGTGCATTGAAAGGAGAGATTATCATTACATAATAAGTCTAATTGGGTATTGGGGTAAGGGTTCAATTGTAGGTTGGTATAAGGTACTGAGATTTCTTTACTTGTAATTGCTTGTTGTGATAATAGTGAATTCTCAGGAGTGGTAACCTTAAAATCACCCGGTAGAGATTTTTGCCATGTAGGTTTTCCCTATTCGTAAAAAAATTATCGTGTCAATTTATTTTCCGCTACATTTTAACTTAGTTGGTGATTTGTTTGTTCTATTGCACATTTTGCATGTTAATTGAATTAATTAATTAACTTGGCTAATTAATTGGTTAATTCATCACAAAGGGTTAATACATTCTTGGCCTATCATAGGCGTCCATATGGAATTTTTTTTATTGGTGGACATACAATGGAGTAGGAAAGATAGGGCAAAAGATTTGAACTTTGAATAACTAAGTAATTATAGAAACCCATATACCAAATAATTATATTTCAGTTTGATTTGAACTTAAATCAACATTTATATTCTTTTATTTTATATAAGAAACAATGATATTCATATTTGAGTAAATCAAATCATTAGAAAAAATATAAAAATAGAGAAAATAATAAAACTCATTAGAAACTTACTTCGGCTAGAATCTAAGCCTAAGGTGTTCATATATATTGGGAACAAGGTTAACTTGAATGTAACCCCTTGAAATGATCTCTCAACTTTAGAATGGAAAAAATATGTAATTAAAAAAATGGTAATAGAATTAACAATAAGATTAATAATCAAATTTACAAATGAATTAAAAATCGAATTTTGTTCGAAAAAAAGGACAAAAAGGAAAGATATGCAGATATAATCTTGAAAAATTAAATGAAAACTTGGCATACGGCATACCTTCACTTTCCCATGTTCGATTGCTACATCCTAAAATTGTCCAGCATTTAAATCATCTGAAGTTTACGTGTTATATGGGAAAAACCAGTTACTCAAAGAAAAATGAAAATAACAAAGGCATTTCATAACCATGAATTAAGAAAAACCATTCTCATTGTAGTCCACTAAAAACTACTAATATTAACTAGCATTTGATCAAGTTGTACAAATAATTTTTTTTCTTTTTTCTTAAAAAAAAAAAAAAAAAGAGAGAAAAAGGCACCAGTAGTTTGTTTTTGCCTAAATTAAAAAAAAAATATATATCCATACATTGGCGAAGGGCAGGGAGGGGGCCATGGCCCCTCTTGGTTTTGAAAAAAAAAAAAAAAAAAAAAAAAAAACCCTCCTCCTTACAATTTTTATGAAAAATAAAAATTTTATATATAAATTTTTACGCATTGGCCCCCTTTAAGAAAATAGTCTGGTTTCACCATCATATATATAGTGGTGAAGCCAGACTATTTTCTTAATGAAACTCCGTCTTATCATAATTGTTTTTTGTAGACCCCAAAAGAAAATAACGTCCTTTGATTCTTCTCCTATCCCTAATTTAAAATAGGCATTGATCCTTCTTCTATCCTTCATATGGATCCCTTTTTAATCCTTTTCTTCCAAATAATCACAAGTACGGTTCTGTGTGTTAAGTTTATAGATGTATATAGTGCTACGGTACAATTGAAGTCCTATCAACTTCAACGAGGCTTTGTCTTTGTTAGAGATATGCTAAGTTCAATAGACTAGGCCAAGACAGTCCTGCTTCATATGCAAGCTAAGAATAGTACTTGTATTACAAGTCAAATAAATATAATGAATGTGTGTTTAGTCTAGGATTTAACCTCCTTTAAAAACCCTAGGATTGGGCTTGCAAGTGAAGAATACTACTTTACAATCAACCCTATGTTGGATTTATACAAATGCAGATGCTAGAGGTCTAGAATTAGCCCTAGACGAGCTTTATACTAAATTGGGACACTTGAGCCAATACGCAACAACCGCAATTAGGGATGACAATTTAAACCCACATTTGCGTGTATCTGTCTCACCTGCTCTTAATGGATGGGTTTTACTTGCCTCGTATAACAAATAGGGCGAGAATGGGGGTTAAGATTTTCCCCCGCTCCTATCCCATTTATATTTAAATAATTAAAAAATATTTTTATAATTTATTATAAGACATACATATGTGTTTTTAGACTTCTAACTTTATATTTATGATGTTTTATTATATTGTATTATTGAATTTATACTTTTATGTTTAAATATTTACGTTTTGTATATTTTTTAATTGTTGTATTGCTATGTTTGAATTTTTTTTTTTGTACTTTTTATTATTTGAATTGTTGTAATGTTATGCTTTGAGAAAGTTTTGTAATGTTAGAATTTTTTTTTTTATTATAAATATTTTATGAGTTTTAATTTAATGCATTCAAAATAAATTTTTAATAAATTATTATATAAAAAATTTGGGTGTAGCAGGATGGGTACCTGCGGGCACCCGCTAGAACAGGACAAGACAAAAAACTCGCTCCAAAGACGAAGTGGAGTGGGGAATAGGAAACCTGCTCCATTACCTGCCTTGCTGCTATTCCTAACCACAATAATATTATTTCTAATAGTCTTATCAAAAGAAAATACGTTCCTTCAACTCTCCTCTTTCTCTCCAAACAAAATAGGCATCAATCATTCTTGTCTCTTGCGTCCGTATTCCTTAATTATTCTTTCCTCTCAACAATCGCACATTCGCACGTACGGGTTCATGATGCTTAAAGTGCTATAAAACTGTCGTAGAGCACCGTGACTATTGATTTCTCCCGACAAATAATGCAAATTATCCTCTCTTTTTTCCTATCAAAGAAGAAGCATTTCAAGAAACTAATTCCTAAGACATGTCTGACAATAGCAGCAACTCCAACAATGCTCCTATCATCAACAAGGAACTCGGTATGTTTTATTGTTTTCTCATCCTGTTGTTTTCTTTTTTTATTTATTTCATTTTCAATAATTTTAAAACTACATCATTATTGTCATTTTTTACTGCCGACTTTGGAAATCTTTGATGGCATATGCTTAAAATGTATGAAGAGGATTTTCAAAAAAAAAAAAAAAAAAAACAAAAACAAAAGGGAGCTTCAAATTTCAGAAATATTTTAATATCCATAGTTGTTTTAATTTCTCAACTACTCTTTCAAAAATTTTAAGTATTAATATAACGGTGATTTCTTGACTACTTCTAGCTAAAGTGGGCATAAAGAATGGAAAAGTATCATCATATTATTATGATGGAAATTAAAGGGTATTATTTTTTTTCTGTATTTGTTTTTGTCTCTCTTCCAATAATGCATGTTACAGATTATTATTTACTACCATTTGGGAAATTAATGGAAGGCTTGTCACAACCATACAAGAACATAAACATTTAGCAAAATTACAAGTTATATCTTTTCAGTTTGTTGAGTACTAATTTTTGTCTCATAAGTTGTTTTTATTTTTATTTTATTTTTTAACTTTAGTCCCTAAAGTTCACAATTGTTACTAACGTTGATCTTTCTGTCCAGCTCTATTTTGCCATGAAAAGAGGTAGTTTTGGCTTCTTCTTTTTCCCCAGTTTTTTATACTAGAAATTTTATTCACATTTTTTTATTTAAAAAATACAAAACTCTCTCTCTCTCTCTTTGTAAGTTTCTTTTGTAATTTTATTTCAACAGCAAAATCCACCTCCCGAAGCTTCCAGAAGCCTCCACCACATGTACCCAACCTAACTCATTGATAAGATGTTCACAACTAATTTTACACCCATGTTTACAATTATCCTATATAGCATATTGTAATTGGATATTTGTCACTTTCATATAAACCGATTTTTTATTTATTTTTTTTAATACTAACACTCGTCCACATCAAATAATTATAAAAATAAGTGTGGAACTGGTTGTGATCCTAAAATTTTTCCTCTTATTTTCATTCATCAACCCCAGAGACCAAGAACTACAAAAATATGGTCATATACTTGCACTCGTATGTTGATGAAAGCTTGATATCTTGGAGGCACAATCCCAATTCCTATATTTTCTAAAGTACTTCGAATTCTTTTCTGATCATGTTAGAAAATGGTTGGAACCCCTTTCCTCCCTTTTATAGAGAATAAATATAGTTCAATTTAATTTAGGACTCTCATTTCAACGGCAACATCCTTTAGATGATTCATATCATTGTATTTGAGGAAGTATCCTTTAAACACGAGAGTTGATTTTATATACCAAGTCTCAAGAGCTCTAGGGTATAGATTTATGCCCTTTCCTTACTTGTTGGGTCCCAAATAATATTATCAATAATATTATCAATTTCAAATAGCAATCGCACACAAGAACACAAGTTTTTACGTGGAAAACCCTTTCTCCTTGAAGGGAAAAACCATGAGACAAACTCTGAATAATTTCACTATTATCAAATCAATTACTCTTCGCTTTTTCGCATACTCTCTTTGTGTCTCGAAGGCAGCAAAACTTTGCTGTCTCCTCTTTGGCTATCTTCTCGAAGGCAGCAACACTTCACTCTCTCTTCCTTAGCTATCTTCTCGATGGCTGCAACACTTTGCTGTCTCCTCCTTTATTATCTTCTCAAAAGCGGCAATACCTTACTCTCTCCTTCCTTTTGCATTCCTCCTAAGCGAAAATCCATTTTTTCTCTTTTGGTTTCACGCTCTATTTTCCTCTCCCCAAATGGAGGACCCTTGGACCAAAGCCAAAGCCAAAGCCAAAAAATTCTTTGTAGCATTGTCTATTTATAAGACTCTTTTCCTATTCTTTCTTAAACTAGAAATACATTACTTCTTTAACAAGGAATAGACTTCCTTTCCACACCAAGGAATAGTCTTTCCTTTCACACAAGGGAATAGACTTTTCTTCTATACCAAGGAATAGACATTCCTTCCACACAAAAGAAACCCAAATTAATTTTTCCTTCTTCAACTAAAAAACTTAATTAATTTTCCAAGTCACAATTGGAATTTGAGACAATTTCCCAACAATCTCCACCTTGATTCAAATTTCATCAATTGTCTTATTTTTTCTTAAGATAGCTCTACCTTAATCAAGTAGTCTTCTTTTCCTCTTGGAATAGCTCCACCTTAATTAAAGCAATCCCTTCTCTTCCATCTTAATTCACACAAAGAGTCATCCACTAAATCAACCAAGCTCTGATACCACTGTTGGTCTTTTCTTTCATAACATTGTGCGCAATTGATCTTGATAGAATTAATCGAATAACTCCTAATACTTATCTATCAAGAAGATTCCAGTCTTCATCCTTCATATTTTCAGGTTTTGTACCCAAAAGAGGCAAATGCAATTTCTTTCCATAGAGATAATCTTCAATTTGTATCTTCTAGTACCCAAAGTCTGTTCCATCAAACTTCTTAATTCTTGAAGCCTTGCCTTCTTCTCCGCCATTGCTTCTACTCAAACTAGGGGCGAAGCCAGGGGGGGTCAAGAGGGGGCACTTGCCCCCCCCCAGCCTCACCCAAAAAAACTGTTAATATTTACTTAACTTGCCTAGATACATTTGAGGTAAAAATATAGAACTATTACTAATGAAAAGTTATAAAATCGTAAACAAATAACCAGCTGCTTGCATGAGATGATTAGGAGCATAGCCCACTTTTGCCATCTTAAAATATGTTAGGACATATGTGATTCATATTAGGAACATATGTCAACATTTTATGTAATTGGCTAATCCTTTGACAAAACGCACTTTACTTGTAATTGGATAGATCTAGGATGTGTTTAATGCTTTGAGAAATAAGGTTTCAAGTTCAAGTGTTAAAGCCATACAAGTCTGTCCAAGAATTAAGTGAAGAAGAGTCGTTCATTAAATCTCAATAGCTAGAATCTATCGAGGTTTAAAAGAGTTGTTTCAGCCTGAGGCTCGATAGCTGTTCGACAGATAGGGTATTTATCGAGATTTATGAAGTTCAGTTTTTTAGAGCTGATTTTCATCCAATCCGTGAATGCATGTTTGGGCTTTCTTTTCTCACAACCCTAAACATATAGAAGGATTATTTTAAGGGCCGTAAAAGGTGATGATGTTGCACAAGAGCACAATTCTACAAGTGTGAAGAAAAGTGTGATTGGAAACCTTGTTTGCCCTAGTTCTTCTTTCTTTTGAAGAAGCTGCTGTGTTTGTACACCATAGGGTTTTATGACCAAGCAACTTCATGATCTTCATCGTGTGATGAATAGAAGAACTTTGCAGCCAACATTATTCTCAAGTTGGTGATCAAGTCATGTACTGGGATCCGCGCATCTATTGGTTAGTCACGTAATATTGGTTAGTCACGTACTATTGGTTAGTCACGTACTGGGAGCCGTACATTGAAAATGAGAGATTGTCACTACAGAACAAGTCCAATTGGGTATTGGGGTAAGGGTTCAACTGTAGGTTGGTATAAGGTACTGGGATTCCTTTACTTGTAACCATTTGTTTTGATAATAGTAGATTCTCGGGAGCGGTGACCTTAATATCATCCGATGGGGTTTTTGCCATATAGGTTTTCCCCATTTGTAATCAAATCACTGTGTCAATTTATTTTCCGTTACATACTTTAGTTAATTGGTGATTTGTTTGTGTTACCATGCGCTTTGCATGTTAATTTAATTAATTAATAAACTTGGCTAATTAATCAATTAATTCATCACAAGGGGTCAATACATTCTTGGCCTATCAAAATATAAGCCCATCCTATATTAACATAACCCAATTCTATTATTAAAAAGAAAAAACAAATAGATACCTTGATGTGTCTAACTTATAACCTCATATTGTTTGATTTTTCTACTCTCTTTCTTTGGTAACTTTTAAATGCATTTCTTGTATTGTAGTATAAATAAATGGTTAATAAATAGGATGGTTTTTCAAAAATAATTTTGCATGTTAAGCTAAAATAAATAGACCTATAACATATAGCTTTACAAAAAATAATAGAAATTTACCTAAGTTGAACTTTATGTGTATCTAACAACTAAAAATCTTTCAATTCATAAGTAGAGTTATAACTTTCTTTTATAATTAAAATTTTAAAAGGATTATTCATGTCAATAAATTCCTAAATAGATAAATATAATTTAATGAATATGTTATTTTATCGAGAGTTTTCTTGCATTTAAATACGGTTTAGCATACACATGAGTGAATTGTTATTTTGCAAATTGATCTCAAATACTATATGTATATATTTGCTTGCACGTGTATAAATGTTCTTGTCAAATGTAATTTTTGTCGCCACTTAAGTTAGATCTTGGCTCCGCCATTGGGTCTCAAACCTTAGCTCTGATACCACTTGTTGGGTTCTAAATAATATTATCAACAATATTATCAATCCCAAATAGCAATCACACACAAGAACACAAGTATTTACGTGGAAAACCCTTTCTCCTTGAAGGGAAAAACCATGGGAGAAACTCCGAATAATTTCACTATTATCAAGTCAATTACAATAATTCTTGTGTATGTCTCACGGCGAAAGAAAAACCTTCTTGTTTTTCTATGCTCTCAAACACACTCTCTTTGTGTCTCGAAGGCGGCAACACTTTGCTCTTTCCTCCTTGACTATTTTCTCGAAGGCGGCAATACTTCTCTCTCCTCCTTTATTATCTTCTCGAAGGTGGCAATGCCTTACTCTCTCCTTCCTCTTGCGTTCCTCCCAAGCGAAAATCCCTTTTTTTTCTGTCTTGGTTTCACACTCTATTTTTCCTCTCCCAAGGGAGGACTCTTGGGCCAAAGCCAAAGTCAAAACCAGCAAATTCTTTGTAGCATTGTCTATTTATAAAACTCTTTTCATATTCCCTCTTGAACTAGGAATACATTACTTCTTTAATAAGGAATAGACTTCCCTTCCACCTTAAGGAATAGTCTTTCCTTTCACACAAGGAAATAGACTTTCATTCTACACCAAAGAATAGACATTCCTTCCACACAAAGGAAACCCAAATTAATTTTTCATTTTTCAACTAGGAAACCTAATTAATTTTCCAAGTCACAATTGGAATTTGAGGCAATTTCCCAACATTAGTTACCAGCCAAATAAATTACCAATTATTCCAAAAGCTTAAGTTGTTTGGTGATAAATTTTAACATTCAACTATAATTATGATATTTTTACCTAGTTCATATTGGATTCCTTCATACTTATACTCTTCTACCAGTATTCATTTGGGAAATGTTGGAATTTTTTTTTTCTGACTCTTTATTTCCCAAATATTATAGATTTTCGTCTTTCTTTTTGAAAAACTACTCCAGTTTTAAGCTTTTTGTAACACATTTAACATAAAAGTTATCAAAATAATAAACTATGTACAAACAAACTACCTTAAACTGACGCTTTATTTTGTAATTTTATTGGTGGAAGAGTTATATGGCATTTACTAATGAAGATACAGCCATGTCCGAGGTAGTTTAGGCTTTATGCCTTTTTTTTTTCTGAGGTATCCATGGGATGTTTGGTGAATTATCTTTCATTGATCTTTCTGTTGTCCCCTGTATATTGAATTTCATGCTTTGCTATCTTTATCTTCTTACACTTTTGCAGAGAAGGGGGACGATTCTAATGTTTTGAAGCCAATTTCCACGTCCTCAAGTGTGTTATCCTTTAAGCATTTACAACAAATTCCTCCCGAAACAAATGAATCCTCAAGCAAGGGAAAACAATCATCGTTGACTGAACGAGAAATTCAAATTGAAGATAGGAGTACCAAGTCCAAAGAACAGCAAGAGAAATCACTACAAACTGAATTGACAGAAAACTTGGAGGCTTTTTATAAGCTCTTAGAGAATATCTCTAAATCTCTAGATGAACTGGAAACACTAATCAACTCTACCTCTTCCTCTTCTAATTCCACAGCAGAGTCCCTTGTAGATATTAAATCTTTCTTCAATAAATCGGTTGATGATGTTCTTTTGAATGATGCCTGGTTATCCAAGTTCAGAAAAGCTGCTGCCCTCTTGTTTGACAAAACCAGTATCCTTGGAAAGAACAAGTGTGACCTTTTAAAGAACTTCAATGTTGATCTAGATAGGGAAGTTAATCGTTTTAGGACTCTGGTTGAAAAAGACAAAAAGAGAGCTGAACTTTTTAAAAACCGAAGCAAATATGTTGAAGCTCTAGACACTTGCAAGACTGCACTTCAACCCTGTCGAGATGAGATGCAAATGGTGGCTTCCAAACATGAAGAAATGAAGAAAAATCTTCAAGAGTACGAAATGATTATGATTCAGAAGATGCCCCCTTTCCAACAAGTGTATTCTCAACAAAGTAGCATCGATACAGAGATCAGTGGTTTACGAGTGAATGAACAGCTTTTACAACAAGAAAACCAAGAAATTGACAGCCTTCGTAGAGAACCTTCAATTCATTGGAGTGATCTGATTGCTGCATTTTATAATTAACTTTTCAGGCTTTGTTTTCAGCTTATCACTGTTATAACTATTTCTAAATTACTATTGAAAAACCTGTACTACTATTAGTCTTAATATATTAATTGGTTTGTATAATAAATTTTATTAACAAGGATCTCTTGTGTTGTGGATCCATTTTATTCATACTTGGCTTGTAATGTTTCAAATATTTTTCATTTATCGATTCAAGATGTCAATTCCTATCGATATGCATCAACTTGTATGCATTTCCACCAGTTACTTGACAAATCAAGTATGATCCTTCCAAATTTGGATATCATTTTTCAAAATAAGGGTTTTTAGTATCATGTGGAAGGATAACTTTCCATACCACGTCCCCAAATCACCCTTCTCATAAATAAATAAGTAATTAAAAAAAAAATAGAAAAGTTTTTATTGATCATTTTAATTAGAGATATTATATATAATAATAATCTTTCATTTTGTTAAAATCAAGTTGTAAAATTATGTAATAATAACTCATTTAGTTATTACTTCTAATATATATATATATATATATGTGTGTGTGTGTGTGTGTAAATTCATGACTAAATACGTGCAATGCGCAAGACTTTCACTAATTATATACTTAATTGGCTACCACAAAAAATAAATTAAAATTCTCTCATTGATAGCCTCTCTCTCTCTTTAGCCCCTACCTCTCTCCATAGATCGATTTTTGATTGCCATTAACTAGCTGTTGATCAGCTATTAAGATTTTTAAAATGCAATTTTAGGGTAAACTATACATTTGGTTTCTATAATTTCAATTGTGTTAATTTGGTCACTAACTTTTTAGTGCTTTTAGTGCTGTGTCAATTTAGTCTCTATTGTTATCTCTTGGATGGAAATTGCTGACGTGACAAATGGTAAATGTAAAGTTGTGATTTCCAACTATGTTATGTTGGCTTTAATTCTGTGCCAAATTTGATTGTAATTTCTCCAATAATTTTTTCCTTGTATGTATGTGAGTTTTTAATTGTAAGGGATGAGTATGAGAGATTGTGAAGGCTCAAGCTTAAAATGATGAACAAGTGGATTTTGCGAGTGTCTCACGAGAAGCTTACCCGCAAAAGAGCCACTTGTAGAGCACATGACTAGAAGATGAAGAGTCATGTCAGGCTGGAGGTTTTCTCGAGTATCTTACGGGTAAGGCCAACCCGCGAGATTCGCGAAACTCTTTGTTTGGCAAAAAGTTATGTTTCGCTTTACTAAGTCTTTCCTTACACTATATATACTCTCATTACCTACAAATTGAGAGGAGTGCTTTTCAAAGAGAAAACCCTAGAAAATACACTTGAGTGTTAGAGATTGGTATACCCACAATCATCTACACATTTCCTTGTGGTTTTCCTTAACTCCTATCTCTCCATCTCTATATCCTTGAGAGGTTGCTAGCCCAAACACTTACCACACTCATTTTGAGTGTAAAGTGAGATTTTGGTGATGTTGGGGAGCATTGGAAGAAGCCATTCATTGGTGGATGCAATTGGGCTGAATTGCAGGATCCAAAAATTTAGAGAAAATAAGGCTTTGAGAAGTCAGTTGGTAGTAGGAACTTGGAGGACTCAAGTACATGAGGTAGACTAGGCTTGGATGGTCTTTTGTTATTTGTGTACTCCAACTTTATTTTGTAGTGGATCGATTTTGACTTGGAGGGTCACAGAGAGATTTTTCGCCGAGTTCTTGTGTTTTAAGTTAGAGTAAAATCTATCTAGCTGTAATTTTAATTTGGGGGTCTAAACAAGCTCTTGTGTTTTTGCACAAATCCAAGCTCTTCAGTTTCCTCTTCGATAACACGTCTTGGTGTTATCTTGTGTTTGCATCTCTCTTCCCTACTCTTGAGCTTTCATTATATTGTCGATAATGGACGAATATGGCTTAGGGTAGTGATAACGGTTATTTGCGCTTATTTACTCTTATTCTGCATTTAGTATAAGTTAGAGTAAAATCTATCTAGCTGTAATTTTAATTTGGGGGTCTAAACAAGCTCTTGTGTTTTTGCACAAATCCAAGCTTTCAGTAAAAAAAAAAGTAATGCTATAAGTACAAACTATTTTATAAATATTTTACAAATTGCTGATATAGCATTATACACGTCTATTTTATAAATATTTTACAAATTGCTGATATAGCACTATACACTTCAGCTTTTTAAAATACTAAAATACAGATAAGATAATAACAAGTCAGATTTTGAGTTGATTATTCATTAAGATTTTAAAAATACTTAAACTAAATTAAAACACTATATCTATCAAAAAAAAAAAAAAAAAAAAAATTAAAACACTATAAAATCTTCACCCAGTTTTCACTGCCAACATCCCTTCAACCTTTTGCTCTCTGGTGACTGCCCACCCACTTGTCTATTGCTTTCTATTCAACCAAAACTTTTTTGCTTGGAGAATACATCTACATATACAAGTAAGCTATTTACATCGAAACTCATATCTATCTTTCTTTCATTCTTGTTGTTATTTAAGGTTTTTTAAAACTCATGGATTCTTCTTCAATTTCATGATAAAGTTTTGATCTGTTGGGTATTCTGTGCAGAGGAGACATGCTTTTTTTTTTTTTTTTTGCTTGGAGTGTAGGTGCTGCACTCTTTAAGTACGAAGAAGAAAGTCTTTGCCAAGGCAACTATTCATTGGCTTGCCATCATTGCAAAGGAGTAAGAATAGCAAGTGGGTTTGTGTATTGATAGAATTTGAATGGCAAGGAGAAGGCTTGGTGCCACTGGAAGAGAGAAGGCACTGCCGAAAGGGAGAAGGCGCTGCTGGAAGGGAGAAGGCGTTGCCGTCTTCACGGTTGGAGATTTTGGGTTTTAGAGAGATAGAGATTTCGAATTTTAGGGAGATACATAAATTACTCACTTATCTGTTTGTTTTTATTTTAGAAATTATATTAAGATTATGCTGACATGTAAGTTCAGGTGGTAGGCAATGTGGCAATAAACTAATTTTTTATTTTGACTGTTTACAATGCCAACAATTTCTATCAAAGAGATAACAGCAGGAATTAAATTAACATAGCACTAAAATGTTAGAGACCAATTAACACAATTAAAAGGTTATGGATCAAATTGAAATACAGTGTAAAGGATAAATTAAAAGGTTATGGATCAAATTGAAATACAGTGTAAAGGATAAGAAGCAAATATATAATTTACCCGAAATTTTATGTTTTGAACAACTCTTTTTTCACATTTAGTTTTTTTGCTTATATTTCAAATTTCAATATTTTTTTTCTTCATTTGAGGCATCCAAATGGCCTAACAAATATAGAATTCTTTTCTATAAAGCGTTTATTTTTTGATTGAAAGTATTTTTTTTTTATATAATTATTTGGAATTATAAGAAATATTAATAATATTTTGTGCAAGTCAAACAATAGAAAAAAAAAAATTTGGCTCATTTTTAAGTTCACAACTAATCACTAGAAACAACTTATTTGGGAGAAAACATTTTCAGTTCAAACAAATGGATTGAGAGTTATCCTACCATATAAGGGATATTTAATATGTGAATGACCTAAACAAAATGCTAAAATTTTCACTAATTTTCATTATAAAAATGTACAAAATAACATAACAATGAATATGATTAATGTAACATTAAAATTATTATTATATATATATATATATAGAGAGAGAGAGAGAGAGAGAGAGAGAGAGAGAGAGAGAGAGAGAGAGTAAGTTTAAGTTACACCTAGAGTAAGTTTAAGTTACACCTAGTGTAACTTGAAGCAATGTTATACCATCCAATATTTTTTAATTAAATTTGAATTTTGATAAATCTACTGCTAGATTACATTATCTTCGTATATTCTCTATACTTACAAAATTTAAAGATGATAAAAGATCAATAGCTATGTCATCAATCGATTGTTCAAAATCAAGTTTTTGTAGTTTAAAATAATGTATAAAAAATGAGTTTATGAATCGAATAGTAAATTATATCTAATTGGCATGCATATTAAGAACATATTGAACATATAATTCAACGGTTGAATTTTCAAAATATGAAATCAATAACAAGTTATTGAGTGTTGTAACATTGCTTAGAGTTACATCAAGTATAACTTGAACTCAACCCTCTATGTGTGTGTATATATATATGGTATTTAAAAGTGGCCGGACACATTACTTTGTAAGAGTTCTACAATAAGATTCAGTCAAAAAGAGTTCTACAATAAGATTTGTAATATGCTAAACATCAATGTCGAACCTAGAATTTTAACTCGGGGATAATATAAAAAGAAAAACATATTGAAAGGAAAATATAACTGTACCATAACAACCAAATTAATGAACTAAAAATTTAATTATTGTATGAATTGCAATGTACTTGTAAACTATAGTTTAGATTAGACTTAATTTTTTTGTAATCTTTAACAAGATTTAAAATATCCACCTCGATACTAGTTTATTTAAAAATTTATTGAGGTTCATTATAATTCATTAGGTTCATGTTTCTCCACAATCTCAAATAAATATAAGTATATTGTATATTTGATATAATTAAATATAAATGTTGGGTTGTAGATTGACCCTAGTTAATTAATTCCATTACTCAAGTTGATTAATTAGGTCAAATTACATGCAATATCGTGTAGGCACCAATAAATTACAATTCTAATCTCGAGTGTAGCGGAAATTAAATTTGACACAGTGACTTGTTGACTAATGGAGAAAACCTTCACAAGGCAAAAACCTTATTGGGTAAATTTCAGGTTATCACTCCCTAGAATTCACTGATAAAAAATTAAGTGATTAAAAGTACAAGAAATCTTCCCTTCCTGGCTTATCCCAAAGTACCTACCTACAGTAGAATCCTTACACTAATCACCAATTAGACTTGATCATGTAGAGACTTCTTTAATTGCGTAAATCTCGAATTTGTGACTTACTCCTAACAACTTGAATCTTATTGTTGGATGCAAAGTTCTTCACTACACATTGGTAGAGGGGAAAGCAACTTAGTTACAAAACTCTAAGGCGCATAAGAACGCAGTAACATCACAAGAAGTATGTAGATTCTTGGTGTAAGATGACAGCTGTAGAATAAAGTTTTTTTATAATCTAGTAGGTTAGAGAACGAATCCCTAGAAAAGCCAAGTTATCATGGGCCGAAAATCATATTTGAGAATTTTGGATCTTCAAAACTCAATAGATCAAAAGGTATCAAGTCTCATTAATTCTCAATAGATGCAGGTATCGAGCCACCAGTTTTTAGCTTTTCTACACTTGTTTCTTTGTGCAGTCTTCATACCTTCAATAGTACCACTTGGAAAACCTTTTGAGGTACTTCAAAATATTCTTGAATCCACTTAGATCTACTCAAATACATATAAAACGCATTTTTTCAAAGAATATGCCCACTACAATATAAATATCACCCTAACAATAAACATAAATTATCTATATATAATCATTAGCATATTTTAACTTAAAACTTAAAAGTTTCATTAAATTATAGTAAATTCAAACAATATCACTTAAACAAATAAAGAGTAAATTGAGACAGTAAATTAATGTATAATAAATTTAAACAACACCACTTGGATCCGTAAAGACTGCATTGAGAAAAGAAAATTAATGTATGTAAAGTTGTGTTTTACAACTATGTTTTATGTTGGTTTTAATTCCATGTCAAATTTGATTGTAATTATGTTCAATCATTTCCCTATATTTTTGTGAGATTTAATGTAAGGGTTGTGTGTGAGAGTTTGGTGAAATGACTAGCTTGCGAGTGCCAACCCGCGAAACAAGCCATATGAGAAGCACATGCTGGAATTTGAAGAATTTTTGACAAGTTGGATTTCGCAAGTCATTTGCAACTCAGGCCAAGTCGTGAGAGACTCGAAAAAATTCTTTGCCTGATTATTTTGAGTGTGCCTTTTCTCATACCTTTACCAACACTATATAAACACTCATTACCCATGAAATTGTAAGAAGAATAGGGAGTCTTTACGAGAAACGTTTGAGAGAGAAACCCTAGCCAAACACTTGAGAGTTAGATATTGTTTACCCACAATCCTCTACATCATTTCTAGTTTCCATTACTCCTACCTCTCCATCTACACATCCTTGAGAGGTTCTTAGCTCAAACACTTACCTCAGCCATTCTAAGTGTTGAGTGAAGTTTTGGTACCTATGGGAAGCATTGGAAAAAGCCATTGAGTGGTAGATGCAATCAGGCGGAATTGCAGAATCTAGATAACTAGTAAAGACAAGACTCCAAGAAGTCCGTTGGTAGCTGGAGCTTGGAGGGCTCAAGCACATTGGGTAGATTAGGCTTGAAGAGTCTTTTTGATGCTCGTGTACTCCAACTTATTCACTAGTGGATCAATTTTGGCTTAGAGGCTGTAGAGAGGTTTTTCGCTGAGTACTTCGGTTTTCTCTTCGATAACACATATCGGTGTTATCTTGTATTTGCATCTCTCTTCCCTATTCATTAAGATTTACATTTATCACCTATTGTACTTGCTTATGCATAAGAGTAGTGTTTCGGTTTATTGCATATCTTTTACTCTTGTTCCGCACTTAGTTAAGTTAGAGTAAAAGCAACTAAGCTGTAATTTAAAATTGAGGGTCTAAACAAGCATTAGTGTTTCTACACTAATTGAACTTTCAATTGGTATCAAAGCGGGTATAGTTTTTGGATTTCGCTATCCTTGTGTGATCCTATACCCCATTTGAGATGGATAGATCTCAATCCCTCAATGCACCTCCTTTCTTTGATGGGAGTAACTATGCGTTTTGGAAAGTATGTATGCGTGCTTTTGTATGTGCTATCGATGAGATCGTTTGGGATTTCATTGAGAATGGTTAGGTGAAACCAACAACACCCAAGGCCGAGTGGGACAAGGCTGCCCTTGCTTTGGCAATTGCCAATAGCAAAGCTATTAATGCAATTTTCTATGGTGTTTCAAATGACGAATTTCACAAGATCTCTCACATGAAGATTGCTAAAGAGGTATGGAGAATTCTCGAGACTACCTATGAGGGAACCAAAAAGGTCAAGGACACCAAATTGCAAATGCTCACTATTCAATTTGAGGAAGTGAAGATGAGAGAAGAGAAGTCATTTGACTCATTCTATGGTAGACTCAATGAGTTTGTCATTGCCAAGCTCAATTTTGGAGAAAAGATTGAGGATGCCAAAGTTGTAAGGAAAGTCTTAAGATCCTTGCCTGAAAGCTTCAAAGCCAAAGTCACCGCCATTGAGGAGAGTAAAGACTTGGATGAGATCAAGATCTAAGAGCTTGTCGGTTCTCTTCAAATTTATAAGCTCGGCTTGCCCTCTCACAAGTCTAGCAAATCACTTGCTTTCAAAATTATAAATGAAAGAACCAATGATGCCTCAGATAAGGATGATGTTGAGAAAGAGGTGGCTTATCTTGTAAAGATGAAGAACAATAGGAAGTCATTTGGCAAAGGAAAATTCTCATCCTTTAAAAATGACAAGAAAGACTTCAAAAAGAAGGATGTAAGAGAGTTATGACCACCCCAAGGGATTGTTTGCTATGAATGCAATGGACATGGGCATTTAAAGGAGTAGTGTCTAAACTATTTGAGAGGAAAGGGTAAGGTGCTAACAACTATCCTTAGTGATTCGGAGAACTCACATTTAGATTCTGAAGAAGGTTGTGATGATGGTAACTACTTTGCGTCTATGACAATTACCTTGGATAATTCCAAAGATGAATCGAGTGAATTGGTTGAGGAACTTGGTATACACTTCGATGTTGAAGAAGATGAAGTTTTGGATGATGAGGAAGTGTACCTTAATGAAGGTGATAAGAAACTTCAAGATGTTTATTAAGCATTGCTTGAGGATTGTGGAAAGTATGCTAAATTTGCTAAGAGTGCGGTCAAGAAAATGAAGAGAATTGAAAAAGACCATAAATCCACTCTTGCATAACTCAAGGATGCCAAATGTGAAGTTGAAGACTTGAAGGAGGAGCTACTAAAGGCTTACTCAAAGATCAAGTTTCTCGAACTTGAAGTGATTCAAGCTAATGTTAAAGTGGAGCGCATCACAACCAAGAAGCTTGATAATGTTCTTTCATCTCAAAAGCCTTTCTTAGACAAAACCGGACTAAGCTACTCCGGTGAAGGAAGTTCGAGTGTAGAACTAAGAAGGGAGATGAAGTTCATATCGGTAAAGGATGTCGAAAAGCCCAAGATTGAGATCCCTATTGTTGAGAAGAAGGACATTGAGCCAAAATCAAAGGCAAAAGGAAAGTTATTGCCTAAGAGTCAAAGGGGACCTCAAGTGAAGCATTTTTGTCACCATTGTGGCATTTGAGGGCACACAAGACCAAATTGCTTCAAGCTTCAAGCTCTCAAAAGGGCTTATTCTCTGCATGCTCAAGGAAATGAAAGAAGAATGCCAAGAGGAAAGCAAGCTAAGGGATAAAATGATGGTCAACTCATTGGAGATGTCATGGAAATGCTTAAGAACGTCTCATCATGCCTACTAGCTTCACCCCAAGATTTGAGAGTTATGTTGGTCGTAACCCTCCATCTAAGGATCTCACCCAAAGCACCTATACAGTGTGGGTGAAGAAGGATACTCGTGCATAATTCATCCACTATGCCCATACATTAATACTTCCAATGTCTTAGGGTCATAGTATCATGCATTATGCCATATGCACTCTTCTTACTTCAATGCTTTTTCCCTAGAATGTTTCTTTTAATTTTTTGTTTTGTTTAATAGGTCGTTTTGTTTGTTGATTGTACTTTATTGCTTTTGTTTTGAGTGAGAAAAAAATCCAAAAACTCATAAAAAGTAAAAAATTTCAAAAAGTTTGATCACTTGTGTTGTGTCATATCACATGTGAGTTGGCCTAGTAACTCCGTACTAATGGTGTAATGTATTTACGAGCTTAGCTTGTTATGTACGAACATATTAAGTGTGAGTGAAATCTAGAAATCTGTGTTTGATTGTTGTAAATAGATCAATCTTGTCATGAATGTTTAGTCAATAGTCTTGATTGATCTTGATACATGTGTAGACTTGATCCTATATATCTCCTCACATTTACTTTTATGTCAAAAAGCTCTTCAATCATCAATCTCTTAAAGGAGAGAGAGCTGAAAAAAAAAAAGCCTTGCTTCGAAAGCTAGTTAGACTAGGAAAATGTGGAGCAAAAATGTATTCAAATTGTATGATGCCAAAGCCAATGGCTTATTCCTAAAAGAAATATAAAAAATTTCATGGCAACGTTACTCAAAAAATTGAGTTGTATTGATCAAAAAGTATGAAAAATGGAAGCCAAATGAAAAGCTTTCAATCATTATAAACACTTTGGTGAGGAGTCATATATGTTCATTTCTACTAGTGAGATAGGTCACTTGACTTCATGTTATTTGTGTATGACTTGATTGAATTGATCATTGAAGTTTTATACTAGACTGTGGACTAATTCATACTTGATACCCACATGCAACACACAAGTCTAATGTTCAATGAATATCTACTTCATTTGTGTGATTGTACGTGTTTAAATGTGATGTGTGTATGCTTAATTACTTGATGATCAAACCCACAAAGATTTTAATATTTTATTTGTTTTTGGAAGTGATTTTTATCACTTTGATGTTGAAATTTTTTCTCAAATTGTCAAATTCTTTGGGTTGAAAAACTGTGTTTGGCCATTTTGAGACTGCTTTTGCAAGTAGTTCCAAGTCGTGAGATTTTTAAGGAATTCCAATATCTTAAAAATTTTAGGTAGAGAGTTTCGCGGCTCCCTCGCGAGTAGTTTGCGACTCAAACTTGACGTGCGAAATTTTGCCCTGTGCATCTGCACATTTCGTGAGTAGACTCGTGATTGGTTCACAAGTCACTAACTTGTGAAATGCAAAAAAAAGAAAAGAAAAAAAAAAGGACAGTTTTAAAGGGCTCGAAAAATTAGTTTTCAAAAACATTGTCTTTTTGCACTCCGCGACTTCCACCCTCCAAAACTCAACCTCTCTTGCTTGGATTTCATTTCTAAGACTTCTCTAACCTTTTTCGTCTTTAAATTCCTTGTTTTTGTCTTAGATTACTTAAAAATTATGGTTGGGGTTTATTTTTGTGTTAGGTTGGGAAATCTTAATTTCTTGCAAATTTTTTCAATTTTATTGATTGGGATTAGTCCCATTTTGTTTGTTGATGTTTATGTTGGCCCCATGTGGCATTTTGAACATGTATTTTAGGCATATTTTATAATGTTCATGCATTTTTCATCATATATGTTTAGTTCATGCATGCTAAGTGTTTGATAAAATGCTCCTTATGTGGACACAAGGGGTTGGAGTCGCTACCTAGTTTTTGTAATGGTCTAGGAACCATATATATACGTCCTCTTGAGGAAGGACCTTTTGATCTTACTACCAGAGTATGGATTCGAAGTTTAGGTATGCTCTTGTGAAGGTCTTAGGCACCCAAGATCGCCCAACCCTAAGGTTGGACTTCTATCATGGTGTCTTATGTCTTAACCCTATTAAAAACTAATTCAACACTTTTATTCTAAACTCACACACGCGCGCACACACACACACACACACACACACACTAATAATGCATCTAACATACAACATGGAATTTTTATCCCTAAACAAGCATACTTATCTATCCATAAAGCAAAAGAGAGCCAAACACACACATATCCAAACCCTAGCATGTTATCATCCTATATATCATCCACCTAACATTCATCTAGCTTCATATCATATACCTCATCCAAGGCCACAACATGTAGACATCAAAGGATCACATTGGGAACATGAAGATCATTAAGAACACGTTGTTCGACCAAACACATCCATGCTCATCATCAAACCATGTTATTAAACAATATGCATGTATATGTGAATGCATGACTTGCCTTTACTTACCTCATTGCATCATGGCACATATAGGATCAATGACTGGATATGTGAATGAATGACATGGTATTAAAACTAAAGAAAAAAGGATAAACCCTAATCTAGTATACAATGACAACCAAAAAAAGGTTTAAAAAATGTATAAGCATGTGAGAAGCATTATAAAGAGTCCAAAACATGTGAAACAAACAAACCAAGCAACATAAGAAATCTAGATTAGGGTTTCTGGGTAAGTGCCTGTGTGCACGGCCAGAGGCCAGCGTACACAGGATTTAACTTGCATATGCATGCTCATGGTATGCGTGCATAGGACTTGTTCAGAACCCTAACCTAGAAACGAGCTAAGCAGAAAATAGAGCATGACCTAAAACCCTAATTCTAACAAACAAACATGCATTTTTATCATACAAAAACTTAAACCTAACCTAGAAAAGCATATTAAAACATATTCTAACAAACAAACAAAGCAAGTAGTAAGATTTAAAGGGGCATAAAATAAAAGGAAGGAAAAAGAAAAAAAGTTTAAAAGAATACCTTACACAAAGCTTTCCAAGCTTGATTTTGACTGTTCCCCTCAGTTAAGTTTATTTACAAACTAACAAGAAAGTGATTAGCAATGTTAAACTAAAAGGATTGGGGCCAGAAAAGGTCCTAATAAAATAAAATTGACTTGTGGGTGTTTTGTGAAAAACTTCCTTTTTGATTCACTATTTTCTAGTGAATCTTAGGTTTTTCCCTGTGGGATTTCTGCGTGTTTTGAAAATGTACCATGTAAGGCTTTATATAGTGAAAAAAAGGGGTTTGGAGTGGCTCCTAGATGATGTGAGACTCATTCCAAACCTCAGTCACTATTATAGAAAACTTGTCCTTCTTCTGCTTCTGAAACCCTAGTTACATACATAGGAATGTGCCTGCAAACACATGCTTTGGCCCGTGTACACAGGTCGTTGCCCACGTACGTGGGCCGAGGGCCACTTTGGTCATTTTATTTCCAAAACTAGATTTTTGCTCATTTAAAAGGTTATTTTTTTTCCATTTTAACATTCCTCAAGTCAACTTAATATTTGATTGGGCTCTAAACTGGCCTTAGGCCTTAGAGTTTGAGCATCATTGGGGAATGGGGGCCTGAGTTATAAGGGGTATAAAATGCAGTGTCTACACCTTAGGCATTTTTGTACTCTTTTGGACTTTGATGAGTACCAAACTTTAGGAATTGCCACGTTTACTTAATTGTAACATGTTTCTATCATTGCTTATGTGTTTTACACACTTTTCCCCATGAGTGCTTGTTCATGCTTTGGTTTTGCATTGCACATGCACAGTTGGTGCACATTTAATGAAGACAACCTATCACAATTGACATGTCATGCTCTTTGTCTAATTAGACTTCTAGCATTGTTTTCATGTTTTTTTGTTCTAATGTGTGCTCTTTTACTTAGTTTTTAAGAGTTGTTTACTTATATTTGTACTAACTGTTGATACCGTATTTTGGCTGCTCTTGATTTACGTGTCGGACCCCCAAAAATCCAAAAATATTATTTTCTCTCCATGGGGCCATAAGGACATCCATAATGATGTGGCATAACCCGTTCAGATGCCGGGGCACCTGAAGTGCCTTGAATGTTCAAATAGTGTGTAAAATTTCTATGAACGCTTAGACCCTCAATTTACAAATTACCAACACAAGCTTATAATCAAAAAATATATGTGCAGATTATGATAATAAGCTAAATCAAAATTGGTAAAACAATCTAAACCAAAATTAATCACAACCATAGCAGTAATTAAAAGGCAAAGATTTGTTGACATCCTATTTTGCAACTCGTATTTAACCTCACATGGAGGGTAAAAGGGTAATTTCACATTGGAAATATGTATCTTGATTCTGGTCATTAGATCCTTAGTCTCATTTCACCAAAATGATCTTGATGTTATAACGATCAAATCGACTGGTCATGAGCCGTAATCGGATCATTATATTGAAAGTTATCATCAAATCAAGTTTTAATGGCTGAGATGCACTATTTCAAATTGAGTCCGACTACATGTGATTATGAACAATTGATTTCAATTGGTTATAAGTATAATCAATTTGAGATTGATGATATGTCATAATTTGATTGGTTAGGACTACATTTTATGGTAGGGTTATACACACCTAATTAACTAGATAGTTAAACATTAATTATTCAATGAGTAATTTATGCAATTATCTTTTAATTAGAGTAAATTTGGAATCAATTAAGTCTGAAATGGGAGTGATTGAAGCCATTTAATGTTAATTGGGAGCTAATTTGGGACCTATTAATGTTAATTGTGCTGAAACCATTTTCTAACAAATGACCTCTACTCACCATTTCATCGATATCTCTCAGAATATTTTGAATCTGTGAATGAGGTTAATTTTCCCAGAAATTAGACATCTGAGGCTTCAATTTGAGTACAAGAATGAGATAATTCCGATCATAATTGAGGTAGATATGATTTTTCAAAGTTGGCTCTACAGGCTGTTATAGCAGCTACGGGAAAACCAAACTTTACTTGCTCTTCACTCTCATCAATCTCCACATTTAATGCACCAGATTTCCCCAAAGGTTAAAATGAGATCTAGGTTCATGATTCTTTGTCAACCCTCATTAAATGACATTCCATTCATATTTCCTCCACCATTACTATATAAACCCCCTCTCTCCTTCATTCCAGAGTACATAAAAAAAATCCCCCTCTCTTCTCTTCTCTTGAGTTCTAGTGAAGTTAAGTAGTATTGTCATATCTTGGTTTTCCTGAGACTCAAGGTATTGAGTGAGACTCACTCTCCCTCTCCTGGCTCTTTTTTTCCTCCATCCTTAGGACCTCCATCAAAAGTCCCCTCATCCATTATATGGATCTTGCATGAATGTATAATCTCCTTCCCTAACTGTTTGTTTATATTGCCATGATGAGAATTTAAGATTAAAGCATGATAATTCCCTTGAATATGTTTGAATGTTCTTAATTGTTCTTATGTGTTCTTCACATGTTTTTAGTTGTTCATCACATGTTCATGCATATTACTAGATTTAATCTTAAATCCACATCAAAAATATGAAAAACATGTTTGTTTAGTAATTTTTTCAAATCCTTGAATCTAGGTTATCATTATCCACACACATTCACTAGAGTTTATTTTTCAATCCAAATGTCATGCTTAATAAATTAAATTAGGGTTTATCACATGCACACACATTAAATTCAATATACAAATTGATTGACATATTGGATGATATGATACAAAACATGTTTGTTTAGTAATTGATTCAATATACCATAGTCTAGAAGACTGGTTTCATCGGGCAAGGTGGGTGTCTAACACCTTTCCACCTTGTAACATAGACTCCGAGATTAGATCAAGGGTTAGTAGATCAAATGCTTATCCATGTAATTTTTGATTTTTAGATTGTAACTAGGAAACAAACCCATGTACTTTATCTTAGATTGTATCTAGGACTAAAGCAATGTTATTTTCCTATGATCAATGTAAATTCAATTTCAAATTAATAAAATGAGAAATTTTTCATTCATGGTTTTCTTATTTTTCCAATAATTAAATAAGTGGCGACTCCATTGTGAAACCCTTAATCTAAAGGGAAAAATATAACAAGTCGAATCTCCATTTTGAGAGGCAATAACTCGACTCCACCCATTCACGTGGGTTTGGCCCAACATCCTATAAAACGGGCCGGGGGCACGGTCTCTCACAAGATTAAGGGAAGAGAGATGCAAACACAAAGACAACACAACGATGTGTTATCGAAGAGGAAACTGAAGTCCTTGGCGTAAAATTTCTTCGCCGCCCTCCAAGCGGTCATTAATCCACTAGAGAATAAAGTTGGGATATATGAATAGCAAAAGACCCTCTAAGCCTAATCTACCAAGTGCACCTAAGCCCTCCAAGCTTCTTGCTCCAACAAGGTTACGACGAACCTTGTCTTCTCTAGCTCACCGGATCCCGCAATCGCCCATTGCATCAACCAAAATGAATTGGTCCCTTCTTAGCTGCTTCCTAAGCACCAAAAAGCTTTCTCACAGATATGGGTATGGTGAGATAAAGATTTGGCTAATGTATCTCTCAAGGATGTATCAATGGAGAGGGTGAGAGTAGAAGAATTTGGAGAATCAAAAGATGAAGATTGTGGATGAGTCAATCTTATTTTTCTCTAAGGTTTCTCTCTAAAATTTCTCTCTGGAAGCTCTCTACATTTCATGGGTATAAGGGCATTTATAGTAGGGTGTGACGGAATGCGAAGAGTGAGTTTCAACCAAATAGGGTGTTTTGGTGACTCGGGCTCGCGACTGGAACGAATTGCGAGCTAACTACCTTGCCAGACTGGAGGTTTTGTTTTGTAGTGCAACAGCTGGCGTGACCCTTTAGCTCCCCTGTATACTTCACACGTGTGCCACTTTTGACGACTTGGCAATCGCCAGCCAATCGCGAGATCTAGTCACAAGGCTCTTCTTAATTGCACACTTTTGAGTTTTTCTTCACATTCTCACACACACTACCCTTATATGATTCCCACCTAAATACAGGGTTTCTAAGTGTTGAATTACAAGAAAATTTGGCACAGAATAAAGCCAACAAAATGATTGAATAAATTCAGCCTTACAATCTCCCCCTTTGGCTATTCTGTGACAAAACCCTAAAACAAACTCTAGACTTAACATGTGAGTTGAGAACTGTTGAACAAAACGCACTCACACCTAACTCTAGAATCTGTGAAGCTCTTGAACCATACGTACAAGTATTTCCTGAAAACAACAACACAATACAATCATTGTAAGCAGAAAACTTGAAATGCATATGGAGCAAGCACAATGCGATTGAGCAAAAGAGTTTAAAGCAATAAAGCTTGACTTGACCAAAAACGAACAATCACTATAAAATAGTTACCACAATGATCATTCACACAAGGAATGAACATCTGGATATGCAAGCTAATAAGTTCAATGTAAAGTATCATTTGCATATCCAACACTCAACCGATACAACAACACAAGGTAATTGCATCAATGATATAAAATCCAACAAGGGCATAAGAGTGATGTACTTAAAGAAATGCATAACATTAACAACAAGTACTAAGCTACAAAGCATGGGTACAAAGCACAGGTACAAAACACAGATACCAAAAGCTTTAAACAATAGCACAATGTAAATACCAAGAGTTATAAAAACTATAAACACATAAGCACAAAACAAGTCAAAAGTAAAGTATGTGTATACGTATCAGTATTCTTCTTTTGAGCTCACACAACTCCTCTTTTTAATATGCACACTTCCCATTCTTGTGTTGCTCTCCCCCTTGCTGTATGTTATCATCCAAACTTCAACAATGAGTTTGCTCTCCCCCTTTTTGGCACGAATAGCTAAAGGCTATCCTCTAATTTTTGTTGAATAGCATCTAACTGTGTCTCAATGGTTATGAGACGTATCTGAACTTGGTTGTTGGTGGAGTATAGAACTTTTTCAAATTTGGAAATATGCTGATACAAACCCTCAATCAAAGTGGTCATTTTGTCAGTTTGAGAGCTAGAAGGTAGAGGCTAAGTGCTAGTTGTCTACAACACAGGAGGGTGAGGAGATGCAATCTCGATATGCACAGGCATAGCTGATCCATGACCGAATGAAGTGGCATGAATGAAAGATTCGCTCTTACATGCTTTAGAGGAGTGACTCTTACTTGCTTGAAGAGATATCATGGATAATGGTCGAAGACGTGCCAATAGTGTTCCATCTGTTGGTGGATGAACACCTTTAAGAACTATGATCTTCATGAGAAGACTACAAAAAGGAAGACATGTTCGTGCTATTGTTCGAGCTGCTATTTTTCCAATGGTCTGAAAAATGTGGGCACAGATGTCAATCTAAACTCTGGTGATAAGATCACATAGGAATTGTGCTCGGCCAAGGTTAATGAATGTAGTGCTCGAGAGTGGATAAAGGTTGAAGAACATGATTAATTTGAGAATCGTTAGATCAGTTGGAAACTTTGCAGTTCCAATGGACGTGCCTTTGGATGAAATCTTATGATCTGGCCCAAGAATTTGAAGAATATCTTGTACCTTAGGAAGTCTATCATCATATGGAGTGAGGTTTACATTTGCCGGTCTATTGATTCGAAGAACCTTCGCAATGTAGTCTGGATTGATGCTAAACTCCTTTCCTCATACCCAACACTTCAACTCAACTCCGGTGTATCTAGCATTTAATAGAACTCCTTAACCAATTCATCAATCGGGTCCTCGAAGTTCTCAAACAGATCAGCCTAATCTTTTGCTTCAAAGATCCTACAGATAAATGTTGTTCTCAAGGTATCAAATTTTACAACCCTTTCTACCACAGTAGAAGCATCTTTAAAAATGCTTGAGAAAGTCTATTAATCGAGGGGAGTCCTGAATCTCCCACTGTTAGAAGCTTGAGACGAACGTCGAGTCTGTTTTGAAACAGGGGATGATGGAACATCAGTTACAGGCTATTTTCCTCGAGAGGAACGATGAGACATCTACAAAATAACATACACAGCAGAGAACCAAGTGCAAAACCACAAGACACAAACTTAAACCTGATTAGATCCAAGTTAATCCATGAAAACAACACATAATGTTATTTAGAAAGACATATCACTTAAACATGGTAAATGCACCAAGTATGCAGCATTTAAGCATGTAGTTAAGAATGTAATTAAGCATGAGCAACACTGGTGTGTGTGGTGTGCAAAAGTGATGAGTGTGCACACACAACTAAGCACAATGAAATTTATGAAATCCACAGAAACGCAAGTAACTATGAGCATGATTTGCACAACACAATACTATCATGATATACTACTAAAAAACGAGAAGCATACACAAAACCACGTATATCAAGCATCATATTCTCAATGTCAACAATATACATTTAACAAACGCAATCAAATATACCCAAACCATATTCGAAACACAAGTTTTTCAAAACTCAACAATAACTCAAAAATCAAGAAATCTAAGGTTATAAACATGAAATACTTTGAGAAAGATGAAAAACCCAAACCTTTTCTTGAAGTTTGAAGGAGATAAGATTATGAAAATGGTGGATTTTTTAGTGAGATGAACAGACAAGATAATGAATAGTTAAAATGAGTGAGGGAAAGACTAAAAAGTTTTTAAAAACTGTCCTTAAAATGCAAAACACGTGATTTTCACGACTGGATTGAGTCGCAAACAAGTCGCCAAAAACCCACAAGACAAAATTTTGGAAAAATTGTCTAAGTGTTTTTTGCGATTGGAAGTTCCACCCACGATTAAGTCGCGACGGGAGTCGCCAAACTTTCTGAGTAATCCTTGCGACTGAACCTTCCACTCGCGAACAAGTCGCCAACATGAGTTGCGAAATTTTCAAAAACCTAGATTTTTAAAAATTTTCTAAGTCTTTTTTGCGACTGGGACTTTGACCCGCTTGAGAGTCGCAAAAACCTTCTGAGTAAGCACGCGACTGGAGGCTCGCAACTGGCTTGACCCGCGAGGCAAGTAGCCAAAATAGGGTTGCACTGTTTTTGAAATTTTTGAAAATTTTCGAAACAAAAATACTTTCCAAAAACAACTAAAACACTCAAAAACCTTTTTGTGTTTAATCAATATATAATTAAGCATGTGCAACTTATTTAATCAAGTACAATCACACAAATGAATAAGGCATTCATTGAACATAGACATGTGTGATGTGTGTGGGTACCAAAAATGAGATAGTCCTTAATTTGATGTGAAACTTCAATGATCAATTCAATCAAGTTATACACAATTAGCACGAGGAAAAGTGACTAATCTCAATTATAGAAATATGCATATATTACCTCTCACATAAACTTGATTACATAATTCTGAAGCTTTTCATTTGGCTTCATACACAACATATCATTTGATCTTTTTGAATCAATACATCTCTTTTTGAGATCGATGCCTAAAATTTTGATATTTCAATTTGATAAGCAAGCCTTTGACTTTTTGGGCATCATACATTTTCCTAAAGGTCGCTTTCCCTTTTTCCTAGTCAAATACTAGTATGTGCAACGGTTTTTGCAGCTCATTATTTCTTTTCATTTTGAGATTTACATTTGTTGAGCTCTTTAAGCAAAAAAATAAAAGAGTGGGAAGATATATAGGCACAAGTCTATGCAAGTTTCAAGATCAACAAAACCATTGACTCGTCATTCATGACAAGTTTGAAGATCTATTTACAACAGTCATATAGATGTTAAGATTTTTCCCACAATGATACGAGTGCATAAAGAACAAGCTATGCTCATAAATGCACAAAGCCATTAGTACAAAGGTACAAGGCAAAACATGCTTGAGACAATACACAATAATGCCGATCAATCTTTTTGGATTTTCTACTTTTTATGTGTTTTTGGATTTTTGACATAAAAGCAAGAAAAGATTGATCAAAAGACAATGTAAAAACATTTAACATAAATAGCAAACAAATAAGCAAAAACTATCAACACTTGCTGGAGAGATAGCACAAATCACACAACCAAACAAAGTCACAAAACATAGGAAGTATTAATGCATGGACATGTTATAATGCTTATGCATGAGTACCCCTCTTCACCCACACGACACTTGTGTCCATTGTTCTGACTTTCAAACCTTCTAGTGAAGCTTGTTAAACAGGTAGTGAAAGTATCAATCATCTTCATTATATCCCTCATTCCGGGATCACTTTCTTGACCTTTTGATTGCTCAGCAATCCAATTCCCTTTTCCATGTCTTGATCCTCTAGACCTTTAAGCTCTTGAATTCTTCAATGCTTGAAGCTTATGACAATTTGGTCTAGTGTGACCTTGAATTCCACAGTGATGGCAGAAGTGTTGGGTTCTCGGACCTCTTTGTGACTTTGGGAGTGATTTCCCTTTACCCTTAGGTTTGACCGCTGATTGGTTAGGAGGCTTAGTCATAAACCGTTGGTCAGTCACATTTCTCTTCTTTTCTGACTTCACTTTCTTAGCATTCGTGGTAGCTACCATCAGTTCTTTGGCTTTCACAAACTTCATTTCCTTGGATATATTCGCAGCCAAATTGCTTTCTCTGGTGTATCCTAACCCGCTTCTATCGGAGAATGGTTTTTGATGAGCAAGCAATTCATCAAGCTTCTTGGAGGAGACTTGCTCTACTTTAGCATTAGCTTGAACCACCTTAAGCTCAAGAAATTTTATCTTTGAGTAGGCTTCGATCAGCTCTTCATTCAACGTCTCCATTTCACATTTAGTCTCCTTGTATTGCACTAGAAGACTTCTATAATCTTCCTCTGCCCTTTTCATCTTTTTAATGGCTGCGTTAACCAATTTTGCATATTCACTGGTCTTCTCAAGGAGAGAATTGTAGGTCTCTTGCAGTCCCATTGTTCCTTCATCTTCCTCATCATTAGATTCCTCAACTATCCCAATTGACTCCAATTCAGTGTGCTCACCAAGCTCTTCCACAAGCGCACCCAAATCATCCGAAGATTCCATAAGAGCAATGGTCATGAATGCAGAGAAGTTTCCCTCTCCATCACAGCTTTCATCTAAATCTGAATTAGAGAAGTCTGAATCACTTAGAGTAGTAGCATACACTTTGCCCTTCGCTCTCAAATAATTGGGACACTCTTTCTTGAGATGTCCATGTTCGTTGCATTCGAAGCAGGTGATTCCTTGAGAGGATTGAGAGCCCTTCTCATCTTTCCTCTTGAAATCCTTTTTCTCCTTTCCAAAATTTGGAAATTTTCCCTTCTCAGCAAACTTTCCATTCTTCTTGAACTTTAAGAACTTTCGAAAATTCTTCACAAGATATGCCACATCTTTATCGACCTCATCCTCATCCAAAGATTTGTGAGCTTCCACCCTCTCATTAATTGTCTTAAGCGCAAGGGATTTGCTCTTCCTTTTTGATGGCAACGACATCTCATATGTTTGAAGTGAGCCAATTAGTTCTTGAACCTTGATATCATCAAAATCCTTACTCTCTTCAATTACTGTAACTTTTGCATGGAAGCTCTCCGGCAATGATCGAAGGATTTTCCTCACTATCTTTGATTCCTCTGTTTCTTCACCCAAATTGAACTTAATCAGCTTGCTATAGAATGAGTCGAATGACTCATTTTCACTCATTTTCGGCTCTTCAAATCGAGTGGTTAGCATCTACAACTTAGTATCCTTCACCTCCTTCGTGCCTTCATAGGTGGTCTCTAATATCTGCCATACGTCCTTGGCAACTGTTACGTGAGAAATCTTGTGCAACTCATCTAGAGAAACACTAGAATAAATAGCGTTTAGTGCTTTGCTATTTGCATTTGCAACCGCAAGAACCGCCTTATCCCATATGGATTTAGAGGGCCTCCGGCCTAGTCCATCCTACATCTACTGCATCCCAAACAATTTCATCAATTGAACATAAGAATGCCCTCATCTGAACTTTCCAAAAGGCATAGTTGCTACCATCAAAATATGGTGGAGCATTTAGAGATTGAGATCGATCCATCTCAAATGGGGTCAAGGATCGCACTAAGGTAATTAAACCACAGCAAGTGCACCTGCTCTGATACCAATTGAATGTTCAAATAGTGTGTAAAACACCTATGAACTCTTAGATCCTCAATTTACAAATTACCAATACAAGCTTATAATCAAACAATGTATGTGCAAAATATGATAATAAGCTAAATCAGAATTGGTAAAACAATCTAAACCAAAATTAATCACAACCACAACAATAATTAAAAGTCAAAGATTAAGGGAAGAGAGATGCAAACACAAAGAAAACATAGCGATGTGTTATCGAAGAGGAGACTGAGGTCCTCGGCATCAAAACCTCTCCGCCGCCTTCCAAGCGGTCATTAATCCACTAGAGAATAAAGTTGGGATATATGAATAGTAGAAGACCCTCCAAGCCTAATCTACCCAGTGCATTTAAGCCCTCCAAGCTTCTTGCTTCAATAGGGTTACGCCGAACCTTGTCTTCTCTAGCTTACCGGATCCCGCAATCGCCTATTGCATCAACCAAAATGAATTGGTCCCTTCTTAGCTGCTTCCCAAGCACCAAAAAGCCTTCTCACATATACGGGTATGGTGAGATAAGGATTTGGCTAATGTACCTCTCAAGGATGTATCAATGGAGAGGGTGAGAGTAAAGAAATTTGGAGAATCAAAAGATGAAGATTATGGATAAGTTAATCTTATTTTTCTCTAGGGTTTCTCTCTCAAAATTCTCTCTAGAAACTCTTTACATTTCGTGGGTATAATGGTATTTAGAGTAAGGTGTGTATGGAATGCGAAGAGTTAGTTTCAACTAAACAGGGTCTGGTGACTTGGGCTTGTGACTGGAATGAATCATGAGTTTGAATCGTTAGCTAACTGCCTTGCCAGACTGGAGGTTTTGTCCTGTAATGCAACAGTTGGTGTGACCCTTTAGCTCCCTTGTATGCTTCACATGTGTGCCACTTCTGGTGACTTGCCAATCATGAGATCCAGTCGCGAGGCTTTTCTTGATTGCATACTCTTAAGCTTTTCTTCACATACTACCCTTACATGATTCCCACTTAAATACAGGGTTTCTAAACGCTGAATTACAAGCAAATTTGACAAGGAATAAAGACAACAAAATGATTGAATAAATTCAACCTTACATGCCTTTTTTAGCTAAAGGACCAAAATGCCCCTAGTCAACCTAGGGTTTGACCAAAGATCAAACGAGGTCAAAACCCTCATAAAAAAAAACACTTTTCATAGTTTTACATCAAACCTGAGCTTCTCGGAGATTTTTGGAAACTTTGACCAAGTTTGACCCATAATTGACTCCCATTAGGCCCTAAAAACCCTAATTTTGATCCGGCCGACAAAATGGGTTGAAACCAACGCCATTGCGAAGATTATAAAATTTTCATTCCAATGACTATTCATGAATCAAAATCGGAGTTAGAACGGCCGAGATATCATGAAAACTGGGTTAACACACCAATTGATGCATAGCTAACTTCCTGAAGCCATAACTTTTGATCCGATTGTTGGATTTTTAAGTTCTATACCTTTTTAGAAATTGGAAGTCAAGATATTTCCAGGTGGTTTCAAGATCAACCCCATCCAAGACCATTTGAAGGTGGTGGCCCTATAAGGGCTGTGGCCTCGAAAATCGTGCTGAGGCTATAAAAGGCCCCAAGAACCCTTCAGATCAAAAAAGAAGTGTCTCCCTGGGTCCTGCTCTCTGCCTAGATGAATTCTGAGTTCTTTTCCTCTCTTTGAAACACAAAAAACACATCAAAGCCTCTTGATTCTTATCTCTTCACCAAAAACACAAGGTATTGTTTTTATACCCAATCTTCTTTTCCTTGGATCTACACTTTGGATTTGGGGTTTAAGTGTGTGGATGTAGCTTTTTAGCTACTATCCACACCCCTAACTTGCTAAATCTTTTTCTAGCATTTATCTTGCTCTTTTTGCTTGAATCACATGATTTATTGCTTTTTTTAGCATGTTGCTTGCTTTATTTGTGCTTCTAGCCTAAATCTCCTTGCTTTTTATGCCTTATGCCATGTTCCATGTTTAGATCTACATCCTTACATGCTTATATGTTTAAATCTACATGTTTTATGTTTTATGCCATGTTTTCCTGTGCTTTGTTCCTCTTTTTGTTCTAGGATGATGTTTGGGTTACATGCTCACATGCTTGTATGATGTTATTGGCTATGCCTTGCTTGGATCTATGTATCTACATGTTTATTTCCATGATATATGGTTAGATCCTTGTCTTCACATGCTTATAAGCTTGGATCCATGTTCTTCCCTGTCTATGTGCTAGGCTTTTACATGCCTACATATTTCCATGCTTATATGTGTAGATCGATGTGTTTACATGCTTAGATCGATGTTCTTTACATGCTTATGGCATCATCTATGCGCTTACGTGCTTCACGCCTTGTTTATGTGCTTAGGCCTAGACCTAGTTTGTCATGCCATGTGCTATTGTAGCCTTCTCATTCCCTTTTATCACATTTTCTTGTGTTTTGGCCTAATGGTTAGGACCTGATCTAGACCTTGTGTTAGCCTCTCTAGTTCTAGGCTTTGCTACACTTGACGCCCTTAGTGAGTTTGTGGTTGTATGGTTGCATCTGACGCCCGTGAGGCCTTGTTTGGATGTAACCATTTGGGATGCATCACCTTGATGCCGGTTGCTTTGTGCATACTTTTCCTTTTTTCCGCTCCGCGCGATGCTATGCTTACCATGCTTGTTTGTGCCACCAGTTGGCTTTCTATGCATCTTTAACCGCTTGCTTACATGTTCATGCATGAGTCTTGCTTGCTAGTGTGTTGTCCATGCTTCAACGCTGTTGATATCGTATTTTGTCCACCCTCGATTTGCATGCTAGACCCCGAAAAATCCAAAAATATCATTTTCTCTCTACGGGGACATGAGAACATCTAGTACGACATGGCGCAACCCCTTTGGGTACCAAAGCACCCGAAGTGCCTTTTTTCTCTAAAATGACCAAAATGCCCCTGGTCAGCCCTAGGTTTGATTGAAGGCCAAACGAGGTCCAAACTTTCTCAAAACATAATTTTTCATAGTTTTACTTCAAACCTGAACTTCTTGGAGATTTTTAACAACTTTTACCAAGTTTGACCCGAAGTCGATCTTAAGTTGGCCCAAAAACCCTAATTTTGATCTGGCTGCCAGAATGGTTTAAAACCAATGCCATTGCGAAGATTATTGAATTCTAGTTCCAACAAATATTCATAGGTCGAAATCGGAGTTAAAACAGTTGAGATATTGAGAAAACTGTGAAAACCGCGTTTGATAACTTCCCGAAGCCATAACTTTTGATCTGACCATTGGATTTTTGAGTTCCATACCTTTTTAAGAAACTGAAAATGAAGATCTATCCAAGGATGTAGGAGATTTGAGGCTGGTGGCCCTACAAGGGCCCCCACCTCAAAAAACGTGCCCGAGGCTATAAATAGCCCCAAGCACCCATTAGACAGGACACATTTTATTTTATTTTTTTATTCTGAAATTCGCCTTCTGCCTAGCCTCTCTATACATTTTCTCTCTCTTCTAAACACCAAAAAACACCCAAAACACACATCAAAGTTTCTTGATTCTTCTCTCTTCACCAAAAACACAAGGTATTATTTTTATACCCAATCTTCCTTTCCTTGGTTCTGCAGTTTGGATTTGAGGTTTAGGGGTGTGGATGTAGCTTTTCTAGTTGTCATCCACACCCCTAACCTTATAATCTTTTTCTAGCTTTTATTTTGCTTTTATGCCTTAATAACATGATTTATTGCTTTCTTTAGCATGTTTCTTTGCTTTCTTTGTGTTTCTAGCTTAAATCTCCATGTTTTTTATGCTTTTTGGCATGTTTCATGCTTAGATCTACATCTTTACATGCTTATATGTCTAGATCTACATGCCTAGGGTTCTATGCCATGTTTTCCTATGTTTTATGCCTATTTTAGCTCTAGGATGACATTGGGGTTACATGCTCACATGCTTGTATGATGTTGTTAGGCTATGCCTTGCCTGGATCTATGTGTCTATGTGTTTATTTCCATGCTATATGGTTAGATTCGAGTCTTCACATGCTTATATGCTTGGATTCATGTTCTTCCATGTCTATGTGCAAAGTTTCTATGTGTTTACATGTATGTTTCTATGCCTATATGTCTAGATCTAGGTTTCCACATGCTTGTGTGCTTGGATCTATGTTCTCTACATGCTTTATGCCATATCCTATATGTTTGTGTGCTCCATGCCATGTTTGCACGCCTAGGCCTAGGCTATGTTTGTCATGCCATGTGCTATTGTAGCCCTTTTGTCGCTCTGTCTTTCTTTATTGTGTTTTGACCTATTGGTTAGGACCCGATCTCGACCCTATGGTCTTTGTCATCGTCCATATACCTTGGCCCATATCAATGGGTTTGGATCCCCTCATTTTGCATGTCTATGCTCGTTTGCTTCCATGCTTTATGTTCGTGTTAGCCTTTCTTGTTCTAGGCTTTGCCACGCTTGACGCCCTTAGAGGGTTTATGGTTGTGTGGTTACACCCGATGCCTATGAGGCCTTGTTTGGGTGTAACCACTTGGGATGCATCTCCGGATGCCGGGTTGCTCCGTGTGTGCCCTTCCCTTTCTCGCTCTGTGCGATGATATGCTTACCATGTTTGCTTGTGCCACCTGTTGGCTTTCTTTGCATCTTTACACGCTTGCTTACATGGCCATGCATGAGTCTTGCTTGCTAGTGAGTCGTCCATGCTTCAACACAATGAAGTTATGGACATTCCATCGAAACCTACATTTGTTCCATGTGGACACCACCTTTTGTGTGCTTTCTTGCTTGTTTTCCCTTTTGTTTGTGTGTTTGCTTTCTCCCATGCTATGCTTGCCATATCTTTGATTTTTATTTGCTTCATGCCCCTTTCTTATGCTCTTTACGCATTTTCCTTCCATTGCTTGTCTACTGGTTTCCTGTCTTTGCCTTTGCATGTACGCACATGGTATGAGGATGCTTAAAGCTAGGGCACGGTCTCCCAGGCTCAAGCAAAAAGGGTGTGGGCGCGAGCATGTCGATATGAGTTAAGCGACGATAACCAGTAGGTTTAGGGGTTTAGTTTTTCCCATTTGGTTATGTATTCATTTAAACCCCTCTCTTCCTCCTCTCTTTCTCTCTTAGATGGGTTGTATTAGGTATATTGTGTACCATTCGACCTCATCTCTAGAGAATGGTGACCCCTGCTTACTTTCCTGCACTTATATTTTGGGCCATGCTTTAGGGAGGTAGGCATTTACTTTCTTGCTCTGCTTACTTGCATTGTGCATGATGTATGTATATATATACCTGCTCCCCCCTTTCGGTGTGATCGTCACAATCCATGTCACCTAAGGCGAGCGATGCCTAATTTCCGCTACGAAAGCAAGGTGATATGTCGCCAAATTTTTGCTATGGAAATATGGCATTTTGCTCGAATGCCAAAGGAAAGCCTAGATTGGGACCACACCCTTTCAAAAGCCAAACCTCAAAGCCCCTAGGCATACAAAGCCCTGAAAGCCAGTGCCAAGATCCTATTTTTACTAGCAATCTCAAAAAATTAAGGCTTTATCAAAACATAGGACTGTCCTTGCAAGGAAAAATGCCATTTTTCTTAGCCGAGGATCAGTGATAAAATAAACTAGAAACAGGTGACCAATCACACCTTAGAAAAAACCCAATGATTGGTGGCGACTCCACTTACCTTTGGTAATCACCTGAAATTTGGCCTAGATTCCTACTATGATGCCGAAAGTAGACCTACCTTCCTTCATTGAGAAAGAGAGAGAGCACTCGAAGCTCTGCACGAACACACACACACACCATATATACACATTTCAAGAGGGGGCCTCCAATAGGGCCCCACGCTTGTGGGAGCTGTCGCCATGGCGAGTGGTCGAACGAAGGTCCGCGACGACGGCGATGGTTTTTCCGCCCTATTCTGATCAAGGTCGGGCGTCGACAAACACAATGAAGTTATGGACAGTTGATCCAAACCTACATTTGTCCCCCGTGGACACCACCTTTTGTTTGCCTTTTTGCTTGTTTGCCTTCTCGCTTGTTTGCTTGCTTTCTTGTTTCTTTGCTTGCCATGTCTATCATGCTTATCTACTTTATACCTCTTTCACATGCCCTACACATCTCTTTCTTTCCATTGCTTGTCTACTAGTTTCTTGTCTTTGCCTTTGCATGTACACATATGGAGCAAGGACATATGGAGTTAAGGCGTGGGTTCCCAAGCGCAAGCAAAAAGGGTGAAGATGCGAGCAAGTGGATATAAGCCAAGCAATTATGTCAGTAGGTTTAAGGGTCTAGTCCCTCCCATTTGGTAATGTACTCTTTTAAAACCCCTTTCTTCCTCCTTCCCTTATCTCTTAGATGGTTTGTATTAAGTATATCATGCCATGTACCATTCGTCCTCATCTCTAGAGTATGGCGACCCCTGTTTACTTTCCTGCACCTATATTTTGGGCCATGCTCTAAGGATGTAGGCATTTACTTTCCTGCTTTATGTGATAGCATTGTGCATGATGTATATATATATATACTTGCTCACCCTCTTTTGATGTGATTGTCATAGTCCATGTCACCTAAGGCAAAGTGGTGCCTAATTTCCACTACGAAAGTAAGGTGACACGTCACTAGATTTTCGCCATGGAAATATGGTACTTTGCTCGAATGCCTTAGGAAAGCATAGATTGGGACCACACCTATTCAAAAGGCAAACTTCAAAGTCCCCATGCATGCAAAGCCCCGAAAGCCAATGCCAAAATCATGTTTTTACTACCAATTTCTGAAAATTAATGTTTTATCAAAACAAGGGACTGTCCTTGGACATGCATTGTGGGGTGCCTAACACCTTCCCCACACGTAACCAAACTTTCGGACTCAAGAATAAAGATTTTTTGCCATCCACATTAGATTAGGAAAAATGCCATTTTTCTTAGCCTATGATTGGTAATAAAATCAACTAGAAACAGGTGGCCAATCACACCTTAGAAAAACCCAATGATTGATGGCAACTTCGCTTACCTTTGGTAATCACCTAAAATCTGGCCAAGATGCCTGCCACACTACCAAAGGTAGACCTACCATCCTCCATTAAGAGAGAGAGAGAGCACCTGAAGCTCAGCACAAACCACGCACCAAGCGCACCAAACAATCGGGCCCCACGCACATGTGTGCGTCGCCATGACGAATGGTCAAATGAAGGCTTGACGACGGCAATTTTTCACTCCAATCGAGGCCGGGTATCGATAGACTAGCAACTCCACTAGGAATCGATGAGAGTTTAGCCTTTAGAGGTTTTGATAAAACCATAATCTTTGGACATTGGCTTTCAAAAACGCAGAAATTGGCATTAGCCTCCAGGGCTTTCCTTTTTGAGAAAGACTTCTACTATATCCTAGTAGACTATTTTCAAAAGAGTGAAAACGTTTTCCAAAAAGGGGGTGCGAGGTATTTTCACATAGGGTTTTATTGCTTTCCTTACATGCATTACCACTTTCTTCACATGCTTTATCGCTTTCCTCACATGCTTTATAGCTTTCCTCCCATGCTTTATAACTTTCCTTCACATGCAAACTTAGGGTAGGAAAACTTAATTTATGTTGCACCTTTATCTGCGTTCATATATATAAATCTTCTATGCTTTGAAAAAGTCTTTCCCCTTCATTAAGGATTGCATGACATCTACACCCATTTTAAGCTAAACTCGGGCTTCGCACTACTGGTGTAGTCATATCTCTTTGGAGATTTCATCACCCCATTTGCAGATGCCCAGACATAAACATCGGCAGTGTTACCCATAGTTAGATCTAGGGTTGACTTTGTAGGCACTTCTGGGTCTATGGGTAGACAGAAGTAGCTGAAAAGGCCTTTTTGATCCTTCTTGCCCCACAACTTCCATGAAGGATGAGGTATGGCGATTGAGTCCCCCTAGGATAGGAACAACTTACCAGTTAAACCTTTGCATACAGTTGGCCTAGGTATGTCAAATCAGTGAGGATTAAATCGAGCCTAGAGCCCATGAGGACTAGGTGAAGCCCAAAGAGTGAACATCCAAGACTAGGAAAGGATACCCTTATAGGGCTAGAGGTCAGGGGAAAGTGTTTTGTAACATGTGTGCCCTTTTTGCTTACGCTAAAGAGATTGTGCTTTACTCCATGATTAAACCCCTAGAGATTGTGCTCTAGCTGGAGGGAAATGGCCAACTCTTTCCTGGAATACTACCAGTTCAACACCGAGATAGCTACCGACTGCAAGGTCCTTATGAGAGTAGAAAAGAAGATTGGGTAGTCTTTCCAAGAATATGCCTAAAGGTAGTGTAATCTAGCCGCACAAGTGTAACCCCCCACGATAGAAAATGAGATGATCAAATGGTTCATTGACAGCCTCAAGCCTCCTTACTATGAGAAAATGATTAGTACCCAAGTCACTTATTTTGCTAGCCTCATCCCAATTGGGGAGCGTATTGACAAGGGTATTAGGAGCAAAAAGATCATGGACCCCGAGTCATTAAGTTCCATGGTTGAACAACAAGTCAAGAAAATGACCGGCTGTAAGACTAAGGAAGTTGATGTGCATATGATTGACAATACATCAGAAAGGTCTAGGGGAATTACTTCTGCTTGTGCAACCCTAGTTGCTAGACCTTATCAGTAACAGATTCAGTCTACTCAAGCACCAAACCGAGCCTTTAATCAGAGAGGGAGGCCAGACCCACCTTATCCCTTGAGGAGGGAAAATCAGAAGTACACTTCGTTACATATGCCCATAGCAGATCTCTACGCTTACCTGCTGGAAAGGAAGTTAGTGACCCCAATGTTTTCCAGGCCTAGAGAAGGCCCTTCATCACCTGGCTTTAATTCGTTTAAGAAGTGCAAACACCATTTTGGGACTGAAGGGCATACCCTTGAAGAATGTTACCATTTAAGGGACCGTGTCCAGGATCTCATAGACAACAAGTTGATACAATTTGATAATGCAATCGCTCCAAATATCTTCACCAATCCTTTCTCTCCCCGTCAGGAAGGGAATGTGAATGCCATCATCACAGTGGAAGAAAGGGTCCTAGATTTCTCCTCACCATCATTCCCATGGAAGGCCATGCTCCGAGCCTTGGTTCAAGAGAGCCACCTTGATCTTAAGGGTATGGGAACCCCAGGATTTGATTGGGGAATCTGCTCAATTTGCAACAGTGGAGATAGGCATGCCTTGTTTGATTGTAAAGTGCTCTGGGCACAGGTTCAGAGTCTAGCTAACTGCGGTATTATCTGGATTGAAAGGGAAATTGTGCGAAGAGGTGATTGCATGGCAACCAACCTATGTTCTCTAGCTACCCAGTCAGAAGCCAACTGCGATGCTATATTAGTTGGGTCGAGGAAGGATTAGGACGAATATCTATAGAAATGCCTTGGTAAGGTTACTTCAGCACCTCCCTCTTCAGTTGTCATTGAGGAGATTATAGAATCACTTGCGGATCCGGAGTTATCAAATTCAAGAAAAAGGAAAACCCCGCCAGCCATTGAGGGATTCACTCCTCTAGTTCTTGCATTGCCTGCAGTCGCAAGGCCAGCTTCATCATCAATTCAGGAGGGAATTGCCATTGTCCCTGCCATTCGAGGTTTTGATCCTCTTATTCTACCAAAACCTGCCTCAAGAATCTCTGGGGTATGTAGCTCAAAAGCCCTTGAAGCCATTTTGCCAAGTCTAGTGGTCATTAATTCGAAAATGTTCTTCATAACACCCAGTTTGCAAACTCAAGAGGGTATTATCATTCGCATGACGAAGCCCTTCCCTTATGAAGATAGCCATCGTGTCCCATGGAAATATGATGTGTCCTTGATCTCCACTTAAACCGGAAAAGAAGAGGTCTACTTTAATATCTCTTCAGGTCTATCTTGGCATACTAGGAGTGACCGCCGCTATACTCTCGAGGAGTTAGAAAAAAGTAGGAAAGAGATTGGCAAGGGTACAGTCGAACTTGTCAGGAGTAGGTCACAACCAAAGAAGCCAAGGAATTCTTGAAAATTATTAGTGTAAGGTTGAATTTATTCAACCATCTAATTGGCTTTATTCCGTGCCAAATTTGCTTGTAATTCAGCATTTAGTAACCCTGTATTTAGGTGGGATTGTTGTAAGGGTAGTGAGTGAGATAGTGTGAAGATTGCTCAAGAGTGTGCAAGAAAACAGAGTGTCGCGGCTGGGACTCGCGACTGGACTCGCGGCTTCAACCCGCCAGAATCTGCACACGTGCCAAGCATGCTGGAAGATGAACAGTCATGCTAGCTGGAGCACTACAGGACAAAACAGGACAACTGGCCATACGGTTAACTCGCGACTGGAACTCGCGACTTAGTCAAGCCGCGAGGTCAAGCCGCGAGCCACCCCTGTTTTGGAAAAACCTGACGTTTCGCATTCCACTCCTTTTCAGTATAAATACCCTTTTAACCCACGATTGAAAGAGAGCTTCCAGAGAGAATTTTGAGAGAGAAACCCTAAAGAAAAACCAGATTGTTTTACCCACAATCTCTACCTTAGAGTCTCATCAAAATCCCTCACTCTCTTCCTCTCCATTGTCAAATCCTTGAGAGGCCTTTATACCAAACCTGGTTCTCACCATTATCATCTCTGTGAGACAGTCGTTTGGAGTTCTGGGAAGCAGTTAGGAAGGAGCCAATCTTTATTGGTTGATGCTACGGTGAAGTAGCGGAATCCGGAAAGCTAGAAAAGAAAAAGGTTCGGCGCAACCTCGTTGGAGCAAGAAGCTTGGAGGGCTTAGGTGCATTGGGTAGATTAGGCTTGGAGGGTCTATTGCTGTCCTTGTATCCCAACTGTATTTTCTAGTGGATTGATTACCGCTTGGAGGGCGGCGGAGAGGTTTTTCGCCGAGGTCTTCGGTTTCCTCTTCGATAACATATCTGGTGTTATCGCTGTGTTTGCATCTTCCTTCCTCTCTATCTCTGCCTTTACATTATCTGCTGTGGTTTATTTTGTTGTGGCTTAGATAGTTGTTTAATCAATACTATGTTATAGCATATGTTATGTTTCCGCACACTATTGTTTAACATATTGCGTGTGTTGATTAAATTGGTTTTTGGGGGTCTAAACGTTCAAAAGTGTTTTTGTACACGTTTTTGAACTTTCAATTGGTATCAGAGCGGGTACACTTGTTGTGGTTTAAATACCTAAGTGTGATCCTTGACCCCTTGTGTTTATTTGCCATGGATTGTGCTTTGTATGACTCTTTGCATGATTTGGTTGGTGATGAATGTAACATGCCACGTGTTTGTGAAAATGCCTCTATGAGTATTAATCCTCATAAGTGTGATGACATGTTATTTGAATCTATAGGTGTTGTTGACAAACTCTTCAAGAAAAATGCTAAGAAGTTTCAAAAGAATTTGAGCAAGTTATTTTGTGAAAAGGATGATTTGATTGCTAAGCTCAATGAATCCAACAAATTGGTTGAGAAATATAAAAAACTTGCTGAAATTTCTCTTGAAAAGCTGAAAGAGTTTGAATGTTTGAATATGGACTTGGATGCTAAACTTGTTTTGTCTAACAAACTTGTTGATGATCTTAAATGTGAAAATGAATCTCTTAAGATGCATGCCAAGTGTTTGATTGCTGAACCTATTGTTAAAAAGGATGATAATGTTTGTTGCAATCATGTTGTGGTACCCGATTTTGTGCCTAGTGTGTGTTCTACCTTAAAGGACAAATCGGTGTACATTCCTCCACATAAAAGAAATCAAAAGGTGGAGAGAAAGGCTGTTAAGTCAAAGCCTTCATTTAGGTCTCAACCTAAGGCTTTGGATGGATCTAAGTTTGTTCCAACTTGCCACCATTGTGGTGTGATTGGTCATATAAGACCTCAATGTCATAAGTTGAAGAGGGAACAAAACCATGTTGCTAGATCCATTCCCAAAAAGCCTAGTGGACCTAAACACATTATTTGTCACCATTGTGGTGCCTTTGGTCATCTAAGACCTCATTGCTCTAAGTTTCAAGCTCTTAAGAGAATCAAAAGAAAAGAGAAACTTGAGCTTTTTGGAAGTTGTGCTAAAAAGAGTAAACTGGATTTGAGTGAAAATAGCATGTTGTTAAAGAAAATGTTTAATGCTCTTAACTCCTTGACTATGTGCATCTCCGGTTCTCATTCTTCCAACCCTCGTCTCGCTTCTCTTGAGACACTCATTCCAAACAATCGTTCCGTTTGGATGAGGAAGGGTTCCTATGGTTGAGCTTTTGCTCTTTTGGTCCTTGATCTAATTCTTTCGATCTTTGTAGGACCCTTCATGCATTAAATGTCATATTTTCATGCATTTTGTGCATCTTGCATTTATTTGTATGCATTGTTTCGTTTTTGATCTTACTTTTATGTTTCTATTTTGTGTGAGTAAAAAATCCAAAACCACATAAAAAGTGAAAAATTCAAAAAGTTTGATCGTATATGTTTGAGCACATATCACATGTGAGTTTGGCCTTGTACCTTTGTACAAATGGCTTTGTGCATTTTCGAGCTTAGCTTGTTGTTTTTGCACTTATATCTTTGTGGGAAAAATCTTGACATCTTTGTGTGATTGTTGTAAATCGATCTTCAAGCTTGTCATGAATGATTTGTCAATAGTCATGTTGGTTTTGATACATGCGTAGACTTGTGCTTATATCTCTTCCCACTCTTTTATCTTTATTGCTTAAAGAGCTCAATAAATGTAAATCTCAAAATGAAAAGAGATAATGAGCTGCAAAAGCCGTCGCACATACTAGTATTCGACTAGGAAAAAGGGAAAGCGACTAGGAAAAAGGGAAAGCGACTTATATGAAAATGTATGATGCCCAAAAAGCCAAAGGCTTGTTCATCAAATTGAAATATCAAAAATTTCAGGCATCAATCTCAAAAATGAGATGTATTGCTCAAAATGAGTTGTATTGATTCAAAATGATCAAATGATATGAATTGTAAGAAGCCAAATGAAAAGCTTCAATCTTATGTAATCATTTTCTTGTGGGAGGTCATATATGTTCACTTCTATAATTGAGATATACCACTTGACTTAGTACTAGTTGTGTATGACTTGATTGAATTGATCATTGAAGCTTCATTCTAGACTAAGGACTATTCCACATTTGATACACACACACAACACACATGCCTAATGTTCAATGAATGTCTCATTCATTTGTTAGATTGTACTTGTCTAAATGTGATGTGTGTGTGCTCAATCATATATGGTTCAATCCAAAAAGATTTTTGATCATTTTATATGTTTTTGGAAGTGATTTTTATCACTCTTTGAGTTCATGTTTAGTGTTTACTTTGTTTTTCATTGTTTAAACATGTTTTGTTTCGAAAAACAGGTGTCAGAGTTTTTCGCGGCTTAGCTGGCGACTCGCCAGTCGCGAAACCCCAGTCGCGAGCTCATCCAGAAGCTTTTGGCGGCTCACTCGCGGCTTGCTCGCGGCTCACTCGCGACTCGCGAAGATTTTCGCGGCTGAAACTCGCGGCTCGCGGCGTGCTCGCGACTGAACCTCGCGACTCGCCCAGTCGCGAAACGCCCAGAAACAGCTTTTTAAAGGGCTTTTTGTGGGAAACTTGTTTTAAACCTCTCCCATCCTCTCTAAAACCCCTCTTTCAATATTTTTACATCAAAATCCAACCAATTTGAATGGTTTTTCATTCCATTAACATTTCTAAGGTAATTATAAATTCTTTTCATTATTTTTGATCCTTGGATTATGTTTTGGAGAGTTTTGTGCTCTTGGTTGGGATTTTTATCATTGGGGTTGGGAAAACTTAATTTTTATCAAATTTCTTTATGGGATTGGTTTCTTTTGTTGATATGCATTGGATGTTGGCCCCTTGTGGCAGAAAGAACATGTATTAAGGGTGGATTTCATGATGTTCATGCATTGTTTCACATTATTGTTCATAGTGTGCATGCTAGGTGTTTGATAAAATGTCTCATAGACATTTTCTCGCTTGTTTGGACTCCGATGAGTACCAAACTTTGGGGTTTCTCATGTTTCCTCATTAGGAACATGTTTGGTTCATTAGTTGTGTATTTTGCACACTTTGCCCCACATGTGCATTTTTCATGCATTGGTCATGCATTGCACTTAGCCACCTCTTGCACACACATTTGCTACCCTTGTCATGCATTGGTATAGACCTTGCTTCTTCATCCTAGCATGTCATGTCTGTCTTATGCCTTGTAGCATTTTACTTTGTCATGGGTTTGAGCTTCATTTTCTCATTCATCTTGCACCCCTCATGCATCATTAGCATTGTTCATACCTTCATCTCTTGCTCTCTTTTCTCCTTGACCCTTTGTCTATTCCTGACAAAAAGGGGGAGAGTATACTCTAGAGAGTATTCCGGAGTATTTTGTCATTTCTATATGACTCTTGTTATGACTCTTGTGCACATCCTTAGGGGGAGAAATTCTATTTCTCATGCACATTTGTAGGGGGAGAGATATTCCATAGGGGAGATGCATATACCAAGGGGGAGAAGACATTGTGTTAACTAGAAAACCTTGTTCTGTTTGTTTTCTTGTTGGCTTTATGGTGCTTTGTGTTATGCTTTGGTGTTCTCATTGCATCATGTTTGTGCTTTGGACAAGCATATATCCCTATGTTATTATGCTTCATTGAATGCATGTTCAGATGATCTTTTGCTACTTGTTATACTTGTCATTTATTATTTGCTTTACCTTGAGGGTCTAATGTGTTTTGTGCAAGTGTTTCAGGGTACAAGTATATATATGTTCCAAGTGCATCACAGCTTCTCATCACTTTGAAGGGGAGAAATTTTAAACACTTTTAGTTTATATTGTTTAAGTTTTTATTCAATATAATGTGTTTGTACCCATATGCTTTTGTAAGCTTTGAGGGTTTATGTTTTATGCATAGTTTGTAGGCCTTGTGGTTTGAACCATGCTTAAGTGCAGCCTTTATGCTATGTGAAATCAGTATTTTAAATCTAAATGTTCAGCATTGTGGTTTATGTACTGTCACTCTTGTGCCCTTGTAGGATTGTTCCTAGATGCATATGCCTTGTGTGCTATGCATTGGTTGAGTGTTGTACATACAAGTGTCTTGCCTTGTGCTTGTTAACTTGTATGTCCTTGTGTTCATTCCAAGTGTGAATGAACACTGTGATCACTACCTTGTGGTGTTCACTTGGTTGATCAAGCCATGGTTTGTTCATTAACTCCATCTTATGCTTGATCTCTTTTTGCCTGTTTCATATACATTTATAATTTTCTGCTTACAATGATCATGGTGTATTGTTGTGTTTCAGGAGTTTATGTTCATATGATTCAAGTGCTTCACAGCTTCTAGAATTAGGTGTGAGTGAGTTTTGATCAACTGTTCCCAACTCACATGTTAAGTCTAGAGTCTGTTTTAGGGTTTTGTCACGGAATAGCCAAAGGGGGAGATTGTAAGGTTGAATTTATTCAACCATCTAATTGGCTTTATTCCGTGCCAAATTTGCTTGTAATTCAGCATTTAGTAACCCTGTATTTAGGTGGGATTGTTGTAAGGGTAGTGAGTGAGATAGTGTGAAGATTGCTCAAGAGTGTGCAAGAAAACAGAGTGTCGCGGCTGGGACTCGCGACTGGACTCGCGGCTTCAACCCGCCAGAATCTGCACACGTGCCAAGCATGCTGGAAGATGAACAGTCATGCTAGCTGGAGCACTACAGGACAAAACAGGACAACTGGCCATACGGTTAACTCGCGACTGGAACTCGCGACTTAGTCAAGCCGCGAGGTCAAGCCGCGAGCCACCCCTGTTTTGGAAAAACCTGACGTTTCGCATTCCACTCCTCTTCAGTATAAATACCCTTTTAACCCACGATTGAAAGAGAGCTTCCAGAGAGAATTTTGAGAGAGAAACCCTAAAGAAAAACCAGATTGTTTTACCCACAATCTCTACCTTAGAGTCTCATCAAAATCCCTCACTCTCTTCCTCTCCATTGTCAAATCCTTGAGAGGCCTTTATACCAAACCTGGTTCTCACCATTATCATCTCTGTGAGACAGTCGTTTGGAGTTCTGGGAAGCAGTTAGGAAGGAGCCAATCTTTATTGGTTGATGCTACGGTGAAGTAGCGGAATCCGGAAAGCTAGAAAAGAAAAAGGTTCGGCGCAACCTCGTTGGAGCAAGAAGCTTGGAGGGCTTAGGTGCATTGGGTAGATTAGGCTTGGAGGGTCTATTGCTGTCCTTGTATCCCAACTGTATTTTCTAGTGGATTGATTACCGCTTGGAGGGCGGCGGAGAGGTTTTTCGCCGAGGTCTTCGGTTTCCTCTTCGATAACATATCTGGTGTTATCGCTGTGTTTGCATCTTCCTTCCTCTCTATCTCTGCCTTTACATTATCTGCTGTGGTTTATTTTGTTGTGGCTTAGATAGTTGTTTAATCAATACTATGTTATAGCATATGTTAAGTTTCCGCACACTATTGTTTAACATATTGCGTGTGTTGATTAAATTGGTTTTTGGGGGTCTAAACGTTCAAAAGTGTTTTTGTACACGTTTTTGAACTTTCAATTAGAAACTCAGAATACAGTGTGATTCAACAACTAAACAAGTCACTAGCTCAAATTTCCATCTTAGGGCTATTGCTATCCTCTGATGTCCACCGTAAGGCTCTTTTGAAAGTCTTGAAACGGACATGTGTTCCTACAGGTGTCACAGAATCTTCCTTTAAAGGTATGGTCTCGGCGGTGTTGGCCACCAACTAGATTTCCTTTACAAATGATGAGCTACCAGCAGAAGGTAAAGAGCATACATTGCCCATGCACATTATGGTAAAGTGTGAATATATGATCATCTCTAAAGTAGTAATTGACAATGGATTAGCCTTGAATGTTTGCCCGATGTCTACTATAGAGCATTTGAATGTGGATACCTTTCTTATCTGCCCTACCACCATGATCATTAGAGATGCAAGGTGAGATTGAATTAGCAATTGGAATTGACCCCATGATTTTCATGGTCAACTTCCAAGTCATTAAAGTGGATTCCCCATATAATATGCTTCTAGGGAGGCCCTAGCTATACGGCGTAGGTGTAGTTGCTTCTACCCTTCATCGGAGGCTCAAGTTCCCATCCGAGGATCTATTGATCACTATTATGGCTGAAGAACCCCTGACCATCTTCAAGGAGACTTCTGTCCCCCACATTAGTGCTAATGCCTTTCTAGAGGCAACTTTTCACATTTTTGAGCTAGTCTCCATGATTTCTAGAACTTCAGAACTTGAGTCAACATGGTCCTCCGCTACTTTAATGGCTGCTAAAGAGACACTCAAATTTGGCTATCAGTTTGGCCAAGGCCTCAATGCTATAGGACACAGAAAGGTTGCTTTGATTGAACTCTCGAACAACAAATGGGGATTCGGTCTAGGCTACAACCCCTCCGATGAAGAACTTTACCAGGCTTCCAGAGGTAAGAAAAGGAAGTGAATTAGCCAAGGGATGTCCATTCCCTACATCAGGGTCACTTTTTCGGCTCCGGCCGAGGTCATCTAATCAGAAATAACGTAGGAATCATGTGAGGAAGAATCAGATGTAGCTTGTCTCATCCGCTTGTGCCCTGAAGAATTCTTAGTGAATACCATCATATCCCCAGGGGATGATCTAACTTCTATTATTAGGCCCTGTGTGCTAGGCGAGATAGTAGACCATTGGACCATTGAGCCCTGCTTTGTGGTTGCACTGGCAAAGTAATGAGTGTTGGGTCCTCTAATTGCTCGAAAGAGTTGGAATAGTATATCTAGTTTGTTTTGCATGTTTATTTCCTATTTTCTGCATTCCTTGTTTGCATTTCCCTAGTTAATTTTCTAAAAAAGAAAGAAAGAGTGTTTCCCTTTTTATCATTGTTAGGCATGAACTTTGTTATCTCCCTGTCTGTAACCTATTAATGAAAATTATCTAGCGTTTTAGGAAATCCTTGAAATTATCTCTTTATTTGCTTGTCTATGAATATGTGTGTGCAAATTGTCTTATGTTTCTCTATATATGTTCCGTTCTATAGGATCTATTCTAATTCCTAAGCGGGTACATCGCCTTGTTTCCATAACAAGGATATTGATGATGTGAATGAGAAAATAGAGTTGGAGCATGATATTGAAGGATTAGAGGAAATTCTGAGTTTGCCTCGTGATATTTTGGAAGCTTTAAACAAAGAGAGCGAAGGGTCTAAGCCCAACATAGAAGAGACAGAAGTGGTTAAACTTGTCAACAAAGCCAAGAATGAAAAACCCATCAAAATTGGGGTAAACTTTCCTAAAGACATGAAGCCTGAGCTTATTGCGCTACTTAAAGAATTTAAAGAGATATTTGCTTGGTCCTACCAAGATATGCCAGGGTTGGATATTGAGATTGTCGTGCACAGAATTCCAATTAATCTAGAATGCCCTCCAATGTGGCGAGCGATTCGAAGGATGAAATTTGAGATCATTTTGAAGATCAAGGAGGAAGTTGAAAAGAAATTGAAAGTCGGTTTCCTTACCGCGATAGCCTACTCAGATTGGGTCGCCAACATTGCTCCCATGCCTAAGAAAGATGGGAAAGTACGTATCTGCGTCAACTACAGGGATTTGAACTGGGCCAGCCCCAAGGATAACTTCCTATTGCCACATATCAATACATTGATTGATAATATTGCTACCAACAGGTTCTTCTCCTTCATGGATGGATTCTTAGGCTATAATCAGATCAAAATGGCCAAAGAAGACAAAGCTAAGATAACATTCACCACTCATTGGGGAACTTACGCATATGATGTCATGCCATTCAGCTTAAAGAATGCCAGTGCTACTTACCAGTGAGCCATGGTAAATTTGTTCCATGATATGATGCATAAAGAGATTTAAGTCTACGTGGACAACATGATTGCCAAATCTCGCATTGTCAGGGATCATTTGGTAGATTTGAGAAAGCTATTCAAGCGCCTTATCAAGTACAGATTGAGACTAAACCCTAACAAGTGCGTATTCGAAGCTAGTTCAAGGAAATTGCTTGGCTTCATAGTCAACCAAAGAGGAATTGAAGTGGACCCAGCAAAAGTTTAAGCCATCTAAGACATGCCGACACCACAAATTGAGAAATAGATTTGTAGCTTCTTAGGTAAAGTCAATTACATAGCTCGCTTCATAGTGTAGTTAACCACCACATGTGATCCATTATTCAAGCTCTTGAAGAAAGACACAAAGATAGAATGGATAGATGAGTGCCAAGTGGCCTTTGACAAGATTAAGTAGTATTTGTTGAACCCTCCTGTTTTGGTTCCCTCGACCCTGGGATATCCATTGATCCTTTACCTAACTGTACAAGAAACCTCCATGGGCTGCATTTTAGGCCAAGTGGCTGAGGTCGACCAAAGAGAAAGGGAAATTTACTACTTAAGCAAGAAGTTGGCCAGTTGTGAGATCAACTACATCACCATTAAAATGATGTGTTACGCCCTAGCATGGGCGTCACGCAAGCGGTAGTATATGCTTTACTACACCACACTGCTCATTTCCTGCATGGATCCTATTAAGTAAATCTTTGAAAAGCTAGCTCTTATAGGGAAAATTTCCCGTTGGTAAATGTTGCTCTCCGAGTTCGATATTATATTTGTGACAAGAAAGGCCATCAAGGGTCAGGCCATAGCTGCTTACCTAGTAAACCAGCTGCTAAATGATCTAGAGCATTTAGAATCCCTCTTCCCCAATGAAGATGTCATGGCACTAGAGCTAGAACCAGGTAATTTGGAACCGTGGTGTTGGAAGCTTTATTTCGATGGAGCTGCCAATTCTACCAGAATTGGAGTGGGAGCAGTCTTAGTTTCCCCCAAGGGCCAGCAAATCCTTGTTTCAATCAAGTTGTTTCTGAAATTCTGAGACATCACATTTGCCTATTTGCTCGAACGCACAATCAATTTGTAGACACCTTGGCTACCCTGGCTAGCATGGTCAAGTTATTAGAAGGAGATGATATGCGGCAATCGCGCATAGAAGTCCGTGGTGTTCCAGCTTATTGCATGAACATCAAAGAATGCATAAGTGTCGAAGTTGAAGTCGATGGAAAGCCATGGTACCATGATATCAAGGCTTATATCAAGAACGGTGAATACCTGCCCAGTGCAATGGATAGTGAAAAGAAGTTTATCTAGTGCATGGCCTGCCAATTTTTCCTGAGTGGAGAAGTCCTATAAAAAAGGAACCATGATTCTACCCTGTTCCAATGCGTAAATGCCTCCAAGACTAATCATTTGATGGATGAGATGCATGAAGATTGACTTGGAGCTTATGCTAGTGGACTCCTATTGGTTCACAAGATTATGAGAACCGGTTACTATTGGCTCACCATGGAAAGTGATTGCATTAAACATGTGAGGACATGCCACTATTGCCATGTCTATCAAGACAGGAAGAATGCTCCTTCTCATCCTTTGCACTCTTTAGCAGCACCATGGCCCTTCTCAGCCTGGGGTATGGATGTCAACAGACCCGTGATTCTGAAAGCTTCAAATGGTCATGAGTATATCTTAGTGGCCATCAATTATTTCACAAAGTAGGTGGAAGCCGCTTCGTACAAAAGCGTTACTCAAGCAATGGTAGCCCGATTCTAGAAACATAATATTATTTGCCACTATGGTGTGCCAGGAAAGCTCATTACAGATAATAGGGCGAACCTAAATGAAAAAAGTAATCCAGCAACTCTGCCAACAGTTTAAGATCGAGCACAAAAATTTGGTTCCCTATCTGCCCTCAGAGTAGCAAGCTCACTCTCATGTACACTGCTCATCTCCTCAATATCCTCCATAAGGGTATCAGCTAGCTCTCTGTAGCAATCTCTATCCCTGGCAGCCTCCCTCAAGCACTGCCTTAAATCCATAAGGGCCCTCTTAACCCTGATCTTAATCTCCAAAATATAGTATCTCAAAACATCAGCCGAAAATGGCAACTCAGCTGAGACTGGTGATGATAAGTCAAACACAAAGGGGGAAGTCAATGCTAGACTTGCGCACCTCCCAGAACTCAGAGGCACGCCCTATCATTGCTACATCAATATCCACGAGCCCGTACTCGCAAGTGACAACAGAAAGATCACTAAGTTGAGGGATGTGCTAAATACCCCCGAACTGCGGCATAACCATGCTTGGAAAGTACCCCATGCATCTCTAGATGCCCACCACGTGAAGTTATGGACATTTGATCCAAACCTACATTTGTCCCCCGTGGACACCACCTTTTGTTTGCCTTTTTGCTTGTTTTCCTTCTTGCTTGTTTACTTGCTTTCTTGTCTCTTTGCTTACCATGTCTATCATGCTTATCTACTTTATGCCTCTTTCACATGCCTTAAGCATCTCTTTCTTTCCATTGCTTGTTTGCTAGTTTCTTGTCTTTGCATTTGCATGTACACATTTGGAGTGAGGACGCATGGAGCTAGGTGCGGTTTCCCAGGTGCAAGCAAAAAGGGTGAGGATGGGAGCATGTGGATATAAACCAAGCGATTATGTTAGTAGGTTTAGGGGTCTAGCCTTTCTTATTTGGTTATGTACTCTTTTAAAACCTCTTCCTTCCTCATTCCCCTCTTTCTTAGATTGTTTGTATTGGTATATCATGCCATGTACCATTCATCCTCATCTCTAGAGTATGGCAACCCCTGTTTACTTTCCTACACCTATATTTTAGGCCATTCTCTAGGGATGTAGGCATTTACTTTGCTGCTCTGTGTGATAGTATTGTGCATGGTGTGTATATATATATATATATATACCTGCTCGCCTCCTTTCGGTGTGATTGTCGTAGTTCATGTCACCTAAGGCAAAGCAATGCCTAATTTCCGCCGCAAAAGTAAAGTGACATATCGTCGGATTTTTGCTGTGGAAATCTGGTACTTTGCCTAAATGCCTTAGAAAAGCATAGATTGGGACCACACCCATTTAAAAGCCAAACTTCAAAGCCTCCATGCATGCAAAGCCCGAAAGCCAGTGCCAAAATCATGTTTTTACTGCCAATCTCCGTAAATTAAGTTTTTATCAAAACAAAGGACTGTCCTTGGATAGGCGTTGTGGGGTGCCTAATACCTTCCCCACACGTAACCAAACTTCCGGACTCAAGAATCAAGATTTTTTTCCATCCACATTAGATTAGGAAAAATGTCATTTCTCTTAGCCTAGGATTGGTAACAAAATCAACTAGAAACAAGTGACCAATCACACCTTAGAAAAACCCAATAATTGGTGGCGACTTCACTTACCTTTGGTAATCACCTAAAATTTGGCCAAGATTTCTTGCCACACTACCAAAGGTAGACCTACCTTCCTCCACCAAGAGAGAGAGAGCACCTGAAGCTCCACGTGAACCATGCACCAAGCGCACCAACCAATCAAGAGGGGCCTTCAACGGGCCCCACACGCGCGGGAGTGTCGCCACGGCGGGTGGTAGAACAAAGGCTCGACGACAATAGTTTTTCGCTCCTATCGAGGCCGAGCATTGACACTAACTTGCATTTAATCAAGTTTGTTGCCATTGTTGTGTATGGTTTGTGTTTGTGTGGCTATTTTGTAGATGCCTCATCGATCCTTATGCGGTAAAGAGCCTTTGATTGATCTCACATCATCTCTAGTATCAAAAAGGACTTGACAATCGTCAGCAAACTTTGATAATAAAAGGTTCAAGACTCTTTTGGACACTCAATCCTTCAACAATAATTTCAAGAATGCTCCAATTGTGGTAGAAAGGATTGTGAGATTTGACACATTAGGATCAACTTTCATTCCAAAAATCTTTACTAGCAGAGATTGGGCTAGATTGTTTGGTGGCTTTGAAGTTCCTATTGAGTAGTTGATCAAGGAATTCTACTCCAAAGCCTAGTTTATTGGAGCTGAACTGAAATGTTAGGTTCGTGGAAAGGACTTTGCCATCACTCCGGACTATCTGGCTAAGATTCTTCAAATGAATCGTCCGGTAAATGTGGATACATCCCCTTACGATAACCAGTTGACCTCATTGTCCAAATCCTTGAAACATTAGCAGCAAATCTTGAAGTTTCCTCCACGGGTACATCAATTGGCACTTCGATTCAAGCTGGAAATGAAGACTCTTACCTTGACTATGTACTCAAATTTGTACCCACTAACCAGCATAAGTTTCATCAGTCTTGGAAGAGCCCAATTCCTCTGTGATCTTATCAATGGAGTTCCAATCAACATTTGTGCTCACATCTTTCAAATTTTGGGAAGGACTGCAGGACGATTAGCTGCCAAGACATGTCTTCCTTTCTGCAACCTAATCATGAAGATTCTAACTTTCAAGGGCATTCATCCTCCTAAGAATGGAATGGTCCTGCCTCGTTAAGGTTCGATTTTCTTGCATTCTCTTCAGAGTAGCAAGGTTCCCTCATCTACTGAAAGGGAAAAAAAAGAGCCCTACCAAGCCTCCAAAGAGTGAATCTAAGACTTCTTCTCTTGCCTCTCCCATTGGGAAAAGCTCGACTGCTCCTAGTGTCTCCAAACTTCCTAAGACATTACCTCCTCTTCTAGCATTCACTCTTAGCCTGGATCATCTATCCCTCACATGCATAGGATGATGACTTTGATGGAGGGTTTACATGAGCACATTTCTGGACTTGCAATTATCATGTATTCTCAAAATAATCATGTTCAGCTTCGCTTGACTACTATTGAGACATAGTTGGATGAGATTTAGTATAAGCTTGAGGTGGACCTTTAGCTATTTGTGCCAAAAAAAAGGGGAGAAAGCCTTATTGTGAATATTGTGAATACTCCATAAAGTAAAGGAGAGCATCATAGAGTAAGGGGGAGTGCATATAGAAAGGGGGAGCACAATGGATACAAAAAGAGGAAGCTAACCTACAGCGACACAACTTAAAAGTTCTAACAATTTTTTCCCTGTTTTGATTAGTATAGTTTATTTACATTGCTTTACTTTAAAGCTTTCAGTACTTTAGTTTAAAACTCAGTTTATCTTTAGTACTTGTGTATCTTGGTTTTTATAGTTGTTTCTTGATGCTTTTAGTTATCTATTGCCTCTTACTTTAGTTTCTTTAATGCATCATATGCTTGTTGGACATGCAATTAATTTTTGCATTGCTCTTAATTGCTTGCATGTCCAGATGATCATTTACTTGTTAAATGTTCATTATGGTCATTTCTTAATGACTTTTCTTGTTTGATCAAGTTATGTTATTTATTCATATCTATTTTATCTTTACTTGATCTCATTTTACTTACTCTTTATACATGCCACGTATTCTACTTGCCTTATATTTAATGAAGCTATTTGTTATGTGCAAGTGTTTCAAGATATAGATGTATATGGTTCAAGCACTTCATAGTTTCTAGATTTAGGTGTGAGTGAGTTTTGCCTCTATTCCCATACTCACATTTTAAGTCTAGAGTCTGTTTAGGGGTTTTGTCACGGAATAGCCAAAGGAGGAGATTGTAAAGTTGTGTTTTACAACTATGTTTTATGTTGGATTTAATTTTGTGTCAAATTTGATTGTAATTCTGTTTAATCATCTCCCTGTATTTTTGTGGGGTTTAATATAAGGGTTGTGTGTGAAAGTATGGATAAGATTCTGTGAAGATGAGGATTTTACGACTAGCTCGCAACTGGCTCGTGAGTGCCAACCCGCGAAACAGGCCACATGAGAAGCACATGCTGGAATTTGAAGAGTTTTTGATAGGCTGGATTTCACAAGTCATTCATGACTTAGGTCAAGTCGAGAGTGACCTATGAAACTCTCTGCCTAATTATTTTGAGTGTGCCTTTTCTTATACCTTTACCAACACTATATAAACCCTCATTACCCACGAAATTGTAAGAAGAACAAGGAGTCTTTACAAGAAAATTTTGAGAGAGAAACCCCAGCCAAACACTTGAGAGTTAGAGATTGTTTACCCATAATCCTTTACATTATTTCTCTAAAGTTTCCATAACTCCTACCTTTCCATCTACACATCCTTGAGAGGTTCTTAGTCCAAACACTTACCTCACCCATTCTGAGTGTTGAGAGAAGTTTTGGTGCATATGGGAAGCATTGGAAGAAGCCATTGAGTGGCGGATGCAATCCAGCGGAATTGCGGGATCCGAATAACTAGTTAAGACAAGACTCCAAGAAGTCCGTTGGTAGTTGGAGCTTGGAGGGCTCAAGTACATTGGGTAGATTAGGCTTGGAGGGCCTTTTTGATTTTCCTGTACTCCAACTTATTCACTAGTGGAACGCAATTTCGGCTTGGAAGGCCGTGGAGAGGTTTTTCGCCAAGTACTTCGGTTTCCTCTTCGATAACATGTCTCGATGTTATCTTGTGTTTGCATTTATCTTCCCTACTCTTTAATCTTTACATTTATCACTTATTGTATACTTGCTTATGCATAAGAGTAGTGTTTCAGTTTATTACACATCTTTTACTCTTATTCCACACTTAGTTACATTAGAGTAAAAGCAACTAAGCAATTTAAAATTGGAGGTCTAAATAAGCATTAGTGTTTCTACACTAATTGAGCTTTCAATGTAAAAAAGGAAATTGAAAACTATCTATAGATTCAACATTACTCAAGAAAGGATTATCGTGTTTTTATGGAAAGAAAGTTGAAACAGAATAAAGATTAAAAAACCAGTTGTATATTACTTTTGATATTCTTAATTTATATAGAAGGCCCACAACATTTAGGTTTCCTTCTTCATTTTTATTTATTTATTTATTTTTTAACAAATGAGCTCCCTTAAAGGTAAGAAGAAATTTTGACAAGTCAATAAAAATCATTTCTTATTAGGAGGGAGGACAAATCTATACAAATAGAGAAATGTTATTTCTATAATATTTTCACAACAAATTCTATGTGGAAAGTTTGTTAATGGGGGGTAAAAGAGTGATGTTAGTGGTATATCTAGATTAAAATTAGTAATTGTTTGTCACCTACGATTTATTGTAAAAATATTGTTATATATATGATAACATAAAAGCATTTGAATTTGTTAATCGATCAACTTTAATAAAGCTCTGTCCTATCATATGTTTTTTTTTTTTTTTTTTTTGGTGAACCCCAAAAGAAAATAACATCCTTTGATTCTTCTCTTATCTCCAATTAAAATAGACATTGATCCTTCTTTTATCTTGCATACAAATTCCTTCCTTATTCTTTCCTTTGAACAAATAACTCGTATGGTTCCATGTGTGAAGTTTCTTGATGTGTAAAGTGCTATGATACTATTGAAGTCCCATCAACCATCAACTTCAACGAGGCTTTGTCTTTGTTAGAGATATGTTAAGCCCAATAGTCTAGGCCAAGCCCAATCCTAATTGATAAGCAAGCTAAAAAAGCTACTTCTCATACAAGTCAATTAACCATAACTAATGTGTGTTTAATCTAGGATTTAACCTCCTTTAAATACCCTAGGATTAGGCGTGCGAGTGAAGAATACTACCTTACAATCAACTCTATGCAAGGTTTATAGAGATGTAGATGCTAAAGGTCTAAAATTAGCTCTGGAAGAGCTTTACACTAAATTGGATCACTTGAGTCAGTACACAATAATTGCAATAATATTATTTTTAATAATCTTATCATAGTGAAGGACAATACCTTCCTTCGATTCTTATCTTCTTTCCAAACAAAATAGGCATCAATCATTCTTGTCTCTTGCATCCCCATTCCTTACTTATTCTTTCCTTTCAACAAATCGCACGTACAGGTTCCATGATGCTTGAAGTCCTATTGTACGGTCGTGGAGCAACATGACCATTGATTTCTCTCTATAAATAATGTAAATTATCATGTTTTTTCTATCCAAGAAGAAGGAATTTCAAGAAACTGACTCCTAAGACATTTCTGACAATAGCAATATGGCCGGTATGTTTTCACATCTTGTTGTTTTCTTTCTTATTTTGTTTCATTTTCAATATTTTTCAAACTACATCGTTATAGTCATTTTTTATTGCCCACTTTGGAAATCTTTGATGACATATGCTTAAAATGTATGAAGAGGATTCTCAAAAAAGAGGGGGAAAAAAAAAACAAAAGAGTGTATGAAGGGAACTTCAAATTTCCGAAATTGAGGTCTTGACTACAAAGATAAGAAATGAAAAGAAAAAAGGGAAAAGAAAAAGGAGCGAGCGATATTAAGAGTTGTTTTAATTTCTCAACTACTCTTTCAAAAGATTAAAGTATTAAAAACAACGGTGATTTCTTGAATACTTCGAGCTAAAGTGGGCATAAAGAATGGAAAAGTATCATCATATTATTATGATGGAAATTAAAGGGTATTTTTTTTTTTTTCTGTATTTGTTTTTGTCTCTCTTCCAATAATGCATGTTACAGATTATTATTTACTACTCTTTGGGAAATTAATGGAAGGCTTGTCACAGCCATACAAGAACATAAACATTTGACAAAATTACAAATTATATCTTTTCAGTTTGTTGAGTTGTCATTTTTGTCTCATAAGTTTTGTTTTCGTAACTTTAGTCCCTAGTTCACAATTGTTACTAACGTTGATCCTTCTGTCCAGCTCTCTGTCTCTCTCTCTGTAAGTTTCTTTTTGAAATTTTATTTCAACAGAAAAATCCACCTCCCCAAGCTTCCAGAAGCCTCCACCACATGTACCCAACTTGACTCTTAAGGTCCACAATTAATTTTACACCCATGTTTACAACAATTCTATATGTGACTAGTTGTTTGTCGTTATTATTATTATTATTATTATTATTATTATTATTATTATTTTGGATATGATTGTCATTTTTAAATGAATCCACCAATTTTTTTTTTTTTTTTTTTTTACTAACACTCATCCAAATCAGATAGTTGTAAAAATAAGTGCAAAATGGTTGTGATCTTAAAGTTTTTCCTTTAACTAATACAACTATGGGTTTTGCTTATTTTCATTCGTTGGCCCGGGAGACCAAGAATTACAAAGACATAGAGTCATATACTTGCACTCATATGTGGATGAAAGCTTGATATTTTGGAGGCAGAATCCCAATTCCCATCTTATCTAAAGTACTTTGAATTCTTTTCTGATCATTAGAAAATGGTTGGAACAATCTTTCCTCCCTTTTATAGAGAATAAATATAGTTCAATTGAATTTAGGACTCTCACTTCAACGGCAACAGCCTTAGATGATTCAGCACATTGTACTTGGGGAACTATCCTTTAAAGAAGAAGAAGAAGAAAGTTTGTACAAAGAGGAAATAATGTACTTCACATGTTTGAGAAAATGTGTGAGAGAGAAAGAGGACGGGTCTTGACCAAATTACCTTCAACAGAGGGGTCAGCAAGTTACCTTCAACAGTGACCCAGCAAGTTTGGAGAAAATTGTAGTGAACTCCAAGATTGATCTTCATCGGGATAGTCGACGATCTGAGGACAAACAAGGGAAAGGCGTGAAATGGATTTATGGGAAGAGAGGTGTTAATGGCATGGAAGGAAGTGTAAAGAACTAAACCTGAACCCGATCTTCGCCGGCACTGGACTGGGAGCTCTGAGCCGTGGATTTCTCTTCTGGGCATGGGCTTGCCTTTGTTCTGGAAGACAGGCGTTAGGGTGGGAGCGGAGTGAAATGCTAATGGAGACTGTGGGAGAAATCACGCGAGTATCAACCATAGCAGGGAAAAAAATTTTAAAAATAAAAAAATAAATGCTACAGTACTTTCAGCTGTCTAGCTTGAAAAGTATTTTACTATAGTATTTTTAGTAATAAGTTTTCAGTTTTTAGCAAAATAAGCGGTATCCGAATAGACCCAAGTCTTAAGAACTCCAAGGTGAAGATTTATGTCCTTGCCGTAGTTACCAGCCTATTAAATAAAAACTTAAGTTGTTTGGTGATAAATTTTAACATTTAACTATATTTATGATAGTTAAACTTGGTCTTTATTGGATTCCTTCATACCAGTATTCGTTTGGGAATTGTTGAAAAAAAAAAAAAAGTTTTTTACTTTTTGAGTCTTTTTTTTTTCTCAAATATTCTAGCTTTTAGTTTTTTTTTTTAATAAACTACTTCAGCTTTAAGTTTTTTGTAACACATTTAACATAAATGTTACCAAAATAATAAACTATGTACAAATAAACCACCGCAAATAAACAATTCACAAACTAACGCTCTGTTTTGTAATTTGATTCTTGGTGGAAGAGTTATATACTTGTAGCATTTACTAATGAAGTTACAGCCATGCCCAAGGTAGTTTAGGCTTTATGCCTTCTTTTCGGAGGTAGGTAGGGGATGTTTGGTGAATTATCTTTCGTTGATCTCTGTTGTCCCCTGTATTTTGAATTTCATGCTTTGCTGTCTACATCTTCTTACACTTTTGCAGTGAATTCTAATGTTCGGTCAACTTCCATGTCCTCAAGCATGGGAATGCATTCATTATCGACTGAACCAGAAGTTTCAGTTGAAGATAAGAGTACCAAGTCCAAAAAGCTGCAAGAGAAATCACAACAAACTGAATTGAAAAATAACTTGAAGGATTTTCATTTGCTCTTAGAGAATATCTCTAAATCTCTTGATAAAATGGAAGAAGTATTCAAGTCTGCCTCTTCCTCTTCTAATGCCACAACAGAGTCCCTTGCAGATATTAAATCTTTCTTCAATATGTCGGTTGATGTTGTTCTTTTGAATGAGGCTCTCTTATCCAATTTCAGGAAAGCTGCTGAACACTTGGTTGACAAAACCAGTATCCTTGGACAGGACAGGTGTGACCGTTTAAAGAAATTCAATAATGAGATCAATAGGGAAGTTAATCGTTTAAGCACTGCAGTTGAAAGAGAAAAAAAGAGAGCTGAACTTGAAAAAGCACGAGGTTTATATGTTGGCACTCTAAACACTTCCAAGACTGCATTTCAACCCTGTCGAGATGAGATGCTAACGATGGTTTCCAAACATGACGAACTGGAGAAAAATCTTCGAGATTATGAAATGCTGATGATTCAGAAGATGCCCCTTTTTGAAAAAGTGTATTCTCAACAAAAAAGTAGCATTCAGACAGATATCAGTGGTTTCCGAGAGAAAGAACAGCTTTTACAACAACTAAGCCAAGAAATTGATAATCTTCGTAAAGAACCTTCAATTGATTGGACTGGCCTGATTGCTGCATTTTATAATTAACTTTTCACGCTTTGTTTTCAGCTTATCACTTTTATAACTATTTTCTTAATTACTATTGAAAGACCTCTACTACTATTATTCTTAAAATATTAGTTGGCTTGTATAATAAGTTTTACTACCAAGGATCTCTTATGTTGTGGATCCTTTTTATTCATACTTGGCTTGTAATGTTTCAATATATTCCATTTATCGATTTAAGATGTCAATTCCTATCGATATACATCAACTTGTATGCATTTCCATTAGATACTTTACAAATCAAGTATGGTCCTTCCAAATTAGGAGATCTTTTTTCAAAATAAGGGTTTTTAGTACCCCTTGGAAGGATTACTTGCCATACCAAGTCTCCAGTTTTTTTAAAGAAGAAAAAAAATCAATTTCTTTAAATCAAAGAGGCCAAATCAGCTTGAACAATATGTAGAATATCTAATGGCACATCTTCCACCCAGACAAGTAAATTGGGTGATGTGATTGTTCTTCTTACAAGAGAATGTGCTATTGTGTTCTCTTGATGGCGAACAAGGGAAAAATTAATATTAGAAAAATGAGAAACTTGAAGTTTTGCATCGTGAATTAAATGCACATGCAAAAAGTAAATGATGGTTTAGAGCTTCTCTTTAAAAATAATATTTGAGTCATCCTTAACAATTGCTTCTCTGATACCCACTTCTAAAGTGAACTCAACTGCTTTTCTTGTTGCCATTGCTTCAACTTGTGTTACTGTACCAGGATGAGGGATTTGCTAAGTTAGGGAAGCAATTACCAAGCCCTTAGCGTTTCAAATAACCACCCCTATCCCTATAGAATTTAAGAATTTAGGGTTATGACTTCGGCCTCATCTAAATTAATTATCCAATTCAACCATCATAGCACTTTTAAAATCCATATGACCTAAGGGTTAGAAAATTGTCTCAACATGCATTTGGTTGGAGTGATTATTAGAGGGATGGAAAATGGGGGAGAAAATATGATATATTTGGTCGTTTGGTTGAGAGAGAAAAGACGTGAGATTTTGGTGGAGCCAAGAGCACCAAAAATCAATTTTCTTAATTGAAGAGAAAACTAGAGAAATTTTGGTCTCTTTTACTTCAGTCTTTACAATTATATTTTTATCCTCACAATGTTCAACACTTCAACTACTACCTCTATCCTTTGATTTATTTTCTTCTGTCCTTCTTATCGTCTTTTGCTGGATTTTTTTATTTTCTATTTTTTTAACGTTACATTTCTATCATCATACAATAACATTCACTGCTTGTATATTCATGTTTTGTGCTATTCCTTTTCAATTAGCAAAGGTCCATGATTTTTTCCCCAACATGGAAGCATTTATTGGACGATTCCATTTAATTTTTATTTAACAAAATATAAAAAATTTAATTACAAAGGAAAAAAAGTAAAATAATATGTGTAATGTGTTAATTTTTTTAAGATGTCATTTTATTAATTTTAATTGATAATAAGTAATATTTAATAAGTATAAATAAATTATTTCCTACATATTATGTAGTAAGGACATAAAAAGTAAATTTATATGAGCTACATCATCCATTCTTTCACTTTTCTTCTTTCACTTTTCTCTACAAGCAAATAAACTAGTTGTCATCACTCCAATTTTTCACCCCTCAACCGAACTCAAATAAGAGAAACTAAAATCTCTTTTATCCTCCAACTTTTCCATCTCCCAACCAACAGGACTCTTAGTGTGGAATTTAAGGAGAATTTGTACGGTTTTGATTAATGTTGCAAAGTGAAAAAAAAAAAAAAATAAAAAAAAAAAAATAATAATTGAAGGTGCTGCTGTACTGTGAGCATAGTGAGAATAATAATTGTGTGTGAACGCAAAGAAAAGCAAGAGGTTTTTACTAAAATTTTCAGTTGATTTTCTTAATTCACACAATTCTAGGTTGGGACCCAACAAGTGGTATTAGAACTTATATTCCTCTAAGTGCCCCTCTATTTGAGCAAACCTCTCATTCGTGGCTATTTTACATTCAACCATCCTTCCTTTCACTCCTGGTAACTCCCTTGTTTAACGAGTGAACTCTGAAATGACAAGAGATGTGCTTATAAGACTTTAGGTGTTATTGTCTTGGAGAATGATAGTTTGAATGAATATGTGCCCCCATTTATTCTTAAGTTTTAGATCCGAGATCTTAGTCAACTATTCTCGCTTACGTTTTGACTCATGGGCTATTCTCACCTTGTGTACCACCAAATCACCAATGCTTCAAGCTCAATTTCTTTCAAAAGAGGGTTCTGAATAAAATGTGCACTTGAAACTTAGGTGAATCACCACATGAATTACATACTTAAAATTCATGCCCCATTGTAAAATAGGCCCACCATATCTTAGCATTTTTTTTTCTTAAAATAAAAAAAAAAAATAAAAAAATTTTATTTGTGCTTATGTTTAAAATGAACCATGGCATTTAGAGCCCTATAGACGCATCATGCATATGTGTTAGGGTCATATTTTCTATGTATTGACTTATCCTTGGACAAAATGCACTTTACTTGTAATTGGGTAGATTGAAGTTAAGTTTAATGTATCAACAAGTATGTGAAGTTTACTTTACAAGTGGTATCATTGAAGACATGAAGATTGAACCAAGAAACAAGTAAAGAAAAACTAATTCAGTGAAGCTCGACACTAGTCTCGTCACTAGCTCAACACTAGTATCTATCGAGACTTAATGAAGGATTCTCGACACAAGCTCGACACCTCTCAATCTATCGAGCTCTGGAATTTCAGAATTCTCAGATCTGAATTTTGGCCCATGATGACTTGGATTGATAGGGTTTCTTTCACTGAACCTTTAGACCACATAAAAGTTTTATTTTAAAGTCATCAAAGACACAGAGACTCAAATAGAGAACTCATACATTTTGTGAGAAACTATTGCATTTTTTGCGCTTTAGGGTTTTGTAACCAAATACTTTCAAATCTTCGACGTGCTTTAGAGTGAAGAACTTTGCATCCAACAACAATCAATTAGTTGTTGGGAGTTAGTCACATATTGGGATCCGTGCAAAGGAAGAAGTCTCTTCAAGATCAAGTCCAATTAGGGATTGGAGTAAAAGTTCAACTGTAAGTTGGTATTTTGGGATAGTCCAAGGTAGTGGTAAGATTCCTTGTTCTTGATTAGTGGATTCTTGGGAATGGTGATATGAAATTCACCTAGTGGGGTTTTTGTCTTGCGAGAGATTTTCCCCATTCATCAACAAATCACCATGCCAATTTAATTTCCACTCCACTTAGTTTATTTGGTGATTTGTTAGTGCCTCCATGGTTTACAAATAATTTCACTTAATTAATCAACTTGAGCAATTGAATTAATTAATTGGGGTCAATCTATAACCCAACAATATGATTCACTAAAAAAGCTAGATTGTATATGAGAACTGCTTAGTAAAAACAAAATTTTTTATCTTAGCTAAGAACTCGCTCGACTAAGTTTCTGTCTATTAGAAGATCAAAATGTGATGCTTTGAAAAAAAGGAAAGTAAATAAAGAAGAAACGGCAATATCGTTTAATGATACTAGGCAAATGACAGAATTAAGCTTAATGAAGTCACAAGATCAGCGCGTGCAGAAGCTAAAACCAAAAACAGTTACAGAGTTTGACCACGTGTCCTAATGTAATTAGTTCTGGTTTATTAGTGATGATAGTTAGTTAGAATTTTTGGCCCCATTTCTTTTTCCTTTTTTGCCTTGCTCTGCGTTGGCGTATAATACCAAACTTGAAAATTTGTCTAATACCAAACTTACTGTTGATAACAGATCTATTTCCATTCCTCTTAAGACTAAAGATGACAAAGTTTATGTTCCTCTTTTTAAGAGGAATCATAAACGAAAGGCTTATTTTGCTAGGTTGGACAAAGGTAAAAGTTTTGATATAGACGTTGAAGTTTTTAAACCTGTGTCTAAACCTACTGCTAAATTGCAGAAGAGATCTGTTTTTGTGCCTACCTGTCACATTTGTAGTGTTGTTGGTCACATTAGACCAAATTGTTTTTTGTTGAGGCAAGAACCAAAGCTTGTGACTAGAAACCACTTTAGGAATACTAATGTTCCTAAATTTGTTCCTATTTGTCTCTTTTGTGGTGTCTATGTTCACATTCGTCCTAACTATCATAAATTGAAATTTAAAAAATCTGTGTTTTCAGGGGTCTAAACAAATAAACAATCTGTGATGATATATCTCTTGCTACAAGTCCTGATAAATTGTTTCACATACTTTTGAAAATTTTAAGCTTGTTGGCTTGTGTAAGGAAATTGCAAAATTTAGGTCTCTCTCAAAAGAACTATGTAATCCCTCAAATACACTCTGTTTCTTATGGTTTTCCACCTGCAAAGCCAAAGACGCGTGATGTATGGGTGAGAAAAGATTCGCTAAGGTGAATGTTTTTTACTTGTCCCTGATTTAATTTTTTTAATTATTTGTGGACATGTATTCTTTCAATTTTTAGTTGTTTTATTTCTTAGGTTATTTTTTTATTCAAAAAAATAAAATCCAAAAACATTAAAAATTTTCAAAAAGATGAAAAAATTTTATTTTATTTTTCTTGAGGGTTACATGGATTATAATATCTTTCTCTTGACTTATAACATGCTTGACATTTGTGGAAAAACATAGAAAGTGTGTGTTCCTTAACTAAGTGCATAAGATATCTCTAATTTTTTTATGAGTATGTACTAGTTTGTACATGTACTCATGGGTTAATTAAAAAATTGATGTTTCTTGTTTGTGTACCCTTTATAGCTTAGTTGAGCACTGTTTTTGCATTACATGTTGTCAAGCATTGCTTTTGCTTTTTATTTATTTAGTATCATGTGTACTTTTTGGTTGTGGTCAAAATAAAATTTTGAAAATCCAAAAATTATTTTTTTGTATTGCACATCACTTATTGTGTAATTAAGGTTGGCCAATGAAATTTGCATTCAAGACTGTGTACCTTGCTTAGATTTGATGAGCTACTTTTTGCACTTTGCTAGTTTGTGCTATTTAGTGCTTAATTGTGTGAGTTGTTTATAGTCTTTGAACAAACGATCTTGATTTTGATGTCACACTCTTTTGATCGTAAAGACTAGAAAATCCTAAGAGAAAGGCATAAGTAACCATTTCACCACTGTTACTTGCCAATCATGAACTCCTGTGTGCAAAACATAAAAGCCATACTTGGTAAGGTGTAGCACTTGCATAGCAAGATAAAATGAGGTGTTATTTTTTATAAATAATTAAAAAAAATTTTAACAAGGGTATTTTCTTTTCTATCTCCTATATGTCCATGCATGATATCTTTGATTGTGGTCAAAAAGAAAAAAATATGGAAAAAGCAAAAGGAATCAAAATGCTTTTACATGATTGCAAGCTTGTTATTTAGGAGATGTGGGAGTTATATGGTGTAACTCTTTAGGTGATAGTCACTTTCAAACCAATGTAATTGATGATATAGAAAATTTGTTTGATTACTATCTACAACTCACATTTTCTGTACTTTGTACACTTACTAGTTGCACACACTACACGCAAATCAATGCTAAATATTGTATATAAGAGTCATAAGACTATGTGTGTTGTCTAATCTGGTTATCTTTAATTGCATATGAATTAATATGTAAATGCAAAATTTTGTTTTGGTTGGGAATTTTGAAGAAAAATGAAATTTTCATGTTTTAGAAGTTTAAATTTTTTGATTTTAACTTCTTGATTGGTTTTGATATTTGCATCTAAGTGATATCATGTTTTTAAAACTTTTCTGGATCATGTTCATATACATTGAGTTGTTTTTCTACATACAATTTCCAAATTTTTAAGTTTTAAAATTGTTCACAGCTTCAATCGATCGAAGTTTTCCTTCAACTAATCGAAACTAAGCTTTTGTGTTCAAAACTCTCTGTGTTTGTTTGTTTAGACCCCTTAACGTAGATTGTTTGACCTAAAATATTAGCCAAGTGATTACTTAGGTTAATTATGAGATCTAGGTTAAGCAAAGAGAGATCATATCATGCACAACAGGGAAAAAACAAAGAACACACCGATATGATCACCTAAGAAAACATATGAAACGAACCATCTCAAGGTAAAAGCTTAGGGAGGATTTGACCTAACTATCCTCAAGGTAAAAAAAATCCACTAAAAGAGAATTGAAGTTTTTACAAAAGATTTAACCCTAAATCTATTGCTACCTCTAGTAGTAACTTACTGACATGACCACGTGCAAGCTCTGAATCCACGGACTCCTTCTTTCTTGGATTTGCATAACACAAATTCCCACTTTTGTGACTTTGAGATCCCACTCAAAGTTTTCAAATCACTGCTTGTTGATCTTGCAGCAACTAGATTCCACCAGCATTTGATTGTAGATTTTGTTCTGGTAGACACTTGTAAAGTTAGAAGATATAGAACCTCTCAGATCTTACAAGTCTTCCAGAGTCTTCAAAAACATAGTTAGGGTTTTCCTTTTCCACATGGGGCCAACAATTTTTTTCTATTTTGTTGATTGGGATTAGTCCCATTTTGTTTGTTGATGTTTATGTTGGCCCCATGTGGCATTTTGAACATGTATTTAAGGCATATTTCATCATGTTCATGTATTTTTCATCATATAGGGTTAGTTCATGCATAAGTGTTTGATAAAATGCCCCTTAGGCATTTTGACACTTGTTTGGACTCTGATAAGTACTAAACTTTAGGGATTGCCATGTTTACTAAATTGTAACATATTTCTATCATTGCTTGTGCGTTTTACACATTTTACCCCATGAGTGCTTGTTCATGCTTTGGTCATGCATTACACATGCATATTGTCATGCTCTTTATCTAATTAGACTTCTAGATTTGTTTTCATGTCTTTGTGTTCTAATATGTGCTCTTTAACTTAATTTTTAAGAGTTATTTACTCGTTTTTGTACTAACTTGCATATAATCAAGTTTTTTGCTATTGTTGTGTATGGTTTGTGTTTGTGTGGCTATTTTGCAGATGCCTCATCGATCTTCATGCGGTAAAGAGCCTTTGATTAATCTCACATCATCTCCAGTGTCAAAGAGGACTCAATAATCATCAGCAAACTTTGATAACAAGAGGTTCAAGACTCTTCTGGACTCTCAATCCTTCAACAACAATTTCAAGAATGCTCCACTTGTGGTAGAAAGGATTGTGAGATTTGACACATTGGGATCAACTTTCATTTCTAAAATCTTTTCTGACAGAGATTAGGCTAGCTTGTTTGGTGGCTTTGAAGATCCTATTGAGAAGTTGATCAAGGAATTCTACTCCAATGCCTGGTTTACCGGAGCTAAACTAGAATGTTGGGTTTGTAGAAAGGACTTCATCATCACTCCGAACTATCTAGCTAAGATTCTTCAAATGAATCGTTCGGTAAATGTGGATACATCCCCATATGATGACCGATTGGCTCTCGTTGTCCAAATCCTTGAAACGTTAGGAGTAGATCTTGAACTTTCATCCACAGGTACATCAATTGGCACTTTAAGATTCGGGCTGGAAATGAAGACTCTTACCTTGATTATGTACTCAAACCTGTACCCACTGACCAACACGGGTTTCATCAGTGGAAGAGCCCAATTCCTTTGTGATCTTATTAATGGAGTTCCAATTGACATTTGTGCTCATATCTTTCAGATTTTGGGAAGGACTGTTGATACCATATTTTATCCGCCCTTGATTTGTGTGCTAGACCCCGAAAAATCCAAAAAATATTATTTTCTCTCCATGGGGCCATGAGGACATCAGAAATGATGTGGCACAACCCGTTCAAACACCAGAGCACCCAAAGTACCTTTTTTCAGCTAAAATGACCAAAATGCCCCTAGTCAACCTAAGGTTGACCGAAGGTCAAACGAGGTCAAAACTCTCACAAAACAACACTTTTCATAGTTTTATATCAAACCCAAGCTTCTCGGATATTTTTGGCAACTTTGACTAAGTTTGACCAAGCTTGACCTAGAGTTGACTCCCAACGAGCCCAGAAACCCTAATTTTGATCTGACTATCAGAACGGATTGAAACCAACGCCATTGTAAAGATTATCAAATTCTCATTCCAACGACTATTCATGGGTTGAAATCGGAGTTAAAACGGCTGAGAAATTGTGAAAACCGGGATAACGCATCGATTGATGCACGACTAATTTCTGAGAGCCATAACTTTTGATCCGACCGATGGATTTTCGAGTTCAATACCTTTTTAGAAACTGGAAGTCAAGATCTCTCCAAGGGTATCAAGATCAACTCCATCCAAGACCATTTGAAGTTGGTAGCCCTGAAAGGGCCGCTGCCTCGTAATCCATGCCGAGGCTGTAAAAGGCCCCAGGCACCCTCCAAACAAACAAAAAAGGAGGAGATTTTGGGTTTTGCTCTTTGCCTGGACGATTTCTACACATTTTTCCTCTCTTCCAAAAACACACAAAAACACATCAAAGATTCTTGATTCTTCCTTCTTCACAAAAAATACAAGGTATAGTTCTTATACCCAATCTTCTTTTCTTTGGTTCTACACTTTGGATTTGGGGGTTTAGGGGTATGGATGTAGCTTTTTAGCTACTATCCACACCCCCTAACTTTCTAAATCTTTTTCTAGCATTTATCTTGTTCTTTTTTCTTGAATCACATGATTTATTGCTTTCTTTAGCATGTTGCTTGCTTTATTTGTGCTTCTAGCATAAATCCCCTTGCTTTTTATGCCTTATGCCGTGTTTCATGCTTAGATCTACATCCTTACATGCTCATATGTTTAGATCTACATGCTTTATGTTATATGCCATGTTTTCCTATGCTTTGTTCCTCTTTTTGTTCTTGGATGATGTTAGGGTTACATGCTCACATGCTTGTATGATGTTATTGGCTATGCCTTGCTTGGATCTATGTATCTATGTGTTAATTTCCATGCTATATGGTTAGACCCTTGTCTTCACATGCTTATATGCTTGGATCCATGTTCCTCCATGTTTATGTGCTAGGCTTTTACATGTTTACATGCATGTTTCTATGCCTATATGTCTAGATCTGTGCTTTCACATGCCTATGTGCTTGGATCTATGTCCTCTACATGCTTTATGCTATCTTCTATGTGCTTGTGTGCTCCATGCCATGTTTATATGCCTAGACTTAGGCCATGTTTGTCATGCCATGTGCTATTGTAGTCCTTTTGTTGCTTTGTCTTTCTTTCTTGTGTTTTGGCCTGATGGTTAGGACCCGATCTAGACCCTATGGTCTTTGTCATCGTCCATACACCGAGGTCCACATAAAAGTGTTTGGATCATCCTATTTGCATGTCTATGCTTGCTTGCTTCTATATTTTATGCTTGTGTTATCCTCTCTAGTTTTAGGATTTGCCATGCTTGACACCCTTAGTGGGTTTGTGGTTGTGTGGTTACATCTGACACTCATGAGGCCTTGTTTGGATGTAACCATTTGGGATGCATCACGATGATGCCAGTTGTTTTGTGCATATCTTTCCCCCTTTTTGCTCCATGCGATGATACGCTTACCATGCTTGTTTGTGCCACCCGTTGGCTTTCTATGCATCTTTACACGCTTGCTCATATGTTGATGCATGAGTCTTGCTTGCTAGTTTGTCGTCCATACTTCAACACAATGAAGTCATGGACATCTGATCCAAACCTACATTTGTCCCTTGCAGACACTACCTTTTGTTTACTTTCTTGCTTGTTTTCCTTTTCATTTGTTTCCTTGCTTTCTTGTTTCTTTGCTTGCTATGTCTATCATGCTTATCTGCTTTATGCCTCTTTCATATGCTCTTTGCATCTTTTCCTTCCATTGCTTGTCTGTTGGTTTCTTGTCTTTGCCTTTGCATGTACACACATTGAGCGAGAATGCGTGGAGCTAGGGCACGGTCTCCTAGGCACAAGCAAAAAGGGCAAAGACGCAAGCATGTAGATATAAGCCAAGCAGCAATGTTCAGTAGTTTTATGGGTCAAGCCTCTCCCATTTGGTTATGTACTCTTTTAAAACCCCTTCCATTCTCCTTCCCTTCTCTCTTAGATGGTTTGTATTAGGTATATCATGTCATGTACCATTCATCCTCATCTCTAGATATGGTGACCCCTATTTACTTTCCTGCACCTATATTTTGGGTCATGCTCTAGCGATGTAGGCATTTACTTTCCTGCTCTATGTGATTGCATTGTGAATAATGTATGTATATAAATACCTGCTCAGCCCTTCCGATGTGATTGTCACAGTCTATGTTACCTAAGGCAAAACAATGCCTAATTTCCGCCGCAAAAGTAAGGTGACATCACCAAATTTTTATTGTGGAAATCTGGTACTTTGCCCGAATGCCTTTGGAAAGCATAGATTGGGATCACATTCATTCAAAAGCTAAACCTCAAAGCCCCCCATGCATGCAAAGCCCTGGAAGCCAATGCCAAAATCATGTTTTTACTGCCAATCTCCAAAAATTAAGGTTTTATCAAAATAAAAGTCTATCCTTGGACAGACGTTGTGAGGTGCCTAACACCTTCCCCACACGTAACCAAACTTCTGGACTTAAGAATTAAGATTTTTTTACCATCCAGATTAGATTAGGAAAAAAGACCTTTTTTTTTTCTTAGCCTAGGATTGGTAATAAAATCAACTAGAAACAGGTGACCAATCACACCTCAGAAAACACAATGATTGGTGGCGACTTCACTTACCTTTGGTAATCCCTTAAAATTTGGCCAAGATTTCTGCCATACTACCAAAAATAGATAAATACCTTCCTCCATCGAGAGAGAGAGAGCACCCAAAGCTCCGTATGAACCACACCAAGCGCACCAACCAATCAAGAAGGACCTCCAACAGGCCCCACGTGCATAGGAGCATCACCATGGCAGGTGGTCAAACGAAGGCCCAATGATGGCGGTTTTCTACTCCAATCGAGGCCGAGCGTCAATAAATTGGCAACTCCACTAAGGATTGATGATAGTTTGGCCTTTAGAGCTTTTGATAAAACCATAATCTTTGGACATTGGCCTTTAGGCTTTCCTTTAGAAAAAGGGTTATACTATATCCTAGTAGACTATTTTCAAAAGAGCAAAAAAATCTTTTTTCAAAAACTCCTTTTCCAAAAGGGAGGCTTTGAGGTATTTTCACATAGCTTTACTCACACGCTTTACTGCTTTCTGCACATGCTTTACTGCTTTCCTCACATGCTCTACAACTTTCCTTCACATGCAAACATAGGGTAGCAAAATTTATTTTCCATTGCACCTTTATCTGCTTTCATATATATATATATATCTCCTGTGTTTGGAAAAGCCCTTCCCCTTCATTAAGGATTGCATGACATATACACCCTTTTTGAGCCAAACCCAGGCTCTGCATTGCTAGCGTAATCACATCTCTTTGGGGATTTCATCACCCTATTTGCAGATGCCTAGACACAAACATCGATAGTGTTAACCATAGTTAGATTAGGGGCTGACTTTGTAGGTACTTCTAGGTCCATGGGTGGACAGGAGTAGCTGAAAAGGCCCCCTCCATCCTTCCTACCCAACAACTTCAATGAAGGGAGAGGTATGGCGATTGAGTCCCCCTAGGATAGGAATAACCTACCAGTTAAGCCTTTGCATATAGTTGGCCTAGTTATGTCAAACCCATGAGGACTAGGAAAATCCCAAAGAGTGAACATCCAAACCTAGAAAAGGATACCCTTCTACGACTAGAGGTCAGGGGAAAGTGTTTTGTAACAAGTGCGCCCTTCTTGCTTGTGCCAAAGAAATTGTGCTCTACTCTAGGTTCTTTCTATCCTGCTTGCACAGCAACCCCATTGCTTGTACATGCTAGATCATACCTCATCCCTAAGGGTTTACAACCCTACAAGGGTGCTCATGCATACACTAATTGGTAATGTCACCTAATTGTGCAAAGATAAAATCTATGGCAAGTAACTGAAAATCCCCAGGAGGAATTGCTGCCGAAAAACTATCAAGAATCCTAAGACATCATGAGTTCAAGAATTCTCCCGAGAGAGATCCAAACTGCCAAGAGATCCAAATCACCAAGATGTCAAGAGTCCAAAGGCTCCCTCAAGAGATCCAAAGGTCCAAGAGATCCATGCTGTCCAAGTTACCAAGAGATCCATGCTATCCAAGAGCATCCCCGAGAAGTCCTCATTGTTAGAAGCCGAGCTTTTCCTCGTAATTGCATTTCCTTGTATTGTAAAAGGCCCATTGTTGGAGTCGATGAACCCAGCGTTGTAAAAGCAAATCTTGTACAAGCATGTAATCAAAAGAGGATCCGACCCTTATTACCAAGCATATCATGAAAGTTTCTGTTACTTGCCAATCTTGTGCATTAATCTTGCATCATTATAGAAACTAGCCGAGGGGCCCGCATGATGCGCGGATGATGTTGTAAGCTATTATATGAGAAGGTTAGATAGAATGTTTAACATATTTTTAAGTAATAACATGAAGTAACACCTTTTTCCCAATTCTAATAATTGCAGTTAAATATTCAATTAGAATTGCTTACTATACAAGTGACATTAGCTAATTAAACATTATATAAGAAGTTCACTTAGTCTTGGTGATGTAGAGATATAGAACCAAAAGAGGGCGAGTTAGACTCATTAGAATGCATGGTCTCAAATCTCCTTATTTTCCCAATATCAATATTCACGTAAAAGAAAATAGGAGTTTATATCGTGTGCCAAAACATAAGTATTTTACTGATCTAGTCAATTCTTCCACCAAAGGGAAGATGGAACAAAATTGACCTAGATTTATGATTTGCAAAATATGACACCCGTGCTACATTGAACCATAAATGCATTGCTCATTTTTCCTACAACCAAACCATTAAAATTAGGAGAAAAAAAATTTTCAGTTATCTTTTGGTCACAACTTGAATTAAAACACATAAAAACAACACCCAGCCTATTAAAATTAGAACCTTGAAACTCATTCAGCCACAAAGTCTCCATAAAATTTTGGACTAAAAATGGGAATCAGACAAACTAACCCCATGCTATGCAATGTTGAAATAACACAAAACTTAAAAGAGACTATTTATTTCAATTTCCATGGCATATTTGAAAATAAGAATTCAAATATTTAAAGGTTTCTCATTTTTTGTTTAGTTTACAACACTTAAACAATACATTCTGTCACATTTTAAATCACAATATTTGCAGAAACATATCTACAATTTCATAAAGGCAATAGATCACAAAAGTAATACATATAAAATTTCATAAACTTAAAAAAGTGGAAGTTATCCTTTGCATCAACACAGGTTGAAAATTTCTTTTATGAACACTTCGTGGCAAATCTATTATTGCATCAGCCACCCTTAAGTATATAGACTTCCGTCCGTTTGCTCTATATGGCTTATTGTTTTTCCATTGTGCCATCCAGAATTAGCACCCCATAGTTGTGAACAGGTTCTGCAACTGTGAAAGTGAAACTCATCATGAACAAAAGATGACAATGGTGCCTTCATTATGCAAATCACTTTTATATTAGTATCTATATTTTTGCTTAAAAGGATCAAACAATGATGTTTTCTCCAAAAATTTGTTATATATGAGAGAATGACAATAAGAGATCCCGCAAAAAAAAGATGAACAACTACACTAAACTAAATTAAATACAGAGTCAGTTACAAAATTCAAAAAGAACAACTTCAAGAAACATACACTAAAAATGACCTTTCTAGTAATACAAATTTGATCACGAAAGAACATCACAAACATCAAATTTAATATTCAGTATTCAGTGTCTACATGAAAAACAAAAGTTTTATGAGGCAAAATGCTCATTAAAAGTTAAAACTATGTTTGCTAGAAAACATAAAAAATGAAATATTCATTTCCATGTGTGTACATTGATCTCTCTCAAAGTGAAAGGTTCACACAATTGTTTGAAAGAATTTATTCTTCCTCAAAACATACTACCAATAATGATGCAGAAAGAGACAATAGAGAATAAAGGAGAAAAAACGGTAAATATTTGGCATTAGTATTACTACTCAAACTGATGAACATGGACATCTACCTATTTTAAACCCTCAATTTTCTGTTCTCTACAGAAGTGAAATATATAAATAAATTAGTAAACATATTTCCTATTAGTAAAGTATTTCCTTTTACCCATAAACAAAAATTAATCAATGAACAAACTTTTTCCTAAATTAACTATATAGATTACAAATACTCAAGAGTCACAGTGCTCTAGGCATAGCTTCTAAACTAGACAAAACCTCAACCACAAAATCTGGGTTGTTCCCATCTTGTAGTTTCTAAATTGTTCAAAATGATCTTTCAAATATCTCATTCTATCACCAACAAAACCCATCAACAGAATTCCTCTACCGACCCAATTAAATAAATAAAGCAGTACAAATTCTGTTTGCTTCAACATTTTGGTCGAAATTAAATATTTTTTTAAAATGGAAAACTCATTGCTCGTCTTCAAAACTTAAATCTTTCAAAACTGATAAATTGCAAAAAGAAGTTTAAGGAAAAAAAGGAACTAAAATTTCCCAAGAAAGAAAGACTTACACAGAACATAACCCACATAGAAATCCAATTCGCACAATCATATGTAGAAAAATCTCTCAAAAATAATTAAAAAATACCCAAAAAATCAAAGAAAACCTGACCTCCTTACATAGATAAGCAGAGTGTTCACGACATTGTGATTGGGCCATAGAAGAACAAATACTTGAGATTTTATTATAATCTCACAGATTAGAGAGGCTTTTGACTAAATAGTTACAGTGTTGGAGAGGTTTGTAATCTTCAAGAATCATAAGGAATATAAGGAACATAGGGGTTGCAAATTCAGGAATAGAAGGGAGAAAGGGTGTGATGTGGTGGTCGTGAAACCAAGAGATGAAGGTTTATTGTAAAAGAAGAGTCTGATGAAAGGGTAGCAGATTTAGAGAAGGAAAACAATTAGGCTATTTGGCCTTAGAAGTTGTTGTGGACTTTTCCTGTCATAATAAGTGAAGAGATTGCTTGCCTCCTGAGTAATTAGGTAGGAGACATCCAAATGCAATCTCCTCAAGTTTCTTGGGCATCACCAAACTGACAAAGTGGATCAAATTACAATATGAACAATTCAATGTTATAGGGAAATAAACTTTAAAGTGATTCAAATTACAATATGAACAACTCAATGTTCCAGGGAAATAAATTTTACTTTGAACTTTAAAACTGAATCCACTTTTTTCTCCTTAACTAAACAAATATTGTATGACAATAAGATCCAAATCCAAATTTGTCTTTTGTGGTGACAAAATTCTGCAATTCACATTTCAAATGCTTAAAAAAAAAAAAAAAAAAAAAAAAAAAAAAAAACCATTCATTGACAATTAAATACAGTGCGAGTTCCTGCATACAATTCAGGCATAACTTCAATGTTATTTTTAGCTAATTACTAACCTCCTATTCTTCATTCTCCAAAAAAAAAAAAAAACCTCCTATTCTTCTTCTTTTCTCTCTCTCTCTCTAGTTTAAGGTTTATGTGGTTTTGGCTAGCTTTCTCATTAGGTTTTAAAAAAAATGTAAAATTGTGAACTAAAACTCAAAATTCCTTGGTTTGATATATATATATATATATAGACACATACAGTTCATGAATAGGAAAGCAAAATAAAAAGGGAAAGAAAACACAGCATTTTTAATATTTATTTTAAAATACCTAGGAAGCCAAAGTTTTGCAACTTGATTGACACTTCTTGAAGTTTCCAAAAACTACCCTAAAAGCTGTGAAAACTTATTTTCCACATACCACTATATAAAGGAATCTCAAAGCACTATCCCAAAAAAACCAATTCAATGCAAGCCTAGCAAATAAAAAAAATCAGAAATCTTAGAGCACATCTGCCTATAATCTGATTTTTATCTTGTCTTCAAAACTTATCTATCAATCTTGACTAATTTTGTAACCTCAAATATGCAATTCAATCTGATTTCCAAGTGAAGATCCTCATAGGGAAAATCTAATGGTTCTAAATCAAAGCTTACCATTCTAAAAAGTATAAGGCCAATTGCACAAGAAAGCTTTGCATAAAGGTGTAATATATGCCTTTTGATTTCTCAAGAATAATGCTATAAGAAATTGTAAATGCATCTATCAATAATCCACTTTCTCATATGCTTTGACACCAAATGGTCTTATTTAACTTAATTTCACATCACTAAAACAATGCAAGTTCACCAAAGACCATAAAATATGTATATGAAAATCAATAGTTTTAGTACTTTAGACCAGTCATGCAAACACTGTTAACACAGTTAAGATAAATCTGTTGAATATTAATTATTAGCCCAACTATTAAAAAAATCTAAATATCATAGCCTTTGAATTATAAGTCTAGAGTACCCTAAAAAAATGAATCCAAATATTCCAACCAAAACCAAATCAATTCAAAGGCTGCAGAATGAAGAAGTAACTGAATTAAAAATCAGAGGAGAAAAAATGGAAAAAAAAAAAAAATTGAAGATTTTGGTAATCTAACAATCAATTAAGATAAACAATCTTTCTAAAAAAAAAAAAAAAAAAAAAAAAAAAAAAAGGATAAACAGTATACATTAACCATATCGTTTGAGATCAATGCATGTCACTATTTGAAGGCCAAAGAGGTATTCTGTATTAAGTGTGATTCAATAACATAAATTAATAACCACCAGAAAACTAATCTTCATGATCATGTGCATGGCAGTATACACTAAAAAATGGCATAAAAAAAATATTTTAAAATAAGATCAGTGCAAAAAGGTATTTAACAGAAGTAACAGTAAGTCCTAAACACATAGAAAAAAGTGCAGTGTCTCATATAAGAAAGGTGGAGTCCTAAAAAAGTAATGAAACCTGTGTTAGTGACAGATTGCCTACCTACTTTCTGCTCTAAACGCAGATAGAAAAATCATTGGTAGATAAACTAGGAGAAAACGAAGCATCATGTATTGGAGGAAAAAAGAATGGATGAAGCATGGAAAAAGAGTAAGAAAGAAAAAAAATCTAGAGAATATTAATAGATAAAATCTAAAGTGCTAAAGCCTTCTTCACAATTGTCTTTTCCAATGACCATAAGATTCATAACTAATGTCCATTCCCTTATCATTTCACAGTTGCCACATTACAATGAAAATTTCAATTTCATACATATAAATTCAATGTATATGCCAATCCGGATGCCCACCAAAAGCCAAACACAAACAGAGAAGCCAAAATATTGAATCAGATATCTAATATTAATTCAATCTGCTCTCTATGATTATTGATTTAATCTATCCAATATTGATTCACATTTAGCAAAGTAAACTAATAAACGTAATTGAAATTTGAAAAAAACAAAACAAAACAAAACAAAACTTTAGAACTGGCTACAATTCCTTTTACTATTATACTTTTAGATTTCACAATTTAAACCCATTAAAACCCAACATCAAAAACAACAAAATCAAGACCTAAAAAGTCTCTTTTAAAAAAATATCAACTAAAATCTACAAAGTAATAAACTTAGTGTAAAGAGAGTAATACTATCAGATTTCAAAATCCCACAATTTCACTCCCCCTTGCAATAAAAACAGAACAGGTAAGAGGCCATTATAACTCAGGTAGGATTTTCATATTGTGAGGGGTTTTCCTTGATTTAAACGAATAGAGAGGAAAAGGGTTATGAATCCAAGTTCCTAAATTGACAGTAAACCATAATCGAAGAGAATATTAGGAAAATTAATTGAAACTTTTGCCTTGATTAAACTAGAGACTCTTGATTGTAGAAAGATTCCACTTTATTGTTGCAGAGGAAGAAATTGAATGATTATATCCTAAAGAGAAGAATTCAAACAAACCCATTATCGAAAATATTTAATAGAAATAGCCACACATCGTGATTTCGATTTCGTTAACCCTAATTTCTGGAACCAAAATCTAACTGCAATTGTATAAGTGGAAAACATATAGCAAAACTAATTTAACTATAAATTTGTGGAAAACAATAGTTAGAGAAAGAATAGAAACCCGTCGGAGGCATTGTTAATCAAAAAGTCGGAGGCAACTCTTTTTAGTCGACTTCATCTTCCTTCTTCTTCTGCTTCTTTTTCTGGAAAAATCAAAAAGCAAAAAGGTCGTTTTAGCGTAACTGGAAACAAAGTTTTTGAAAGGAACTGGGAAACTATGGGGCATATGTAGTTTATGTCTGATTTCTTAGATTTTCCTACACCTAATTGACTCCTCTCTCTCTCTGTTTATCAGAGTTTCTCTCAGTCGGTCAGTCTCTTTCAATTTAATGGTGTTTTTGTTTTAAACCAGAGGTAATGTGCAAAACAGCAATGCAAAAGAATTGTATATAGTTAGTTAGGCAACGTTTGAAACAATAAAGGGAAGTAGCATCTCGAGTTTTAGAAACTCGAGATCCATATTACAAAATGGGAACACAGATCTCAAGTCTTTAAGACTCGAGTTTCATGCGAAAAAAATTTCACTTATAGTGGCGTTTTTAAGCCTTTCAGTGACGTTTTAAAGCCCTATAGCAGCGTTTTCCTGGAAAATTTTTTTTCATAAGTACAGATTTATGGAGTCCTATAGTGGCGTTTTTAAGCCCTATAGTGACGTTTTATAGACCTATAGCGGCGTTTTTATTCAATTTATGGAAATCGAGTCTTTAAAACTCAATTTTTAGCTTAATTTTTTCCCGCTTTACACTAATCCACTTACAAATCAAGACTTAAAAACTTAAAAACTCGATTTTTATCTTGGAACTCGAGTTTTAGACACTCGAGATGCTAGTTTTCAACATTGTTTTGAAACGTGACAATTAACTAAATTTTTTAATATTTATTGTTATTTAGAAAAAAAATTCTTTAAACCGTGTGCACGGTAAATGGAAAGAATTTTTTAAGCCCTAAAACAATGCAACGTACGGTATTTTGTTACTTCTAAGCTACACACGTGGCAGCATTTTAACTGGCTTTTTTTTCCAAATGTAACAACACCTCCTTAAAGGCTTCTGCTGCCAAATATTTTTGAAAATGATAAGTGCATGTTAAATAACAAGGACATAAACTAACTTGATTTTGGTGTTATGTTTCCACATTTTCAAATGCACCCCATTTCTTTTACCCCCTATTCTTTATAAGGATCAAAAGATTGCTAAAAAGAAACAATCCAAGCTATTGCCACATCATGATCCCATCATCACTAGGTCTCGTGCAAGAGAGATGTCTACCAGTGGGCCTTCGACTCCCAAAGTGAGTCCAACTGAGTTCGCTCAGATGAAAGAGCAAATGTCAGAATTGATGCGCGTGATGCAACAACTAGTTATAGGAAGAGGACAAAACTCTTTCGGTCATAGTCAAGGAGGTCCCCAAATTGAGAATGAAAATTAGCCTCCCACCAAGACAGGATCAAGGCCATAATATACCGCATCAGGGAAATGACCAAGAACAGATCCTTCTAAGGACAAGAACCCTGAATCTAGGTATGGCCAATTCAAGAGCGAAGTGGAAACTCTGGCCAAAAAGCTTCGAATCATAGAGGGCTCCAGTGCCCATGGAAGCGTTGATCTAGATAGTTTGACCAACTTCCCATAGGTTGTTATGCCTCCTAAGTTCAAGGCACCAAAGTTCATCAAGTATGCTGGTATTGGAGGAGGATGGCTCCTTATAGGGATAATCACCCTTTGCTTTGCCAAATTTTTCTTGATAGTTTGACCAGCCTCGCGGCCACATGGTATGCGATATTGGAAAAGACCTCTAGCTAGAGGGAAATGGCCAACTCTTTCCTGGAATATTACAAGTTCAACACCGAGATAGCTCCTGACCGCACGATTCTTATGAGAACAGAGAAGAAGAGTGGGGAGCCTTTCCAAGAATATGCCTAGAGGTGGCGTGAGCTAGCCGCACAAATTCAACCCCCCATGATGGAAAATGAGATGATCAAATGGTTCATTAACAACCTCAAGCCTCCTTACTATGAGAAGATGATTAGCACCCAAGTCACTCATTTTGCTAGCCTCATACCTATTGGGGAGCATATTGATGAGTAGGAGCAAGAAAATCATGGATCTCGAATCTTTGAGTTCCATGGTTGAACAACAAGTCAAGAAAATGATCAGCCGCAAGACTAAGGAAGCCGATGTGTATATGATTGACAATACATCAGAAAGGCCTAGGGGTATTACTTTTGCTTTTGCAACCCCAGCTGCTAGACCTTATTAACAACAAGTTCAGTCTACTTAAGCACCTAACCGAGCCTTTAATCAGAGAGGGTGGCCAAACCCAGCTTGTCCCCTAAGGAGGGAAAACTAGAAGTACACTCCATTACCCATGCCCATGGCAAATCTCTATGCTTGCCTACTAGAAAAGAAACTAGTGACCCTGATATTTTCTAGGCCTAGAAAAGGCCCTTCACCACCTCGCTTTGATCCATCCAAGAAGTGTGAACACCATTTTGGGGCCCAGGGGCATACCCTTGAAGAATGTTACCATTTGAGGGACCATATCTAGGATCTCATTGACAACAAGTTGGTATAGTTTAGGAATGTGGCTGCTTCAAACATCATCAGGAAGGGAATGTGAATGCCATCATCATAGTGGAAGAAAGGGTTCCGGATTTCTCCTCGCTGTCATTCCCATGGAAGACCCTACTCTAAGCCTTGGTCCAAGAGAGCCACCTTGATCTTAAAAGTATAGGAAACCCAAGATTTGATAAGGGAATCTTCTCATTTTATGACAATGGAGACAGGCACGACCTGTTTGATTGTAGAGTGCTCTAAGCACAGATTCAGAGTCTAGCCAATTGTGGTATTATCTGGATTGAAAGGGAAATTGTACGAAGAGGAGATTGCATGGTAGCCAGCCTATGTCCTTTAGTTGCCCAATTAGGAACTAGCTGCAATGCCATATCAATTGGGTCAAGGAAAGATTGGGACGAATATCTACAAAAATGCCTTGGTAAGGTTACTTCAGTGCCTCCCTCTTCAGTAGTCATTGAGGAGATCATAGAATCACCTGCGGATTCAAGGTCATTAGATTCAGGAAAAGGGCAAGCCCTGCTAGCCATCGAGGGATACACTCCTCTAGTTCTTGCATTGCCTGTAGTCGTAGGGCTAGCTTCATCATCAGTTCAGGAGGGAACTGCCATTGTCCCTACCATATGAGGTTTCAATCCTCATATTCTACCAAAGCCTGACTCAGGAATCTCTAGGTATTCGGCTTAAAATCTCTTGAAGCCATTTTGCCAAGTTTGGTGGTCATTAATCAGAAGGTGTTCTCCATAGTGCCCAATTTGCAAACTCAAGAAGGTGTTATCATTCGCATGCCGAAGCCGTTTCCTTATGAGGATAGTCATTGTGTCCCTTGGAAATATCATGTGTCATTGATCTCCACTCGAACTAGGAAAGAGGAAGTTTGCTCCAATATCTCTTCAAGTCTACCTAGGCTTACTAGGAGTGGTTGCTGCTATACTCCCGAGGAGCTAGAAAAGAGAAGGAAAAAGGTTAGCAAGGGTATAGCTGAACCTGTTAGGAATAGGGTCACAACCGAAGAAGCCGAGAAATTCTTGAAAATTATCAGAAACTTAGAGTATAGTGTGACTCAGCAGCTAAATAAGTCACCAGCTCAGATTTCCATCTTGGCACTATTGCTATCCTCTGATGTCCACTGCAAGGCTCTCTTGAAAATCTTGAAAGAGACATGTGTTCCTACAGGTGTCACAGAATCTTCCTTTGAGGGTATGGTCTCGACAGTGTTGGCCACTAACCAGATTTCCTTTACAAATGATGAGCTACCACCAGAAGGTAGAGAGCATACGTTGCCCATGCACATTATGGTAAAGTGTGAAGATATGATCATCTTTAGAGTACTAATTGACAATGGATCAGCCCTTAATGTTTGCCTAATGTCTACTATAGAGCTTTTGGATGTGGATACCTCTCTTATCCACCCTACCACCATGATCATTAGAGCCTTTGATGGCACTCTCTGGGAGGTGCAAGGTGAGATTGAATTAGCAATTGGAATTGGCCCCATGATTTTCATGGTCAATTTCCAAGTCATCAAAGTGGATTCCCCATATAATATGCTTCTAGGGAGGCCTTGGCTACACGCCGCAAGTACAGTTGCTTCTACCCTTCACCGGAGGCTTAAGTTCCCATTTGAGGATCTGTTGATCACTATTAAGGCTGAAGAACCCCTGATTATCTTCAAGGAGACTTTTGTCCCCTACATTGGTGCTAATGCCTTTCTGGAGGCAACTTTTCATAGTTTCGAGCTAGTCTCCATGATTTCCAGAGCTTCAGAACTCGAGTTAGCATGGCCTTCCACTACTTTAATGGCTGCCAAGGAGATGCTCAAATTTGGCTATTAGTTAGGCTAAGGCCTCGATGCTATAGGACACAAGAAGGCTACTTTGATTGAACTCTCGGACAACAAAGGAGGTTTCGGTCTGGGGTATGACCCCTTCAATGAAGAACTTTTCCAAGCTTACAAAGGAAAGAAAAGGAAGTGCATTGGCCAAGACATTGGCCAAGGGATGTCTATTCCCCACATCAGGTTCACTTTTCTAGCTCCAGCCGAGGCCATCAGATCAGAAGTGGTACAGGAATCACATGAGGAGGATTCAAATCTAGCTTCTCTCATCCACTTATGTCCTGAAGAATTCTCAATGAATGCCATGATATCCCTAAGGGATGATCTGACTTCTACTATCCAACCCTGTGTGTCAGGTGAGACAACAGGCCATTGAACCATCAAGCTTTGCTTTATGGTTGCATCAGCTGTGTAAGGAGTATTCCATCATCGTGTGGTTGGGTCCTCCAATTGCCCGAAAGAGTTTGAATAACATATCTAGTTTGTTTTGCATGACAGTTCCTATTTTCTGCATTCCTTGTTTGCATTTCACCAGTTTATTTCCCAAAAAAAAAAAAAAAAAATTCCCTTTTATCATTATCAAGCATGAACTTTGTTATCTCCCTATCTATAACCCATTAATGAAATTATCTAGTGTATTATTCAGGAAATTCTTGCATTTATCTCTTTATTTGCTTTCCCATGGATATGTGTGCAAATTGTCTTATGTTCCCTTGTATATGTTCTGTTTTATAAGATCTATTATGATTCCCAAGCGGGTACATCGTCCTATTGCCGTAATGAAGATATTGACGACATGAATGAGACAATAGAGTTGGATCATGATATTGAAGGATTAGAGGAAATTCTGAGTTTGCCTCATGATATTTTGCAAGCTTTAAACAGAGAAAATGAGGGGTGCAAGCCCAACATAGAAGAAACTGAAGCGATTAACCTTGCCAATGAAGGTGAGAATGAAAAACCCATCAAGATTAGGGTGAACTTTCCTAAAGACATGAAGCCAGAGCTCATAGCATTACTTAAGGAATTCAAAGAGATATTTGCTTAGTCCTACCAAGATATGCCAGGGTTGGATACTGAGATTGTCGTACACAGAATTCTAGTTAAGCCTAAATACGCCCCAGTGTGGTAAGCCCTTCGAAGGATGAAATCTGAGATCATTTTAAAGATCAAAGAAGAAGTAGAACAGCAATTGAAAGCCAGTTTCCTTACCGTGTTAGCCTACTTAGATTGGGTTGCCAACATTGTTTCCATGCCTAAGAAAGATGGGAAAGTATGCATGTGCGTCAACCATAGGGATTTGAACCAAGCCAGCCCCAAGGATAACTTTACATTGCCACATATCGATACTTTGATCGATAATACCGCTACTAATAGGTTCTTCTCCTTCATGGACGAATTCTCAGGCTATAATCAAATCAAAATGGCCAAAGAAGACAAAGCCAAGACAACATTCACAACACATTGGGGAACCTATGCATATGATGTCATGCCATTTGGCTTAAAGAATGCTAGTGCTACTTATCAATGAGCCATGGTAACCTTGTTTCATGATATGATGCATAACGAGATTGAAGTCTACGTGGATGACATGATTGCCAAATCCCGCACAGCTAGGGATCATCTAGTAGATTTGAGAAAGTTGTTCAAGTGCCTTATCAAGTACAAGTTGAGACTAAACCTTAACAAGTGTGTCTTTGGAGCTAGTTCAAGGAAATTGCTCAACTTCATAGTCAACCAAAGAGGAATCGAAGTGGACCCAGCAAAAGTCCAAGCCATCCGAGACATGCCGACACCAGAAACTGAGAAACAGATTCGCAGCTTTTTAGGCAAAGTCAATTACATAGCTTATTTCATAACACAGTTGACTACCACATGTGATCTGCTGTTCAAGCTCTTGAAGAAAGACACAAAGATAGAATGGACAGATGAGTGCCAAGCGGCCTTTGACAAGATCAAGCGGTATTTGTTGAACCCTCCTGTCTTAGTTCCCCTAATGACGGGATATCCGTTGATCCTTTACCGAGCGGTACAAGAAACCTTCATGGGTTGCATGTTAGGCCAACCGATTAGAAAGAATATGCGATTTACTATTTAAGTAAGAAGTTCACTAGTTGTGAGATCAACTACATCGCCATTGAGAAGATGTGTTGTGCCTTAGTGTAGGCCTCGCACAAATTGCGGCAGTACATGCTCTACTACTCCACGCGGCTCATTTCTCGTATGGATCCCATTAAGTACATCTTTGAAAAGCCAGCTCTTACAAGAAAGATCTCCCGTTGGCAAATGTTGCTCTCCGAGTTCGACATTGTGTTTGTGACAAGAAAGGCCATCAAAGGCGAGGCCATAGCCGATTACCTAGCGGACCAACTGCTAAATGATCCAGAACTTTAGAATCCCTCTTCCCTGATGAGGATGTTACGGCGCTAGAGCCAGAACCAAATAGTGTGGAACCGTGGCGTTGGAAGCTTTATTTTGATGGAGTCGCCAATTCTACTAGAAATGGAGTGGGAGCAGTCTTAGTTTCCCCCAAGGGCCAGCAAATCCCTGTTTCAGTCAAGCTGAATTTTGATTGCACCAACAACATCACAAAATACGAAGCGTGCATAGTCGGCCAGCAAGTGGCCCTAGAGTTTGGCACCTATGACTTGAGCGTCTTTGGAGATTCCCTGTTGATCATCTCCCAAATCTAAGGAAAATGGCAAGCCTGAGACACCAAGTTGATTTTGTATTAGAAATGTGTCAACCGCTTGATTCCGAAATTTCGAGACATCACATTTGCCTATTTGCCCCGAGCACACAACCAGTTTGTACACGCCTTGGCTACCCTGGTTAGCATGATCAAGTTATCAAAAGGAGATGATATGCGAAAATAGTGCATAGAAGTCCGTGGCGTTCCAGCCTATTGCATGAACATTGAAGGATGCATAAGTGTCAAAGTCAAAGTTGACAGAAAGCCATGGTACCATGATATCAAGGCTTATATCAAGAATAGTGAATACTCGCTCGGTGAAGCGAACAGTGAAAAGAAGTTTATCCGGTGCTTGGTCTGCTAATTTTTCTTGAGTGGAGAAGTCATATACAAAAGGAACTACGATTCTACCTTGCTTCGATGCGTAGATGCCCCCGAGGCTAATTATCTGATGGAAGAGATGCATGAAGGCTTACTTGGAGCTCATGCTAGTGGACCCCTATGGGCCTGCAAGATTATGAGAGCCAGTTACTATTGGCTTACCATGGAAAATAATTGCATTAAACATGTAAGGACATGCCACCATTGCCCAGCCTATCAAGATAGGAAGAACGCTCTTCCTCATCCTTTGCACTCTTTAGCAGCACCATGGCCCTTCTCAACTTGGGGTATGGATGTTATCGGACTCATGATTCCGAAAGTTTCAAATGGTCACGAGTACATCTTAGTGGCCATCGATTATTTTACAAAGTGGGTGGAAGCCGCTTCGTACAAAAGCGTCACTCAAGCAGTGGTAGCCCGGTTTTTAAAAAATAACGTTATTTGCTACTACGATGTGCTAGGAGAGCTCATTACAAATAATGGGGTGAACCTAAATGGAAAAATGATCTAGCAACTCTGCCAACGGTTCAAGATCGAGCACAAAAATTCGATTCCTTATCGCAAAAAAATGGTGCAATGGAAGCCACTAACAAGAACATAAAGAAAATCTTGGTGAAGATGATAGACACATACAAGGATTGGCACGAGTACTTGTCGTTTGCCCCGACTTACGAGGGCCCATATGTGGTAAAGAAGGCCTTTTTTGGAGGAGCCTTGATTCTGACATTGACGGGCATGACTTCAATATGCCCACCAATTCTGACGCCGTCATACAGTACTTTGCATGAAGGAGCCTCTTAGTGCACCTCATTTCCATATTTTTATGTCAACAAAAAAAAAAAAAATAAAATAAATAAATGGTAAATCGAAAACTCAAAAGGGTGGTCTACGTAAAACGAGAGCCGAAAGAAAGAGAGCGTGAGAAAATACAAAAGGTAGATTGAAAACCCGAAAGGGCGGTTTACACAAAAGGAGAGCAAAAAAAGGAGTGTGAGAGAGCTTGCTAGATTGAAAACCTGAAAGGGCGATCTAAGGCTATAAAAAAAAGTTAGTTGAACTATGTGATGACCTGATCCTTTCTTATGGAGGTATGTAGGCAACCATCTTGGTTTGGTCATGTCTTAAAAGAAAAATCAGTCAGCTTGGCCAACTTGAATTCCTAGCCAAGATCAGAAAATTAGATGGATCCAGCATCCAAGACAAGATGTGAAAACACCTCCAAGATTGCTCTCTGTCTACAATACTGCCACGACCCGATGGTTCACTCAAGATGTTCTGGCTCATACCAGTGGGAAATGTACCTTAATGGGAAAAGGAAAAGATCCATCTAGAATAGGATGTATCCTTGGAAAAATAAGATATTGATATGCATGGATTTTACATTTACCACTTATTTGTATAATCTTGCATTTTCAAAGCATTTGCCTACATATTCATTAACATGCCTGTATTGTGCCATTTAGTTTCTTTCATGCATATGGATACCCAAATGTGAAATCTCATCTCATAAATATATCCTAAATATCATCATAAACATCTCTCTCTACCATCTCTCAGTTTCTAAGCATGCATATCAGACTAGACTATGCTTTAAGAACTCAAATGAAAAGAGGAAGGCCTTACGCAATTGCCTAGCAATTTACGAAGGACCTTTCCATACATGGTGGGATACTAATTACATAGCTCATGTGCAGAAACAAAATAAGTAGAAAAGAACACCGGTAAGTCATACATGGCCTAAGCGATCAGACATGACCTGACAGAATCTCCCAAAACCAGTATAGAGAATCGGGTCATCATGAGCATGAGTGCGAAATAACCCGGCTGCATCAAAGCCCAGGTCTCTGGCGATCTCTCTAAGTCTGTCATCTGAATGTCAAAGATGGACCAGCTCTTTCTCCATCATGGAATCAAAAGTATAGCCCTATCTCTCAGTCTTTAGCAAAGCCTGCAAGGTGCTTACCTCTGTAGTAGCAACTCTCAAAGCCTCTTCCCTCTCCGCCAGCTCAGCCTGAAGGCGATGGAAGGCCAGCTACAGCTCACTAGGCTCATCGCCCTCTTGCCTATACTCTATGCTTAAAGTGGAATGAATGTAGGCCTTCACTTGTACTAGCTCCAATCCTAAGCCATCGACCTTGCTACTAGCCTCGGCCCTGCTTGCCTCCAATGCATCCCTCTCCTCATCCCAAGTGTGATCCAAAGTGGCAAATCTCTGAGTAAGATCCGCAAGCTCATCCTCTAAACCTGTAACCTGGGATCTTAGCTGAACACACTCTGCCTCTATGCCTAGAGGGGCTGGCCCCCTTGGATGAAGCTCTGCCCTAAGAGTAGCGAGCTCACTTTTATGTGCATTGTTTATCTCCTTAATATCCTCCATATAGGTATTAGCTAGTTCCCTACAGTGGTCTCTATCCCTGACGGCCTCCTTTAGGCACTCCTTCAGATCCATAAAGGCCCTCTCAACCCTAATCTCAAACTCTAGGGTATAGTTTCTCAAAACATCAGCTGGAAGTGGCAGCTCATCTGAAACTGGTGATGATAAGTCAAACACAAAGCTAGGATCTCTGGTGTCTCACCACACTCTAAACTAAGTAGAAAACCACTCCTGGTCATCCCTAGAACAAAGGGGGAAGTCAATGTTCGACTTAAGCACCTCTCAGAAATCAGAGGCACGCCCTATCACTGCTACATCGATATCCACATGCCCATACTCGCAAGTTACAACAAAAAGATCACTAAGTCAGGGGATGTGCTGGATACCCCTGAACTACTGCATGGCCATACCCAGAACGTACCCCGTGCACCCCCAGATACCTACCAGGGGAATGCCAAGCAAATTAACGCAATGAGTCTGCCCCTACCAATAAGTGATACCCCACTTGACTCTCCAGGTCCAGTCAGCGGGACTCAGGCTGCAAAAGTATCTCAGCCAATCCTTAATATCCCCAGAAAAGGGAAGATCAAAAACTACAGTAGCCCGAACTCTATTCCTACTTACAAAGCCCACAGGCTGATCCCTAGCAATAAAACTTAAGTGGCTATAGAACCATAGTTGTAACATATGAACACAGCAACCTAGCCTACCCCTACCAGTCTCCCGACAAAAAGACAAGGACCTAATCGTCTTAGAAAGTAGAGTAGGAATGAAAGAGATACCATGAGGTAGGGTTCTCACTAGAGGGAGAATGAAAAAAATAACAACTCCTAATGATGAAGGAAATAGAACTACACCAAAGAAGGCCACTAGGAAGGCTTGACGCTGGTAGGATGTCCACCGCTCCTCTAAGTCCACAAAGTCATCTTGATAGCCAACAGGGCACTCCAACAAGTGGAATTGATCGCACAGAAAATCAAAGGACATGCTTCCTCCTATCTCGTTGCCATACCAAGTCAGCACCTCCACAATAAGCCTGTTGAAGCCTAACAGATTAGTGAGTCTTTTGTGGCTGCAGGGGTGGAACAACAATAGTGCTCAGAAGGGTAGAAAGAGAAAGAAAATGATCATACTCCTCTAAGGTGGGCACTAGATCAACATCTCCAATGGTAACACATCTCAAGATGGGATCCTAACGAGAGGTGATGACCTCCAACAAATGCCAATCTACTATGGTGTGAAAAAGAGTAGTAGCATCTCCAAGAAGTCGCTAGATGAATGCTCAGTCACCACAAGAAAAAGAGCTCAACCACCTCTTAAGCTTCTTCTCATAGTAAGACTTCCTCTCAAGCTCGACCAAAATGTCATAGGATTGAGCACCAAGAGCATCCATCAACGGATCCTACTAAATCTGATGATCTGATGAGAATCTACACAAAAAAGATGAAAAATAGTGTTTTCTGCACGTTTCGGGTGAAGAAAAGGGTAGGAGAAGACCCTAGAAAATTGCAAACCAAAATGAGCTAGGGTTGGGCTGAACCCAGCCTTTTATGCACGAGAACCGAGATGGCAACCCTTCAAGGGCTGCCAACCCTCAGGACACGTGCCAGGGCTTTTTAGCCCCCTGGGCACAAACTCCTATGAACTTTGACCACTCCCTCCCGGTTTGGGATGCTTTCGACCACCTTGGAGCAAAGATTCCTCTGATTTAGCATCCGTCGTAGTGCGCGGTCAGCTTGGCAATGAACCAGATTGTCAGGAACTCCCTCTCGTGCATCTGATATCACACAAATCCTACACTGGGGTAGTTTTTCTTTTTGCTTCTTGTTCAGCACCTCTAGATATCTTGAACCTCATTTTTTAAAGCCCGGTTCACCTAGTTTAGGGGTCAGTTCAGCCCCGGTAATTAGAGCTCACAACAAAAAGACACTAGAGCCTGTTCTTAGCCATGCAGCAACTTTTTCAGCTTATTTGGAGGACTAAAGGAGTCATTTACAAGGCCACCCCAAGAAGCCTATCTTTAAATCATTAAGCCCGTCCAAGCAATCACAGGAGCAATCAGTGCATACCACCTTCTGGTGTGTCTAAGGAGATTTCGTTCAGAATGTTCACATTTATTACCAGCATTTGGTAGGGTCTATGAAGTTGAGGCCATTTTCAGCCAGTTTGCAGGCTTGGAACCCCACAAAACCCTAAACTGGGGTAGTTTATTTTGCAATTGGGGTAGTTTATTTTGCGTGGTTCCCTCCATCTTATCCAATTTACAAGAATGGGTCCATCCTGTTGAGGATGTGTCTCTCATGTCGAGAATTGCATGCAACCCTAAACTGGGGCAGTTTATTTCATGCGATCTCTCCTTTCTCTCTCCCCCTAACGAGACGATCATTGTCAAAATCCACCGATAAACTCGTGAAACTGCGGTGCAAAACAAGTGAGTGTGACACAAGCTGGTTCAAAACTACCATCCACGATAAAAATGTGATAATGCTTGCATACATCAGCATCCCTTTGAAAGGCAATTTCCAGAATTATACATGTGAGTCCTACCCAGAGGCATTGTTTTGTGTGAACAACAACAACCCTTTGAATTATAGAATCATAAATATAAGTCTTAACCAGAGGCATTGTTCTTCATATACATTAACAGCGCTCTCAAAGGCGATTTCCAATAACTATGCATGTAAGTTCTAATCAGAGGCATTTTTTTTCCACATATATCAGCAGCCCTCTCAAATGCACTTTTCCAAAAGTCATACATCAGCCCTTTCAAAGGCAATTTCCAAAATCATACATCAGCCCTCTCAAAGGCACTTTTTCTAAAGTCATACATCAACCCTCTCAAAGGCAATTTCTAGAATCATACATCAACCCTCTCAAAAGAACTTTTCCTAAAAGTCATACATCTGCTCTCTGAAAGGCAGTTTCCAGAATCATAAATCAGCCATTCCAAAGGCACTTTTCCTAAAGTCATACATCAGCCCTCTCAAAGGCAGTTTCCAAAATCATACATTAGCCCTCTCAAAGGCACTCTTCCTAAAATAATACATCAACCCTCTCAAAGACAGTTTCTAGAATCATAAATGTTATACATGTTCATGCCAAGCATATGTCCTCACAGGAAATCAGATTCTTACACGTCCTATAATGGCTAAACTAGCAATCACGTCCAAGGCTCACATTCTAGAGTGGGTAAATCGGCGGCCACACCCTGGGCTCACATTCTACAGTGGATAAACTAGCGGCCACACCCTAGGCTCACATTCCATCTTGAGGTTAAATAGTGGCCGCACCATTTGCCTCACCATCGCACAGCTACCAAGTTACTCAAAAGTTCAAGTTCCTGATCCGCAGTGGGTAAACTAGCGGCTGCACCCTAGGCTCACATTCCATCTTGAGGTTAAATAGCGGCGACGTCATACGCCTTGCCATCACATAGTTACCAGTCACTCAAAAGTTTAAGTTCCTAGTCTACAGTGGGTAAACTAGCGGCCGTGCCCTAGGCTCACATTCCATCTTGAGGGTAAATAGCAGTCGTGCCATACACCTCGCCATCGCACAGCTACCAAGTTACTCAAAAATTTCGAAGTTCCTAATTTACAGTGGGTAAACTAGCAGCCGCACCCTAGGCTCACATTGTGTTAGGGACATATTTATGTAATTGGCTAATCCTTTGACAAAATACACTTTACTTGTAATTTGGTAGATCTAAGATGAGTTTAGTACTTCAAGAAACAAGTGTTCAAGTTTAGTATTGAAGCCATACAAATTTGACCAAGAAATAAGTGAAGAATGTGCTGCTCATTAAATCTCGACAGAAGTCTCGACAGAATCCTTTCTATCGAGAATTATTGTTGAAACTCGACACAAGCTATATCTGTTAAGAATTATGAAATCAAGTTTTCCAGATCTAATTACATGCATATCCTTGAGAATTTGTGTAGGGTTTCTTTTCTCACAACCCTAGACATATATAAGGATTATTTTAAGAGTCGTCACTAGGATGCAAGGTGATGCGAAGTGATTATACATGCATATTGTGACTAGAGACAGAAATTGCCCTAATTCATCATATTCTTTATAGAAGCTACTGCGTTTTTACACCAAGGGTTTTGTGACCAAGGAGTTTCCTGATCTTCATTGTTAGATGAACTAAAGAACTTTGCAATGAACATCTTCCTAAAGTTTGTGTGTTAGTCACATACTGGGATTCGTGCATCATTGGTCAGTCACGTACTGGGATTCGTGCATTGAATGGAGAGATTGCCACTACAATACAAGTCCAATTGGGTATTGGGGTAAGGGTTCAACTATAGGATGGCATTGGGTACTAGGATTCCTTTTACTTGTAACCGCTTTTGATTGATAATAGTGGATTCTCGGGAGTGGTGACCTTAAATTCACTCGATGTGGTTTTGCCTCAGTAGTTTTCCTCATTCGTAAACAAATTACTTATGTCAAACTTATTTTCTGATGCATTTAACTTAGTTGGTGATTTGTTTGTGCTACCATGCTATTGCATGTTAAATTGACTTGGATAATTAATCAATTAAATTGCAAAAGGGTCAATACATTTTTGGCCTATCAAATGGTATTAGAGTGGGCACACTTTGATTAGGTTTAATCTTTGCTGTGTGATCCATTGATCCCTATTTGTCATGGATAGAGGACAATCTCTTATTAAACCTCCTTTATTTGATGGCACTAACTATGCATTCTAGAAAGTACGCATGAGAGCTTTCTTGCGGTCTTTAGATGAGAAGGTGTGGCAAGCTGTGGAGACTGGCTAGACTAAGCCAAAGGAAGCACCAGCTGATTGGGATGATACAAAGATCAAAGCGGAAAACTTCAACAACAGAGCATTGAACACCATTTTTAGTGCAATCATGAATAAGGAGTTCAAGAAAATATCCTCGACTGAAACTACAAAGGAAGCATGGACCATCCTCCAGACAACCTATGAAGGGACTAAGGCTATCAAGGATTCAAAGCTCCAAAGGCTCACTACTAGCTTTGAGGAGATAAAGATGAAGGAGGATGAGTCTTTTGATGAGTTCTATGCCAAGCTAAAGGACATAGTCAACTTAGCCTCCAATCTTGGGGAAACTATTCCCAAACCCAATGTCATAAGAAAGGTACTAAGGTCTCTTCCTAAGAGATTTCATGCCAAGATAACAGCAATTGAAGAATCGAAGGACATTGACTCCATTCCTTTAATGGAACTGGTTGGCAATTTACAAAACTATGAATTGGGTTTGACTAGAATTGGTAAAGGAACCAAAAGTAAGAGCATGGCACTGAAGGCCAAAAGTAATGAGACTGATGAGCCTTTAGATGATGAAGATTCCAAGATTAAGTCCTACATCACTAGGTAGTTCATGAAGTTCATGAAGAATGCCAATGCGAAAGGATTTGATAAGGACTATAAGCAATCCAGTTATTCTCAATTTAAAAGCCAAGACAAAGGAAAAAAAGATGCTAAGGATGGTGGTCAGTACACTATTCCCTCCAGACCAAAGTGCTTCAGATGTCAAGGTTTTGGACATATGAAGCAAGAATGTCCAACATATCTCAAGTCAATTGGGAAAAGCAAGGCTTTTGCTGCTACCTTGAGTGATACCAAGCTTGAAACTGAGTTAGATGATAGTGATGACGAGGGAATTTTGAGTGCTTTCACTGCTACAGTTGATCCTACTAAAGGGGTTACAAAAATAGTAGATGATGAAGAGGACTTTGTGGAATCTAAGTTTGAGAAAATGGATGAACAAGATGGCATCCATACAGCCTATGCAAAATTGTACAAGGTTTCTGAAAAGCATGACAAACTGTATAGGCTAGCCACTAAGAACCCGAGTGATGTGGAGCTATATCGAGAGGAGCTCTCTACAAAGGTTAATGAAGCAAATCAAACCATTGGAGCTTTGTGGTTTAAGAACAACTTCCTTGCTAAAAGGACAAAAAAGCTTAAAAAGAAACTGTTCCAAGTTAGAGCTCAATTGAAGAGGACTTCCAGTGCAAAGCTCGATGAGATGCTAAATTTTCAAAAAGATGCTACTGATAAAGCCAGTTTGGGGTATGATTTCTCTTCTCCTAATATTGCCTCCTCTAGTACAACTGTGTTTTTCTCACCTGCTGATAATGTTAATTCTGAGAACAATGAATTTAAAACTGAAATAGCTAGTGAGAACTTAGATAAAGGAGAATCTATTTTAGGAGCACCCCTTAAGGTTGAAAGAAAGAGACTAGAAACCCTAGAACTAAGAAAGTAAACAACAAAAAGTCTCAACTGAAGAAGCCGCATTTCTATCATCACTATGGAGCTTCAGGGCATACTTGTCCAAATTGCTATAAGTGGTTAGCCACTCAACAAAGCAATAGTATGCTCTTGTCCCAAAACCAGAATCAGTTTTCATCCTCTTTTACTCCTCTTAGAGATCTTATCAAAGCCCTTAATGTTGCTTTCGAACTTGGACAGTTTCAATTCTTCCCCCTCACCTCCGGATCAAAGGTTCGCACAAAGGAAAGGTTCTTCCAAAGTGTGGAAGGAAAAAGGCTCAAAGTGATTCAAGCACTTTTTCTCTCTCCCCTTATGGTTATGCATTTCTTGTTTGTTCTGCTTTCTATTTTTGAGTCAGTCTAGATTTATGCTTTGTGTGTTTCTTTATGTTTTTGTTTGGTTGTTTTTATTTTTTTGCTTATTTTGCTTTTCATTATAAAAAAAAAAAAAAAAAAAAAAAAAAAAAAAAAAAAAAAAACAACAACAACAACAACAACAGTGTGTGTTTGTGTATATTGGCCATTGAAACAAAGTTTTCTAAACTTTGTATCTTTTGTAGTTTAGATGAGCATCTAATTGCACAACTATGCAAGTGAGCCTTGTGGTTATGTTTGTGATGAGTACGATTAAATAATCTCTTATACTTAACACTCATATCACTCTTTTTGACAAGGACCAGAAAATCCTAAGAGAAAGGCATAAATAACATTCTCACCATAAAGCCCACCAATCATGTATAACATCTGTGTACTTCGGCATAGCAAAATTGTGATGTTTTTGGCTTACATAAATGGCTATTTCTTTTCTCTCTCTTGTATGCCTATGCATGCTATGCTCAAAAAGAAAAATATGCAAAGAAAAACAAAAGCAAAAAGAATCAAAATACTTTTAAATATGGTTGCAAGCGTGTTTCTATGAGATGTGGGAGTTATAGGATGTACCTCAAATGTGATAGTCTCCATCAAGCAATTATGATTGCGTGTGAGTGTATTTGATTTTCTCATATCTCAAATCGTCATATATACACTTATGTACTTTTGCTATGTTTACACACACAACACACAAACTCTTTGCTAATTTTGATACATGTGCAGGTATAATGTGATTTGGCCATCACAAGAAATACATGTGTTAATATATGCTGACTAAACTGTCTTAATTTTTTTTGAAATATAAAATTGGTTAGACTTGTTTAGTATGTATGTGGGTTTTGGATCTATGAATGCTTTGCTTATATGTTGAGAGATATTTTGAGAGCTTAATATGTTGATTGGATCCTTGTTTGAGTAGCTTGCTTGTAGCATTCATCTCTTTGTGTTTTTCCCTTCTTGAAAAACATTCCTTCTTAAAGCTCAACAGCTTCTCAACAAATCCTTGACAGATTTCCTTCTACCGAGCCTTTCTTTCTCTTCTTTCGACAGATCTTGACGGATTCTCGATCCATTGAGATTTTTGGGTTTCTTCTTGACAGATTCTCGACAGCTTCTCCAATCCATCGAGCCATTTTTCTGAACCTTTTGTCTGGCCGATAGATTCTCGATTTATCGAGGCATTTTTGCCGTCAACAAATCCTCGACAGCACCTCGACAGATTCATTTCTGTCAAGATTTAGTGCTCGACAGATCTTGATAGATACTTCAATCTATTGAGTTGCGATTTTTATATATAGGCTGAGTGCGAATTAGATCTCAGTTTTCACTTCTCTCTCTCTACAGAATTTTTTTTCTCTCCTCCCAAACACTTTTCTTTCCCACAAAACCTTCACCCTCATGATTTTTGGCCTAAATCAAGCCTCAATCACTTGATATGTGTTCTTCAACCCTTCATTTACATGCATTCATGCATTTTAGACCTAGGTTTTGGGGTTTTTGAAAAATTTTTGGGGTTTTTTAGATTTTTGTGAAATTGTTGGGTTGGGCGTTGTTGTTTTGATGTTATATGCCCATGCATTGCATTCTCATTGCATTTTAACAATGTTTCTTGCATTTTAGATATGTGTTTGATTATTGAAATGTGTGCTGGTAGGTTTGGATTGGGTCTTACCCATAATGCTTTTTAAATATTGCACGTCACATGTTCATGCATATTTCATGCATACATATCTTTTCTTTTCCTTTCTATTCTTTGTTTTTGTGTGGTGATTGTGTTCTCTCTCTCTCTCTCGGATAAACTGTGCCATGGCACCCAAAGCGCCTTGATGAGTTTTGTTTAAGTGTTTTAGAAAGACAGGTTATGAAAGTCTACCATGCCATGAACTTTCTTCTTGCAAAGTTTTTCAAGAATTTGTGTTAGGGTTAGATTTATTTTGTATTTCAACAAGTGATTATGAGTTTAGTGCTTAAGACTTCTCTCATGATTCATTTGTTTGTTGTGGCTTTGTCACAGATTGCCAAAGGGGGAGATTGTTAAGGACATATTTATGTAATTGGCTAATCCTTTGACAAAATGCACTTTACTTGCAATTGGGTAGATCTAAGATGAGTTTAGTACTTCAAGAAACAAGTATTCAAGTTTAGTATTGAAGTCATGCAAATCTGACCAAGAAATAAGTGAAGAATGTGCTGCTCATTAAATCTCAACAGAAGTCTCAACAGAATCCTTTCTATCAAGAATTAATTGCTAAAGCTCAACAGAAGCTTAAAACAAGCTATATCTATCGAGGATTACGAAATTAGGTTTTCCAGATCTGATTACACATATATCCTTGAGAATTTGTGTAGGGTTTCTTTTCTCACAACCCTAGACATATATAAGAATTATTTTAAGAGTCGTCACTAGGATGCAAGGTGATGCAAGGTGATTATACATGCATATTGTGACCGGAGATAGAAATTGCTCTGGTTCATTATATTCTTTGTAGAAGCTACTGCTTCTTTACACCAAGGGTTTTGTGACCAAGGAGTTTCTTGATCTTTATTGTTAGATGAACTAAAGAACTTTGCAATGAACATCTTCCTAAAGTTAGTGTGTTAGTCACGTACTGGGATCCGTGCATCATTGGTCAGTCATGTACTGGGATTAGTGCATTGAATGGAGAGATTGCCGCTACAATACAAGTCCAATTGGTATTAGGGTTAGGGTTCAACTGTAGGTTGGTGTTGGGTACTAAGATTCCTTTTACTTGTAACCGCTTGTAATTGATAATAGTGGATTCTCGGGAGTAGTGACCTTAAATTCACCCAATGAGGTTTTGCCTCGATGATTTTCCGCATTCATAAACAAATCACTTGTGTCAAACTTATTTTCCGCTGCATTTAACATAGTTGGTGATTTTATTGCACTACCACGCTATTGCATGTTAAATTGACTTAATTAATTAACTTGGATAATTAATTAATTAAATTGCCAAATGGGTCAATACATTTTTGGCTTAACACATTCCATCTCGAGACTAACTAGTGGTCGTGCCGTACGTCTCACCATTTCCACTATTCCCGACTACTAGGTAAATCCCCTTACCTATATCCCGCATTTTATTTTCAACATTTAAATTCCCACATATTTGCACACCCATATAACATAGGCAAAAAGAAAAAAAATGTATGCATCCCCCTAAGATAGCATGGCAAAAATATGAGCTTATGAAAATTCCAAAAATAAAATAAGCACCAGCATGCATCCCTAGTAGTATTGGTACTAACATTTTGCAGGAGAGAGAGAGAGAGAGAGAGAGAGAGAGAGAGAAATAGACACCGACCTCAAGTGTGGAAAAGACTGAAGCAGCAGATTGAAACTGAAAAGCCGGACTTGCTAAGTTCGTAGTCACTCCAGAGAATTTTTCAGAAGTGGGAAGTCAAAGGAAAGGGTTAAATGAGGTCAAAAATGAGCCAAAAGGGACTTTTAAAGGGTTTTAGGGTGGCCTGGCTGCTAGCGCACCTTCTTGGGCCGCCAGTGAGCATTGATCGTTAACCCGGTCAAACCTACAAAAAAAAAAAAGAAAAAAAAAAAAGAAAAAAAAAAAAGAGGGGGAAACCTTTCCCTTCCCTAGAGCTCAGAGACAGGTCCAAAAAATATTTCAAAAGCAACTACAACAGAATGGTCCAGTTAGGTAAGATCCAGTCTCGATCTATGAGTAGTCTTCGCAAGCAAATCTAGGGGTAACGAAATTTGAAATCACGTTCTTTATCCGAAAAATAAAAAAATATTATTTTCTCTCCATAGGGCCACGAGGACATCCAAAATGATGTGCTGCAACCCGATCAGACATTGGAGCACCCAAAGTGCCTTTTTAAACTAAAATGACCAAAATGCCCTTGGTCAACCTAGGGTTGACCAAAGGACAAAACAAGGTCAAAACCCTCACAAAACAACACTTTCATAGTTTTACATCAAACTCGAGCTTCTTGGAGGTTTTTGGCAACTTTGACCAAGTTTGACCAAGCTTGACCCAGAGTTGACTCCCGACGGGCCTAGAACTCCTAATTTTGATCTAGTCGTCAGAACAGGTTGACAAAGCCATTCTGAAGATTATCAAATTCTCATTCCAATGACTATTCATGGGTCGAAATTGGAAATAGAACGGCCGAGATATCGTGAAAACCAGGATAATGCACCGATCGATGCACCACTAACTTCCGAGAGCCATAACTTTTGATCCGACCATTGGATTTTCAAGTTCCATACCTTTTAGAAACTGGAAGTCAAGATATTTCTAGGGGTGTCAAGATCAATTCCATCCAGGACCATTTGAAGGTGGCGGCCCAGGCCCTACAAGGGTTGCTACCTCGTAATCCGTGCCGGGGCTATAAAAGGCCTCAGGCACCCTCCAGACAAAAAAAAAGAAGGAGCTTCTGGGTTTTGATCTCTTCCTAGATGATTTCTACACATTTTTTCTCTCTTCTAAACACAAAAAAACACATCAAAGTCTCTTAATTCTTCCTTCTTCACCAAAAGTACAAGGTATAGTTCTTATGCCCAATCTTCTTTTCCTTGGTTCTACACTTTGGATTTGGGGTTTAGGGGTGTGGAAGTAGCTTTTTAGCTACTATCCACACCCCTAACTTTCTAAATCTTTTTCTAGCATTTGTCTTGTTCTTTTTGCTTGAATCACATGATTTATTGCTTTCTTTAGCACATTGCTTGCTTTATTTCTACTTCTAGCCTAAATCCCCTTGCTTTTTATGCCTTATGCCATGTTTCATGCTTAGATCTACATGCTTTATGTTATATGCCATGTTTTCCTATGCTTTGTTCCTCTTTTTGTTCTAGGATGATGTTATGGTTACATGCTCACATGCTTGTATGATGTTATTGACTATGCGTTGCTTGGATCTATGTATCTATGTGTTAATTTCCATACTATATGGTTAGACCCTTGTCTTCACATGCTTATATGCTTGTATCCATGTTCTTCCATGTCTATGTGCTAGGCTTTTACATGTTTACATGTATGTTTCTATGCCTATATGTCTAGATCTATGTTTTCACTTGCCTATGTGCTTGGATCTATGTCCTCTACATGCTTAATGCTATCTTCCATGTTCTTGTGCTCTCCATGCCATGTTTATAGGCCTAGACCTAGGCCATGTTTGTCATGCCATGTGCTATTATAGCCCTTTTGTCGCTTTGTCTTTCTTTCTTGTGTTTTGGCTTAATGGTTAGGACTTGATCTAGACCCTATGGTCTTTGTCATCGTCTATACACCAAGGCCCACATAAAAGTGTTTGGATAATCCTATTTGCATCTCTATGCTTGCTTGCTTCTATGTTTTGTGCTTGTGTTATCCTCTCTAGATCTAGGATTTGCAATACTTGACGCCCTTAGCGGGTTTGTGGTTGTGTGGTTATGTCCAATGCCCATGAGGCCTTGTTTGGATGTAACCATTTGGGTTGCATCATGATGATGCCAGTTGTTTCGTGCATATCTTTCCCCCTTTCTGCTCCGTGCGATGATATGCATGCCATGCTTGTTTGTGCCACCCGTTGGCTTTCTATGCATCTTTACATGCTTGCTCACATGTTGATGCATGAGTGTTGCTTGCTAGTTTGTCACCCATACTTCAACACAATGAAGTCATGGAAATCCGATCCAAACCTACATTTGTCCCTCATGGACACCACCTTTTGTTTAATTTCTTGCTTATTTGCCTTCTCGCTTGTTTCCTTGCTTTCTTGTTTCTTTGCTTGCTATGTCTATCATACTTATCTGCTTTATGCCTCTTTCATATGCTCTTTGCATCTTTTCCTTCAATTGCTTGTCTGTTGGTTTCTTGTCTTTGCCTTTGCATGTACACATATGAAGCGAGAACGTGTGAAGCTAGGGCACGATCTCCTAGGCGCAAGCAAAAAGGGCGAAGACGCAAGCATGTAGATATAAGCCAAGCGGCAATGTTCAGTAGTTTTAGGGGTCTAGCCTCTCCCATTTGGTTATGTACTCTTTTAAAACCCCTTCCTTCATCCTTCCTTTCTCTCTTAGATGGTTTATATTAGGTATATCATGCCATATACCATTTATCCTCATCTCTAGAGTATGGCAACCCCTATTTACTTTCCCGCTCTGTGTGATTGCATTGTGAATGATGTACGTATATAAATACCTGCTCACCCCTTCTGGTGTGATTGTCATAGTCCATGTTACCTAAGGCAAAGTGATGCCTAATTTCCATCGTGAAAATAAGGTGACATATCGCCTGATTTTTGCTGTGAAAATTTGGTACTTTACTCAATGCCTTAGGAAAGCATAGATTGGGACCACACCCATTCAAAAGCCAAACCTCAAAGCACCCCATGGATGCGAAGCCTCGAAAGCCAATGCCAAAATGATGTTCCTACTGCCAATCTCCAAAAATTAAGGTTTTATCAAAACAAAGGACTATCCTTGGACTAGTGTTGTAGGATGCCTAATACCTTCCCCACACATAACCGAACTTCCGGACTCAAGAATCATGATTTTTTTACCATCCACATTAGATTAGGAAAAAAGACCCTTTTTTTTCTTAGCTTAGGATTGGTAATAAAATCAACTAGAAACAGGTGACCAATCACACCTTAGAAAAACCCAATGATTGGTGGCAACTTCACTTACCTTTGGTAATCCTTTTAAATTTAGCCAAGATTCCTGCCAAATGGCCAAAGGTAGACAAATACCTTCCTCCACCGAGAAAGAGAGCACTCGAAGTTCCGCGCGAACCACACCAAGCACACCAACCAATCGAGAGGGGCCTCCAACGGGCCCTACGTGCATAGGAGCATCGCTATGGCAGGTGGTCAAATGAAGGCCCGATGGCGGCGGTTTTCCGCTCCGATCGAGGCCTGGCGTCGACAAGGACTGTAGGACGATCAGCTGCAAGGACATATCTTCCTTTCTACAGCCTAATCATGATGATTCTAACTCTCAAGGGCATTTATCCTCCTAAGAATGGAACGGTCCTACCTCATCAAGGTTCGATTTCCTTGCATTTTCTTCAGAGCAGCAAGGTTCACTCCTCTGTTGAAAGGGCAAAGAAGAGCCCCACCAAGCCTCCATTGAATGGATCTAAGACTTCCTTTCCTGCCTCTCCCATTGGGAAAAGCTCAGCTGCTTCTAATATCTCCAAACTTCTTGAGACATTACCTCCTTAGACTCCGGAGCCTCAACCTTCCAGCACTCACTCTTAGCCTAGATCACCTATCCGTCACATGGATAGGATGATGACTTTGATGGAGGGATTACATAAGCGCATTTCTAGACTTGCTAATATCATGTATTCTCAGAATAATCATGTTCAGCTTTGCTTGACTACGATTAAGACACAGTTGGATGAGATTCAACACAAGCTTAAGGCATACCTTTAGCTATGTGTGCCAAAAAGGGGGAGAAATCCTTGTTGTGAATAATGTGAATATTGTGAATACTCCTTAGAGTAAGGGGGAGTGCTTATAGAAAAGGGGAGCATAGTGGATACAAAAGGAGGAAGCTAACCTACAACCACACAACTTAGAAGTTCTAACAGCATTTTGCCCTGTTTTGATTAGTATAGTTTATTTACATTACTTTACTTTAAAACTTTCAGTACTTTAGTTTAAAATTCAGTTTATCTTTAGTGCTTCTGTATTTTGGTTTTTATAGCCATTTCTTGATACTTTTAGTTATCTATAGGCTCTTGCTTTAGTTTCTTTAATGCATCATGTGTTTGTTGGACATGTAATTAATTTTTGCACTGCTCTTAATTGCTTGCTTGTTTGGATGATCATTTACTCGTTAAATGTTCATTATGGCCATTTCTTAATGACTGTTCTTGTTTGATCAAGTTATGCTATTTGTTCATGTCTATTTTGTCTTTACTTGATCACATTTTACTTGCTCTTTATACATGTCTTGTATTCTACTTGCCTCATATTTAATGAAGCTATTTGTTATGTGCAAGTGTTTCAAGATACAGGTGTATATAGTTCAAGTGCTTCACAGTTTCTAGATTTAGGTGTGAGTGAGTTTTGCTTCTGTTCCCATTCTCACATTTTAACCCTAGAGTCTATTCTGGGGTTTTGTCACGGAGTAGCCAAAGGGGGAGATTCTAAAGTTGTGTTTTACAACTATATTTTATGTTCGCTTTAATTTTGTATCAAATTTGATTGTAATTTTGTTCAATCATTTCCCTGTATTTTTGTGGGATTTAATGTAAGGGTTATGTGTGAGAGGTGAAGATTCTGTAAAGATGATAATTTCGCAATTGGCTCGCGAACGCTAACTCGTAAAACAGGCCACGTGAGAAGCACATGCAAAAATTTGAAGAGTTTTTGATAGGTTGAATTTCGCTAGTCATTCGTGACTTAGGCCAAGTCGCAACTGACCCGCGAAACTTTCTACCTGATTATTTTGAGTGTGCCTTTTCTCATACCTTTGCCAACGCTATATAAACCCTCACTACCCACAAAATTGTAAGAAGAACAAGGGGTCTTTGTAAGAAACTTTTGAGAGAGAAACCTTAGCCAAACACTTGAGAATTAGAGATTGTTTACCCACAATCCTCTACATCATTTCTCTAAAGTTTCCATTACTCCTACCTCTCCATTTATACATCCTTGATAGATTCTTAACCCAAACACTTACCTCACCCATTCTGAGTGTTGAGAAAAGTTTTGGTGCCTATGGGAAGCATTGGAAGAAGCCATTGAGTGGCAGATGCAATCGGGTGGAATTACGGGATCCGAATAACTAGTGAAGACAAGACTCCAAGAAGTCTGTTAGTAGTTGAAGCTTGGAGGGCTCAGGTACATTGGGTAGATTAGGCTTGGAGGGTCTTTTTGATATTTGTGTACTCCAACTTATTCACTAGTGGATCGATTTTGATTTGGAGGGCGGCGGAGAGGTTTTTCGCCAGGTATTTCGGTTTCCTTTTCAATAACACGTTTCGGTGTTATCTTATATTTGCATCTTTCTTCCCTACTCTTTAAGCTTTATATTTATCGCTTATTGTACTCGCTTATGCATAAGAGTAGTGTTTCAGTTTATTACGCATCTTTTACTCTTGTTCTGCACTTAGTTAAGTTAGAGTAAAAGCAACTGAGCAGTAATTTAAAATTGGGGGGGTCTAAACAAGCATTAATGTTTCTATACTAATTGAGCTTTCAATCTAAAAATGCAATTAAAAACTATCTATAGATTCAACATTACTTAAGAAAAGGAATATTGCATTTTTATCGAAAGAAATTCAAAATATAATAAAGATTGAAAAACCAGTTGTATATTACTTTCGATATTTTCAATTTATATAGAAGGCCCACAACATTAAGGTTTCCTTCTTCTTCTTTTATTTATTTATTAACAAATGGGCTCCCTTAAAGGTAGGAAGAACTTTTGACAAGTCAATAAAAATCATTTCTTATTAGAAGGGAGGACAAATCTATACATATAAAGAAATGCTATGTCCATAATATTTTTACAACAAATTCTATGTGGCAAGTTTGTTAATGGTGGGTAAAAGAGTGATATTAGTGGTGTGTCTAGATTAAAATTAGTAATAGTTTGTCACCTAAAATTTATTATAAAAATATTGTGCACCTAAGATATATATAAATATATATATATATATATATATGATAACATAAAAGCATTTGAATTTGTTAATCTATCAAATTTGATAATGCTTCGTCTTATCATAAATTTTTTTTTGTGAACCCGAAAAGAAAATAACATCCTTTGATTCTTCTCTAATCTCCAATTAAAATAGGCATTGATCCTTCTTTAATTTTGCATACGGATCCCTTCTTTATTCTTTCCTTCCAACAAATCACTCGTACGATTCTATTTGTGAAGTTTCTTGATGTGTAAAGTGCTATGATACTATTGAAGTCCCATCAACCCATCAACTTCAACAAGACTTTGTCTTTGTTAGAGATATGTTAAGTCCAATAGTCTAGGTCAAGCCCAATCCTGCTTGATATGCAAGCTAAAAATGCTACTTGTTATACAAGTCAGTTAACCATAACTAATGTGTGTTTAATCTAGGATTTAACCTCCTTTAAATACCCTAGGATTGGGCGTGCAAGTGAAGAATACTACTTTACAATCAACTCTATGCAAGGTTTATAGAGATGTAGATGCTAAAGGTCTAAATTTAGCTCTAGACGAGCTTTACACTAAATTTGGTCACTTGAGCCAATACACAATAACCACAATAATATTATTTTCAATAATCTTATCATAGTGAAGGAAAATACCTTCCTTCGATTCTTCTCTTCTCTCCAAACAAAATAGGCATCAATCATTCTTGTCTCTTGCATCCCCATTCCTTAATTATTCTTTCCTTTCAGCAAATCGCACGTACGGGTTCCAAGATGCTTGAAGTCCTATTGTACGGTCGTGGAGCAACATGACCATTGATTTCTCTCTATAAATAATGTAAATTATCATTTTTTTTCTATCCAAGAAGAAGGCATTTCAAGAAACTAATTCCTAATCCCATAAAAAAAAAAAAAAAAAAAAAAAAAAACTAATTCCTAAGACAGGTCTGACAATAGCAACATGGACGGTATGTTTTCTCATCCTGTTGTTTTCTTTCTTATTTTGTTTCATTTTCAATATATATATATATATTTTTTTTTACTGTCAATATTTTTAAAACTACATCGTTATTGTGATTTTTTATTGCCCACTTTGGAAATCTTTGATGGCATATGCTTAAAATGTATGAAGAGGATTCTCCAAAAAAAAAAAAAAAAAAGTGTATGAAGGGAACTTCAAATTTCCGAAATTGAGTTCTTGACCCTCAAAGATAAGGAAAAAAAAAAAAAAAAAAAAAGGAGTGCGCGATATTAAAAAATGTTATTTTTATACATAAATATTTTAATATCCGGAGTTGTTTTAATTTCTCAACTACGCTTTCAAAAGATTAAAGTATTAAAATAACGGTGATTTCTTGAATATATACTTCGAGCTAAAGTGGGCATATAGAATGGAAAAGTATCATCATATTATTAAGATGGAAATTATAGGGTATTTTTTTTTTTTCTTTCTGTATTTGTTTTTGTGTCAGTCTCTTCCCATCTATGTTACAGATTATTGTTTACTACCATTTGGGAAATTAATGGAAGGCTTGCCACAGCCGTACAAGAACATAAACATTTGACAAAATTACAAATTATATCTTTTCAGTTTGTTGAGTTGTCAAATTTGGCTCATAAGTTTTGTTTTTGTAACTTTAGTCCCTAGTTCACAATTGTTACTTACGTTGATCCTTCTGTCCAGCTCTATTTTGCATTAAAATAGGTAGTTTTGACTTCTTTTTTTCCCAATTTTCTATACAAGAAATTTTACTTACATTTTTTTAATTTAAAAAATACAAGAAATTTTATAAATATCTCTCTCTCTCTCTCTCTCTCTCTGTAAGTTTCTTTTTGTAATTTTATTTCAACAGAAAAATCCACCTCCCCAAGCTGCCAGAAACCTCCACCACATGTACCCAACCTGACTCATTGATAAGAGGTTGACTACTAATTTTACACCCATGTTTACAACTATCCTATATAGCAGTCTGTGACCGGTTGTTTGTCAATTTTACTTGAACCCACCAATTTTTATTTTTTTTAACTACTAACACTCATCCACATTAGATAGTTGTAAAAATAAGTGCGAAATGGTTGTGATCTTAAAGTTTTTCCTTTAATTAATACAACTATGTGTTTTGTCTATTTTCATTCGTTGGCCCCGGTGACCAAGAATTACAAAGACAGAGTCATATACTTGCACTCATATGTGGATGAAAGCTTGATATCCTGGAGGCCAAATCCCAATTCCCATCTTATCTAAAGTACTTCGAATTCTTTTCTGATCATTTAGAAAATGGTTGGAACCGTCTTTCCTCCCTTTTATAGAGAATAAATATGGTACAATTGAATTTAGGACTCTCACTCCAACGGCAACAGCCTTAGATGATTCAGCTCATTGTATTTGGGGAAGTATCCTTTAAACACGAGAGTTAATTTTATATACCAAGTCTCAAGAACTCCGGGGTGGAGATTTATGTCCTTGCCGTGGTTACCAGCCTAATAAATAAAAACTTAAAGTTGTTTGGTGATAAATTTTAACATTTAACTATATTTATGATAGTTTGACTTGGCTCTTATTGGATTAGTTCATACCAGCATTCGTTTGGGAATTGTTGAAAAAAAAATTAGTTTTTTACTTTTTGACTCTTTTTTTTAATAAACTACTTCAGCTTTAAGTTTTTTGTAAGTCATTTAACATAAATGTTACCAAAATAATAAACTAGGTACAAATAAACTACCGTAAATAAGCAATTCCCAAACTTACGCTCTTTTTTGTAATTCGATTCTTGGTGGAAGAGTTATTTACTTATATGGCATTTACTAATGAAGTTACAGCCATGTCCGTGGTAGTTTAGGCTTTATGCCTACTTTTCTGAGGTAGTTAGGGGATGTTTGGTGAATTATCTTTCATTGATCTTTCTGTTGTCCCCTGTATATTGAATTTCATGCTTTGATCTTCTTACACTTCCACAGACAATGTTAATGAGTTTTATAAGCTCTTAGAGAATATCTCTAAATCTCTTGAAGAAATGGAAGAAGTATTCAAATCTGCCTCTTCCTCTTCTAATGCCGCAACAGAGTCCCTCGCAGATATTAAAGGTTTCTTCAATATGTCGGTTGATGTTGTTCTTTTGAATGAGGATTTCTTATCCAAGTTCAGAAAAGCTGCTGCACTCTTGGTTGACAAAACCAGTATCCTTGGACAGGACAGGTGTAACCGTTTAAAGAAATTCAATAGTGAGATCGGTAGGGAAGTTGATCGTTTAAACACTGCAGTTGGAAAAGAGAAACAGAGAGCTGAACTTAAAAAAAAACGAAGTGTACATGTTGGAACTCTAGAGAGTTACAGGAGTGCATTTCAACCCAAACGAGATGAGATGCGAAAGATGGTTTCCGAACATAAAGAACTGAAGAAGAAACTTCTAGATTATGAAATGCATATGATAAAGGAGATGCCCTCTTTCCAAAATGTGTATTCTCAAAACAAAAGTAGCATTGACACAGAGATCAGTGGTTTTCAAGAGAATGAACAGCTTTTACAAAAAGAAAGCCAAGAAATTGACAAACTTCGTCAAGAACCTTCACTTGATTGGAGTGGTCTGATTAAAGCATTTTATAATTAACTTTTCACGCTTTGTTTTCAGCTTATCACTCTTATAACTAATTTCTTAATTACTATTGAAAGACCTCTACTACTATTATTCTTAAAATATTAGTTGGCTTGTATAATAAGTTTTACTACCAAGGATCTCTTATGTTGTGGATCCATTTTATTCATACTTGGCTTGTAATGTTTCAAATATACTCCATATTTATCAATTTAAGATGTTAATTCCTATTGATATACATCAACTTGTATGCATTTCCATTAGATACTTTACAAATCAAGTTTGGTCCTTCCAAATTAGGAGATCATTTTTCAAAATAAGGGTTTTTAGTACCACATGGAAGGATTACTTTCCATACCAAGTCCCCAGTTTTTTTAAAGAAGAAATATATCAATTTCATTAAATCAAAGAGGCCAAATCGGTCTAAACAATATAAAGAATATCTAGTGGCACATCTTCCACCCAAACAAGTAAATTGGGTGATGTGATTGTTCTTCTTACAAGAGAATGCGCTCTTGTGTTCTCTTGACAGTGAACATGGGAAAAATTAATATAAGAAAAATGAGAAACTTGAAGTTTTACATCGTGAATTAAATGCCCATGCAAAGTAAATGATGGTTTAGAGCTTCTCTTTAAAAATAATATTTGAGTCACCCTTAACAATTGCTTCTCTGACACCCATTTCTAAAGTGAACTTAACAGCTCTTCTTGCTGCCATTGCTTCAACTTGTGTTACTATAGCAGGAGGAGGGATTTGCTAAGTTAGGGAAGCAATTACCAAGCCCTTAGAGTTTCAAATCACTACCCCTATCCCTATAGAATTTAAGATTTAGGGTTATGACTTCGGCCTCATCTAAATTAATTATCCAATTCAACCATCATAGCACTTTTAAAATCCATATGACCTAAGTGTTAGGAAATTATCTCAAAATCCAATGGTGACTTAAGTTGAATTTGGTTGGAGTGATTATTGGAGGGATGGAAAATGGGGGAGAGAAAATGGTATATTTGGTCGTTTGGTTGAGAGGGAAAAGAGGTGAGATTTTGGTGGGGTCAAGAGCAAGGTTATCGATTCCGTACCGTACAGGCTGATACAGCCGGAATATACCGTACCGGCCAGCAATTCGATACGCTCGACCCCCCTGTTTCGTACCGGAAAAAATACCGGCCGTACCGGCGAAATCCGGCTGTACCGGCCGGTAATTGGATACCGGACCGAAACATGAAATATACCTTTTTTTTTCTTTCTTTTAGTTGATGCTAAAGTTTAAAACTATGAATTATTTGTTCTTAATTGAAGTAATGTTTTATGGTGAACATAAATTTTTGAGGTATTGTTTTATGGTAAATAAAGATTTTGTGTGTGTATGTGTGTGTGTGTGTGTGTGTGTGTATATATACATATATTAAATATATAAAATAGCGGTAAACCCGAAACGGTACACCGGTATTGACCAGTATTCGAAATATATCGTACCGGTGGCCAAACCGGTACGGCCTCCGGAACGGTATTGACATCCTTGGTCAAGAGCACCAAAAATCAATTTTCCCATTTGAAGAGAAAACTTGAGAAATTTTGGTCTCTTTTGCTTCAGTCTTTACAATTATATTTTTATCCTCACTTACAATGTTCAACACTTCAACTGCTACATCTGTCCTTTGATTTGTTTTGTTTTCTTCTGTCCTTCTTATCATCTTTTGCTGGATTTTTTTTTTTTTTTAATTTTTTAACGTTACATTTCTATTATCGATCATACAATAACATTCACTGCTTGTATATTCATGTTTTATGCTATTCCTTTTCAATTAGCAAAGGTCCATAATTTTTTCCCCCAACATGGAAGCACTTATTGGACGATTCCATTTAATTTTTATTAAACAAAATATAATAAATTTAATTACAAAGAAAAAAAGTAAAATAATGTGTAATGTGTTAATTTTTTTAAGATGTCATTTTATTAATTTTAATTGATAATAAGTAATATTTAATAAGTATAAATAAATTATTTCATATATATTATGTAGTAAGGATAAAAAAGTAAATTTATGTAAACTACATCTTCCATTCTCTCACTTTTCTCCTCAAGCAAATAAACTAGTTTTCATCACTCCACTTTTCCACCTCCTAACCAAACTCAAATAAGAGAAACTAAAATCTTTTATATCCTCCCACTTTTCCATCCCTCAACCAACTGGACTCTTATGACCTGTTTGGATAGAGAGGGGAAGGAGGGGGAATGAAGGAGAGTAGAGTAGAGTTGACTAAAAATAAGCTAATTTTGTACTAAATCTACTCTACTCTACTCTACTTCCCCTCCCTCCCCCTAAATCCAAATGGATCATTAGTGTGGAAATCAAGGAAAATTTGTAGGGTTTTGATTAATGTTGCGAAGTGAAAAATAAAAAAATAAAAATAATAAAAATAAATAAAAGAAGAAGAAGAAGAAGAAGAAAGGTGTTGCTATAGTGTGAGCACAGTGAGAATAACAATTGTGTGTTGAACGCAAAGAAAAGCAAGAGGTTTTACTAAAAGTTTTAGTTGATTTTCTTAATTCACACAATACTAGGTTGGGACCCAACAAATGGTTATTGAACTTTTATTCCTCTAACTATTTGAGCAAACCTCTCATTCGTGGCTATTTTACAGTAACCATCCTTCCATTCGCTCCCGGTAACTCCCTTGTTTAACGAGTGAACTCTAAAATGATGAGAGATGTGCTTATAAGACTTGAGGTGTTATTGTCTTAGAGAATGATAGCTTGAATGAATATGTGCCCCATTTATTTTTAATTTTTAGATCCGAGATCTTAGTTAACTCTTCTCGTTTACGTTTTGACTCATGGGCTATTTCTCACCTTGTGTACCACCAATGCCTCAAGCTCAATTTCTTTCAAAAGAGGGTTTTGAATAAAATGTGTACTTGAAACGTAGGTGAATCACTACATGATTTACATATTTAAAATTCATGCCCCATTTGTAAAATAGGCCCATCATTTCTTAGCATTTTTTTTCTTTTAAAAAAAATTATTTGTGCTAATGTTAAAATTGAACCATGGCATTTAGAGCCCTATAGACACATCATGAATATATGTTAGGGTCATACTTTCTATGTATTGACTTATCCTTTAACAAAGTGCACTTTACTTATAATTGGGTAGATCTAAGTTGGATTTAATGTATCAATAGGTATGTGAAGTTTACCTTACAAGTGGTATCATTGAAGACATGAAGATTGAACCAAAAAACAAGTGAAGAAAAGATGATTTAGTGAAGCTCGACACTAGTCTCGACGCCAGCTCGACACTAGTATCTATCGAGACTTAATGAAGGATTCTAGACACAAGATCGAAACCTTTCAATCTATCGAGCTAGGCAATTTCATAATTCTTAGATCTGAATTTCGGCCCACGATAACTTGAATTGCTAGTGTTTCTTTCACTAAACCTCTAGACCATATAAAAGTTTTATTTTAAAGTTATCAAAGACACAGAGACTCAATCAGAGAACTCATACACTCTGTAAGAAGCTATTGCGTTTTTGTGTGCTTTAGGGTTTTGTAACCAAATTCTTTTAGATCTTCAATGTGCTTTGGAGTGAAGAACTTTGCATCCAACAATTAATCAGTTGTACAGAGTTAGTAACGTATTGGGAACCGTGCAATGAAAGTAAAAGTCACTACAAGATCAAGTCCAATTAAAGATTGGAGTAAAAGTTCAACTGTAGGTTGTTATTTTGGGATAGTCTAGAATAATGGTAAGATTCCTTATGCTTGTAACTGCGTGTTCTTGATTAGTGGATTTTTGGGTCGGGAGTGGTGACATGAAATTTACCTGGTGGGGTTCTTACATTGCATGATATTTTCCCCATTCGTTAACAAATCACAGTGTCAATTTTATTTCTGTTGCACTTAGTTTATTTGGTGATTTGTTGGTGCCTCCATGATTTACATGTAATTTAACTTAATTAATCAACTTGAGCAATTGAATTAATTAATCGAGGTCAATCTATAGCCCAACAATATGAGTCACTAAAGAGGCTTGATTGGATATGAGAACAACTTAGTAAAAACAAAATTTTTTATCTAAGCTAACAACTTGCTTGACTGAGTTTCCATCTGTTAAAAGATCAAATTGTGATGCTTTGAAGAAAATGAAAGGAAATAAAGAAGAAACAGCAATGTTGTTTAATGATGCTGGGCAAATGACAGAGTTAAGCTTAATACCAAAAATAGTTACAGAGTTTGACCACGTGTCCTAATGTAATTAGTTCTAGTTTGTTAGTGATGGTAGTTAGTTAGAATTTTTGGCACCATTTCTTTTTCCTCTTTTGCCTTGCTCTGCGTTGGTGTATAATACCAAACTTGAAAATTTGTCTAATACCAAACTTGCTGGTAATAATAGATCTATTTCTGTTTCTCTTAAGCCTAAAGATAAGAAAGTTTATATTCCTCCTTTTAAGAGGAATCAGAAACGAAATGCTTATTTTGCTAGGTTAGACAAAGGTAAAAGTTTTGATATAGATGTTGAAGTTTTTAAACCTGTGTCTAAACCTACTACTAAATTGCAGAAGAAATATGTTTTTGTGCCTACCTGCCACCTTTGTGGTGTTGTTGGTCACATTAGACCAAATTATTGTTTGTTGAGGCAAGAACCAAAGCCTATGACCAGAAACCTCTCTAGGAATACTGATGTTCCTAAATTTGTTCTTGTTTGTCACTTTTGTGGTGTCTGTGGTCACATTCATCCTAACTATCATAAATTGAAATTTAAACAATCTGTGTTTTCAGGGGTCTAAACAAACAAACAATTTGTGATGATATATCTTCTACTACAAGTCCAGATAAATTGTTTCATATACTTTTGAAAAATTTAAGCTTGTTGGCTTGTGAAAGGAAATTGTAGGATTTAGGTCTCTCTCAGAAGAAGTGTGCAATCCCTTAAATACACTTTGTTTCTCAAGGTTTTTCACCTACAAAGCCAAAGACGCGTGTTGTATGGTGGAGAAAATATTTTCTAAGATGAGTGTTGTTTACTTGTTCCTGATTTAATCCTTTCAATTATTTGTGGACATGTTTTCTTTCAGTTTTTGGTTGTTTTATTTCTTAGGTTATTTTTTTATTCAAAAACAAAATCCAAAAACATTGAAAATTTTCAAAAAGACAAAAATATTTTATTCTGTGTTTTGTTTTATTTTTCTTGAGGATTACATGAATTATAATATCTCTCTCTTGACTTAGAACATGCTTGACATTGTGGGAAAATGTAGAAAGTGTGTGTTCCTTAACTAAGTGCATGAGATATCTCTAATTTTGTATGATTATGTACTAGTTTGTACATGTAATCATGGGTTAATTAAGAAATTAATATTTCTTATTTGTGTATCCTTTATGGCTTAGTTGAGCACTGTTTTTGAATTACATGTTGTCAAGAATTGCTATTGCATTTTGTTTATTTAGCATCAGATGTACTTTTTGGTTGTGATCAAAATAAAAATTTGAAAATCCAAAAATTACTTTTTTGTATGCACATCACTTAGTGTGTGATTAAGTTTGGCCAATGAAATTTGCATTCATGACTGTGTACCTTGCTTAAATTTGATGAGCTACTTTTTGCACTTTGCTAGTTTGTGCTATTTAGTACTTAATTGTGTGAGTTGTTTATAGTCTTTAAACAAACGATCTTGATTTTGATGTCACACTCTTTTGATTGTAAGGACTAGAAAATCCTAGAAGAAAGGCATAAGTAATCATCTCACCACTATTACTCGCCAATCATGAACACCTGTGCACAAATCATAAAAGCTATGCTCAGTAAGGTGTAACACTTGTACAACAAGATAAAACGAGGTGTTATTTTTTATAAATAAATAAAATTGAATTCAGGGTATTTTCTTTTCTACCTCCTATATTCCCATGCATGATATTTTTGATTGTGCTAAAAAAAAATAAAATCAAAGTGTTTTTACATGATTGCAAGCTTGTTTTCTAGGAGATGTGAGAGTTATATGATGTAACTCTTTAAGTTATAGTCACTTTCAAACCAATGTGATTGATGATGTAGAAAATTTGTTTGATTACTATCTACAATTCACCTTTTCTGTACTTTGTACACTTACTAGTTGCACACACTACATGCAAATTGATGCTAAATACTATATATAAGATTGTGTATGTTGTCTAACCTGGCTATCTTTAATTGCATATGAATTGATATGTAAATGCAAATTTTTGTTTTGGTTGGGAATTTTGAATAAAAATGAGATTTTCACGTTTTAGAAGTTTAAATTTTGTGATTTTAACTTCTTGATTGGTTTTGATATTTTCATCTAAGTGGTATCATGTTTTTAAAACTTTTCTGGATCATGTTCATATACATTGTGTCTTAAAAACTACTTTTTAAGTTGTTTTTCTGCATAAAATTTCCAAATTTTTAAGTTTTAAAATTTTTCACTGCTTTGATCGATCGAAGTTTTCCCTTAACTGATCGAAATTATGAGCTTTTGTGTTCAAAACTCTTTTCCTGACTCAATCGATGCTTGATCGATGTTCGACCGATCGAAATTGGAAAATTTTCAGTTTTTAGTTTCTTGACCAATCAGTGTTTTCATGCATCATTTGTGATAGGTTCACATGCATTACACATATAGATTAGGACATGCATTACATTGTTTCCTTTATCTATCCTGCATTTTTGCAATCATATCTCTCATAGATTGGTTTCATAAGCAACACGCATACACTTTGCTAAATTGGATACTCAGCTTGATTTAAAAATTAATTGATTAAGTTTTGAGCTTTGTAGATTTTAGTATATGCTATTTTTCTTGATGTGTGAATTGCTAAAAATTGGAAATATGTTTTTGAAAGTTATGGTGGATAATAAATGTGCAAATATTTTCTCTACTTTTGAGTATGATTTGAATTCAAATTACCTTGATACATGAAAACACATTGCATGTGGAATTTTTATATCATTGAGATCTATATTGTATTTTGTATAATCTTAATTGATTGGAAATATTAAAGTTTGGTATGTGCTTATTTATTTTTCCTACCTCCTACATTTTTCCCAAAGCTATATTTCCCAAAACTTGTTTTGTTTTTCCTATTTTTATAGGGGGAGAAAGCTAGTTTTAAAACCTGTGCTATTCATAAGAGGAGTTATTGCTCTTCATAGGGGGAGTTGCCTTTATTTTCTATAGAACTTAATTCTTTTGTGTTGCCTTTATTTTCATAGGAGGAGTTGCCTTTATTTTCTATAGAGCTTAATTCTCTATTTTCTCTTGACTTCTGTTGCATATTTGTTATTTATCTTTATTTATTTCCACACATGCGTTGATGTGCTCTTTTGAGTGTTTCAAGAATTAGGGTTTCAAATTTATTTCACTAAGTATTTAGAGGAAACTCTAAGGCACGTTTTGAAGAGACTTTAAAGCTTCTCTTTTGAAATCTAAAAGGTGTTGTGCCTTTTCCACTAAAAGGCACTACCAAAAATCATTCTCATACCATTAGAACCGGTAGATCTAAAGTTGCTGCTACAAGATCAACTATTGATGATGATCTAAAGTTTTGAGTGAGATCTCAAAGTCACAAATGTGGGTGTTTGTGGTCAACAAATTTAGATAGAAGAGTCCGTAAATTCGGAGCTGCATGTGGTCATATAAGTAAGTATTACAAGAGGTAGCTTTAAATTTAGGGAAAAATCTACAGTAAAACTTCCTTTCTATATAGTGAATTTGTTGCCTTGAGGATTATTTAGATTAAATTCTCCTCATGTTTTTTTATCTTAAAACTGAACGGTTTTATTGGTTTTCTTAGGTTATCTATCACATGTCTTCTTTATTATTCCTCTATATGTGATATAATTGTTTGTGTTTAACCTAAATCTGCACAATAAATCTAAGTAACAACTTGGTTAATTAATTAGGTTAAACAATCTAAGTTTTCAGGGGGTCTAAATACACTAACAAGAAGATCATTGACAAATTATAGTGTGTTTTTGGGTGATTCTTTGGTGTCATGTAGATCAAATGAGCAAGGAGTAGTGTCTAGATCATCAACTGAGGCAGAATACATGGCCATGGCTACTGTGGCATGTGAAATAACTCGCGTACAGCAATTGATCAAAGATTTGAAGATTGATCATCCTAAAACTACTATGCTCTTTTGTGATAACCAGACTACTCTACACATTGCAGCAAACCCTGTCTTTCACAAAGAACTGAGCACGTTGAAGTGGATTGCCATCTAGTGAAAGATAAAATTTTAGAGGGTGCTATCAAGACCTTTCATGTTGCCAGCAATTCACAAGTTGCAGATATTTTCACCAAAGCTTTGGGAGTTCCAACTTTTACAAGATTAGTAGGGAAATTGGGTTTAATAGATATTTTCGTTCCAAAGCCTTTGTAGCCCTCAAGTTCTTGTTTATCATTGCAAGTCTCAGAACCTGAGGTTCAGGACTTGAGGGGGAGTGTTAAGAGATCAAATCTTGATGCTTTGAAGAAAAGGAAAGGAAATAAAGAAGAAACGGCAATGTTGTACAATGATAATGGGCAAACGACAGAGTTAAACTTAACGAAGTCACAAGATCAACACGTGCAGAAGCTAATACTAGAAATAGTTAAAGAGTTTGACCACGTATCCTGATGTAATTGGTTCGGGTTTATTTGTGATAGTAGTTAGAATTTTTGGCGCCATTTCTGTTTCCTCTTTTGCCTTGCTCCACGTAGGTGTATGTATAGCAGAGTGGGAGATATTTATTTTTGTACTCTTTCTCATTTTTCTTTCAATTTAATAAGAAGAATCCCATTCTATTTAGAGAGCTTGCTTTTTAACACCATCAAAAGGTTCTGTGATAACAAAATTTAAAAGTCTATTAAGCTCGCCTGATAGCAAAATTCCCGCTGTTTGCAGGTTGTGCTCTTCATCTAACTTGGTCGTCTTTGACTCAATGTAATTACAATCGAAAGGAATTTCGAATACATGGAAATTTACTATTAAAAATTTGACTCGAGAATTAACGAACAGTAAATCATCCTAACAAGGACTATACTAAGTTTTATCATAGTTTCTTTTATGTATCCTTAAAGAAAATCCAATCCTCAGATTCTCTCCTCTTCTCTCCCATCAAAATAAGCATAAATCCTTTCGTTCTTTTTGGTTTTTTTTTACTGCATCTTGATCCCTTCTCTATTCTTTCCTTCCAAACAATCACACGTACGGTTACGTGTGTAAAGTGCTTTGGCATATTGATGCCCCTCTATAAATAACGCAAACTACCAAAATCTGAAGTCATGGAACCCAAGTCCAGCAACGAATTGGGTATGTTCTTTTTCCCTCTTGGCTCTTATCTCTTGAAGGTTCTTTGACACTGATATTTTGTATCTTATTTGTTTTATTTCAATGTTCATAAAAATAGATATATGTATTCTAATATCCTTTACTTTCTAGCGGACATTCAACTTGTTTGAAGAAAAAACCCTTCAAACTCCTCTTATATTTTTTTTTATTGAATGTGAATTTTAAAAATTTAACCTTTAGGTTGTATTTTCTTTATATTTTTAGTTTGCATATCAAATTTTGTTCAAATCAGATGTTATTTTTTATGTATAAATTTATACCACAAAAACTTAAAATTTAAGCATTTGATTGTTGACAAAATTATTGATCTTTGATTTTTTTGAAATTTTATAAGTATGAAGGACATAATAAAAATATGTAATTCAACCGTTAGTCAAAATTCACATTTAATAAAAATATATAAGAAAAGTTTGAAGGGTTTCTCTCCAAACTAAAACTTTTTCCTTTTCTAGCCTACTTCAGCTTGGAACTTTTGACAGCATAGGTCCAAAGCTAAGAAAAAAAATCCAAAAAATCCAAAACTCACCCCAAACCCATGAAACAAATGCATAGTTCGTAGGCTTTTTCTTTTTTTTTTTTTTTTTGGAATTTCCTAACTCCTCTTCTAAGAGAATAATCAAATAGAATATATAACTCTTATTTCTTGAATCTTTTGCAGCGGACATCACAATGAAAGAATATATTCATATAGTATCAAACCTCAGTTATACACCTATACATTAACAAAAACATTTTGTTTTTTTAAGGGAAGCCTCATCACAGCTATAATTTAACATAATATTTTTTTAATCGAAACTTCCTTTTGAAAACAATAATTTCAAATAGAATTCTAGACAAATTACATTTTAATTATATCCTATTTTTTAGGGGTGATTTCAAATTAAACCTTACAATTTCAAAAAATTTGGACTTGAAGTTTAAGATTGTTAGAAATTAAACACTAATTTCATTAGATACAATGCAAGTCGTATACTTTTAAAATCGTATCAATTTAAACCCCAAATCAACCCAAAAATCAAATTGATATAAATTTAAATCCCAGAATTTAATTTGAAACAAAAGAAACTATAACCTTTAATTTGTAACAATCTTAATTACTAGGAAGCATGAACACAAACATCGACACGGGTACGGATACAAGTATGACACAATAATCCAAACAATTTCTGAAAATTATAACATGACACATCAGGTATGACTCGAGTACAACACCAATACGACATGAGTATGATACATCAAATGAAGTGTCTATGCTTTCTAAATCTTAAACCCTCAATGTTATTAATTTTTTAAAATTATTTTCTCTAAACTTGTATATGTTAAGATGGGTTTATTAGTGGAAACTTGTTAAACGGATTAAAAAAGGTCTCTGGAAAAGTTTAATGCACTAGTGTGATAGGGAAAAGTTTTAGTTTGATCACCGTATTTGGATGGATTCATTGTGCTTTCAAGGCTTTTTTTTGTTTAGTGCCTTGATTTCCCCCCCTATTGTATGCATAGTTACACCAATTATCTATTAGCAAAAAAAATAGCTACATTTTTTATTATCGAATATATAACTAAAATTAAAAGTTTAGATTTCCAAAAGTTACACTTAGCCCCCTCTCAAAAATTAAGTTAATTCAAAAAGAGAGAAAAAAAAAAATTTAATGGCAAATAACCCACACGTATGGCATCCCTCCATGCAATAGAAAAAAAAAAGGTTAATAAATACCTAAAATAAAATGTTTCTATCATAATATAGATGTCAACCTCTTTAAAAAGTGTTGTCAACTTCAACCTATGGCTAATACGACAAAAGATTTTATCAGTTAAACTAACTAAAACTCACTACTTTTGTTATATTTTGTTAATAATTCTAAAGTACTAAACATTCAATCTTCTTTTTCACATGTATATATAAAAAATTTTCTTTTGATACTTTGTCCCCCAATATTTTCTAGATTGTATCTAAATATTCCTAATGTTTTGCAGCAATCACAAGAACAGCAAGACATTTTCGTCCAACTCATTTCTTACTTAAAATACAATCATACTCTTTATTGTGCGAGACTGGGGTGGAAAAATACGAGTCTGGTGTTTTTGAAGCTGGGGGGCACAAATGGTGGACTCTAATGCTTTACTCTCAATATTTTTTGTTCAATAATTTAAAATACAAATGTTTGCCTCATCATCGTCTACTCAATCTTTTTTTGCAGGAGGTTGTCTCTCTATCCAAAAGGAAACAAGAAAATGAATGGGACTGATCACATCTCCCTTTATTTGTCAATAGTTGATACAGAAAAGTATTCTCTTGGTTGGGAGGTTTATGCCACCTTCAAATTGTTCGTGTTTGATCAGATACGGGACAAGTTCTTGACCATTCAAGGTTTGATCGTTCATGATTTATATATATACATAACTTGCTCATGTACAATATTACTATTTTTATAATTTTATTTTCAAGATAAACAAGGGTCATGTTAATGAGTTCTTCAGCCCTCAAGGGATTATAAGTTTTTTTATTATAATTGATCAATTGTTTTTGGGGAGTCACACGCATTAGTTAGTTAGAGAAGTATTTGTATATTTGATTTTGTTGCTTTCCAATGCAGTGGGGCTCATTAATTCTCTCCTTAACCTATGCGCAAATACACCTGTTAAAAAAAACCTAAAAACAATTTTACTATTATAATAAATTTTATAACCATTTTCATAATTGGTTCATGTTAACGGGTATTCTTAGGATAATTGTTAATAAACCATATTAAGAAAGTTTTTTAACACCGTTTTAATGGGAAATATAAAAAACTGTCAGAAAAATTAATTACTTCATCATTTTGCCACAAAATGATTCTAAAAATAATTCCTAAATCAATGCCCTTAGGATATTCGTTAACATTTTCCTTCATAATTTGTTGAAGTGATAAATTGTGATTAGTGTAACATTACTTACACGTGTACCACCATTGACATCACATTTATTGTACATGAACCACAAAATGACACCACAACAATTGGAAAAATTGTTGGGAAATTTGTTATACTTATTAATAGACTTATGGTTTGTTATATATCTTGTAGATGCTGAAGGGATGATTAGAAGATTCCATGACATTAAGATGGAATGGGGCTTTGACAAATTTCTCCCTCTTGATTCTTTCAATGATCTTCCTAATGGATACCTTGTCAATGATTGTTGTGTATTTGGTGCTGAGGTTTTTGTTCATGAACGTAGTGCCAAACGAGACTATCTGTCCATGATAAAAGAACCTTCTAACCGAATTATGACTTGGAAGATTGAAAACTATTCAACACAACAAGATAAAGTACCCATTTATTCCCGCATATACGTTGTTGGAGATTTAAAATGGTATTGTTTATTTATTTATTTTTTTTTATACCATAGTATTCATTCCCGATGATTACTCTTTTTTTTTTTTTTTTTTTTGAGAAAAAACCCGATGATTACTCTTAATCATTAGACCAAGTCACCAATTTGGTGTATGCGGGTTTGAACTCCTAATCTCCTATTAGACGATAAAAAACTTTTTTAATTAAACTGCCTAAAAACTTACTGCACTTTTATTGTCATAAAAACGAAAGCTAGCATTGCAAAATTTATCAAATATTATTTCTAACTCTTTTGATTGAATCTAGGAAACTACTGGTTTATCCCAAGGGAATTCATGACGGAGCAAACAAAGCCATTTCCGTCTTCCTCTACTCAGTTGATTGTGTTACACCAGACCTCAAAATTTTTGCAGAATTCAAGCTGCGGATAAAGGACCAAATCAACCATAAACATGCAGAAGAAAAAGGTAAATGAATTATTTTTACATTTTTATCTTCTTCTTCTTTCTCTTGGGGGGGGGGGGGGGGGGGGGGGGGGGGGGGGTGGGGTTGTCACTGCGTGTGAACTATATATGCTTTTTGTTCTCTTTTATTTGCTTTCCTCTAGTTTAAGCTTTTTTTAACAAATTTCTTACAGCTAAATACTGGTTCTCTGCCACATTTAGCGACTGGGGTTTTTCGCAACTTTTGCTTCGAAAAGATCTTGGCGATGCATCCAAGGGGTTTCTTGTTGATGATACCTTGATTGTAGAAGCAGAAATTATGGTTATGTCTATTGCAAAGTAGTTCTCGATATCTCGGAGTTGCACTTGGGAAGACTAGAGAAGTATGATTGTCGCAGTTGTAAAGATGTCAATGTTAAGATACTTCAAATTTACCATGGTTATTTTAGAAGCGCATACTGTATATATATATTATGAATGATCAATTTAATACACTCTATCTACAGTATTAAGGAAAAAAAAAGAAGCATTACCATTCTAGTCCCTATTGAGTGTGAATGTATAGGTTAGAGTTCAATTGGTCTCTACTATAATTCTTTTACGATATTACATATTACACTGTTTAACAAATTTTTAAACCCAATATTCCATTGTACTCACTTTTGGAATATATCGTTGGGTTTACTTTATGCCTAGATTTATTTTTTCTATATATATATATATTGTTTTGGCCCTTTTGGGTGGGGCTTAAATCTATTCATAAATAGAGGTTTGAAAAAATAAAAATTTCAAGGATATATATGTCCAATTGTCCGTGCCCTATATTTTTCTTTTACGGATTACTTCAAAAAAAAAAAAAAAACACAAAAACCCAAAGCAAACCATATTTATTTATTTTTATAATAAGTCGATGTATTCTATAATTATTAACATAGAATGTTCGGGTTGGGTTTGGGTTCGGATTCAAAGCTCTTGCCTTTTGGGTTGGTTTCGGATCTCATCCAACCCGCTCAACCTAGAATTTAATTTAATTTTTTCTTCTATTTTTTTTTATAAAAATTTTATTTTGCTTTTTTACGAATATGTTAAAAAAATAAAATAAAATAAGGGAGGGGACTAAAGTCATACCAAGTACTGAACGGCAATGTAAACGAATTTTATGTTGTGAACTCCTCAATGAGGTTGCTGCAATCTACTGAAGCAATCAAAAAAGATTATCCCGATGAAGTCTGATTGCACTTGTGACTTGACTGCTCTTATTCATGGTATATATCTCATTAAAATTATTTTGTTCTATTCTAGCCAAGGGCGGAGCTACACTTAGCAATGGGGCCATGGCCCCCCAAAATTTTTTAAAAACTTCATAATAATGTATGCATAGTTTGCAATTGTTTAAAATATTAGATCTTAAAATCAATATTTGACCCCTCCAAAAAATAAGAGCTGGCCCTGCAAAAAAGAATTGAACAACTAATTGTTGGGTTCCAAAAAATAATTGATAAGAACAACAAACTATCCATGTTGTAACAGAAATAATTGTTAATTTCAAATTTTTAGTTTTTTCCTCTCTTAATTGGGAGTTTTGGTTGTTGAGTTCAAAAAGTAATTTTTTAATAAAATAAAATTTCTCTTAGAGTTATCTTATTTTATTTGGGACTAAGTCTTTTTCATGTTTTTGTTAACTTTCAAATTGTTTGTCAATACTTAATTAGTTAGTCACAAAACATTAAATTAAAATAAAAAAATAAAAAAACTACACTGGGGATATGTGACATTAGGGAGCGACAATACTTAAAAAGCAATTTTCTATTGTTAAGTTTCCAATTATTTTTTAGTGCTTTATTTAGACTAAAGATGTTGAATGAAAAAAAAAAAATAGAGGATAATTTTATGTTAATGGGTAAAAATGTAGCTGTGTAAATGTATTTATGTATGAATATGTAATTCCCCCCCCCCCCCCTCCCAAAACTAAAATTCCTAGCTACGTCCCTGATTCTAGCTAGAAATTATAAACAAGGAACATGATATTATCCTTTTATTAAAAAATAAAAAAATAAATTCATATTATAGATTTCCCTTTTATTTCGTTTTTCAATTCTACACCTTGACCAAATCTCATAATTAATTTAAGACCCAACATCTTTTATGCTTTCCATATATTTTTTCAATTTTTTTTTTTTTTTGGAGAATCCTTTTTTTTTTTTTTTTTTCAAATCAAGTTTGAATTTACACCTTAAAAAGAAATCTCTTGGCATTAATGATCCAAGTTTAATACACTAAAATCTGTATTAAACTTGAATTAGGAAACATGCAATTAACCCACCAATCAAAGCTAATTTGATTTCCTTACACATATGATCGAATTCAAGGAATTATCTTCCCTAATTTAACAAACTATTATGGAAATGGCAGAATATTAAGAATGAGAACCTAAATAACAACACCTAAAGTATTATACCTAAATTTTGTCCTTATGAAAAATACTTACCAAGACTAAAAGATTTCCATTTAGAAACACCATTAGTCAAGTGGTACTGTAGTACACATAGAAATGTAATAACACCCTTTAAAAATTATTTTTTCAACTAATTTACGAATTTATTTGAAAAGAAAATCGTCTAACTATATTATTAATTAATTTTCAAAAAATATTATTTTAATATTACTATTTATGATCGAACACATTTATTCCAGTATCCAAAATTAAAATTTATGATCCAACACAGTTATTAATTAAGTACCGAAACGTGCAGTATATTTCGCTAAAAGCTTCACTTATATATACGTGGAAGAGCTCAAGCAGTAAAGGTGAAAAAGAAAGCAACATAAAACAATCGCACCAACAATATACACAAAGACAAAAGACATGGAGAAATATTCCTTCAAGTTGGCTTTCTCAATTGCACTCTTGGTTCTTGACTTCTTGGCTCTTGTAAAAGTCACTTCCTATTCGTTTTACTTATTCTTGTTTTCTTATAGCATTACTATGTGTTTATATATATATATATATATTTAATCCAAACTATGACTGGACATTGTCTCTTTAAGATTGATATGGCCTTATTGTTCTTACTAATATATGTAAACTGTTGGCATAATTTAATCCGTTAAGTATGTTTGCCATCTCTAATAGGAATTATATGATAGATGTACGGGTGAAATTCCCAAAATCAACAGTGGGCCTGGGGACCCACACGAAGCCTAACCATGACCCAACGGGGAATAAGGGCCCAAATGACTTCTGGCCCAACCCTATTGAGCCTGGTTCGTTCTAAAAGACGTCCGAGGAGGAATGCCTCCTCGGACACTCAAATATGGGCCCAATATGCGTCCCCCCCACAGTGAAGAACCCATCCAGGCGAACGTGGGTAGGAGGGTGAGCCTCACGCAGCAGGAAAGAGGAAAATGTAAGACATCAGGGAGAAGCCACAACTGCCGCATTAAATGCAAGAAAGCTACCTTTTCAGCCGCATTAATGTGGAGAAGATAGGCGAACAGTGCTACATTGGCCAGTGCAACTCACAAAAGGATAAGAGAGATGTCCGATGGGACAGGTACTCAAGTGAAGGTCCAGATGGCTAACAAGTGTAACGTCCTTATCAATTCAAGGAGGCTATATAAGAGAAGGAGGTCCCCCATGAAGAGGGGATCGGAGAATAAGGAAAAAAGAGAGAGAAAAAGGTGAAAGAACTCTGTAGTCTGTAAACAGAGCGAGAGATGCACTTATACGTCTCCTCGGACCAATATCCCATTAAACATAAATGGAATATTCTCACGTTCAACATGCTGCATGGCGTACGTCTAACTGACGTTCACTTCGTCTAATCCTAGCTCTGCAACCCACTCTCTACAAATTCATTGTCTGGGGACTTTTGGGTCAGAACCACTTACTTGCTGGGCCTGGGCCCCAAAAACCGCCCCTACAATTGGCGACGTCTGTGGGAAGAACTTGTGTCTCGATAAGTGAAACAGTAAGAGATGGAAGGATCAGGTTCGCGCCAAACCGGACGTGCGAAATCTCAACGGCAGGACAACTTTTTAAATCTCAAACGAGGGAAGGACCAAGATAATCAACGAGAGGGCAGTGTGAACACCTCTCACACGAGTAGAAGCCGCTCAAAAGGGAAAGATCATGCATCCCATAAGCAGAACGAGCGAAAGGCTCTACAGCAAGAGATTGATGATTTGAAGAAGAAGCTGCATCGAGCGCAGCGAAAACGTCCTTCACCTGGCTCAAACACTAGCAGTGATGAGGATGGCGAATACAGGCGAAAGTCAAGAACCCCTCCGAGAGAGACTTTTTCCTATGAGGAAGAGCGGCCTCGCAAACGCAGCCACAAAAGCCCGTCTTACCAAGGCTTGGCCAATGATGCCATGAGCAAGGCCCTGGATCGCATCTCCCAGTCACCATTCACACGTAGAATAGAGAGGGCAGTGCTTCCTCGGCGGTTCCATCAACCAACGTTTTCCATATACAATGGTCGGACTGACCCAGTGGAGCATGTAAGCCAATTCAACCAGAGGATGGCCATCCACTCCAGGGATGAGGTGCTAATGTGTAAGGTGTTTCCATCCAGCTTGGGACCCATGGCGATGAGATGGTTTGATGCCCTCCAGCCGAATTCCATAGATTCCTTTAAACAACTGACGCAGGCTTTTGGTTCCCACTTCATCACCAGCGCTAGAGTCCCTTGGCCCCTCGATTCCCTCTTATCCTTGTCCATGCGGGAAGGAGAAACGCTGAAGGCCTACTCGGACAGATACTGGGAAATGTACAACGAGATAGAAGGAAATTACGATGACGTCGCCATTAGTACGTTCAAAAGGGGCCTGCCGATAGAGCATGGCTTAAGAAAGTCCCTCATTGGGAAGCCAGTTACCAGCGTGCGCCAACTCATGGACAGAATAGACAAGTACAAAAGGGTCGAGGACAACCAGTAGATGGGGAAGGGTAAAGCGAAGGTTGTCCCTTAGGAGAGGAGGGACTTCAGGTCGGACCATTTTAACAGCAGTAACAGACCGAGAAGAGACTACGTGGAACAGTCCAGACCTACTGGGGCTCAGGTAGTCCATGCTGTGTTCCGAGAACCATTGCACAAGATCCTGGAGAAGGTGAAGTGCGAACCCTTCTTTCAGTGGCCGAACAGGATGGCAGGCGACCCCTCAAAACGCAATCAGAATCTGTACTACGCGTACCATCAGGAGCCCGGTCACACCACCGACGATTGCAGGAATCTGAAAAACCATTTGGATCGGCTTGTCCGAGAAGGAAAGCTGAGGCATCTATTGCACCACCCTGAACAGTCAAATGTCGAAACCAGACAAGGCACATTGAGGCCACCCATTGGCACAATCAATGTCATTCTTGCTGCACCTGGGAGGACCGGTTCTAGCCATTTTAGAGTAATGTCAATGGGCAGGTTCCCGACTGAGCCAGACGAAAGGGAATCCAAGAGAGCCAAAGTGAGTGCCACGCTGAAAGTTCAAAAACGTGTACAAAAACACTTTTGAACGTTTAGACCCCCAAAAAACCAATTTAATCAACACAAGCAATATGTTAAACAACTAGTGTGCGGAAACTTAACATATGCTATAACATGGTATTGATTAAACAACTATCTAAGCCACAACAAAATAAACCACAGCAGATAATGTAAAGGCAGAGATAGAGAGGAAGGAAGATGCAAACACAGCGATAACACCAGATATGTTATCGAAGAGGAAACCGAAGACCTCGGCGAAAAACCTCTCCGCCGCCCTCCAAGCGGTAATCAATCCACTAGAAAATACAGTTGGGATACAAGGACAGCAATAGACCCTCCAAGCCTAATCTACCCAATGCACCTAAGCCCTCCAAGCTTCTTGCTCCAACGAGGTTGCGCCGAACCTTTTTCTTCTCTAGCTTTCCGGATTCCGCTACTACACCGTAGCATCAACCAATGAATATTGGCTCCTTCCTAACTGCTTCCCAGAACTCCAAACGTCTGTCTCACAGAGATGATAATGGTGAGAACCAGGTTTGGTATAATGACCTCTCAAGGATTTGACAATGGAGAGGAAGAGAGTGAGGGATTTTGATGAGACTCTAAGGTAGAGATTGTGGGTAAAACAATCTGGTTTTTCTTTAGGGTTTCTCTCTCAAAATTCTCTCTGGAAGCTCTCTTTCAAACGTGGGTTAAAAGGGTATTTATACTAGAGAGGAGTGGAATGCGAAACGTCAGGTTTTACCAAAACAGGGGTGGCTCGCGGCTTGACCTCGCGGCTTGACTAAGTCGCGAGTTCCAGTCGCGAGTTAACCGTATGGCCAGTTGTCCTGTTTTGTCCTGTAGTGCTCCAGCTAGCATGACTGTTCATCTTCCAGCATGCTTGGCACGTGTGCATCTTCTGGCGGGTTGAAGCCGCGAGACCAGTCGCGAGTCCCAGCCGCGACACTCTGTTTTCTTGCACACTCTTGAGCAATCTTCACACTATCTCACTCACTACCCTTACAACAAACCCACCTAAATACAGGGTTACTAAATGCTGAATTACAAGCAAATTTGGCACGGAATAAAGCCAATTAGATGGTTGAATAAATTCAACCTTACAATCTCCCCCTTTGGCTATTCCGTGACAAAACCCTAAAACAGACTCTAGACTTAACATGTGAGTTGGGAACAGTTGATCAAAACTCACTCACACCTAATTCTAGAAGCTGTGAAGCACTTGAATCATATGAACATAAACTCCTGAAACACAACAATACACCATGATCATTGTAAGCAGAAAATTATAAATGCAAATGAAACAGGCAATATGAGATCAAGCATAAGATGGAGTTAATAAACAAACCATGGCTTGATCAACCAGGTGAACACCACAAGGTAGTGATCACAGTGTTCATTCACACTTGGAATGAACACAAGGACATACAAGTTAACAAGCACAAGGCAAGACACTTGTATGTACAACACTCAACCAATGCATAGCACACAAGGCATATGCATCTAGGAACAATCCTACAAGGGCACAAGAGTGACAGTACATAAACCACAATGCAGAACATTTGGATTTAAAATACTGATTTCACATAGCATAAAGGCTGCACTTAAGCATGGTACATACCACAAGGCCTACAAACATATGCATAAAACATAAACCCTCAAAGCTTACAAAAGCATATGGGTACAAACTAACAAATACCAGAATAACATCAACAACATATATTAAAGATTAAACCAAAAGTATATGAAATGAGTTATGAACAGTTATACACCAAAACACAGTGTATTAAAACCATAAAAACCATAAAAACACTAATTACTCCCCCTCAACAAATTACTCCCCCTCAAGAGCTGCTTTTCTGCTTCAATTATCAATGAACTTTCTCCCCCTTTTTGACATGGAATGGCCAAAGGGTCACTGGTCATGCTGAGTTGTGAAGCTGTCAAGTGTAGCAGCCAAGACATCAATCTGGTCTTGCATGGCTCTCATTCTGTCAGAATGCTCAGTCTGGACTGCCCTGATCCCATCAAGCCTTTCCAGAATGATCTGGAAAGCATCTGGAGGTGCATCTGCAGAAGTTGAAACTCTGGACCTCTTGCCACTCCTCCTTGGAGTTGAGGTGGATGCATGCCCTGCTGCCTCTGCATCAGTCTCCATTGGGACTTCCTCTCCTTCATCACCTTCATCTTCTTCTCCTGGAAGCCTAACACTGATCCTTTTGCAGGTAAGTTTGTTGATTGCAGAGGGTGTAGACATGTGACTGATGTCTTGAGGAATTTGAACACCCTTCCTTCGAAATATCCTCATTAGGAGACTGGGAAAGATCAGTTTTGGTCTAGATGTTGTTCTTGTCTCATCCACAATGATGTCAAAGATGTGGGAACTGATATCTATGAAGTTCTTCTCTTTGAGATCCATCAGAAAAATTGCTCTAGCACAATTGATTGTGGTCAACTTCCTAATAGGATAAAGGTTAAACATCATGATTATGGTTAGAACCCTCATGTCCACTGGAAAGGCAGTGGTATTCAAACACTTCCCTTCTCTCTGCCCACCTATTCTCTGTTGAACTGTTTCAATAGAGACACTCCTATCCTTGAAATTGACAAACTCCTCATCATCCAAACCCTCAAGCCCTAGTACATCATCTATGACATGTGCATCCAAGATGAATTCTTTCCCTCTAACCCAGCAATTTAACTCATTCTCCTTTATCACAGCATTTGAATAAAATTCTCTAATCAGGGGTTCACACACCAAAGGGAAATCACTTAAAAGTTTGTCCCATCCTCTTCCTTCAAAACAACTGGGAATAAAAGTTTGCCTTAAATCATCCAAATCCACAAATCTCTCTTGAATGATTCCTGCATTCAAGAAGTTATCCTTGTATCTCTCAAAATGGTGAACTGACCTAAACAATCTAGGATCCATCTTAAGTCTTTTGTCAGCCTTCTTCGCAGTAGATTTCTTCTTCTGAGGTGAAGGAGCCATCTGTGAACAATCAGAAAAGGCCACAACACCATATAACAATATATGCGCATAACCAGTCAGTACCATGTAGTTAACAGAGAGAGATATCAATCAAACAAGTGAACTTCAAACACTTAAACAGCAAGCAATTTAGTTCAAACATATGGAAAAACCAAGCCTAGGATAGGAAACACATGAACAACATGGTGTAGCTATCCTGAAGGCAGATGAAGGACATTGAGGCAGATTTATGAAAAAAAATTATATGACAAACAAACAATATGTTGAACCTATCAGAGTCTTCCCACAGATTATCAATCTAAGACATGCACATCTTGTAAAGGAGAACTCACAACCTCAAACAGAACCAATAGTAACATCTCAACAGCTCAACGTTCAGATTGAAATGAAAGGAATATTTAGCTAAGCACAAGATCAATAGGACAATGACTATCATTAACACAACCTATAACAACAGAATCCACAAGCTAAGCAAGAACAAAGAGCAGAGACCGAACCACAAACCCATTTCAAAAACACAATCAAATGCGAAAAATCAAGGGTAAAAGCACAAAATCAAGTAGAAAAGAGTGAAAAACAGAAAACCCATACCTAGAACTCGACGATTTTGGGCTGTAAGGATGCAACACAAGAGATTGGAAAAAGGGAGCACGGAGTGTTTGGGAGGGAGAGTGTTTAGAGAGAAGATGAACAGTCACAAAAATTCGAGGGAAAAACTGAAAAAGTTTAAAAACTGCTCCTGTTTCTGCAAAACACGCGATTTTCGCGACTGGTTTAAGTCGCCACAAAGTCGCCAGATCAAGCCGCCAAAACAGTCAAGAAGAAAATTTTGAAAAATTTTTCTAAGTGTTTTTCGCGACTGGAAGGTCTACCCGCGAGAGAGTCGCGAGCTGAGCCGCGAAAATCTCTGAGTGAATCTCGCGACTGGACCTTCCACTCGCGAACAAGTCGCCAAAACTGACCAGCGAAGATGCGACTGAGGCTCGCGACTTGACACACCCGCGACTGAGCCGCCAAAACAGGGCAAAACTGTATTTTTGAAATTTTCAGATTTTTCAGCAAAACACTTTCCAAAAACACCTAAAACACTCAAAAATCTTTTTGTGCTTGAATTAACAAAGATTGAGCATGTGAAAACACATTTTATCAAGTACAATCACACAAATGAATATGGCATTTATCAAACATAAACTTGTGTGTTGTGTGTGGATATCAGCAATGAAATAGTCCTTTGTCTAATGAGAAGCTTCAATGATCAATTCAACCAAGGCATACACAATTAGCACTAGATCATGTGACCAATCTCAATTACAGAAATATGAATATATGACTTCCCACACATCTTGATAACATAACTAGGAGCCTTTCATTTGACTCCACTTTCAGCCATAACAATTGATCTTTTGAGGCAATCATCTCTCATTGTGAGAGGGATATATAACACTTTTCTTAGAAGAACAGGCCTTTGGCCTTTTTGAAAGAAATTTCACTTTTAATATAAAGTCGCTTACCCTTTTTCCTAGTCAAATACTAGAATGTGCGACAGGCTTTTGCAGCTCAATATCTCTTTTCATTTGGAGATTTACATTTAGTGAGCTCTTTTTAGCAAAAAAAATAAAAAATGGGAAGAAATATAGACACAAATCTATGCATGTTTCAAGATCGACATAACCATTCACTAATCATTCATGACAAGCTTGAAGATCTATTTACAACAATCACATAGATTTCAAGATTTTTCCCATAGTGATATTAGTGCATGAAAACAAGTAATGTTCGAGAATGCACACAGCCATTAGCACAAAGGTACAAGGCAAAACGAGTTTTAAGACAAAACTCAACAAAGTCAATCAAGTGTTTTGATTTTCAAATTCTTTATGTAATTTTTTGGATTTTTGACTCAAGAAACAAAAAAATTGATAAAACACAATTAAGAAATATTCACAAACAAACAACCAAAATCAAACAAAAACAGCAAGCAAACCAAACAAACATAGTCACAAAGCATAGGAAGTATTAATGCATGGACATGTTGTAATGCTTATGCATGAGTACCCCTTTTCACCCACACGACACTTGCGTTTGGGGTGATTTCCTTAGAGGATTGGGTACGGGAGTTAGGGCTTTCAAACCTTCGTGAGAAGCTTTCCAAGCAGTTGGTGAATGCACCAATCATCTTCATCACGTTCATCATTCCGGGATCTTCGTTTTGCTTTCTAGGTTGATCCCCTGCCCACGTTCTCCTATCAACTCTTGGTCCTCCTGACCTTTGAGGAGTAGCACTGTTCTTTGCTCTTAGCTTTTGGCAATTTGGTCGAGTGTGCCCTTGAAGTCCACAGTAATGGCACACATACATTCCTCTAGGACCTCTTTGTGGTCGAGGACGTGACTTGGCACGAGACTCAGACCTGCCCACATACTGATTATGATGATTCAGCATCCGTTGGTCCACCACATTCTTCTTCTCCTCCACCTCGAGGTTCACACTAGTAGAGTCCGCTACAACTGAATCTTTGGATTTCACAAACTTCACTTCTTTAGTGACATTTCCAGTTGAGCTACTTCCTCCGGTATATCCCAGTCCGGATTTGTCTGAGAAGCTCTTTTGAGATGATATAACATCATCAAGCTTCTTGGTGGTGACCCTCTCTATTTTTGCATTTGCTTGAACAACCTCATTCTCAAGGAATCTCACTTTAGTGTAGGCTTCGGACAGCTCACCATTAAGAGTTTCAATCTCGCATTTGGCCTCCCTATACCGGATTAGGAGACTTTTGTAGTCCTCCTCAGCCTTCTTCATCTTTCTCACAGCAGCCTTGGCCACCCTTGTGTATTCACCAGATTTCTCCAAAAGTGAGTTGTAATTTTCTTGAAGAGTAGCTGTGCTTTCTTCTTCTTCAGCTTCCGATTCTTCAACAATTCCTAGTGAGTCATCCTCACTATGTTCTCCAAGGTCTTGAACAAGCAAATTCAATTCATCCGAAGACTCAACATGAGCAATAGTCATGAAAGCTGAGTAGTTCCCTTCTCCATCACAGCTCTCTTCAGATTCTGAGTCGGATGAGTCTGAATCACTCAAGGTCGTGGCATACACCTTGCCTTTTGATTTCAAATAGTTAGGACATTCCCTCTTGAAGTGTCCATGCCCGTTGCATTCAAAACAAGTAACACCTTGTGTGGATTGGGATTCTTTTCCATCTTTCCTTTGGAAATCCCTCTTCTCCCTTCCAGAATTTTGGAATTTTCTCTTATCATCAAATTTTCCATTGTTTTTGAATTTCAAAAACTTCTTGAAATTTTTAACAAGATAGGCTACATCCTTGTCCACCATATCTTCTCCCGAAGTGCCTTGATCTTCCACCTTCTCATTAGTGGTCTTTAGAGCAAGGGATTTACTCTTCCGTTGATTTGGCAGAGTCATCTCATAGGTTTGTAAAGAACCAACCAGCTCCTGAACCTTGATATCGTCAAGATCCTTGCTCTCTTCAATGGCTGTTACTTTGGCACGGAAACTTTCCGGCAATGATCGGAGGATCTTCCTGACAATCTTAGAGTCCTCCATCTTCTCCCCCAAGTTAAACTTACTGACAACCACTTCATTTAACTTCCCATAGAACGAGTCGAAAGACTCATCCTCACTCATCTTGAGCTCCTCAAACCGAGTGGTCAGCATTTGTAACTTGGTATCTTTCACCTTCTTCGTGCCTTCATAAGTTGTTTCCAGAATCTCCCATGCAACTTTGGCAATGGTAATGTGAGAAATCCTGTGAAATTCATCTGGAGACACACCACAGAAGATAGCATTTAGAGCTTTACTGTTAGCATTAGATGCAGCAAGAGCTGCCTTATCCCATGTGGATTTGGCTGCCTCAGGTTTGGTCCAACCCATCTCAACAGCATCCCACACGGATTCATCAATAGAGCATAGAAAAGCTCTCATACGAACCTTCCAAAACGCATAATTACTTCCATCAAAATATGGAGGTGCATTAAGGGATTGAGACCTATCCATCTCAAAAAGGGAGTCAAGGATCACACAATGGTAATGAAACCAAATAACTGTGTACCCGCTCTGATACCAATTGAAAGTTCAAAAACGTGTACAAAAACACTTTTGAACGTTTAGACCCCCAAAAAACCAATTTAATCAACACAAGCAATATGTTAAACAACTAGTGTGCGGAAACTTAACATATGCTATAACATGGTATTGATTAAACAACTATCTAAGCCACAACAAAATAAACCACAGCAGATAATGTAAAGGCAGAGATAGAGAGGAAGGAAGATGCAAACACAGCGATAACACCAGATATGTTATCGAAGAGGAAACCGAAGACCTCGGCGAAAAACCTCTCCGCCGCCCTCCAAGCGGTAATCAATCCACTAGAAAATACAGTTGGGATACAAGGACAGCAATAGACCCTCCAAGCCTAATCTACCCAATGCACCTAAGCCCTCCAAGCTTCTTGCTCCAACGAGGTTGCGCCGAACCTTTTTCTTCTCTAGCTTTCCGGATTCCGCTACTACACCGTAGCATCAACCAATGAATATTGGCTCCTTCCTAACTGCTTCCCAGAACTCCAAACGTCTGTCTCACAGAGATGATAATGGTGAGAACCAGGTTTGGTATAATGGCCTCTCAAGGATTTGACAATGGAGAGGAAGAGAGTGAGGGATTTTGATGAGACTCTAAGGTAGAGATTGTGGGTGAAACAATCTGGTTTTTCTTTAGGGTTTCTCTCTCAAAATTCTCTCTGGAAGCTCTCTTTCAAACGTGGGTTAAAAGGGTATTTATACTAGAGAGGAGTGGAATGCGAAACGTCAGGTTTTACCAAAACAGGGGTGGCTCGCGGCTTGACCTCGCGGCTTGACTAAGTCGCGAGTTCCAGTCGCGAGTTAACCGTATGGCCAGTTGTCCTGTTTTGTCCTGTAGTGCTCCAGCTAGCATGACTGTTCATCTTCCAGCATGCTTGGCACGTGTGCATCTTCTGGCGGGTTGAAGCCGCGAGACCAGTCGCGAGTCCCAGCCGCGACACTCTGTTTTCTTGCACACTCTTGAGCAATCTTCACACTATCTCACTCACTACCCTTACAACAAACCCACCTAAATACAGGGTTACTAAATGCTGAATTACAAGCAAATTTGGCACGGAATAAAGCCAATTAGATGGTTGAATAAATTCAACCTTACACACGCCATTGATTGGGTTCACGGAGGAAGACAAGCAAGGAACCCTTCAACCGCACGACGATGCTCTAGTCGTCACGCTCAGAATAGGAGGTTATGACGTGAAAAGGGTGTTAGTTGATCAAGGTAGCGCCGTAGAGGTAATGTACCCCGATTTGTATAAGGGGTTGAACTTGAAGCCAGAAGACCTGTCGCCATATGATTCCCCTCTGGTCAGCTTTGAAGGAAAAATCGTCATCCCGAAAGGCATGATTAGGCTGCCTGTGCAAACAGACTCAGACGTGGTAGAGGTGAACTTCATTATCGTAGATGCATACTCCCCCTACACAGCTATTGTGGCCCGACCGTGGCTTCATGCACTAGGGGCTGTGTCATCAACCTTGCACCAAAAAGTGAAGTATCCATCAGGAGGTCAAGTCAAAGAAATAATAGGGAATCAAGGAATGGCTAGGCAATGCATGGTGTCGGCAATCTCACGACGACCAAATAGGGAACCTTCCACTTCAGCCGAGAGCGGCTTATAGCAATCAATGACCCCGGTCCCAATTGCGAATAGTGGAGGACCGGCCATGGAGGTGAACTGTGAGGAGCTGGAGAAAGTACTTGTCAGATCAGACCCTGAGAGGTTTTTTCAGATCGGCTCGGAATTACCACCACAGGAAAAGTCAGCGCTAATTGATTTTCTTCAATGAAATGAGGACGTATTCGCCTGGGATCCCTATGAAGCCCCCGGGGTTGACTCAGATCTCATATGCCATCACCTTAATGTCAACCCGGCCATAACACCAAAGAAGCAACCTCCTCGGCGGCCGTCAAAAGAACATGCAGACGCTGTGAGAGAAGAGGTCGCAAAATTGAAGAAAGCTGGGGCTATCAAGAAAGTATTCTACCCCGAATGGTTGGCAAATACAGTCGTGGTAAAGAAGAAGAGCGGGAAATGGCGGGTCTGCGTAGACTTCACGGACTTAAACAAGGCCTGCCCGAAGGATCCTTTCCCAATGCCGCGGATAGACCGATTAGTGGATGCGACCGTCGGACACCCCCGAATGAGCTTTTTGGACGCTTTCCAGGGCTACCATCAGATATCCCTAGCTGCCGAAGACCAAGAAAAAACCGCTTTTGTCACCCCAGTTGGAAACTATCATTATAAGGTGATGCCCTTTGGCTTGAAGAATGCCGGGTCGACCTATCAGAGGATGATGACTAGGATGTTTGAACAGCAGATGGGTAAAACCGTCGAAGTGTATATAGATGACATGGTAGTAAAGAGAAAATTGGTGGCCGACCACATCAGAGACCTCGGTGAAGTCTTTCAAATTCTGAGAAAGTACAAGCTACGACTGAACGCATCCAAATGTTCATTTAGGGTAGGATCAGGAAAGTTCTTGGGCTATATGGTGACCCACCGAGGAATAGAAGTTAACCTTGACCAAATAAGAGTCATTCATAGCCTGCAGCCTTCTCGGAACCCCAAAGAGGTCCAGAAGCTTACCGGCATGATAGCTGCTTTAAACCGTTTCATCTCCCGCTCGGCGGACAGATGCAGGCCTTTCTTCCTCCTGTTGCACAAGTGGAAGGGTTTCGAGTGGACTGAGGAGTGTGCTTTAGCTTTCCAACAGCTCAAGGAATACCTCGCCCGACCACCGATCATGTCCAACCCCGATGCCGACGAGGTGTTGTTCGCATACATCGCAGTAGCCTCTCATGCGGTGAGCTTAGTGCTAATCCGAGAAGACAACGGCACGCAGCGACCCGTGTATTACGTAAGCAAATCGCTGCAGGAGGCGGAGACCCGGTATCTCCCCCTCGAAAAAGCTATATTAGCCGTCGTACAAGCCACGCGGAAGCTCCCCCACTATTTTCAGGCACATACAGTAGTTGTGCTAACTCAACTTCCATTGAAATCGGTCATCCGCAGCGCCGACTACACAGGTAGAATAGCTAAGTGGGGAACAATCTTGGGCACCTTCGACATTAGATACATGCCTCGCACCGCCATAAAAGGTCAGGTCCTCGTCGATCTAGTAGCTGAATTTGCGGAGCCCACCCTAGAAGGGATGGAAATGTCAGGGTCACCAAGTGCTGATGGGAAACTGATCAGCACGGTCTCTCAACATGAACACAATTGGTGGAGAGCACACATCGATGGTGCAGCAAACCAAAGGGGCTCAGGGGTGAGGCTCGTTCTAGTCTCCCCCAAAGGGATAACCATAGAAAGGTCGTTGAAGCTCGGATTCTCTGCCACGAATAATGAAGCTGAGTATGAGGCACTGTTGGAGGGGACGTCGATGATCCGAAAATTGGGTGGAAAATGCGCAAGCATATTCTCGGATTCGAGACTCATTGTGGGACAAGTAAATGGGGAATTGGAGGCGAAGGATGAAAGAATGCGAGGGTATCTTGCCCGGGCTAAACACCTGCAGACCCATTTCGATGACTTCCGTTTAACGCATATACCCAGGAGTGGGAACACCCATGCCGATTCTCTCGCAACTCTGGCCACCTCCTCGGCTCAGCCCCTTCCGCCTTCCGCGGGTTATTTTAGTTGAAGATCTCTGCCGCCCAACAACAGAGGAGGCCAACGGTAGTCGGGTACACAACGTCGGGGCAGGACCTAACTGGATGGATCCTCTGGTGCTGTTCTTAAAGCGCGACACCTTGCCAGACGATAAGGTTGAGGCTGATAAAATCAGGAGGAAAGCTTCTCGGTTCTGGCTGTCCGAGGACTCCAAACTTTACCGACGCTCATTCTCGGGGCCATACCTGCTGTGTGTGCACCCAGAGGCTACAGAACTCATCCTGGAAGAGTTACACGAAGGGATCTGTGGAAGCCATACGGGGGGTAGGTCCCTGTCCCACAGGGCCATGACGTTGGGTTACTGGTGGCCGAGCATGCACAAAGAAGTTTTAGAATACGTGAAGAAGTGCGACCAGTGCCAAAGGTTCGCCCTGAACATACATCAGCCGGGTGGGGAACTTAACCCGCTGTCCAGCCCTTGGCCATTCGCACAATGGGGCCTAGACATACTAGGACCATTCCCCAAAGCGGCTGGAAATAAGAAATTTCTTCTCGTCGGCACCGATTACTTCACAAAGTGGGTCGAAGCTGAGGCGCTGGCAAACATTAGGGACGTCGATGTCAAGAAGTTTGTTTGGAAAAACATCATCACTAGGTCCAGGACCCCGCACACCCTGATCTCGGACAATGGCCTCTAGTTTGACAGCAAAGCCTTTAGAGAATACTGCAATGAGCTGGGAATTATCAATCGATACTCCACACCGGCCTACCCACAGGGTAATGGACAGGCGGAAGCCATCAACAAAACCATAGTGAATGGACTGAAAAAAAGGTTGGACGACGCGAAGGGGAGGTGGGTTGAAGAGTTAGCCCACGTCTTGTGGACATACCGCACCACGCCTCGTAGGTCCACGGGAGAAACCCCCTTTTCATTGACCTACGGAGCCGAGGCTGTCATCCCACTGGAGATAAACTTCCCAACACAGAGGACTACTGCCATCGACCCCATTGCTAATAACAGCCTTTTGGAAAAAAGCTTGGATCTCCTCGAAGAAAAAAGGGAAAGGGCAGTGGTCCACCTAGCATACTATCAGCAAAAGCTCAAACAGGGCTACGACGCCAAGGTAAAGTCAAGGCCATCGGCGCCCGGGGATCTAGTGCTGAGGAAGGTCTTGGGCACCGCGAGGAACCCTGCATGGGGAAAGCTTGGACCAAACTGGGAAGGCCTATACCGTATCACTTCCGTAGCCGGCATAGGGGCATACTTTTTGGAAGATTTGGATGAACATGTAGTACCACGCCCGTGGAATGTAAATAACCTGAAAAGGTACTGTTATTAATGAAAGACACCATTCTTGATGCCATATTACTATGCAGCTACTTGGGATAAGTGTTAAACAGAACCCAAGTCCTGCATGGCTCCTTGGACCACAGACTTGGGGGAAATTAACCACGAAGCGATTTTCAATAAGTGTTAAACAGAACCCAAGTCCTGCATGGCTCCTCGGATCACAGACTTGGGAGAAATTAACCACGAAGCGATTTTCAATAAGCGTTAAACAGAACCCAAGTCCTGCATGGCTCCTCGAACCACAGACTTGGGGGAAATTAACCACGAAGCGATTTTCAATAAGCGTTAAACAGAACCCAAGTCCTGCATGGCTCCTCGGACCACAAACTTGGGGGAAATTAACCACGAAGCGATTTTCAATAAGCGTTAAACAGAACCCAAGTCCTGCATGGCTCCTCGGACCACAGACTTGGGGGAAATTAACCACGAAGCGATTTTCAATAAGCGTTAAACAGAACCCAAGTCCTGCATGGCTCCTCGAACCACAGACTTGGGGGAAATTAACCACGAAGCGATTTTCAATAAGTGTTAAACAGAACCCAAGCCCTGCATGGCTCCTCGGACCACAGACTTGGGGGAAATTGACCACGAAGTGATTTTCAATAAGTGTTAAATAGAACCCAAGTCCTGCCTGGCTCCTCGGACCACAAACTTGGGGGAAATTAACCACGAAGCGATTTTCAATAAGTCTTAAACAGAACCCAAGTCCTGCATGGCTCCTCGGACCACGGACTTGGGGGAAATTAACCACGAAGCGATTTTCAATAAGCGTTGAACAGAACCCAAGTCCTGCATGGCTCCTCGGACCACAGACTTGGGGGAAATTAACCACGAAGCGATTTTCAATAAGTGTTAAACAGAACCCAAGTCCTGCATGGCTCCTCGGACCACAGACTTGGGGGAATTTACCACGAAGCGATTTTCAATAAGTGTTAAACAGAACCCAAGTCCTGCATGGCTCCTCGGACCACAGACTTGGGGGAAATTAACCACGAAGCAATTCTCACTAGGTGTTAAACAGAACCCAAGTCCTGCATGGCTCCTCGGACCACAGACTTGGGGGAAATTAATCCCCCAGCAACTCTCACTGAGCGCTAAACATAACCCAAGCCCTGCCTGGTTCCTCCAAACGTGGACTTGGGGGAAATTAGCCTCGCAGCAATTCTATCTAAATTATTGACTATCATTCTTTACACATACATTCATGCTTGGTTTTCAGCAGTTAATGGCAGAATAGACATCCATTTATGATAAAAACAGAAGAGAAAGTAAAGCAACAAGAATAAAAGGAAACGACACCTTTCATTAAAATCCCCAAAAGCGATCCTTTTACAACCATTAAATAGAACAAAATATAAAAAGTCTAACAAGAAAGATCCTACACTACTTTCCTAAATCTGATCCCTGACCAGGCCCGGGTTGGTCGTCTGCTGGCTGTGGCCCCAAACAATCTCCTTAGCCTGTGCAACAACCTCCCTGATTGAAAGACTGTCCTCGGGCAACTTGTCCTTTACGGCTGGCTGCGCATCCTCAGCTTCAGGCATAGCGGAGTCCGAGGCTAAAGCCTTCATTGGGAGAGGCTCTTCAGTCGCGACCTCGTCAGGGATCTCACGAACGTCCTCAGGAAAAAGATATTCTCAGTTTTCCTAAGATCGGAGTCCGCTGGGACTGCCGCTCGGTCCAAGGCTACACCCCAAGACTGGGTGATGTATTCTCTACATACAGTAGCCACCTCCTTGGCCAGCCTGGCCTCAGTATCCTTGACCCCGCGATTATAAGAGGCTGCCACTGCCTTCTCGGCCGCCTCCCTAGCCAGACGGGCCTCCCCCTTAACCTTTGTAAGCTCGGCCTTGAGATCTGAAACCGCCTGCTTTTCTGTCCCAAGATTTTCCTCGGACTGGCGGAGCTGTAGGCGCAGATCCTCAGCCTGCTTAGTGGCATTTTTAAGGCTGGCCTCCGCGCTCACCCGGCCCTTCTTGGCCTCCTTTACTTCATGGCTCAAGCTATCGTTTTCCTTCTTGAGGTCGCCAGTAGTCCTCTCAGCAATGCGGCGGGACTGAGCCTCATTATGAAGGTCCTCACGTGCCTTTTTGGCCCACTCCTCAGCAACGAAGATTTGCTGAGTGACCTACACCAGAAAAATAAAATCTTAATCAAAGAGAATGGTGAATAAATGGATGCGTAACAAGAGAACGAGATAGTAAAAGTTTTCGCTTACCATTGCCATGTCCCTCTTCAGCGACATGAAGAGCTCTGGTTGCTGAGTGTCCCGGAGCCCCTTCATGTCGCGAGGCAAAAGAAGAGGCTGTTGTAGGGCCTCAGCCAAGAATGACGCCTCCCGACGTTGGGACTCCCACAGGGTTGCATCCCAAGAAATTGGAGCGCCATCCAGTTTAAGCCGCGGCGACCATATTCGCTGTTCCCTCCGAATAGCCGCCTCGTCTCGGCTGTCAATGGACTTGGTCCTCTTCTCTTTGGGCTCCTTGGTCTCTTTGCCCTTCTTCTGGGGTTTGGCTTTTTCTTGACCAACCTCACCCTCCTCCAAGTCCCCCACAGGCCTTTTCCGCCTTAAATTGGGCATAGGCTGCAATGCCGCATCCGACGTGGGAGGAGGAGGAGGAACCTTGGAGGTCGGCTGCTCCTTCGGGGCATCCTTGGAGGACTGCCCTTTGTTCCTATTGGCAAGGAGGCCCCTGAGGCCAGACCTTTGTCTCAGGTCCATTCCTTCTTCTTCAAGCTCTTGGCTGGTACCGACTTGTGCGGTTACTAAACCAAGGTCAGGGGCTGCCGAGGCACGGTCTAGATCTGAATCAGAATCCGAGAGCTCTACTATCTTGGCCGACACCTCTCCCTCCTCGACGAAGCGAAACTGGTCTATCTGATCCTCCAAAGACGAGTGCGAGGAACCGACTTCTTCCGCTGGGATAACTACTGCGGGAAAGGCACGCTGAGCAGGCAGCTGGACGGGAGGTAAATCTCTCGAAGCAAGAAAGCCTGGAATGGAGATGTCGATCCGTGCCAATCGCGGACTACCTGCTCTGATTGCTTGGCCGGGCTCCACTAGAGCACGAGTAAGGGGCACGTAATCCAAAATCAGAGGCGCAGATCACAATTGCCCATCTTCACTCATGTAAATCTCAGACCTCAGAAGGAAATTGAGTGCCTGGACATTGACCAAACTAAGCCGAGGAGTCGTATGCTTCTTGTCTGCAAGGTCCGAAGAGAGGGTTATGTTAGTCCGAGGAGGCAAACAAGCAAAGTCAGAATCGAAACAATAAAAGAAAAAGGGGGAAAGATCAAAACTAAGATCCTTTCTAAGGGATCTAACTCTATGGTGCCCCACCTGGTTCTCCTGCCTTGACTGGGCAGTGAAGACCGTCGTGCCACCGTCCGGAGACGATCAAAAGGTCGTCCTTCAAGCCTTTGTTGGACTTGGAAAGGCAGGATATCAACCTCACCTCATCGGACCTGGACTTCGAGTAATATGAGTCGCCGAGGCTGTGCAGTTCATATAGATGAAACACGTCATGCCATGTAAGGCCGAGGTTCATCTGATTGTTCAGGACCTCTATGCACCCCAGGATCCGGAACATATTCGCGACACATTGGTGAGGGGCCAACCTATGACCACGCAAATAATCCCTAGTTATCCCCCCCATAGGGATGGTCATTCCTCCTTCCACAAAGGCTATCACTGGAATGGCGACCTGCCCCGTTCTCCTCTTGATTATGACCTCCTCCAGAGAACAATACTCTAGACCTACCTCCGGCGGAATACGGTATTTGGCCCTGAAGCCCTCCATACCGGCCGGGGAATTTACCAATTTGTCAAGTTTACCCATCCCCCTAATCCTAGGTGACGCGAAGACGATTTATTTAAAGGAAAATGCCGGAAAGAGACAATGGAAAAGGAATGTACACTTACGGGTGAGGAATTTGCAGGAAATCTTTAAGGGGACGACGGCGAAGGCTTGAATGCTTTAAAAGGGAGAGTGCGAGAGTGCTCTGAGTGCTTGAGTGCTTGTCCAAAAATGAGAAGGAAATGCCTTTTGAAAATCTTATGTATCCAGGAGAAGTCGGACAGACATACTCCCGCCTAGGGAAACGGAAATAATCCCAACCGTTGATCTAGCATCCAACCGTCGGATCAAAATATATAAAACCGCTAAAAGCAATAATTAGCGCCGCATGGGTCATCAACCACCCCCATCATTAATGAGGCACGTGAGAAGCATACGTCCGCGCAAGTGAAGCATGGACCCACAGTAGATAATCCTATGAATGTCAAAATCCCGCCCTTCCTCCCCGGACCAGAAAGAAGGAGCTGGAATTTTAAGGAGCTATTGTAGGGGTGAAATTCCCAAAATCAACAGTGGGCCTGGGGACCCACACGAAGCCTAACCATGACCCAACGGGGAATAAGGGCCCAAATGACTTCTGGCCCAACCCTATTGAGCCTGGTTCGTTCTAAAAGACGTCCGAGAATGAATGCCTCCTCGGACACTCAAATATGGGCCCAATATGCGTCCCCCCCACAGTGAAGAACCCATCCAGGCGAACATGGGTAGGAGGGTGAGCCTCACGTAGCAGGAAAGAGGAAAATATAAGACATCAGGGAGAAGTCACAAATGCAAGAAAGCTACCTTTTCAGCCGCATTAATGTGGAGAAGACAGGCAAACAGTGCTACATTGGCCAGTGCAACTCACAGAAGGATAAGGGAGATGTCCGATGGGACGGGTACTCAAGTGAAGGTCCAGATAGCTAACAAGTGTAAGGTCCTTATCAATTCAAGGAGATTATATAAGAAAAGGAGGTCCCCATGAAGAGGGGATCGGAGAATAAGGAAAAAAGAGAGAGAAAAAGGTGAAAGAACTCCGTAGTCTGTAAACAAAGCGAGAAGTGCACTTATACGTTGTGAGAGTGCTTTTTTCTTTAGCACACAGGCCCAAGGATCCTGGGCCAAATAGTTGTGTTTTGGTGGACTGGGCTTGGTTCACCGCAGCTAAATGGGGGCTGATTACAAACCAAGTTATGCGCAAGTCACATAAATCTCCTCAAGGCAAAAATGCGATTCCTCGTTTTAAAGAATTCCTTCACTTGGTACCCCGGGCGTACTGTCGTGGGATCCCGGGACGTACTAGGCCTGTAAGAACCCAGAATCTCTGGTTCTCTGCACTATATATATATTAATACATATACATATATGTAAATGAATTTCATAAGGATGATTCAGCCACGAGGATCCTGGCCCCAATTCTCACAGACTTATGCTTTTGCACAAGACTTGTGGGATTTGGAACTCAAGTCTAAGTGGTTTTGCTTGGGCAGGGACTCAGCTTTACAAGCAAGAATATATATGTATTGAACAGCAAGAAGCAGTAAAGAAATATGCAAAGTAATTGTTAGAAATTCTCAAATCAATATGAAATATTTCATTGTTTTTCTTGATTGTGGATTACAAGTGTGCTCACTAAGACATGATACAAGGTTCAAATAAGCTCAAAAATTACAGACTTTGATGGCTATTCAAGCCTCTAAGACTTGCAAAGTTTGAATCCTTTTGAATCCAAGTATGTGCTATAGTGGCTGTTTCTGGGATACCGGGAGACATTCCTCTGTTTTTCTTAAATTTTACAGAGTTCTAATGACTCTGTTTTTGATATTCTTCCTACTGAAAATCCTCTGCCTTCAACATGGGTTTTCTCTTCCTTTTATAGTGTGCTTTCTAGGGCTCCATGGTACTAGTGATTTCTCTCTTTTGCCCTTCAGAGCTCGTGCTGTGACAGTTGCTCAAGGGCTGGTCTCTTCCCTTTTTTCTCATAGTTTTCATCTTTTATTGCTGTTTCTCTAAAAGTCATTTGCTGACTTTCCATTCCGGGGCGTCCTCAGCAATTAGCCTTCAATCTTTCTTCTTTCAAGATTTCTCATTTAGCTGTCGGTGTTATTTCCTTGTTGTCATTATTCCCAAATAGTTGGAATCTTTTACTGCTGGGTTGAAAGTTCTCTTCCAGTTGCTTCCCTTTATAGTTCTTCATTCTGGGTTTCTCGATGTACCAGCTTTTTATTCATGAATTGTCACTCTCCAAGTTTCTGGTTCTTTGCTGTACCACTGGGTGCTTGAGAAGGACATATCTGTTCTTCATTTATTGTATTTCGTGGTAACCCTTTTGAGCTGTCTCAATCCCACGTTAGCTGTGCTGCACGTCCCGAGGATCCCGAGCCTCTGGGTATCCCGGCCCAGTTCTTTCACTGGATTTTGCTGGATTTTTTAATGGTCTTTTTGCTGGAAATCTGAACATAAATTGGGCCTTAATGTTGATTCTTCTTGCTGCTTGAATTTGGCCTTCTTTACTTTTCATGGAATGTGAAATTTTAGCCTTCAACATTAGCCCCCCGAGCTCGTGGGTTACCTGTAGCCCACGCGCAAGAAAATAAATTGTTTTTGGACACTTTTCTGGTTTGTAGAACCAATGTGTAGATCAAATAATTCTTGAGGGAAACTCCAAAGGAATTGCTACAATTCCTTCATGGAATGTACTAACATGTTGCGAAAGATTAGAATTCACCTTCGTATTAGTATTAGGCTGTAGATTGGTATTCAATAAATCAACTTTGTCAAACTATCAATAATATAAGCAGATATATATGTATAACCAAATTATATTGGTATCGCATTTGATACTAATAGTATATTTCTAGCACTAACGTTTTTTGCTAGCAATTCTAGGATATGCTTTTTTTTTTTTAAAGTAGCATACAAAAATCATGTTGAATGCATATTAAATCTTAATATAAGATAGCACAGCTTTGTCAACAAGATTTTGTTTGTTTTACAAAATAGGTTGAATGAGGGGATCCCCCCATGAACTTTGCCAAAGATATTCTATGCATTGTAGTACATGCTTGCTATGGCTTGTACCTATTGCTGGTACGTGCTACAGTTTGTACCCAGTGCTAGTATGTGCTACAAGTTGTAGCCAAGACTGGGATATGCTTACAATCTGCACTGGTATGTGCTACAGCTTGTACCCATAAACTTTTGCTTTTGACCATTTTCTTGGTCGTACTTGGAAACTTTTGCTCTTGGCAAATTTCTGGGCCATGTATTTAGAAAAATTGTTCTAGGCCAAGTCTTTGGCTAGGTACATGGAAAGCTTGCTCTTACCAAGTCCTAGGCCATGCCACTTGGAAAAATTCTGTTCTGCTCAAGTTCTGGGCTAGGTACATGGAAAATTTGCCTTTTCCCAAGTCCTAGGCCATGCCACTTGGAAAATTTGTGTTTTGCTCAAGTCCTAGGCTAGGTACATGGAAAATTTGCCTTTTCCCAAGTCCTAGGCCATGCCACTTGGAAAATTTCTGTTTTGATCAAGTCCTGGGCTAGGTACATGGAAAATTTTCCCTTTCCCAAGTCCTAGGCCATGCCACTTGGAAAATTTCTGTTTTGATCAAGTCTTGGGCTAGGTACATGGAAAATTTTCCCTTTCCCAAGTCCTAGGCCATGCCACTTGGAAAATTTCTGTTTTGCTCAAGTCCTGGGATAGGTACATGGAAAATTTGCCTTTTCCCAAGTCCTAGGCCATGACACTTGGAAAATTTCTGTTTTGCTCAAGTCCTGGGCTAGGTACATGGAAAATTTTCCTTTTCCCAAGTCCTAGGCCATGCCACTTGGAAAATTTCTGTTTTACTCAAGTCCTGGGCTAGGTACATGGAAAATTTTCCTTTTCCCAAGTCCTAGGCCATGCCACTTGGAAAATTTGTTCATGACCATTGAATTTTTCAATCTTCAGAAAAAAGCTCCTTCGTAGCCCTTCATTTTCAAGTGACTGAACTGATTTCTTTTCTTTTCTTTAAAGGGTTGAGGATTTGTTTTCTTCTCCGAGGATCTTCTAAAATGTCCTCTCTTAGCTGTGAACAAATCCTTTATGGAAATAATCTTCTTTTATGAGTCATCTAAGATTGCTCTCACTGGTGGACTGATGGCCAGGAGCTCCACCAAGATGATTCTGTCATGGTGTTTTCTTCAAGTGGGGGATCTTCGTACGGGGATCCTGGAAGAGGATGACTTCCTCTAGGCATGCTCGTTGAAGGCTGTCTTCACAAATCTCATAGTCTGTTTCTTTACAAGGATCTCTACCGCTACTACTTTTTTAGAGATCTTCTCACTTAATAGGTATTTCTCTTCTTCGAGGAACTGGGTTAGTGAGTTTGTTACAGCTTAGCTCTTGATAGCTCTGGGGATCCTTCAGACCTATGTTGTATTGGGAAATTAATATTAACCACCGGGCTACTCTTCAAGATTGCAAGGGCTGATTGAGGAGGTTTTTTATTGGATGAGAGCTTGTCACCAACAGGATTTGGTGGGATGAAAAGTAATGATTCAGTTGTTGAGATGCATAACTGCCATACACACCCTTTCTATGTTGGGATACCTCATTTCAGTGTTCTTCAATGCTTTGTATGCTTGGGATCAAGATCCCAAGTACAACAATAGTGATTTTGCCATGGATAGTACCCATATGGTAGGCAAATGACTCATGATCTGTTGAAGTTTTATGAAAGACATTTGGTTGCTCAACTCCTCATATGAAAATATTCCCATTTTTCAACAGTTTGGATAGTCCACTACTGACCAAGGTTGGTCTTGGTGTGAACTTCCTAATGTAAGAAACTCTTTCTAAGAAACTCTTGAGTTCCCATGATCGTGGCATGCCTCTTCATGGTTGATATTGTTGTTGCCTTAGTTGGATCTATGAGGAGATCGATGTTAGGCAAAGGAAATTTATCCTTTGGACGTGCCTTATTTAATTTGGAGGAGTTCACGCCAATAAATCTTCATATTTTTTCAATAGCTCCACCAGTTGCTCTTTTTTTTGTACTGACTGCTGATTAGGATGGGCCCTGGGTTCCTTGCGTCAGCCCCCAAGTTCACCTCTTCTAGTTTTTCCTTTGGTAGGATTTATGTCTTCCTTTCCATATCTGTAAGTTTCTCCAGGATCTTCGTAAACGGTATATTAGCCTTCCTCCTTCTTTCTTTTTCTATCCAAGGGATCCCTCAAACCATGGGCATTGCTTCCTTCTTCTAGGATGGGAACCCCTCGGCATCCTGGAGATGGGAAATTCTGACTCATCGTATCCCCAGGTTCCTCCAGGATCTCTTCCTGGGCTATCATGTAAGATGGTGGTCCGAGATCCTCTTGTAGGCTACATTCAGGTCCCGCGTGCCTTCATAAGCAATATTCTGCTTTCCCTCCAGGTTTCTTCTTCTTCTGCGATAGGAGCCCCCGGGATCCCAGATATGGGAGCCCCCCGGGATCCTAACAATGAGATATTCTTCAGCTGGAGCCGATTCATCATAAAGTATATTTTCCACAGTTTATTATGTGCTGGATGAAAGGACTAAGATTGGCAGCGACTTTTATGGGCTTCCCATTCAATCCCTCTTTCACGTGCTAATGGTACATTGAGAGGATCAGACAATACTTGTGATGTTGTGGTTGGCCTTTAGAGCTAGTTGTAGGTGTTCTTCAGTGGTCTCTGTATCTCCTCCAAATCTTGTTATTTCCATGGGTGAGCCCAATCATTGAGCTGCAAGAGATGATAGATGCACTGTATAGTTGTTGAGTTTTCAATAATGTTGATTTTGCTGCTGACTTGCAATATAGTGTTTCTATTGATTTTCTTCAAAATATATTTAAGTCCACTGCATAATAGGCTTTAGCCCCCAAGACATGAGGCGGTTGTTGAATCATGCCTGATCCACTTTCTCTTGATGCTATTATGGAACTTCTATCCATTTTCGGATGCCTCCATTTTTTTTTTTTATAACCATTTTACTTTGCTAGATTCGTGGAAATACTTCGCCTTTACTGGAACCAACGATCTCTTAGGCTTTGCTGAAATTGAGGGTGTGCTTAGCCTTGCTGGAATTAAGGATCTCCTCAGCTTTGTTGGGATCAAGGATCTCCCAGGCTTTACTTTCCTAGAGTCAAGGATCTCTTAGACTTTGCTGAAATTAAGAATGTGCTCAGTCTTGCTGGAATAAAGGATCTCCTCAGATTTGTTGAAATCAAGGATTTCTTAGGCTTTGCTGGGATCAAGGATCTCCTAGGCTTTGCTTTCCTGGAGTCAAAGATCTCTTAGACTTTGCTGGAATTAAGAATGTACTCAGCCTTGCTGGAATAAAGGATCTCCTCAGCTTTGTTGGGATCAAGGATCTCCCTTTGCTTTCCTGGAGTCAAGGATCTCCTAGACTTTGCTGGGATCATGGAGCTAAGGAACTTGTCCATTTTGTTAACCTGCGCCTTATGATATTATTATCAAGTTGCTGCAAAATTATTTAGCCCCACAACGTGAGGAAATTGCTTTGCTATGTAATTTACATTTCATCAGATCTCTTTGATTCACTTACTTCTCTTTCTTCTTTTTCTTTTTAAACAAATGAAACAATATCATGAATTTTTTTTTTTTAAAAGAAAGAATACATTAGCCCCCAAATGTGGGGCCATTTCTCTATTATGTAGCTCATAGAATCTTTATTTCATCAATATATTTCATTTGTTCACTTCTCTATTTTTCTTTAAAGCAATGAGACGATATTATGATTGTTTAAATATTACTACATGACTCCCTGTTTTTCTTTTAAAAAGCAGGGCAATGATCCATTATGTTCAAATTGTAAAGCAGAGAAAATAATAACGCATAAAACTTATCTTGTGTTGGGAAATTCCCCAAAATTCTATATAGAGTCCCTCGGTAGAACATTTGTTGGAGGAACCCGCATTTTTGGGATCTTGATGTTGAATGCACTAAGAGGAACTTTCCTTCCTCTAGGTGTTTCCTAGCTTTGGAGCCGTGCTTGCGAAGGGACTGCTTTTTCCTCTCCTTTTTCCCAGTCCCCAGCGGAGTCGCCAAAATGTGAGAGTGCTTTTTTCTTTAGCACACAGGCCCAAGGATCCTGGGCCAAATAGTTGTGTTTTGGTGGACTGGGCTTGGTTCACCGCAGCTAAATGGGGGCTGATTACGAACCAAGTTGTGCGCAAGTCACATAAATCTCCTCAAGGCAAAAATGCGATTCCTCGTTTTAAAGAATTCCTTCACTTGGTACCCCGGGCGTACTGTCGTGGGATCCCGGGACGTACTAGGCCTGTAAGAACCCAGAATCTCTAGTTCTCTGCACTATATATATATTAATACATATACATATATGTAAATGAATTTCATAAGGATGATTCAGCCACGAGGATCCTGGCCCCAATTCTCACAGACTTATGCTTTTGCACAAGACTTGTGGGATTTGGAACTCAAGTCTGAGTGGTTTTGCTTGGGCAGGGACTCAGCTTTACAGGCAAGAATATATATGTATTGAACAGCAAGAAGCAGTAAAGAAATATGAAAAGTAATTGTTAGAAATTCTCAAATCAATATGAAATATTTCATTGTTTTTCTTGATTGTGGATTACAAGTGTGCTCACTAAGACATGATACAAGGTTCAAATAAGCTCAAAAATTACAGACTTTGATGGCTATTCAAGCCTCTAAGACTTGCAAAGTTTGAATCCTTTTGAATCCAAGTATGTGCTATAGTGGCTGTTTCTGGGATACCGGGAGACATTCCTCTGTTTTTCTTAAATTTTACAGAGTTCTAATGACTATGTTTTTGATATTCTTCCCACTGAAAATCCTCTGCCTTCAACATGGGTTTTCTCTTCCTTTTATAGTGTGCTTTCTAGGGCTCCATGGTACTAGTGATTTCTCTCTTTTGCCCTTCAGAGCTCGTGCTGTGACAGTTGCTCAAGGGCTGGTCTCTTCCATTTTTTCTCATAGTTTTCATCTTTTATTGCTGTTTCTCTAAAAGTCATTTGCTGACTTTCCATTCCGGGGCGTCCTCAGCAATTAGCCTTCAATCTTTCTTCTTTCAAGATTTCTCATTTAGCTGTCGGTGTTATTTCCTTGTTGTCATTATTCCCAAATAGTTGGAATCTTTTACTGCTGGGTTGAAAGTTCTCTTCCAGTTGCTTCCCTTTATAGTTCTTCATTCTGGGTTTCTCGATGTACCAGCTTTTTATTCATGAATTGTCACTCTCCAAGTTTCTGGTTCTTTGCTGTACCACTGGGTGCTTGAGAAGGACATATCTGTTCTTCATTTATTGTATTTCGTGGTAACCCTTTTGAGCTGTCTCAATCCCACGTTAGCTGTGCTGCACGTCCCGAGGATCCCGAGCCTCTGGGTATCCCGGCCCAGTTCTTTCACTGGATTTTGCTGGATTTTTTAATGGCCTTTTTGCTGGAAATCTGAACATAAATTGGGCCTTAATGTTGATTCTTCTTGCTGCTTGAATTTGGCCTTCTTTACTTTTCATGGAATGTGAAATTTTAGCCTTCAACATACGTCTCCTCAGACTAATATCCCATTAAACATAAATGGAATATTCTCACGTTCAACATGCTGCATGGCGTACGTCTAACTAACGTTCACTTCGTCTAGTCCTAGTTCTGTAACTCACTCTCTACAAATTCATTGTCTGGAGACTTTTAGGCCAGAACCACTTACTTGCTGGGACTGGGTCCCAAAAACCGCCCCTACAATAGAGATTTAAGTATAAAGTAAGAAATATATACTTCTATTTAACACAAAAAATGAAGGTTATTTTTGTGTTTATATCTTTCCAAAAAATATTTATTATTCAAGTCTGTGTTATAATGTACATATATAAATTTTATGGGTGTATCTCTCTCTCTCTCTCTATATATGTATATATATATATATATATATATTATGTTATCTTTATTCATTTAAGAAAAATTTAATTAAAGTCATCAAGCTTGTTAAGAGGTTAGGGATCATAGTATATATAACAGGGGGATAAACTATGATATGTCTATATCTCCATATATTATAGTAGGATTATTTAACAATTGAGACCATACGTTTTTAATTAATCTATAAAACTTAATATAGACAATTTTCAATCTTCAGTTATTTCAGTGATTTAAAAATCCATATGTGAAAAAAAGTGATAATATTTGAAATTAAAAAATAACATTATTTTTTTTGTAATAAAAAATTTTGAACTTAAAGAGTTTAGACATTTCACGTAGTTATCGTTCACATAAGAGATTCATGTTTCATTACATTATTTTAAATTTTACTAAGGCATCTAGTTTTATATAAAAATAGATAACCCTATCAATCTCAATAGCATGCCTCCATTTTATATTTTAACAAGTGCATAACCTCATGCATACGCTGAGTACATTTAAAAATAATTATGATTACATATATATATATATATATATATGAGTTCAAATTAAACTTGATGTAAGAATTGCAACTCACACATTTTTTAAGCCATGTATTTCTAAAATATGTAATGATTTCTCAATATAATAATAATAATAATAATAATAACAATTTAGAATCTAATTAGATCTAGACTCTTTGGTTTTTGCACTCAATAATTTACTTGTCACAAAAATTTAAAATTAGATCGGACACATGGTGTAAAATTAAACTCTAATTAAAATTCAATTTAGATTTTAATTGAATTTAGACTTTTTGATTTTTACACCTAATAATTAACTTAACATAAATTTAAAAATTAGATGAGACACGTGGTGTAAAATTAGACTCCAATTTGAATTTTGACTATTTGATTTTTGCATCTAATAATTAACTTCACACACAAATTTAAAATTAGATGAGACGTGTGATGCAAAATTAGACTCCAATTTAGAATTTAATTGAATTTTCTCTCAGATTTAGCTATTAATATATACTAGTGTGTAACCTCGTGCATATGCACGAATACATTTAAAAACAATTACAATTACATATATATAATTTAGAATCTAATTAGATCTAGACTCTTCTGTTTTTGCATTCAACAATTTACTTGTCACAAAAATTAAAAAATTAGATGGAATACATGTGCAAAATTGAACTCCAATTAAAATTCAATTTAGAATCTAATTGAATTTAGACGTTTTAATTTTTGCACTTAATAATTCACTTGAAATACAAATTTAAAAATTAGATGAAACACGTGGCGCAAAATTAGACTTCAGTTTAGAATTTAATTGGATTTTCTCTTAGTTTTGACTATATATATATATATATATATATAACATATAAACTTGAATTGTTTTTAGTTATACAAAAAAAGGGCTCATTAATATAAAATCATTCAAAAATTATATATTTTATAGTTTACTTATATTGGACTGCTCGTATTTTACACTAAATTAACTCATTTGACACAAAAATTTAAAAACTAAAATTAGATGAAACACATGGCACAAAGTTAAACTCTAATTGAAATCTAATTTTTACATTGAATTAACTCACTTGGCATAAATATTTAAAAACTTAGATTAGATGGGACACATGGTATAAAATTAAACTCTAATTTAATTCTAATTTGAAATCTAATTGGATTTTCTATCAATTTTATCTATTATTATATATATAGATTAATATATAACCCATGCATAAAAAATGGTCAATTGTAGTGGTTCTATTGATGTTAACTTAGATTATTAAACATAGTTATTGTTATTGTTATTTATTTATTTATTATTATCTGGCTGTCAATATGTTGGCAGCCTAAACAGCCCTCTAAAAAAGACAAAAAATGGTTATTAGTTGCTTAAACCATTTGAGACTCATCTGGATTTCAATTTTTTTTTTTTTTTTTTACCATGAAAAATATTATACACATTTGCCATGAAGTTAAACCAAATTCACTTACAATCAGTAAGTAAAAAAATATAAACAAAAATTTTGAAATATGAAATTAGTTGACTACATGTAGACCATCTGGTGAGTAAAAATGATCTTTAATAATCACCTACAAAACAAATTCAATTATCATCAAATATTTTCAAGCATATTATAGTGAACCTCTGTTGTGCTAACCGTGGTATTTTTGTTTCAACCAAAGTTCAGTATACCAAAACCATAATAGATGATGCACACTCTATCAAATATTATACAATCTCATTAGAGAACTTATTCAAATCTTGCACATAGGCCATGTGACAAATCCATTAACAAAAGTCATAAATTTTAATAACCTAGTCTGAATCTACCAATTTTTAAGATTACCTTTTCAATATTTAGATATCATAAAACACATAAAATAGTTCTTGACAATGTAATAAACCACATAAAATAGTTATAGACAACGTCATAAGCCAAATAAGCTAAACTAAAAATTCCAAATAATGTCTTCTTTTTTTCCTGAACGTCATGAGCTTTCTCTTTGTGTCCTATCCCAAGTGACTTTTGGGCATTTGGGATATCTTTTGGATCTACAATGCTACAATTCATGTAAATTACATTAATGATTAAAATTTGGCTAGCCCAATTGCAATTATCAATTAGGTAATGGCAGGTTAAAATGTCAAAATTAAAGTGGAATACAATTGAAAAGTTTATTATTGGGCTCCTTTGGTGCAATTAGAATTTCCCAACGTGCTGCCTAAATTGCCTATTGTGAAATTTTTTCTTATTCTCATAATTTCATTTCCTAGGCTTATCATTAGAATTTTTTTGTTCTTAAGTTGATGGTTAAAGAATATAGAGATGTGTTATGGTTAGTGTTATCTAGTCTTTTGAATAATGCTACGCAAAAGAATATGTTTAAAAAGAAGAATAAGCACAAATAAACATGGGTATATATTATTACTTAAAAAATAGATGCATATTAAAATTTCTACCTAATTAGTTAAATTACTAATGGTCACTTTTATATTCTTGTCAATGCTTCAAGAATTAATATTATTATTCAAATAGATGGACTCAAGCTGCGTGGTAACACTAATCGCCTTCAATTATTCCTAGATTATTGGTTTTTGTAGGAATAAGATTTAGTAAGACAAAAAAGATATGCAAACCACCATAGTACCTATGATTTGGTGTGGGGGGGAGGGGGGGGGGGGGATCCTTAAGAAAATATGGCCTAATCCCAATGAAACCAATTCTCTTTCTTTTAGTTCTCATGCTTAGCAAAGTTTCAATTCATTGTCCAATCTCTCTGGGTGGGCGTATGTTTTTGGGCATTAAAACATTTTTGGTTGCCGATGATGTGGCAATTTTGCAACTCTAGATGGTATTTTGATTGTTTGTTAATTTCATAACAAAAAACTCAAGCCCTTCAATTGCCTTTTTGACAATATCTAAATCACCCAAGATCCACAATCCATCGAAGCATTTCCTATCTCATGTACGGTTCAAGTAATAGTTATAAAATTTTAAACCAAAAAGGAAGAATTTAAAAATAAAGTCTTGACATACCTAATTGGCATAACTGTGTAGAAATTTAGAGCAAAAAGAGTTCTTGGAGCACCTAGATTAGGGGAGAAAAAAAGTAGCAATAATCTCTGAATATAGAACACACTTTAAGAGGCAATAAGTACTTCACTGCAAAGACAATGTAGATTTTAAGAAATAAGTATAACATCCAAATGATAAGGGTGAAGAACTTAATAGAAAGCTAGACTTAAAAAGTGTAGATGTAATATTCTAATAAATACAGAACCATTAACCTTTGCCAACTGAGAAGGTATGGAAGCCAAAGAAGGCAAAGGCAGAACTCATGTAATTTTTCAATTCACAATTATTGAAAACACTTATTTATTTATTTATTAAGACTATTATAGAAAACACTATTAGATAGGGCAAATGATGAAAATGATAATATTATATATTGCATGGCCTAATGCATCACCGGTAGCCATGTCATCAAATTGTGCCTAGGATGTTTCACACTTTAGTGCAACAACAACAATCCATGAAGGATTATTCCCAAAAAAAAAAAATGTCAGGAATTAAATGCATAAACAACAAAAATTAGACAATGGAATAAGAGGAAATGGTGATTTTCATAACTGTTATAAGCACCTTGAGCATTGTAAGCTTAAGATACACATGACTTTTTTGTCTGAATAAGGAATGCTATTGGAATTTGCATCTTTTATTTGGTTGAGGAAGTTGCCAATAGTGAAGAGACAATTTACATTTAAGGTTCAAGGGTTACCGAAGTTGGTTGTTATGTGTTTCATATGGTCTGGGTTTTTGCCTATGGAACAGAAATAGATACTAAAACTGTCTATTTGGTAATACTCTTCTTATACTGGCCACGATTGCATGGTACTTTTCATGAATTTTTGCATGTCCAAGATGTTGCTTGATTTCAACAATAATGAAGAAATGTTGATCAAGATTTGAAATAGACTAATAAGGACCGTGAGAGTCTTAATTTGTTGATCTAAATCCATGAAGCTAGGTTATCATAACTCTATCTAATTAGTTAAGTGGATGCAAAAGTCTATTGTGGCAGGGAAACAATAACCACTGACCAGCTAGAAGGGTTAAACAATTTTTTTTTCCTTCTTTATGCTATTTATTGGGGTTAGGGGTGTTCTCAAAGTTTATTCAAAATCTTTAAAAAGTTTACTTCTCACTTGAAACCTTACAAACACATTTTGATGTACCAAAAGAAGAAAAGCCTTTATGAGTTTACTTATCAAAAAAGAAAAGCTCTTGACTTTGGAGTTTGGATATAAGTAGCATGGGAAAGGGTCAAGTGTGGATCAATAGCTAGAGAGTTGGAAGATACTTGAATATATATATATATATATATATATATATATAGACAAAATTTAGGTACAGTAACTTAGATATTGTTCCTTAAATTCTCTTCTTAAGATTTAGCCATGTGGCTACTTAATTAAAAAATACACTTCCTTCCCATGAGAAAAAATCAACATGATAGAATTTTAAAAGGGGAACCTAAGGATTACCTAAGTCTTACTCTATATATATATATATATATATATATATGCTATTGGTCCTTATCTCCAAAAATGCCATAGGTCAGCAGAATTCCTTGGTAACATATCAAACAATAACTTTAGTGCAAACTGCAAACCCATGCCCAAACATATTAAAAAAAATTATTGACAGAACCTCTATATGCCCGTATACATACTGCAACTACCATTACCTATATGTAATGCAGCAAATAAAATATATACAAATGAAAAGCAAAAAATCAGACGTTGCAAAAAGAACTTCAAAAACCCAAAAAATAAATAAATAAAAAATCCCCTTTTCTCTTCTCTATTTTCTCAGCAACCACCAACCGGACTTCAACCAATGGAAGAAAGCTGAAATTCAAACAAAAAAATATAAATGCTCAAATTTTCTCATTCTATTTTATAAGCAAAAGAAACTCCTCGGCAACCAAACAAAACTTAACCAAATGAAAAAAGAGAAGAATAATACAAAGAAAAAGAGTACCTTCCATGGTCGTAAATCCAACCGTTAAATAAAGAAAATGAAGGCAAGAGAAATAGAGAGAGGGAATACCTTTAATGGCTGTCAAATCTGAGCTAAAATGGGTTTCAGATAAATTCAATCGTGCCCTTCTTTTCTTCATCACTCAACCACCTTTAAAACCAATCAACCCAAAATAACAAAAGCTAAATAATATTTAATATCATTTTTTGTTGTTTAATAATACCTCTACCGGTAGTGTTTCAGGTAGTATATAATGGTGACGGGAGGCTGGGTTGAAGGTAGGTGATGGTCTGACATGGTGGTGGCCCTCAAATCTCTCTCTGCCTTGTGGACTTTTTCTCTCCCTCATAGTGCCCTTTACGACTCTCTCCCCTTTCTCATCCAATTTTTTATTTGATAATTTGTCATATAGGGCTGAGTCGGCACCAAGATCAGAGCTTGCTGGATGGAGAAGATCAGTGCTTGAGGAAACCAAAAAGGAGTGAGAGAAGAGAACTCTATTCTCTCAAGGGAAGCCAAGAAAATGCTGTTGTGCAAGGTGGATGTGAGATTACAATCCTTATCCTTAAAACTTTACCTTCTCTTGCGAGGAACCCAATTGAACCACTCTTGCCAAAAATGATAAAATCCCAAGCACAACACTCACATCCATTGTTCCTTTTGTTTTGATGCCCTCTAATAGTCTGATGCTTAGGTTTAGTCCGTTTGGAGAGAGAGAGAGAGAGAGAGAGATGATTAGAGAAAGGAGGAAATGACGAAGAAAGTGGAGAAAGAATAGATAGAATTTTGTGGCTTCTTTTTTGGAGTAAATGCTTTTTGTTCCCTATATTTTGTCCTTATTTTCATCCCAGACTTTAATTTTTTATTTTACCAATTTTAGTCTTTAAATAAAAAATGCGTTTATTTTTGGTCTCTACACTAACAAAAATATCCTAAATGGCTAATGAAATGCCCTGTTGGCATACAAAGCGTCTACTTAGACATTAAAATAGTAATAATAAATTTTAATTAACATTTAAATAATGTCACTCAGCATTTTAAATATTAAAAAAACCATGTTAGAAAAAAATTTAAAATAAAATTCTAAATTTATGATTTTTAAAATAAAATAAAATAATTTTTTTTTCCCTTTTTGGATGAACATCTTCATGTATATTTTTTGTGTTCTTCCCTGGAACAATGACTGTTCATATTTTTGTTCTCATGTTCTTGGGAAATTAATCCTTATTTTCTTTTCTTTTCTATGTCTTTCTTGCACTTTCTTTAAAGCCAAACACATCAAAACTCAGATCAATAACAATTAAATAACATAACATTTAATTAAGCACTTACTTGGCAACCAAACAGATGTCAATCTCAAGATTTGAACATTTTTCTCTCCTAGTTGGTAATCAGGAAAATCCCCTTTTCACTAACCCAAAAAATTCCCTTTCACAAACCCAGAATATCCATTCTCAACACATACAGCAAACAAGTTTTTCAAAATTTTCAAAAATCCCAAACAAATACAACAAACCCAAGATTGGCTTCAGATCGTCTAAAATTCAATCCCAAGATAGAGAGAGTGAGATGAAAAAGTGATGAGGAGAGGAAAATGTGGGCCTTCAATGGAAAACAAATACAACTTTGGACGTTTTTAATGTTAATTAAAATTTTTTATTATTATTTTAATGGCCACTTAGTCACTCTATGTACCCACAGTTGCAGCGATGGTGCCAAATCGGTTCTTGTTGGTTGGCCTTCAATGGAAAATTGGAGCTTTGTGGCTTGAGGACCCAGCTTACTGGCTGATGGAGATCAAAGGCTGGTGCTTACTTGCAGACCCTCACGGCAGCTCTGGCTCAAGCCACACACAATAGCCCATCTCGGTTTTTTACATTCTAACCATTTGTTGATCTTTTAATATTTGTTTGATAATAATTTTTAAAATTTTGTTTTTCAAGTTTTTGGCTTGGCTCTTGACTTATTCAAAAGACAAAAAACAATGTAATGGGTTGTGTCGTGTGTGATTCTCTTACAATTAGAGTAACATGAGTTTGATTATTGATATTTCACGAACTATGACTGGGAGCCTTGAATCCCATTTGGCTGTGTCCATTTTGTATATCGGGATTTTGGTTATACGTTAATTAAGATGGGTGTTGCATTGGATTATAGGTTTTGTTCCAAAATTTAACAGCTTTTCTTACAAAAAGAAGCAAATAAAATTGATGAAGTATATGCATGCTTCTTACAATTAAAACTGAAGCCCAACAAACAGAGAAATAAGGTCTGAAAAATGTAGACCCTGACTTCTTTTCTAGTTCCAGAAGACCATAGACCCTCACGGAGGGTCCAGCTTATTTTGCAGACAATAATACGAAATATTTTCTTAAATTATTCCTTACTTATTATTAAATAAGGGCATAAAAGTAAATTTTTATAAACTTAATTTTTAATCCTCTCATTTTTCTCTTCAACCAAACAAAAAAGTTTTTCAAGGCATCGGTCACTTCCCACCCAAAAAATTCAACTGTTATTTGTTGGTTCATGTCATCTGTCACTACCTGTGGAATTTGGTCTAGGACAGTGTTCAAAGAATCCGGGGTTGATGTGGAAAAAAGCCCCTGATAGTAGCCAAGCAAAACTGGAACTATATCATCAGTCTGGTCCTTCCATTGGTGTGCTTCATCTCTAATCCTAAGAATGAAATTTTTTCTGTCTTTGTGTAGCTCGACTGAGGAAATATTTAGTATTTTTGTCACCTATGCTAAGCCATTGTACCCGAGACCGTTGAGTACCACATTCTTGCTTCTCTATCCAACAAGATATTTATCTCGAAAAGGAGTTCCCTAACTCGAGTGTTACTACCAAACCTCCTAGCCTTATTCTCGGCTTGAACCAGTAGTTTCTTCTTCTTTTCTAGCTCTCGTCGAACATTGCCAAAACAATTATAATTCCACCTACCTAGATCCTTTCCACACTTCTCAACCTTCCTCAGAATGGACCTACCTAAATCCATAGTAGTGGTAGATCTCCATGAAGCTTCAACAATTCCCCCACACCTAGTGTCTGATAGCCACATTTCTTCAAAACAAAATATTTTTTTTTCCTTGGGGGTGGTTCTAGGCCCGATGGGTTGATGCTACTCAACAAGCAAATTCCTCAAAACTTTTGGGGGGAAGCCTTGAACACCTCATGTCACATTGGCAATAGAATATTCTTTCGAGCAAGAACAAAGAATACTGCATATTAAATTTGGAATGGGAAGAAGCCAAAAGTGAAATACTTCCGAGTCATTGGGAGTACGTGTTACATTCTAAATGATTAGGAGAACCTTGGAAAATTTGATGCAAAGAGTGATGAAGGTATCTTTCTCAGGTACTCAACCACTAGCCAGGCATATAAAGTCTTCAACAAGAGAACAAAAACAATGTGGAGTCCATCAATGTGGTTATTGATGATGCCACAACAAACGTAGCAAACAACGATAGTGGAGAAGGAACAAGCTCCAAAGAAGCTATCGTTGAGATTGAAGCCCAAGGTGTTGAAGTGGAAGAACATTCACCGGAAAGAGAATCTACTCCCATGAAATCTAGAATGGAGACAAGATCATTGTCTAGATCCCCACGCCCTCTCACCCCTCCGAAAGTTCATCCTCCTATCTCCCGGAATGATAAAGTGTCCACCTCAAAGAAGCCATCATCTAGAGTGGTTAAAAATCATCCGAAAAGTAACATTATCAATTCTCTAGATGAAGGTCTTCGTCTTAGAAAAAGGAGCACACTTGTTGTGAACCATGTGACTTATCATTGCTACCTTGCTCAATTTGAGCCAAAAAAGGTAGAAGAAGCTCTTCAAGATGAGAATTGAGTGGATTCAATGCATGAAGAACTGAATTAATTTATGAGGAATGATGTATGGGAACTTGTTCCAAGGCCCAAAAAGACTCATGTCATCGGCACCAAGTGGATTTTCAGAAATAAGACCGATGAGGATGGTGAGATAATAAGAAATAAGTCTCGGTTGGTGGCTCAAGGTTACACTTAAGTGGAAGGAGTAGATTTTGATGAATCCTTTGCCCCTATGGCTAGACTTGAGTCTATTTGTATCCTTTTGTCCATTGCATGTATTATGGACTTCAAACTTTGCCAAATGGATATGAAGTGTGCCTTTTTCAATGGGTTCCTTAATGAAGAAGTCTTTGTTGAACAACCCAAAGGTTTCCAAGATCCTCACTTCCTGAATCATGTTTTGAGATTGAAGAAGGCACTCTCTGGATTGAAACAAGCACCTAGAGCATGGTATGATTGGCTTACAAATTATCTCTTGGATAAAGGATTTCAAAGAGGGTATGTGGAGAACATTGTTTGTGAAGAAAGATGAGAACAATCTCCTTGTAGCTCAAGTGTATGTTGATGACATAGTGTTTGGAACCACCATAGACCCCCGTGCTATAGAGTTTTCTAAAGAAATGAAAAAGGAATTCAAAATGAGTATGGTGGGTGAACTTACATTTTTCTTGGGTCTTCAAGTTAAACAAAGGAAGGATGGTATATTCATCTCTCAAGAAAAATATGCAAGAAATCTTGTCAAGAAGTTTGGACTAGATTCCAAAAAGCATGCCTCCACTCCCATGAGTTCATCTACCAAGCTTAGTCTTGATTCTTTCCGGGGTAGAAGTAAGTCCAACTTTGTATAGGAGCATCATTAGAAGTCTCCTATATCTCACTGCAAGCAAGCCAGACATTGCATTTAGTGTGGGAGTATTTGCTCATTATCAAGCAACTCCTAAGGAGTCTCACTTGATGGCTGTGAAGAGAATCATACGCTATATTAATGGCATTCCCAATTATGGTTTATGGTACTCAAAAGACTCAAATGATTGTCTAGCCGGTTACTCGGATGCAGATTTTGCAGGAAGAGTTGATGACCGAAAGAGCACTTTGGGTGGATGTTTCTATCTAGGAAAAAATCTTGTTTCATAAATGAGTAAGAAGCATAATTCAGTATCTCTATCTACAGCTGAAGCCGAGTATATAGCTGCTAGTAGTTGTTGTACTCAACTTCTTTGGATGAAGATACTTCTTCATGACTATGGGATTCCTCAAGAAACAATTAGTGTGTTCTACGACAACACTAGTGCCATAAATCTTGAGAGCTTAATATGTTGATTGGATCCTTGTTTGAGTAGCTTGCTTATAGCATTCATCTCTTTGTGTTTTTCCCTTCTTGAAAAACATTCCTTCTTAAAGCTCAACAGCTTCTCGACAGATCCTTGACAGATTTCCTTCTACCGAGCCTTTCTTTCTCTTCTTTCGACAGATCTTGACGGATTCTCGATCCATTGAGATTTTTGGGTTTCTTCTTGACAGATTCTCGACAGCTTCTCCGATCCATCGAGCCATTTTTCTGGCCGATAGATTCTCGATTTATCGAGGCATTTTTGCCGTCAACAAATCCTCGACAGCACCTCGACAGATTCATTTCTGTCAAGATTTAGTGCTCAACAGATCTTGATAGATACTTCAATCTATTGAGTTGCGATTTTTATATATAGGCTGAGTGCGAATTAGATCTCAGTTTTCACTTCTCTCTCTCTACAGAATTTTTTTTCTCTCCTCCCAAACACTTTTCTTTCACACAAAACCTTCACCCTCATTATTTTTGGCCTAAATCAAGCCTCAATCACTTGATATGTGTTCTTCAACCCTTCATTTACATGCATTCATGCATTTTAGACCTAGGTTTTGGGGTTTTTGAAAAAATTTTGGGGTTTTTTAGATTTTTGTGAAATTGTTGGGTTGGGCGTTGTTGTTTTGATGTTATATGCCCATGCATTGCATTCTCATTGCATTTTAACAATGTTTCTTGCATTTTAGATGTGTGTTTGATTATTGTAATGTGTGATGGTAGGTTTGGATTGGGTCTTACCCATAATGCTTTTTAAATATTGCACGTCACATGTTCATGCATATTTCATGCATACATATCTTTTCTTTTCCTTTCTATTCTTTGTTTTTGTGTGGTGATTGTGTTCTCTCTCTCTCTCTCGGATAAACTGTGCCATGGCACCCAAAGCGCCTTGATGAGTTTTGTTTAAGTGTTTTAGAAAGACAGGTTATGAAAGTCTACCATGCCATGAACTTTCTTCTTGCAAAGTTTTTCAAGAATTTGTGTTAGGGTTAGATTTATTTTGTATTTCAACAAGTGATTATGAGTTTAGTGCTTAAGACTTCTCTCATGATTCATTTGTTTGTTGTGGCTTTGTCACAGATTGCCAAAGGGGGAGATTGTTAAGGACATATTTATGTAATTGGCTAATCCTTTGACAAAATGCACTTTACTTGCAATTGGGTAGATCTAAGATGAGTTTAGTACTTCAAGAAACAAGTATTCAAGTTTAGTATTGAAGTCATGCAAATTTGACCAAGAAATAAGTGAAGAATGTGCTGCTCATTAAATCTCAACAGAAGTCTCAACAGAATCCTTTCTATCAAGAATTAATTGCTAAAGCTCAACAGAAGCTTGACACAAGCTATATCTATCGAGGATTACGAAATTAGGTTTTCCAGATCTGATTACACATATATCCTTGAGAATTTGTGTAGGGTTTCTTTTCTCACAACCCTAGACATATATAAGAATTATTTTAAGAGTCGTCACTAGGATGCAAGGTGATGCAAGGTGATTATACATGCATATTGTGACCGGAGATAGAAATTGCTCTGGTTCATTATATTCTTTGTAGAAGCTACTGCTTCTTTACACCAAGGGTTTTGTGACCAAGGAGTTTCTTGATCTTTATTGTTAGATGAACTAAAGAACTTTGCAATGAACATCTTCCTAAAGTTAGTGTGTTAGTCACGTACTGGGATCCGTGCATCATTGGTCAGTCACGTACTGGGATTAGTGCATTGAATGGAGAGATTGCCGCTACAATACAAGTCCAATTGGTATTAGGGTTAGGGTTCAACTGTAGGTTGGTGTTGGGTACTAAGATTCCTTTTACTTGTAACCGCTTGTAATTGATAATAGTGGATTCTCAGGAGTAGTGACCTTAAATTCACCCAATGAGGTTTTGCCTCGATGATTTTCCTCATTCGTAAACAAATCACTTGTGTCAAACTTATTTTCCGTTGCATTTAACATAGTTGGTGATTTTATTGCACTACCACGCTATTGCATGTTAAATTGACTTAATTAATTAACTTGGATAATTAATTAATTAAATTGCCAAATGGGTCAATACATTTTTGGCTTAACACATTCGATCTCGAGGCTAACTAGTGGCCGTGCCGTACGTCTCACCATTTCTACTATTCCCGACTACTAGGTAAATCCCCTTACCTATATCCCGCATTTTATTTTCAACATTTAAATTCCCACATATTTGCACACCCATATAACATAGGCAAAAAGAAAAAAAATGTATGCATCCCCCTAAGATAGCATGGCAAAAATATGAGCTTATGAAAATTCCAAAAATAAAATAAGCACTAGCATGCATCCCTAGTAGTATTGGTACTAACATTTTGCAGGAGAGAGAGAGAGAGAGAGAGAGAGAGAGAGAGAGAGAGAGAGAGAGAGAGAGAGAGAGAGAGAGAGAGAGAGAGAGAGAGAGAAGAAGAAGAAGAAGAAGAAGAAATAGACACCGACCTCAAGTGTGGAAAAGACTGAAGCAGCAGACTGAAACTGAAAAGCCGGACCTGCTAAGGTCGTAGTCACTCCAGAGAATTTTTCAGAAGTGGGAAGTCAAAGGAAAGGGTTAAATGAGGTAAAAAAATGAGCCAAAAGGGACTTTTAAAGGGTTTTAGGGTGGCCTGGCTGCTAGCGCACCTTCTTGGGCCGCCAGTGAGCGTTGATCGTTAACCCGGTCAAACCTACAAAAAAAAAAAAAAAAAAAAAAGAAAAAAAAAAAAGAGGGGGAAACCTTTCCCTTCCTTAGAGCTCAGAGACAGGTCCAAAAAATATTTCAAAAGCAACTACAACAGAATGGTCCAGTTAGGTAAGATCCAGTCTTGATCTATGAGTAGTCTTCGCAAGCAAATCTAGGGGTAACGAAATTTGAAATCACGTTCTTTATCCGAAAAATAAAAAAATATTATTTTCTCTCCATAGAGCCACGAGGACATCCAAAATGATGTGCTGCAACCCGATCAGACACTGGAGCACCCAAAGTGCCTTTTTAAACTAAAATGACCAAAATGCCCTTGGTCAACCTAGGGTTGACCAAAGGGTAAAACAAGGTCAAAACCCTCACAAAACAACACTTTCATAGTTTTACATCAAACTCGAGCTTCTTGGAGGTTTTTGGTAACTTTGACCAAGTTTGACCAAGCTTGACCCAGAGTTGACTCCCGACGGGCCTAGAACTCCTAATTTTGATCTAGTTGTTAGAACAGGTTGACAAAGCCATTCTGAAGATTATCAAATTCTCATTCCAACGACTATTCATGGGTCGAAATTGGAGATAGAACGGCCGAGATATCGTGAAAACCAGGATAATGCACCGATCGATACACCACTAACTTCCGAGAGCCATAACTTTTGATCCGACCATTGGATTTTCAAGTTCCATACCTTTTAGAAACTGGAAGTCAAGATATTTCTAGGGGTGTCAAGATCAATTCCATCCAGGACCATTTGAAGGTGGTGGCCCAGGCCCTACAAGGGTTGCTACCTTGTAATCCGTGCCGGGGCTATAAAAGGCCTCAGGCACCCTCCAGACAAAAAAAAAGAAGGAGCTTCTGGGTTTTGATCTCTTCCTAGATGATTTCTACACATTTTTCCTCTCTTCTAAACACAAAAAAACACATCAAAGTCTCTTAATTCTTCCTTCTTCACCAAAAGTACAAGGTATAGTTCTTATGCCCAATCTTCTTTTCCTTGGTTCTACACTTTGGATTTGGGGTTTAGGGGTGTGGAAGTAGCTTTTTAGCTACTATCCACACCCCTAACTTTCTAAATCTTTTTCTAGCATTTGTCTTGTTCTTTTTGCTTGAATCACATGATTTATCGCTTTCTTTAGCACATTGCTTGCTTTATTTCTGCTTCTAGCCTAAATCCCCTTGCTTTTTATGCCTTATGCCATGTTTCATGCTTAGATCTACATGCTTTATGTTATATGCCATGTTTTCCTATGCTTTGTTCCTCTTTTTGTTCTAGGATGATGTTATGGTTACATGCTCACATGCTTGTATGATGTTATTGACTATGCGTTGCTTGGATCTATGTATCTATGTGTTAATTTCCATACTATATGGTTAGACCCTTGTCTTCACATGCTTATATGCTTGTATCCATGTTCTTCCATGTCTATGTGCTAGGCTTTTACATGTTTACATGCATGTTTCTATGCCTATATGTCTAGATCTATGTTTTCACATGCCTATGTGCTTGGATCTATGTCCTCTACATGCTTAATGCTATCTTCCATGTTCTTGTGCTCTCCATGCCATGTTTATAGGCCTAGACCTAGGCCATGTTTGTCATGCCATGTGCTATTATAGCCCTTTTGTCGCTTTGTCTTTCTTTCTTGTGTTTTGGCTTAATGGTTAGGACCTGATCTAGACCCTATGGTCTTTGTCATTGTCTATACACCAAGGCCCACATAAAAGTGTTTGGATAATCCTATTTGCATCTCTATGCTCGCTTGCTTCTATGTTTTATGCTTGTGTTATCCTCTCTAAATCTAGGATTTGCAATGCTTGACGCCCTTAGCGGGTTTGTGGTTGTGTGGTTATGTCCAATGCCCATGAGGCCTTGTTTGGATGTAACCATTTGGGTTGCATCACGATGATGCCAGTTGTTTCATGCATATCTTTCCCCCTTTCTGCTCCGTGCGATGATATGCATGCCATGCTTGTTTGTGCCACCCGTTGGCTTTCTATGCATCTTTACATGCTTACTCACATGTTGATGCATGAGTGTTGCTTGCTAGTTTGTCGCCCATACTTCAACACAATGAAGTCATGGAAATCCGATCCAAACCTACATTTGTCCCTCATGGACACCACCTTTTGTTTAATTTCTTGCTTATTTGCCTTCTCGCTTGTTTCCTTGCTTTCTTGTTTCTTTGCTTGCTATGTCTATCATACTTATCTGCTTTATGCCTCTTTCATATGCTCTTTGCATCTTTTCCTTCAATTGCTTGTCTGTTGGTTTCTTGTCTTTGCCTTTGCATGTACACATATGAAGCGAGAACGTGTGAAGCTAGGGCACGATCTCCTAGGCGCAAGCAAAAAGGGCGAAGACGCAAGCATGTAGATATAAGCCAAGCGGCAATGTTCAGTAGTTTTAGGGGTCTAGCCTCTCCCATTTGGTTATGTACTCTTTTAAAACCCCTTCCTTCATCCTTCCTTTCTCTCTTAGATGGTTTATATTAGGTATATCATGCCATATACCATTTATCCTCATCTCTAGAGTATGGCAACCCCTATTTACTTTCCCGCTCTGTGTGATTGCATTGTGAATGATGTACGTATATAAATACCTGCTCACCCCTTCTGGTGTGATTGTCATAGTCCATGTTACCTAAGGCAAAGTGATGCCTAATTTCCATCGTGAAAATAAGGTGACATATCGCCTGATTTTTGCTGTGAAAATTTGGTACTTTACTCAATGCCTTAGGAAAGCATAGATTGGGACCACACCCATTCAAAAGCCAAACCTCAAAGCACCCCATGGATGCGAAGCCTCGAAAGCCAATGCCAAAATGATGTTCCTACTGCCAATCTCCAAAAATTAAGGTTTTATCAAAACAAAGGACTATCCTTGGACTAGTGTTGTAGGATGCCTAATACCTTCCCCACACATAACCGAACTTCCGGACTCAAGAATCATGATTTTTTTACCATCCACATTAGATTAGGAAAAAAGACCCTTTTTTTTCTTAGCTTAGGATTGGTAATAAAATCAACTAGAAACAGGTGACCAATCACACCTTAGAAAAACCCAATGATTGGTGGCAACTTCACTTACCTTTGGTAATCCTTTTAAATTTAGCCAAGATTCCTGCCAAATGGCCAAAGGTAGACAAATACCTTCCTCCACCGAGAAAGAGAGCACTCGAAGTTCCGCGCGAACCACACCAAGCACACCAACCAATCGAGAGGGGCCTCCAACGGGCCCTACGTGCATAGGAGCATCGCTATGGCAGGTGGTCAAATGAAGGCCCGATGGCGGCGGTTTTCCGCTCCGATCGAGGCCTGGCGTCGACAAGGACTGTAGGACGATCAGCTGCAAGGACATATCTTCCTTTCTACAGCCTAATCATGATGATTCTAACTCTCAAGGGCATTTATCCTCCTAAGAATGGAACGGTCCTACCTCATCAAGGTTCGATTTCCTTGCATTTTCTTCAGAGCAGCAAGGTTCACTCCTCTGTTGAAAGGGCAAAGAAGAGCCCCACCAAGCCTCCATTGAATGGATCTAAGACTTCCTTTCCTGCCTCTCCCATTGGGAAAAGCTCAGCTGCTTCTAATATCTCCAAACTTCTTGAGACATTACCTCCTTAGACTCCGGAGCCTCAACCTTCCAGCACTCACTCTTAGCCTAGATCACCTATCCGTCACATGGATAGGATGATGACTTTGATGGAGGGATTACATAAGCGCATTTCTAGACTTGCTAATATCATGTATTCTCAGAATAATCATGTTCAGCTTTGCTTGACTACGATTAAGACACAGTTGGATGAGATTCAACACAAGCTTAAGGCATACCTTTAGCTATGTGTGCCAAAAAGGGGGAGAAATCCTTGTTGTGAATAATGTGAATATTGTGAATACTCCTTAGAGTAAGGGGGAGTGCTTATAGAAAAGGGGAGCATAGTGGATACAAAAGGAGGAAGCTAACCTACAACCACACAACTTAGAAGTTCTAACAGCATTTTGCCCTGTTTTGATTAGTATAGTTTATTTACATTACTTTACTTTAAAACTTTCAGTACTTTAGTTTAAAATTCAGTTTATCTTTAGTGCTTCTGTATTTTGGTTTTTATAGCCATTTCTTGATACTTTTAGTTATCTATAGGCTCTTGCTTTAGTTTCTTTAATGCATCATGTGTTTGTTGGACATGTAATTAATTTTTGCACTGCTCTTAATTGCTTGCTTGTTTGGATGATCATTTACTCGTTAAATGTTCATTATGGCCATTTCTTAATGACTGTTCTTGTTTGATCAAGTTATGCTATTTGTTCATGTCTATTTTGTCTTTACTTGATCACATTTTACTTGCTCTTTATACATGTCTTGTATTCTACTTGCCTCATATTTAATGAAGCTATTTGTTATGTGCAAGTGTTTCAAGATACAGGTGTATATAGTTCAAGTGCTTCACAGTTTCTAGATTTAGGTGTGAGTGAGTTTTGCTTCTGTTCCCATTCTCACATTTTAACCCTAGAGTCTATTCTGGGGTTTTGTCACGGAGTAGCCAAAGGGGGAGATTCTAAAGTTGTGTTTTACAACTATATTTTATGTTCGCTTTAATTTTGTATCAAATTTGATTGTAATTTTGTTCAATCATTTCCCTGTATTTTTGTGGGATTTAATGTAAGGGTTATGTGTGAGAGGTGAAGATTCTGTAAAGATGATAATTTCGCAATTGGCTCGCGAACGCTAACTCGTAAAACAGGCCACGTGAGAAGCACATGCAAAAATTTGAAGAGTTTTTGATAGGTTGAATTTCGCTAGTCATTCGTGACTTAGGCCAAGTCGCAACTGACCCGCGAAACTTTCTACCTGATTATTTTGAGTGTGCCTTTTCTCATACCTTTGCCAACGCTATATAAACCCTCACTACCCACAAAATTGTAAGAAGAACAAGGGGTCTTTGTAAGAAACTTTTGAGAGAGAAACCTTAGCCAAACACTTGAGAATTAGAGATTGTTTACCCACAATCCTCTACATCATTTCTCTAAAGTTTCCATTACTCCTACCTCTCCATTTATACATCCTTGATAGATTCTTAACCCAAACACTTACCTCACCCATTCTGAGTGTTGAGAAAAGTTTTGGTGCCTATGGGAAGCATTGGAAGAAGCCATTGAGTGGCAGATGCAATCGGGTGGAATTACGGGATCCGAATAACTAGTGAAGACAAGACTCCAAGAAGTCTGTTAGTAGTTGAAGCTTGGAGGGCTCAGGTACATTGGGTAGATTAGGCTTGGAGGGTCTTTTTGATATTTGTGTACTCCAACTTATTCACTAGTGGATCGATTTTGATTTGGAGGGCGGCGGAGAGGTTTTTCGCCAGGTATTTCGGTTTCCTTTTCAATAACACGTTTCGGTGTTATCTTATATTTGCATCTTTCTTCCCTACTCTTTAAGCTTTATATTTATCGCTTATTGTACTCGCTTATGCATAAGAGTAGTGTTTCAGTTTATTACGCATCTTTTACTCTTGTTCTGCACTTAGTTAAGTTAGAGTAAAAGCAACTGAGCAGTAATTTAAAATTGGGGGGGTCTAAACAAGCATTAATGTTTCTATACTAATTGAGCTTTCAATCTAAAAATGCAATTAAAAACTATCTATAGATTCAACATTACTTAAGAAAAGGAATATTGCATTTTTATCGAAAGAAATTCAAAATATAATAAAGATTGAAAAACCAGTTGTATATTACTTTCGATATTTTCAATTTATATAGAAGGCCCACAACATTAAGGTTTCCTTCTTCTTCTTTTATTTATTTATTAACAAATGGGCTCCCTTAAAGGTAGGAAGAACTTTTGACAAGTCAATAAAAATCATTTCTTATTAGAAGGGAGGACAAATCTATACATATAAAGAAATGCTATGTCCATAATATTTTTACAACAAATTCTATGTGGCAAGTTTGTTAATGGTGGGTAAAAGAGTGATATTAGTGGTGTGTCTAGATTAAAATTAGTAATAGTTTGTCACCTAAAATTTATTATAAAAATATTGTGCACCTAAGATATATATAAATATATATATATATATATATATATGATAACATAAAAGCATTTGAATTTGTTAATCTATCAAATTTGATAATGCTTCGTCTTATCATAAATTTTTTTTTGTGAACCCGAAAAGAAAATAACATCCTTTGATTCTTCTCTAATCTCCAATTAAAATAGGCATTGATCCTTCTTTAATTTTGCATACGGATCCCTTCTTTATTCTTTCCTTCCAACAAATCACTCGTACGATTCTATTTGTGAAGTTTCTTGATGTGTAAAGTGCTATGATACTATTGAAGTCCCATCAACCCATCAACTTCAACAAGACTTTGTCTTTGTTAGAGATATGTTAAGTCCAATAGTCTAGGTCAAGCCCAATCCTGCTTGATATGCAAGCTAAAAATGCTACTTGTTATACAAGTCAGTTAACCATAACTAATGTGTGTTTAATCTAGGATTTAACCTCCTTTAAATACCCTAGGATTGGGCGTGCAAGTGAAGAATACTACTTTACAATCAACTCTATGCAAGGTTTATAGAGATGTAGATGCTAAAGGTCTAAATTTAGCTCTAGACGAGCTTTACACTAAATTTGGTCACTTGAGCCAATACACAATAACCACAATAATATTATTTTCAATAATCTTATCATAGTGAAGGAAAATACCTTCCTTCGATTCTTCTCTTCTCTCCAAACAAAATAGGCATCAATCATTCTTGTCTCTTGCATCCCCATTCCTTAATTATTCTTTCCTTTCAGCAAATCGCACGTACGGGTTCCAAGATGCTTGAAGTCCTATTGTACGGTCGTGGAGCAACATGACCATTGATTTCTCTCTATAAATAATGTAAATTATCATTTTTTTTCTATCCAAGAAGAAGGCATTTCAAGAAACTAATTCCTAATCCCATAAAAAAAAAAAAAAAAAAAAAAAAAAAAAAAACTAATTCCTAAGACAGGTCTGACAATAGCAACATGGACGGTATGTTTTCTCATCCTGTTGTTTTCTTTCTTATTTTGTTTCATTTTCAATATATATATATATTTTTTTTTTACTGTCAATATTTTTAAAACTACATCGTTATTGTGATTTTTTATTGCCCACTTTGGAAATCTTTGATGGCATATGCTTAAAATGTATGAAGAGGATTCTCCAAAAAAAAAAAAAAAAAAGTGTATGAAGGGAACTTCAAATTTCCGAAATTGAGTTCTTGACCCTCAAAGATAAGGAAAAAAAAAAAAAAAAAAAAAGGAGTGCGCGATATTAAAAAATGTTATTTTTATACATAAATATTTTAATATCCGGAGTTGTTTTAATTTCTCAACTACGCTTTCAAAAGATTAAAGTATTAAAATAACGGTGATTTCTTGAATATATACTTCGAGCTAAAGTGGGCATATAGAATGGAAAAGTATCATCATATTATTAAGATGGAAATTATAGGGTATTTTTTTTTTTTCTTTCTGTATTTGTTTTTGTGTCAGTCTCTTCCCATCTATGTTACAGATTATTGTTTACTACCATTTGGGAAATTAATGGAAGGCTTGCCACAGCCGTACAAGAACATAAACATTTGACAAAATTACAAATTATATCTTTTCAGTTTGTTGAGTTGTCAAATTTGGCTCATAAGTTTTGTTTTTGTAACTTTAGTCCCTAGTTCACAATTGTTACTTACGTTGATCCTTCTGTCCAGCTCTATTTTGCATTAAAATAGGTAGTTTTGACTTCTTTTTTTCCCAATTTTCTATACAAGAAATTTTACTTACATTTTTTTAATTTAAAAAATACAAGAAATTTTATAAATATCTCTCTCTCTCTCTCTCTCTCTCTGTAAGTTTCTTTTTGTAATTTTATTTCAACAGAAAAATCCACCTCCCCAAGCTGCCAGAAACCTCCACCACATGTACCCAACCTGACTCATTGATAAGAGGTTGACTACTAATTTTACACCCATGTTTACAACTATCCTATATAGCAGTCTGTGACCGGTTGTTTGTCAATTTTACTTGAACCCACCAATTTTTATTTTTTTTAACTACTAACACTCATCCACATTAGATAGTTGTAAAAATAAGTGCGAAATGGTTGTGATCTTAAAGTTTTTCCTTTAATTAATACAACTATGTGTTTTGTCTATTTTCATTCGTTGGCCCCGGTGACCAAGAATTACAAAGACAGAGTCATATACTTGCACTCATATGTGGATGAAAGCTTGATATCCTGGAGGCCAAATCCCAATTCCCATCTTATCTAAAGTACTTCGAATTCTTTTCTGATCATTTAGAAAATGGTTGGAACCGTCTTTCCTCCCTTTTATAGAGAATAAATATGGTACAATTGAATTTAGGACTCTCACTCCAACGGCAACAGCCTTAGATGATTCAGCTCATTGTATTTGGGGAAGTATCCTTTAAACACGAGAGTTAATTTTATATACCAAGTCTCAAGAACTCCGGGGTGGAGATTTATGTCCTTGCCGTGGTTACCAGCCTAATAAATAAAAACTTAAAGTTGTTTGGTGATAAATTTTAACATTTAACTATATTTATGATAGTTTGACTTGGCTCTTATTGGATTAGTTCATACCAGCATTCGTTTGGGAATTGTTGAAAAAAAAATTAGTTTTTTACTTTTTGACTCTTTTTTTTAATAAACTACTTCAGCTTTAAGTTTTTTGTAAGTCATTTAACATAAATGTTACCAAAATAATAAACTAGGTACAAATAAACTACCGTAAATAAGCAATTCCCAAACTTACGCTCTTTTTTGTAATTCGATTCTTGGTGGAAGAGTTATTTACTTATATGGCATTTACTAATGAAGTTACAGCCATGTCCGTGGTAGTTTAGGCTTTATGCCTACTTTTCTGAGGTAGTTAGGGGATGTTTGGTGAATTATCTTTCATTGATCTTTCTGTTGTCCCCTGTATATTGAATTTCATGCTTTGATCTTCTTACACTTCCACAGACAATGTTAATGAGTTTTATAAGCTCTTAGAGAATATCTCTAAATCTCTTGAAGAAATGGAAGAAGTATTCAAATCTGCCTCTTCCTCTTCTAATGCCGCAACAGAGTCCCTCGCAGATATTAAAGGTTTCTTCAATATGTCGGTTGATGTTGTTCTTTTGAATGAGGATTTCTTATCCAAGTTCAGAAAAGCTGCTGCACTCTTGGTTGACAAAACCAGTATCCTTGGACAGGACAGGTGTAACCGTTTAAAGAAATTCAATAGTGAGATCGGTAGGGAAGTTGATCGTTTAAACACTGCAGTTGGAAAAGAGAAACAGAGAGCTGAACTTAAAAAAAAACGAAGTGTACATGTTGGAACTCTAGAGAGTTACAGGAGTGCATTTCAACCCAAACGAGATGAGATGCGAAAGATGGTTTCCGAACATAAAGAACTGAAGAAGAAACTTCTAGATTATGAAATGCATATGATAAAGGAGATGCCCTCTTTCCAAAATGTGTATTCTCAAAACAAAAGTAGCATTGACACAGAGATCAGTGGTTTTCAAGAGAATGAACAGCTTTTACAAAAAGAAAGCCAAGAAATTGACAAACTTCGTCAAGAACCTTCACTTGATTGGAGTGGTCTGATTAAAGCATTTTATAATTAACTTTTCACGCTTTGTTTTCAGCTTATCACTCGTATAACTAATTTCTTAATTACTATTGAAAGACCTCTACTACTATTATTCTTAAAATATTAGTTGGCTTGTATAATAAGTTTTACTACCAAGGATCTCTTATGTTGTGGATCCATTTTATTCATACTTGGCTTGTAATGTTTCAAATATACTCCATATTTATCAATTTAAGATGTTAATTCCTATTGATATACATCAACTTGTATGCATTTCCATTAGATACTTTACAAATCAAGTTTGGTCCTTCCAAATTAGGAGATCATTTTTCAAAATAAGGGTTTTTAGTACCACATGGAAGGATTACTTTCCATACCAAGTCCCCAGTTTTTTTAAAGAAGAAATATATCAATTTCATTAAATCAAAGAGGCCAAATCGGTCTAAACAATATAAAGAATATCTAGTGGCACATCTTCCACCCAAACAAGTAAATTGGGTGATGTGATTGTTCTTCTTACAAGAGAATGTGCTCTTGTGTTCTCTTGACATGAACATGGGAAAAATTAATATAAGAAAAATGAGAAACTTGAAGTTTTACATCGTGAATTAAATGCCCATGCAAAGTAAATGATGGTTTAGAGCTTCTCTTTAAAAATAATATTTGAGTCACCCTTAACAATTGCTTCTCTGACACCCATTTCTAAAGTGAACTTAACAGCTCTTCTTGCTGCCATTGCTTCAACTTGTGTTACTATAGCAGGAGGAGGGATTTGCTAAGTTAGGGAAGCAATTACCAAGCCCTTAGAGTTTCAAATCACTACCCCTATCCCTATAGAATTTAAGATTTAGGGTTATGACTTCGGCCTCATCTAAATTAATTATCCAATTCAACCATCATAGCACTTTTAAAATCCATATGACCTAAGTGTTAGGAAATTATCTCAAAATCCAATGGTGACTTAAGTTGAATTTGGTTGGAGTGATTATTGGAGGGATGGAAAATGGGGGAGAGAAAATGGTATATTTGGTCGTTTGGTTGAGAGGGAAAAGAGGTGAGATTTTGGTGGGGTCAAGAGCAAGGTTATCGATTCCGTACCGTACAGGCTGATACAGCCGGAATATACCGTACCGGCCAGCAATTCGATACGCTCGACCCCCCTGTTTCGTACCGGAAAAAATACCGGCCGTACCGGCGAAATCCGGCTGTACCGGCCGGTAATTGGATACCGGACCGAAACATGAAATATACCTTTTTTTTTCTTTCTTTTAGTTGATGCTAAAGTTTAAAACTATGAATTATTTGTTCTTAATTGAAGTAATGTTTTATGGTGAACATAAATTTTTGAGGTATTGTTTTATGGTAAATAAAGATTTTGTGTGTGTATGTGTGTGTGTGTGTGTGTGTGTGTGTATATATACATATATTAAATATATAAAATAGTGGTAAACCCGAAACGGTACACCGGTATTGACCAGTATTCGAAATATATCGTACCGGTGGCCAAACCGGTACGGCCTCCGGAACGGTATTGACATCCTTGGTCAAGAGCACCAAAAATCAATTTTCCCATTTGAAGAGAAAACTTGAGAAATTTTGGTCTCTTTTGCTTCAGTCTTTACAATTATATTTTTATCCTCACTTACAATGTTCAACACTTCAACTGCTACATCTGTCCTTTGATTTGTTTTGTTTTCTTCTGTCCTTCTTATCATCTTTTGCTGGATTTTTTTTTTTTTTTAATTTTTTAACGTTACATTTCTATCATCGATCATACAATAACATTCACTGCTTGTATATTCATGTTTTATGCTATTCCTTTTCAATTAGCAAAGGTCCATAATTTTTTCCCCCAACATGGAAGCACTTATTGGACGATTCCATTTAATTTTTATTAAACAAAATATAATAAATTTAATTACAAAGAAAAAAAGTAAAATAATGTGTAATGTGTTAATTTTTTTAAGATGTCATTTTATTAATTTTAATTGATAATAAGTAATATTTAATAAGTATAAATAAATTATTTCATATATATTATGTAGTAAGGATAAAAAAGTAAATTTATGTAAACTACATCTTCCATTCTCTCACTTTTCTCCTCAAGCAAATAAACTAGTTTTCATCACTCCACTTTTCCACCTCCTAACCAAACTCAAATAAGAGAAACTAAAATCTTTTATATCCTCCCACTTTTCCATCCCTCAACCAACTGGACTCTTATGACCTGTTTGGATAGAGAGGGGAAGGAGGGGGAATGAAGGAGAGTAGAGTAGAGTTGACTAAAAATAAGCTAATTTTGTACTAAATCTACTCTACTCTACTCTACTTCCCCTCCCTCCCCCTAAATCCAAATGGATCATTAGTGTGGAAATCAAGGAAAATTTGTAGGGTTTTGATTAATGTTGCGAAGTGAAAAATAAAAAAATAAAAATAATAAAAATAAATAAAAGAAGAAGAAGAAGAAGAAGAAAGGTGTTGCTATAGTGTGAGCACAGTGAGAATAACAATTGTGTGTTGAACGCAAAGAAAAGCAAGAGGTTTTACTAAAAGTTTTAGTTGATTTTCTTAATTCACACAATACTAGGTTGGGACCCAACAAATGGTTATTGAACTTTTATTCCTCTAACTATTTGAGCAAACCTCTCATTCGTGGCTATTTTACAGTAACCATCCTTCCATTCGCTCCCGGTAACTCCCTTTTTTAACGAGTGAACTCTAAAATGATGAGAGATGTGCTTATAAGACTTGAGGTGTTATTGTCTTAGAGAATGATAGCTTGAATGAATATGTGCCCCATTTATTTTTAATTTTTAGATCCGAGATCTTAGTTAACTCTTCTCGTTTACGTTTTGACTCATGGGCTATTTCTCACCTTGTGTACCACCAATGCCTCAAGCTCAATTTCTTTCAAAAGAGGGTTTTGAATAAAATGTGTACTTGAAACGTAGGTGAATCACTACATGATTTACATATTTAAAATTCATGCCCCATTTGTAAAATAGGCCCATCATTTCTTAGCATTTTTTTTCTTTTAAAAAAAATTATTTGTGCTAATGTTAAAATTGAACCATGGCATTTAGAGCCCTATAGACACATCATGAATATATGTTAGGGTCATACTTTCTATGTATTGACTTATCCTTTAACAAAGTGCACTTTACTTATAATTGGGTAGATCTAAGTTGGATTTAATGTATCAATAGGTATGTGAAGTTTACCTTACAAGTGGTATCATTGAAGACATGAAGATTGAACCAAAAAACAAGTGAAGAAAAGATGATTTAGTGAAGCTCGACACTAGTCTCGACGCCAGCTCGACACTAGTATCTATCGAGACTTAATGAAGGATTCTAGACACAAGATCGAAACCTTTCAATCTATCGAGCTAGGCAATTTCATAATTCTTAGATCTGAATTTCGGCCCACGATAACTTGAATTGCTAGTGTTTCTTTCACTAAACCTCTAGACCATATAAAAGTTTTATTTTAAAGTCATCAAAGACACAGAGACTCAATCAGAGAACTCATACACTCTGTAAGAAGCTATTGCGTTTTTGTGTGCTTTAGGGTTTTGTAACCAAATTCTTTTAGATCTTCAATGTGCTTTGGAGTGAAGAACTTTGCATCCAACAACAATTAATCAGTTGTATAGAGTTAGTAACGTATTGGGAACCGTGCAATGGAAGTAAAAGTCCCTAAAAGATCAAGTCCAATTAGAGATTGGAGTAAAAGTTCAAATGTAAGTTGTTATTTTGGGATAGTCCAAGATAGTGGTAAGATTCCTTATACTTGTAACTGCATGTTCTTGATTAGTGGATTTTTGGGTAAGGAGTGGTGACATGAAATTTACCTGGTGGGGTTTTTGCATTGCATGATATTTTCCCCATTCGTCAACAAATCACAGTGTCAATTTAATTTATGTTGCACTTAGTTTATTTGGTGATTTGTTAGTGCCTCCATGATTTACATGTAATTTAACTTAATTAATCAACTTGAGCAATTGAATTAATTAATCGAGGTCAATCAATAACCCAACAATATGAGTCACTAAAGAGGCTTGATTGGATATGAGAACAGCTTAGTAAAAACAAAATTTTTTATCTAAGCTAACAACTTGCTTGACTAAGTTTCCATCTGTTAAAAGATCAAATTGTGATGCTTTGAAGAAAATGAAAGGAAATAAAGAAGAAACAGCAATGTCGTTTAATGATGTTGGGCAAATGACAGAGTTAAGCTTAATACCAAAAATAGTTACAGAGTTTGACCACGTGTCCTAATGTAATTAGTTCTAGTTTGTTAGTGATGGTAGTTAGTTAGAATTTTTGGCACCATTTCTTTTTCCTCTTTTGCCTTGCTCTGCGTTGGTGTATAATACCAAACTTGAAAATTTGTCTAATACCAAACTTGCTGGTAATAATAGATCTATTTATGTTCCTCTTAAGCCTAAAGATGAGAAAGTTTATATTCCTCCTTTTTAGAGGAATCAGAAACGAAAGGCTTATTTTGCTAGGTTAGACAAAGGTAAAAGTTTTGATATAGATGCTGAAGTTTTTAAACCTGTGTCTAAACCTACTACTAAATTGTAGAAGAAATATGTGTTTGTGCCTACTTGCCACCTTTGTGGTGTTGTTGGTCACATTAGACCAAATTATTGTTTGTTGAGGCAAGAACCAAAGCCTATGACTAGAAACCTCTCTAAGAATACTGATGTTCCTAAATTTGTTCTTGTTTGTCACTTTTGTGGTGTCTGTGGTCACATTCATCCTAACTATCATAAATTGAAATTTAAACAATCTGTGTTTTTAGGGGTCTAAACAAACAAACAATTTGTGATGATATATCTTCTACTACAAGTCCAGATAAATTGTTTCATATACTTTTGAAAAATTTAAGCTTGTTGGCTTGTGAAAGGAAATTGTAAGATTTAGGTCTCTCTTAGAAGAAGTGTGCAATCCCTTAAATACACTTTGTTTCTCAAGGTTTTTCATCTACAAAGCCAAAGACGCGTGTTGTATGGTGGAGAAAAGATTTTCTAAGATGAGTGTTGTTTACTTGTCCCTGATTTAATCCTTTCAATTATTTGTGGACATGTTTTCTTTCAGTTTTTGGTTGTTTTATTTCTTAGGTTATTTTTTTATTCAAAAACAAAATCCCAAAACATTGAAAATTTTCAAAAAGACAAAAATATTTTATTCTGTGTTTTGTTTTATTTTTCTTGAGGATTACATGAATTATAATGTCTCTCTCTTGACTTAGAACGTGCTTGACATTGTGGGAAAATGTAGAAAGTGTGTGTTCCTTAACTAAGTGCATGAGATATCTCTAATTTTGTATGATTATGTACTAGTTTGTACATGTAATCATGGGTTAATTAAGAAATTAATATTTCTTATTTGTGTATCCTTTATGGCTTAGTTGAGCACTGTTTTTGAATTACATGTTGTCAAGAATTGCTTTTGCATTTTGTTTATTTAGCATCAGGTGTACTTTTTGGTTGTGATCAAAATAAAAATTTGAAAATCCAAAAATTATTTTTTTGTATGCACATCACTTAGTGTGTGATTAAGTTTGGCCAATGAAATTTGCATTCATGACTGTGTACCTTGCTTAGATTTGATGAGCTACTTTTTGCACTTTGCTAGTTTGTGCTATTTAGTACTTAATTGTGTGAGTTGTTTATAGTCTTTAAACAAATGATCTTGATTTTGATGTCACACTCTTTTGATTGTAAGGACTAGAAAATCCTAGAAGAAAGGCATAAGTAATCATCTCACCACTATTACTCGCCAATCATGAACATCTGTGCACAAATCATAAAAGCTATGCTCGGTAAGGTGTAACACTTGTACAACAAGATAAAATGAGGTGTTATTTTTTATAAATAAATAAAATTGAATTCAGGGTATTTTCTTTTCTACCTCCTATATGCCCATGCATGATATTTTTTATTGTGCTAAAAAAAAAAAATCAAAGTGGTTTTACATGATTGCAAGCTTGTTTTCTAGGAGATGTGAGAGTTATATGATGTAATTCTTTAGGTTATAATCACTTTCAAACCAATGTGATTGATGATGTAGAAAATTTGTTTGATTACTATCTACAATTCACCTTTTCTGTACTTTGTACACTTACTAGTTGCACACACTACATGCAAATTGATGCTAAATACTATATATAAGATTGTGTATGTTGTCTAATCTAGCTATCTTTGATTGCATATGAATTGATATGTAAATGCAAATTTTTGTTTTGGTTGGGAATTTTGAATAAAAATGAGATTTTCACGTTTTAGAAGTTTAAATTTTGTGATTTTAACTTCTTGATTGGTTTTGATATTTTCATCTAAGTGGTATCATGTTTTTAAAACTTTTCTGGATCATGTTCATATACATTGTGTCTTAAAAACTACTTTTTAAGTTGTTTTTCTGCATAAAATTTCCAAATTTTTAAGTTTTAAAATTTTTCACTGCTTTGACCGATCGAAGTTTTCCCTTAACTGATCGAAATTATGAGCTTTTGTGTTCAAAACTCTTTGCCTGACTCAATCAATGCTTGATCGATGTTCGACCGATCAAAATTGGAAAATTTTCAGTTTTTAGTTTCTTGACCGATTAGTGTTTTCATGCATTGTTTGTGATAGGTTCACATGCATTACACATATAGATTAGGACATGCATTACATTGTTTCCTTTATCTATCCTGCATTTTTGCAGTCATATCTCTCATAGATTGGTTTCATAAGCAACACGCATACACTTTGCTAAATTGGATACTCAGCTTGATTTAAAAATTAATTGATTAAGTTTTGAGCTCTGTAGATTTTAGTATATGCTATTTTTCTTGATGTGTGAACTGCTAAAAATTGGAAATATGTTTTTGAAATTTATGGTGGATAATAAATGTGCAAATATTTTCTCTACTTTTGAGTATGATTTGAATTCAAATTACCTTGATACATGAAAACACATTGCATGTGGAATTTTTATATCATTGAGATCTATATTGTATTTTGTATAATCTTAATTGATTGTGCCTGAAGTGTTTGCATGCATTTGTTTATGGATCACATAGTGTCAAGATTGCATATATTGAAAGAGAGAATATTTGTATTCATGTGCATCCTTACTTTTTTTTTGTTTTTTAAAGTTTGGTATGTGCTTATTTATTTTTCCTACCTCCTACATTTTTCCCAAAGCTATTTTTCCCAAAACTTGTTTTGTTTTTCCTATTTTTATAGGGGGAGAAAGCTAGTTTTAAAACCTGTGCTATTCATAAGGAGAGTTATTGCTCTTCATAGGGGGAGTTGCCTTTATTTTCTATAGAACTTAATTCTTTTGTGTTGCCTTTATTTTCATAGGAGGAGTTGCCTTTATTTTCTATAGAGTTTAATTCTCTATTTTCTCTTGACTTCTGTTGCATATTTGTTATTTATCTATCTTTATTTCCACACATGCGTTGATGTGCTCTTTTGAGTGTTTCAAGAAAGACAAATACATTTCAATCAAGATCTTTTGCCTCGTCTAGCAACTTTTAGGTTTGAAGTCTTAGATTGAAATTTGTGATGTATTTGAGCATTTTATTGTAATTGAGTTGTTCTTGTATTTGAGCATTTCATTATGTATGTAAGTTTTGTCATGAATTTCCAAAGGGGGAGATTGTTAGATTCTAAAAGTTTAGAATAATTGGAAAATCATGAACACAAATTTGTCTAGATATAGATCTTAGAGTCTATAGAATATATTAGACAATGCTCAAGTTGATACAAGTTAAGTTTCAAGAACATACAAGTTGCAGGTTCAAGAAAACAAAACTTGCCAGGCTTGATCGATCGAGAAGACAGTTTGATCGATCGAACTGTGTTTCCGCAAATTTTAATTTCAGCCCATCAACCTATTAAGCCTATTAAGTGATTAGGGTTTCAAATCTATTTCACTAAGTATTTAGAGGAAACTCTAAGGCACGTTTTGAAGAGACTTTAAAGCTTCTCTTTTGAGATCTAAAAGGTGTTGTGCCTTTTCCACTAAAAGGCACTATCGAAAATCATTCTCATACCATTAGAACTGGTAGATCTAAAGTTGCTGCTACAAGATCAACTATTGATGATGATCAAAAGTTTTGAGTGAGATCTCAAAGTCACAAACGTGAGTGTTTGTGCTCAACAAATTTAGATAGAAGAGTCCGTAAATTCGGAGCTGCGTGTGGTCATATAAGTAAGTATTACAAGAGGTAACTTTAAATTTAGGGAAAAATCTACAGTAAAACTTCCTTTCTATATAGTGAATTTGTTGCCTTGAGGATTATTTAGATTAAATTCTCCTCATGTTTTTTTATCTTAAAACTGAACGGTTTTATTGGTTTTCTTAGGTTATCATATCACATGTCTTCTTTATTATTCCTCTATATGTGATATAATTGTTTGTGTTTAACCTAAATCTGAATAATAAATCTAAGTAACAACTTGATTAATTAATTAGGTTAAACAATCTAAGTTTTCAGGGGGTCTAAATACACTAACAAGAAGATCATTGACAAATTATAGTGTGTTTTTGGGTGATTCTTTGGTGTCATGTAGATCAAATAAGCAAGGAGTAGTGTCTAGATCATCAACTAAGGCAGAATACATGGCCATGACTACTGTGGCATGTGAAATAACTCGCGTACTGCAATTGATCAAAGATTTGAAGATTGATCATCCTAAAACTACTATGCTCTTTTGTGATAACCAGGCTACTCTACACATTGCAGCAAACCCTGTCTTTCACAAAGAACTAAGCACGTTGAAGTGGATTGCCATCTAGTGAAAGATAAAATTTTAGAGGGTGCTATCAAGACCTTTCATGTTGCCAGCAATTCACAAGTTGCAGATATTTTCACCAAAGCTTTGGGAGTTCCAACTTTTACAAGATTAGTAGGGAAATTGGGTTTAATAGATATTTTCGTTCCAAAGCCTTTGAAGCCCTCAAGTTCTTGTTTATCATTGCAAGTCACAGAACCTGAGGTTCAGGACTTGAGGGGGAGTGTTAAGAGATCAAATCTTGATGCTTTGAAGAAAAGGAAAGGAAATAAAGAAGAAACGGCAATGTTGTTTAATGATAATGGGCAGACGACAGAGTTAAACTTAACGAAGTCACAAGATCAACACATGCAGAAGCTAATACTAGAAATAGTTAAAGAGTTTGACCACGTATCCTGATGTAATTGGTTCGGGTTTATTTGTGATAGTAGTTAGAATTTTTGGCGCCATTTCTGTTTCCTCTTTTGCCTTGCTCTACGTAGGTGTATGTATAGCAGAGTGGGAGATATTTATTTTTGTACCCTTCTCATTTTTCTTTCAATTTAATAAGAAGAATCCCATTCTATTTAGAGAGCTTGCTTTTTAACACCATCAAAAGGTTCTGTGATAACAAAATTTAAAAGTCTATTAAGCTCGCCTGATAGCAAAATTCCCGCTGTTTGCAGGTTGTACTCTTCATCTAACTTGGTCGTCTTTGACTCAATGTAATTACAATCGAAAGGAATTTCGAATACATGGAAATTTACTATTAAAAATTTGACTCGAGAATTAACGAACAGTAAATCATCCTAACAAGGACTATACTAAGTTTTATCATAGTTTCTTTTATGTATCCTTAAAGAAAATCCAATCCTCAGATTCTCTCCTCTTCTCTCCCATCAAAATAAGCATAAATCTTTTCGTTCTTTTTGGTTTTTTTTTACTGCATCTTGATCCCTTCTCTATTCTTTCCTTCCAAACTGTTAGAAATACAGAATAATTGTATTGTATTTCATAAATAAAAGAATATACATCACTGCCTTTATATAGGAGGTATATGTGTGCAGTACAAGCAGAATGTAGTACAAGTACAAGTGTGCTATACAAGTAACCTAATTGGGCCTAAAGCCCATAACATAATATACATTAACAGCCCCCCTCAAACTCAAGGTGGATGTGAGACCAACTTGAGGTTGTCAACCAAATCACGAGTGCGTCCCTTAGGAAGTGACTTGGTGAAGATATCTGCAAGTTGATCTTTGGAGGAGACGGAGAAAAGCTTAAGAGCACCATGGACAAGATGATAACGGATAAAATGACAATCAATCTCGATGTGTTTAGTCCGTTCATGAAAGACATCATTATGAGCAATATGAATGGCACTCTGGTTGTCACAATAAAGGGGAGTAGCAGAGGAGGTGGACACACCCAAATCCTTAAGGAGCCATCGTAACCAAAGGAGCTCAGATGTGGTATCAGCAAGAGCACGATACTCTGCTTCAGTACTGGAGCGGGCCACAAAAGTTTGTTTCTTACTTCGCCAAGAAATCAAAGAAGAACCAAGGAGAAAACAGTAACCTGTAGTAGACCTGCGATCAGTAGGATCTCCTGCCCAATCAGCATCAGAGAATGCACGGAGTACAAGAGGAGACTGAGCTGAGTAGAAAAGGCCATGAAAGAGGGTGCCCTTCAAGTATCGAAGAATGCGCAGAACAGCAGCATAGTGAGTTGATCGTGGAGCAGACAGATACTGGCTCACCTGATGAACAGCATAGGAGATGTCTGGACGAGTAACTGTGAGATAAACTAGGCTGCCAACCAATCGTCTGTAAAGAGAGGGATTAGACAATGGTTTCCCCCCTGAGGGAGTCAGATGCGCATTAAGCTCAACTGAAGTGTCAACAGTCTTGCTATCAGTGAGTCCAGCTCGAGACAAGAGTTCAGAAGCATATTTAGCTTGAGTAAGATAAAGTCCATCAGTAGAATGAGTGATTTCAAGACCCAAGAAGTAGCTGAGATGTCCAAGATCTTTCATCTCAAATTGCTGACTGAGAAAATTCTTGAGTTCTTGAATGCCACTGAGGTCATCACCAGTTATGATCATATCATCCACATACAGGAGAAGTAAAATAGTGCCTTTGTCAGTGCGACGAAGAAATAAGGCAGAATCATAATGACTGGCCATGTAACCCAAATGAGAGATGGTGGAGCTGAATTTGGCAAACCAAGCTCGTGGAGCTTGTTTAAGGCCATAAAGTGCACGTCGAAGGTAACAAACCTTATTTGAGTCAACAGAGAGACCAGGAGGAGGTTGCATATAAACTTCTTCATGTAAATCCCCATTAAGGAATGCATTTTTGACATCCATTTGAAAAAGATCCCATTTACGGGCAGCAGCAACAGCTAAGAGGGCACGGACAGATGAGATACGAGCAACTGGAGCAAAGGTCTCTTCATAATCAATCCCATACTCCTGTGTAAAACCTTTTGCAACAAGACGAGCTTTGTAGCGCTCAATGGACCCATCAGAGCGAGTCTTAATCTTGTAGATCCACTTACAACCAACCACAGATTTCCCGGGAGGGAGTGTCACCAAATCCCAAGTATGGTTTTTAGATAATGCATCAAGTTCCTCTTTCATTGCAATCTGCCATAAAGGGTCAGTGGAAGCCTCACGATAGGTGTGAGGCTCATGTAATGTAGCAAGAGCAGTGTAACAATGATAGTCAAGTAAATGTGTAGGAATAGATCTTACTCGAGTTGAGTGACGAGGTGGAATGTCTTGTGCAAGATCTTCAGGCGGAGCAGGAGCAGGGGACCCAAGCTCAGGGTTGGGGTTGGGTAGCTCGTCTTCAACCTGTTCATCTTCCACCTGTTCATTAAATGGTGAACTAGGAAAGGGATCAGTGATATCTGGTGGTTGGACAGAGAAGTCTACAAGAGAATCAGGAGCAACTACAGGAGGATCAGGAGCAGCTACAGAAGGAATATGTGCCTCATCTGGAAAAAGATCTAAAACAGAGAAGGAAGATAGGGAGGCACGAAAGTGAGAGAGCTCGACAAAGAGGCGATGTTCCCAAAAGACAACATTGCGGGAAACACGAAGACGATGAGAGACAGGGTCATAACACCGATACCCCTTTTGAGTTTCGCCATAGCCAAGAAAACAACAAAGCCTTGACCGAGGCTCAAGTTTGTTATGCTCATGTGGCTGAAGAAGAACGAAACAAGCAGAACCAAAGGAGCGAAGGTGGTGATAGTCTGGAGATGACCCAAAAAGGCGCTCATATGGAGTTTGATTTTGGATAACCGGACTCGGAATGCGATTAATAGTATGAACAGCATGAAGAGCAGCTTCGCCCCAAAAAGGAGCAGTAACTTTGGCAGAGAGAAAAAGAGCACGAACAGTGTCAAGAATATGACGAAGTTTCCGTTCGGCTCTACCATTTTGCTGAGAGGTACCTGGACAAGTTAGTTGATGAACAGTGCCATAGGAATGCAAAACAGCTTGGAAAGCATATTGAGTATATTCAAGAGCATTATCAGATCGAAAAATTTTGATGCGTTTGGAAAATTGAGTTTCAACCATTTTTGCAAAATTAGAATATACTTGCAATAATTCAGAACGATGTTTCATATTAAAAATCCAGCTATAGCGAGAGTAATCATCAACAAAGACAACAAAATATCGAGACCCACCAATACTAGAGACAGAAGAAGGGCCCCAAACATCAGAATGAATAAGGTCAAAGATATCAGTGGATATTGATTCACTAGTATTGAAGGGCAAAGCTGGTTGTTTTCCTAATTGGCACGAAACACAATCAAAATTTTTTGTAGACACTGAACCTAACAAACCTCTAGAAGCTAATTGTTGTACCCGAGAGGAGGATGCATGACCAAGTCGAGCATGCCAAAGTGCAAGGGAAGGAATTGAAGAAGCTGTAGCAGCTGCAGCAACAAAAACAGGAGCAACAAGTGGAAGACGAAGGTTGTCCACGGGAAACATACGCCCAACTCTGGGACCAGTCCCAAGCTCCTGTCCCGTCCTCGGATCCTGCACAATACACCCAGAATAATCAAAGATAATGCGATAACCCAACTCAGCTAATTGTCCAACAGAAAATAAATTATAAGAAAGGTCAGGAATATTAAAGACTCCAGGAACCGAGAGATTGGAGGTCACAACGGAACCTATATTATGACCAGACATTGTGGAACCATTTGCTGTGTGAATATTAAGAGGGTGCGGTGCAGGTTTAAGGTCAGAAAATAAGGACGAGTGAGGTGTCATGTGATTGCAACAAGCAGAATCCATAAGCCAAGAGGTAGGAGACATACCAGATAAAGCTGAGAGAGAAGAGGAATAAGATGCATTACCAACCGTACGAATGACATTGGCGATGATATTTATAAGGTCATCTCTGGAAATGGTGAAAGTGGATCCAGAAGACTGAGACTTTGCAGAGACGGGAGCCATAGGTTGGACACTCTCAGTGTTAGCAACAGTAGCAGCAGAAATGGAAACAGCTGATTTGTTGCGTTGATAGCAACTCTCAATATTATGGCCAAAACGTTTTCAAAAATTGCAAAAACGTTTGTTGGATTGTCGGCGACAATTGTTGCAAGAGGTAGAAGACTTGTCCTTATTCTTCATTTTGAAGCAAAATATGCAAAAATGGAGCGCAAAAATGAAATCTACGCGAAAAACTGGGTAAGGAGGACCCGGACTGCAAAAAGTCAACGGTCAACGGTCAACCTGGTCAAAGTCAACGGTCAACCTGGAGAAAGTCAACGGTCAACGATCAGCAGATGACATCACAGGATGACGTGGCGATGACGTCAGCAGATCAGTGGATGCTGACGCAGCTAGGGCTGACGTGGCACAGGTGATGACGTCAGCGGACAGATCCGGCGCGTGGAAGCGCGTGACAGAGACAGGCCGCGCGTGGAGGCGCGTGGCTGCGCGTGGAGGCGCGTGGCTGTGACGCCGAGAATTCTGGCGGCGCGTGGGGGCGCGTGGGAGGTCCGATGAAGACGAAATTTCACAGAACGGCAGATCGGGGAGACTACTTTCCAATGATGCTCTCTGTGGTCTGATCGGAGAAGCGGAAGCAGTGGTGGTGGCAAGGCAGTGGTCTTTGATTTACTGGAGTCGCGGTGAAGGCAGCGGTGCTGCTCACAAAAACGGCTACAGAGGACACCCAAGAAGACAAGACTGCTTAAGAGCGGCACACCAAAGGATCAGAGCAGTGGCTCTGATACCATGTTAGAAATACAGAATAATTGTATTGTATTTCATAAATAAAAGAATATACATCACTGCCTTTATATAGGAGGCATATGTGTGCAGTACAAGCAGAATGTAGTACAAGTACAAGTGTGCTATACAAGTAACCTAATTGGGCCTAAAGCCCATAACATAATATACATTAACACAAACAATCACACGTACGGTTACGTGTGTAAAGTGCTTTGGCATATTGATGCCCCTCTATAAATAACGCAAACTACCAATGGTTTTGCATAAAGAGGATTTCGACAAACCAAAATCTGAAGTCATGGGATCCAAGTCTAGCGAGGGATTCGGTATGTTCTTTTTCCCTCTTGGCTCTTGGCTCTTGAAGGTTCTTTGACACTGATATTTTGTATCTTATTTATTTTATTTCAATGTTCATAAAAATAGATATATGCATTCTAATATCCTTTACTTGCTAGCGGACATTCAACTAGTTTGAAAAAGAAAACCCTTCAAACATCTCTCATATATTTTTTTTTATTGAATGTGAATTTTAAAAATCTAACATTTAGATTGCATTTTCTTTATGTTTTTAGTATGCATATCAAATTTTGTTCAAATCGGATTTTTTTTTTTATGCATAATTTTATACCACAAAAACTTGAAATTTAAACATTTGATTGTTGACAAAATTATTGATCTTTGATTTTCTTGAAATTTTATAAGTATGAAGGACATAATAAAAACATGTAATTCAACATTTACATTTTCAAAATTCACATTCAATAAAAATATATAAGAAAAGTTTGAAGGTTTCCTTCCAACTAAAACTTTTTTCCTTTTCTAGCCTACTTCAGCTTGGAACTTTTGACAGCATAGGTCCAAAGGTAAGAAAAAAAGTCCAAATTTCCAAAACTCACCCCAAACCCATGAAACAAATGCAAAGTTCGTAGGGTTTATTTTATTTTATTTTTTTTGGTGGAATTTCCTAACTCCTCTTCTAAGAGAATAATCAAATAGAATATATAACTCTTATTTCTTGAATCTTTTGCAGCGGACATCACAATGAAAGAATATATTCATATAGTACCAAACCTCAGTTATACACCTATACATTAACATAAACATTTTGCTTTTTTTAAGGGAAGCCTCATCACAGCTATAATTTAACATAATATTTTTTTAATCGAAACTTCCTTTTGAAAACAATAATTTGAAATAGAATTCTAGACAAATTACATTTTAATTATATCCTATTTTTTAGGGGTGATTTCAAATTAAACCTTACAATTTCAAAACTTTTGGACTTGAAGTTTAAGATTGTTAGAAATTAAACACTAATTTCATTAGATACAATGCAAATCCTATACTTTTAAAATCGTATCAATTTAAACCCCAAATCAACCCAAAAATCAAATTGATATAAATTTAAATCCCAGAATTTAATTTGAAACAAAAGAAACTATAACCTTTAATTTGTAACAATCTTAATTACTAGGAAGCATGAACACAAACATGGACATGGGTATGGATACAAGTATGACACAATAATCCAAACAATTTCTGAAAAATTATAACATGACACATTAGGTATGACTCGAGTACAACACCAATACGACATGAGTACGATACATCAAATGAAGTGTCTATGCTTTCTAAATCTTAAACCCTCAATGTTATTAATTTTTTAAAATTATTTTCTCTAAACTTGTATATGTTAAGATGGGTTTATTAGTGGAAACTTGTTAAACGGATTAAAAAAGGTCTCTGGAAAAGTTTAATGCACTAGTGTGATAGGGAAAAGTTTTAGTTTTATCACCGTATTTGGATGGATTCATTGTGCTTTCAAGGCTCTTTTTTGTTTAGTGCCTTGATTTCCCCCCCTATTGTATGCATAGTTACACCAATTATCTATTAGCAAAAAAAATAGCTACATTTTTTATTATAGAATATATAACTAAAATTAAAAGTTTAGATTTCCAAAAGTTACACTTAGCCCCCTCTCAAAAATTAAGTTAATTCAAAAAGAGAGAAAAAAAAAATTAATGGCAAATAACCCACACGTATGGCATCCCTCCATGCAATAGAAAAAAAAAGGTTAATAAATACCTAAAATAAAATGTTTCTATCATAATATAGATGTCAACCTCTTTAAAAAGTGTTGTCAACTTCAACCTATGGCTAATACGACAAAAGATTTTATCAGTTAAACTAACTAAAACTCACTACTTTTGTTATATTTTGTTAATAATTCTAAAGTACTAAACATTCAATCTTCTTTTTCACATGTATATATAAAAAATTTTCTTTTGATACTTTGTCCCCCAATATTTTCTAGATTGTATCTAAATATTCCTAATGTTTTGCAGCAATCACAAGAACAGCAAGACATTTTCGTCCAACTCATTTCTTACTTAAAATACAATCATACTCTTTATTGTGCGAGACTGGGGTGGAAAAATACGAGTCTGGTGTTTTTGAAGCTGGGGGGCACAAATGGTGGACTCTAATGCTTTACTCTCAATATTTTTTGTTCAATTAAAAATTTAAAATACAAATGTTTGCCTCATCATCGTCTACTCAATCTTCTTTTGCAGGAGGTTGTCTCTCTATCCAAAAGGAAACAAGAAAATGAATGGGACTGATCACATCTCCCTTTATTTGTCAATAGTTAATACAGAAAAGTATTCTCTTGGTTGGGAGGTTTATGCCACCTTCAAATTGTTCGTGTTTGATCAGATACGGGACAAGTTCTTGACCATTCAAGGTTTGATCGTTCATGATTTATATATATACATAACTTGCTCATGTACAATATTACTATTTTTATAATTTTATTTTCAAGATAAACAAGGGTCATGTTAATGAGTTCTTCAGCCCTCAAGGGATTATAAGTTTTTTTTTATTATAATTGATCAATTGTTTTTGGGGAGTCACACGCATTAGTTAGTTAGAGAAGTATTTGTATATTTGATTTTGTTGCTTTCCAATGCAATGGGGCTCATTAATTCTCTCCTTAACCTATGCGCAAATACACCTGTTAAAAAAAGCCTAAAAACAATTTTACTATTATAATAAATTTTATAACCATTTTCATAATTGGTTCATGTTAACGGGTTTTCTTAGGATAATTGTTAATAAACCATATTAAGAAAGTTTTTTAACACCGCTTTAATGGAAAATATAAAAAACTGTTAGAAAAATTAATTACTTCATCATTTTGCCACAAAATGATTCTAAAAATAATTCCTAAACCAATACCCTTAGGATATTCGTTAACATTTTCCTTCATAATTTGTTGAAGTAATAAATTGTGATTAGTGTAACATTACTTACACGTGTACCACCATTGACATCACATTTATTGTACATGAATCACAAAATGACACCACAACAATTGGAAAAATTGTTGGGAAATTTGTTATACTTATTAATAGACTTATGGTTTGTTATATATCTTGTAGATGCTGAAGGGACGATTAGAAGATTCCATGACATTAAGATGGAATGGGGCTTTGACAAATTTCTCCCTCTTGATTCTTTCAATGATCTTCCTAATGGATACCTTGTCAATGATTGTTGTGTATTTGGTGCTGAGGTTTTTGTTCATGAACGTAGTGCCAAACGAGACTATCTGTCCATGATAAAAGAACCTTCTAACCGAATTATGACTTGGAAGATTGAAAACTATTCAACACAACAAGATAAAGTACCCATTTATTCCCGCATATACGTTGTTGGAGATTTAAAATGGTATTGTTTATTTATTTTTATTTTTTTATACCATAGTATTCATTCCCGATGATTACTCTTTTTTTTTTTTTTTTTTTTTGGAGAAAAAACCCGATGATTACTCTTAATCATTAGACCAAGTCACCAATTTGGTGTATGCGGGTTTGAACTCCTAATCTCCTATTAGACGATAAGAAACTTTTTTAATTAAACTGCCTAAAAACTTACTGCACTTTTATTGTCATAAAAACGAAAGCTACCATTGCAAAATTTATCAAATATTATTTCTAACTCTTTTGATTGAATCTAGGAAACTACTGGTTTATCCCAAGGGAATTCATGACGGAGCAAACAAAGCCATTTCCGTCTTCCTCTACTCAGTTGATTGTGTTACACCAGACCTCAAAATTTTTGCAGAATTCAAGCTGCGGATAAAGGACCAAATCAACCATAAACATGCAGAAGAAAAATGTAAATGAATTATTTTTACATTTTTATCTTCTTTCTCTTGGGGAGAGAGAGAGGGGGGGGGGGGGGGGGGGGGGGTTGTCACTGCGTGTGTACTATATATGCTTTTTGTTCTCTTTTATTTGCTTTCCTCTAGTTTAAGCTTTTTTTAACAAATTTCTTACAGCTAAATACTGGTTCTCTGCCGCATTTAGCGACTGGGGTTTTTCGCAACTTTTGCTTCGAAAAGATCTTGAAGATACATCCAAGGGGTTTCTTGTTGATGATACCTTGATTGTAGAAGCAGAAATTATGGTTATGTCTATTGCAAAGTAGTTCTCGATATTTATCTCGGAGTTGCACTTGGGAAGACTAGAGAAGTATGATTGTCGCAGTTGTAAAGATGTCAATGTTAAGATACTTCAAATTTACAATGGTTATTTTAGAAGCGCATACTGTATATATATATTATGAATGATCAATTTAATACACTCTATCTACAGTATTAAGGAAAAAAAAGCAGCATTATCATTCTAGTCCCTATTGAGTGTGAATGTATAGGTTAGAGTTCAATTGGTCTCTACTATAATTCTTTTACGATATTACATATTACACTGTTTAACAAATTTTTAAACCCAATATTCCATTGTACTCACTTTTGGAATATATCGTTGGGTTTACTTTATGCCTAGATTTATTTTTTCTATATATATATATATACATTGTTTTGGCCCTTTTGGGTGGGGCTTAAATCTATTCATAAATAGAGGTTTGAAAAAATAAAAATTTCAAGGATATATATGTCCAATTGTCCGTGCCCTATATTTTTCTTTTACGGATTACTTCAAAAAAAAAAAAAAAACAAAAACCCAAAGCAAACCATATTTATTTATTTTTATAATAAGTCGATGTATTCTATAATTATTAACATAGAATGTTCGGGTTGGGTTTGGGTTCGGATTCAAAGCTCTTGCCTTTTGGGTTGGTTTCGGATCTCATCCAACCCGCTCAACCTAGAATTTAATTTAATTTTTTCTTCTATTTTTTTTTTATAAAAATTTTATTTTGCTTTTTTACGAATATGTTAAAAAAATAAAATAAAATAAGGGAGGGGGCTAAAGTCATACCAAGTACTGAACGGCAATGTAAACGAATTTTATGTTGTGAACTCCTCAATGAGGTTGCTGCAATCTACTGAAGCAATCAAAAAAGATTATCCCGATGAAGTCTGATTGCACTTGTGACTTGACTGCTCTTATTCATGGTATATATCTCATTAAAATTATTTTGTTCTATTCTAGCCAAGGGCGGAGCTACACTTAGCAATGGGGCCATGGCCCCCCAAAATTTTTTAAAAACTTCATAATAATGTATGCATAGTTTGCAATTGTTTAAAATATTAGATCTTAAAATCGATATTTGACCCCTCCAAAAAATAAGAGCTGGCCCTGCAAAAAAGAATTGAACAACTAATTGTTGGGTTCCAAAAAATAATTGATAAGAACGACAAACTATCCATGTTGTAACAGAAATAATTGTTAATTTCAAATTTTTAGTTTTTTCCTCTCTTAATTGGGAGTTTTGGTTGTTGAGTTCAAAAAGTAATTTTTTAATAAAATAAAATTTCTCTTAGAGTTATCTTATTTTATTTGGGACTAAGTCTTTTTCTTGTTTTTGTTAAGTTTCAAATTGTTTGTCAATACTTAATTAGTTAGTCACAAAACATTAAATTAAAATAAAAAATAAAAAATAAAAAACTACACTGGGGATATGTGACATTAGGGAGTGACAATACTTAAAAAGCAATTTTCTATTGTTAAGTTTCCAATTATTTTTTAGTGCTTTATTTAGACTAAAGATGTTGAATGAAAAAAAAAATAGAGGATAATTTTATGTTAATAGGTAAAAATGTAGCTGTGTAAATGTATTTATGTATGAATATGTAATTCCCCCTCCCCCCCTCCCAAAACTAAAATTCTTAGCTACGTCCCTGATTCTAGCTAGAAATTATAAACAAGGAACATGATATTATCCTTTTATTAAAAAATAAAAAAATAAATTCATATTATAGATTTCCCTCTTATTTCGTTTTTCAATTCTACACCTTGACCAAATCTCATAATTAATTTAAGACCCAAACATCTTTTATGCTTTCCATATATTTTTTCAATTTTTTTTTTTTTTTTTTCAAATCAAGTTTGAATTTACACCTTAAAAAGAAATCTCTTGGCATTAATGATCCAAGTTTAATACACTAAAATCTGTATTAAACTTGAATTAGGAAACATGCAATTAACCCACCAATCAAAGCTAATTTGATTTCCTTACACATATGATCGAATTCAAGGAATTATCTTCCCTAATTTAACAAACTATTATGGAAATGGCAGAATATTAAGAATAAGAACCTAAATAACAGCACCTAAAGTACTATACCTAAATTTTGTCCTTATGAAAAATACTTACCAAGACTAAAAGATTTCCATTTAGAAACACCATTAGTCAAGTGGTACTGTAGTACACATAGAAATGTAATAACACCCTTTAAAAATTATTTTTTCAACTAATTTACGAATTTATTTGAAAAGAAAATCGTCTAACTATATTATTAATTAATTTTCAAAAAATATTATTTTAATATTACTATTTATGATCGAACACATTTATTCCAGTATCCAAAATTAAAATTTATGATCCAACACAGTTATTAATTAAGTACCGAAACGTGCAGTAAATTTCGCCAAAAGCTTCACTTATATATACGTGGAAGAGCTCAAGCAGTAAAGGTGAAAAAGAAAGCAACATAAAACAATCGCACCAACAATATACACAAAGACAAAAGACATGGAGAAATATTCCTTCAAGTTGGCTTTCTCAATTGCACTCTTGGTTCTTGACTTCTTGGCTCTTGTAAAAGTCTCTTCCTATTCGTTTTACTTATTCTTGTTTTCTTATAGCATTACTATGTGTTTATATATATATATATATATATATATATATATATTTATATCCAAATTATGACTGGACATTGTCTCTTTAAGATTGATATGGTCTTATTGTTCTTACTAATATATGTAAACTGTTGGCATAATTTAATCCGTTAAGTATGTTTGCCATCTCTAATAGGAATTATATGATAGATGTAGGGGTGAAATTCCCAAAATCAACAGTGGGCCTGGGGACCCACACGAAGCCTAACCATGACCCAACGGAGAATAAGGGCCCAAATGACTTCTGGCCCAACCCTATTGAGCCTGGTTTGTCCTAAAAGACGTCCGAGGAGGAATGCCTCCTCAGACACTCAAATATGGGCCCAATATGCGTCCCTCCCACAGTGAAGAACCCATCCAGACGAACGTGGGTAGGAGGGTGAGTCTCACGCAGCAGGAAAGAGGAAAATGTAAGACATCAGGGAGAAGCCATAACTGCCGCATTAAATGCAAGAAAGCTACCTTTTCAGCCGCATTAATGTGGAGAAGACAGGCGAACAGTGCTACATTGGCCAGTGCAACTCACAGAAGGATAAGGGAGATGTCCGATGGGACAGGTACTCAAGTGAAGGTCCAGATGGCTAACAAGTGTAAGGTCCTTATCAATTCAAGGAGGCTATATAAGAGAAGGAGGTCCCCATGAAGAGGGGATCGGAGAATAAGGAAAAAAGAGAGAGAAAAAGGTGAAAGAATTCCGTAGTCTGTAAACAGAGCGAGAGATGCACTTATACGTCTCCTCGGACCAATATCCCATTAAACATAAATGGAATATTCTCACGTTCAACATGCTGCATGGCGTACGTCTAACTGACGTTCACTTCGTCTAATCCTAGCTCTGTAACTCACTCTCTACAAATTCATTGTCTGGGGACTTTTGGGCCAAAACCACTTACTTGCTGGGCCTGGGCCCCAAAAACCGCCCCTACAATTGGCGCCGTCTATGAGAAGAACTTGTGTCTCGACAAGTGAAACAGTAAGAAATGGAAGGATCAAGTTCGCGCCAAACCGGACATGCGGAATCTCAACGGCAGGACAACTTTTTAAATCTCGAACGAGGGAAGGACCAAGATAATCAACGAGAGGGCAATGTGAACACCTCTCACACGAGTAGAAGCCGCTCAAAAGGGAAAGATCATGCATCCCATAAGCAGAACGAGCAAAAGGCTCTACAGCAAGAGATTGATGATTTGAAGAAGAAGCTGCGTCGAGCGCAGCGAAAACGTCCTTCACCTAGCTCGAACACTAGCAGTGATGAGGATGGCGAATACAAGCGAAAGTCAAGAACCCCTCCGAGAGAGACTTTTTCCTATGAGGAAGAGCGGCCTCGCAAACGCAGCCACAAAAGCCCGTCTTACCAAGGCTTGGCCAATGATGCCATGAGCAAGGCCCTGGATCGCATCTCCCAGTCACCATTCACGCGTAGAATAGAGAGGGCAGTGCTTCCTCGGCGGTTCCATCAACCAACGTTTGCCATATACAATGGTCGGATTGACCCAGTGGAGCATGTAAGCCAATTCAACCAGAGGATGGCCGTCCACTCCAGGGATGAGGCGCTAATATGTAAGGTGTTTCCATCTAGCTTGGGACCCATGGTGATGAGATGGTTTGATGCCCTCCAGCCGAATTCCATAGATTCCTTTAAACAGCTGACGCAGGCTTTTGGTTCCCGCTTCATCACCAGCACTAGAGTCCCTCAGCCCCTCGATTCCCTCTTATCCTTGTCCATGCGGGAAGGAGAAACGCTGAAGGCCTACTCGGACAGATACTGGGAAATGTAGAACGAGATAGAAGGAAATTACGATGACGTCGCCATTAGTACGTTCAAAAGGGGCCTGCCGACAGAGCATGGCTTAAGAAAGTCCCTCACTGGGAAGCCAGTTACCAGCGTGCGCCAACTCATGGACAGAATAGACAAGTACAAAAGGGTCGAGGAGGACCAGCAGATGGGGAAGGGTAAAGCGAAGGTTGTCCCTCAGGAGAGGAGGGACTTCAAGTCGGACCGTTTTAACAGCAGTAACAGACCGAGAAGAGACTACGTGGAACAGTCCAGACCTACTGGGGTTCAGGTAGTCCATGCTGTGTTCCGAGAACCATTGCACAAGATCCTGGAGAAGGTGAAATGCGAACCCTTCTTTCAGTGGCCGAACAGGATGGCAGGCGACCCCTCAAAACGCAATCAGAATCTGTACTGCGCGTACCATCAGGAGCCCGGTCACACCACCGACGATTGCAAGAATCTGAAAAACCATTTGGATCGGCTTGTCCGAGAAGGAAAGCTGAGGCATCTATTGCACCGCCCTGAACAGTCAAATGTCGAAACCAGACAAGGCACATTGAGGCCACCCATTGGCACAATCAATGTCATTCTTGCCGCACTTGGGAGGACCGGTTCCAGCCATTTCAGAGTAATGTCAGTGGGCAGGTTCCCGACTAAGCCAGACGAAAGGGAATCCAAGAGAGCCAAAGTGAGTGCCACGCCATTGATTGGGTTCACGGAGGAAGACAAGCAAGGAACCCTTCAACCCCACGACGATGCCCTAGTCGTCAAGCTTAAAATAGGAGGTTATGACGTGAAAAGGGTGTTAGTTGATCAAGGCAGCGCCGTGGAGGTAATGTACCCCGATTTGTATAAGGGGTTGAACTTGAAGCCAGAAGACCTGTCGCCATATGATTCCCCTCTAGTCAGCTTTGAAGGAAAAATCATCATCCCGAAAGGCATGATTAGGCTGCCTGTGCAAACAGACTCAGACGTGGTAGAGGTGAACTTCATTGTCGTAGATGCATACTCCCCCTACATAGCTATTGTGGCCCGGTCGTGGCTTCATGCACTAGGGGCTGTGTCATCAACCTTGTACCAAAAAGTGAAGTATCCATCAGGAGGTCAAGTCAAAGAAATAATAGGGAATCAAGGAATGGCTAGGCAATGCATGGTGTCGGCAATCTCACGACGACCAAATAGGGAACCTTCCACTTCAGCCGAGAGCGGCTTATAGCAATCAATGACCCCGGTCCCAACTTCGGGTAGTGGAGGACCGGCCATAGAGGTGAACTGTGAGGAGCTGGAGAAAGTACTTGTCGGTTCAGACCCTGAGAGGTTTTTTCAGATCGGCTCGGAATTACCACCACAGGAGAAGTTAGCGCTAATTGATTTTCTTCGATGAAATGAGGACGTATTCGCCTGGGATCCCTATGAAGCCCCCGGGGTTGACTAAGATCTCATATGCCATCACCTTAATGTCAACCCGGCCATAACACCAAAGAAGCAACCTCCTCGGCGGCCGTCAAAAGAACATGCAGACGCTGTGATAGAAGAGGTCGCAAAATTGAAGAAAGTTGGGGTTATCAAGGAAGTATTCTACCCCGAATGGTTGGCAAACACAGTCGTGGTAAAGAAAAAGAGCGGGAAATGGCGGGTCTGCGTAGACTTCACGGACTTAAACAAGGCCTACCAGAAGGATCCTTTCCCAATGCCGCGGATAGACCGATTAGTGGATGCGACCGTCGGACACCCCCGAATGAGCTTTTTGGACACTTTCCAGGGCTACCATCAGATATCCCTAGCTGCCGAAGACCAAGAAAAAATCGCTTTTGTCACCCCAGTTGGAAACTATCATTATAAGGTGATGCCCTTTGGCCTGAAGAATGCCGGGTCGACCTATCAGAGGATGATGACTAGGATGTTTAAACAGCAGATGGGTAAAACCGTCGAAGTGTATATAGATGACATGGTAGTAAAGAGCAAATTGGTGGCCGACCACATCACAGACCTCGGTGAAGTCTTTCAAATTCTGAGAAAGTACAAGCTACGACTGAACGCATCCAAATGTTCATTTGGGGTGGGATCAGGAAAGTTCTTGGGCTATATGGTGACCCACCGAGGAATAGAAGTTAACCTTGACCAAATAAGAGCCATTCATAGCCTGCAGCCTCCTCGGAACCCCAAAGAGGTCCAGAAGCTTACCGGCATGATAGCTGCTTTAAACCGTTTCATCTCCCGCTCGGCGGACAGATGCAGGCCTTTCTTCCTCCTGTTGCACAAGTGGAAGGGTTTCGAGTGGACTGAGGAGTGTGCTTTAGCTTTCCAACAGCTCAAGGAATACCTCGCCCGACCACAAATCATGTCCAGCCCCGATGCCGACGAGGTGTTGTTCGCATACATCGCAGTAGCCTCTCATGCGGTGAGCTTAGTGCTAATCCAAGAAGACAACGGCACGCAGCGACTCGTGTATTACGTAAGCAAATCGCTGCAGGAGGCGGAGACCCGGTATCTCCCCCTCGAAAAAGCTATATTGGCCATCGTACAAGCCATGCGGAAGCTCCCCCACTATTTTTAGGCACATACAGTAATTGTGCTAACTCAACTTCCACTGAAATCAGTCCTCCGCAGCGCCGACTAGACAGGTAGAATAGCTAAGTGGGGAACAATCTTGGGCGTCTTCGACATTAGATACATTCCTCGCACCGCCATAAAAGGTCAGGTCCTCGCCGATCTAGTAGCTGAATTTGCGGAGCCCACCCTAGAAAGGATGGAAATGTCGGGGTCACCAAGTGCTGATAGGAAACTAATCAGCACGGTCTCTCAGCATGAACACAATTGGTGGAAAGCACACATCAATGGTGCAGCAAACCAAAGGGGCTCAGGGGTGGGGCTCGTTCTAGTCTCCCTCGAAGGGATAACCATAGAAAAGTCGTTGAGGCTCGGATTCTCTGCCACGAATAATGAAGCCGAGTATAAGGCACTGTTGGAGGGGACGTCGATGATCCGAAAATTGGGTGGAAAATGCGCAAGCATATTCTCGGATTCGAGACTCATTGTGGGACAAGTAAATGGGGAATTGGAGGCGAAGGATGAAAGAATGCGAGGGTATCTTGCCCGGGCTAAACACCTGCAGACCCATTTCGATGACTTCCGTTTAACGCATATACCCAGGAGTGGGAACACCCATGCCGATTCTCTCGCAACTCTGGCCACCTCCTCGGCTCAGCCCCTTCCGCGGGTTATTTTAGTTGAAGATCTCTGCCGCCCAACAACAGAGGAGGCCAACGGTAGTCAGGTACACAACGTCGGGGCAGGACCTAACTGGATGGATCCTCTGGTGCTGTTCTTAAAGCGCGACACCATGCCAGACGATAAGGTTAAGGCTGATAAAATCAGGAGGAAAGCTTCTCGGTTCTGGCTGTCCGAGGACTCCAAACTTTACCGACGCTCATTCTCAGGGCCATACCTGCTGTGTGTGCACCCAGAGGTTACAGAACTCATCCTAGAAAAGTTACACGAAGGGATCTGTGGAAGCCATACGGGGGGTAGGTCCCTGTCCCACAGGGCCATGACGTTGGGTTACTGGTGGCCGAGCATGCACAAAGAAGCTCTAGAATACGTGAAGAAGTGCGACCAGTGCCAAAGATTCGCCCCGAACATACATCAGCCAGGCGGGGAACTTAACCCGCTGTCCAGCCCTTGGCCATTCGCACAATGGGGCCTAGACATACTAGGACCATTCCCCAAAGCGGCTGGAAACAAGAAATTTCTTCTCGTCGGCACCGATTACTTCACAAAGTGGGTCGAAACTGAGGCGCTGGCAAACATTAGGGACGTCGATGTCAAGAAGTTTGTTTGGAAAAACATCATCACTATCCCACTGGAGATAAACTTCCCAACACAGAGGACTACTGCCTTCGACCCCATTGCTAATAACAGCCTTCTGGAAAAAAGCTTGGATCTCCTCGAAGAAAAAAGGGAAAGGGCAGTGGTCCACCTAGCATACTATCAGCAAAAGCTCAAACAGGGCTACGACGCCAAGGTAAAGTCAAGGCCATCGACGCCCGGGGATCTAGTGCTGAGGAAGGTCCTGGGCACCGCGAGGAACCCTGCATGGGGAAAACTTGGACCAAACTGGGAAGGCCTATACCGTATCACTTCCGTAGCCGGCATAGGGGCATACTTTTTGGAAGATTTGGATGAACATGTAGTACCACGCCCGTGGAATGTAAATAACCTGAAAATGTACTGTTATTAATGAAAGACACCATTCTTGATGCCATATTACTATGCAGCTACTTGGGGAAAATTACAGACTTGGGGAAAATTAACCACGAAGCGATTTTCAATAAGCGTTAAACAGAACCCAAGTCCTGCATGGCTCCTCGGACCACAGACTTGGGGGAAATTAACCACGAAGCGATTTTCAATAAGTGTTAAACAGAACCCAAGTCCTGCATGGCTCCTCGGACCACAGACTTGGGGGAAATTAACCACGAAGCGATTTTCAATAAGTGTTAAACAGAACCCAAGTCCTGCATGGCTCCTCGGACCACAGACTTGGGGGAAATTAACCACGAAGCGATTTTCAATAATCGTTAAACAAAACCCAAGTCCTGCATGGCTCCTCGGACCACAAACTTGGGGGAAATTAACCACGAAGCGATTTTCAATAAGTGTTAAACAGAACCCAAGTCCTGCATGGCTCCTCGGACCACAGACTTGAGGGAAATTAACCACGAAACGATTTTCAATAAGTGTTAAACAGAACCCAAGTCCTGCATGGCTCCTCGGACCACAGACTTGGGGGAAATTAATCACGAAGCGATTTTCAATAAGTATTAAACAGAACCCAAGCCCTGCATGGCTCCTCGGACCACAGACTTGGGGGAAATTAACCACGAAGCGATTTTCAATAAGTGTTAAACAGAACCCAAGTCCTGCTTGGCTCCTCGGATCACAAACTTGGGGGAAATTAACCACGAAGCCATTTTCAATAAGTGTTAAACAGAACCCAAGTCCTGCATGGCTCCTCGGACCACAGACTTGGGGGAAATTAACCACGAAGCGATTTTCAATAATCGTTAAACAAAACCCAAGTCCTGCATGGCTCCTCGGACCACAAACTTGGGGGAAATTAACCACGAAGCGATTTTCAATAAGTGTTAAACAGAACCCAAGTCCTGCATGGCTCCTCGGACCACAGACTTGAGGGAAATTAACCACGAAGCGATTTTCAATAAGTGTTAAACAGAACCCAAGCCCTGCATTTTCAATAAGTGTTAAACAGAACCCAAGTCCTGCTTGGCTCCTCGGATCACAAACTTGGGGGAAATTAACCACGAAGCGATTTTCAATAAGTGTTAAATAGAACCCAAGTCCTGCATGGCTCCTCGGACCACAGACTTGGGGGAAATTAACCACGAAGCGATTTTCAATAAGCGTTAAACAGAACCCAAGTCCTGCATGGCTCCTTGGACCACAGACTTGGGGGAAATTAATCACGAAGCGATTTTCAATAAGTATTAAACAGAACCCAAGCCCTGCATGGCTCCTCGGACCACAGACTTGGGGAAAATTAACCATGAAGCGATTTTCAATAAGTGTTAAACAGAACCCAAGTCCTGCTTGGCTCCTCAGACCACAAACTTGGGGGAAATTAACCACGAAGCGATTTTCAATAAGGGTTAAACAGAACCCAAGTCCTGCATGGCTCCTCGGACCACAGACTTGAGGGAAATTAACCACGAAGCGATTTTCAATAAGTGTTAAACAGAACCCAAGTCCTGCATGGCTCCTCGGACCACAAACTTGGGGGAAATTAACCACGAAGCGATTTTCAATAAGTGTTAAACAGAACCCAAGTCCTGCATGGCTCCTCGGACCACAGACTTGGGGGAAATTAACCACGAAGCGATTTTCAATAATCGTTAAACAAAACCCAAGTCCTGCATGGCTCCTCGGACCACAAACTTGGGGGAAATTAACCACGAAGCGATTTTCAATAAGTGTTAAACAGAACCCAAGTCCTGCATGGCTCCTCGGACCACAGACTTGAGGGAAATTAACCACGAAGCGATTTTCAATAAGTGTTAAACAGAACCCAAGCCCTGCATTTTCAATAAGTGTTAAACAGAACCCAAGTCCTGCTTGGCTCCTCGGATCACAAACTTGGGGGAAATTAACCACGAAGCGATTTTCAATAAGTGTTAAATAGAACCCAAGTCCTGCATGGCTCCTCGGACCACAGACTTGGGGGAAATTAACCACGAAGCGATTTTCAATAAGCGTTAAACAGAACCCAAGTCCTGCATGGCTCCTCGGACCACAGACTTGGGGGAAATTAATCACGAAGCGATTTTCAATAAGTATTAAACAGAACCCAAGCCCTGCATGGCTCCTCGGACCACAGACTTGGGGAAAATTAACCATGAAGCGATTTTCAATAAGTGTTAAACAGAACCCAAGTCCTGCTTGGCTCCTCAGACCACAAACTTGGGGGAAATTAACCACGAAGCGATTTTCAATAAGGGTTAAACAGAACCCAAGTCCTGCATGGCTCCTCGGACCACAGACTTGAGGGAAATTAACCACGAAGCGATTTTCAATAAGTGTTAAACAGAACCCAAGTCCTGCATGGCTCCTCGGACCACAAACTTGGGGGAAATTAACCACGAAGCAATTTTCAATAAGTGTTAAACAGAACCCAAGTCCTGCATGGCTCCTCGGACCACAGACTTGGGGGAAATTAACCACGAAGCGATTTTCAATAATCGTTAAACAAAACCCAAGTCCTGCATGGCTCCTCGGACCACAGACTTGGGGGAAATTAACCACGAAGCGATTTTCAATAAGTGTTAAACAGAACCCAAGTCCTGCATGGCTCCTCGGACCACAGACTTGAGGGAAATTAACCACGAAGCGATTTTCAATAAGTGTTAAACAGAACCCAAGCCCTGCATTTTCAATAAGTGTTAAACAGAACCCAAGTCCTGCTTGGCTCCTCGGATCACAAACTTGAGGGAAATTAACCACGAAGCGATTTTCAATAAGTGTTAAATAGAACCCAAGTCCTGCATGGCTCCTCGGACCACAGACTTGGGGGAAATTAACCACGAAGCGATTTTCAATAAGCGTTAAACAGAACCCAAGTCCTGCATGGCTCCTCGGACCACAGACTTGGGGGAAATTAATCACGAAGCGATTTTCAATAAGTATTAAACAGAACCCAAGCCCTGCATGGCTCCTCGGACCACAGACTTGGGGAAAATTAACCATGAAGCGATTTTCAATAAGTGTTAAACAGAACCCAAGTCCTGCTTGGCTCCTCAGACCACAAACTTGGGGGAAATTAACCACGAAGCGATTTTCAATAAGGGTTAAACAGAACCCAAGTCCTGCATGGCTCCTCGGACCACAGACTTGGGGGAAATTAACCACGAAGCGATTTTCAATAAGCGTTAAACAGACCCAAGTCCTACATGGCTCCTCGGACCACATACTTGGGGGAAATTAACCACGAAGTGATTTTCAATAAGTGTTAAACAGAACCCAAGTCCTGCCTGGCTCCTCGGACCACAGACTTGGGGGAAATTAACCACGAAGTGATTTTCAATAAGTCTTAAACAGAACCTAAGTCCTGCATGGCTCCTCGGACCACAGACTTGGGGGAAATTAACCACGAAGCGATTTTCAATAAGCGTTAAACAGAACCCAAGTCCTGCATGGCTCCTTGAACCACAGACTTGGGGGAAATTAACCACGAAGCGATTTTCAATAAGTGTTAAATAGAACCCAAGTCCTGCATGGCTCCTCGGACCACAGACTTGGGGGAAATTAACCACGAAGCGATTTTCAATAAGCGTTAAACAGAACCCAAGTCCTGCATGGCTCCTCGGACCACAGACTTGGGGGAAATTAATCACGAAGCGATTTTCAATAAGTATTAAACAGAACCCAAGCCCTGCATGGCTCCTCGGACCACAGACTTGGGGAAAATTAACCATGAAGCGATTTTCAATAAGTGTTAAACAGAACCCAAGTCCTGCTTGGCTCCTCAGACCACAAACTTGGGGGAAATTAACCACGAAGCGATTTTCAATAAGGGTTAAACAGAACCCAAGTCCTGCATGGCTCCTCGGACCACAGACTTGGGGGAAATTAACCACGAAGCGATTTTCAATAAGTGTTAAACAGAACCCAAGTCCTGCATGGCTCCTCGGACCACAAACTTGGGGGAAATTAACCACGAAGCAATTTTCAATAAGTGTTAAACAGAACCCAAGTCCTGCATGGCTCCTCGGACCACAGACTTGGGGGAAATTAACCACGAAGCGATTTTCAATAATCGTTAAACAAAACCCAAGTCCTGCATGGCTCCTCGGACCACAAACTTGGGGGAAATTAACCACGAAGCGATTTTCAATAAGTGTTAAACAGAACCCAAGTCCTGCATGGCTCCTCGGACCACAGACTTGAGGGAAATTAACCACGAAGCGATTTTCAATAAGTGTTAAACAGAACCCAAGCCCTGCATTTTCAATAAGTGTTAAACAGAACCCAAGTCCTGCTTGGCTCCTCGGATCACAAACTTGAGGGAAATTAACCACGAAGCGATTTTCAATAAGTGTTAAATAGAACCCAAGTCCTGCATGGCTCCTCGGACCACAGACTTGGGGGAAATTAACCACGAAGCGATTTTCAATAAGCGTTAAACAGAACCCAAGTCCTGCATGGCTCCTCGGACCACAGACTTGGGGGAAATTAATCACGAAGCGATTTTCAATAAGTATTAAACAGAACCCAAGCCCTGCATGGCTCCTCGGACCACAGACTTGGGGAAAATTAACCATGAAGCGATTTTCAATAAGTGTTAAACAGAACCCAAGTCCTGCTTGGCTCCTCAGACCACAAACTTGGGGGAAATTAACCACGAAGCGATTTTCAATAAGGGTTAAACAGAACCCAAGTCCTGCATGGCTCCTCGGACCACAGACTTGGGGGAAATTAACCACGAAGCGATTTTCAATAAGCGTTAAACAGACCCAAGTCCTACATGGCTCCTCGGACCACATACTTGGGGGAAATTAACCACGAAGTGATTTTCAATAAGTGTTAAACAGAACCCAAGTCCTGCCTGGCTCCTCGGACCACAGACTTGGGGGAAATTAACCACGAAGTGATTTTCAATAAGTCTTAAACAGAACCTAAGTCCTGCATGGCTCCTCGGACCACAGACTTGGGGGAAATTAACCACGAAGCGATTTTCAATAAGCGTTAAACAGAACCCAAGTCCTGCATGGCTCCTTGAACCACAGACTTGGGGGAAATTAACCACGAAGCGATTTTCAATAAATATTAAACAGAACCCAAATCCTGCATAGCTCCTCAGACCACAGACTTGGGGGAAATTAACCACGAAGCGATTTTCAATAAGTGTTAAACAGAACACAAGTCCTACATGACTCCTCGGACCACAGACTTGGGGGAAATTAACTACGAAGCGATTTTCAATAAGTGTTAAACAGAACCCAAGTCCTGTATGGCTCCTCGGACCACAGACTTGGGGGAAATTAACCACGAAGCGATTTTCAATAATCGTTAAACAAAACCCAAGTCCTGTATGGCTCCTCGGACCACAAACTTGGGGGAAATTAACCACGAAGCGATTTTCAATAAGTGTTAAACAGAACCCAAGTCCTGCATGGCTCCTCGGACCACAGACTTGAGGGAAATTAACCACGAAGCGATTTTCAATAAGTGTTAAACAGAACCCAAGTCCTGCATGGCTCCTCGGACCACAGACTTGGGGGAAATTAATCACGAAGCGATTTTCAATAAGTATTAAACAGAACCCAAGCCCTGCATGGCTCCTCGGACCACAGACTTGGGGGAAATTAACCACGAAGCGATTTTCAATAAGTGTTAAACAGAACCCAAGTCCTGCTTGGCTCCTCGGATCACAAACTTGGGGGAAATTAACCACGAAGCAATTTTCAATAAGTGTTAAACAGAACCCAAGTCCTGCATGGCTCCTCGGACCACAGACTTGGGGGAAATTAACCACGAAGCGATTTTCAATAATCGTTAAACAAAACCCAAGTCCTGCATGGCTCCTCGGACCACAAACTTGGGGGAAATTAACCACGAAGCGATTTTCAATAAGTGTTAAACAGAACCCAAGTCCTGCATGGCTCCTCGGACCACAGACTTGAGGGAAATTAACCACGAAGCGATTTTCAATAAGTGTTAAACAGAACCCAAGTCCTGCATGGCTCCTCGGACCACAGACTTGGGGGAAATTAATCACGAAGCGATTTTCAATAAGTATTAAACAGAACCCAAGCCCTGCATGGCTCCTCGGACCACAGACTTGGGGGAAATTAACCACGAAGCGATTTTCAATAAGTGTTAAACAGAACCCAAGTCCTGCTTGGCTCCTCGGATCACAAACTTGGGGGGAATTAACCACGAAGCGATTTTCAATAAGTGTTAAATAGAACCCAAGTCCTGCATGGCTCCTCGGACCACAGACTTGGGGGAAATTAACCACGAAGCGATTTTTAATAAGCGTTAAACAGAACCCAAGTCCTGCATGGCTCCTCGGACCACAGACTTGGGGGAAATTAATCACGAAGCGATTTTCAATAAGTATTAAACAGAACCCAAGCCCTGCATGGCTCCTCGGACCACAGACTTGGGGGAAATTAACCATGAAGCGATTTTCAATAAGTGTTAAACAGAACCCAAGTCATGCTTGGCTCCTCAGACCACAAACTTGGGGGAAATTAACCACGAAGCGATTTTCAATAAGGGTTAAACAGAACCCAAGTCCTGCATGGCTCCTCGGACCACAGACTTGGGGGAAATTAACCACGAAGCGATTTTCAATAAGCGTTAAACAGAACCCAAGTCCTACATGGCTCCTCGAACCACATACTTGGGGGAAATTAACCACGAAGTGATTTTCAATAAGTGTTAAACAGAACCCAAGTCCTGCCTGGCTCCTCGGACCACAGACTTGGGGGAAATTAACCACGAAGTGATTTTCAATAAGTCTTAAACAGAACCTAAGTCCTGCATGGCTCCTCGGACCACAGACTTGGGGGAAATTAACCACGAAGCGATTTTCAATAAGCGTTAAACAGAACCCAAGTCCTGCATGGCTCCTTGAACCACAGACTTGGAGGAAATTAACCACGAATCGATTTTCAATAAATATTAAACAGAACCCAAGTCCTGCATAGCTCCTCAGACCACAGACTTGGGGGAAATTAACCACGAAGCGATTTTCAATAAGTGTTAAACAGAACCCAAGTCCTACATGACTCCTCGGACCACAGACTTGGGGGAAATTAACTACGAAGCGATTTTCAATAAGTGTTAAACAGAACCCAAGTCCTGTATGGCTCCTCGGACCACAGACTTGGGGGAAATTAACCACGAAGCAATTCTCACTAGGTGTTAAACAGAACCCAAGTTCTGCATGGCTCCTCGGACCACAGACTTGGGGGAAATTAATCCCCCAGCAACTCTCACTGAGCGCTAAATATAACCCAAGCCCTGCCTGGTTCCTCCAAACGCGGACTTGGGGGAAATTAGCCTCGCAGCAATTCTATCTAAATTATTGACTATCATTCTTTACACATACATTCATGCTTGGTTTTCAGCAGTTAATGACAGAATAGACATCCATTTATGATAAAAACAGAAGAGAAAGTAAAGCAACAAGAATAAAAGGAAACGACACCTTTCATTAAAATCCCCAAAAGCGATCCTTTTACAGCCATTAAACAGAACAAAATATAAAAAGTCTAACAAGAAAGATCCTACACTACTTTCCTAAATCTGATCCCTGAGCAGGCCTGGGTTGGTCGTTTGCTGGCTGTGGCCCCGGAACAGTTTCCTTAGCCTGTGCAACAACCTCCCTGATTGAAAGACTGTCCTCGGGCAACTTGTCCTTTACGGCTGGCTGCGCATCCTCAGCTTCAGGCATAGCGGAGTCCAAGGCTAAAGCCTTCATTGGGAGAGGGTCTTCAGTCGCAACCTCGTCAGGGATCTCACGAACGTCCTCAGGAAAAAAGATATTCTCAGTTTTCCTAAGATCGGAGTCCGCTGGGACTGCCGCCCGGTCCAAGGCTACACCCCAAGACTGGGTGATGTATTCTCTGCATACAGTAGCCACCTCCTCGGCCAGCCTGACCTCAGTATCCTTGACCCCGCGATCATAAGAGGCTGCCACTGCCTTCTCAGCCGCCTCCCTGGCTAGACGGGCCTCCCCCTTAAACTTTGCAAGCTCGGCCTTGAGATCTGAAACCGTCTGCTTCTCTGTCCCAAGATTTTCCTCGGACTGGCGGAGCTGTAGGCGCAGATCCTCAGCCTGCTTAGTGGCATTTTTAAGGCCGGCCTCTGCGCTCGTCCGACCCTTCTTGGCCTCCTTTACTTCATGGCTCAGGCTATCGTTTTCCTTCTTGAGGTCGCCAGTAGTCCTCTCAGCAATGCGACGGGACTGAGCCTCATTATGAAGGTCCTCACGTGCCTTTTTGGCCCACTCCTCTGCAACGAAGATTTGCTGAGTGACCTGCACCAGAAAAATAAAAGCTTAATCAAAGAGAATGGTGAATAAATGGATGCGTAACAAGAGAACGAGATAGTAAAAGTTTTCACTTACCATTGCCATGTCCCTCTTCAGCGACATGAAGAGCTTTGGTTGCTGAGTGTCCCGGAGCCCCTTCATGTCGCGAGGCAAAAGAAGAGGCTGCTGCAGGGCCTCAGCCAAGAATGACGCCTCCCGACGTTGGGACTCCCACAGGGTTGCATCCCAAGAAATTGGAGCGCCATCCAGTTCAAGCCGCGGCGACCATATTCGCTGTTCCCTCCGAATAGCTGCCTCGTCTCGGCTGTCAATGGACTTGGTCCTCTTCTCTTTGGGCTCCTTGGTCTCTTTGCCCTTCTTCTGGGGTTTGGCTTTTTCTTGGCCAACCTCACCCTCCTCCAAGTCCCCCACAGGCCTTTTCCGCCTTAAATTGGGCATAGGCTGCAGTGCCGCATCTGACGTGGGAGGAGGAGGAGGAGGAACCTTGGAGGTCGGCTGCTTCTTCGGGCATCCTTGGAGGACTGCCCTTTTTTCCTATTGGCAAGGAGGCCCCTGAGGCCAGACCTTTGTCTCAGGTCCATTCCTTTTTCTTCAAGCTCTTGGCTGGTACCGACTTATGTGGTTACTAAACCAAGGTCAGGGGCTGCCGAGGCACGATTTAGATCTGAATCAGAATCCGAGAGCTCTACTATCTTGGCCGACACCTCTCCCTCCTCGGCGAAGCGAAACTGGTCTATCGATCCTCCAAAGACGAGTGCGAGGAACTGGCTTCTTCCGCTGGGATAACTACTGCAGGAAAGGCACGCTGAGCAGGCAGCTGGACGAGAGGTAAATCTCTCGAAGCAAGAAAGCCTGGAATGGAGACGTCGATCTGTGCCAATCGCGGACTACCTGCTCTAATTGCTTGGCCGGGCTCCACTAGAGCACGAGTAAGGGGCACGTAATCCAAAATCAGAGGCGCAGATCGCAATTGCCCGTCTTCACTCACGTAAATCTCAGACCTCAGAAGGAAATTGAGTGCCTGGACATTGACCAAACTAAGCCGAGGAGTCGTATGCTTCTTGTCTGCAAGGTCCGAAGAGAGGGTTATGTTAGTCCGAGGAGGCAAACAAGTAAAGTTAGAATCGAAACAATAAAAGAAAAAGGGGGAAAGATCAAAACTAAGATCCTTTCCAAGGGATCTAACTCTATGGTGCCCCACCTGGTTCTCCTGCCTTGACTGGGCAATGAAGACCGTCGTGCCACCATCCGGAGACGATCAAAAGGTCGTCCTTCAAGCCTTTGTTGGACTTGGGAAGGCAGGATATCAACCTCACCTCATCGGACCTGGACTTCAAGTAATATGAGTCGTCGAGGCTGTGCAGTTCATATAGATGAACCACGTCATGCCATGTAAGGCCGAGGTTCATCTGATTGTTCAGGACCTCTATGCACCCCAGGATCCGGAACATATTCGCGACGCATTGGTGAGGGGCCAACCTATGACCACGCAAATAATCCCTAGTTATCCTCCCCATAGGGATGGTCATTCCTCCTTCCACAAAGGCTATCACTAGAATGATGACCTGCCCCGTTCTCCTCTTGATTATGACCTCCTCCAGAGAACAATACTCTAGACCTACCTCCGGCGGAATACGGTATTTGGCCCTGAAGCCCTCCATACCGGCCGGGGAATTTACCAATTTGTCAAGTTTACCCATCCCCCTAATCCTAGGTGACGCGAAGACGATTTATTTAAAGGAAAATGCCGGAAAGAGACAATGGAAAAGGAATGTACACTTACGGGAGAGGAATTTGCAGGAAATCTTCAAGGGGACGACGGCGAAGGCTTGAACGCTTTAAAAGGGAGAGTGCGAGAGTGCTCTGAGTGCTTGAGTGCTTGTCCAAAAATGAGAAGGAAATGCCTTTTGAAAATCTTATGTATCCAGGAGAAGTCGGACAGACATACTCCCGCCTAGGGAAACGGAAATGATCCCAACCGTTGATCTAGCGTCCAACCGTCGGATCAAAATATATAAAACCGCTAAAAGCAATAATTAGCACTGCATGGGTCATCAGCCACCCCCGTCATTAATGAGGCACGTGAGAAGCATACGTCCGCGCAAGTGAAGCATGGACCCACAGTAGATAATCCTATGAATGTCAAAATCCCGCCCTTCCTCCCCGGACAAGAAAGAAGGAGCCGGAATTTTGAGGGGCTATTGTAGGGGTGAAATTCCCAAAATCAACAGTGGGCCTGGGGACCCACACAAAGCCTAACCATGACCCAACGGGGAATAAGGGCCCAAATGACTTCTGGCCCAACCCTATTGAGCCTGGTTCGTTCTAAAAGACGTCCGAGGAGGAATGCCTCCTCGGACACTCAAATATGGGCCCAATATGCGTCCCCCCCACAGTGAAGAACCCATCCAGGCGAACATGGGAAAGAGGGTGAGCCTCACGCAGCAGGAAAGAGGAAAATGTAAGACATCAGGGAGAAGCCACAACTGCCGCATTAAATGCAAGAAAGCTACCTTTTCAACCGCATTAATGTGAAGAAGACAGGCGAACAGTGCTACATTGACTAGTGCAACTCACAGAAGGATAAGGGAGATGTCCGATGGGACAGGTACTCAAGTGAAGGTCCAAATAGCTAACAAGTGTAAAGTCCTTATCAATTCAAGGAGGCTATATAAGAGAAGGAGGTCCCCATGAAGAGGGGATCGGAGAATAAGGAAAAAAGAGAGAGAAAAAGGTGAAAGAACTCCGTAGTCTGTAAACAGAGCGAGAGGTGCACTTATACGTCTCCTCGGACCAATATCCCATTAAACATAAATGGAATATTCTCACGTTCAACATGCTGCATGGCGTACGTTTAACTAACATTCACTTCGTCTAGTCCTAGCTCTGTAACCCACTCTTTACAAATTCATTGTCTGGAGACTTTTCGGCCAGAACCACTTACTTGCTAGGCCTGGGCCCCCCAAACCGCCCCTACAATAGAGATTTAAGTATAAAGTAAGAAATATATACTTCTATTTAACACAAAAATGAAGGTTATTTTTGTGTTTATATCTTTCCAAAAAATATTTATTATTCAAGTCTGTGTTATAATGTACATATATAAATTTTATGGGTGTATCTCTCTCTCTCTCTCTCTCTCTCTCTATATATATATATATATATATATTATGGTATCTTTATTCATTTAAGAAAATTTTAATTAAAGTCATCAAGCTTGTTCAAAGGTTAGGGATCATAGTATATATAACAGGGGGATAAACTATGATATGTCTATATCTCCATATATTATAGTAGGATTATTTAACAATTGAGACCATACGTTTTCAATTAATCTATAAAACATAATATAGACAATTTTCAATCTTCAGTTATTTCAGTGATTTAAAAATCCATATGTGAAAAAAAGTGATAATATTTGAAATTAAAAAATAACATTATTTTTTTTGTAATAAAAAATTTTGAACTTAAAGAGTTTAGACATTTCACGTAGTTATCGTTCACATAAGAGATTCATGTTTCATTGCATTATTTTAAATTTTATTAAGGCATCTAGTTTTATATAAAAATAGATAACCCTATCAATCTCAATAGCATGCCTCCATTTTATATTTTAACAAGTGCATAACCTCATGCATACGCTGAGTACATTTAAAAATAATTATGATTACATATATATATATATATATATATGAGTTCAAATTAAACTTGATGTAAGAAATGCAACTCACACATTTTTTAAGCCATGTATTTCTAAAATATGTAATGATTTCTCAATATAATAATAATAATAATAATTTAGAATCTAATTAGATCTAGACTCTTTGGTTTTTGCACTCAATAATTTACTTGTCACAAAAATTTAAAATTAGATTGGACACATGGTGTAAAATTAAAGTCTAATTAAAATTCAATTTAGAATTTAATTGAATTTAGACTTTTTGATTTTTACACCTAATAATTAACTTAACATAAATTTAAAAATTAGATGAGACACGTGGTGTAAAATTAGATTCCAATTTGAATTTTGACTATTTGATTTTTGCATCTAATAATTAACTTCACACACAAATTTAAAATTAGATGAGATGTGTGATGCAAAATTAGACTCAAATTTAGAATTTAATTGAATTTTCTCTCAGATTTAGCTATTAATATATACTAGTGTGTAACCTCGTGCATATGCACGAATACATTTAAAAACAATTATAATTACATATATATAATTTAGAATCTAATTAGATCTAGACTCTTCTGTTTTTGCATTCAACAATTTACTTGTCACAAAAATTAAAAAATTAGATGGAATACATGCGCAAAATTGAACTCCAATTAAAATTCAATTTAGAATCTAATTGAATTTAGACGTTTTAATTTTTGCACTTAATAATTCACTTGAAATACAAATTTAAAAATTAGATGAAACACGTGGCGCAAAATTAGACTTCAGTTTAGAATTTAATTGGATTTTCTCTTAGTTTTGACTATATATATATATATATATAACATATAAACTTGAATTGTTTTTAGTTATACAAAAAAAGGGCTCATTAATATAAAATCATTCAAAAATTATATATTTTATAGTTTACTTATATTGGACTGCTCGTATTTTACACTAAATTAACTCATTTGACACAAAAATTTAAAAACTAAAATTAGATGAAACAAATGGCACAAAATTAAACTCTAATTGAAATCTAATTTTTACATTGAATTAACTCACTTGGCATAAATATTTAAAAACTTAGATTAGATGGGACACATGGTATAAAATTAAACTCTAATTTAATTCTAATTTGAAATCTAATTGGATTTTCTATCAGTTTTATCTATTATTATATATATAGATTAATATATAACCCATGCTTAAAAAATGGTCAATTGTAGTGGTTCTATTGATGTTAACTTAGACTATTAAACATAGTTATTGTTATTGTTATTTATTTATTTATTATTATCTGGCTGTCAATATGTTGGCAGCCTAAACAGCCCTCTAAAAAAAGACAAAAAATGGTTATTAGTTGCTTAAACCATTTGAGACTCATCTGGATTTCAATTTTTTTTTTTTTTTTTTTTTTTTTTTTTTTTTTTTTTTTTACCATGAAAAATATTATACACATTTGCCATGAAGTTAAACCAAATTCACTTACAATCAATAAGTAAAAAAATATAAACAAAAATTTTGAAATATGAAATTAGTTGACTACATGTAGACCATCTGGTGAGTAAAAAATGAGCTTTAATAATCACCTACAAAACAAATTCAATTATCATCAAATATTTTCAAGCATATTATAGTGAACCTCTGTTGTGCTAACCGTGGTATTTTTGTTTCAACCAAAGTTCAGTATACCAAAACCATAATAGATGATGCACACTCTATCAAATATTATACAATCTCATTAGAGAACTTATTCAAATCTTGCACATAGGCCATGTGACAAATCCATTAACAAAAGTCATAAATTTTAATAACCTAGTCTGAATCTACCAATTTTTAAGATTACCTTTTCAATATTTAGATATCATAAAACACATAAAATAGTTCTTGACAATGTAATAAACCACATAAAATAGTTATAGACAACGTCATAAGCCAAATAAGCTAAACTAAAAATTCCAAATAATGTCTTCTTTTTTTTCCGAACGTCATGAGCTTTCTCTTTGTGTCCTATCCCAAGTGACTTTTGGGCATTTGGGATATCTTCTGGATCTACAATGCTACAATTCATGTAAATTACATTAATGATTAAAATTTGGCTAGCCCAGTTGCAATTATCAATTAGGTAATGGAAGGTTAAAATGTCAAAATTAAAGTGTAATACAATTGAAAAGTTTATTATTGGGCTCCTTTGGTGCAATTAGAATTTCCCAACGTGCTGCCTAAATTGCCTATTGTGATATTTTTTCTTATTCTCATAATTTAATTTCCTAGGCTTATCATCAGAATTTTTTTGTTCTTAAGTTGATGGTTAAAGAATATAGAGATGTGTTATGGTTAGTGTTATCTAGTCTTTTGAATAATGCTACGCAAAAGAATATGTTTAAAAAGAAGAATAAGCACAAATAAACATGGGTATATATTATTACTTAAAAAATAGATGCATATTAAAATTTCTACCTAATTAGTTAAATTACTAATGGTCACTTTTATATTCTTGTCAATGCTTCAAGAATTAATATTATTATTCAAATAGATGGACTCAAGCTGCGTGGTAACACTAATCGCCTTCAATTATTCCTAGATTATTGGTTTTTGTAGGAATAAGATTTAGTAAGACAAAAAAGATATGCAAACCACCATAGTACCTATGATTTGGTGTGGGGGGGAGGGGGGGGGGGATCCTTAAGAAAATATGGCCTAATCCCGATGAAACCAATTCTCTTTCTTTCAGTTCTCATGCTTAGCAAAGTTTCAATTCATTGTCCAATCTCTCTGGGTGGGCGTATGTTTTTGGGCATTAAAACATTTTTGGTTGCCGATGATGTGGCAATTTTGCAACTCTAGATGGTATTTTGATTGTTTGTTAATTTCATAACAAAAAACTCAAGCCCTTCAATTGCCTTTTTGACAATATCTAAATCACCCAAGATCCACAATCCATCGAAGCATTTCCTATCTCATGTATGGTTCAAGTAATAGTTATAAAATTTTAAACCAAAAAGGAAGAATTTAAAAATAAAGTCTTGACATACCTAATTGGCATAACTGTGTAGAAATTTAGAGCAAAAAGAGTTCTTGGAGCACCTAGATTAGGGGAGAAAAAAAGTAGCAATAATCTCTGAATATAGAACACACTTTAAGAGGCAATAAGTACTTCACTGCAAAGACAATGTAGATTTTAAGAAATAAGTATAACATCCAAATGATAAGGTGAAGAACTAAATAGAAAGCTAGACTTAAAAAGTGTAGATGTAATATTCTAATAAATACAGAACCATTAACCTTTGCCAACTGAGAAGGTATGGAAGTCAAAGAAGGCAAAGGCAGAACTCATGTAATTTTTCAATTCACAATTATTGAAAACACTTATTTATTTATTTATTAAGACTATTATAGAAAACACTATTAGATAGGGCAAATGATGAAAATGATAATATTATATATTGCATGGCCTAATGCATCACCGGTAGCCATGTCATCAAATTGTGCCTAGGATGTTTCACACTTTAGTGCAACAACAACACTCCATGAAGGATTATTCCCAAAAAAAAAAAAATGTCAGGAATTAAATGCATAAACAACAAAAATTAGACAATGGAATAAGAGGAAATGGTGATTTTCATAACTGTTATAAGCACCTTGAGCATTGTAAGCTTAAGATACACATGACTTTTTTGTCTGAATAAGGAATGCTATTGGAATTTGCATCTTTTATTTGGTTGAGGAAGTTGCCAATAGTGAAGAGACAATTTACATTTAAGGTTCAAGGGTTACCGAAGTTGGTTGTTATGTGTTTCATATGGTCTGGGTTTTTGCCTATGGAACAGAAATAGATACTAAAACTGTCTATTTGGTAATACTCTTCTTATACTGGCCAGGATTGCATGGTACTTTTCATGAATTTTTGCATGTCCAAGATGTTGCTTGATTTCAACAATAATGAAGAAATGTTGATCAAGATTTGAAATAGACTAATAAGGACCGTGAGAGTCTTAATTTGTTGATCTAAATCCATGAAGCTAGGTTATCATAACTCTATCTAATTAGTTAAGTGGATGCAAAAGTCTATTGTGGCAGGGAAACAATAACCACTGACCAACTAGAAGGGTTAAACAAATTTTTTTTCCTTCTTTATGCTATTTATTGGGGTTAGGGGTGTTCTCAAAGTTTATTCAAAATCTTTAAAAAGTTTACTTCTCACTTGAAACCTTACAAACACATTTTGATGCACCAAAAGAAGAAAAGCCTTTATGAGTTTACTTATCAAAAAAGAAAAGCTCTTGACTTTGGAGTTTGGATATAAGTAGCATGGGAAAGGGTCAAGTGTGGATCAATAGCTAGAGAGTTGGAAGATACTTGAATATATATATATATATATATATAGACAAAACTTAGGTACAGTAACTTAGATGTTGTTCCTTAAATTCACTTCTTAAGATTTAGCCATGTGGCTACTTAATTAAAAAATACACTTCCTTCCCATGAGAAAAAATCAACATGATAGAATCTTAAAAGGGAACCTAAGGATTACCTAAGTCTTGCTCTATATATATATATATATATATATATATATATGCTATTGGTCCTTATCTCCAAAAATGCCATAGGTCAGCAGAATTCCTTGGTAACATATCAAACAATAACTTTAGTGCAAACTGCAAACCCATGCCCAAACATATTAAAAAAAATTATTGACAGAACCTCTATATGCCCGTATACATACTGCAACTACCATTACCTATATGTAATGCAGCAAATAAAATATATACAAATGAAAAGCAAAAAATCAGACGTTGCAAAAAGAACTTCAAAAACCCAAAAAATAAATAAATAAAAAATCCCCTTTTCTCTTCTCTATTTTCTCAGCAACCACCAACCGGACTTCAACCAATGGAAGAAAGCTGAAATTCAAACAAAAAAATATAAATGCTCAAATTTTCTCATTCTATTTTATAAGCAAAAGAAAACTCCTCGGCAACCAAACAAAACTTAACCAAATGAAAAAAGAGAAGAATAATACAAAGAAAAAGAGTACCTTCCATGGTTGTAAATCCAACCGTTAAATAAAGAAAATGAAGGCAAGAGAAATAGAGAGAGGGAATACCTTTAATGGCTGTCAAATCTGAGCTAAAATGGGTTTCAGATAAATTCAATCGTGCCCTTCTTTTCTTCATCACTCAACCACCTTTAAAACCAATCAACCCAAAATAACAAAAGCTAAATCATATTTAATATCATTTTTTGTTGTTTAATAATACCTCTACCGGTAGTGTTTCAGGCAGTATATAATGGTGGCGGGAGGCTGGGCTGAAGGTAGGTGATGGTCTGACATGGTGGTGGCCCTCAAATCTCTCTCTGCCTTATGGACCTTTTCTCTCCCTCATAGTGCCCTTTACGACTCTCTCCCCTTTCTCATCCAATTTTTTATTTGATAATTTGTCATGCAGGGCTGAGTCGGCACCGAGATCAGAGCTTGCTGGATGGAGAAGATCTGTGCTTGAGGAGACCAAAAAGGAGTGAGAGAACTCTATTCTCTCAAGGGAAGCCAAGAAAATGCTGTTGTGCAAGGTGGATGTGAGATTACAATCCTTATCCTTAAACTTTACCTTCTCTTGCGAGGAACCCAATTGAACCACTCTTGCCAAAAATGATAAAATCCCAAGCACAACACTCACATCCATTGTTCCTTTTGTTTTGATGCCCTCTAATAGTCTGATGCTTAGGTTTGGTCCGTTTGGAGAGAGAGAGATGATTAGAGAAAGGAGGAAATGACGAAGAAAGTGGAGAAAGAATAGATAGAATTTTGTGGCTTCTTTTTTGGAGTAAATGCTTTTTGTTCCCTATATTTTGTACTTATTTTCATCCCAGACTTTAATTTTTTATTTTACCAATTTTAGTCTTTAAATAAAAAATGCGTTTATTTTTGGTCTCTACACTAACAAAAATATCCTAAATGGCTAATGAAATGCCCTGTTGGCATACAAAGCGTCTACTTAGACATTAAAATAGTAATAATAAATTTTAATTAACATTTAAATAATGTCACTCAGCATTTTAAATATTAAAAAAGCCATGTTAGAAAAAAAATTAAAATAAAATTCTAAATTTATGATTTTTAAAATAAAATAAAATAAATTTTTTTTCCCCTTTTTGGATGAACATCTTCATGTATATTTTTTGTGTTCTTCCCTGGAACAATGACTGTTCATATTTTTGTTCTCATGTTCTTGGGAAATTAATCCTTATTTTCTTTTCTTTTCTATGTCTTTCTTGCACTTTCTTTAAAGCCAAACACATCAAAACTCAGATCAATAACAATTAAATAACCTAACATTTAATTAAGCACTTACTTGGCAACCAAACAGATGTCCATCTCAAGATTTGAACATTTTTCTCTCCTAGTTGGTAATCAGGAAAATCCCCTTTTCACTAACCCAAAAAATTCCCTTTCACAAACCCAGAATATCCATTCTCAACACATACAGCAAACAAGTTTTTCAAAATTTTCAAAAATCCCAAACAAATACAACCAAGGATGCACGGACGCGGCTCCCAGGCCGGCGCACCCGCGTCCGACGCGGCGGGACACGGCGACGCGGGAGGGACGCCGCAGACCGCGCGTCCGTCCCGCGTCGTGCCGCGTCGCGCCACGTGGCAGATCCGACTCGGGCCAACGCGGGCAAAATCGGCGCCAACGTGGCCGAATCGGTCCGTATCGGCCGAATTGGTCCATATCGGCCGGCGACCGATACGGCCGATACGGCCGAAACATGTCGGAATCGGCCGAAACAGGCCAAAATCGGCCGTGAAAATCGCCGGAGAGGCCGAAATTCTGGCCTCAGATGCGTTTCTTGCCTTATTCTTTCTTTGTTTTGTGAATCAAGTATATTAATGTGTTTTTTAAGAATATTTTAATAGTAAAAATATATAGAAAATATAAATAAAAATATTTTTAATAATTTTTTAATTGCCGAGTCCCGCCGCACCCGCACCCTACTTTTTCAAAAATTGCCGAGTCCCGCACCCGCACCCGCACCCGAGTCCCGAAACGCACCCGTGCTTCATAGAATACAACAAACCCAAGATTGGCTTCAGATAGTCTAAAATTCAATCCCAAGATAGAGAGAGTGAGATGAAAAAGTGATGAGGAGAGGAAAATGTGGGCCTTCAATGGAAAACAAATACAACTTTGGACGTTTTTAATGTTAATTAAAATTTTTTATTATTATTTTAATGGCCACTTAGTCACTATGTACCCACAGTTGCAGCGATGGTGCCAAATCGGTTCTTGTTGGTTGGCCTTCAATGGAAAATTGGAGCTTTGTGGCTTGAGGACCCAGCTTACTGGCTGATGGAGATCAAAGGCTGGTGCTTACTTGCAGACCCTCACGGCAGCTCTGGCTCAAGCCACACATAGCCCATCTCGGTTTTTTACATTCTAACCATTTCTTGATCTTTTAATATTTGTTTGATAATAATTTTTAAAATTTTGTTTTTCAAGTTTTTGGCTTGGCTCTTGACTTATTCAAAAGACAAAAAACAATGTAATGGGTTGTGTCGTGTGTGATTCTCTTACAATTAGTGTAACATGTGTTTGATTATTGATATTTCACGAACTATGACTGGGAGCCTTGAATCCCATTTGGCTGTGTCCATTTTGTATATCGGGATTTTGGTTATACGTTAATTAAGATGGGTGTTGCATTGGATTATAGGTTTTGTTCCAAAATTTAACAGCTTTTCTTACAAAAAGAAGCAAATAAAATTGATGAAGTATATGCATGCTTCTTACAATTAAAACTGAAGCCCAACAAACAGAGAAATAAGGTCTGAAAAATGTAGACCCTGACTTCTTTTCTAGTTCCAGAAGACCATAGACCCTCACGGAGGCTCCAGCTTATTTTGCAGACAATAATACGAAATATTTTCTTAAATTATTCCTTACTTATTATTAAATAAGGGCATAAAAGTAAATTTTTATAAACTTAATTTTTAATCCTCTCATTTTTCTCATCAACCGAACAAAAAAGTTTTTCAAGGCATTGGTCACTTCCCACCCAAAAAATTCACCTGTTATTTGTTGGTTCATGTCATCTGTCACTACCTGTGGAATTTGGTCTAGGACAGTGTTCAAAGAATCCGGGGTTGATGTGGAAAAAAGCCCCTGATAGTAGCCAAGCAAAACTGGAACTATATCATCAGTCTGGTCCTTCCATTGGTGTGCTTCATCTCTAATCATAAGAATGAAATTTTTTCTGTCTTTGTGTAGCTCGACTGAGGAAATATTTAGTATTTTTGTCACCTGTGCTAAGCCATTGTACCCGAGACCGTTGAGTACCACATTCTTGCTTCTCTATCCAACAAGATATTTATCTCAAAAAGGAGTTCCCTAACTCGAGTGTTACTACCAAACCTCCTAGCCTTATTCTCGGCTTGAACCAGTAATTTCTTCTTCTTTTCTAGCTCTCGTCGAACATTGCCAAAACAATTATAATTCCACCTACCTAGATCCTTTCCACACTTCTCAACCTTCCTCAGAATGGACCTACCTAAATCCATAGTAGTGGTAGATCTCCATGAAGCTTCAACAATTCCCCCACACCTAGTGTCTGATAGCCACATTTCTTCAAAACAAAATATTTTTTTTCCTTGGGGGTGGTTCTAGGCCCGATGGGTTGATGCTACTCAACAAGCAAATTCCTCAAAACTTTTGGGGGGAAGCCTTGAACACCTCATGTCACATTGGCAATAGAATATTCTTTCGAGCGAGAACAAAGAATACTGCATATGAAATTTGGAATGGGAAGAAGCCAAAAGTGAAATACTTCCGAGTCATTGGGAGTACGTGTTACATTCTAAATGATTAGGAGAACCTTGGAAAATTTGATGCAAAGAGTGATGAAGGTATCTTTCTCAGGTACTCAACCACTAGCCAAGCACATAAAGTCTTCAACAAGAGAACAAAAACAATGTGGAGTCCATCAATGTGGTTATTGATGATGCCACAACAAACGTAGCAAACAACGATAGTGGAGAAGGAACAAGCTCCAAAGAAGCTATCGTTGAGATTGAAGCCCAAGGTGTTGAAGTGGAAGAACATTCACCGGAAAGAGAATCTACTCCCATGAAATCTAGAATGGAGACAAGATCATTGTCTAGATCCCCACGCCCTCTCACCCCTCCGAAAGTTCATCCTCCTATCTCCCGGAATGATAAAGTGTCCACCTCAAAGAAGCCATCATCTAGGGTGGTTAAAAATCATTCGAAAAGTAACATTATCGATTCTCTAGATGAAGGTCTTCGTCTTAGAAAAAGGAGCACACTTGTTGTGAACCATGTGACTTATCATTGCTACCTTGCTCAATTTGAGCCAAAAAAGGTAGAAGAAGCTCTTCAAGATGAGAATTGAGTGGATTCAATGCATGAAGAACTGAATCAATTTATGAGGAATGATGTATGGGAACTTATTCCAAGGCCCAAAAAGACTCATGTCATTGGCACCAAGTGGATTTTCAGAAATAAGACCGATGAGGATGGTGAGATAATAAGAAATAAGTCTCGGTTGGTGGCTCAAGGTTACACTTAAGTGGAAGGAGTAGATTTTGATGAATCCTTTGCCCCTATGGCTAGACTTGAGTCTATTTGTATCCTTTTGTCCATTGCATGTATTATGGACTTCAAACTTTACCAAATGGATATGAAGTGTGCCTTTTTCAATGGGTTCCTTAATGAAGAAGTCTTTGTTGAACAACCCAAAGGTTTCCAAGATCCTCACTTCCCGAATCATGTTTTGAGATTGAAGAAGGCACTCTCTGGATTGAAACAAGCACCTAGAGCATGGTATGATTGGCTTACAAATTATCTCTTGGATAAAGGATTTCAAAGAGGGTATGCAGATCGAACATTGTTTGTGAAGAAAGATGAGAACAATCTCCTTGTAGCTCAAGTGTATGTTGATGACATAGTGTTTGGAACCACCATAGACCCCCGTGCTATAGAGTTTTCTAAAGAAATGAAAAAGGAATTCAAAATGAGTATGGTGGGTGAACTTACATTTTTCTTGGGTCTTCAAGTTAAACAAATGAAGGATGGTATATTCATCTCTCAAGAAAAATATGCAAGAAATCTTGTCAAGAAGTTTGGACTAGATTCCAAAAAGCATGCCTCCACTCCCATGAGTTCATCTACCAAGCTTAGTCTTGATTCTTTCCGGGGTAGAAGTAAGTCCAACTTTGTATAGGAGCATCATTAGAAGTCTCCTATATGTCACTGCAAGCAGGCCAGACATTGCATTTAGTGTGGGAGTATTTGTTCATTATCAAGCAACTCCTAAGGAGTCTCACTTGATGACTGTGAAGAGAATCATACGCTATATTAATAGCATTCCCAATTATGGTTTATGGTACTCAAAAGACTCAAATGATTGTCTAGCCGGTTACTCGGATGCAGATTTTGCAGGAAGAGTTGATGACCGAAAGAGCACTTTGGGTGGATGTTTCTATCTAGGAAAAAATCTTGTTTCATAAATGAGTAAGAAGCATAATTCGGTATCTCTATCTACAGCTGAAGCCGAGTATATAGCTGCTAGTAGTTGTTGTACTCAACTTCTTTGGATGAAGATACTTCTTCATGACTATGGGATTCCTCAAGAAACAATGAGTGTGTTCTACGAAAACACTAGTGCCATAAATCTTTCCAAGAATCCTATTTAGCACTCAAAGTCCAAGCACATAGAGATTCGCTATCACTTCATCCATGATTTGGTGGAAGTTAAAATCATATGTCTTGAATTCATTCACACAGACAACCAAAAGGCGGACATCTTCACTAAATCTCTCGATGGTTCTCAGTTCAAACTGCTCCGTAAGACCATCGGTGTCAGTATCATTCCTTGAAACTCATATGTGTTGTGTGTGTTGATACCATATTTTGTATGCCCTCGATTTGCGTCCCGAATCCCAAAAAATCCAAAAATATTATTTTTTGTCCATAGGGCCACGAGAACATTTAGAATGACATGGCATAACTTGTTTAGACATCGGAGCACTCAAAGTGCCTCTTTTAGGCAAAATGACCAAAATGTCCCTGGTCAACCCTGGGTTGACCAAAAGTCAAACAAAGTCAAAATCCTCACAAAACAACATTTTTCATGGTTTTATATCAAACCCGAGCTTCTCGAAGATTTTCGGCAATTTTGACCAAGTTTGACTCGAAGTTGACTCTTGGTGGGCCCAAAAACCCTAATTTTGATCTAGCCGTCGGAACAGGTTGAAACCAACGCCATTGCGAAGATTATCAAATTTTCAGTCCAACGACTATTCATGGGTCAAAATCAGAATTAGAACAGCCGAGATATCATGAAAACCGGGATAACGCACCAATTAATGCACCACTAACTTCCGAGAGCCATAATTTTTGATCTGATAATTGGATTTTCAAGTTCCATACCATTCTAGAAATAGAAAGTCAAGATCTTTCTAGGGATGTCAAGATCAACCCGATCCGAGGCCATTTGAAGATGGCAGCCTTCGAAGGGTCGTCGCCTCAAAAAGCGTGACGGGGCTATTAAAGGCCCCAAACACCTTCAGACCAAAAAAGAGACCACTTTTTTGGGTTTTGCTCTCTGCCTAGATGCTTTCTACACATTTTTTCTCTCTTCCAAACACACACAAAAAAAAAAACAAAAAAAAAAACAAAAAAAAGAAAAAAAAAAAAAAAGCACATCAAAGCCTCTTGATTTTCCCTTCTTCACCAAAAATACAAGGTATTGTTCTTAAACCCAATCTTCTTTTCCTTAGTTCTACACCTTGGATTTGGGGTTTAGGGGTATGGATGTAGCTTTTTAGCTATTATCCACACCCCTAACCTTCTAAATCTTTTTTCTAGCATTTTTCTTTCTCCTTTTGCCTTAATAACATGATTTATTGCTTTCCTTAGCATGTTTCTTGCTTTATCTTGCTCCTAGCATGTTCTTAGCTTAGATCCACATTCTTCCATGCTTGTTTGCATGTTATTTGTCTTGATCTACTTGCTTTTATGCTTTATGCATGCTTTCTATGCTTAGATCTTCTCTTTCTTATGTTTTTGATGTTAGATCTATATGCTTCCATGTCTCATACCATGTGTTTGTGCCTAGATCTATCTTAATCATGTGTTGTTTGGCTAGATCTACATGTTTCTATGCTTGTTTACATGTCTATTTGTCTTTCCTACATGCTTTATGATTTATGCCATGTTTTCCTATGCTTTGTTCCTCTTTTTGTTCTATGTTGATGTTAGGGTTACATGCTCACATGCTTGTATGATGTCATTGGCTATGCCTTACTTGGATCTATGTTTATGTGTGTATTTTCATGCTCTATGGTTAGATCCTTGTCTTCACATGCTTATATGCTTGGATTCATATTCTTCCATGTATATGTGCTAGGCTTGTACATGTTGATGTGTATGTTTTTATGCTTACTTATCTTGACCTATGTTTTCACATGCCTATGTGCTTGGATCTATGTTCTCTACATGCTTTATACTATCTTCCATGTGCTTGTGCACTCCATGCCATGTTTGTGTGCCTAGACCTAGGCTATGTTTGTCATGACATGTGTTATTGTAGCCCTTTTGTCGCTTTTGTCTCTCTTTCTTGTGCTTTGGCCTATTAGTTCAAACCCGATCTAGACCCTATGGTCTTTGTTATCATCCATACACCTTGGCCTATATTAAAGGGTTTGGATCATCCCTACTTGCATGTCTATGTTTGCTTCTTATGCTTTATATTCCATGTTAGCCTCTCTAGTTCTAGGTTTTGCCACGCTTGATGCCCTTAGCGTGTTTGTGGTTGTGAGGTTACATCCGATGCCCATGAGGCCTTGTTTGGATGTAACCATTTAGGATGCATCACCATGATGCCGGTTGCTTCGTGCATACATTTCCCCTTTTCTGCTCCATGCGAACTCAAAGAAAACTTGATCTTTAGCTGGATTTTTCGATGACACCCAATATAGATCCTATACCGCATTTGAAGTGTATTCAAGCTACTTTGAACATGCCCCCATGGTAATTGAACAGGTTGTTGAGCAAGCTACTCTTCTTGATACAAGCTACTCTTCTGAACATTAACCGACCAATGTTTGCAAAACCACCGGTGTATGATGAGATGGAACTGGATTTTAAAATTTTTCGCGACGCTTTCGGAGAAAATTTGGATGTGTTTTCAAATGGGAAATCAATTGGTCTGTCATCTTTATCTCCTGAGTTGAAGTTGCTCACAACAATAATGTTTCATAATCACTGATGATTCCTTGGAAATCAGTAGGTTGAAAGTCTCAGGCACTAATAATCTTAAGGTTCGATCCTAAGAAAACAAACGCTAAGTCAGAGGAGACGGGTAGGGACCGGCCAAAAGTCCTCTGATGGTAAAGTTAGTGGATTTGTAATTTCAAATAAAGAAGGGAGTAGTCTCTCAAAAAAGTGTTAAAATGAATTACCTTTTCGGAGAAAGAACCTTTATATAGTATTTCCAAAGGTAGTTATCTTTCCAATCATTGTAGAGTTCGGAGGACCCGTAGATAACTTCCATAACTACCAAGGAAGTTATATCTTTCAGGGTTGTCTTTCAAAACTGCGAAGTGAAGGAGGAATTCATAGCCTTGACAGGGAAACAAAAATAGTCTAGGTATGTTTAAGACGCAGTGAGCTCGTCCGTCCAACTTTGTGTGGATAGACGAGCTTACCCAATGACGGATGAGCTGTACGTCATCTATCATTTCCTTTAGACGAACCATATGGACAAGTTTCGGAGTTGAGAATTTTTTATAACATCATTAGTTGCCCCCCTTGTCCACATGGGTCGTTTAAAGGAATGTGTAGTTTGGCATTATTTTCTTGGATGCATGTATTTAATATCTATAGTTGGACATGCCACGTGTCCTAGTTTTACCGGCGGCTAGTCTCGTCGATTTATTTCTTCAAGGGTAAGCCACGTGTCATATCCTGGTTGGTTGTGTCGTTTTAAATGCCCAAGTTAGCTATCTATAAATAGTGGAACTCCTCCTCTACCCCTCACACTTCTAAAATTTTCTTTCTAGACACTTCTCGTTTAGAGCCTCGTCTAGAAGTTCCTTCACGTCCATAGCTTCCCTTCGTCTTAGAGCTAGGTATTCTTTCCTTTCTCGTCTTTAGGTTTTTCCTTCATTTTCAAAGAAATGTCTGTTTCTTCGTCTAGTGGTAGTACGGAGAAAGCTATAGACGAGTACCATGACTCCAGTAGTTATAGTACTAACAATAACACTAGCCATAGTAGTAGTGGGGGAAACTCCATAGACGAGGGGTACACTTCTGGTGTCCCCGGTTTTCCCTTAGAGGTCATTCAAGAGTAGGTTAGGAAGGCTTCAGGGTCCCAAGCTGGTACATCATCCAATGTCCCTCCGTCTAGTCCTTTGGACGAGACGGAAGTTATTGTCTATAGCTGCGCAATAGATATCCCTTCTAAAACAGATGAGCAAAGACTAAATAATATTAGGAAGTGGTATCAAATTCCGGACAAGCTTAATCCTAGGTTGCCCGTCTGTGGAGAATGGTGCTGCAACCCCCACCTCGGAATAGGCGTCTATGAGGCTTATTTTTTGGGAGGCTTAAGGTTGCCTTTGAATGCTTTTGCTAGAGAATTGTTGGTTAGGTTAGGTTTAGGGGTATGTCAATTCAACCCTAATGCGTGGAGATTAATTGTTTCCATGCAAGTTTTGTGGAGGGAAGTATTTGGAGGGGACCGCCCTTTCACTATGGACGAGTTCCTCTATTGTTAAAAACCCTTAGAAATTCATCAATCCTTTGGCTTCTATCAATTCACAGCTAAGGGTAAAGATTGTAGGTTTATTAAGTCTTTGGCCTCATCTAATAGAAATTGGAAGAAGGAATTTTTCTTTGTCTCCGATTTTTGGGCTGGAAAACTTATGGACGTTGGTCGGGACATTTTTGGTCATTATACTGGGGATCTAGGGAACCTTCGTCCTGAAGGTAAGTCCCTCCCCTTTTTCTTTATTTTGTTCTCTTTCTTTCATATTATAACTTTTTCTTACTTGTTTACTTACAGCTGTTGGACGAATGTCCTTAAGAAAATTCTATTGTGACCGTGTTCATAGGGCTCGTATACACGTGGATAGGAGCTTCCATTCCTTGGTCATACTCAGACGTCTTGCCAAGTGGGGATTAGGTCCTAGTCCATCTGACGAAGCACTTGCACACGAAATCACAGTACAAAGAAGTAAGTTGTTGAATCTTTAGATAAATATTATGATATTTATATTTACTAAATTAAATAAATTCTTCTCTTTTTTATTTTTTATTTTTTATTTAGGAATGGCAACAATGAAAGTAAACAAAGGTAAGGAGATTATGGGCGAGGAAGGCCGTCCTGAGGCCCAACCCCAGACTCGTTTGTTGGCTGGGGAAAAAAGAAAATCCCTATCAAAGAATATTGATTTGGGAAGTCTCCCCAGCCAACGAGATAGTCGATGAGAAAAAAGGGTTAAGCATAGGTCGTCCCAAGGGGTTAAACCGCAGCTTCCTTCGTCCCAAACTCCCGTCCATATAGTTGATATTGACTCGTCCACTCCCGTTGAGTCTACTCTGTCCAAGGCTTCTCCACCCAGGACGATTATACCTGCTTCATCCCAGCTTCCTCCCAGGGTCCCCACGAACATTATTGAAAACGAAGACTTGGCTTGGGAATGCTTTGAAGAAGCTATTAAGGATGAGGACATAACTGTTTGTTATGACATGTCCCTAAAAGATTTTGAGCACTTAGGTGTTCATGATCTTTTTAAGGTGTTAATTGTACCTTTTGCTTCGTCCTCACTATTCCATAACTTTTTCTTCGTCTAACCAGTATTATTCTTTTTATCTTTTACAGGGCATGTCCAAATTCATTGCAACGTCCAGACAAGCCACTAAATTGGACAAGATGAGGATTTTGCTGTAGACAAGGATTCAATAGGTAAAGGACGAATGTAAGAAATGGGCTGAGGTAGCTACCAAAGCTAAGGAGGAAGTGACAGAGCAGCAAAATTTAATTGGAAAGTTGAGAACCAATATTGTGGAGAAAGATACTTGTTTTGATGAATTACAGAAAAAGAATGACGAGTTGAGTATCCTTCTCTCATAGGCAAAGGAGGACGCAGTTGCTGAGTTTCAAGACGTCTAAACAATATATTGATCGTCTAGACGAACATTACGCAATAGGCTTTGAAGATTTCAAAATGGATGCTATGAAAAACTTCCCTGAAGTGGACTTTAGCTCCATCAAACTTAACCTTGCTGCTGCAACTAGCTCTGTCCTTCAGGCCAGCTCTGAGGACGTTAATGTGGAGGATGATGCTATTACCCATCCACCTCAAGACAACCCCAACATCAACGCCCCCCCTGCTTAAATCTTTTAATCATCCTTTGTATTTTCTTTTTTCCTTTTGACTTTTGTTTGGTCCTTAGTTTTGGGACCTTTTAATGTAACTAAAGTACATTATTCTTGTCCATAGTTTTAGGACGAGCTATCAACTGTAGGTTTTGGTTTTCGTAAGGGTGTTTGGACATTGATTGTCCGCCCTCGAACTATTTTCTTTTCTACTATTGTATGGACGGATTCATTTGTGATATAATGTTTCAAATTTATACTCGTCCATAGAAGAAATTCCTTATTTAAGTATATGTATACTTTTTCTCGTTGTACCTTGAAATTCCAAATATATCCCGTCTTTGTGAATATTGTCTGTCAGCTTTACTTGTCCTTAAACTTAGCTAATTTTCACCTTTAATGAAAATAAGACACAATTTTGTAATCATCCATAAATTGGACTGTTTTAGCATGTGTTTTAATGAGTTAACCATTTGCTTATGCATTTATTTGTCCATGGGTTGGACGTGCATTAGGCTTTACCCCGTTTGTAACATCTGCTTATGCATTTCCTCGTCCATGGGTTGGACGTGCATCGGGCTTTATGTTTTGCTCAGGGAAGCTAAGGTTTAATTTCTTCCATTATTTGGACAAGCGTGCCTTGCTTTTGCCCTTAGGAAAGCTTATTGATGTTACATCTCCGCGTCCAGAGAATCTACCTGTCTTTGGCTGTTCAGCCATCTTGTGAACTAATTTGTACGAAAAATAGCATAAAAAACTAAGATTCACACAACATTATGTACATATCATAAATATTGTTAACAAACAAGGCATATATTTAGAAGCAAATGCTTTCCAAAGAGTTTAATAAACGTAAACAAATCTAGAACTTTGTTCATAACCACATTATAAATAATAAAGTAGCTCCATTATTAAACATAAGTAGAATGTAAGTAGACAAACAGGATCCAAGCTTGTCCATAGTAATACTTGTCCAGGCTAGTACTTCTACTGATAGTACCTCGCCAGGTGTTCAACATTCCATGGATGTTCCAATTTTCTCCTGTCCAGGGCCTCCAAGTAGTAGGATCCTTGCATTTTCTATTAGCTGATGTCATCCTTCTACTCCCCTCAATGCCCTGCTAGTATAGTAAACTGGTTTTTGTACTTTTCCTTCCTCTCTTATCAATGCTGAGCTCACGGCATGCGGGGTCACTACCAGGTATAAGAACAACTCTTCTCCCATCAGGGACAGACTTAGCAACGGAGCCGTAACGAGGTACATCTTCAAGTCTTGGAAGGCTCTTTGGCACTTGTCCGTCCATTCAAATGCTTTCTTTAGAACCTTGAAAAATGGTAAACACTTGTCAGTAGCTTTAGAAACAAACTTGTTGAGGGCAGCAACTCGCTCGGTAAGAGACTGGACTTCTTTAATACTCTGCGGAGGCTTCATATCTGGAATTACTTTAATCTTTTTTGGGTTTGCCTCGATCCCTCTGTGTGAAACCAGGAATCCAAGAAACTTTCCTGAAGCTACTCCGAAAGTGCACTTGCTGAGATTCAAGTTCATATTGTAGCGCTTGAGTGTATTAAAGGTCTCTTGCAGGTCGTCCAGATGTTTTCCCTCGTCTAGGCTTTTCACCAACATGTCATCCACATAGACTTCTACGTTTCGTCCAATTTGAGGACGGAACATGTGGTTGACTAGTCGTTGGTATGTTGCTCCAGTGTTTTTCAAGCCAAAGGGTATTACTTCATAACAGAATAAGCCTTGACTAGTAACAAAGGAGGTCTTCTCCTGGTTGGCCTCGTCCATTCTTATTTGGTTGTATCCTGAGAAAGCATCCATAAAACTAAGTAATTTGTGGCCTGCGGTAGAATCCACGAGTTGATCAATGCGCGGTAATGGATAACTGTCCTTAAGGCAAGTCTTGTTTAGATCAGTAAAATCTACACACATCCTCCACTTGCCGTTTGCCTTTTTAACCATTACTATATTGGCCAACCAATCTGGATAGCACACTTCTCATATAAACTTCACCGCCATTAACTTCTGGACTTCGTCTTTAATAGCATTATCTCTTTCAGGGGCAAACACCCTTTTCTTTTGTCGCACTGGCTTGGAGGAAGGACATACGTTGAGACGGTGGGTGATGACACTAGGATCTATGCCTGGCATATCCTCATGACTCTAAGTAAATACATATGTGTTTTTCTTCAAAAATAGGACAAGGTCGTTCTTAATCTTTTCTTCTAGATCTGCTCCAACCCTGGTACACCTCTCAGGGTTATTTTCATCCAAGTAAATATCTTCCAATGCTTTGGTGGGCTCTGCTACAATTCTCTTTTCTTTAATATTCATGGTCTGAACTTGTTCATCCATGGCCAACATGGCTAGGTAACATTCTCTTGCTGTTGGTTGGTCTCCTTGTACCTGTCTTACTCCGTATTATGTTGGAAACTTGACTAATAGGTGGTAGGTAGATGTAACAGCCTTCCAACTATTTAAAGTTGGCCTTCCAATTATGGCATTGTAGGAGGATGAACAATCTACAACAAGGAAGTTCACATCCTTGGTGATTTGTTGCAGGTATGCCCCCACTACCACTAATAATAAAATAGTACCCATAGGCTGTACCTTCCCTCCACCAAAACCTACTAGGGGGGAGTTCACTGGATAGAGTTGTTCTCGTCATAATCTTATTTGCTAAAAAGCTAGATAATATAAAATTTATGTCGAGCTTCCGTTGTCTGCTAGCACTCTTTTGGTTGTGTAGTCAGCAATAAGCAAGGTGATGACGATAGCATCATCGTGAGGGTGATGAATTCTCTCAGCGTCTTCATCCGTGAAAGTGATTGCTTGTTTGTTCATGGATCTTGCCCTTGGTGATCGTCCATAAAGTTGGACGCTCTGCACCACCTTCAAGTATACTTTCTTGGACTTGGATGACCAACCTGTCGAACTTCCCCCTAAGATGACTCTTATTTCTCCGAGCGGTGGTCGCGATGATTCTTCTATCTTCCCTTTCAATTTGTCGTCCTTGTGGTCTCGTCCAAGGAAATTCCTCAACTTCCCTTGCCTTAGGAGATTTTCAATATGCTGCTTTAAATCAAAACACTCGTCTGTATCATGCCCATGATCCCTATGGAAGCGACAATACTTATTCCTATTGCGCTTATTAGGATCTCCCTTCATTTTCTCCGGCCACTTCAAGGAAGGATCATCCTTGATTTGCATAAGTACCTGCTCAAGTGGCATATTCAGAGGGGTATATTATTGATTCCGTGCTGAAGAGCCTAGCTTCTTATTATCCTTTCCTTTCTCCTGTCCGTCCCTTCTTTGGATGAGAGCCTTGCTCAGAGTGACGATTAGGGTTTGCTTCTATTCTCTCAAATCTCTTCCTCTTCTTAGCAATGATCGCATCTTTTGCATTAATAAAATTTTAGGCCGAATGGACGAGTTCGACCATGGACTGAGGCTCTTTTTCATAGAGTTTATGTATGAATAAGTCTGAATTCATCCCATTATGGAAGGCCACCAATAAAAACTCGTCGTCTACCTCGTCCACGCTCAGGGCTTCTCTATTGAAACGAGTGATAAATGACCGTAGGCTCTCATTCTCTCCTTTCTCTATGGTCAACAAGCTGGACGAGGAACGCTTGTGTCTTTGCCCCCAATGAAATTATTAACAAACAACTTGCTCAACTCTTCGAAAGAATTTACGGAATTTGGGGGTATTTTGCTGAACCAGACTCGTGCCGGACCCTTAAGGGTGGTAGGGAAGGCTCTGTACATGATTTCATCAGGGACCCCTTGAAGGTGCATTGTTGTCTTGAAATTAGTGATGTGATCAAACGGGTCACGCGTTCCATCATACGAATCTAGGGAAGGCAACTTGAACTTTGATGATAGAGGGTAACCGTTGATGGAAGCCGTAAAGGGGGAATCAGTTCTATGGACCAAATCTTCTATAGGGTTCGCCCTTCTCATGTTCTCTTTCATCTCTTCAATGACTTTCTTCATTTGGTCCATCTCCTTTTTCAAGTGTGGTACCGTTCGTGAAGTGGTGCCTCTTAATTGACTTCCAATTTCAGTGTTTTCTCTATCATCATGACTCTATGTTTGTCCTCCTCCTTCATGTTCTTCACGTGCCTGCCTTCTCAGATTAATTTTCATTCTTAACTCTTGGTTTTGGCGAGTTAACTCTGCCATTGTAGCTGCCATAGATTGCATATGTTGGACAGATGATGTCTGCATGACCGATGCAGATTGGCAATCGCAATGGGGGTTGCTTGAAGCATCTCTGCTTCCTTGATGGCCTGGGCTAGTAACCCTCAATCTGGTCCAAACCATCCAACCTTTTGTCACGTAAAAGAAAACTACAAAACAATCTCTTTCCCACAGACGGCGCCAATTGATGATTCCTTGGAAATCAGTAGGTTGAAAGTCTCGGGCACTGATGATCTTAAGGTTCGATCCTGAGAAAACAAACGCTAAGTCAGAGGAGACTGGTGGGGACCGGCCAAAGGTCCTCTGATGGTAAAGTTAGTGGATTTGTAATTTCAAATAAAGAAGGGAGTAGTCTCTCAAAAAAGTGTTCGAATGAATGGAGAAAGAACCTTTATATAGTATTTCTAGAGGTAGTTATCTCTCCAATCGTTGTAGAGTTCGGAGGACCCGCAAATAACTTCCATAACTACCAAGGAAGTTATATCTTTCAGGGTTGTCTTTCAAAACTACTAAGTGAAGGAGGAATTCGTAGCCTTGACAGGGAAACAAAAATAGTCCAGGTATGTTTAAGATGCAGTGAGCTCGTCCTTCCAACTTTGTGTGGACGGACGAGCTTACCTTTGTGTGGACGGATGAGCTTACCCAATGACGGATGAGCTGTATGTCATCCATCATTTCCTTTAGACGAACCATATGGACAAGTTTTGGAGTTGAGAATTTTTTATAACATCATCAATCTCTATTTCTTGGTCGGGCTCTATTTCTTCATGACTTGATTACTGATGAAGAAATTGATGTATGCTCTCATATCTTTCACATTTTGGTCAAAACTACCGAGAGGACGGCCTCTAGGAACTGTCATCCATTTTGTTGCCTCATCACAAAGATATTGAAGCTAAAAGGAGTACCCATAATGGAGGTTCCTCAATCAAAGCAAAGACCAATCAACATTACCACTCTCAGTGCTATAAAAGGCCATATCCGAAAGAATGTCAAGCAAGAGAGTAATACCCCTCAAGGTGATACAAGCTTTAGCTCACACTCCTATGATGAGAAGTTGGACAACATCATGGCTTCCGTGCAAGACATTAGCACAAAATTGTCCAACCTCACAACTATCATGCACTCTCAGCACACCCAATTTGAGAAAAAGTTTACCTCTCTCTAAACTCAATTGGATCAAATCCAAAAGAAGCTAGAATAAGATGATGACTAGCTATTCCATGACAAAAATAGGGAGATGGTGTTCATGATTAGGGGAAAGCTATGAGAGAGAGAGAGAGAGAGAGAGAGAGAGAGCTAAATCAAAGGGGAAGCAAGCAATCAAACAACAAGCTCTTCTAGTTTTTCTTTGTTGCTATTACTAGTCTATGTACATATTTCATATTTTAAGCTTATGTTGTGTACTTGACTATGTTATGATGTTTTTATGTACCCTTTCTTATGTAGCTTAGTACTTTTAATTAATGTCTTGCATTTTCTTTAGTACCCTTGTTGGATCTTGTATCCTTGATGCAATTTAAACCTAATGCTTCTTGCTTTAGTGTTCTTGCATCGGTTGAGTATTGGACATGCAAATGATACTTTGCATTGATCTTATTTGCTTGCATGTCCGAATGTTCATTCACCGTGTGAATGTTCATTGTAGTCTCTATTTATAGTGATTATTCTTGTATGGTCAAGTTATGCTTCATTATCATATTCATACTTGCTTGATCGTATTGTGCTTGCTCCATATGCATTCTAAGTTTTCCACTTACAATGAACTTAATGAGTGCATTTTGTGATATTATTTTTAGGAGACTTGTTTGTATGGTTCAAGAGCTTCCCAGATCTAGAATTAGGCGTGAGTAAGTTTTGGTAACTGTTCCTAACTCATATTTTTTAAGTCTAGAGTCTGTTTTAGAGTTTTGTCATGGAATAGCCAAAGGGGGAGATTGTAAAGTTAAATTTATTCAACTATGTATTGGCTTTATTCCATATCAAATTTGCTTGTAATTTAACATTTAGAAACCCTTTATTTAGGTTAGAATAATGTAAGAGTTGTGTGTGAGAGAATGAAAAGATTTGATTAAGAGTGTGCAACAAGAAGGTGCCTCGAGACTGGACTCGTGACTGACTCGCGAGTGGTGACTTGCCAAAATGAAGCACACATGTGAAGCATGTAGGAAGATGAAGAGTCAGGCCAGCTGGATCACTACAGGACTAAAAGTATAGACTGGCCTAGTCTGGTAACTAGCGACTGGAACTCGCGACTCATCCCAGTCGCGAAGTGACTCACCAGTGTATCCTGTTTTGCTGAAAAATGACTTTCACATTCCATCTCATACACTATTCTAAATATCCTTATACCCACGAAATGTAGAAAGCTTCCAGGGAGAATTTTAAGAGAGAAACCCTAGAGAAAAACAAGATTGATTCATCCACAATCTTATACATTTGATTCTCCAAATTGCTCTACTTTCACCCTTTCTATTGTCTTACCTCACCAAATTCAGAGTAGTGAGATGGTTCTTGGTGTTTGGGAAACAGTTCAAGAGAGAACCAATTCATATTGGTTTATACAATGGGCTAATTACGGGATCTGGAAAGCTAGAGAAGACACGGTTCGGCGTAACCTTGTTGGATCAAGAAGCTTGGAGGGCTTATGTGCATTGGGTAGATTAGGTTTGGAGGGTCTATTGCTATTCATGTATCCCAATTGATTTTCTAGTGGATCATTTACCGTTTGGAGGGCGGCAGAGAGGTTTTTCGTCGAGTTCTTCGATTTCCTCTTCGATAACAGGAGCCGGTGTTATCTTGTGTTTGCATCTCTCTTTCCCTTACTCTTAGCTTTTAATTTCTGTTGGTTGTGATTAATTAATGGCTTAGAGTAGTTTGCTAATTTGGGTATCACTTATATTTCATATTTCGCACATACATTGTTTGAATATAAGCTTATATTGGAAAATTTGTATTTGGGGGTCTAAACATTCACAAATGTTTTATGCACTAGTGAGTTTTCCACCTTGATAGGATAGATAAGAATGTAAAGATTGTAGGTATAGAAAATGAATATCTAGATGAGGATGTAGTAGACATACAGGAACTGGGCAAAATATGAGACAATTACAAGAGCGAACTTCAAAGCTATCTAGATGAAATGAATAGGTTGAGTGATGAGCATAAACAATTGCTGAAGAAGCTTCATGAGCATGAAGCAAAAATGAATGAAAAGAAGAGAAAGTGTGACAAAGTGTATCGTAAAAAACTCAGTATCGTTGGAAAAATAGCGCAACTTAAAGAAATTGAGGTGCATTACGAACAAGAAGCTGTTGAGATTGAAAAATTGCGTAAAGTTCTTGAAATTGGTTGGAAGGGTCTGAAAGCTATTAAAAACTTTCAAACTAGTTAAAAAATTAGTTTGACGAATGTAAAATTTATGTTTGGAAATCAAAAAATAAATAAATTTCACAAATTTAAATTTGTATTGATGAATAAATACGTATGATTTTTTATATTTATTGTTGAAAATAAAAGAGAAGAGTAGGAGAAAGACACTAAAATTATATATACTAGCGTTTAACCCGCGCAATGCGCGGGATCATTTTATAATTTAGGCTCTCCTTTACATCACTCACACCATAAAACTCATTTGATAGGTTTGACCTTTGTGTTGCATATAAGACATGCAAAAATAATACCCCATTTGCTGTTAACATTAACAATCTTGGCTTTGCATGTCACCAATTAATTTGATCTATCTGTGATAAAATTGTATATATGTTAAGATTATGCTATTCCTTTTTATTTATTTAACAGATTAACAGCATTCCTAATACTTGAACAACTTGGACTTCAAAAAAGTAAAAAAGTAAGGACCAAGCTCAATAGATTAATAGGTTTCCTGATATTTAGTTTTCCAAAAGTTGGCGATTTCCTGTAATGGTTTGCATTTTGATTTTCTCAACATCAAATATTTGCCTTGTTCATGGCCTTCAGTTGTTATTTGTTAATGGCTTTGAAATTAGAAGCTTTTTAATATAGCACCTATAAAAATGCACACTCATAGCATTCTCAATTTTCATCAATCTTATTCCCAAAATAAGGCTGCACTAAACAATACGGCAATCTAACAAAGACAAATGAATTACAATCTACAATTATAACTAAGTTCAAAATTAGAATCACATATATTACAAAACTTAAATTCATGTTGATATAAGAGTCTTAGGAAGCTCAGATTACAAAACCATAGCCTAAATACAGAAAATTAAATCTCTCATAATCTGAAATAAAACAGAAAATTAAGTAAATAAGAAAAGGGTACGAAGAATAGAACTTGGTGCATAATTCTTAAGCATTTTTTATGCTTCCAAGTCTTCTATTTCAGTAACTATTTTTCTGTGATGGAAGAAAGTTAAGCATTCAGCCCTTTAGGAGGTCCTTTTGGCATAATTTCCTTTGTGACTTTTGGAATGTCAATGTCAAAGTTGATGTAGAGCTTTGTTGCCCATGTGAATGACAATCAATAGTTACCTACAAATATTTTAAATAAATTAGGCATTAACATTTGTCATGTTTTCATTTAAATTATATGAGAATAATATCTAATAATATTTGAAAGAAACACTCAGACGATCAAATAGTTAGACTTAGAGGTGAGAAAAACATAACTTTCATTTCACAAAAATGATATAATTCTCATGCTCAATACATATTGCAAAGATCAAAACCACATCTATATTTCATACCCAACTGATAAAACACAAAGTAGCAAGGCATAGATTAATTAAGTTTAAATATAACTTACGAAACCAAAATGCTCTAAACCAACAATACTCAAACTAAAGCAATTAACAACATTAATGGATTAGGAAATCTAAATAAAAATCATAATACGCCGTTGTTTCATATTGAGTAGAAAAGAAAGGGAAAGCGTAACTTTTTTGGATGGACTTTTCGCTCTGGGTTAATACCATTGCTGGAGAAGTGCGTGACTCCAATAGGAGTGGAGTTCTTTGTCTCTTCTTTTGTGGTTCTTGTTCCAAAAGACAAAGACCTCTTTTTTTCATTTAGTAGCTATTGTGGCTCTTGATGTTTTAACTTTTGAGGGTAGAGGCAATTAAACAAAAGAATTGGAGAAATGAAGAGTTGTTTATTTGAGAAGGGGAAGAGTCGAAAAAGGAGAGAGGGAGAGAGAGAGAGAGTTATTAATTTAAGAGATTAAAAGAATCAGTCAAGGAATTTAGATAGATGACTCCAATTTCAGATTTGAATTGAATAATAAATTTACATATGCATTCAAATTTTCATAAATAAACCCACACCCATACTCAAATTAATAACCAACCCCCCGTTCTCCTCCAAACAAATCACACAAACGATGCTTCAAAGGAAATTAATGACCAAAGCCTTTATTATATTTTGCATCCAATTCAAAACCAAAGCCATAATCATACGTTAGCAGCAAATTTGGAAATAAAATTTAAAACTTTAACTATAATATTTTGAAAGTTAAGATGGTGGCTTGAAGTTGTAAAATAGGGTGACACTGGTTTGACAGTGGTAAATTTCCTTAGATCTCTCTCTCTCTCTCTCAAGGAATTTTAATGATCTTGATTAAACCCTATAATCAACACAATAAGAAATAGAGAAAGCAGAAAGGTAAAGGAAACATTAACAAAAGACATTTCAGTTAAACATTAAAGAAAACCACAAAATAAATTAGAAAACAAATAGAAAGCCAGAGGTTATATAGGCCAAAGGAAAGCATCCAGAGGAGGAGCATAACACCATCAATTAACTATGCAATCAAAGTAATAGTATTTGAATAGGAAAAGCAATTGTGGGAAAACAATGAACTGGGAATTGCAAAAACTATTGGCAGACACAATATTTGAAGAAGGGAAAAAAATATGTTATGGCCTTGGGTATATATTGTTGAAGAAAATTCAAATAAGATATATGTAAAGAAACATCTAGAAGAAGTCCTATATTCAAATAGAAAAAAGAACAAAATAACTCACATAAGAAATGTGTAAAAGAATAATTACCTGTTTAGTGACAGATTGTTGTACAGAGAGAAGTGGCATCCAGCAGCATAGATGTGGTTGATAGCATAGTATGCAGATTGTAAAATTAATCACATAATAGCCCTGAACCGTTTCAATCCTAAAATCCAAAACAAAAACAAATAAAAATAAATAAATAAATAATTCTAACCCAAATACCTAAATCAATCAATCCAACCAAATATCAAAACATAAAGCATATTTAACACTCAATTAAAAAGAAAATTACTGGTGACTGTTCAAATAAAATGGAAACTATACCTGGTAGTACTGTTTTTACTCATATTGCTTCCAAGGATTTTCCTTTTCACCTAAAACCTAGAAAAGAAAAGTTAAAGAAAAACCCTTTAATTTTTTATTACACAGATTTGGAATAGAAATCAATCAATGACAAATGAAATTCACAATTGAATCCAAAAGAGAGTTAAATAAATAAACGCTGAATGGAACGATTGGAAACTCTTGGCCAGGAATGCAAATTCAACAAGCGTAAAAGAAATTGAAAAGATCAAAAATACTCTGCTCTCTATGTGACTGAAAAATTCTTAATGGGTTCTTTATCTCAACTGAAGGCTTTTTTCTTCCTTTTCTTCTTTTAAAATATGGCAGCCATTGGCTAGAGAGACACAAAGACCTAAACTAAAACCAATCCAAACAAATATAAAAACACTTGATCAAATTTAATGCATAAACTGAAATGACCTAAATCGAAACCACTCCAAATAAAATATCAAATTATGATCATATTTAATGAACAAACTGAAAAATGAAGAGAGAAACTTATAGGTAGTGGTTCTGACATGATGATGGTGGGAGGATTGTCGTTAATGGGAAGTCTGCCTAATACTGACTTTGTTCTCTTCTTTTTTTTTTTTTTAGTAATAACTAATCAGTTAGTAACAAACGAAAAGGAAATTCATTTAGAAATAAATGCAATAGAAGATGGTTAATTGACAATCACAACTCCTTATCAATCCAACATGAGATCAAAACATGCATAACAGGAAAAAACAGTAATACACAAAGAAACAATAATTATAGCAGCAATTACATGATAAATTCCAACTCTTTTCTCCCTCCACCCATTCTTTTATGCAGCCAAACTCTCTGCATAAGGCCAATTTTTCAAAAAATCCATTAGAAACAGGTCAATATCAAGGAAATCATAAAATATGAATAATCCAAATAGGAAATAAGCCAGAGAACCATATCAGGGAGGTACCAAAACTTTATCACAACAAAACTAAATAATTTTATTCCCCTCTAAATTAATTTTAAAAAAATCTAAGATTTTTGAATTGAAATTTATTTTCTTTCCCTCATTTTCTCAAAACCTAATAAACGAAATCCCCATCACAACCAATCAAAAACCATATCTAAAAACTCGAAACTTTTAATTTTCACACACTTTCTCAGTACCCAAATAGAAAACAAACACACACATAGAGATAGAGAGAGCAATACCTTAGTACAATCATCAAACACTTTCCGAAGAAGAACTTCATAATTCGAGGGCAATCAATTCCCAGAATCAAAGCCTACCTTCTGAATTGTCTGTTGTTGCAAAGAAGGAATGGGATAGCATCTGAATCGTCTGTTGTTGCAGAGAACAAACAAAGTTTTTAAGTTTTCACTTTTTTTTTTTTGGATTTTCTTTTTTCCTCCGTTTGTTGGTTTGGAACGAAACATATGACATGGAACAGAAAGAATCTGAGTGAGGAGAATTGAACTCACTATTCTGACCTGTGTTTACATGGAGTTGCAGAGAAGAAACGAAAGTTAGAGTGGTGTTGTCGTCTAGGGTTTGTTTTGGGTTTTCTTCTGTAGTAGTGGTAGGGTTGAAGTTAAGTTGGTCTGATGAATCAGTCGCCATTGTAAGAGAGAATCGGAGATTGCGTGAGAATGGCACCTCTGATCGCTTACTTCGTTCTCATCTAAGTTTTGGATTTTGATCTTGGGGGAAGGATTTGGTTTTGATTTTTGGGTTTCTGAGAAGAGAGAGGCGTTATGGGTTTCTCTCCTTTCTCCTTGAAATGTGTCGCCATTGTTGGGATCTCTTGCTCTTGCTCTCGGTCTCGGTCTCGGTCTCACTGTGCATTAGGGTCTTCGATGCACCTCATATCTCTCTCCTTTCTCCGTGTACCACTCTCTCTTTCTTTTTTATCTTGTTTTAAGCAGTTAGTTTCTTTTTATACCCAGAGGCTCCAAACAGTGTTTTAACACTGTGAAAGATTGTAATTTATCACTTTTTAAATGGTAAACGTGGCAGCATTTGAAGGACCTTTTTTCCTAATGTGGCAGCACCTCATTAAAGGCTTCTGCTATTATATATAGTATTAGACTAGTCGCTAACCCGTGCTATGCACAGGAACCTACCTATTTGTGATAAACTAAATTTTATAAAAAATTTAAGAAACTACACCATTGCATGATTTGCTCTTATATAACTTTAATTTGTGTTACAATTTGATGAAGAAGCTATTACTTGAACGTGCAATAGCATACAAAAAATTTATTAGACAGTTTCAGATATTGCAAAAAAATAACTAAAAAATTTAGATATTAAAACTTTTGAAAGATCAAAAAATATTAAAGAATCAGACGATTCACTAATTAGGAATTATTGAAACAAAACAAAATATATATGACTAAACAATAGACAAATATAAGAGAAAGATGGGTTATATTCAAAAGAATAATTTCAATTATTGCAAACTTTTTTATCTTGTAAAAAGTGGCTAAAGAGAGTTTGGTAGTTCATGTACGAAAATTACTTTTTAAAAAATACATGAAAAACTGTAATATATATACATACATATATATATATATATATATATTAACAAAGTATAGGAGAAGAAAATAACATAAAAATATTGGGGTTTACTTTGCTTTTATAGTGTTCATGATTGATCTCGCAAATTTGGAGATAAATTATCAATGTTTGAGTTTGAGTGTAAGTTGGACTTGTTAGAGAGATAGAGTTTCACTAATTGTTAAATTTGGACTAAACAAAAATTATTTTATTTAAATAAAATGAACATTCCGTGATCAATTAGTCCACAAAAGAATAAGACTTAAAATCAAATAAATCTCAATTAATATATATGTCTAAAAACCTATGAATTATATAAAAACTAAAAAAGAGACTTGTTGAAACTAACTACTCTACTTGAATACCGCAATACTATAACTTCGTAAAGATAGTGGAAAAGAATTGCATCCCTGGGCACATCCCCATGTGCACCTATGGCTCATGTACTGTAACTCTTGTTGGCTATGGAGAGTAAGTAGTAAGACTTTGCAAAGTCTATTTTATCGTTCAAAACCTAAATAAATAAAAAAATTAAACAAATAATTCATTAAAAAATATGATAAACTTACAAAAGGAGGATGCAGAGGAGAGAAAAAGGGAAGCAAATTCAGTGAATAGGGCAATTATATAAATAATTCCAAGAAATATTAAACAAATAATTTCTAAAATTTAAACACCAAGAGAAAATAAAAAAGGGAGAGTGGAAAAACAACCTTCACCTAGGAGAGAGAGGCAGAGATACTAATGAGTTTTAATACAAGTGTTGGTGGCTTGGTGTCGTACAGTGAGGTTTTTGTCACTTTGTGTGAAAGAAAGAAAATCTAAAAGGCTTTATGTTTGTGTTGGTGCCATACAAAACAAACATGCATTATATAGTTAAAAAAAAATGATAATGATGAGTTTGATTTTAAGTTGGATTTGTTACAGAGATAGAGTTTCATTTAAATAAAATGATAATTTTATTTAAATATTGTGCTGACATGGAAAATTGTGAGAGTTTCAAAGGCTTCATATATATATATATATATAGATTATTATGTGTGTGATAAGGTACAAGAGACAACCTTAATATAGAGGCACAAGTGGTATGTATGCACAACATGTAAAGTACATTGGGCCTAAGCCCGTTGGGATTATGGGTTTGCTTGGGTACAATTAAGGATAATGTGAGATGGTTTGTGTTAGCCATTTGCACATTATTTTTTGAGCGGCTGCTCATGTGTTTAGCCATTATTATATTTTCTACACTTTATTATTGGCATTTAGTATTGGACCATTGCACATTAAAAATATAAACATCTCAGCATTTTTTTTAGGATACACAGGATAAAAGTTAAAGAAAGTTAATGAAAACAAAGGATCCTATGCCTAGAAAAGCTTATTGCAAGCAAGATATGTTATTGATCTGGGCGCATCTTGGAGAATTGGCAGTGGCGAGTCAATTCTCATTCGAGATGATAAGTGGCTGCCAAAGCACCCTCCAGCAAGGATTGTCTCTCCTCCTGTAACTTTGCCTCTAGAATCTAAGGTGAGTGCTCTTATTGATGAGGTGAACTACTACTGGAGATCAGACCTGATACAAACTGAGTTTTTGGCTCATGAAGCTGACTTGATCCTTGGAATTCCTCTGAGTTGCCAATCCATCCAAGACGAGCACATTTGGTTTAACACCAGCAATGGTAAGTACTCTACCCGTAGTGCCTATCACCTGATTGTTGGGATAGAGAGACACTTGAGTCCTCGCTGTTCCGACCTGGGGAAGTACCACAGATTATGGAAGGGTGTCTAGGACTTATAGGTTCCTCCTAAGGTTAAGCATATGGTTTGGAGAGAATCACACAACGCCATTCCTACCTTATGCAACCTATGGAGAAGAAATGTGGTGAATTCAGTCCAGTGCTCAAGATGCCAAGTGGGTAGCAAAGACACAGTTCATGCTCAATGGAGCTATCTATCTCTATTTGTCATTTGGGAAGGCAATGAAATCTTGACAAAACTGTGGAGGTATTAGTTTGATAATTTTGTAAACTTGTTGGGGATGATTTTCATGTTAAAGGAGCACTTGGAGACTAATTTATTGGCGATGATTTTATGGTTGATTTGGAGAAAAAGAAATTCAGATCAATATGGAGAGAAGATGGTGGAGATTATTGATATTAGGAGGTGAGCAAATTCCCATCTTCAGGATTTTTGTGCTACTCAAAAATCCCAAATTTGGGCATCAACAATTTTTGCCAGAGCTGTGAGATGGATTCCTCCCATCGCGCCCCAGTGCAAAATAAATTTTGATGGAGCATGTTTCCCAACAGAAGGAGTAATAGGTCTGGGTGCAGTAATTCGTGATGCTTCTAGTCAGGTCCATGGTGCCCTTGCTCAAAGAATAAAAATCTCATGCTCAGCGATAACAATGGAGGCCTTGGCATGCCATAGAGCAATGATTTTTGCCAAGGATGAAGGTGTGATGGACTGTATTTTTGAGGGAGATGCAAAGAATATCATCAAAGCTATCCTAGCTTCTTATTCATCCCACCCAGAGTATGGAATTGTAATCAGTGACATCCTCAAGTTAGCTGGTGTGTTTTCTTTTTGCAATTTTTCCCATGTAAAACGTCTAGGCAATTCAATTGCCCATTTTTTAGCCAGATATTCAAAATCTAGATGTGAGCTTCAGGTTTGGTAGAATTCTGTACTTGATGATATAGCTCCCTTAGTCACACGTGATGCTTTGTAATCATTTCTTTTGTTACCATCAATAATACAAGAGCCCCCCGGTCTAGTTTCTCCCAAAAAAAAAAAAAGTTAATGGAAGGACATAAAGTTTAAACTAAAACATTTTCAAAATTTTAGGGATTAAAAATTGAACTTTTTAAATTTTGAATACCAAAAACAAACTTTTTGCAAAGTTTAAGGATGAAAGTTCACTTGGTGTGTAAAACACTAGTGAATGTTTAGATCCCCAATTTCAAAATGACCAGCACAAGCTTATATTCAAATAATATATGTGCGGAATGATAAGTACAAGCTATACCCAAACAACCAAACTACTCTAAGCCATAATGTAATCACAACACAGTAGTAATTAAGAGCAAAGAGTAAGGGTTAGAGATATGCAAACACAAGATAACACTGGCACGTGTTATCGAAGAGGAAACCGAAGAACTTGGCGAAAAACCTCTCCGCCGCCCTCCAAGCGGTAAAATGATTCACTAGAAAATCAGTTGGGATACATGAATAGCAATAGACCCTCCAAGCCTAATCTACCCGATGCACCTAAGCCCTCCAAACTTCTTGCTCCAATAGAGTTAAGCCTAACCTTGTCTTTTCTAACTTACCGGATCATGCAATAAGCTCATTGCATCAACCAAATGAATTAGTCCTTTCTGAACTGCTTCCCAAGAACCAAATAATCTTCTCACTGATATGAAAATGGTGAGGTAAGGATTTGGCTAAAGGTCCTCTCAAGGACATGTCAATGGAGATGGTGAGAGTAGAGGAATTTGAAGAGTCAAATGTATAAAATTGTGGATGAATCAATCTTGTTGTTCTCTGGGGTTTCTCTCTCAAAATTCTCTCTGGAAACTCTCAACATTTTGTAGGTATAAGGGTATTTATAGTTGGGTATGAGAAGGAATGTGAAAAGTCATTTTTCAGCAAAACAAGGGGCTTTGGCGAGTGACTCGCGATTGGGATGAGTCACGAGTTCCAGTCGCCAACTAACAGAAAGGCCAAACTATATTTTTTGTCCTGTAGTGATCCAACTATCATGATCCTTCAACTTCTTGCATGCTTTACACATATGGCAATTTGGCGAGTCATCAGTCATGAGTCACTCGCAAGTTCCAGTCACAAGAATGCTCTTGATTGCACACACACTTGAATTCTTCACACTCTCTCACACACAACCCTTACATTATTCCCACCTAAATACAGGGTTTCTAATTGCTGAATTACAAGCAAATTTGGCATGGAATAAAACCAACACATGATTGAATAAATTCAACCTTACAAAGGATGAAAATGATATTTTAGTCATTATTATACTTTCCGCATTTGTAGATGTTTTGGGTGACTAAAATTGCTAGTCAACATGAAAATAACTTTAGGTTGATGGTAAAATAAAGACTCTTTGGGGGTATCTTGAATCAATCTAAGTTTTGCAAACTCTAACACCATAGTCTTTGCCTTTGTACCACCAATTATCCACAAACACCAATCTCAATCTCTCTAAATTTTTTTTTGCAACCATCGATCATCCACCACCACCGCTATTTTGTCCTATATCAATCACCCACAACCACCTCTCTCTCTCTCTCTCTCTCTCTCTCTCTCTCTCTCTCTCTCTCTCTCTCTCTCTCTCTCTCTGTTTTTTGTTATTTTGAATTTTATTGTTTGAAATGTAATATTTTTGTTTATTAATATTTGTATGGGTGATGAGAAAATGCTAGAAAGTAATAAAAAAAATGTTTTCATAGCATTTTTCTAACCCAATGAGACCCCTTAGGATGCATAGTTTCTCCCCCAAAAATTAATTCTCTAGTAGGTGAATGCATTATAAATTTACCTAAACTAGCAGGTCCTTTGATCCCATGTGAGCCCAAAGGCTAACATAAAAGTAAATGCTTGATCTTAAGAAGAATCTGGTCTAACGAACCTCTAAAACTTACTAGGATAAGCGATAATATTGAACCAAATAAAACAACAACTATAAGGTTGAATTTTATCAACCATCTTGTTGGCTTTATTCCGTGCCAAATTTGCTTGTATTTTAGCAACTAATAACTCTGTATTTAGGTGGGAATCATGTAAGGGTAGTGTGTGAGAGAGTGTGAAGAAATGCTCAAAATTGTGCAAAGAATCAGGGACTCGCGATTGGATCTCACGGGTAGCTCGCGGCTTGCAAGCCGCTAGAAGTTGTACATGTGCCAAGCATGTAGAGAAGTTGAACCGTCATGCCAGCTGTAGTACTACAGGACAAAAAGTCCAGTCTGGCCATTCAGTTACCTTGCGGCTCAGTCAAGTCGCGAGGCCAAGCCGCCAGCCAGCTCTGTTTTGGAAAAATTGACTCTTCGCATTCCAAACACTTACAAGTGTAAATACCCCTTATACCCACGAATAGTAGAGAGTTTTTAGTGAGAAACCCTAGAGAAAAACAAGATTGACTCATCCCTAATCTTCACATAGAGACTTTTCAAATTCTTCTACTCTCACCCTCTCCATTGTTACATCCTTGAGAGGTACATTACCAAAACTTTTTCTCACCATACCCACATCTGTGAGAAGGCCATTTGGTGCTTGGGAAGCAGTTAGGAAGGGACCAATTTCATATTAGTTGATGCTATGGTCTATAGCGGAATCCGGTAAGTTAAAGAAGAAATAGGTTCGACGTAACCTTGTTGGAGTAAGAGCTTGGAGGGCTTAGGTACACTGGGTAGATTAGGCTTGGAGGGTCTTCTGCTGCTCATGTATCCCAACTATATTCTTTAGTGGATTATTTACCGCTTGGAGGGCGGCAGAGAGGTTTTACGCCGAGGGTTTCGGTTTCCTCTTCGATAACACATTGCTGTGTTGTCCTTGTATTTGCATCTCTCTTCCCTTAATCTTTGCCATTTAATTTCTACTGTGGATGTGATTTTATTTGGTTTAGATTGTTTATCAATTCTATCATATGCTTATGTTCATATTCCGCACATTAATTGTTTGATAATAAGCTTGAATTGATTATTTGGAAATTGGGGGTCTAAATGTTCATAGTGTTTTATACAATTTTTGAACATTCAACAACAAAAAATAATAAAAAAAGATAAAGCATCTAAACTATAAGACAAGTAAGCATTCCTAGATCATACATGCACATGGTGTGCCCATACAAAAGGTTTTGTTAAGATTTTTGGAAATAAAAGTTAAAGGCTTATTAGAGTATAAATAAGAAAGGTTTAGTACTTGTTTGATATTGTTGTGGAATGTAGAGTTTTAATTATAGAGTAGCTTTTAAGATATAGAGGTTTAACTAAAGGTATCTTTAGCAATTGGACTTCTAAAAAAAAAAAAAAAAATCTTTAGCAGTTGGAAATTTACTTTGAATAATATTTTATGGTTTTGAATTTATAAAAATTGAATAGTGAATTGTAGTGCTTTTTCCTAAAATTTTTAAATTTCAATTTTAAACTTAAAGTTGCTTTCAGCTTTAAGGTCCTCTCAAAACTCTTTAGCAAAATTTCCAAAACATTGGTTTTTTCAATTAAAAGAGTTTTAACCCCTTAATGACCCCTCCAAAAGCAAACCAAACAAAACCTAAATATTATATACATTCTAAAAGAGAATAATGTATATAGAGATTGTCTTGAAAATCTTTAGTATAGTGTCAAATTTTAATTCTTTTGCATTCATTTATGTTCTCAATTTATTCTTGTTAGTTCGTTTAGACCCATGTACACTTAGATTGTTTAACCTAATTAATTAACTAAGTTGATACTTAGGTTTATCATTCAAATCTAGGTTAAACACAAACAATCATTGAAAGTTCAAAAACGTGTACAAAAACACTTTTGAACGTTTAGACCCCCAAAAACCAATTTAACCAACACAAGCAATATGTCAAACAACTAGTGTGCGGAAACTTAACATATGCTATAATCTGGAATTGGTTAAACAACTATCTAAGCCATAACAAAATAAACCACAGCAGATAATGTAAAGGCAGAGATAGAGAGGAAGGAAGATGCAAACACAGGGATAACACCAGATATGTTATCGAAGAGGAAACCGAAGACCTCGGCGAAAAACCTCTCCGCCGCCCTCCAAGCGGTAATCAATCCACTAGAAAATACAGTTGGGATACAAGGACAGCAATAGACCCTCCAAGCCTAATCTACCCAATGCACCTAAGCCCTCCAAGCTTCTTGCTCCAACGAGGTTGCGCCGAACCTTTTTCTTTTCTAGCTTTCCGGATTCCGCTACTACACCGTTGCATCAACCAATGAAGATTGGCTCCTTCCTAATTGCTTCCCAGAAATCCAAACGACTGTCTCACAGAGATGATGATGGTGAGAACCAGGTTTGGTATAATGCCTCTCAAGGATTTGACAATGGAGAGGAAGAGAGTGAGGGATTTTGATGAGACTCTAAGGTAGAGATTGTGGGTGAAACAATTTGGTTTTTCTTTAGGGTTTCTCTCTCAAAATTCTCTCTGGAAGCTCTCTTTCAATCGTGGGTTAAAAGGGTATTTATACTGGAGTGGAGAGGAATGCGAAACGTCAGGTTTTTCCAAAACAGGGGTGGCTCGCGGCTTGACCTCGCGGCTTGACTAAGTCGCGAGTTAACCGTATGGCCAGTTGTCCTGTTTTGTCCTGTAGTGCTCCAGCTAGCATGACTGTTCATCTTCCAGCATGCTTGGCACGTGTGCAGTTTCTGGCGGGTTGAAGCCGCGAGTCCACCCGCGAGTCCCAGCCGCGACACTCTGTTTTCTTGCACACTCTTGAGCAATCTTCACTCTATCTCACTCACTACCCTTACAACAATCCCACCTAAATACAGGGTTACTAAATGCTGAATTACAAGCAAATTTGGCACGGAATAAAGCCAATTAGATGGTTGAATAAATTCAACCTTACAATCTCCCCCTTTGGCTATTCCTTGACAAAACCCTAAAACAGACTCTAGACTTAACATGTGAGTTGGGAACAGTTGATCAAAACTCACTCACACCTAACTCTAGAAGCTGTAAGGCACTTGAATCATATGAACATAAACTCCTGAAACACAACAATACACCATGATCATTGTAAGCAGAAAATTATAAATGCATATGAAACAGGCAATATGAGATCAAGCAAAGATAGAGTTAATAAACAAACCATGGCTTGATCAACCAAGTGAACACCACAAGGTAGTGATCACAGTGCTCATTCACACTTGGAATGAACACAAGGACATACAAGTTAACAAGCACAAGGCAAGACACTTGTATGCTCAACACTCAACCAATGCATAGCACACAAGGCATATGCATCTAGGAACAATCCTACAAGGGCACAAGAGTGACAGTACATAAACCAAAATGCAGAACATTTAGATTAAAGTACTGATTTTAACATAGCGTAAAGGCTGCACTTAAGCAAGGTACATACCATAAAGCCTACAAACTATGCATAAAACAATAACCCTGAAAGCTTACAAAAGCATATGGGTACAAACACAGAATATCCTGAATAACATCAACAACATATATTAAAGATTAAACCAAGAGTATATGAAAAGAGTTAGAAACAGTTGTACACCAAAACACAGTGTATCAAAACCATAAAAACCATAAGTTTAGAAGATAAGACGAAAAACAAAAGTATGTGTGTACTCCCCCTATCACTATGCACACTTCCCTTTGAACTTTTCTCCCCCTTACTGAATGCTCTCCCCCTTTTTGTCACGAATAGCTAAAGACTCTCGTCTAACTTTCGTTGAATCTCATCTAGCTGATTTTCCATAGCCTCGAGGCGCATTTGGACATGGTTGTTTGTGGAGTAGAGAAGTGCCACAAGCTCATCAACGCGTTTCTGAATATGCTCAAGTACACTACCAACTCCGTCAGTATGAGAAGCAGTTTGTGCTTGCGGAATACCAGCCGGTGAAGCATCAGGAACATCACGTGATGCAGATGTGGTATGTGCAGGTGTCTCTGAATCAGGGGCAGATGGAGTAAACGGAGAGATGTGAGCACTTCTTGGTGATTTGGAGGAGTGACTTCTGCTTGCTTGAAGAGTGAATAATGAAATGGGACGTTGACGAGTCAACATTTTACCATCTGCAGGAGGAGTAATGCCTGCATTAAGAATGAGTTTCATGACGAGACTGCAAAATGGAATGATTCCTCGAGCTGTAGATCGACACGCGGTCTTCCTCAAGTTGTAGTAGATGTGAGCACATATATCAATAGGGGCTCCGGTAATGAGATCACACAGAAATATAGCTCTCCCAAGATTGATGAATGTAGTGTTGGACAGTGGGTAGAGATTGGTGAACATGATCAACTTCAGTGTGGTCAGCTCAGATGCAAATTTTGCGGTGCTGATGGAAGTTCCTGCACTAGATACCTCATGATCGTGTCCTAGGATTTGTAAAATTTCCCCAACCTCTGGATTTCGTTCATCATAGGGAGTCAAATTCACATTCTGAGGTCTGGTGATGCCGAGAAGATTTGCGATGGAGTCTGGGGTAACACTAAACTCTGTTCCTCTGACCCAGAAAATGAGGATAGGTCCAAGATCAGATGCATTGGAGAAGCATTCCTTGACCAGCTCATCCATTGGATCATCAAAGTTTCCGAACAAGTTTGCCCAGTCTCGTTTCTCAAAGATTCGAGGGATGAAAGTAGTCCCTAAGGTGTTGAACTCTACTACCCGCTCCACTATAGTTGTTGACTTGTCAAACACATTTGAGTAGGTGTGTGAGTTCAGGGGAACTCTGAATCTATCCTCATTGGGATCTTGAGATGCTTGAGATGATAGACGAGTCCTTTTAGCAACTGGGGTTGCTGGTTCGTCAGCAACAATGTCTTTACCCCTGGAAGATCGACGAGACATCTGCAAGAGAACAGGCCAACAGAAAAGAACCAAGCAACAAAACCCCACAAAAGATTGTCAACAAGATTCAGTATAGCCAACATTTCAATATATAAACCCAGACTGAATATAGTGCAAACCCAACCAAACCTTCCAACAATACACAGAAGCACAAACTAATCCGTGCAACAAACTTGGTGAAAGAACACCAAGACAAAGATAGACATCACAACTGACAAAGACTGACATTGAGACAGGTTAACATGACCATGATATGCAGTAAGATACAGCATTTGAATATTTTGAGCAGATAACATAAATCACTTCAACAGAGGCATGAACATGGGGAAAATATTTCAATCATGAAGAAAACAAACATCCACACCGGAGCACGTGGATGAGAAACACACATTATGTTATCATATCAACTCAGTAACCAAAACCAAACACCAACATCAATATTCAGGCAAGTGTAATGAGTAAGTCACATAGACACCAAACCCATTTCAGAAAAGATTCTCAGATTCAATAATAAGCAAAAATCAGAACAATGAAAAACACATTGTGATTGCTCAGCATGAAAACAGGTGAGAACAATATCAAACAAGACACTCCATACCCATTACACATAGAGATAAGTATAACGAATACAATACCAGTCCAAACAGCAACAGAAATATGCAGGAAAAAGAAAATGAGATTGAGAAGACAAAACCCATACCTTTTCTTGATGATTTGGAGAAGAAACGAAGCACCAAAGGGGTTTGAAAAATGGATTCACGAAGAGTTTTGGGAGGAAACAACAGTTTTAAAAGAAAATGAACAGTTACAAAAGTTCGAGGGAAAACTGAAAGAGGTTTAAAAACTGCTCCTGTTTCTGCAAAACACGCGATTTTCGCGACTGGATTAAGTCGCCACATAGTCGCCAGCTCAAGCCGCCAAAGCACTTAAGAACAAAATTTTGAAAAATTTTTCTAAGTGTTTTTCGCGACTGGAAGGTCTACCCGCGAGTGAGTCGCGAGATGAGCCGCGAAAATCTCTGAGTGATCCTCGCGACTGGACCTTCCACTCGCGAACAAGTCGCCAAACATGACCAGCGAAGATGCGACTGAAGCTTGCGACTTGACATACCCGCGACTGAGCCGCCAAAACAGGGCAATACTGTATTTTTGAAATTTTCAGATTTTTCCAACAAAACACTTTCCAAAAACACTTAAAACACTCAAAAATATTTTTGTGCTTGAATTAACAAAGATTGAGCATGTGAAAACACATTTTATCAAGTACAATCACACAAATGAATATGGCATTTATTGAACATAAACTTGTGTGTTGTGTGTGGATATCAACAATGAGATAGTCCTTTGTCTAATGTGAAGCTTCAATGATCAATTCAACCAAGGCATACACAATTAGCACTAGATCATGTGACCAATCTCAATTATAGAAATATGAATATATGACCTCCCACACAACTTGATAACATAACTTGGAGCTTTTCATTTGACTCCACTTTCAGCCATAACATTTGATCTTTTGAGGCAATCATCTCTCATTGTGAGAGGGATATGTAACATTTCTCTTTGAAGAACAGGCCTTTGGCCCTTTTGAATGAAATTTCACTTTTAATATAAGGTCGCTTACCCTTTTTCCTAGTCAAATACTAGAATGTGCGACAGGCTTTTGCAGCTCAATATCTCTTTTCATTTGGAGATTTACATTTAGTGAGCTCTTTTTAGCAAAACAAAAATAAAAAGTGGGAAGATATATAGACACAAGTCTATGCATGTTTCAAGATCAACAAAACCATTCACTAATCATTCATGACAAGTTTGAAGATCTATTTACAACAATCACATAGATTTCAAGAGTTTTCCCATAGTGATATGAGTGCATGAAAACAAGCAATGCTCGAAAATGCACAAAGCCATTAGCACAAAGGTACAAGGCAAAACGAGTTTTAAGACAAAAACTCAACAAAGTCAATCAAGCTTTTTGATTTTCAAATATTATATGTAATTTTTGGATTTTTGACTCAAGAAACAAAAAGATTGATAAAACACAATTAAGAAATATTCACAAGAAGACAAGCAAACAACCAATAGTCAAAAACAGCAAGCATACCACACAAACATAGTCACAAAGCATAGGAAGTATTAATGCATGGACATGTTGTAATGCTTATGCATGAGTACCCCTTTTCACCCACACGTCACTTGCGTTTGGGGTGATTTCCTTGAAGGATTGGGTACGGGAGTTAGGGCTTTCAAACCTTCGTGAGAAGCTTTCCAAGCAGTTGGTGAATGCACCAATCATCTTCATCACGTTCATCATTCCGGGATCTCCATTTTGCTCTCTAGGTTGATCACCTGCCCAAGTTCTCCTATCAATTCTTGGTCCTCCTGACCTTTGAGGAGTTGCACTGTTCTTTGCTCTCAGCTTTTGGCAATTTGGTCGAGTGTGCCCTTGAAGTCCGCAATAATGGCACACATACATTCCTCTAGGACCTCTTTGTGGTCGAGGATGTGACTTGGCACGAGATTCAGACCTGCCCACAGACTGATTACGATGATTCAGCATCCGTTGATCCACCACATTCTTCTCCTCCTCCACCTTGAGCTTCACACCAATAGGGTCAGCTACAACTGGATCTTTGGCCTTCACAAACTTCACTTCTTTAGTGACATTTCCAGTTGAGCTACTTCCTCCGGTATATCCCAGTCCGGATTTGTCTGAAAAGCTCTTTTGAGATGATATAACATCATCTAGCTTCTTGGTGGTGACCCTCTCTATTTTTGCATTTGCTTGCACAATCTCATTCTCAAGAAATCTCACTTTAGTGTAAGCTTCGGACAGCTCACCATTCAGAGTTTCAATCTCGCATTTGGCCTCCCTATACCGGATTAGGAGACTTTTGTAGTCCTCCTCAGCCTTCTTCATCTTTCTTACAGCAACCTTGGCTATCCTTGTGTATTCACCTGACTTCTCCAAGAGTGAGTTGTAATTTTCTTGAAGAGTTGCTGTGCTTTCTTCTTCTTCAGCTTCAGATTCTTCAACAATTCCTAGTGATTCATCATCACTATGTTCTCCAAGGTCTTGAACAAGCAAACTCAACTCATCCGAAGACTCGACATGAGCAATAGTCATGAAAGCTGAATAGTTTCCTTCTCCATCACAGCTCTCTTCAGATTCTGAATCAGACGAATCTGAGTCACTCAAGGTTGTGGCATACACTTTGCCTTTCGATTTCAAATAGTTCGGACATTCCTTCTTAAAGTGTCCATGCCCGTTGCATTCAAAACAAGTGACACCTTGTGTGGATTGGGATTCTTTTCCATCTTTCCTATTGAAATCCCTCTTCTCCCTTCCAGAATTTTGGAATTTTCTCTTATCATCGAATTTTCCATTGTTTTTAAATTTCAAAAACTTTCTGAAATTTTTAACAAGATAGGCTACATCTTTGTCCACCATATCTTCTCCCGATGAGCCTTGATCTTCCACCTTCTCATTAGTGGTCTTCAGAGCAATGGATTTACTCTTCCGTTGATTTGGCAGCGACATCTCATAGGTCTGTAGAGAACCAACCAGCTCCTGTACCTTGATGTCGTCAAGATCCTTGCTCTCTTCAATGGCTGTCACTTTAGCACGGAAGCTTTCCGGCAATGATCGAAGGATCTTCCTTACAATCTTTGAGTCCTCCATCTTCTCCCCCAAGTTAAACTTACTGACAACCACTTCATTTAACTTCCCATAGAAAGAGTCGAAAGACTCATCCTCACTCATCTTGAGCTCCTCAAACCGAGTGGTCAGCATTTGTAACTTGGTATCTTTTACTTTCTTCGTGCCTTCATAAGTTGTTTCCAGAATCTCCCATGCAACTTTGGCAATGGTAATGTGAGAAATCCTGTGAAATTCATCTGGAGACACACCACAGAAAATAGCATTTAGTGCTTTACTGTTAGCATTAGATGCAGCAAGTGCTGCCTTATCCCATGTGGATTTGGTTGCCTCAGGTTTGGTCCAACCCATCTCAACAGCATCCCACACGGATTCATCAATAGAGCACAGAAAAGCTCTCATACGAACCTTCCAAAACGCATAATTACTTCCATCAAAATATGGAGGTGCATTAAGGGATTGAGACCTATCCATCTCAAAAAGGGAGTCAAGGATCACACAATGGTAATGAAACCAAACAGCTGTGTACCCGCTCTGATACCAATTGAAAGTTCAAAAACGTGTACAAAAACACTTTTGAACGTTTAGACCCCCAAAAACCAATTTAACCAACACAAGCAATATGTCAAACAACTAGTGTGCGGAAACTTAACATATGCTATAATTTGGAATTGGTTAAACAACTATCTAAGCCATAACAAAATAAACCACAGCAGATAATGTAAAGGCAGAGATAGAGAGGAAGGAAGATGCAAACACAGGGATAACACCAGATATGTTATCGAAGAGGAAACCGAAGACCTCGGCGAAAAACCTCTCCACCGCCCTCCAAGCGGTAATCAATCCACTAGAAAATACAGTTGGGATACAAGGACAGCAATAGACCCTCCAAGCCTAATCTACCCAATGCACCTAAGCCCTCCAAGCTTCTTGCTCCAACGAGGTTGCGCCGAACCTTTTTCTTTTCTAGCTTTCCGGATTCCGCTACTACACCGTAGCATCAACCAATGAAGATTGGCTCCTTCCTAATTGCTTCCCAGAAATCCAAACGACTGTCTCACAGAGATGATGATGGTGAGAACCAGGTTTGGTATAATGCCTCTCAAGGATTTGACAATGGAGAGGAAGAGAGTGAGGGATTTTGATGAGACTCTAAGGTAGAGATTGTGGGTGAAACAATCTGGTTTTTCTTTAGGTTTTCTCTCTCAAAATTCTCTCTGGAAGCTCTCTTTCAATCGTGGGTTAAAAGGGTATTTATACTGGAGTGGAGAGGAATGCGAAACGTCAGGTTTTTCCAAAACAGGGGTGGCTCGCGGCTTGACCTCGCGGCTTGACTAAGTCGCGAGTTCCAGTCGCGAGTTAACCGTATGGCCAGTTGTCCTGTTTTGTCCTGTAGTGCTCCAGCTAGCATGACTGTTCATCTTCCAGCATGCTTGGCACGTGTGCAGTTTCTGGCGGGTTGAAGCCGCGAGTCCACCCGCGAGTCCCAGCCGCGACACTCTGTTTTCTTGCACACTCTTGAGCAATCTTCACTCTATCTCACTCACTACCCTTACAACAATCCCACCTAAATACAGGGTTACTAAATGCTGAATTACAAGCAAATTTGGCACGGAATAAAGCCAATTAGATGGTTGAATAAATTCAACCTTACAATCATATCACTAAGTGCAGAAAAATAAAGAAGACAAGTGATATATTGACCCAGGAAAACCATTGAAACCATCCAATTTCAAAGTAAAAAACCTGAGGTGGATTTAACCTAAACTATACTTAAGGCAACAAATTCACTATATAGAATGAAAGTTTTACAATAGATTTTTCCCTAAATCTAATGCTACCCCTTGTAGTACTTACTCACGTGACCACACGCAGCTCTAAATCCACGGACTATTCTATCTAAATTTGTCGCACTCAAAGCTTTAGACCATCAACAATAGTTGATCTTATAGCAGCAACTTCAGATCTACCAGTTCTAATGATGTGTAGATGGAATTCCGATAATGACTTTGAAAGGAGAAGGTACAATACCTTTTAGATCTCTAAAGAGCACCTCCAAAGTCTCTTCAAAATGTGTCTTAGGGTTTCCTTTAAATACTTAGTGAAATAGATCTGAAACCCTAATCACTTAAAAATTTTGCAGATCCAAGTCTCAATCGGTCGAACCATAGTCTCGATCGGTCAAACCTAGCATGTTTTGAATTTCTGAACCTGCAGCTTCCTTATTCTTGTATTTTGACTTGCAACACCTTGAGCATTGTCTAATAAACCCTATAGACTCTAAGATCTATATCTAAACAAATCTGTATTCATGGTTTGGCAATTGTTCTAAACTTTTAGAACCTAATGATTCTTAAGTAATCATGTTGTCTAATTAAATTTATTATATTTAAATTATTCTTTTAAATTATCCTAAGGCTGCATTTGTTAGGTTGACCAAAAATATAAGTCTCTTAGACGCATAAAACAATTTATGCCTCACAAAAGACCCCCCACCCCACCCACTACTCCGGCATAGCTCACTACAAAAAAAAGGTTCTATGGCCGCGTTTTTAAAACGTGGCTATATGTCAAAAAAACGTGGCTATAGCCTATAGCCGCGTTTTTTTAGGCCACGCTTTCTAGTGTGGCCTAAAACCTGTGACTATAGGACTCACGGTCCTATGGCCACACTTTTTAACCGCGGCCCAAGACCGGGTCCTATAGCCGCGTTTAAAACGCGGCCTAAGGTTGTGGTCTTGGGCCGCATTTTAAACGCGGCCTAAGGTTGTGATCTTGGGCTGCGTTCTAAACGCGGCCCAAGGTTTAACCTTAGGCCACGTTTAAAACGCGGCTATATACCCTTAAATTGTTTTTTAAAAAAAAAACCTTTGATTACCAAAAATTAATTTTCGGTAATCAAAAGTTTTTTTTTTTTAAATTAAAATTAAAATTTTTAAAATTAATACTTTCAAACTTTAAAATTTCAATTTTAAATAAATAAAGAAATTCAAAACAAAAATACAAACCCAGCAAATTCAAATTCAAACAAAAACCCAGAAAATTTCAAAATTAATCAACCACCAATAAAATCAGAACAGAAATGCCAAACAGTAATTCTAAGCAAAAGGGTATTTTTTTTATCTGTACACACCAAGTGAAGACCTCTCCCCTAATGGATTTGTGGAGGAGACACGGCGGCCCACAAGAAAGACCCACTTCCCCTAATGGATTTGTGGAGGAGACACGGCGGCCCGGTGTCGCGATCGACGCAGATCGCGACGATCAAGCGTCGCGATCTGCGCAGATCGTCGCGATCGTCGCGATCTGCGCAGATCGTCGCGATCGTCGCGATCTGCGCAGATCGTCGCGATCGACGCAGATCGCAACGCTTGAGCGTCGCGATCGACGCTGATCGCGACGCGTCAGCGCTGGCGACCGGCGTCGATCGCGACGCTCGGTGTGGGTTGGAGTCTCGGCGTCGCCGTTGAGCTTCATCGGCAACGGCTGAGCTCAACGGCGACGGTGTTTGTGGTTTGTGTTTTTTTTTTTTTTTTTTTTTGACCGAAATGGCTCTGGGTTGAAATGTTTTGTGGCTTTGGGTTTCTTTTTGGTGTGCTATTCCTATTTAATGGCCCCAGTTAAGGAAAAGAAAAGAAAAAAAAAAGTTTGTCAAAAAATAAAGTACGGAGGTCCTTAGGCCGCGTTTTTAGCTAAAAAAACGCGGCCTAAAAACCCGTCTATGGCCACGCTTCTAAAACGCGGCCACAGTTAAGGAAAAGAAAAAAAAAATTGCCAAAAATAAAACACGGAGGTCCTTAGGCCGCGTTTTTAGCTCAAAAAAACGCGGCCTAATGTCCCGTCTATGGCCACGTTTAAAAAACGCGGCCTAAGAACCTGTCTATGGCCTCATTTTTAAAATGCGGCCACAGTTAAGGAAAAGGAAAAAAAAATTTGCCAAAAATAAAACACGGAGGTCCTTAGGCCGCGTTTTTAGCTCAAAAAAACGCGGACTAAGGTCCCTTCTATGGCCACGTTTAAAAAACGCGGCCTAAGATCCTGTCTATGGCCTCATTTTTAAAACGCGGCCACAGTTAAGGAAAAGAAAAAAAAAAATTGCCAAAAATAAAACACGGAGGTCCTTAGGCCGCGTTTTTAGCTCAAAAAAACGCGGCCTAAGGTCCCGTCTATGGCCACGTTTAAGAAACGCGGCCTAAGAACCTGTCTATGGCCTCATTTTTAAAATGCGGCCACAGTTAAGGAAAAGAAAAAAAAAATTTGCCAAAAAATAAAGTACGGAGGTCCTTAGGCCGCGTTTTTAGCTCAAAAAAACGCGGCCTAAGGTTCCTTCTATGGCCACGTTTAAAAAACGCGGCCTAAGAACCTGTCTATGGCCTCATTTTTAAAATGCGGCCACAGTTAAGGAAAAGAAAAAAAAAATTGCCAAAAAATAAAGTACGGAGGTCCTTAGGCCGCGTTTTTAGCTCAAAAAAACGCGGCCTAAGGTCCCGTCTATGGCCACGTTTAAAAAACGCGGCCTAAGAACCTGTCTATGGCCCCGTTTTTATGAAACGCGGCTTCAGTCCATCTTGGGCCGCGTTTTTTATAGCCACAGCTTAAAAAACGCGGCCCAAGACCCCCGCGTTTTGTAGTGGCTGACCCATCGAGACCCACCGTGAGCCATGCATAGTGACAACATTGACCCACCTAAAGCGTAATTGGGGCTCGAGAGTTGCCGCAAGACACAGTGGCATATCACACACACACACTCTCTCTCTTTCTCTCTCTCATCAAGACAGCAATCACAGACCCATGGCTATCGCTACACCACTAACAAATCCATGACCGTTCAACCATATCTACTTTGGCGATCCATCGTGACACTGTGATACCTCTCTCTCTCTCTCTCGCTCTCTCTCTCTCTCTTACTGAGACCAATGACAAGGACAAACCTATGGCTACCACAATACCACTAACTAACCAATGACCCTTCAGCCATTGTCTCAATGACCCACCACAACACCATTATCTATTCTTCTCTCATTAAGAGTGTGTGTTTCCCCACTCCGTCCACCCCCTTAGATTTTCGTTAAATTTCATCATATTTTATTGAATCATAGTGGATTTTGATATTGTGAATTTTGTATTCGTGAACTTTTTGTGTTTTCAAAGTATTTTCACCACATCCAAACTTATGAAAATATTTTCAAAATTTATTGCCAAATACTGTAAAATAAAATTATTTCTTAAAAATAATTTTTTGCTTAAAATATCTCACATTGAAAAATATATTTTACATCAAAATGAACATGCATATTATTTATTTATAGTAAGCATATAAAACAAAATACCGTATATAATTAAAGTTATACTTTTTTGGAAAAAAAAAATTGTAACTTATACTTCTTTCTTAACATTTTTCCGAATCAAATTTATTTTATGTTTTAAATTTTAATCCTTTCCTCTTTAAACTAAATCTCGGTATGCCAATCTTACAATACACAATTATCCTTCTTAAGTGGCTATAGAAAATTTTCTCTTAAAAAAAAAAGTGGCTCTAGAAAATAGTGAACATTATATATGTCGATCACTAATTTGGCCTGAAAAATGTACCATTATCTTTCTATGTATCTACAAATTTAACTGGATAGCCTTGCACCCCTTCATTTCCAAGTTCCAATCAAATACTATTGCGTGGTTTTAAGGTGCGTTGCATTGTTGCGGAGTATAAATGCACTTTGATTTCCCATGATATATTTTGAAGTACTTTGCATTGTTCCAAGGTACACATGACCTTTGATTTCCCACTATAAATATAGCCATGGTAATTGATATATTTAAAGTTCTTTGCATTTTTGCTAAGTACCCTTGCCGTTTGATTTCCCTTTGATTTCTGTCTATAAATACATGTCTTGTATTGTTATTTTTCGCTCATAGTAGCTCAATATATTGCTCTCTTGTTATAAAAGATATTTTCAGAAACCAAATTCTTCAGTAATGGGCGGTTCTCCTATCAACCAAGATGAACTTTGTACGTTCACTTACCCTATCCAAAGCAAGGAAGTCAATACCGTACCGGAATCTGTACTGGTTTGGCCAGTGGTACGATATATTTCAGATACCAGTCAATACCGGTGTACCATTTCGGGTTTACCGCTATTTTATGTAATTAATATATATATATACACACACCCACATAACCTTGGAAATGCCCCTCATTTAAATTTAAATTTTAAATTTTATTTTATTATTTATTTTCTAAAAAAAGTTAATTTAAAAAAACGGTACTCTCAAAATCCCACCCCCAAAATCCCTCTTCTTCTTCTTCTCCTTCTCAAAATAAAATAAAAAATAAATTAAATTAAAAAAAAAAAAATCCCACCCTAACGGTCCTAACCCGGACTGAGAGAAACTCACCCCCAAAATCCCACCCTAATCCCCCAACAAACCTATTTGTATTTAAACCCAACCCTATCTCAAAAAAAAAAAAAAAAAAAAAAAAAACCAACCCATATTCTGCTCACTTCCTCACCATGGCTCAGCCAAATCTTCAAAATCACAGCCCCGAAATCAAAGAACCATCGCTGAAGATCCCAAAGCTTGGCCAAAACGGCGTCGCTGCTGAAATCTCGAAGGACCCCATTTCACTACTCAGAGTGAAAAAGCTTTCTGAGCTGCCTTCGGCCACTCCCTAAACCCAAAAAGAAATCGTTTTCGGCGTCTCTGGCCACTGCTTGGCCTGCTCCGGGCAATTTTCGGTTGGGTAAGTTCACAAATCTTTGGATTTTTCAGTTTCAGTGTTCTTTTGGGTATTAGGCTATTAGATTTGTTTTGGAAACCAATTCCCTTGTGATTGTGAACCCAAAAAAGGACAGAATCGTGTTTTAGCCCGGTATCCATTTACTGGCCGAAATAGCCAGAATTCGCTGGTACGGCCGGTATGGCCGATATTTTTTCCAGTACAAAACAAGGGTGTACCTATATCGGTGCACTAATACAGTATATACCAACCGTACCGGCCGGTACAGTACGGTATTGACTTCCTTGATCCAAAGTTATTTCACTTTGTTATTTCGTTTCTTATTTATTCATTTTTATGTTCATATAATGTATATATTATTTTCTATGATTAAAAAAAAAGAAAAAGTACATCATATTTTCTGGCATACAAGTACTTATGTGTTGAACTCTATGATGACATCAGATTCTGAAGGTAAGAAAAGGACTCATAAATGCCAATATCCCATTCCAAAGGACCCAAACCCATCGAACATAAGGATATTATGTCAAATCTAATTCTTTTATAATTATTATTATTTTATAAAGTAGATAATAGATGATTGAATTACACTTTTCTAAAAAAATTGAGCTAGTAGAATATGCAATGCCATTCAATATGTCCTTTGCTAAGTTGTATATACTGAACAGTGAACACATTGGAATCGTGAATGGATTTGGCTTCTCAAATGAAATGCAGAAGATTTGTGTTTATCTAATGATTGCATTTTTATTGTACATACTGTATTTCAGCAATCACAAGCAAGGTTTTCAGACTCGGACCGTTCATTGAACCGTAAAAGGAAGAGGTTCAAGGTTTTTGAGGTCGAACCGAGGTCGAACCGTGATGAAGTCATAATTAATTTAATAATTAATTAAAGCCTAAATATAGATATTAAATTTATAAAACTAGAAAAAATTGACAATATATCTATATATGTGAGGGAAATTTAATGATTTTCAAGCATATATTTAATAATTAAATAAGAAAGTTAATAAAATAAAATAATAACCATGAAAACATTAAAATTTATAATTAATTTTTGAAGTAAAGTTGAATATCTTTGAAGGATTTTATTTATAATTTTTTTAATTCCTTGTAAGAGATGGATAATTTAATTAAGTAGAATAAAATTGTGTTGAGTTGTTTTTTTTTTTTTTTTTTTTTTTTTTTTTTTTTTTAAATTGCTAAGGGGTTGGACCGCACGGTTCTCACCGGTTCGTGCGGTCCAACCTCGGTTTTAATGGTTCACGAAATTAACAAAAAATTCGCTTCTTTATGCTTAAAAAACTAGTTTTCATCCCAGTTTCCAATTTTCACAATCCGACCTCCCGGTCCGGTCCGGTCCGGTTCTGAAAACTATGATCACAAGATCAATAACATTTTCCACCAACTCATTTCTTTGTTAAGATAGAGTCGTATGCTTTATTGTCTGACGATTTTCCTGGGAAGTTACTTAAAGATGCAATGTGGAGTGCTGCTAGGGCAGAAACAAAGAATTCTTTTGACTTCCACATGAATGAGTTGAAGAAGCTAGATGTGAAGGCATATGAGTGGCTTGTGAAGTTAGATGTGAGAACATGAAGTAGACATGCTTTTAATCCAAGAAGCAAGAGTGACACTCTAGTAAACAATATAGCGGAGTCTTTCAATGCTTGAATTTTGGAGGCTAGGAATAAACCAGTGTTAATAATAGTGGAGATCATAAGAGTGATGATGATGCAAAGGTTGCAAACCAAAAGAGATCATAGGAGAAGGTATAAAGAGAGGGTTTGTCCAAGAATCCATAAAATGTTTGAGAGGATAAAAAACGAGGTTATACATTACATTTCTCATTGGAATGGAGAGTCCAAATATGAGGTGGAGTATATTTATGGTGGAAGATACGTGGTGGACTTGAATGAGAGGACTTGTGGTTGTGGGAGATGGGGATTGAATGGAATCCTGTGTTTTCATGCTGCTGCTGCAATAATTGAGCATGGAAAGCAACTTGAGACTTATGTAGACATTGCTTGCAGTAAGGAGGTATTCCTTAGTTGTTATCAATGGATGGTAAGCCCACTTCCAAGCTATGAACAACGGCCAAAAACACCCTATGATCCAATCAAGTCCCCAAAATTTACAAAGAAAGTAGGCAAGCATAAAAGGGTAAGAAAGAGGGAGGTAGGAGAACCTATTAATGCATTTTGGGTGAGTATGAAAGGAACTGTCATGAAATGTGGGAATTGTTTCCAATAAGGCCATAATCAAAGAACCTGTAAAGCTCCTGATAACCCCAACAAGAAAGCTTATAAAAAGAAAAAGAAAGGGCAATCAGGACAATCACCTGAGTCTGGAGCTAAAGTGAGTCAAAAATTACCAGTAAATTTCAAGTACTACTTCGTTGAACTTTTCATCCAAATGGTTTCATTGATTGAATTTTTATTGTATGGTTGTATATTATATAGGGTACTTAGCAATCAAATATGGGTACTCATTAATCAAGTCAAAGTCGTACAAAGAAGGATGTTAGGACATATGTGATTCACTTGTTAGGAATATATGTCACTATTTTATGTAATTGGCTAATCCTTTGACAAAACGTACTTTACTTGTAATTGGGTAGATCTAGGTGTTTTTAATACTTCAAGAAACTGTGTTTCAAGATCAAGTGTTGAAGTCATCAAATCTGTCCAAGAAACAAGCTAAGAAGTGCAAGTTCATTAAAACTTGACAGCTAGCATGTGTCGAGGTTTAAGAAATTGTTCAGCCTGTGTGCTTGACACCTGCTTGACACCTCCTATCTGTCGAGGTTTAAGAAAAACAGAAATTCTAATCTATTTTCTTGGAATCCGTGAATGTGTCTTTGGGATTTCTTTTCTCCTAACTCTAGACATATAAAAGGATTATTTTAAGGACCGTCAAAGAGTTCACAAGTTGCATAAGCTTTGAGAAAAGTTTGTTCAAGCAAATTGTGACTAGAGACAAAGTTTTGCCCTAGTTCATCTCTTCTGAAGAAGTTGCTGTGTTTGTACACTGTAGGGTTTTGTGACCAAGCATCTTCTTGATCTTCATCGTGTGGATGAACTGAAGAACTTTGCAGCCAACAACCTTCTCTATTGGTGATTGAAGTCGCGTACTAGGATCTGCACAATTGGTTAGTCACATACTTGGGAGCTGTGCATTAAAAGGAAAAATTGTCATTGCTAAAGGTTTAACTGTTGGTTGGTATAAGGTACTGAGATTCTTTTACTTGTAACTACTTGTTGTGATAATAGTGGAATTTTGGGAGTGGTGACCTGAAAATCACCCGGTGGGGTTTTTGCCGTGTTCATAAACAAATCACCGTGTCAATTTATTTTCTGCTACATACTTAGTTTATTGGTGATTTGTTTATGCTACCATGTGTTTGCATGTTAATTTGATTAATTTATAAACTTGGCCAATTAATCAATTAATTTATTAGAAGGGGTTAATACATTTTTGGCCTATCAAGTGGTATCAGAGCAGGCACACTCTAATTAAGTTTTAATCTTTGCTGTGTGATCCATTGATCTCTGTTTGTCATGGATAAAGGACAGTCTTTAATCATACCTCTTTTATTTGATGGCACTAACTATGCATACTGGAAAGTACGTATGAGAGCTTTCTTAAAGTCTTTAGATAAGAAAGTGTGGCAAATTGTTGAGATAGGCTGGACCAAGCCGAAGGAAGCGTCGGTTGATTGGGATGATGCCAAGATTAAGGCGACAAACTTCAATAGCAGGGCATTAAATGCTTTATTCATTGCAGTCACCAATGAGGAGTTTAAGAAGATATCCTCAACTGAAACTGCCAAGGAAGCTTGGACCATTCTCCACACAACCTATGAGGGAATAAAGGCTGTCTAGGATTCGAAGCTACAGAGGCTCACTACTAGCTTTGAAGAGATTAAGATGGAGGAGGATAAGTCGTTTGATAAGTTCTATGCAAAGCTCAAAGACATAGTGAACTCAGCGTTCAACCTTGAGGAAACCATTCTTGAACCCAAGATTGTGAGAAAGGTGCTCAGATCTCTGCCCGAGAGATTCCATGCCAAGATCATGGCGATAGAGGAATCAAAGGATATTGACAAGATTCCTTTGATAGAACTGGTTGGTAATCTGCAGACCTACGAGCTAGGGTTATCAAGGATAGGCAAGTCGGGTAAGGGCAAGAGTATGGCACTGAAGGCCAAGAGTAGTGACATGGATGAGCCTTCCGACGATGAAGATTCCAATATGAAGTCCTACATCACTAGGCAGTTCAAGAAGCTTATGAAGAATACCAATGGAAAGGGCTTCGACAAGGACTGTAGGCAATCCAGTTCTTCTTAGGTCAAGAGTTAAGACAAAGGGAAGAAGGATGCAAGGGATGGCAGTCAGTACACTGTTCCCGTAGGACCTAAGTGCTTTGGGTGTTAAGGTTTCGGTCACATGAAACAGGAGTGTCCTACATATCTCAAGAGCATTGGGAAGAGCAAGGCACATGCTACTACTTTGAGCGACATCGAGCCTGAGGATTATTTCGACAATGAGGATGACGGAATCTTGAATGCCTTCATTACCACTGTCAATCCTACTGATAGGATTGTTGAAGATGTGGATGAAGAAAAGGAATTGGAGGAGTCCAAGTTTGAAAAGATGGATGATCATAATGATATCCATACAGCCTATGAGAAATTATACAAGATTTCTGAGAAATATGAGAAACTTTATAGGCTGACCATTAAGAAGCTTAGTAATGTGGAACTTGATCATGAGGAGCTTTTCACAAAATTTGATAAGGCTAATCAGACTATTGGAGCACTGAGGTTTGAGAACAATTTCTTGGCTGAGAAGACTAAGAAGCTTGAAGCGGAGCTGTTTCAAGTTAGAGCTCAATTGGAGAGGACTTCAAGTGCAAAACTTGATGAGATGCTCAGTCTTTAGAAATCTGCTTCTGATTGAACAGGTTTAGGGTATGGTATCTCTTCTTCTAAAATTGCTTTTACTAGTACTACTGTTTTTGTTCCTCATAGTAATAATGTTGAAATTGAGAACAATGATGTTAAAACTAATTTAGCTAGTGAGAACATAGACAATGGTAAATCTATCTTAGGAGCACCCTTTAAGCAAGATAAGAAGGAAGCTAAGAACCTTAGGGCTAAGAAGGCTAATTCTCAAAAGTCTAAACAAAAGAAGCAGCATCTCTGTCATCCTTGTGGAGTTGCTGGTCATACTCGACCGAATTGCTATAAGTGGCTAGCCACTTAACAAAGCAACGACATGATAACATCTGGGAACCAGAATCAGCTTTAATCCTCTCTTGCTCCTCTTGGAGATCTTCTCAAAGCCCTTATGTTCCTTTTGAACTTGAACGGTTTTAATTCTTCCCCCTCACCGCCAGTTCAAGGATTTAATCAAAGGAAAGGTTCTTCCAGGGTGTGGAAGGAAAAGGGCTCCAAGTGATTCTATCACTTTTTTCTTTCTCTCTTCTTGTTTTTGTGCGTGCATTATTTGTGTGTTTTGCTTTCAAGTTTTGAGTCAGTCTAGTTTTATGCTTTGCTTTGTTTTAATATGTTTTTGTTTGGTTATTTTTCAATTTTTCTTTGTTTTGTTTTTCATATAAAAATAAATAAATAAAAATTGAAAAATCAGAAAAATACAAAAACAGTGTGTGTTTTGTGTACATTGGTACTTGTGTACCTTGGATGGCCATTGAAACAAAGTTTTTTAAACTTTATATCTTTTGTAGTTTAGATGAGCATCTCTGTGCACAACTAAGCAAGTGAGCTTTGTAGCTCTTGTTTGTGATGAGTAAGATTAAATTATCTCTTGTACTTAACACTCGTATTACTCTTTTTGACTGGAATAATTAGAAAATCCTAAGAGAAAGGCATAAATAACCATCTCACCACTGTAATCCGTCAATCATGAAATAATATTTGTATGCTTCGGCATAGCAAAAGTGCAATGTCAATGACATTTGTGTGCTTCGGTATAGCAAAATTGGAATGTCAAAAGCTTAACATAATTGGGTATTTCTTTTCTATCTCTTATATGCCCATTCATGATTTGCTAAAAAGAAAAATACGCAAAGAAAAATAAAAAGCAGAAAGCTCAAAATACTTTAAATATAATTGCAAGCGTGTCTTCTAGGAGATGTGGGAGTTATAGGATGTACCTTTAAGGTGATAGACTCCATCAAACAGTTATGATTATGTGTGAGTTAAAGTGATTTTCTCATATCTCAAATCGTCATAACATATATACACTTATGCAATCTTGCGATGTTTTTCACATACAACACGCATTATTCTTTGCTACTCTTGATACATGTGCAGGTACAATGTAATTTGGCCATCACAAGGTTTTACATGTGTTTATGTATGCTCACTAAACTGTCTTGACTTATTTTTTAAATATAACATTGGTTAGACCTATTTAGTGTGTGTTTCTAGGATCCATGTGCTTAAAATTACTATTGAGAGATGATTTTGAGAGGTTTAATTTGGTGTTAGGATCATTGGTTGAGTTGCATGCTTGATTGCATTCATGTCTGTATTTTTCTCTTCTTGAAAAATTGTTTTTAAAAACTAGCTCGACACCTCCTTGACACCTTCTCGACACCTGGCTATCTGTTGAGCTTCCAAGCTTTTTCTTATCACAATCTCGACACCTCCTCAACACCTGGTGGATCGATCGAGAAAGTTCCTATCCCCTTAATAGCTTCTCGACACCTGGTGGATCAATTGAGCCTTATCTCTTGTGTTTGATGTTTTTGTACCTCGAAACTTTCTCGACACCTGTATCTGTTGACGGCCAAATCCTCAACACTTGGCTCGACACCTCTCGACACCTTCATCTGTCGAGCTTTATTGAGGTTCTATGTATTCTTCCTCGTGTGATCCGAACCTCATTTCTCTCGATCTCTCTCTCGATAGCTCTATCTCTTCATCTCCTAAACACTTTCATATCACTCCTAATCTTCTCCTTAAGGTTTCTTCAAGCTTTTTCAAGAGTTTCTTCACTTGGTAAGCTTCTATTCTCTCATTCTTCATGCATTTCATGTTTTGAAACCTAGGTTTTGGGGATTTTGAAAAATTTTGGAGTTTTTCAAAATTGATGAGTGTTTGTTGAAATTTTGGGATGGGTTTTGCTTAAAGGAGTTAAAAACTTCATACATTGCATTTCATATGCATTATAGCTGTATTTTCATGCATTTAGTTATGTGTTATACATGTTGAATAGTTTGTGTGCTGGTAGGATTGGATTGGGCTGAGCCCATGATGCAATTTACCTTGCATGTCACATGTTCATGCATTTCCCATGCATATGTACTCCATTTCAATATACTTGTCATATTTGAATTGTTTTGGAGCTTTTCTAATTGTCTCTTTTCCTCTCCCTCTCTTTCTGTTTACATTAGTCGTGTCTATGGCACCTAAGCGTAAATCTACTTTGGCTCGGAACCCTCTTCGTTCCAGGAGAACTTTTCTAGATGCAGTATTCATTCAGAACGCCAAGTCATTCTGGCGGATTTAGCTGACACCAAACTCCCTGATGTCATTCATAATCAAGAATGGGAGTCACTATGTGACGACCCGGTCACTTGTCCTTTCGTGCTTATCTAGGAGTTTTACACTAACATGCATGGAATTGATCGTTCAGTACCTCTTTTCTTCACTCGTGTTCAAGGTATGCGCATTCCTGTCACATCATAGCTTGTTGCGGATGTGCTTTGTGTTCCTAGGGTGGAGTTTCTTAACTACCCTAGTTGTGAGCGTTTGAGGACTGTGTCCAAAGATAAGCTCAAATCCGCTTTTTGTGAGCGTCCTTTTGAGTGGGGTGAGCGCCAGTTCACTTACTGTTCGGGATTTGCAAAAGGCCCTCGGTTTTTTAACATAGTGATGACCTTTGTACTCCATTCTCTCTCTCATTATAATTCCATTACAGAGCCTCGTGCTCGGTTTTTGTTATCCCTCCTTGAGCATCTTACTATTGATTTCCCTTCTCATTTTATTCTTTCCATTATAGATGTTCATCTGGATTCGACGTCTCGTGATAAGCTCATCTTTCCTTCCGTTATCACGAAGATATTATGCCATTTTTCCGTCCCTTTTCTTATGTCCAACCACTTCACTCACATTTGTGTCATAGACTATGCTATCGTTAAATGTAACGAGGAGCAGAATAGGTCGTGACAGATGGATTGAGCAGCTCCCACCCGTCTGGCTCCATCTCGATCTGCTCAATCCACATCCACTCCCTCCTCTTCCACGAGCGATGTGTCACTAGGAGACATCATGGCGCAGCTTTAGTGCATGGATGCTCGCCTAGATACACTCTCTACAAAGTTATATTAGGTGAACGTCTGTGTTGGTTGCATTGCTAGATGGTAGGCGATCATGGGCGGTTTTGCTCCTGAGGCTTCTCTTCCAACTCCTCTAGTGGCTTTGATTCTGATTCTGAGGATGATGATGATGGTGATGACGATAATGCTTCTGATGATGATGATGGAGATGCTAGCTCTACCGATGAGATGTCTACTTGACACTCGTGACAAAAAGGGGGAGTAATTTTGGTATATGAGAGTAGTTATACTTAGGGGGAGAGTTAGTATAGGACATTTTTTGTTAGGGGGAATGTTGATATCTTGAGGGATGTAGTAAGGATTTTATGTATCTTTTCTTTTCTTTCTTTTATAGATACATTGTTCTTGTACCTTAGGTCTTGTGACTATTTATTGATATACATTGTACTTATTCTTCTCCATATGTGGATGTATGTTTTTCTTTCACCTACCCCTTACATGTGTTGTTTCTTTTCTCTCTTTATGCACATGCTTCTTATTACTTGTATGCAATCTGTTATTTCTATTTCACACAAAGATGCCTTGATGTGTTTTGTTTAAAGTGTTTCAGAAATACAGGTTGACAAAGTCTACTTGCCATAAACTCCCTTTTTGCAAAGTTTTTCAAGAGTTTGTGTTAGGATAGATTTTATTGTATTCAACAATTGAGTATGAGTTGAGTGATTTATGACTTCTCTCATATGTTCATTTGTTTGTTGTGGTTTTACCAAAGGAGGAGATTGTTAGGACATATGTGATTCACTTGTTAGGAACATATGTCACTATTTTATGTAATGGGCTAATCCTTTGACAAAAGACACTTTACTTGTAATTGGGTAGATCTAAGTGTTTTTAATACTTCAAGAAACTGTGTTTCAAGCTCAAGTGTTGAAGTCATCAAGTCTGTCTAAGAAACAAGTTGAGAAATGCAAGTTCATTAAAGCTCGACAACTAGCATGTATCGAGGTTTAAGAAGTTGTTCAGCCTGCGTGCTCGACACCTCCTATCTGTTGAGGTTTAAGAAAAACATAAATTTAGATCTATTTTCTTGGAATCCGTGAATGTGTCTTTGAGACTTCTTTTCTCCTAACCCTAGACATATAAAAGGATTATTTTAAGGGCCATCAAAGAGTTCACAAGTTGCACAAGTTTTGAGAAAAGTTTGTTCAAGCAAATTGTGACCAGAGACAAAGTTTTGCCCTAGTTTATATCTTCTGAAGAAGTTGCTATGTTTGTGCATCGTAGGATTTTGTGACCAAGCATCTTCTTGATCTTCATCGTGTGGATGAATTGAAGAACTTTGCAGCCAACAACCTTTTCTAATTGGTGACTAAAGTCACGTACTAAGATCCACGCAATTGGTTAGTCATGTACTTGGGAGCCATGCATCAAAAGGAGAAATTGTCACTACAAAACAAGTCCAATTGTGTATTGGGGTAAGGGTTCAACTGTAGGTTGGTATAAGGTATTGAGATTTCTTTACTTGTAACCGCTTGTTATGATAATAATGGAATTTCGGGAGTGGTGACCTGAAAATCACCTGGTGGGATTTTTGCCGTGTTGGTTTTTCTCATTCGTAAACAAATCACCGTGTCAATTTATTTTCCACTGCATACTTAGTTTATTGGTGATTTGTTTGTGCAACCACGCATTTGCATGTTAATTTGATTAATTAATAAACTTAGCCAATTAATCAATTAATTTATCACAAGAGGTCAATACATTTTTGGCCTATCAAAGGATAACACCAGTGGAAGGAAGAAGGACAAGGAAAAGTCTAAGACCTAGTGGTAGCAAGAAGAAAACTAATTTTTTAGTTCGATATTTTGTTTAGTGATACATGAAAGTTCAAAAACGTGTACAAAAACACTTTTGAACGTTTAGACCCCCAAAAACCAATTTAATCAACACACGCAATATGTTAAACAATAGTGTGCGGAAACTTAACATATGCTATAACATGGTATTGATTAAACAACTATCTAAGCCACAACAAAATAAACCACAGCAGATAATGTAAAGGCAGAGATAGAGAGGAAGAAAGATGCAAACACAGCGATAACACCAGATATGTTATCGAAGAGGAAACCGAAGACCTCGGCGAAAAACCTCTCCGCCGCCCTCCAAGCGGTAATCAATCCACTAGAAAATACAGTTGGGATACAAGGACAGCAATAGACCCTCCAAGCCTAATCTACCCAGTGCACCTAAGCCCTCCAAGCTTCTTGCTCCAACGAGGTTGCGCCGAACCTTTTTCTTTTCTAGCTTTCCGGATTCCGCTACTTCACCGTAGCATCAACCAATAAAGATTGGCTCCTTCCTAACTGCTTCCCAGAACTCCAAACGACTGTCTCACAGAGATGATAATGGTGAGAACCAGGTTTGGTATAAAGGCCTCTCAAGGATTTGACTATGGAGAGGAAGAGAGTGAGGGATTTTGATGAGACTCTAAGGTAGAGATTGTGGGTAAAACAATCTGGTTTTTCTTTAGGGTTTCTCTCTCAAAATTCTCTCTGGAAGCTCTCTTTCAATCGTGGGTTAAAAGGGTATTTATACTGAAGAGGAGTGGAATGCGAAACGTCAGGTTTTTCCAAAACAGGGGTGGCTCGCGGCTTGACCTCGCGGCTTGACTAAGTCGCGAGTTCCAGTCGCGAGTTAACCGTATGGCCAGTTGTCCTGTTTTGTCCTGTAGTGCTCCAGCTAGCATGACTGTTCATCTTCCAGCATGCTTGGCACGTGTGCAGATTCTGGCGGGTTGAAGCCGCGAGTCCAGTCGCGAGTCCCAGCCGCGACTCTCTGTTTTCTTGCACACTCTTGAGCAATCTTCACACTATCTCACTCACTACCCTTACAACAATCCCACCTAAATACAGGGTTACTAAATGCTGAATTACAAGCAAATTTGGCACGGAATAAAGCCAATTAGATGGTTGAATAAATTCAACCTTACAATCTCCCCCTTTGGCTATTCCGTGACAAAACCCTAAAACAGACTCTAGACTTAACATGTGAGTTGGGAACAGTTGATCAAAACTCACTCACACCTAATTCTAGAAGCTGTGAAGCACTTGAAACATATGAACATAAACTCCTGAAACACAACAATACACCATGATCATTGTAAGCAGAAAATTATTAATGCATATGAAACAGGCAAAAAGAGATCAAGCATAAGATGGAGTTAATGAACAAACCATGGCTTGATCAACCAAGTGAACACCACAAGGTAGTGATCACAGTGTTCATTCACACTTGGAATGAACACAAAGACATACAAGTTAACAAGCACAAGGCAAGACACTTGTATGCTCAACACTCAACCAATGCATAGCACACAAGGCATATGCATCTAGGAACAATCCTACAAGGGCACAAGAGTGACAGTACATAAACCACAATGCTGAACATTTAGATTTAAAATACTGAATTCACATAGCATAAAGGCTGCACTTAAGCATGGTACATACCACAAGGCCTACAAACTATGCATAAAACATAAACCCTCAAAGCTTACAAAAGCATATGGGTACAAACTAACAAATACCTGAATAACATCATCAAACATATATAAAAGTTTATCCAAGAGTATAAGAGGAGAGTTAGAAACAGTTATACACCAAAACCCAGTGTATTAAAAACATAAAAACCATAAAAACACTAATTACTCCCCCTCAACAAATTACTCCCCCTCAAGAGCTGCTTTTCTGCTTCAATTATCAATGAACTTTCTCCCCCTTTTTGACATAGAATGGCCAAAGGGTCACTGGTCATGCTGAGTTGTGAAGCTGTCAAGTGTAGCAGCCAAAACATCAATCTGGTCTTGCATGAATAAAATTAGTTTAACTCATTCTCCTTTATCACAGCATTTGAATAAAATTCTCTAATCAGAGGTTCACACACCAAAGGAAAATCACTTAAAAGTTTGTCCCATCCTCTTCCTTCAAAACAACTGGGAATAAAAGTTTGTCTTAAATCATCCAAATCCACAAATCTCTCTTGAATGATTCCTGCATTCAAGAAGTTATCCTTGTATCTCTCAAAATGATGAACTGACCTAAACAATCTAGGATCCATCTTAAGTCTTTTGTCAGCCTTCTTCGCAGTAGATTTCTTCTTCTGAGGTGAAGGAGCCATCTGTGAACAATCAGAAAAGGCCACAACAACATATAACAATATATGTGCACAATCAGTCAGTACCATGTATTTAACAGAGAAAGATATCAATCAAACAAGTGAACTTCAAACACTTAACCAGCAAGCAATTTAGTTCAACCATATAGGTAAACTAATCCTAGGATAGGAAACACATGTACAACATGGTGAAGCTATCCTGAAGGCAAATAAATGACATTGAGGCAGATTATGGAAAATGATATGACATACACACAAAACATTGAGCCTAACAGAATCGTCCCACAGATTAACACACATGCACATCTTGCAAAGGAAAAACACACAATTTCAACAGAACCAAAAGTAACATCTCAACAGCTCATAGTTCAGAATGAAATGAAAGGAATACTTAGCTAAGCACAAGAGCAATAGGACAAAGACTATCATTAACACAAACTATAACAACAGAATCCACAAGCTAAGCAAGAACAAAAAGCAGAGACCGAAACACAAACCCATTTCAAAAACACAATCAAATGTGAAAAATCAAGGGTAAAAGCACAAAATCAAGTAGAAAAGAGTGAAAATCAGAAAACCCATACCTGGAACTCGACGATTTTGGGCTGTAAGGATGCAACACAAGAAATTGGAAAAGGGAGCACGGAGAGTTTGGGAGGGAGAGTGTTTAGAGAGAAGATGAACAGTCACAAAAATTCGAGGGAAACACTGAAAAAGTTTAAAAACTGCTCCTGTTTCTGCAAAACACGCGATTTTCGCGACTGGTTCAAGTCGCCACACAGTCGCCAGCTCAAGCCGCCAAAGTACTCAAGAGGAAAATTTTGAAAAATTTTTCTAAGTGTTTTTCGCGACTGGAAGGTCTACCCGCGAGTGAGTCGCGAGCTGAGCCGCGAAAATCTCTGAGTGAATCTCGCGACTGGACCTTCCACTCGCGAACAAGTCGCCAAAACTGACCAGCGAAGATGCGACTGAGGCACGCGACTTGACACACCCGCGACTGAGCCGCCAAAACAGGGCAAAACTGTATTTTTGAAATTTTCAGATTTTTCAGCAAAAACACTTTCCAAAAACACCTAAAACACTCAAAAATATTTTTGTGCTTGAATTAACAAAGATTGAGTATGTGAAAACACATTTTATCAAGTACAATCACACAAATGAATATGGCATTTATCAAACATAAACTTGTGTGTTGTGTGTGGATATCAACAATGAAATAGTCCTTTTTCTAATGTGAAGCTTCAATGATCAATTCAACCAAGGCATACACAATTAGCACTAGATCATGTGACCAATCTCAATTATAGAAATATGAATATATGACTTCCCACACAACTTGATAACATAACTTGGAGCCTTTCATTTGACTCCACTTTCAGCCATAACATTTGATCTTTTGAGGCAATCATCTCTCATTGTGAGAGCGATATATAACATTTTTCTTTGAAGAATAGGCCTTTGGCCTTTTTGAAAGAAATTTCACTTTTAATATAAAGTCGCTTACCCTTTTTCCTAGTCAAATACTAGAATGTGCGACAGGCTTTTGCAGCTCAATATCTCTTTTCATTTGGAGATTTACATTTAGTGAGCTCTTTTTAGCAAAAAGAATAAAAAAATGGGAAGAGATATAGACACAAGTCTATGCAAGTTTCAAGATCAACATAACCATTCACTAATCATTCATGACAAGTTTGAAGATCTATTTACAACAATCACATAGATTTCAAGATTTTTCCCAAAGAGATATGAGTGCATGAAAACAAGTAATGTTCGAAAATGCACAAAGCCATTAGCACAAAGGTACACGGCAAAACGAGTTTTAAGACAAAAACTCAACAAAGTCAATCAAGCCCTTTTGATTTTCAAATGTTTATGTAATTTTTGGATTTTTGACTTAAGAAACAAAAAGAATGATAAAACACAATTAAGAGATATTCACAAACAAACAACCAAAATCAAAAACAACAAGCATACCAAACAAACATAGTCACAAAGCATAGGAAGTATTAATGCATGGATATGTTGTAATGCTTATGCATGAGTACCCCTTTTCACCCACACGACACTTGCGTTTGGGGTGATTTCCTTAGAAGAGGATTGGGTACGGGAGTTAGGGCTTTCAAACCTTCGTGAGAAGCTTTCCAAGCAGTTGGTGAATGCACCAATCATCTTCATCACGTTCATCATTCCGGGATCTCCGTTTTGCTCTCTAGGTTGATCCCCTGCCCACGTTCTCCTATCAACTCTTGGTCCTCCTGACCTTTGAGGAGTAGCACTGTTCTTTGCTCTCAGCTTTTGGCAATTTGGTCGAGTGTGCCCTTGAAGTCCACAGTAATGGCACACATACATTCCTCTAGGACCTCTTTGTGGTCGAGGACGTGACTTGGCACGAGACTCAGACCTGCCCACATACTGATTATGATGATTCAACATCCGATGGTCCACCACATTCTTCTTCTCCTCCACCTCGAGGTTCACACTAGTAGAGTCAGCTACAACTGGATCTTTGGACTTCACAAACTTCACTTCTTTAGTGACATTTCCAGTTGAGCTACTTCCTCCGGTATATCCCAGTCCGGATTTGTCTGAGAAGCTCTTTTGAGATGATATAACATCATCAAGCTTCTTGGTGGTGACCCTCTCTATTTTTGCATTTGCTTGAACAACCTCATTCTCAAGGAATCTCACTTTAGTGTAGGCTTCGGACAGCTCACCATTAAGGGTTTCAATCTCGCATTTGGCCTCCCTATACCGGATTAGGAGACTTTTGTAGTCCTCCTCAGCCTTCTTCATCTTTCTTACAGCAGCCTTGGCCACCCTTGTGTATTCACCAGATTTCTCCAAAAGTGAGTTGTAATTTTCTTGAAGAGTAGCTGTGCTTTCTTCTTCTTCAGCTTCCGATTCTTCAACAATTCCTAGTGAGTCATCCTCACTATGTTCTCCAATTTCTTGAACAAGCAAATTTAATTCATCCGAAGACTCAACATGAGCAATAGTCATGAAAGCTGAATAGTTCCCTTCTCCATCACAGCTCTCTTCAGATTCTGAGTCGGATGAGTCTGAATCACTCAAGGTCGTGGCATACACCTTGCCTTTTGATTTCAAATAATTAGGGCATTCCCTCTTGAAGTGTCCATGCCCGTTGCATTCAAAACAAGTAACACCTTGTGTGGATTGGGATTCTTTTCCATCTTTCCTCTTGAAATCCCTCTTCTCCCTTCCAGAATTTTGGAAATTTCTCTTATCATCAAATTTTCCATTGTTTTTGAATTTCAAAAACTTCTTGAAATTTTTAACAAGATAGGCTACATCCTTGTCCACCATATCTTCTCCCGAAGAGCCTTGATCTTCCACCTTTTCATTAACAGTCTTTAGAGCAATGGATTTACCCTTCCGTTGATTTGGCAGCGACATTTCATAGGTTTGTAGAGAACCAACCAGCTCTTGAACCTTGATGTCGTCAAGATCCTTGCTCTCTTCAATGGCTGTTACTTTGGCACGGAAGCTTTCCGGCAATGATCGAAGGATCTTCCTTACAATCTTGGAATCCTCCATCTTCTCCCCCAAGTTAAACTTGCTGACAACTACTTCATTTAACTTCCCATAGAACGAGTCGAAAGACTCATCCTCACTCATCTTGAGCTCCTCAAACCGAGTGGTCAGCATTTGTAACTTGGTATCTTTCACCTTCTTCGTGCCTTCATAAGTTGTTTCCAGAATCTCCCATGCATCTTTGGCAATAATAATGTGAGAAATCCTGTGAAATTCATCTGGAGACACACCACAGAAAATAGCATTTAGTGCTTTACTGTTAGCATTAGATGCAGTAAGTGCTGCCTTATCCCATGTGGATTTGGCTGCTTCAGGTTTGGTCCAACCCATCTCAACAGCATCCCACACGGATTCATCAATGGAGCATAAAAAGGCTCTCATACGAACCTTCCAAAATGCATAATTACTTCCATCAAAATATGGAGGTGCATTAAGGGATTGAGACCTATCCATCTCAAAAAGAAAGGGGGTCAAGGATCACACAATGGTAATGAAACCAAACAGATGTGTACCCGCTCTGATACCAATTGAAAGTTCAAAAACGTGTACAAAAACACTTTTGAACGTTTAGACCCCCAAAAACCAATTTAATCAACACACGCAATATGTTAAACAATAGTGTGCGGAAACTTAACATATGCTATAACATGGTATTGATTAAACAACTATCTAAGCCACAACAAAATAAACCACAGCAGATAATGTAAAGGCAGAGATAGAGAGGAAGGAAGATGCAAACACAGCGATAACACCAGATATGTTATCGAAGAGGAAACCGAAGACCTCGGCGAAAAACCTCTCCGCCGCCCTCCAAGCGGTAATCAATCCACTAGAAAATACAGTTGGGATACAAGGACAGCAATAGACCCTCCAAGCCTAATCTACCCAGTGCACCTAAGCCCTCCAAGCTTCTTGCTCCAACGAGGTTGCGCCGAACCTTTTTCTTTTCTAGCTTTCCGGATTCCGCTACTTCACCGTAGCATCAACCAATAAAGATTGGCTCCTTCCTAACTGCTTCCCAGAACTCCAAACGACTGTCTCACAGAGATGATAATGGTGAGAACCAGGTTTGGTATAAAGGCCTCTCAAGGATTTGACTATGGAGAGGAAGAGAGTGAGGGATTTTGATGAGACTCTAAGGTAGAGATTGTGGGTAAAACAATCTGGTTTTTCTTTAGGGTTTCTCTCTCAAAATTCTCTCTGGAAGCTCTCTTTCAATCGTGGGTTAAAAGGGTATTTATACTGAAGAGGAGTGGAATGCGAAACGTCAGGTTTTTCCAAAACAGGGGTGGCTCGCGGCTTGACCTCGCGGCTTGACTAAGTCGCGAGTTCCAGTCGCGAGTTAACCGTATGGCCAGTTGTCCTGTTTTGTCCTGTAGTGCTCCAGCTAGCATGACTGTTCATCTTCCAGCATGCTTGGCACGTGTGCAGATTCTGGCGGGTTGAAGCCGCGAGTCCAGTCGCGAGTCCCAGCCGCGACTCTCTGTTTTCTTGCACACTCTTGAGCAATCTTCACACTATCTCACTCACTACCCTTACAACAATCCCACCTAAATACAGGGTTACTAAATGCTGAATTACAAGCAAATTTGGCACGGAATAAAGCCAATTAGATGGTTGAATAAATTCAACCTTACAATACACATCTACGGATGGGGACAATATACGTTTGTTTTACAATTATTCTGGAAAAGCGTAATTATTGATTCATTGGGTGTAATCTTTTTGGCAAAAAATATACAATTTGTAAACACTCATTTGATATTTAAACTCGTGGCAAATTGAGATCCTTTTAAGAATACTAATGGAGCCAATATACTTTTGTTTTTCAATATTGCTGGAAGAGTGTAATTTTTGATTCATTGAGTACTATTTCTTGGCAAACAATATGCTATTTGTAAGCACTCATTGATATTTCAATTCATAGAAGATTGAGACATATTCAATTTTTGGTGTTTATGTAATGATATTAGTTCATTACAAATTTGAATTACTCTGATGACAAGATTTATTTTCTATTTTCTATGGGGATGTAAAAAATTGATAGTTTTTTTTAATAAAGAAATTGAAGAGCCTTAGAGTTATTGCATAAAGTACAATTTGGACAAGGACTTCCTCATCCCTTTATTCCAATGCAAAAACAAAAAGTGCACCTTAAACTAATCCCATTTAAGTTAAAAATTAACCCAAATTGAGAACTACATGAACCTTTCCCTTTGTCATAGTTACAACAATATCTTGTTAATCACTGAACACTATCAAAAAAATTAATCAAATTGGGTACAAAGGTGTGGAAGCAGAATACTAGTTCCATTCTTATTATGTCACAAACCATTTTTTTAGTACTCATACATAAATAGTCACTTCAAATGACATCCAACATTAACACTCGGACTTAAACAAAATCCTCTTATGCTTTGCAACTTTGTTCTTTTTGCTACCACTAGCACCTTGGCCTTTCCCTTGTCCTTCTTGCTTCCACTAGCACTATTCTTCTCTGTATGAATTTGACTTGATTGTTGAGTACCCATACATGATTGCCAAGTACCCTATATAACAATACAACCACAATATCAATGCATTATTTTGAGGGAGTGACAATGGACATTCATCCATGAATGCAACACAAAATTAACAAGAAGATCAATAAAAAGAGCTTAATGGGAAAAAAATAAAAATAAAAAAAGAACAATAACAATATAAAGAACACCTTGGTAATTGCTCCCTTAAAGCTAAACTCCCCATCCATTAGCTAAATTGTTCCCTCAAAGCTAGATATTTTTACTAGTCTACTTATTTAAATAAAATAATATAGATAAATAAAATAAATAAAAAATAGATGAACACATAACCAATAGCCCAGCAACAACACTTAAAACAACCCCCATATATGTCACTGAAGTACAAATAGCTACATTTGCAACCACACTACACAAATACAAGTCCAACAGGGTAGTTAAACCCCAAGTTTGAAAATTAAACCAAACCAAAAAATTGCAGAGAATAGAGATGTAAAGAAACAACATAAAAAACTTCAGTTGGGCTAAATCCTACTCCTGGGCAATGCCTACACAAGTGAATCCAATGAGAATAGTAATGCCACATTCAAAGAGTTTGTGAAGGACACGAACAAGATGAACTCAAATGGTGAATCATTTAAAGGTTTCTGCATTGAAGGCTTCCATAAGGTGCTGGAACCATTTAGAAGAAGAAATTTTGAAAAAGAAAATGTTACAGTTTAAACAACTAAATGTAATATAACCACAGCTTTTTAAAATTTTCTTATGCAATTTCTAATTTCAATTAGTTTATATGAAAGCACACATAAACCCATCCATGAAAATTATTTTCAAGTAATTGCAAACCTATCTAAAATCCTAACAAAAAACGAAAACCCATTAGAACACTAGTCATATCTCTCTTAGGCAATTCATCAAACAGTTGTATAGCATACTCAAAACTAGTTTTTATCAAATGAAAATTTCACCACAGCCAACTCTATCCAATCCACCACAGGTCTTGAAACACTTGGATAAGTGTAAAGTGTAAAGGGTAAGCTTGAAAATTAAATCAAACAAAAAAAATTGCAAAAATTCGAACATGGAGATTGAGATTAGAAAAAGAAAGAGTAGGAAAAAAAAAAAAAAAAGCATACTAGTGGCAAGACGATTGTAAGACAAACACTCTGGCACCAAAGAGTAGGTTATCACCAAGGTTCAAGATTCTAGTTCCACAATCTATCATCTTCCTCTCTCTAAACCTAGCCTTTTCTCTCCCTCCCAACTGAGCTGATTCACCTTGGTAATTTTTGTGTGCTTCTCACGTGATTTAAATGTTAGTTTTTTAACACCAAATTATGAATTTGACAGGTTTGAATAGTTTAAGGAGTAAATTGGCCGATATAAAAGTTCTAGGGGTCTTTTGGCTAGTGGATGAAAGTTTAGGGGTGTATGAACATTTTCCCCTATACTTAATAATAAAAATAATACTTATTAAATGTATTTGCCTAGATATTAGAAACTAAAAGATCAAGGTGCTAAGGCTACAAAATGGCCACATTACCTGTACTTGACTTGATAGCTTATCAAGATAAATATTTCAAGGGTAAATTCCATAAACATATCCTGAGGTTTGGCTTAAGGCTAACCAGGTCCAACATATTTCAAGCCAAACCAATTTGGTCCCTAAAGCTAATTTAATCCTAGACACCATTAGCCACATTAGTTTCTCTCCCTTCTCTTCTCCGTTAGTCTCTTCTTTTTTATCCTTCCCTTACTCTCTTTCTCCCTAAACTCAGTTTTTTCATATCCACATACAAACAACAATCCAATTCTACTCATACCAAAACTCAGGCAACTCCACAACAGCAAACCCAAAACCAAAAAATCAAACCAACCACTGTAGCAAAACTACAACCATAGCAAAACTACCACCATAACAAAACCCACAACCACCCTTACCCCTACCCCAACAACAAATCCAACCCCATATCAAAGCCCACCACCACAGAAAACCACCACTAACCACAATATCCAAACAACCCACAACAAATCCAAACCCATATCGAAACCCACAACCATTGGCCACAAAACCCAAACAACCGACAACAAACCCACCATTTAACAGTATCCACAACCACCTCCAAAGCAAATCCACCACCATCGGAACCCACCACCACTAAAAACCCAAATCCAAAAAAACCCACAGCAAATCGAAAGCCACCACTAGTAACCCACAGCCAAACCAAACCACTAGCCCACACACTACTTCCCATGCTTGAGAGAGAATAGATAGCTAACCCAAACCACCAACCCAATAAGGGTTAATTCGGCCAAGAAAAGAAAATAGAACAAGTAAAGGAAAAAGAAAATAGAAAGAGAAAGTTAGAGAGAGAACCATCTTGGTTGTAGCTTGCAACAACTATGGCTTGCCAGTGGTAGCCATGAGATTTTGGGGGATTAGAGTTTAGGGTTAGGGAGAGGATGAGAAAAGGTTGAGATTAGAGATCAGAGAAGAGAGAGTGTCGAGAGAGATGAGAGATGAGAGACTTAAATGACTAACGGACTTAAATTGTGAGTAGGGACCAAATTGGTTAGTTTTGAAAAGTTTTGGACCTAGTTGGTATTAGCCCAAACCTTAGGGTAGGTTAATGTAATTTACCCATATTTCAAAAGTCTTCAACTTTTAAGTGTTCTTATTTACTTATTATGTTAGTGCACGCAGTTGGTAGGTGAACAAAACAATAAAAGAAGCAAATGAGAAGAATAGGAAGCAAACACAAATGATGAAGACGAAGACGCAGTAGTAGTTGGGGAGAGGGTGATCATCGACTTGAAAATCACTAGAGACATAGTGGTGAGTGGCAAAGACAACAAAGACCCATGTTTGATTTTTTTCCTTTTTCCGGTCCGGTATTGATTCCTAGTTGAAACATCCGATTTTCTCCGCAACGTTTGGTATAGTCCGGTATTGGCCGGTATTTTCAGTGGCATGATATGGAGGTGTTTCTATTCTGGTTGACTGATCGGTAGGATAAATATCGATCATACCGGCCGATATAGTATGGTATTCACTCCTTTGGTGATTACACCAAAAGATATTAATAAACTTTCTTTTAGTGATTTGCACTAAACCTAAAAGTGCTCGGAAAGGAGGTGATGCAATGTATAAATTTCTCTAGCACCTTTTCTTGGGAAATTAAGTCCTCTTAATTTGGAGAGGATATTGTCGAGCTCTTTTTATGTAGGATAGTTAATCCATCATGCTTCAATATGGTCAAAGTAGTTTGCACCTATTGTGGTTGTATTGGTACAATTTATTATGAAAAAATGCCAAAAAGACAATCATTTTACTTGAAAAATTATACTATTAATCAGAGTTTCAACTTGTAATTCATCTGTTTTAACTTTGAATTTGATCGATGAACTATCATTTTGAAGGGATTTTCATGATACTTAAGATAGATAAAAATTTATCTCAATCGGAAGGTAGGATCAAAATGTCACACCCCAAACCCAAAAGGGTCCAAACCATGAGAAAAACACTAATTAGACTTGATCTTGTATAGACTTCTTTAATCGCACAAATCTCGAATTTGTGACTTACCCCTAGCAACTTGAATCTTGTTGTTAGATGCAAAGTTCTTCACTACACACTAGTAGAAGAGAAAGTAACTTGGTTACAAAACCCTAAGGCATGTAAGAACGTAGTAACATCACAAGAAGTATGTAGATTCTCTATGTAAGATGACGGCTATAAAATAAAGTTTTTATATCATCTAGTAGGTTAGAGAACAAAACCCTAGAAAAGCCTAGTCATCATGGGCTGAAAATCATATTTGAGAATTCTAGATCTGCAAAACTCACTAGATCGAGATGTATCGAGCCTCATTAGTTCTCGATAGATGCAGGTATTGAGCCACCCATTTTTAGCTTTTTCACATTTGTTTCTTTGTACAATTTCATACCTTCAATACTACCACTTGAAAAACCTTTTGAGGTGTTTTAAAATATTCTTGAATCCACTTAGATCTACTCAAATATATGTAAAATGCATTTTGTCAAAGAATATGCCTACTACATAAAAATATCGCCCTAACAATAAACATAAATAATCTATATATAATCATTAGCATATTTTAACTTAAAACTTAAAAGTTTCATTTAAATATAGTAAATTCAAACAATATCACTTGAAAAATAAAGAGTAAATAGAGATAATAAATTAATGTATAATGTTGACACCTAGGCCTTGAACGGCTGGAAAACCGCCGTTTGGCCTATATTTGACCACTTGTTGTGGCGACGCTCCCGCATGTGCGGGGCCCATTGGAGGCCCCTTTCGATAATTGTGTGGTTTGCGTGGAGTTTTGGGTGCTCTCTCTCTCGATGGAGGAAGGTTGGTCTATCTTTGGAGGTGTGGTAGGAATCTTGGCCAAATTTTAGGTGACTATCAAAGGTAAGTGAAGTCGTCTCCAATCATTGAGTTTTTGTAAGGTGTGATTGGTCACCTGTTTATAGTTGGTTTTATTACCAATCCTAGGCTAAGAAAAATGGATTTTTCCTAATCTAATGTGGATGGCAAAAAATCTTGATTCTTGAGTCCGAAAGTTTGGTTACGTGTGGGGAAGTTATTAAGCACCCCACAACGTCTGTCCAAGGACAGTCTTTTGTTTTGATAAAACCTTAATTTTCAGAGATTGGCAGTAAAAAACATGACTTTGGCATTGGCTTTCGGGGCTTTGCATGCATGGGGGGCTTTGAGGTTTGGCTTTTGAATGGGTGTGGTCCTAATCTATGCTTTCCTAAGGCATTCAGGCAAAGTACCAGATTTCCATAGCGAAAATCCGGTGACATGTCACCTTACTTTCACGGCAAAAATTAGACATTGCTTTGCCTTAGGTGACATGGAATGTGACAATCACACCGAGAGGGGCAAGCAGGTTTATAAACATAAAGGCATGGGAGAACGCAAACCCAAGCATACAAGCATGTGACCGACATGGACATAGGCATAGGAGCATAGAACATGCATACAAACATGTAGATCTAAGCAAGGCATAGCCGGAGACATAATATCAAGCATGTGAACACATAGATCTAAACATATAGGCATAGAAACATGCATGTAAACATGTAGATCTAAGCAAGGCATGGCCAAAAATGTGATATCAAACATGTAAGAATTTAGATCTAAACAACAATACGAGGAAAAGATAGATCTAAGCATGAAAACACGGCATATGGCATGAAAACATGTAGATCTAAACATATAAGCATGTAAGGATGTAGATCTAAGCATGTGAAAAAAGAATCGAAACACATAAACATGTGAAGACAAGGATCTAAGCATATAGACATGTAAACATAGGCATAAACACATGGGTCTAGACATGTGAGCATGGCATAAAGCATAAAAGCAAGCATAGGGACCCATAAATCTAGGCACAAGCGTGGAGATAGCCATATAGACTAACATAAAACATGTAAATCAAGCCATAAACATGGAAAGCATGGAAACTTGTAGATCTAAACATAATCACCACATGGAAAAGGTAGATCCAAGCATAAAACATGGGGTAAGGCATAAAAAGCAAGAAGATTTAAGCTAGAAGCACAAATAAAGCAAGAAACATGCTAAAGAAAGCAATAAATCATGTTATTCAAGAAAAAAGAAAGGATAAAAAGCTTGATGAAGCTTTATAGGAAAAGGGGTATGGATTGTAGCCAAAAAGCTACATCCATACCCCTATACCTCAAATCCAAGGTATAGAATCAAGGAGAGGAAGATGGAGGGTATGAACACTACCTTGTATTTTTGGAGAAGAGAGAAGAATTAAGAAGTTTTGATGTGTTTTTTTGTTTTTTGGGAGAGAAATATGGTGAGAAAAAAACAATGCCTAGAAAGATGCCCAAACAGCTCCCAAAATGTCTCTCCTTCAATCTGAGTTGCCAAGAGCCTTTTATAGGCCCTGGCATGCTTTTCGGGGCCCGACGCACCTTGTAGGTGTGCTGGCGGCCCTTGTTGGTGCGGCGGGTTAGGCCCCGGCTAACATCAGCAATTTCGTCCTTATGCACTTTTTAGTTTTGACTTTAGATGCACGTTTGGAGATATTCTAGAACTTGTATTGAGGTGATCTTGGTGTCCCTAGAAAGCTCTGGATGTCTAGTTTTCAGAAAACTAAAGAAATTAAATTTCCAATGGTTAGATCAAAAGTTATGACTTTGGGAAGCATGCTGATGTTTTTTTCACAATTTTCTCAATATCTCAACCGTTTTAACTCCGATTTCAACCCATGAATAGTCGTTGGAATGAGAATTTAATTATCTTCACAATGGCATTAGTCTTAACCTATTTTGATGACTAGGTCAAGATTAGGGTTTCTGGGGCCCACCAAGAGTCAACTCCGGGTCAAACTTGGTCAAACTTAGTCAAAGTTGCTAAAAATCTCTGAGGAGCTTAGATTTGATATAAAACCAAGAAAATGTTGTTTTGTGAGGATTTTGACATTGTTTGACTGTCGATCATCCCAAGGTTGACCAGGGGCATTTTGGTCATTTTGGCTAAAAAGGGCACTTTGAGTGCTTCGGTGTCTGAATGGGTTGCGCCACACCATTATATATGTTCTCGTGACCCCATGGAGAAAAAAATGATATTTTTGGATTTTTTCAGGGTCTGACACGCAAATCAAGAGCGGACAAAATACGATATCAACATATAATAAATTTAAACAATACCATTTGAACACGTAAAGAGTGCATTGAGAAAACAAATTAATATGAAAATGCAATTAAAAACTATCTATAGATTCAACTATCTTAAAAAAGGAATATTGCGTTTTTATCGAAAGAAATTTGAAACAGAATAGAGATTGAAAAACCACTTGTATATTACTTTTGATATTTTTAATTTATATAGAAGGCCCACAACAATTAGGTTTCCTTCTTCTTATTTATTTATTTAACAAATGGGCTCCCTTAAAGGTAAGAAGAACTTTTGACTAGTCAATAAAAATCATTAAATCATTTCTTACAAGGAGGGAGGGCAAATCTATACATATAGAGTAATGCTACATCCACAATATTTTTACAACAAACTTTATGTGACAAGTTTGTTAATGGTGAATAAAAGAGTGATGTTAATGGTGTGTTTAGATTAAAATTGGTAATAGTTTGTCACCTAAAATTTATTGTAAAAATATTGTGCATATATGATAACATAAAAGCATTTGAATTTGTTAATCTATCAACTTTAATAAATTAAGATCTGTCTCATCATAATATATATATATATATATATATATCGTTAACCACAAAAGAAAATAACATCCTATGATTCTTCTCTTATCCCCGATTAAAATAGGCATTGATCCTTCTTTTATCATCCATAAGGATCCCTTCTTTATTCTTTCCTTCCAACAAATCACTTGTACGGTTCTGTGTGTGAAGTTTCTTGATGTGTAAAGTGCTATGATACTATTGAAGTACCATCAACTCATCAACTTCAACAAGGATTTGTCTTTGTTAGAGATATGTTAAGCCCAATAGTCTAGGCCAAGCCCAATCCTGCTTGATATGCAAGCTAAAAATATTACTTGTTATACAAGTCAATTAACAATAACTAATGTGTGTTTAATCTAGGATTTAACCTCCTTTAAATACCCTAGGATTAGGCATGCAAGTGAAGAATACTACTTTACAATCAACTCTATGCAGGGTTTATAGAGATGCAAATACTAAAGCTCTAGATTTAGCCCTAGACGAGCTTTACACTAAATTGAGTCACTTGAGCCAATACACAATAACCACAATAATATTATTTTTAATAATCTTATCATAGTGAAAGAAAATACCTTCCTTCGATTCTTAATTCTCTTCTCTCCAAACAAAATAGGCATTAATCATTCTTGACTCTTGCATCCCCATTCCTTAATTATTCTTTCCTTTCAACAAATCGCACGTACGGGTTCCATGATGCTTAAAGTCCTATAGTACGGTGGTGGAGCAACATGACCATTGATAAATAATGTAAATTATCATTTTTTTTTCCTATCCAAGAAGAAGGAATTTCAAGAAACTAATTCCTAAGACATATCTGACAATAGCAACATGGACGGTATGTTTTCTCATCCTGTTGTTTTTTTTTTCTTATTTTGTTTCATTTTCAATATTTTTAAAACTACATCATTATCGTCATTTTTTATTGCCTACTTTGGAACTCTTTGATGGCATATGCTTAAAATGTATGAAGAGGATTCTCAAAAAAGGGGAAAAAGAAAGTGTATGAAGGGAACTTCAAATTTCAGAAATTGAGGTCTTGCCCACAAAGAAAAAAAAAATAAAAATGGTGTGAGCGATATTAAAAATGGTGTTATTTTTATACATAAATATTTTAATATCCGGTCTTAAGTATTAAAATAACAGTGATTTCTTGAATACTTCGAGCTAAAATGGGCATAAAGAGTGGAGAAGTATCATCATATTATTATGATGGAAATTATAGGGTATTTTTTTTTTCCGTATTTGTTTTTGTCTCAGTCTCTTCCCATCTATGTTACAGATTATTATTTACTACCAGTTGGGAAATTAATGGAAGGCTTGTCACAGCCATACAAGAATATAAACATTTGACAAAATTACAAATTATAGCTTTTCAGTTTTTTGAGTTGTCATTTTTGTCTCATAAGTTTTGTTTTTGTAACTTTAGTCCCTAGTTCACAATTGTTACTAATGTTGATCCTTCTGTCGAGCTCTATTTTGCCATTAAAAGAGGTAGTTTTGACTTCTTTTCCCAAGTTTTATACAAGAAATTTTATTTACATTTTTTTTTAATTTAAAAAATACAAGAAATTTTGAAAGGGGATGTTTGGTGAATTATCTTTCATTGATCTTTCAGTTGTCCCCTGTATATTGAATTTCATGCTTTGCTATCTACAGCTTCTTACACTTTTGCAGAGAAGCGCAATGATTCTAATGTTTCGAAGCCATTTTCCACGTCCTCAGGCACGGGAATACAATCATCATTTACTGACAGAGAAGTTCAAGTTGTAGATAAGAGTACCGAGTCCAAAGAACTGCAAGAGAAATCACTACAAACTGAATTGACAAAAAACATGGAGGATTTTTATATGCTCCTAGAGAATGTCTCGAAATATCTTGATGAAATGGAAATAGTAATCAATTCTGCCGCTTCCTCTTCTAATGCCACAACAAAGTCCCTTGCAGATGGTAAATCTTTCTTCAATATGTTGTTCTTTTGAATGGTGGTCTCGTATCCAAGTTCAGAAAAGCTGCTGCACTCTTGGTTGACAAAACCAGCATCCTTGGACAGGACAAGTGTGACCGTTTAAAGAACTTCAATAATGAGATCGATAGGGAAGTTAATCATCTATGGACTGCAGTTGAAAGAGAACAAAAGAGAGATGAACTTGAAAAAATACGACTTGTATAATTAACATTTCACGCTTTGTTTTCAGCTTATCACTCTTATAACTATTTTCTTAATTACTATTGAAAGACCTCTACTACTATTATTCTTAAAATATTAGTTGGCTTGTATAATAAGTTTTACTACCAAGGATCTCTTATGTTGTGGATCCATTTTATTCATACTTGGCTTGTAATGTTTCAAATATACTCCATTTATCGATTTAAGATGTTAATTCCTATCGATATACATCAACTTGTATGCATTTCCATTAGATACTTTAGAAATCAAGTATGGCCCTACCAAATTAGGAGATTATTTTTCAAAATAAGGGTTTTTAGTACCACTTGGAAAAATTACTTTCCATACCAAGTCCCCAGTTTTTTTAAAGAAGAAAAACATCAGTTTCATTAAATAAAAGAGGCCAAATCAACTTGAACAATATGAAGAATATCTAGTGACACATCTTCCACCCAGACAAGTAAATAGGGCGATGTGATTGTTCTTCTTACAAGAGAATGTGCTATTGTGTTCTCTTGACAGCGAACATGGGAAAAATTAATATAAGAAAAATAAGAAAGTTGAAGTTTTACATTGTGAATTAAATGCCCACGCAAAGTAAATGATGGTTTAGTGCTTCTCTTTAAAAATAATATTTGAGTCACCATTAACAATTGCTTCTCTGATACCCACTTCTAAAGTGAACTCAATTGTTCTTCTTGCTTCCATTTCTTCAACTTGTGTTACTGTACCAGGAGGAGGGATTGCTAAGTTAGGGAAGCAATTACCAAGCCCTTAGAGTTTCAAATCACTACCCCTATCCCTATAGAATTTAAGAATTTAAGGTTATGACTTCACCTCATCTAAATTAATTATCCAATTCAACCATCGTAGCACTTTTAAAATCCATATGACCTAAGTGTTAGGAAATTGTCTCAAAATTTAATTGTAACTTAAGTTGCATTTGGTTGGAGTGATTATTGGAGGGACGGAAAATGGTGGAGAAAATGGTCATTTAGTTGAGAGGGAAAAGAGGTGAAATTTTGATGGTGCCAAGAGCACCAAAACTCCATTTGAAGAGAAAACTAGAGAAAATTTTGGTCTCTTTTACTACCTCGATCCTTTGATTTGTTTTGTTTTCTTCTATCCTTCTTATCGTTTTTTGCTGGATTTTTTTAATTTTTAATTCTTTTAACGTTACATTTCTATCATCATACAATAACATTCACTGCTTGTATATTCATGTTTTGTGCTATTCCTTTTCAATTAGCAAAGGTCCATGATTTTTTTCCCCAACATGGAAGCATTTATTGGACGATTCCATTTAATTTTTATTTATCAAAATATAATAAATTTAATTAGAAAGAAAAAAAGTAAAATAATATGTGTAATGTGTTAATTTTTTTAAGATGTCATCTTATTAATTTTAATTGATAATAAGTAATATTTAATAAGTATAAATAAATTATTTCCTATATATTATGTAGTAAGGACATCAAAATTAAATTTCTATGAACTACATCTTCCATTCTCTCACTTTTCTCCTCAAGCAAATAAACTAGTTTTCATCACTCCACTTTCCACTCCTCAACCAAACTCAAATAAGGGAAACTAAAATCTCTTATATCCTCCAACTTTTCCATCTCCCAACCAACTGGACTCTTAGTGTGGAATTCAAGGAGATTTTTTAGGGTTTTGATTAATGTTGCAAAGTGAAAAAGAGAAAAAGGTGTTGCTGTAGTGTGAGCATAGTGAGAATAACAATTGTGCGTGTGAATGCAAAGAAAAGCAAGAGGTTTTTACTAAAATTTTCAGTTGATTTTCTTAATTCACACAATACTAGGTTGAGACTCAACAAGTGGTATTAGAACTTATATTCCTCTAAGTGCCCCTCTATTTGAGCAAACCTCTTATTCGTGACTATTTTACATTCAACCATCCTTCCTTTCGCTCCTGGTAACTCCCTTGTTTAACGAGTGAACTCTGAAATAACAAGAGATGTGCTTATAAGACTTTAGGTGTTATTGTCTTGGAGAATGATAGCTTGAATGAATATGTTCCCCCATTTATTTTTAAGTTTTTGATCCGAGATCTTAGTCAACTCTTCTCGCTTACGTTTTGACTCATGGGCTATTCTCACCTTGTGTACCACCAAATCACCAATGCTTCGAGCTCAATTTCTTTCAAAAGAGGGCTCTGAATAAAATGTGTACTTGAAACTTGGGTGAATCACCACATGAATTACATATTTAAAATTCAAGCCCCATTTTGTAAAATGGGCCCACCATATCTTAGCATCATGTCTATATGTGTTAGGGTCATAGTGAAGAAAAGCTGATTCAGTGAAGCTCGACACTAACTCGACACTAGTATCTATCGAGACTTAATGAAGGATTCTTGACACTTCCTCGACACAAGCTATTGTGTTTTTGTGTGCTTTAGGGTTTTGTAACCAAATGCTTCCAAATCTTCAACGTGCTTTGGAGTGAAGAACTTTGCATCCAACAACAATCAATTAGTTGTTGGGAGTTAGTCACGTATTGGGATCCATGCAAAGGAAGAAGTCTCTACAAGATCAAGTCCAATTAGAGATTGGAGTAAAAGTTCAACTATAGGTTGGTATTTTGAGATAGTCTAGGGTAGTGGTAAGATTCCTTATACTTGTAACCGCTTGTTCTTAATTAGTGGATTTTTGGGAGTGGTGATATGAAATTCACCCAGTGGAGTTTTTGCCTTGCGAGAGATTTTCCCCATTTGTCAACAAATCATCGTGTCAATTTTTAATTTCCATTGCACTTAATTTATTTGGTGATTTTTTAGTGCCTCCATGATTTACATATAATCTCACTTAATTAATCAACTTGAGCAATTGAATTAATTAATCGGGGTTAATCTATAACCCAACAATATGAGTCACTAAAAAGGCTTGATTAGATACGAGAATAGCTTAGTAAAAAAAAAAAAAATTATCTTAGCTAACAACTTGCTTGACTGAGTTTCCATCTTTTAAAAGATCAAATTGTGATGCTTTGAAAAAAGGAAAGGAAATAAAGAACAAACGGCAATGTCGTTTAATGATATTGGGCAAACAACAGAATTAAGCTTAACGAAGTCACAAGATTAGCACATGCAGAAGCTAATACCAAATACAGTTACAGAGTTTGACCACATGTCCTGATGTAATTAGTTCTAGTTTATTAGTGATGATAGTTAGTTAGAATTTTTGGCGTCATTTATTTTTCCTCTTTTGCCTTCCTCTACGTTGGTGTATAATACCAAACCTAAAAATTTGTTTGATACCAAATCTACTGTTGTTAATAAATCTATTTCCGTTCCTCTTAAGCCTAAAGATGACAAAGTTTATATTCCTCCTTTTAAGAGGAATCATAAACAAAAGGCATATTTTGCTAGGTTAGACAAAAGTAAAAGTTATGATATAGATGCTGAAGTTTTTAAACCTGTGTTTAAACCTACTACTAAATTGCAGAGGAAATCTATTTTTGTGTCTACCTGTCACCTTTGTAGTGTTGTTGGTCACATTAGACCAAACTGTTGTTTGTTGAGGCAATAACCAAAGCCTGTGACCAGAAACCCCTTTAGGAATACTGATGTTTCTAAATTTATTCCTGTTTTTCACTTTTGTGGTGTCCGTGGTCACATTCATCCTAATTGTCAAAAATTGAAATTTAAACAATCTGTGTTTTCAGGGGTCTAAACAAACAAACAATCTGTGATGATATATCTCTTGCCACAAGTCCTGATAAATTGTTTCACATACTTTTGAAACATTTAAGCTTGTTGGCTTGTGTAAGGAAATTGCAGGATTTAGGTATCTCTTAGAAGAAGTGTGTAATCCCTCAAATACACTCTGTTTCTCATGGTTTTTCACCTACAAAGCAAAAGACGCGTGCTGTATCGGTGAGAAAAGATTTGCTAAGGTGAATGTTGTTTACTTGTCCCTGATTTAATTTTTTTAATTATTTGTGGACATGTTTTCTTTCAATTTTTGGTTGTTTTATTTCTTAGGTTATTTTTTTATTCAAAAAAAATCCAAAAACATTGAAAATTATCAAAAAGAAAAAAAAATTTATTTTGTGTTTTGTTTTATTTTTCTTGAGGATTACATGAATTCTAATACCTCTCTCTTGACTTAGAACATGCTCGACATTGTGGAAAAACATAGAAAGTGTGTGCTCCTTAACTGAGTGCATGAGATATCTCTAATTTTTTATGAGTATGTACTAGTTTGTACATGTACTCATAGGTTAATTAAGAAATTGATATTTCTTGTTTGTGTACCCTTTATAGCTTAGTTGAGCACTATTTTTGCATTACATGTTGTCAAGCATTGCTTTTGCATTTTATTTATTTAGCATCATATGTACTTTTTGGTTGTGATCAAAATAAAAATTTGAAGATCCAAAAATTATTTTTTTGTATTGCACATCACTTAGTGTGTAATTAAGGTTGGCCAATAAAATTTGCATTCATGACTATATATGTACCTTGGTTAGATTTGATGAGCTACTTTTTGCACTTTGCTAGTTTGTGTTATTTAGTGCTTAATTGTGTAAGTTGTTTATAGTTTTTGAACAAATGATCTTGATTTTGATTTCACACTCTTTTGATCGTAAGGACTAGAAAATCCTAGGAGAAAGGCATAAGTAACCATCTCACCACTATTACTCACCAATCATGACCACCTATTTGCAAAACATCAAAGTCATGCTCAGTAAGGTGTAGCACTTGCACAACAAGATAAAACGAGGTGTTATTTTTTATATATAAATAAAAATTGTAACAAGGGTATTTTCTTTTCGATCTCCTATATGTCTATGCATGATATCTTTGATTGTGGTCAAAAATAAAAAATAAAATATATGGAAAAAGCAAAAAACTAAAAGAATCAAAATACTTTTACATGATTGCAAGCTTGTTTTTTAGGAGATGTGGGAGTTATATGGTGTAACTATTTAGGTGATAGTCACTTTCAAACCAATGTGATTGATGATGCAGAAAATTTGTTTGATTACTAGCTACAGTTCACGTTTTCTGTACTTTGTACACTTACTAGTTGCACACACTACAGGCAAATCGATGCTAAATATTGTATATAAGACTGTGTGTGTTGTCTAATCTGGCTATCTTTAATTGCATATGAATTAATATGTAAATGCAAATTTTTTGTTTGGCTGGGAATTTTGAAGAAAAATGAAATTTTCATGTTTTAGAAGTTTAAATTTTTTTATTTTAACTTCTTGATTGGCTTTGATATTTGCATCTGAATGGTATCATGTTTGTAAAACATTTCTAGATCATGTTCATATACATTGAGTCTTAAAAACTGCTTTTTAAGTTGCTTTTCTGCATACAATTTCTAAATTTTTAAGTTTTAAAATTTTTCACTGCTTCGATCGATCAAAGTTTTCCCTCGACTAATCGAAACTGTGAGCTTTTATATTCAAAACTCTCTGTGTTTGTTTGTTTAGACCCCTTAACACAGATTGTTTAACCTAAAATATTAGCCAAGTGATTACTTAGGTTACTTATGAGATCTAGGCTAAACAAAGAGAGATCATATCATGCACAACAGCAGAAAAATAAAGAACACACTGATATAATCACCCAAGAATTTGACCTAGCTATCCTCACGGTAAAACAAATCCACTAAAAGAGAATTGAACTTTTTACAAAAGATTTAACCCTAAATCTATTGCTACCTCCAGTAGTAACTTACTAACACGACCACATGCAAGCTCCGAATCCACTGACTCCTTCCCTCTTGGATTTGCAGAAAACAAACTCCCACATTTGTAACTTTGTAGAGTTAGAAGGTACAAAACCTCTCAGATCTCACAAGAGAAACTCAAAAGTCTTTTAGAGTCTTCAAAACGTAGTTATGGTTTTCCTTTTATACTTAGGAGTGTTGGACTGAGACCCTAAACATTTTCGCGAGCTTGGGCCTGATTTAAAATTCTACATAAATTATTTTTCTGTGATTTTTGATCGGTCAAGCCTAATATTTCAATCGATCGAGCTTCACAGAAAATGACTTCTTTTTCCTGCAACTTGAATATTCTTGAGACTTGACTTGAAACCCTTTAAGCAATGTCTAACACCTATCCTAGACATGTTTTTGTTCTTGGTTTGCCAACATATACAAATTGAGACTCTATAGAGGCAATGATGTGAACTAATTCTAGAGCAGGAAAGTCTTCTAACCCTAGAAAGGTCAACACCCTATATATAAACATTGGAAAGAATAGCGTGTGTGCTTTAGAAATGATCAACACCCTCAAAAATGGTCTGAATGAATAAGGAAGGAAAACACCTGGACCTAACTGTGATAAAAGCATAAAGGAAAGACCATCTGTCTAAAGGAATGATATGAATATGAGAGATAGGGAAGATGTTGTGACAGGCTATCTTAGAGAAAAGACAGTTGAGCTCAATAAACTCACTTGAGATTATTCTTGGTTCAGATCCCCAAATGATTGATCTTCCATAGAGTAAAGACATCACATCATCTATAGGAGGAGACTCAGTGTATGGGTATATAGGTCTACGAACTAGAGGTACACCAAGAGCTTCAGAAACTATACGCTTAATCATCTTAAACTCTTTGCCTCTAATCCAAGTAGTCAAATAATGACCACCTATATCCTCAAAATAAACAGAGAGATTCGAGTAGAATTCTCTGATCAAGGCAGTAAGAGGGGGATGAGAAACATCACACAAAGAAACCCAGTTTCTAGACAATAGACTCCTATGAATGGAAGGATTTAACTCATCTAGGACAATCTATCTTTCCCCCCAAATAGGCCTATAATTGGTCAAGGTCTCAAATAATTTCTCAGTCTTAGCTGTAGGAAATCTAACCCTATCAACCTAAGTAGGGCTAGAAGAGGAAGTTGTGGTTCTATTGTCTTAGGAGCCATATCTATGATTTAAAAAAAAAAAGGAAAAATTAACAAGAGAAACAAAAACCAAGGGTAGACTACATTAGATAGAGTTAGAGTACAATATTGATAGAATTTTCAAAATCTATATGATGCATGATGTAGAGGCACATATGATGCATGAACTAATGCACAAACCAATTCAATTTTATCCCAATTTTGCAAAATCCCCAATTTTGAAACCCTAATTTTCTAAAAAGCCATATATTGATCAATTGAATAACACAATAGGTATAAAAACATGTTATAATTACTCAATTAAACAATATCACAAGCCAATTTCAATCAATTTTACCCAATTGAACAAAATCCCCAATTTCTCAAGAACACAACACCCTAATTTTGAAATTTTGTAGAAATCATGAAATTTTTGAAACTAAAGGGAAGGAGTCATGTTTAAATGATGCATGAACAAAAACCCATCCAACAAATTGGATCAAAACAACTAAAAACATCAAAAACCCCAAAAATCCTTTAGTTTGAAATTTTTGAAAAATTTGATGAAAATGCATGAATGTATGTAATTTAAGCAAAAAGGAGGGGTAAAAAGGTCTTACCAGGTGTTAAGGAAGAAAACTCTTGAAGCTTTGACTCAAAAAAAAAAAAAAAAAAAAAGACTAAGAGGAATCAAGAGGGATCAAAGAGGAAGACAAAAACAATGAAGAATAGTGTTCAAATTCCTTTTATTTTTAAGAGAAAAACGATTTTCGATTGGTCAAGAGGAATCGAGCCAAGAATCGAAGCAGGAATCGAGTCAGGCTAAGAGTTTTAGCCTAAAAATTGCATTTTTCGATCTATCAAAAAATAGGTTCGATTGATCGAGACATGAAAAATCAGAAAATTTTGAAAACCTGGAAATTTTCTATAGAAACACTTTATAAACTAGATTTTATGATATGAAATGCATGTCAATGATTCCAAATGTTTTCAAAACACTTTCTCTCCAATCAAATCAATTTTTATTAAGATTTAAAAATTTTATCCTTAGAAATTTCTACCCAAACCCCAAAAATAGTATTAAACATTTCAAGAAGCACAATTTTGGATGGCCACATAAATTAAAACACAATCACATGTACAGTGTTTAACAAAGATTTGCAAGTGGTGTGTGCAACTAGTAAGTCTGTGAAATACATAAAAGGTGATATGTAGATAGTAAATAAACACAATTTCTACATCATCAATCACATTAGCTTGAAAGTGACTGTCACCTAAAGAGTTACATCATATAACTCTCACATCTCCTAAAAAACACGCTTGCAATCATGTAAAAGTATTTTATTTTTGCTTTTTTTTTTGCTTTTTTTTCTTTTTCTTTTTCTTTTTAAAATCAACACCTCGTTTAATCTTGTTGTGCAAGTGCAACATCTTACCGAGTACGGCTTTTATAATTTGCACATAGATGTTCATGATTGACAAGTAACAGTGGTGAGATATTTATTTATGCCTTTCTCCTAGGATTTTTTAGTCCTTACAATCAAAAGAATGTGACATCAAAATCAAGAGCATGTGTTTAAAAATGATAAACGACTTACACAATTTAAGCACTACATAGCACAAACTAGCAAAGTGTAGAAAAATAGCTCATCAAAGCTAAACAAGGTACATAGTCATGAAATGTAAATTTCATAGGCCAACCTCAATTACACACTTGAAGATGTGTAATATAATTTTTTTTTCTATTTTTTTAATTTTTTAAAAAAACTTAAAAACATCAAAAATAAACCAAGAATGAAATGCATGAATGTAATGAAAGGAAAATCCTAATGAAAAACATTTTGGTCACAAGGAATTGAAAGATTAAGCACAAGGACCACGTCAAACATTCTCACTGAGATTGAGTATTTTGCATCCACACTCTTAGATGCAAACTTGGGATTAGGGTTTCTAGATGAACTAAACTTAAAATCAACTCCTGTATTGGCATAAAGATTAAGAGCCTTTACCAATTCATGAATAAGTGCCATAGGATCATGTGCTTTTGGCACAAACACTTTTTGTTTGGTTGCTTGCTTTGAAGCTTGCAACTTAAAACAATTTGGGCATGTATGCCTAGCTCTACCACAAAAATGATAAAACCATTGAGGTTTGTGTTTTTTTTAACTTCCAAGATGATTGGGTTTCTTAGGTTTTGACTCACTTAGATCTACCCTAATCTTCCTACTAGCTAGAATCTCTTCCTTAGGTACCTTGACTTCAGGAGTAGAAATAGATGTAGTAGGTAAAAACTTAGGAGGATGAACAATAGAAGTAGAAACACTCTCAACAAACCCTAACCCTATCTTATCAGAAGAATATTTTTGAACATTTAGTAATTTATCCAGTTTAGAAGTAGAAGTCCTATCAAGTTGTTCTCTAGCAAGAGATAATTCAAATTCTAAACTTTTAACTTTCTCAATCAAGGACATGTTCTCAATCTTAACAAAGGTTATGAGTTCATTAGCATCAAACAATTTAACCAATAGATTTTTCTTTTCTTGTTCTAGAGTGTTTATCTTCTTCAAACCTAAGTCAACATTCATGGCATCCTTTGCTACAATCTTGCAAAACTTGTTGTAAGCCTCTTGCAAGTCAACATTCGTAGAGAGTTCCCATTAGAAGGGTTCTTCTCAACAATTTCAGACTCACTTACTACAGCATTAGCAGTGAAGGTCATGAAATTTCCTTCTTGATCGATTTCAGACTTATGATCAAAAACTTCATCATCACTAAGGGTAACAACCATAGCTTTTCCCTTAGATCTTAAGCAAGTAGGACATTTTGACCTAAGGTGACCATACTCCTGACAACCAAAACACTGTTGACCTAAATAATTGTTAGAGAATTGAACAACCTTGTCTTTTGATTTTTCAGAATTATTGTTTTTGGTTGTTTCATTCTTCTTTACATTCTTAGTGTTAGCATTGTTTCAATTTCTTACCCTTCTAGTATTGTTCCTCAAAAAGTTTCTAAAGTTTTTGGTAAGATAAGCAATCATTGTAGAAGAAATTTTATCATCATTAAATTCACAATCATCTACATCATCAACAGATTTCAAAGCCATAGATTTGGATTTGTTGGTTTTGGGTAAGTCAGACTTATAGGATTGAAGAGATCCTATAAGTTCATGAACAGGGATAGTGTCCACGTCCTTACTTTCAATTATAGCAGTGACTTTAGGTCTAAAATCCTCAGTTAAGTATCTAAGAATCTTCCTAACAACTTTAGGTTGATCATAAACTTCACCAAAATTAAAAGTAGAGTTCACTATGTCATTCAATTTGGCATAGAACTCATCAAAGGTCTCATTATCAGACATTCTAATGCTTTCAAATCTAGAGGTCAACTATTGTAGTTTATTAATCTTTACTGTCTTAGTGCCTTCATGCACAGTTTGCAAAATATTCCACACAATATGAGCAATCTCTACATTAAAGATGAGCAACCTCTACATTAGAGATCCTTTTAAACTCTTCCATAGAAACAACATTAAATATAGCATTCATAGCCTTGCTATTAAAGCTTGCTACTTCTTTTTGTGAAGTGGTCCATTAACTGACAGCAGTGGTTGGCCTCTCCCAACCATTCTCAACAGAGAGCCATACTCTTTCATCCAAGGATTCCAAAAAGGCATATATCCTAACCTTCCAATAAGCATAGTTATTTCCATCAAATTGGGGGATCACAAGAGAGTGACCATGTTCCATGACAACAGGGGTCAAGGATCAACTCAAGATATACTACCCAATCTAGAGCTAACCCATTCTGATACTACTTGTTTGTTTATTTAGACCTACTAATGTAGATTGTTTAACCTAAAATATTATCCAAGTGATTACTTAGGTTAATTATAGGATCTAGTTTAAACAAAGAGAAATCATATCATGCACAATAGTAGAAAAATAAAGAATACACCGATACGACCACCCAGGAAAACCTATAAAACAAACCGTCTCAAGGTAAAAACATGGGGAGGATTTGACCTAACTATTCTCAAGATAAAACAATCCACTAAAAGAGAATTGAAGTCTTTACAAAAAATTTAACCCTAAATCTATTGCTACCTCCAGTAGTAACTTACTGACACGATCACGTACAAGCTCCGAATCCACGAACTCTTTCTCTCTTGGATTTGCAGAACACAAACTTCCACATTTGTGACTTTGAGATCCCACTCAAAGTTTTCAGATCACCGCTTATTAATCTTGTAGCAACTAGATTCCACCAGCACTTGATTGTAGATCTTGTTCTGGTAGACACTTGTAGAGATAGAAGGTACATAACCTCTCAGATCTCACAAGAGTAACTCACAAGTCTTCTAGAGTCTTTAAAACGTAGTTAGGGTTTTCCTTTTATACTCAGGAGTGTTGGACTGAAACCCTAAACATTTTCGCGGGCTTGGGCCTGATTTAAAATTCTGTAGAAATTATTTTTTTTTCAATTTCAATCAATTGAGCTTGACCACAGAAAATGACTTCTTTTTCTTGAAGTTTTAATATTCTTGAGACTTGACTTGAAACACTTTGAGCAATGCCTAACACCTATCCTAGACATGTTTTTGTTCTTAGTTTTCCAACATGTACAAATTGAGACTCTAAACATTTAATCCTAAATCTTTAGAACCTAACACTCTACCTAACTCGATCGATGCTTTATTGATATTCAACTGATTGAAATTGGAAAATTTTCAGTTTTTAGTTTCTTGACCAATCAGTCTTTTCATGCATCATTTGTGATAGGATTCACATGCATTGCACATATAAATTAAGACATGCATTACATTGTTTCCTTTATCTATCTTGCATACCCTCGGGCGTATCTACCAAACTAGCAAACCTACCCATCTAGGAAGGAACGGATTCTAAAGTTAGAATATGAACTAAATGGTACTTATAGAGAAATATGTAAGGAGCACCTTGGACCACTTCTTTGAGAGATTGAAGATTTAGGAAATGGAGGAAAGGAACCCCTTACACCCTTTATATAGGGAGAAGAGATGAGGGGAAAAGTTCTCACTTGAAATCCCATGAAAAATCCCTACCGTAAGATCTTCATCATGTCATAGAATGTGGGGGATAGAGTGCCATGCAAAGCAATTAATGGTGCGTCCCGAATGCCGAAGCGTTAAGAGTGTGTGCAGAGTAGGTGAAAAGACGTTACCACATGGGAATGTTCCTTAAGTGTGCAAGGTTTGGGGAAGGAATCAAAATCCCACTTTCATTGGAAAAGAAAGAGTTGGAGTTTTGAAGGGCTATTGTAGGGGTGGGAAGTCCGAGCAGACACTTATAACATGTTCTTGTGTCCTTAACATCCCATTGGTCTATATCATGTTCCATCATCCTTAGCATGTCATGTTTACTTTATATTTTGTAGCATTTTTTTAAAGATGTTTTTGTCTTTCATTTGAGCTTCATTTTCTCATTCATCTTGCACCCCTCATGCATCTTGTCCTTGTTCATATCTTCTTTTCTTTCTTTCCTACCTTTTGATTCATTTGTCTATTCGTGACAAATGAATAGACAAATGAATCAAGAGGAAGGAGAGATGCATATACTGGTGTGTTTTCGTCATTTCTAAATAACCCTTGTGCACATTTGTAGGGGGAGAACGCCATAGGGAAGATGCATATACCAAGGGAGAGAAGACATGTTTTATGAGTAACCTTGTTTTGTCTTGTTTTACCTTATGCTTGTTTTCACGTTGCTTTATGGTGCTTTGAGTTATGTTTAGTATCTATGTTTCGTTGCTCTCATCGCATCATGCTTATGTGTTGGACATGCATTTATCCTTATGCTATTGTGCTTTGTTGGTTGCATGTTCGGATGATCATTTGCTTTGCTACATGTTCATTGTGGTCATTTCTGTATGACTGTCATGTGTCTAATCAAGTTGCTCATATGTTTCACAACATGTTTACTTGATTGCAATTTACTTGGTACATTATACTTTTCCTTTTATTACTTGTTTTACCTTGAGAGTCTAATGTTAAATAAAAGAGGCCAAATCAACTTGAACAATATGAAGAATATCTAGTGACACATCTTCCACCCAGACAAGTAAATAGGGCAATGTGATTGTTCTTCTTACAAGAGAATGTGCTATTGTGTTCTCTTGACGGCGAACATGGGAAAAATTAATATAAGAAAAATAAGAAAGTTGAAGTTTTACATTGTGAATTAAATGCCCACGCAAAGTAAATGATGGTTTAGTGCTTCTCTTTAAAAATAATATTTGAGTCACCATTAACAATTGCTTCTTTGATACCCACTTCTAAAGTGAACTCAATTGTTCTTCTTGCTTCCATTTCTTCAACTTGTGTTACTGTACCAGGAGGAGGGATTTGCTAAGTTAGGGAAGCAATTACCAAGCCCTTAGAGTTTCAAATCACTACCCCTATCCCTATAGAATTTAAGAATTTAAGGTTATGACTTCACCTCATCTAAATTAATTATCCAATTCAACCATCGTAGCACTTTTAAAATCCATATGACCTAAGTGTTAGGAAATTGTCTCAAAATTTAATTGTAACTTAAGTTGCATTTGGTTGGAGTGATTATTGGAGGGACGGAAAATGGTGGTGAAAATGGTCATTTAGTTGAGAGGGAAAAGAGGTGAAATTTTGATGGTGCCAAGAGCACCAAAACTCCATTTGAAGAGAAAACTAGAGAAAATTTTGGTCTCTTTTGCTTCAGTCTTTACAATTTTTATCCTCACTTACAATGTTCAACACTTCAAATACTACCTCGATCCTTTGATTTGTTTTGTTTTCTTCTGTCCTTCTTATCATTTTTTGCTGGATTTTTTTAATTTTTAATTTTTTTAACGTTACATTTCTATCATCATACAATAACATTCACTGCTTGTATATTCATGTTTTGTGCTATTCCTTTTCAATTAGCAAAGGTCCATGATTTTTTTCCCCAACATGGAAGCATTTATTGGACGATTCCATTTAATTTTTATTTATCAAAATATAATAAATTTAATTAGAAAGAAAAATAGTAAAATAATATGTGTAATGTGTTAATTTTTTTAAGATGTCATCTTATTAATTTTAATTGATAATAAGTAATATTTAATAAGTACTATTAAATTATTTCCTATATATTATGTAGTAAGGACATCAAAATTAAATTGATATGAACTACATCTTCCATTCTCTCACTTTTCTCCTCAAGCAAATAAACTAGTTTTCATCACTCCACTTTCCACTCCTCAACCAAACTCAAATAAGGGAAACTAAAATCTCTTATATCCTCCAACTTTTCCATCTCCCAACCAACTGGACTCTTAGTGTGGAATTTAAGGAGAATTTGTAAGGTTTTGATTAATGTTGCAAAGTGAAAAAAAGAAAAAGGTGCTGCTGTACTGTGAGCATAGTGAGAATAACAATTGTGTGTGTGAATGCAAAGAAAAGCAAGAGGTTTTTACTAAAATTTTTAGTTGATTTTCATAATTCACACAATACTAGGTTGGGACCCAACAAGTGGTATTAGAACTTATATTCCTCTAAGTGCCCCTCTATTTGAGCAAACCTCTCATTCGTGGCTATTTTACATTCAACCATCCTTCCTTTCGCTCCTGGTAACTCCCTTGTTTAACGAGTGAACTCTGAAATGACAAGAGATGTGCTTATAAGACTTTAGGTGTTATTGTCTTGGAGAATGATAGCTTGAATGAATATGTGCCCCCATTTATTTTTAAGTTTTAGATCTTAGATCTTAGTTAACTATTCTCGCTTACGTTTTGACTCATGGGCTATTCTCACCTTGTGTACCACCAAATCACCAATGCTTCAAGCTCAATTTCTTTCAAAAGAGGGTTCTGAATAAAATGTGCACTTGAAACTTAGGTGAATCACCACATGAATTACATACTTAAAATTCATGCCCCATTTGTAAAATAGGCCCACCATATCTTAGCATTTTTTTTCTTAAAAAAAAAAAAAAAAAAATTATTTGTGCTTATGTTTAAAATGAACCATGGCATTTAGAGCCCTATAGACGCATCATGCATATGTGTTAGGGTCATATTTTCTATGTATTGACTTATTCTTGGACAAATTGCACTTTACTTGTAATTGAGTAGATTGAAGTTGAGTTTAATGTATCAACAAGTATGTGAAGTTTACTTTACAAGTGGTATCATTGAAGACATGAAGATTGAACCAAGAAACAAATAAAGAAAAACTAATTCAGTGAAGCTCGACACTAGTCTCTTCACTAGCTCAACACTAGTATCTATCAAGACTTAATTAAGGATTCTCGACACAAGCTCGACACCTCTCGATTTATCGAGCTCTACAATTTCAGAATTCTCAGATTTGAATTTCGGCCCATGATGACTTCGATTGATAGGGTTTCTTTCACTGAACCTTTAGACCATATAAAAGTTTTATTTTAAAGTCATCAAAGACACAAAGACTCAATTAGAGAACTCATACATTTTGTGAGAAACTATTGCATTTTTTTGCGCTTTAGGGTTTCGTAACCAAATACTTTCAAATCTTCAACGTGTTTTGGAGTGAAGAACTTTGCATCCAACAACAATCAATCAGTTGTTGGGAGTTAGTCACGTATTAGGATCCGTGCAAAGGAAGAAGCCTCTTCAAGATCAAGTCCAATTAGGGATTGGAGTAAAAGTTCAACTGTAAGTTGGTATTTTGGGATAGTCTAGGGTAGTGGTAAGATTCCTTGTTCTTGATTAGTGGATTCTTGGGAGTGGTGATATGAAATTCACCTAGTGGGGTTTTTTCCTTGCGAGAGATTTTCCCCATTCATCAACAAATCACCATGCCAATTTAATTTCCACTCCACTTAGTTTATTTGGTGATTTCTTAGTGCCTCCATGGTTTACAAATAATTTCACTTAATTAATCAACTTAAGCAATTGAATTAATTAATTGGGGTCAATCTATAACCCAACAATATGATTCACTAAAAAAGCTTGATTGTATATGAGAACTGCTTAGTAAAAACAATTTTTTTTTATCTTAGCTAAGAACTCGCTCGACTAAGTTTCCGTCTGTTAGAAGATCAAAATGTGATTCTTTGAAAAAAAGGAAAGTAAATAAAGAAGAAATGGCAATATCGTTTAATGATACTAGGCAAATGACAAAATTAAGCTTAATGAAGTCACAAGATCAGCGCGTGCAGAAGCTAAAACCAAAAACAGTTACAGAGTTTGACCATGTGTCCTAATGTAATTAGTTTTGGTTTATTAGTGATGATAGTTAGTTAGAATTTTTGGCCCCATTTCGTTTTCCTTTTTTGCCTTGCTCTGCATTGGCATATAATACCAAACTTGAAAATTTGTCTAATACCAAACTTCTTGTTGATAACAGATCTATTTTCGTTCCTCTTAAAACTAAAGATGACAAAGTTTATGTTCCTCCTTTTAAGAGGAATCATAAACGAAAGGCTTGTTTTGCTAGGTTAGACAAAGGTAAAAGTTCTGATATAGACGTTGAAGTTTTTAAACCTGTGTCTAAACCTACTACTAAATTGCAGAAGAGATCTGTTTTTGTTCCTACCTATCACATTTGTAGTGTTGTTGGTCACATTAGACCAAATTGTTTTTTGTTGAGGCAAGAACCAAAGCCTGTGACTAGAAACCACTTTAGGAATACTAATGTTCCTAAATTTGTTCATATTTGTCTCTTTTGTGGTGTCTATGTTCACATTCGTCCTAACTATCATAAATTGAAATTTAAAAAATTTGTGTTTTCAGGGGTCCAAACAAACAAACAATCTGTGATGATATATCTCTTGCTACAAGTCTTGATAAATTGTTTCACATACTTTTGAAAATTTTAAGCTTGTTGGCTTGTGTAAGGAAATAGCAGAATTTAGGTCTCTCTCAAAAGAAGTGTGTAATCCCTCAAATACACTCTGTTTCATATGGTTTTCCACCTTCAAAGCCAAAGACGCGTGCTGTATGGGTGAGAAAAGATTCGCTAAGGTGAATGTTTTTTACTTGTCCCTGATTTAATTTTTTAAATTATTTGCGGACATGTATTCTTTCAATTTTTAGTTGTTTTATTTCTTAGGTTATTTTTTTATTCAAAAAAATAAAATCCAAAAACACTGAAAATTTTCAAAAAGACGAAAATATTTTATTTTGTGTTTTGTTTTATTTTTCTTGAGGGTTACATGGATTATAATATCTTTCTCTTGACTTATAACATGCTTGACATTTGTGGAAAAACATAGAAAGTGTGTGTTCCTTAACTAAGTGCATAAGATATCTCTAATTTTTTTTATGATTATGTACTAGTTTGTACATGTACTCATGGGTTAATTAAAAAATTGATATTTCTTGCTTGTGTACCCTTTATAGCTTAGTTGAGCGCTATTTTTGCATTACATGTTGTCAAGCATTGCTTTTGCTTTTTATTTATTTAGTATCATGTGTAATTTTTGGTTGTGGTCAAAATAAAATTTTGAAAATCCAAAAATTATTTTTTTGTATTGCATATCACTTACTGTGTAATTAAGGTTGGCCAATGAAATTTGCATTCAAGACTGTATACCTTGCTTAGATTTGATGAGTTACTTTTTGCACTTTGCTAGTTTGTGCTATTTAGTGCTTAATTGTGTGTGTTGTTTATAGTCTTTGAACAAACGATCTTGATTTTGATGTCACACTCTTTTGAACGTAAGGACTAGAAAACCTTAGGAGAAAGGCATAAGTAACCATTTCACCACTGTTACTCGCCAATCATGAACTCCTGTATGGTAAGGTGTAGCACTTGCATAACAAGATAAAATGAGGTGTTATTTTTTATAAATAATTAAAAAAAATTGTAACAAGGGTATTTTCTTTTCTATCTCCTATATGTCCATGCATGATATCTTTGATTGTGGTCAAAAAGAAAAAAATATGGAAAAAGCAAAAAGAATCAAAATGCTTTTACATGATTGCAAGCTTGTTATTTAGGAGATGTGGGAGTTATATGGTATAACTCTTTAGGTGATAGTCACTTTCAAACCAATGTAATTGATGATGTAGAAAATTTGTTTGATTACTATCTACAACTCACATTTTCTGTACTTTATACACTTACTAGTTGCACACACTACACGCAAATCAATGCTAAATATTGTATATAAAAGTCGTAAGACTGTGTGTGTTGCCTAATCTGGTTATCTTTAATTGCATATGAATTAATATGTAAATGCAAATTTTTGTTTTGGTTGGGAATTTTGAAGAAAAATGAAATTTTCATGTTTTAGAAGTTTGAATTTTTTTATTTTAACTTCTTGATTGGTTTTGATATTTGCATCTGAGTGGTATCATGTTTTTAAAACTTTTCTAGATCATGTTCATATGCATTGAGTTGTTTTTCTACATACAATTTCCAAATTTTTAAGTTTTAAAATTGTTCACAGCTTCGATCAATCGAAGTTTTCCTTCAACTAATCGAAACTAAGCTTTTGTGTTCAAAACTCTCTGTGTTTGTTTGTTTAGACCCTTAACGTAGATTCTTTGGCCTAAAATACTAGCCAAGTGATTACTTAGGTTAATTATGAGATCTAGGTTAAGCAAAGAAAGATCATATCATGCACAACAAGGAAAAAACAAAAAAACACACCGATATGATCACCTAAGAAAACCTATGAAACAAACCATCTCAAGGTAAAAGCTTAGGGAGGATTTGACCTAGCTATCCTCAAGGTAAAACAAATCCACTAAAAGAGAATTGAAATTTTTACAAAAGATTTAACCCTAAATCTATTGCTATCTCTAGTAGTAACTTACTGACATGACCACGTGCAAGCTCTGAATCCATAGACTCCTTCTCTCTTGGATTTGCAGAACACAAACTCCCACGTTTATGACTTTGAGATCCCACTCAAAGTTTTCAAATCATTGCTTGTTGATCTTGCAGCAACTAGATTCCGCTAGCATTTGATTGTAGATCTTGTTCTGGTAGACACTTGTAGAGTTAGAAGATATAGAACCTCTCAGATCTTACAAGTCTTCTAGAGTCTTCAAAAACGTAGTTAGGGTTTTCCTTTTCCACATGAGGCCAACAATTTTTTTCTATTTTGTTGTTTGGGCTTAGTCCCATTTTGTTTGTTGATGTTTATGTTGGCCCCATGTGGCATTTTGAACATGTATTTAAGGCATATTTCATCATGTTCATGTATTTTTCATCATATAGGGTTAGTTCATGCATAAGTGTTTAACAAAATGCCCCTTAGGAATTTTGACAATTGTTTGGACTTTGATAAGTACTAAACTTTGGGGATTGCCTTGTTTACTTAATTGTAACATGTTTCTATCATTGCTTGTGCGTTTTACACAATTTGCCCCATGAGTGCTTGTTCATGCTTTGGTCATGCATTACACATGCATATTGTCATGCTCTTTGTCGAATTAGACTTCTAGCATTGTTTTCATGTCTTTGTGTTCTAATGTATGCTCTTTAACTTAATTTTTAAGAGTTGTTTACTTGTTTTTGTACTAACTTGCATATAATCAAGTTTTTTGCCATTGTTGTGTATGGTTTGTGTTTGTGTGGCTATTTTGCAGATGCCTCATCAATATTCATACGGTAAAGAGCCTTTGATTAATCTCACATCATCTCTAGTATCAAAGAGGACTCAATAATCATCAGCAAACTTTGATAACAAGAGGTTCAACACTCTTCTGGACTCTTAATCCTTCAACAACAATTTCAAGCATGCTCCACTTGTGGTAGAAAGGATTGTGAGATTTGACACATTGGGATCAACTTTCATTTCTAAAATCTTTGCTGACAGAGATTGGGCTAGCTTGTTTGGTGGCTTTAAAGATCCTATTGAGAATTTGATCAAGGAATTCTACTCCAATGCCTGGTTTACCGAAGCTAAACTGAAATGTTGGGTTTGTAGAAAGGACTTCGTCATCACTCCAAACTATCTAGCTAAGATTCTTCAAATGAATCGTTCGGTAAATGTGGATACATCCCATATGATGACCGATTGGCTCCCGTTGTCCAAATCCTTGAAATGTTAGGAGCAGATCTTGAACTTTCATCCACAGGTACATCAATTGGCACCTTAAGATTCGGGTTGGAAATGAAGACTCTTACCTTGATTATCTACTCAAACCTGTACCCATTGACCAACACAGGTTTCATCAATGGAAGAGCCCAATTCCTTTGTGATCTTATTAATGGAGTTCCAATCGACATTTGTGCTCACATCTTTCAGATTTTGGGAAGGACTGTTGATACTATATTTTGTCCGCCCTCGATTTGTGTGCTAGACCTCAAAAAATCCAAAAAATATTATTTTCTCTCCATGGGGCCACGAGACATCAAAAATGATGTGGCACAACCCGTTCAAACACTGGAGTACCCAAAGTACCTTTTTCAGCTAAAATGACCAAAATGCCCCTAGTCAACCTAAAGTTGACCGAAGGTAAAACGAGGTCAAAACTCTCACAAAACAACACTTTTCATAGTTTTACATCAAACCCAAGCTTCTCGGACATTTTTGGCAAGTTTGACCAAGCTTGACCTGAAGTTGACTCCCAACGAGCCCAAAAACCCTAATTTTGATCCAACCCTCAAAATGGATTGAAACCAATGCCATTGTGAAGATTATTAAATTCTCATTTCAACGACTATTCATGGGTCAAAATCGGAGTTAAAATGGCCAAGAAATTGTGAAAACTGAGATAACACATTTATCAATGCACCACTAACTTCCGAGAGCCATAACCTTTGATCTGACTGATGGATTTTCGAGTTCAATACCTTTTTAGAAACTGGAAGTCAAGATCTCTCAAAGGGTGTCAAGATCAACTCCATCCAGGACCATTTGAAGTTAGCAGCCCTGGAAGGGCCGCTGCCTCGTAATCCATGCCGAGGCTATAAAAGACCCTAGGCACCCTCCAAACAAACAAAAAAGGAGGAGCTTCTAGGTTTTGCTCTCTGCCTGGACGATTTCTACACATTTTTCCTCTCTTCCAAAAAACACATCAAAGCCTCTTGATTCTTCCTTCTTCACAAAAAATACAAGGTATAGTTCTTATACCCAATCTTCTTTTCCTTGGTTCTACACTTTGGATTTGGGGGTTTAGGGGTATGGATGTAGCTTTTTAGCTACTATCCACACCCCTAACTTTCTAAATCTTTTTCTAGCATTTATCTTGTTCTTTTTTCTTGAATCACATGATTTATTGCTTTCTTTAGCATGTTGCTTGCTTTATTTGTGCTTCTAGCATAAATCCCCTTGCTTTTTATGCCTTATGCCGTGTTTCATGCTTAGATCTACATCCTTACATGCTCATATGTTTAGATCTACATGCTTTATTTTATATGCCATATTTTCCTATGCTTTGTTCCTCTTTTTGTTCTTGGATGATGTTAGGGTTACATGCTCACATGCTTGTATGATGTTATTGGCTATACCTTGCTTGGATCTATGTATCTATGTATTAATTTCCATGCTATATGGTTAGACCCTTGTCTTCACATGCTTATATGCTTGGATCCATGTTCTTCCATGTTTATGTGCTAGGCTTTTACATGTTTACATGCCTGTTTCTATACCTATATGTCTAGATCTGTGCTTTCACATGCCTATGTGCTTGGATCTATGTCCTTTACATGCTTTATGCTATCTTCCATGTGCTTGTGTGCTCCATGCCATGTTTATATGCCTAGACCTAGGCCATGTTTGTCATGCCATGTGCTATTGTAGTCCTTTTGTTGCTTTGTCTTTCTTTCTTGTGTTTTAGCCTAATGGTTAGGACCCGATCTAGACCCTATGGTCTTTGTCATCGTCCATACACCAAGGCCCACATAAAAGTGTTTGGATCATCCTATTTGCATGTCTATGCTTTCTTGCTTCTATATTTTATGCTTGTGTTATCCTCTCTAGTTTTAGGATTTGCCATGCTTGACGCCCTTAGCGGGTTTGTGGTTGTGTGGTTACATCCGACACCCATGAGGCCTTGTTTGGATGTAGCCATTTGGGATGCATCACGACGATACCAGTTGTTTTGTGCATATCTTTCCCCCTTTCCGCTCCGTGCAATGATACGCTTACCATGCTTGTTTGTGCCACCCATTGGCTTTCTATACATATTTACATGCTTGCTCACATGTTGATGCATGAGTCTTTCTTGCCAGTTTGTCGTCTATACTTCAACACAATGAAGTCATGGACATCTGATCCAAACCTACATTTGTCCCTTGCAGACACCACCTTTTGTTTACTTTCTTGCTTGTTTTCCTTTTCATTTGTTTCCTTGCTTTCTTGTTTCTTTGCTTGCTATGTCTATCATGCTTATCTACTTTATGCCTCTTTCATATGCTCTTTGCATCTTTTCCTTCCATTGCTTGTCTGCTGGTTTCTTGTCTTTGCCTTTGCATGTCCACACATGGAGCGAGAATGCGTGGAGCTAAGGCACGGTCTCCTAGGCACAAGCAAAAAGGGCAAAGACGCAAGCATGTAGATATAAGCCAAGCGGCAATGTTCAGTAGTTTTAGGGATCTAGCCTCTCCCATTTGGTTATGTACTCTTTTAAAACCCCTTCCATTCTCCTTCCCTTCTCTCTTAGATGGTTTGTATTAGGTATATCATGCCATGTACCATTCATCCTCATCTCTAGATATGGTGACCCCTATTTACTTTCCTGCACTTATATTTTGGGCCATGCTCTAGGGATGTAGGCATTTACTTTCCTACTCTGTGTGATTGCATTGTGAATGATGTACGTATATAAATACCTGCTCGCCCCTTCTGGTGTGATTGTTAGAGTCCATGTTACCTAAGGCAAAACAATGCCTAATTTCCGCCACGAAAGTAAGGTGACATCACCAGATTTTTGCTGTGGAAATCTAGTACTTTGCCTAAATGCCTTTGGAAAGCATAGATTGGGACCACATCCATTCAAAAGCTAAACCTCAAAGCCCCCCATGCATGCAAAGCCCCAGAAGCCAATGCCAAAATCATGTTTTTACTGCCAATCTCCAAAAATTAAGGTTTTATCAAAATAAAGGACTACCCTTGGACAGACGTTGTGAGGTGCCTAACACCTTCCTCACACGTAACCAAACTTCCAAACTTAAGAATCAAGATTTTTTTACCATCCACATTAGATTAGGAAAAAAGACCTTTTTTTTTTTAGCCTAGGATTGGTAATAAAATCAACTAGAAATAGGTGACCAATCACACCTTAGAAAACACAATGATTGGTGGTGACTTCACTTATCTTTGGTAATCCCTTAAAATTTGGCCAAGATTCCTGCCATACTACCAAAAATAGATAAATACCTTCCTCCACCGAGAGTGAGAGAGCACCTGAAGCTCCGCATGAACCACACCAAGTGCAGCAACCAATCAAGAAGGGCCTCCAACAAGCCCCACATGCATGGAAGCATCGCCACGGATGGTGGCCAAACGAAGACCCGACGATGGTGGTTTTTTGCTCCGATCGAGGCCAAGCGTCGATAGATTGGCAAATCCACTAGGGATCGATGATAGTTTGGCCTTTAGAGCTTTTGATAAAACCATAATCTTTGGACATTGGCCTTTAGGCTTTCCTTTTGAAAAAGGCTTATACTATATCCTAGTAGACTATTTTCAAAAGAGCAAAAAAATCTTTTTTCAAAAACTCCTTTTCCAAAAGGGAGGCTTTGAGGTATTTTCACATAGCTTTACTCACATGCTTTACTACTTTCTTCACATGCTTTACTGTTTTCCTCGCATGCCCTACAGCTTTCCTTCACATGCAAACATAGGGTAGCAAAATTTATTTTCCACTGCACCTTTATCTGCTTTCATATAAATATATATATATATACATATATATATATATATATATATGTTGTGTTTGGAAAAGCCCTTCCCCTTCATTAAGGATTGCATGATATATACACCCTTTTTGAGCCAAAGCCAGGCTCCGCACTGCTGGCGTAGTCACATCTCTTTGGGGATTTCATCACCCTATTTGTAGATGCCTAGACACAAACATCGATAGTGTTAACCATAGTTAGATTAGGGGCTGACTTTGTAGGTACTTCTAAGTCCATGGGTGGATAGCAGTAGCTAAAAAGGCCCCCTCGATCATTCCTACCCCACAAGGAGAGGTATGGCGATTGAGTCCCCCTAGGATAGGAATAACCTACCAGTTAAGCCTTTGCATATAGTTGGCCTAGTTATGTCAAACCCGTGAGGACTAGGAAAAGCCCAAAGAGTGAACATCCAAACCTAGAAAAGGATACCCTTCTACGACTAGAGGTCAGGGGAAAGTGTTTTGTAACAAGTGCGCCCTTCTTGCTTGTGCCAAAGAAATTGTGCTCTACTCTAGGTTCTTTCTATCCTGCTTGCACAGCAACCCCATTGCTTGTACGTGCTAGATCATACCTCATCCCTAAGGGTTTACAACCCTACAAGGGTGCTCATGCATACAGTAATTGGTCCTGTCACCTAATTGTGCAAAGATAAAATCTGTGGCAAGTAACTAAAAATCCCCAGGAGGAAATGCTGCCGAAAAAACTGTCAAGAATCCTAAGACATCATGAGTTCAAGAATTCTCCCAAGAGAGATCCAAATGACCAAGATGTCAAGAGTCCAAAGGCTCCCTCAAGAGATCCAAAGGTCCAAGAGATCCATGCTGTCCTAGTTACCAAGAGATCCATGCTATGCAAGAGCATCCCCGAGAAGTCCTCATTGTTAGAAGCCAAGCTTTTCCTCGTAATTGCATTTCCTTGTATTGTAAAAGGCCCATTGTTGGAGTCGATGAACCCAACGTTGTAAAAGAAAATCTTGTACAAGCATGTAATCAAAAGAGGATTCGACCCTCATTACCAAGCATATCATGAAAGTTTCTGTTACTTGCCAATCTTGTGCATTAATCTTGCATCATTATAGAAACTAGCCAAAGGGCCGGCACAATACACGGATAATGTTGTAAGCTATTATATGAGAAGGTTAGATGGAATGTTTAACATATTTTTAAGTAATAACATGAAGTAACACCTTTTTCCCAATTCTAATAGTTGCAGTTAAATATTCAATTAGAATTGCTTACTATACCAGTGACATTAGCTAATTAAACATTATATAAGAAGTTCACTCAGTCTTGGTGATGAAGAGATATAGAACCAAAAGAGGGCGAGTTAGACTCATTAGAATTCATGGTCTCAAATCTCCTTATTTTCCCAATATCAATATCCACGTAAAAGATAAAAGGAATTTGTATCGTGTGCCAAAACATAAGTATTTTACTGATCTAGTCAATTCTTCCACCAAAGGGAAGATGGAACAAAATTGACCTAGATTTATGATTTGCAAAATATGACACCCATGCTACATTGAAGCATAAATGCATTGCTCATTTTTCCTACAATCAAACCATTAAAATTAGGAGAAAAAAAATTTCAGTTATCTTTTGGTCACAACTTGAATTAAAACACATAAAAACAACACCCAACCTATTAAAATTAGAACCTTGAAACTCATTCAGCCACAAAGTCTCCATAAAATTTTGGACTAAAAATGGGAATCAGACAAACTGACCCCATGCTATGCAATGTTGAAATAACACAAAACTTAAAAGAGACTATTTATTTCAATTTCCATGGCATATTTGAAAATAAGAATTCAAATATTTAAAGGTTTCTCATTTTTTGTTTAGTTTACAACACTTAAACAATACATTCTGTCACATTTTAAACCACAATATTTGCAGAAACATATCTACAATTTCATGAAGGCAATAGATCACAAAAGTAATACACATAAAATTTCATAAACTTAAAAAAGTGGAAGTTATCCTTTGCATCAACACAGGTTGAAAATTTCTTTTATGAACACTTCGTGGCAAATCTATTATTGCATCGGCCACCCTTAAGTATATAGACTTCCGTCCGCTTGCTCTATATGGCTTATTGTTTTGCCATTGTGCCATCCAGCATTAGCACCCCATAGTTGTGAATAGGTTCTGCAACTGTGAAAGTGAAACTCATCATGAACAAAAGATGACAATGGTGCCTTCATTATGCAAATCACTTTTATATTAGTATCTATATTTTTGCTTAAAGGATCAAACAATGATGTTTTCTCCAAAAATTTGTTTATATATGAGAGAATGACAATAAGAGATCCCGCAAAAAAAAGATGAACAACTACACTAAACTAAATTAAATACAGAGTCAGTTACAAAATTCAAAAAGAACAACTTCAAGAAACATACACTAAAAATGACCTTTCTAGTAATACAAATTTGATTGCGAAAGAACATCACAAACATCAAATTTAATATTCAGTATTCAGTGTCTACATGAAAAACAAAAGTTTTATGAGGCAAAACGCTCATTAAAAGTTAAAACTATGTTTGCTAGAAAACATAAAAAATGAAATATTCATTTCCATGTGTGTACATTTATCTCTCTCAAAGTGAAAGGTTCACACGATTGTTTGAAAGAATTTATTCTTCCTCAAAACCTACTACCAATAATGATGCAGAAAGAGACAATAGAGAAAAAAGGAGAAAAAACAGTAAATATTTGGCATTAGTATTACTACTCAAACTGATGAACATGGACATCTACCTATTTTAAAGCCTCAATTATCTGTTCTCTACAGAAGTGAAATATATAAATAAATTAGTAAACATATTTCCTATTAGTAAAGTATTTCCTTTTACCCATAAACAAAAATTAATCAATGAACAAACTTTTTCCTAAATTAACTACATAGATTACAAATACTCAAGAGTCACAGTGCTCTAGGCATAGCTTCTAAACTAGACAAAACCTCAACCACAAAATCTGGGTTGTTCCCATCTTGTAGTTTCTAAATTGTTCAAAATGATCTTTCAAATATTTCATTCTATCACCAACAAAACCCATCAACAGAATTCCTCTACCGACCCAATTAAATAAATAATGCAGTACAAATTCTGTTTGCTTCAACGTTTTGGTTGAAATTAAATATTTTTTTAAAATGGAAAACTCATTGCTCGTCTTCAAAACTTAAATCTTTCAAAACTGATAAATTGCAGAAAGAAGTTTAAGGAAAAAAAGGAACTAAAATTTCCCAAGAAAGAAAGACTTACACAGAACATAACCCACATAGAAATCCAATCCGCACAATCATATGTAGAAAAATCTCTCAAAAATAATTAGAAAATACCCAAAAAATCAAAGAAAAACTGACCTCCTTACATAGATAAGCAGAGTGTTCACGACATTGTGATTGGGTCATAGAAGAACAAATACTTGAGATTTTATTATAATCTCACAGATTAGAGAGGCTTTTGACTAAATAGTTACAGTGTTAGAGAGGTTTGTAATCTTCAAGAATCATAAGGAATATAAGGAACAGAGGGGTTGCAAATTCAGGAATAGAAGGGAGAGAGGGTGTGATGTGGTGGTCGTGAAACCAAGAGATGAAGGTTTATTGTAAAAGAAGAGTCTGATGAGAGGGTAGCAGATTTAGAGAAGGAAAACAATTAGGCTATTTGACCTTAGAAGTTGTTGTGGACTTTTCCTGTCATAATAAGTGAAGAGATTGCTTGCCTCCTGAGTAATTAGGTAGGAGACATCCAAATGCAATCTCCTCAAGTTTCTTGGGCATCACCAAACTGACAAAGTGGATTAAATTACAATATGAACAATTCAATGTTATAGGGAAATAAACTTTAAAGTGAATCAAATTAAAATATGAACAATTCAATGTTCCAGGGAAATAAATTTTACTTTGAACTTTAAAACTGAATCCACTTTTTTCTCCTTGACTAAACAAATATTGTATGACAAAAAGATCCAAATCCAAATTTGTCTTTTGTGGTGACAAAATTCTGCAATTCAAATTTCAAATGCTTCAAAAAAAAAAAAAAAACATTCATGGACAATTAAATACAGTGTGAGTTCCTGCATACAATTCAGGCATAACTTCAATGTTATTTTTAGCTAATTACTAACCTCCTATTCTTCATTCTCTAAGAAAAAAAAAAAAAAAAAAAACCCTCCTATTCTTCTTCTTCTTCTTCTCTCTCGTTTAAGGTTTACGTGGTTTTGGCTAGCTTTCTCATTAGGTTTTAAAAAAAATGTAAAATTGTGAACTAAAACTCAAAATTCCTTGGTTTGATATATATATACACATACGGTTCATGAATAGGAAAGCAAAATAAAAAGGGAAAGAAAACATAAAGCATTTTTAATATTTATTTTAAAATACCTAGGAAGCCAAAGTTTTGCAACTTGATTGACACTTCTTGAAGTTTCCAAAAACTACCCTAAAAGCTGTGGAAACTTATTTTCCACAAACCACTATATAAAGGAATCTCAAAGCACTATCCCAAAAAAACCTATCCAATGCAAGCCTAGCAAATAAAAAAAATCGGAAATCTTAGAGCACATCTGCCTATAATCTGATTTTTATCTTGTCTTCAAAACTTATCTATCAATCTTGACTAATTTTGTAACCTCAAATATGCAATTCAATCTGATTTCCAAGTGAAGATCCTCATAGGGAAAATCTGTTAACAGTGTTTGCATGACTGGTCCAAGAGATCCATGATTTTTTTAGACCAGTCATGCAAACACTGTTAACACAATTAAGATAAATCTGTTGTATATTAATTATTAGCCCAACTATTAAAAAAATCTAAATATCATAGCCTTTGAATTATACGTCTAGAGTACCCTAAAAAAATGAATCCAAATATTCCAACCAAAACCAAATCAATTCAAAGGCTGAAGAATGAAGAAGTAACTGAATTAAAAATCAGAGGAGAAAAAATGGAAAAAAAAAAATTGAAGATTTTGGTAATCTAACAATCAATTAAGATAAACAATCTTTCTCAAAAAAAGAAAAAAAAGAAAAAAAAAGATAAACAGTATACATTAACCATATCGTTTGAGATCAATGCATGTCACTATTTGAAGGCCAAAGAGGTATTCTGTATTAAGTGTGATTCAATAACATAAATTAATAACCACCAGAAAACTAATCTTCATGATCATGTGCATGGCAGTATACACTAAAAAATGGCATAAAAAAAATATTTTAAAATAAGATCAGTGCAAAAAGGTATTTAACAGAAGTAACAGTAAGTCCTAAACACATAGAAAAAAGTGCAGTGTCTCATATAAGAAAGGTGGAGTCCTAAAAAAGTAATAAAACCTGTGTTAGTGACAGATTGCCTACCTACTTTCTGCTCTAAACATAGATAGAAAAATCATTGATAGATAAACTAGGAGAAAACGAAGCATCATGTATTGGAGGAAAAAAGAATGGATGAAGCATGGAAAAAGAGTAAGAAAGAAAAAAATCTAGAGAATATTAATAGATAAAATCTAAAGTGCTAAAGCCTTCTTCACAATTGTCTTTTCCAATGACCATAAGATTCATAACTAATGTCCATTCCCTTATCATTTCACAGTTGCCACATTACAATGAAAATTTCAATTTCATACATATAAATTCAATGTATATGCCAATCCGGATGCCCACCAAAAGCCAAACACAAACAGAGAAGCCAAAATATTGAATCAGATATCTAATATTAATTCAATCTGCTCTCTATGATTATTGATTTAATCTATCCAATATTGATTCACATTTAGCAAAGTAAACTAATAAACGTAACTGAAATTTGGAAAAAAAAAAAAAAAAAAAAAAAAAAAAAAACAAAACTTTAGAACTGGCTACAATTCCTTTTACTATTATACTTTTAGATTTCACAATTTAAACCCATTAAAACCCACCATCAAAAACAACAAAATCAAGACCTAAAAAGGAAAAGGGTTATGAATCCAAATTCCTAAATTGACAGTAAACCATAATCGAAGAGAATATTAGGAAAATTAATTGAAACTTTTGCCTTGATTAAACTAGAGACTCTTGATTGTAGAAAGATTCCACTTTATTGTTGCAGAGGAAGAAATTGAATGATTATATCCTAAAGAGAAGAATTCAAACAAACCCATTATCGAAAATATTTTATAGAAATAGCCACACATCGTGATTTCGATTTTGTTAACCCTAATTTCTGGAACCAAAATCTAACTGCAATTGTATAAGTGGAAAACATATAGCAAAACTAATTTAACTATAAATTTGTAGAAAACAAAAGTTAGAGAAAGAATAGAAACCCGTCGGAGGCAACTCTTTTTAGTCGGCTTCATCTTCCTTCTTCTTCTGCTTCTTTTTCTGGAAAAATCAAAAAGCAAAAAGGTCGTTTTAGCGTAACTGGAAACAAAGTTTTTGAAAGGAACTGGGAAACTATAGGGCATATGTAGTTTATGTCTGATTTCTTAGATTTTCCTACACCTAATTAACTCCTCTCTCGCTTTCAAAAAAATTAACTCCTCTCTCTCTCTGTTTATCAGAGTTTCTCTCAGTCGGTCAGTCTCCTTCAATTTAATGGTGTTTTTGTTTTAAACCGTGTGCACGGTAAACGGATAGAATTTTTTAGGCCAAAATGGCCCAATACCATGTTTTTTTGAAATTTTTAGCAACAGAGCACTGTTTCGGAAATAATTTGGGATCTACCACTTTTTGTGGTACTCGAGCATGGTGAGCTCGAGTACCATCTTTTCATTGGCCAAACATCTTCAAAAAAAAAAAAAACGCCGCTATAAGGCCCAAAAACGTCACTATAGGGCTTAAAAACGCCACTATAGGGCCCCTTCACCTAGTATGGGGACTTGCAAAAAAATTTTGCAGGAAAACGCCGCTATAGGGCCCAAAAACGTCACTATAGGGCCCCTTAACCTGTTATGGGGACTTATAAAAAAAATTTTGCAGGAAAACGCCGCTATAGGACCCGAAAACGTCACTATAGGGCCCCTGAAACCTAGTATGGGGGCTTAAAAACGCCGCTATAGGGCCCGAAAACGTCACTATAGGTCTTAAAAACGCCACTATAGGGCTCCTTGAATATGGGGCAACGGTGGATTAAAAAAACATGGTACTCGAGCTCACCAAGCTTGAGTACCAGAAAAAGTGGTATTTCCCTAATTATTTCCGAAACAGTGCTCTATTGCTAAATATTTCAAAAATTAATGCTAATGGGCCATTTTGGCCGAATTTTTTAAGCCCTAAAACAGTGCAACGTACGGTATTTTGTTACTTTTGAGCTACACACGTGGCAGCATTTTAAGTGGCCTTTTTTCGTAACGTAACAGTACCTCCTTAAAGGCTTCTGCTTTTATATATAGTATTAGATTAGATTTATCATGATAAATACCCGATCTAGGGTGCAAAAGCCAAATTTTTTTGAGAATGGTAGGTGCATGTTAAATAAGAAGGACATAAACTAACTTGATTTTGGTGTTTTTTCCTAACGTAACAGTACCTCCTTAAAGGCTTCTGCTTTTATATATAGTATTAGATTTACCATGATAAATACCCGATCAAGGGTGCAAAAGCCAAATTTTTTTGAGAATGGTAGGTGCATGTTAAATAACAAGGACATAAACTAACTTGATTTTGGTGTTATGTTTCCACATTGTCAAATGCACCCCATTTCTTTTACCTCCTATTCTTTATAAGGATCAAAAGATTTCTAAAAAGAAACAATCCAAGCTATTGCCACATCATGATCCCATCATCACTAGGTCTCGTGCAAGAGAGATGTCTACCAATGGGCCTTCAACTCCCAAAGTGAGTCCAATTGAGTTCGCTCAGATGAAAGAGCAAATGTCAAAATTGATGCGCGTGATGCAACAACTAGTTATAGGAGGAGTACAAAACTCTTTTGGTTATAGTCAAGGAGGTCCCCAAATTGAGAATGAAAATCAGCCCCCCACCAGGACAGGATCAGGGCCATAATATATCGCCTCAGGGAAATGACCAAGAATAGATCCTTCTAAGGACAAGAACCCTGAATCTAGGTATGGCCAAGTCAAGAGCGAAGTGGAAACTCTGGCTGAAAAGCTTTGAATCATAGAGGGCTCCAGTGCCCATGAAAGCGTTGATCTAGATAGTTTGACCAACTTCCCACAGGTTGTTATGCCTCTCAAGTTCAAGGCACCAAAGTTCGTCAAGTATGATGGTATTGGAGGAGGATGGCTCCTTATGGGGATAATCACCCTCTGCTTTGCTAGATTTTTCCTAATAGTTTGACTAACCTCGCGGCCACATGGTATGCGATATTGGAAAAGACCTCTTACTGGAGGGAAATGGCCAACTCTTTCTTGGAATATTACAAGTTCAACACCGAGATAGCTCCTGACCGCACGGTTCTTATGAGAACAGAGAAAAAGAGTGGGGAGCCTTTCTGAGAATATGCCTAGAGGTGGCGTGAGCTAGCCGCACAAATTCAACCCCCTATGATGGAAAATGAGATGATCAAATGGTTCATTAACAACCTCAAGCCTCCTTACTATGAGAAGATGATTAGCACCCAAGTCACTCATTCCGCTAGCCTCATCCCTATTAGGGAGCATATTGATGAGTAGGAGCAAGAAAATCATGGATCTTGAGTCTTTGAGTTCCATGGTTGAACAACAAGTCAAGAAAATGATCAGCCGCAAGACTAAGGAAGCCGATGTGCATATGATTGACAATACATCAGAAAGGCCTAGGGGTATTACTTTTGCTTTTGCAACCCCAACTGCTAGACCTTATCAACAACAGGTTCAGTCTATTTAAGCACCTAACCGAGCCTTTAATCAGAGAGGGTGGCCAAACCCACCTTGTCTCTTAAGGAGGGAAAACTGGAAGTACACTCCGTTACCCATGCCCATGGTAGATCTCTACGCTTACCTGCTAGAAAAGAAGCTAGTGACCCCGATATTTTCCAGGCCCAGAAAAGGCCCTTCACCACCAGGCTTTGATCCATCCAAGAAGTGTGAACACCATTTTGAGGCCGAGGGGCATACCCTTGAAGAATGTTACCACTTGAGGGACCATATCCAGGATCTCATTGACAATAAGTTGGTATAGTTTAGGAATGTGGCTGCTTCGAACATCATCAGGAAGGGAATGTGAATGCCATCATCACAGTGGAAGAAAGGGTTCCGAATTTCTCCTCCCTGTCATTCCCATGGAAGACCCTACTCCAAGCCTTGGTCCAAGAGAGCCACCTTGATCTTAAAGGTATAGGAAACCCGGGATTTGATTAGGGAATCTGCTCATTTTATAACAATGGAGACAGGCACGACCTATTTGATTGTAGAGTGCTTTGAGCACAGGTTCAAAGTCTAACCGATTGTGGTATTATCTGGATTGAAAGGGAAATTGTGCAAAGAGGTGATTGCATGGCAGCCAGCCTATGTCCTTCAGCTGCCCAATCAGGAACTAGCTGCAATGCCATATCAATTGGGTTAAGGAAAGATTGGGACGAATATCTACAAAAAATGCCTTGGTAAGGTTACTTCAGTGCCTCCCTCTTCAGTAGTCATTGAGGAGATCATAGAATCACCTGCGGATTGAAGGTCATCAGATTCAGGAAAAGGGCAAGCCCTGCTAGCCATCGAGGGATACACTCCTCTAGTTCTTGCATTGCCTGCAGTCATAGGGCTAGCTTCATCATCAGTTCAGGAGGGAACAACCATTGTCCCTACCATCTGAGGTTTCAATCCTCATATTCTGCCAAAGCCTAACTCAAGAATCTCTGGGTATCCGGCTTAAAATCTCTTGAAGCCATTTTGCCAAGTTCAGTGGTCATTAATCCGAAGGTGTTCTCCATAGTGCCCAATTTGCAAACTCAGGAGGGTGTTATCATTCGCATGCCGAAGCCGTTTCCTTATGATGATAGTCATTGTGTCCCCTGGAAATATGATGTGTAATTGATCTCCACTCGAACTAGGAAAGAGCAAGTCTGCTCCAATATCTCTTCAAGTCTACCTGGGCTTATTAGGAGTGGTTGCTGCTATACTCCCGAGGAGCTAGAAAAGAGAAGGAAAGAGGTTAGCAAGGGTACAGCTGAACCCATTAGGAATAGGGTCACAACCGAAGAAGCCGAGAAATTCTTGAAAATTATCAGAAAACTTAGAGTATAGTGTGACTCAACAGCTAAATAAGTCACCAGCTCAGATTTCCATCTTGGCGCTATTGCTATCCTCTGATGTCCACTGCAAGGCTCTCTTGAAAGTCTTGAAAGAGACGTGTTCCTACAGGTGTCACAAAATCTTCCTTTGAGGGTATGGTCTCGACAGTGTTGGCCACCAACCAAATTTCCTTTACAAATGATGAGCTACCACCAGAAGGTATAGAGCATACTTTGCCCATGCACATTATGGTAAAGTGTGAAGATATGATCGTCTCTAGAGTACTAATTGACAATGGATTAGCCCTGAATGTTTGCCCAATGTCTACTATAGAGCTTTTGAATGTGGATACCTCTCTTATCCACCTTACCACCATGATCATTAGAGCCTTTGATGGCACTCTCCGGGAGGTGCAAGGTGAGATTGAATTAGCAATTGGAATTGGCCCCATGATTTTCATGGTCAACTTCCAAGTCATCAAAGTGGATTCCCCATATAATATGCTCCTAGGGAGGCCCTAGCTACACGCCACAGGCATAGTTGCTTCTACCCTTCACCGGAGGCTCAAGTTCCCATTTGAGGATCTGTTGATCACTATTAAGGCTGAAGAATCCCTGACTATCTTTAAGGAGACTTTTGTCCCCTACATTGGTGCTAATGCCTTTCTGGAGGCAACTTTTCATAGTTTCGAGCTAGTCTCCATGATTTCCAGAGCTTCAAAACTCGAGTTATCATGGCCTTCCACTACTTTAATGGCTGCCAAAGAGATGCTCAAATTTGGCTATCAGTTAGGCTAAGACCTCGATGCTGTAGGACAAGGGAAGGTTGCTTTGATTGAACTCTCGGACAACAAAGGAGGTTTCGGTCTAGGGTACGACCCCTTCAATGAAGAACTTTTTCAAGCTTCCAGAGGAAAGAAAAGGAAGTGCATTGGCCAAGGGATGTCTATTCCCCACATTAGGGTCACTTTTCCGGCTCCGGCCGAGGCCATTAGATCAGAAGTGGTACAAGAATCACACAAGGAGGATTCAGATCTAGCTTCTCTCATCCGCTTATGTCCTGAAGAATTCTCAATGAATGCCATCATATCCCTCAGGGATGATCTGACTTCTACTATCCAACCCTGTGTGTTAGGCGAGACAGCAAGCCACTGGACCATTGAGCCTTGCTTTGTGGTTGCACTAGCTGAGTAAGGAGTATTCCATCATCGTGTGGTTGGTTCCTCCAATTTCCCAAAAGAGTTGGAATAGCATATATAGTTTGTTTTGCATGTCAGTTCCTATTTTCTGCATTCCTTGTTTGCATTTCCCCAGTTTATTTCCCAAAAAAAAAAAAAAAAATCCCTTTTATCATTATCAGGCATGAACTTTGTTATCCCCCTATCTATAGCCCATTAATGAAATTATCCAGCGTATTATTCAAGAAATTCTTGCATTTATCTCTTTATTTGCTTTCCCATGGATATGTGTGCAAATTGTCTTATGTTCCCTTGTATATGTTCTGTTCTATAAGATCTATTATGATTCCCAAGCGGGTACATTGTCCTGTTGCCGTAACGAAGACATTGACGACATGAATGAGACAATAGAGTTGGATCATGATATTGAAGGATTAGAGGAAATTCTGAGTTTGCCTCGCGATATTTTACAAGCTCTAAACAAAGAAAATGAGGGGTCCAAGCCCAACATAAAAGAAATTGAAGTGATTAACCTTGCCGATGAAGGCGAGAATGAAAAACCTATCAAGATTGGGGTGAACTTTCCTAAAGACATGAAGCCAGAGCTCATAGCGTTACTTAAGGAATTCAAAGAGATATTTGCTTAGTCCTACCAAGATATGCCAGGGTTGGATACTGAGATTGTCGTACACAGAATTCCAGTTAAGCCTAAATACGCCCCAGTGTGGTAAGCCCTTCGAAGGATGAAATCTGAGATCATTTTGAAGATCAAAGAAGAAGTAGAATAGCAATTGAAAGCCAATTTCCTTATTGTGATAGCCTACTTAGATTGGATCGCCAACATTGTTCCCGTGCCTAAGAAAGATGGGAAAGTACGCATGTGCATCGACTACAGGGATTTGAACTGAGCCAGCCCCAAGGATAACTTTCCATTGCCACATATCAATACTCTGATTGATAATACTGCTACCAATAGGTTCTTCTCCTTCATGGACGGATTCTCAGGCTATAATCAAATCAAAATGGCCAAAGAAGACAAAGCCAAGACAACATTCACAACACATTGGGGAACCTATGCATATGATGTCATGCCATTTGGCTTAAAGAATGCTAGTGCTACTTATCAATGAGCCATGGTAACCTTTTTTCATGATATGATGCATAAAGAGATTGAAGTCTACGTGGATTACATGATTGTCAAATCCCGCACAGCTAGGGATCATCTGGTAAATTTGAGAAAGCTGTTCAAGTGCCTTATCAAGTACAAGTTAAGACTAAACCCTAACAAGTGCGTCTTTGGAGCTAGTTCAAGGAAATTACTCAACTTCATAGTCAATCAAAGAGGAATCGAAGTGGACCCAGCAAAAGTCTAAGCCATCCGAGACATGCCGACACTAGAAACTGAGAAACAGATTCACAGCTTTTTAGGCAAAGTCAATTACATAGCTCACTTCATAACACAGTTGACTACCACATGTGATTTGCTGTTCAAGCTCTTGAAGAAAGACACAAAGATAGAATGGACAGATGAGTGCCAAATGGCCTTTGACAAGATCAAGCAGTATTTGTTGAACCCTCCTGTCTTAGTTCCCCTAATGCTGGGATATCCGTTGATCCTTTACCTAGCGGTATAAGAAACCTTCATGGGTTGCATGTTAGGCCAACTAACTGAGCTCGATTAGAAAGAAAATGTGATTTACTATTTAAGAAAGAAGTTCACCAGTTGTGAGATCAACTACATCGCCATTGAGAAGATGTGTTATGCCTTAGTGTGGGCCTCACACAAATTGCGGCAGTACATGCTCTACTACTCCACGCGGCTCATTTCTCATATGGATCCCATTAAGTACATCTTTGAAAAGCCAGCCCTTACAAGGAAGATCTCCCATTGGCAAATGTTGCTCTCCGAGTTCGACATTGTGTTTATGACAAGAAAGGCCATCAAGGGCCAGGCCATAGCCGATTACCTAGCGGACCAGTCGCTAAATGATCCAGAACTTTAGAATCCCTCTTCCCTAATGAGGATGTCATGGCGCTAGAGCCAGAACCAAATAGTATGGAACCGTGGTGTTGGAAGCTTTATTTTGATGGAGCCGTCAATTCTACTAGAAATGGTGTAGGAGCAGTCTTAGTTTCCCCCAAGGGCCAACAAATCCCTGTTTCAGTCAAGCTGAATTTTGATTGCACTAACAACATCACAGAATACGAAGCGTGCATAGTCGGCCTGCAAGTGGCCCTAGAGTTTGGCACCTATGACTTGAGCTTCTTTGGAGATTCCTTGTTGATCATCTCCCAAATCAAAGGAAAATGGCAAGCCCGAGACACCAAGTTGATTCCGTATCAGAAATGTGTCAACCGCTTGATTCTGAAATTTCAAGACATTACATTTGCCAATTTGCCCCGAGCACACAACCAGTTTGTAGACGCCTTGGCTACCCTGGCTAGCATGGTCAAGTTATCAAAAGGAGATGATATGCGAAAATAGTGCATAGAAGTCCATGGCATTCCAGCCTATTGCATGAACTTCGAAGAATGCATAAGTGTCAAAGTCAAAGTCAACGGAAAGCCATGGTACCATGATATCAAGGCTTATATCAAGAACAGTGAATACCCGCTCGGTGCAACGAATAGTGAAAAGAAGTTTATCCGGTGCTTGGTCTGCCAATTTTTTTTGAGTGCAGAAGTCCTATACAAAAGGAACTATGATTCTACCTTGCTTCGATGCGTAGATGCCCCCGAGGCTAATTATCTGATGGAAGAGATGCATGAAGGCTTACTCGGAGCTCATGCCAGTGGACCCCTATTAGCCTGCAAGATTATGAGAGCCGGTTACTATTGGCTTACCATGGAAAGTGATTGCATTAAACATGTGAGGACATGCCACCGTTGCCCAGCCTATCAAGATAGGAAGAATGCTCTTCCTCAGCCTTAATGCACTCTTTAGCAGCATCATGGCCCTTCTCAACTTGGGGTGTGGATGTCATCGGACTCGTGATTCCGAAAGTTTCAAATGGTCACGAGTACATCTTAGTGGCCATCGATTATTTTACAAAGTGGGTGGAAGTCGCTTCGTACAAAAGCGTCACTCAAGCAATGATAGCCCGGTTCTTGAAAAATAACATTATTTGCTGCTACGGCGTGCCAAGAGAGCTCATTACAAATAATGGGGTGAACCTAAATGGAAAAATGATCTAGCAACTCTGCCAACGGTTCAAGATCGAGCACAAAAATTCGATTCCCTATCACACAAAAATGGTGCAATGGAAGCCGCTAACAAGAACATAAAGAAAATCTTGGTGAAGATGACAGACACATACAAGGATTGGCACGAGTACTTGTCGTTTGCCCCAACTTACGAGGGCCCATATGTGGTAAAGAAGGCCTTTTTTGGAGGAGCCTTGATTTTAGCGGACATGGACGGGCATGACTTCAATATGCCTACCAATTCTGACGCCATCATACGGTACTTTGCATGAAGGAGCCTTTCAGTGCACCTCATTTCTATATTTTTATGTCAACCCAAAAAAAAAAAAAAAGAACAAAAAAAAATGTAAAATGGTAGATCGAAAACTCGAAAGGGTGGTCTACGTAAAACGAGAGCCAAAAGAAAGAGAGCATGAGAAAATACAAAAAGTAGATTGAAAACCCAAAAGGGCGGTTTACGCAAAAGGAGAGCAAAAAAAGGAGTGTGAGAGAGTCTGCTAGATTGAAAACCCGAAAGGGCGGTCTAAGGCTATAAAAAAAAGTTAGTTGAAGTACGTGATGACCTGATCCTTTCTTGTGGAGGTACGTAGGCAACCATCTTGGTTTGGTCATGTCTTAAAAGAAAAATCAGTCAGCTTGGCCCACTTGAATTCCTAGCCAAGATTAGAAAATTAGATGGATCCAGCATCCAAGACAAGATGTGAAAACGCCTCCAAGATTGCTCTCTGTCTATAATACTACCATGACCCGGTGGTTCGCTCAAGATGTTCTGGCTCATACCAATGGGAAATGTACCTCAATGGGAAAAGGAAAAGATCCATCTAGAATAGGATGTATCCTTGGAAAAATAAGATATTGATATGCATGGATTTTACATTTACCACTTATTTGTATAATCTTGCATTTTCAAAGCATTTGCCTACATATTCATTAACATGCCTGTATTGTGCCATTCAGTTTCTTTCATGCATATGGATACCAAAACGTGAAATCTCATCTCATAAATATATCTTGAATATCATCATAAACATCTCTCTCCACCACCTCTCAATTTCTAAGCATGCCTAACAGACTAGAATATGCTTTAAGAACTCAAACGAAAAGAGGAAGGCCTTACGCAATTGCCTAGCAATTTACGAAGGACCTTTCCATACATGGTGGGATACTAATTACATAGCTCATGTGCAGAAAAAAAGTAAGTAGAAAAGAACACCAGTAAGTCAAACATGGCCTAAGCGATCAGACACGGCCTGACACAATCTCCCAAAACTAGTACAGAGAATCGGGTCATCATGAGCATGAGTGCTAAATAACCCGGCTGCATCAAAGCCCAGGTCTCTGGTGATCTCTCTAAGTCTGTCATCCGAATGTCGAAGATGGACCAGCTCCTTCTCCATCATGGAATCAAAAGTATAGCCCTGTCTCTCAGTCTCTAGCAAAGCCTGCAAGGTGCTCATCTCTGCAGTGGCAACTCTCAAAGCCTCTTCCCTCTCCGCCAGCTCAGCCTTAAGGTGATGGAAGGCCAACTATGGCTCACTAGGCTCATCGCCCTCTCGCCTATACTCCATGCTTAAAGTGGAATGAATGTAGGCCTTCGCTTGTATTAGCTCCAATCCCAAGCCATTGGCCTTGCTACTAGCCTCGACCCTGCCTGCCTCCAATGCAGCCCTCTCTTCATCCCAAGAGTGATCCAAAGTGGCAAATCTCTAAGTAAGATCTGCAAGCTCATCCTCCAAACCTGTAACCTGGGATCTCAGCTGAACACACTCTGCCTCTATGCCTAAAGGGGCTGGCCCCCTTTGATGAAGCTCTGCCCTAAGAGTAGCGAGCTCACTCTTATGTGCACTGTTCATCTCCTCAATATCCTCCATATAGGTATTAGCTAGTTCCCTGCAGTGGTCTTTATCCCTAACGGCCTCCCTCAGGCACTCCCTCAGATCCATAAAGGCCCTCTCAACCCTAATCTCAAACTTTAGGGTATAGTTTCTCAAAACATCAGCCAGAAGTGGCAACTCATTTAAAACCGGTGATGATAAGTCAAACACAAAGCTGGGATCTCTGGTGTCTCACCACACTCTAAACTCAGTAGAAAACCACTCCTGGTCATCCCTAGAACAAAGGGGGAAGTCAATGTTCAACTTACGCACCTCTCAGAAATCAAAGCCACGCCCTATCATTGCTACATCGATATCCACGAGCCCATACTCGCAAGTTACAATAAAAAGATCACTAAGTTAGGGGATGTGCTGGATACCCCCGAACTACTGCATGGCCATACCCGGAAAGTACCTTATGCACTCCAGATACCCACCAAGGGAATGCCAAGCAAACCAACGCAATGGGTCTGCCCCTGCCATCAAGTGATACCCCACTTGACTCTTCAAGTCCAGTCAACGGGACTCAGGCTGCAAAAGTATCTCAGTCAATCCTTAATATCCCCAGAAAAGGGAAGATCAAGAACTACAGTAGCCCGAACTCTATTCCTACTTACAAAGCCCACAGACTAATCCCTAGCAATAAAACTCAAGTGGCTATAGAACCATAGTTGTAACATATGAACACAACAACCTAGCCTACCCCTATCAGTCTCCCGACACAAAGACAGGGACCTAATCATCTCAGAAAGTAGAGTAGGAATGAAAGAGATACCATGAGGTAGGGTGCTCACCAGAGGGAGAACGACAAAACTAACAACTCTTGATGATGAAGGAAATAGAATTGCACCAAAGAAGGCCACTAGGAAGGCTTGACGCTGATAGGATATCCACCGCTCCTTTAAGTCCACAAAGTCATCTCGATAGCTAACAGGGCACTCCAATAAGTGGAACTGATCACACAGAAAATCAAAGGACATGCTTCCTCCTATCCCGTTGCCATACCAAGTCAGTACCTCCACAACAAGCCTATTAAAGACTAACAGATCAGTGAGTCTCCTGTGGCTGCACTGGTGGAACAACAATAGTGCTCAGAGGGGTAGAAAGAGAAAGAAAATGATCATACTCCTCTAAGTTGGGCACCAGATCAACATCTCCAATGGTGACACATCTCAAGATGGGATCCTAACAAGAGGTGATGACCTCCAACAAATGCCAATCTAGTATGGTGTGAAGAAAAGCAGTAGCATCTCCAAGAAGTCACTGGATGAATGCTCGGTCACCACAAGAAAAAGAGCTCAACCACCTCTTAAGCTTCTTCTCATAATAAGACTTCCTCTCAAGCTCGACCAAAATGTCATAGGAGTGAGCACCAAGAGCATCCATCAACGGATCCTACTAAATCTAATGATCTGATGAGAATCTACGCAAAAAATATGAAAAATAGTGTTTTCTGCACGTTTCGGGTGAAGAAAAGGGTAGGAGAAGACCCTAGAAAATTGTAGACCAAAATGAGCTAGGGTTAGGCTGAACCTAGCCTTTTATGCATGAGAACCGAGGTGGCTACCCTTCAAGGGCCGCCAACCCTCAGGACACATGCCAAGGCTTTTTAGCCCCCTGGGCACAAACCCCTATGAACTTGGACCACTCCCCCCCGGTTTGGGATGTTTTCGACCACGTTGGAGCAAAGATTCTTCTGATTTAGCATCCGCCTAGTGCACGGTCGGCTTGGCAGTGAACCAAATTGTCAGGAACTCCCTCTCGTGCATCTGAGATTGCACAAATCCTACACTAGGGCAGTTTTTCTTTGTGCGTCTCATTCAGCACCTCTAGATATCTTGAACCTTATTTTTTAAAGCTTGGTTCACCCAGTTTAGGGGTCAGTTCAGCCCCCGTAATCAGAGCTCACAACAAAAAGACACTAGAGCCTGTTCTTAGCCATGCTGCAACTTTTTCAGCTTATTTGGAGGACGAAGGGAGTCATTTACCATAAGGCCACCCCAAGAAGCCTATCTTTAAATCATTAAGCCCGCCCAGGCAATAACAAGAGCAATCAATGCATACTGTCTTATGGTGTGTCTAAGAAGATTTCGTTTAGAATGTTCACATTCATTACCAGCATTTGGTAGGGTCTATGAAGTCGAGGCCATTTTTAGCCAGTCTACAGGCTTGGAACCCCGCAAAACCCTAAACTGGGGTAGTTTATTTTGCGTGGTTCCCTCCATCTTATTCAATATACAAGAATGGGTCCATCCTATTGAGGATGTGTCTCTCATGTCGAGAATTGCATGCAACCCTAAACTGGGGTAGTTTATTTCATGCGATCTCTCCTTTCTCTCTCCCCCTAGCGGGACGATCATTGTCAAAATCCAACGATAAACTCGTAAAAACCGCGGTGCAAAACAAGTGAGTGTGACACAAGCTGGTTCAAAACTACCATCCACGATAAAAATGTGATAATGCTTGCATACATTAGCATCCCTTTGAAAGGCAATTTCCAGAATTATACATGTGAGTCCTACCCAGATGCATTGTTTTGTGAGAACAGCAACAACCCTTTGAAAGGCGATTTACAGAATCATAAATATAAGTCCTAACTAGAGGCATTGTTCTTCATATACATTAGCAGCTCTCTCAAAGGCGATTTCCTATAACTATGCACGTAAGTTCTAATCAGAGGCATTTTTTTTCCACATATATCAGCAGCCCTCTCAAAGGCACTTTTCCTAAAGTCATACATCAGCCCTCTCAAAGGCAGTTTCCAAAATCATACATCAGCCCTCTTAAAGGCACTTTTCCTAAAATCATACATCAACCCCCTCAAAGGAAATTTCTAGAATCACACATCAACCCTGTCAAAGGCACATTTCCTAAAAGTCATACATCAGCCCTCTGAAAGGCAGTTTCCAGAATCATAAATCAGCCCTTACAAAGGCACTTTTCCTAAAGTCATACATCAGCCCTCTCAAAGGTAGTTTCCAAAATCATACATCAGCCCTATCAAAGGCACTCTTCCTAAAGTCATACATCAACCCTCTTAAAGGCAGTTTTCATAATCATACATGTTATACAGGTTCATGTCAAGCATATGTCCTCACAAGAAATCAGATTCTTACACATCCTACAATGGCTAAACTAGCAACTGCGTCCAAGGCTTACATTCTAGAGTGGGTAAACCGGCAGCCACACCCTGGGCTCACATTCTACAATGGATAAACTAGCGGCCACGCCCTAGGCTCACATTCCATCTTGAGGTTAAATAGTGGCCGCACCATATGCCTCACCATCACACAACTACCAAGTTACTCAAAAGTTCAAGTTCCTGATCTACAGTGGGTAAACTAGCGGCCGTGCCCTAGGCTCACATTCCATCTTGAGGTTAAATAGCGGCCGCACTATACGCCTCGCCATCACACAATTTACCAATCACTCAAAAGTTTAAGTTCCTAGTCTATAGTGGATAAACTAGCGGCCGTGCCCTAGGCTCACATTCCATCTTGAGGATAAATAGCAGCCGCGCTATATGCCTCGCCATCGCACAACTACCAAGTCACTCAAAAATTTCCAAGTTCCTAATTTACAGTGGGTAAACTAGCAACCGCACCCTAGGTTCACATTCTGTTAGGGACATATTTATGTAATTGGCTAATCCTTTGACAAAATACAATTTACTTGTAATTTGGTAGATCTAAGATGTGTTTAGTACTTCAAGAAACAAGTGTTCTAGTTTAGTATTGAAGCCATACAAATCTGACCAAGAAACAAGTGAAGAATGTGCTGCTCATTAAATCTTAATAGAAGTCTCGACAGAATCCTTTCTATCGAGAATTATTATTGAAGCTCAACATAAGCTGTATCTGTTGAGAATTACGAAATCAGGTTTTCCAGATCTAATTACATGCATATCCTTGAGAATTTGTGTAGGGTTTCTTTTCTCACAACTCTAGACATATATAAGGTTTATTTTAAGAGTCGTCACTAGGATGCAAGGTGATGCAAAGTGATTATACATGCATATTGTGACCGGAGACAGAAATTGCTCTAATTCATCATATTCTTTGTAAAAGCTACTACGTCTTTATGCCAAGGGTTTTATGACCAAGGAGTTTCCTGATCTTCATTGTTAGATGAACTAAAGAACTTTGCAACGAATATCTTCCTAAAGTTGGTGTGTTAGTCACATACTGGGATCCGTACATCATTGGTCAGTCACGTACTGGGATTCGTGCGTTGAATGGAGAGATTGCCGTTACAATATAAGTCCAATTGGGTATTGGGGTAAGGGTTCAACTATAGGATGGTTTTGGGTACTAGGATTCCTTTTACTTGTAACCATTTGTGATTGATAATAGTGGATTCTCGGGAGTGGTGACCTTAAATTCACTCGATGGGTTTTGCCCCAGTAGTTTTCCTCATTCGTAAACAAATCACTTATGTCAAACTTATTTTCTGATGCATTTAACTTAGTTGGTGATTTGTTTGTGCTACCATGCTATTGCATGTTAAATTGACTTAATTAATTAACTTGGATAATTAATCAATTAAATTGCCAAAGGAGTCAATACATTTTTGGCCTATCAAATGGTATCAGAGTGGGCACACTCTGATTAGGTTTAATCTTTTCTGTGTGATCCATTGATCCCTGTTTGTCATGGATAGAGGACAATCTCTTATTAAACCTCCTTTATTTGATGGCACTAACTATGCATTCTAGAAAGTACACATGAGAGCTTTCTTGCAGTCTTTAGATGAGAAGGTGTGGCATGCTGTGGAGACTAGCTAGACTAAGCCAAAGGAAGCACTAGCTGATTGGGATGATACATAGATCAAAGCGGAAAATTTCAACAACAGAGCATTGAACACCATTTTCAATGCAGTCATGAATAAGGAGTTCAAGAAAATATCCTTGACTGAAACTACAAAGGAAGCATGGGCCATCCTCCAGACAACCTATGAAGGGACTAAGGCTATCAAGGATTCAAAGCTCCAAAGGCTCACTACTAGCTTTGAAGAGATAAAGATGGAAGAGGATGAGTCTTTTGATGAGTTCTATGCCAAGCTAAAGGACATAGTCAACTCAGCCTTCAATCTTGGGGAAACTATTCCTAAACCCAATGTCGTAAGAAAGGTACTAAGGTCTCTTCCTAAGAGATTTCATGCCAAGATAACAGCAATTGAAGAATCGAAGGACATTGACTCCATTCCTTTAATGGAACTAGTTGGCAACTTACAAACCTATGAATTGGGTTTGACTAGAATTAGGAAAAGAACCAAAAGTAAAAGCATGACACTGAAGACCAAAAGTAATGAGACTGATGAGTCTTCAGATGATGAAGATTCCAAGATTAAGTCCTACATCACTAGGTAGTTCAAGAAGTTCATGAAGAATGCCAATGTGAAAGGATTTGATAAGGACCGTAAGCAATCCAATTATTCTCAATTCATAAGCCAAGACAGAGGAAAAAAGGATGCTAAGGATGGTGGTCAGTACACTATTCCCTCTGGACCAAAGTGCTTCGGATGTCAAGGTTTTGGACATATGAAGCAAGAATGTCCAACATATCTCAAGTCAATTGGGAAAAGCAAGGCTCTTGCTGCTACCTTGAGTGATACCGAGCTTGAAACTGAGTTAGATGACAGTGATGACAAGGGAATTTTGAGTGCTTTCACTGCTATAGTTGATCCTACTAAAGGGGTTACAAAAACAGTAGATGATGAAGAGGACTTTGTGGAATCTAAGTTTGAGAAAATGGATGAACAAGATGACATCCATACAGCCTATGCAAAATTGTACAAGGTTTCTGAAAAGCATGACAAACTATATAGGCTGGCCACTAAGAACCTGAGTGATGTGGAGCTAGATCGAGAGGAGCTCTCTACAAAGGTTGATGAAGCAAATCAAACCATTGGAGCTTTGCGGTTTGAGAACAACTTCCTTGCTGAAAGGAAAAAGAAGCTTAAAGCGAAACTGTTCCAAGTTAGAACTCAATTGGAGAGGACTTCCAGTGCAAAGCTCGATGAGATGCTAAGCTTTCAGAAAGATGCTTCTAATAAAACCAGTTTGGGGTATGATTTCTCTTCTCCTAATATTGCCTCCTCTAATACAATTGTGTTTTTCTCACCTGCTGATAATGTTAATTCTGAGAACAATGAATTTAAAACTGAAATAACTAGTGAGAACTTAGATAAAGGCAAATCTATTTTAGGAGCACCCCCTAAGGTTGAAAGAAAGAGACTAGAAACCCCAGAACTAAGAAAGCAAACAACAAAAAGTCTCAACTGAAGAAGCCACATTTCTGCCATCACTATGGAGCTTCAGGGCATACTTGTCCAAATTGCTATAAGTGGTTAGCCACTCAACAAAGAAATAGTATGCTCTCGTCCAGAAACCAGAATCAGTTTCCATCCTCTTTTACTCCTCTTAGAGATCTTCTCAAAGCCCTTCATGTTGCTTGCGAACTTGGACGGTTTCAATTCTTCCCCCTCACCTCTGGATCAAAGGTTCGCACAAAGGAAAGGTTCTTCCAAAGTGTGGAAGGAAAAAGGCTCAAAGTGATTCAAGCACTTTTTCTCTCTCCCTTTATGGTTATGCATTTCTTGTTTGTTTTGCTTTCTATTTTTGAGTCAATCTAGCTTTATGCTTTGTGTGTTTCTTTATGTTTTTGTTTGGTTGTTTTTCATTTTTTACTTATTTTGCTTTTCATTAAAAAAAAAAATAGTGTGTGTTTGTGTATATTGGTACTTGTGTACCTTGGATGGCCATTGAAACAAAGTTTTCTAAACTTTGTATCTTTTATAGCTTAGATGAGCATCTAATTGCACAACTAAGCAAGTGAGCTTTGTGGTCGTGTTTGTGATGAGCACGATTAAGTAATCTCTTATACTTAACACTCATATCACTCTTTTTGACGAGGACTAGAAAATCCTAAGAGAAAGGCATAAATAACCTTCTCACCACTAAAGCCCGCCAATCATGTATAACATTTGTGTGATTCAGCATAGCAAAATTGTGATGTTTTGGCTTACATAAACGGCTATTTCTTTTCTCTCTCTTGTATGCCTATGCATGCTATGCTCAAAAAGAAGAATATGCAAAGAAAAACAAAAGCAAAAAGAATCAAAATGCTTTTAAATATGGTTGCAAGTGTGTTTCTATGAGATGCGGGAGTTATAGGATGTACCTCGAATGTGATAATCCCCATCAAGCAATTATGATTGTGTGTGAGTGTATTTGATTTTCTCATATCTCAAATCGTCATATATACACTTATGCACTCTTGCTATGTTTTCACACACAACACGCAAACTCTTTGCTACTTTTGATATATGTGCAAGTATAATGTGATTTGGCCATCACAAGGAATACATGTGTTAATATATGCTCACTAAATTGTCTTAATTTTTTTTGAAATATAAAATTGGTTAAACTTGTTTAGTATGTGTGTGGGTTTTGGATCTATGAATGCTTTGCTTATATGTTGAGAGATGTTTTGAGAGCTTAATATGTTGATTGGATCCTTGTTTGAGTAGCTTGCTTGTAGCATTCCTTCTTAAAGCTCAACAGCTTCTCGACAGATCCTTGACAGATTTCCTTCTACCGAGCCTTTCTTTCTCTTTTCTCGACAGATCTTGACAGATTCTCGATCCATTGAGATTTTTGGGTTTCTTCTCGACAGATTCTCAACAGCTTCTTTGATCCATCGAGCCATTTTTTTGAACCTTTTGTTTGGCCAATAGATTCTCGACAAATTCTCGATCTATCGAGGTGTTTTTGCCATCGACAGATCCTCAATAGCACCTTGACAGATTCATTTTTGTCAAGATTTAGTGCTCGACAAATCTCGATAGATACTTCAATCTATCAAGCTGTGATTTTTATATATAGGCTGAGCACGAATTAGATCTTATTTTTCACTTCTCTCTCTCTACAGAATTTTTTTTCTCTCCTCCCATACGCTTTTCTTTCACACAAAACCTTCAACCTCGTGATTTTCGGCCTAAATCAAGCCTCAATCACTTGGTATGTGTTCTTCAACCCTTCATTTACATGCATTCATGCATTTTAGACCTAGGTTTTGGGGTTTTTTAGATTTTTGTGAAATTGTTGGGTTGGGCGTTGTTGTTTTGATGTTATATGCCCATGCATTGCATTCTCATTGCATTTTAACAATGTTTCTTGCATTTTAGATGTGTGTTTGATTATTGAAATGTGTGCTGGTAGGTTTGGATTGGGTCTTACCCGTGATGCTTTTTAAATATTACACGTCACATGTTCATGCATATTTCATGCATACATATCTTTTCTTTTCTTTTCTATTCTTTGTTTATGTGTTGTGATTGTGTTCTCTCTCTTTCTCTCTCTCTCTCTCATAAACTGTGCCATGGCACCCAAAGCGCCTTGATGAGTTTTGTTTAAGTGTTTTAGAAAGACAGGTTGTGAAAGTCTACCATGCCATGAACTCTCTTCTTGCAAAGTTTTTCAAGAGTTTGTGTTAGGGTTAGATTTATTTTGTATTTCAACAAGTGATTATGAGTTTAGTGATTTAAGACTTTGTAAGCGGCTAAATTTCTAGTTTGAAATAAATCAAACAAGTAAAATAGTTTCACAAATGCGAATTTGTATTGATGATTGTGTGGTACAATTCTCTGGAATTACAAAAGAGTGATCCTCTGATTCGATCTCCTTGCAAAACTTATTGATTAGATTTATGGTAATGTGGATTTGACTTGAACACAAAATATCCTTCAATTTGGTTGAGGGATGGATCGAAGATTACTGAAACAGAATTACAATGAATCTCTGGCTATGAGCTTGTTTAGAAATCCTTTGTTCTTCGCGTTCTTCGTGTTCTTCGTGCGTTCTTCGTCTTCGAAGGTTTATGGTGGAAGTTCTTCGGAGCTTTAGAGACTTGAATCCGTTAAGCTTCAATGATTTGTGATTTGTTGATGTTTTCGGACACTTTTGGCTTGATTCCCGTGAACTTTAGGATCTAGGCAGATGATCTGGATGATTCTGCTTCGAATGTTCTTCGATTTTGGGGTTGAAGTTCTTGAAGTTCTTGAAGGCTTTAAGGCTTGATCTTCACAGAGCTTTTTCACTTCTAAATTCTGGTCCTCCTAAATGTCTCAGGAAGGCTTCTATTTATAGGAGTTTTGGGGTGGGTGAGCGATACGTGGCGGAACTTGATTGGTGACACATGTCACAGCCTGATTGGTCCGCTTGTGTCATCGCTTACACGTGCTAGACTGCTTGAGTCATCGCTTACACGTGCGAGGCTGCTTGAGTCATCGCTTACACGTGTGAGGCTGTTTGAGTCATCGCTTACACGTGCGCTGATGCGTGATTGGTTCTTGCATGACACTTGGCAAATTTCTGTTGGCTTCTGAATAGTGATAGCAAAACCTAGCAGCAATACATGGTGCTCTGTAATTGGCTGTATTTTGTGGACTTGGTAATGTGACGTGTCAGCTTGCGATAGGACGAGAATTTTCCCTCTCTACAAATGCCCCCTCGAGACTCGTTCACGCACACAGTCTTGGAGTGTGGTGTGGGAATGAGTTTCGAAAAAATGGATTTTTGGTACTTGACTCTTTAAGTGAAGTAGTTGAAGGTGGTGGAGCTGTTGAAGGTGGTGGAGCTTTCAGAAGGATGAGATAATTTCCGAAGAGTAGACCTACCCATATGAAAGGCTTTAATGAGACCGAAAAAAGGGTCTGCAAGTATTTGAACGTACTTGCATGATGGAGCCTTCTTAGCAGAGATTAAGTTGAAGTAATTTCAAAAGAGTATTTTGGATCGTTGGCGGCGATCACAAGATGTTGAAGATGGGGAAGATGAGGGAATGGTGGCTGGATACAGCATGCAGGGTCATAAAGCTAGCCTCGTGTTCTTAAGAACTTCTGGTGAAGTTATTTCAGAAGATCACGCTTTGGATTACAACGAGGACAGGTGGGAAAGTGGTTGAATGCGCCTGCGTAATTGTATCACTCAAGTTAAGTTGAAGTAATTTCAGAAGCTTACGTATTCTAGGTATGCTGGTAGTGGCAACGAAGAAGATGGAGATGGAGCAAAGCAAATGAGCAAAGCATACACCACCATGGTGCTGGCCCTGTATGCTGGGACCTTCTGGTGTAGATGTTTATGGGAAGTACAACTTTGGATATGAGACTGACTGTATGCTGAATGAGGTCCGGCAGCAAGTAATTGAATGTGCCTGTGCAATGAGACCATGCTGACGGACGTTATGTTGAAGTAATTTCAGAAGAGTACTTTCTGAAATTCTTCAAGTTGATTTTAAGTTGGAGTAATTTCAGAAAATGAGTTTTGAGGTACCAGCAACGATGACCTTTGGGTCCCATAGTAGTGGGGACATGGAATAAAGCTTTGATGACCATTTACCGGCACCAAAGGCTGAATTCTGATGAGCTGGTGCCTTGGAGGTTGTTTTAAGTGTTGGATGGAAAACAATTTATAGGATACCCCAACACTTTTTACCATCTTCATCTACTGCCACTTGTTGGAAAAGCACAGAAAAAATGAAAGATGGAACTAACTTGTGAACCTGGTTTGGAAACCAGACAAGTTGCTGTTTGTTCCGAACCACTGCTTCTGCTGGAAGACCAAGCAATTGGAAAGAGACTACAGGAGCCCTGAGGTTAGGAACAGGTGTGTCCGCTGGACTGGATTTCCTGGCCAACCAAGTCCACGGAAGCATGGGAGGGCGATGCAGGCCTTGTTACGAGTAATTTTATGGACAAAGGTGGTTGTTAAGTGGAGAAACAAAGTTTGTTTGGATCTCAAAACTGCAATGATGTTGTAAATAGGGTTTCGACTGACCCATGGGAGGGTTGATCTCAAACCGATTATGAAGCAAAATCGATTGCTAGGTATTGAGAATGATGAGGTCATAGTGAGAAATGGTTGTGAAAGGGAGGATTTGAAAATCTGAAAGAGGCAAATCTTCATTTCATGATTCAGTGTTTTTTTTTTTTTTGGATGAGTTTTTGATGAACCCGGCCCTCCTATTTATAGTAGAGAGATGAAGAATGGTAGGTAGGTAGTTAAGAATGGTAGTTGAGAATTTTTGGTGAGAATGGTAGGTGGGAACGGTAGGTGGGAACGGTAGGTGAGAATGGTAGGTGGGAATGGTAAGTTGGAGACTGGTAGGCACCGAACGGGAATAGCAGATTGAACTAATGACCTAGTGTAATTTCAAGACACACTTGTGAGAGTTCATTTGTACTTTGAAAGACAAGTCTTGATGAAATCTGGAGAATAACCCTGAGGAGATCCCAATTAAGTGGATGAATCTCAAATTTTGATCTCAGGAGTTTAAGTTTTGGACATCGTCAGTATTTCAAAGATGTGGGTTTGATTGGTGATCACCAAGTCCAAAACCAATAAGTGGATTTCAAAATCAGAATCTTCGTGAAAGTACGAATAGAACAAACTTTGCTCGAATGTCTTGATTCTTGGTCAAAGTTCACTTCAAAGCCAACAGTTGTAGAATCACATTATTTGAGAAATTTTTGGATTCTCAAATGAAGAAATAGATCCCAAATTTGGAACGTACACGAAAAATTGAGAAAGGCAAGTGTGACTTGAAAATTTTGACTTTAGGTTGATTTCAACATCAAAGTCAACTGTCTTGGAATTTGAGCCATTTGTGAAATTTTCGAGTCTCAAATGATGAAACGGACCCCAAAATCGGAATGTACACGAAAAATTGTGCAAGACAGGTCCATCTTAAAAATTTGACGTTTGGTAAACATTTGCACAAAGGTCAATTTTTTTGGAAATTGGACGTTTGCACAATTTTCGAGCCTTGAATGAAGGAATGGGTCCCAAAATCGGAATGTACTCGAAAAATTGAGTGGGACAGGTCCGTTTTGAAAATTTTGACTTTTTGGTCATGGTCAAAGGTCCGCTTAATCAAAGCACTTTTTTTTTTTTTTTTCAGGCAGTTCGGACCGGGTCAGACTTCCGGGTCGGTTCGGGTCGAATCTGGACAAACGGGTCAGCAGTGGATGATGTCATCCATGACGTCACAGTGCTAGGACGCGTGTGGCACGTGCGACATGTGTGGCACGTGCGAGCTCTGGAGGTCCTCATCGGCGCGTGTGACTGAAGGCCGCGCCGCCGAATCTTTTGGCGGCGTGTGCTTGGGCTTTTGGGCTTGAAATTTTTGGGTTTTGTTGATCTAAGGCCGTACAAGACCCCTGTTTGGTCAGTTTTGTAAAATTCTAAGCAGGTTTGCACAAATTTGAAGCACTAGGCCGCGGGTCGTCGCGACTCCGGGGCGGCGCGTGCGGCCGTTTTTGGGCTTGAAATTTCTGGTCTTTGTTAATCGTGGGCCGATGGATCTAGTGGTGGCATCAGTTTTGTGAAAATTTTCTCAGATTTGTGCAGATTTGAATGAAAAACTTCGCGAAACATTTGGGAGTTTGTGGCGGCTCATGGCGGTTCGTGGTGGCTCCGCTGCTGAAGATTTTTTCTGGGTTTTGTACACCAAAGTCCTTAGAAGATTTTTGTGGGTTGATTTCTTTGTGAAATCTTGTCAGAAACTTTAGAAATCCAGAATGGGGTCCGCACACATTGTTGGATTTGTTGCCACCTTGGTCTACTTTGGCGGGGGCCATTCTGACAATGCTTGACAATCCAGGTAGGGAGTGGTTCCAGAGTAACCACTGAGTGTCGCTGTTGTCCTCAAGGAGTTGGTGACATAGTAGAACAAGAAGCTTCCCTTCGTCGGTCTAGGATGGGAGACTGCAAGCATTGCTAGACTTGTCGGCACCTTGGTCTACATTGGTGGTGGCCGTTCTGACAACGTTTGACAATCCAGGCAGGGAGTGGTTCCAGAGTAACCACTGAGTGTCTCTGCTGTTCACAAAGGAGTTGGTGACACAGTAGAACAAGAAGCTTCCCTTCGTCGGTCTAGGATTTCATTCACAGTCTAGTGTCATAGTTTCCGAGGTTTAGTGTAATTTTTTCTTTCTGACAGCATGATACATTTATGGGCTTTTACATTTCTAATTTTTCAAATGGGTACGTCACCCTTTGAAAATATGGCACTTTTAACTTTTTACAGGTGTTTTTGTTTTGTCTACTAGCTTCTATGGATCTCTATATAAAGCCACTCAGGACATGCACTAACTCGTACAAGCAGCATCTCTGATGAGTAGCATAATTCCCTAAGCTTAGAGAAATTATGCCTTTCTCTTCTTCTCCTTTTTTTTTTTTTTTTTAATTATTATTTATATTTACATATATATATATATATATATTTTTTTTTTCTTTATGACTTGCTTTATTCGTACTGATTTTTTTTTTTTTTTTTTCACAGGCTAGATATTGGAAATGAAGCTCTCTTTTTGATTTTTTTTTTTTTTTAGACATACCATGAGATTTTCTTCTGATAAGCTCTTTGTTGTTGCTTGTTTTTGTTATGTAGCATGCTTTCCTTGGCAATTAAGCTGCACCAACACTTGTCTTTTCAACGCAGCCATTTCAAGAGTCTTTGTAACGTAGTCGTATCAAGAGTTTTTTTACCATGAAGCCGTGCCAGCATCTGTCCTTGTATTGAAGCCGTGCCCACATTTGCACTGAAGTCGTGATAACATTCATCCATGCCATGAAACTACGTCAACACTTCATTTTTGCACCGAAACTATGTCATCATTCATCTTTGCCATGAAGCTACGTCAACACTTCATTTGCGCCGAGGCTATGAAGCCACGTCAACACTCCATTTTCGCCGAAGCCGTGCCAACGTTCATTTTTGCCATGAAGCAACGACAACACTTCATTTGTGCCAAAGCCATGAAGCCACGTCAACACTCCATTTTCGCCGAAGCCGTGCCAATGTTCATTTTTGCCATGGAGCCACGACAACACTTCACATTAGCACTTGCACTCGCATTGAAGTCGCACCAAATTTTTTAGAGGCAACATAGCTTAGACATCAAGGGTGCATAACATTTGAAGACGCTAGAGCATGCTACCAAGAATTTTGATATTGCACGAACATGCTCGTAGAGGAGAGATGATGCCACACCGACTTCAGATATATAATTTATTATCATTCCGGAGGAAGTTGACGTCATCCAGATTTCAGAGACATGATGTGAAATTACACCACTCAGAAGGGAGATGATGTGGTTCTAATTTCGGAGTTATGAAGTGGCACAACCTAGAAGAAAGACTATGTAGCCTAGACTTGGAAGGTACAAGGAGATGCCCCCAGGAGATAAATGATGCAAAGTATACCTCAGAGATGTAGGAGGATGGCCACAGAAAATGAGCAATGCTATGAAGACTTCATTTCTTGCAAAAGAGGTTGGAGATTTTATTTTACTCCACAACCAAGCATCAACCTATGTTTATCATCATTTCAAAGAAAGTTAAGCAACGTCAACTCCTTACAGTCTTCATTTTCTACTACGTCGATCTTTGATCTTCCTATTGAGCAATGCCTTGCCAACCGAAGGGACCTTAAAAGCGCATTGCTGACTGTTGGAAAACTCCTCAAGTTAGACTGGCCATCCTTCTTCTTTTCATGTGACTGAACTTAGTGACAAGTACTAAGCTGTCTACGTACCCCGGAGAGGGATCAAATCATCACGTAGTTTAACAGTTTTTTTTTTTTTTGATGATTTCCTTTTTTTTTTTTTTTGATGATCTTTTTTTTTGATGATCTTTTTTTTGTTTTTTTATGATCTCTTTTTTTTTTTTTGTTTTTTTTTCTTTCTTTTTTTTTTGTTTTTTTTTTTCTTTCTTTTTTTTGTTTTTTTTTTTTCTTTCTTTTTTTTGTTTTTTTTTTCTTTTTTTTTTTTTTGTTTTTGTTTTTTTTTTTTAATAATAATTTTTTTTTTAGTGCGTGACTGAACTCAACAAAAGATACTAAGTTGCCTACGTACCCCGGAGAGGGATCAAGTCATCACGTAGTTCAAAAGATTTTTTTTTTTTGACAAAAGAAAAAGGGCGCAGTGTGTAATAGTGGGTATCACCACTGATCGAACCCGAGACCTCGGCCTCAAGGGAGAAATGGGTGTCCAACTGCTACGCCACACTCGCAATTGTTGACATGGAGTGGGATTAATTTCTCCTTATTGGTACACTTTCAAGCATAGAAGCATTTGAGGAACTTCCCATTGATAGGGCCGATCCTTGCATCGTCATTGTTGATCAACTTGTGAGCTGTTTAGTGTTTGTCCTCTACTTGGGAGTTGGAAGTACATCATAAGCAACGGTCACATGGTTTGACCCGACAACTTCATTGAAGTCTAGATCAATCTTGTTTTCTTTGGCAAAAAAGGAGGGCTCACGTGTGTAATCCTCGCCCTACGCCCCACAATATTTTATGGGTACCAATTGCGCATAGTGGGTATCACCACTAATCGAACCCGAGACCTTGGCCTCAAGGGCGACATAAGCATCCAACCACTACGCCACACTCGCAAATGGTGACATAGAGTGGGATTCATTTTTCTTTATTTGTACGCTTTCAAAGGTAATGGGAAGACATCATGTACCCTTGCAGCGTTATGGTGGGTAGTTTAAGCTCTTACCGAGGAGCAATCCTCGATTTTCAAGCATAGAAGCGTTTGAGGAACTTCCCATTGATGGGGCCGATCCTTACACCATCATTATCAATCAACTTGTAAGCTCCATTGGTGTAGACTTCTTGCACAACATAAGGTCCATCCCATTTTGAAGTGAACTTATTGCCTGTACGATGAGTTGTGATGATAGGTCTTCGAATGGCGAGGACTAAGTCACCAACTTGGAATGATCGTGGTTTGCCTCTTTTATTGAATGCGCTTGAAAGACGAGCTTGATAGCATTCAAGGCGTTGTTGGGCCTCGAGCCTTTTTTCACCAAGTGCCTCTAATTCTTGCAACCTGAGCTTGGCATTTTCTTCTCCAGTCAATCCTTCTTGAATGGCAATCCGTAATGATGGGATTTGGCGTTCTAAAGGAAGGACGGCTTCCACTCCGTAGACAAGAGAATATGGTGTTGCTTGAGTGGGCGTTCGAAATGTTGTTCGATATGCCTATAATGCTTCTCCGATTCTTTCATGCCAGTCTCGCTTTGTCTTGGATACCACTTTTTTCAACAAACTGCCAAGTGTTTTGTTAAACGCTTCAGCTAGTCCATTTGCCGAGGCATTGTACATGGAGGAGTTGTATTGTTTAAATTCAAACTTCTCACATAGCTCTGTCATCAGCCTATTGTAGAATGGTTTGCCATTATCAGTTATGATATACCGAGGGACACCATACCGATAGATCAAGTGAGTTCGAATGAAATTGACCACCGTTTCTTTCTTCACTTCCCTAAGGGGTACAACTTCCGCCCATTTCGAGAAGTAGTCAGTTGCGGCCAAGATGTACAAGTGGCCACCGGATGACTTTGGTAATGGCCCTATTGCATCAAGCCCCCATGCATCAAAAGGCCAAGAAGCTACAGTTGGGTGTAAAGGTTCTGGCGGTTGGTGGATGAAGTTTGCGTGATACTGACAAGCTTCACACTTTTTAGCACATTCCATAGAATCTTGCACCATTGTAGGCCAATAGTAACCCATTCGTTTGATCCTATAATGTAACTTAGGACCTGATTGATATGCGCCGCATATTCCAGAATGAGCCTCCTCTAAGGCTTGTTTAGCCTCCTCCTCTCCTAAGCAACGGAGAAACAATCCATCAAATGAACGGCGGAAGAGAGTGTCTTTATAGTAAATGAATCGAGCAGCCCTCCGCCGAATTTCAGTCTTGTGGCGTTTATCATTCGGGAGTCTTCCATGTTGAAGGTATTCAATGATCACTTGACACCAATCTTCTTTTTCGACAAGGCATACAGAAATGATGTTGGCTTGCTCTTCTTCTTCTTCTTCAACCACGAGAGGTACCACCCACCTTTGGGAAATAGCGACTTTGGTTGTCTCTTCTTGGGATAATACTAAGGTAGTAGCCAAATTAGCTAAAGCATCGGCCTGTCTATTCTCCTTCCTCGGTATATGCTCCAATGTGATGACTTCAAAATCTGCTAGCAACTTCTTCGCATATTTGCAATAGGGGATGGGGTCTTCTTTCTTGACGTCATATTGCTCCAAGATTTGGTTGATAACTAATTTTGAGTCCCCCAAAATCTCAAGTTGTGATATGCCCATCTCAATAGCCATCTGGAGACCGATGATCAACGCTTGATATTCAGCTACGTTGTTAGAGCAAAGTTCACTTAATGAGAACGAGTAAAGAAGTATATGCCGTTGTAGAGAAACAAACACTACACCTGCCCCCGCTCCTTCTTGACGTGCAGCCCCATCGAAAAACATCACCCATGGTGGCATTACTTCAATGTAAAACACATCTTCATCTGGGAAATCATCAGAGAACTCCCAATCAGACGGAACTGGGTGATTAGCTAAGAAATCTGCCAATACTTGTCCTTTGACAGCTTTTTGTGGAACGTATGCAAGGTCATATTGCTGAAGCAAGATTGCCCATCGAGCTATTCAACCCGAAATCACTGGCCTGGAGAGGACATATTTGATTGGGTCTGCCTTTGCTATCAAACGGACCATATATGCTTGCATGTAGTGCTCCAGTTTGTCTATGGCAAAGAAAAGAGCGAGACACATCTTTTCAATAGGAGAATAATTTAATTTAGCCCCATTGAGAGTTCGACTTAGATAATAAAGGGCTCTTTCTTTCCCCTCTATATTTTCTTACGCCATAAGAGCACTTAGAGACCTTTCTTGGGCCGCAATATACAGCACTAAAGGCTTTCCTGGGATAGGAGCACCTGAAACTGGAGGATTAAGTAAGTATCTTTTGATGCGTGCAAAAGCATTGCTACAAGCCTCATCCCATTCAAAGTGCACATCCTTTTTCATCAATCTATTGAAAGGTTGACATCGACCAGCCAAATTCGAGATAAATCGTCGTATGTAGGCTAGTTTTCCCTGCAAGCCTCTAATTTCTCGCAGATTCTTGGGCTCTGGCATTTTCTGGATTGCTTCAATTTTGGACTGGTCAATTTCAATACCGCGGTGCCTCACAATGAAACCAAGAAATTTTCCAGATGTTACGCCAAAAGCGCATTTGCGGGGGTTCATCTTAAGCTGATACTTTCTCAAGCGGGTGAACACGGACCGTAGATCTGCTAGATGGTCTTCCCTCCTTTTTGTTTTAACCACCAAATCATCGACATAACACTCCACGTATTTATGAAGTACATTATCAAAGATCTTCTGCATGGCCCGTTGATAAGTAACACCAGCATTCTTTAGTCCAAAAGGCATCACTTTGTAACAGTAAATTCCCTTAGGGGTACAGAAAGCTGTAAGCTGCTCATCCTTAGGATTCATTCGAATTTGGTTGTAACCCGAAGATCCATCCATGAAAGATAAAGCTTCATGACCGGTAGTGGCATCAACCATGACCTCAGTGATGGGTAATGGAAAATCATCTTTGGGACATGCATTGCTCAAATCACGGAAGTCAACGCACACTCGAATTTGTCCATTCTTCTTCTTGACAGGGACGATGTTAGCAATCCATTCCGGGTACTGCACTTCACGAATGAAGCCTACTTCAATGAGCTTATTGACCTCGGTTTCTATTTGAGGGATAAGCTCTGGCCGAAAGCGTCTTTGAGCTTGTTTGACTGGGCACACGCCTTTCTTTACTGCCAAATGGTGTAGAGCAATACTCGGATTGAGCCCAGGCATTTCCTTGTAAGTCCAAGCGAAGACATCTTTGTACTCTACTAGGAGCTTGAGGTATCCTTCTTCTTCTTCAGGGGTAAGAAGCGCACTGATGAAAGTTGGCAGGGGTTCTTCAACAGTTCCTAAATTGATCTCTTTAAGTTCATCAACTGTAGCTTGTCCTCCATCTTCCAAGGCTGGAGGAGCTTCATCGACCTCTTCATTGGTTGCTTCAGCATCTGACAGTGTACCCTCTTCTATTGTAATATGAAACGAGGATGATACCTCTTCAATTTCCTCATCATGGACGGGTAACTGACTTGTATGTACAATCGTTCGTCTTTTGACTTTGAGCGATCCTTCAGTGTTGATCTCCAAGGTAAAGTTACGTTTCATGCGTGAAGGAATGCTACTGCGGATCTCATCATTGGCTTTCTTCTCCCCTTGAACGTTAAAGTTTATTGAACTTTGAGAATGACTATCAATAGGCCTTTTTGTTGCCCCCAGTCAATCAAAGACTGATTTACAAGCAATAGTGTCCCGATTTGGTGTTAAACAAGTTGTATTTAACTTGTCGAACACTGTGATTCGTGATGACGAGGCCTCGATGCGATCAAACACTGAGACATGGGGTGAAGAATGGTCTTTTCTTTGATTTGAACTCTCACCGACCTCCACCGTTATGTATTGGGAACTCGAAGGATCGCTTCTTTTCTTGATCCATATCTGAGCTGGTTGTTCGGGAGTATAACCTAATCCGGTCTTTGGGATAGGAATTTCATGCCCTTCAAGCCGCATTTTCCTTTGTGTTTTGCTAAGGCCATGCATCTTTTCTCCGGTGGCTTCTGGAATTAGCTTCCCTAAGTCTTCTTGTTTTGAGAAATCGTAGCCTGCTTTGGCTAACAGCCTATATGCCTTTGGGTTGAACCATTCTTTCATCCGCTCACTTGGTAGAATACCATGCTCTATCGGACTTTGCGAAGACCTCACGAATCCATTTAACGGCTTCGAGGGCAAAGGATTTGTGGACGAAGTTAAAGGCATGACATGATTTTCTTTCAATATGGCTACATCCTCCATCGTGAGCTTTGCAGGTCTCCCCATGTCTTTTGTAGGTTCAAGGCATTCCGCGAATGGTGATTGTCCATTCTTGCGATGTGATAATGGTATATACCGGAGGAATGGTTCTGGACCTTTCTTTGGGGAAGAGATGTCCTTTTTGGCGATGAATTTAACATGCTCCTTTTCATCTTGTTTACCTTTCATAGGCGGGATCTCAACTGGAAGAACCTCGCTAGAAATGTCTTCTTTTGCATAAAATTTTGCATTAGCAAAATGAGCTTCGGTTTCTGCAAAAGGTTTTAAATCGGCATCGACCTTTTTTATTCCATTTTGAAAGAACTTGAAGCATTGATGCAAGGTTGATGGCACTGTTCCATTTTCATGGATCCAAGGACGTCCTAACAACATGTTGTAGGTTGTCTTAGCGTCAATGACGTGGAACAAGACGTTGCTTTTCAATTCTCCAATGGATAATTCTAGGTGGATTAGGCCGATTGCACGTTGTCCTCCTTGATTAAAACCTTGGATGACCAAACGACTATGTGATAATTCTTCCATAGTAAAACCCAGTCGTTTCATGGTCATTTTTGGAAGTATGTTAACGGTTGAACCTCCATCAACAAGGATACGCTCGATCCTTTGTTTACGAGCATAACCAGAGACATAGAGTGGGCGATTGTGGGGCTCAGAGCCTAACAATAGATCTTCATCAGTGAAAGTCAAATCTGGAGAGCATGCGTAACATCCCTGTGTTTGTTGAAGCGTATTGGTATGAGGGGCATATATCTCTGGCTCCTCAAGAGCTCGGGTGAGCACTTCTTTTAGTGATATGGAGGATTGCAAGGGTTTAACTTCATCGACCTGAGATTGGAGTTCCTCCAAAGATGACAAGGCCTCTTTTGGATCATCATGGTCAACGTCCTCCTTTTCGTCCTGCATTTCGCAACGAGAAACTGTGTGGATGGCCTCGGCTGAGTCATTTTGAAAGAATTTTCTGGGGAAGAATTCTTCCAATGTGATGAGCTTTCGAGATTTTCGGGTTTGTGCTGAATCTTCATATACTTTTGTTCCTAGTCTCCTTTGCCTCTTATCACTCATTCTTTTTGACCAAGGCTGAATCTGGTTTTGTGCTCTTTTGGACTCTTGGGTGATCAAATGAAGAGGGAATGCTCGTTTCTTCTTCCATCTCTTGCGAACAATCATTGTCCAACCTTCTTCCTCATCCGTCGTTGACCTTTTATCATCGTTTGAACTATAATGAGGTGCTTTTTGTGAGAGCTGAACTTGAACCGGTTCTAGAGAACCAAAATGGATGAGCGTGGTATTTACCCCTTGCTTAGTATTTGGAGATAGGGAACTAGGTAACCCACAAGAAAATGTGACCAGGTTTGACTGAGCAACATCATTAAAATCCAAGTCAATTTTCCTTTCCTTGGCTAGCTTTATGATGAGTTCTTTAAGAACAAAGCATTTTTGGATTGGATGACTTATGATGCGATGATACCTACAATAGTTCGGGTCATCAACTTTTCTCATCTCTTCCGGTCGTTTGCATTCTGGCAATTCAATTAATTTCAACTTGAGCAGTTGTTCTAGCATTTCAGGCATATCGGCGTCTAGGAAAGGATAGACCTTTTGTTCCCATTCCTTAAGTGATGAGCGACGCGTCTCACGTTGTTGACCTCCTTCAGGCCTCTTTTCATTGGCCTTCACATTTTTTGTTGAAATTTTGATTGGGGCAGGATTGACATTCATTGAGTCTTTGATATTACTTTTTGCATTCCTGTCATTTTTCCTTATTTCCCGTCTTTCTTTCCTTTCTTCAGGTACGGGAGGTTTTGTATTTCCATGGCTGGAAATACTTAATTCCATGTCATGCGCACGAGTTGCCAACTCTTCAAATGTTCAAGGCTTTACTCCTTAAAGGATGTAAAGAAGTCCCCAATGCATGCCTTGGATGCACATCTCTATAGCAGATATTTCAGTAAGTCTATCCTTGCAGTCTAGACTCAAAGAACGCCACCGATTGATATAATCAACGACGGACTCATCCTTCCACTGTTTAGTATTGGTAAGCTCCATCATGCTTACTGTGCATCGTGTGCTGTAGAATCGGTTGAGAAACTCCCTTTCAAGTTGTTCCCAGCTATCGATTGATTCAGGCTCTAAGTCTGTATACCAATCAAAGGCATTCCCTTTTAGTGAACGGACAAACTGCTTTACAAAGAGGCCTCCTTGAGTCCCTGCATTCTCGCAAGTTTCTACAAAGTGAGCAATGTGTTGCTTAGGGTTTCCTTTGCCATCAAATTGCAAGAACTTGGGAGGTTGATACCCATTTGGCATTCTCATGTTATCAATGCGCTTTGTATAGGGTTTGGAATATATGAGAGAACTTGTGGAAGAACCTCCATATTGTGCTCGAATGATATTTGTAATCATATCCTGTAGTTGTTGGACAGATATTGAGGCCATTGAGGTGGAATGTCCATGTTGAGAAGTGCCTTCACCTCCTTTTCCTTTATCACCCTTGGCATTTTCTCCTTTGAAGGTAAAGCCAGGTGGCTGCTCAGGGCCAAGACTTGATTCACCCGAATCTTGTACCTCCAGCTTATTCATTAGGGTTGCAATTTTGACATCCTTTTCTTCAAGTGCCTTTGTGAGAAGGATGACCCTTTGTTCCATTTCAGCCATCTTTTCTTCCATGGTAGAGGTGTTAGTCATCATTACTGGCATGACCTCTATAGATGACGGGGAAAATGATGAAACAGGATGAGTCAATGGTACTTCACTCCTTAAGTTTCTCATCACGGGTGAAGAGTTGATAGAAAAGGTCTTTGTTGGGGATGATTCATTACTGGTCTCCAAATCTTTCGAGACAGATGAATCTTTAGTGGTAGCTTTCCTATTTGCAAGAAAGTCCAGAGAGGTGACAGCAGGAGGTTGGCTTTCTTGGGTTGGTTAAGGTTGGAGTCGATCAAGAGCTTTGGACCGACTGCGAGTGATTGGGCCGACATACTCATCAGCACTGGAATCATCAACCACTGACTTTCGGACATTCTTGCTAGAGGCCATTGAAGCTAGTAGCAAAATGATATCGAATTTCTTTTCTTTTGAAGGAGGAAGAGATGAGAGGTAGAGAGGTCCCACTGGGCGTGCCAGAATTTGTAAGCGACTAAATTTCTAGTTTGAAATATATCAAACAAGTAAAATAGTTTCACAAATGCGAATTTGTATTGATGATTGTGTGGTACAATTCTCTCGAATTACAAAAGAGTGATCCTCTGATTCGATCTCCTTGCAAAACTTATTGATTAGATTTATGGTAATGTGGATTTGACTTGAACACAAAATATCCTTCAATTTGGTTGAGGGATGGATCGAAGATTACTGAAACGGAATTACAATGAATCTCTGGCTATGAGCTTGTTTAGAAATCCTTTGTTCTTCGCGTTCTTCGTGTTCTTCGTGCGTTCTTCGTCTTCGAAGGTTTGTGGTGGAAGTTCTTCGGAGCTTTAGAGGCTTGAATTCGTTGAGCTTCAATGATTTGTGATTTGTTGATGTTTTCGGACACTTTTGGCTTGATTCCCGTGAACTTTAGGATCTAGGCAGATGATCTGGATGATTCTGCTTCGAATGTTCTTCGATTTTGGGGTTGAAGTTCTTGAAGGCTTTGAGGCTTGATCTTCGCAGAGCTTTTTCACTTCTAAATTCTGGTCCTCCTAAATGTCTCAGGAAGGCTTCTATTTATAGGAGTTTTGGGGTGGGTGAGCAATACGTGGCAGAACTTGATTGGTGACACATGTCACAGCCTGATTAGTCCGCTTGTGTCATCGCTTACGCATGCTGGACTGCTTGAGTCATCGCTTACACGTGCGAGGCTGCTTGAGTCATCGCTTACATGTGCGCTGATGCGTGATTGGTTCTTGCATGACACTTGGCAAATTTCTGTTGGCTTCTGAATAGTGATAGCAAAACCTAGCAGCAATACATGGTGCTCTGTAATTGGCTGTATTTTGTGGACTTGGTAATGTGACGTGTCAGCTTGCGATAGGTAGGGAATTTTCCCTCTCTACAGACTTCTCTCATGATTTATTTTTTCGTTGTGGTTTTGTCACAGATTGCCAAAGGGGGAGATTGTTAAGGACATATTTATGTAATTGGCTAATCCTTTGACAAAATGCACTTTACTTGCAATTGGGTAGATCTAAGATGAGTTTAGTACTTCAAGAAAAAAGTGTTCAAGTTTAGTATTAAAGCCATGCAAATCTGACCAAGAAACAAGTGAAGAATGTGCTGCTCATTAAATCTCGACAGAAGTCTCGACAGAATCCTTTCTATCAAGAATTAACTGCTAAAGCTCAACAGAAGCTTGACACAATCTATATCTATCGAGGATTACGAAATTAGGTTTTCCAGATCTGATTACACACATATCCTTGAGAATTTGTGTAGGGTTTCTTTTCTCACAACCCTAGACATATATAAGGATTATTTTAAGAGTCGTCACTAGGATGCAAGGTGATGCGAGGTGATTATACATGCATACTGTGACCGGAGATAGAAATTGCTCTGGTTCATCATATTCTTTGTAGAAGCTACTGCTTCTGTACACCAAGGGTTTTGTGACCAAGGAGTTTCTTGATCTTTATTGTTAGATGAACTAAAGAACTTTGCAACGAACATCCTCCTAAAGTTGGTGTGTTAGTCACGTACTGGGATCCGTGCATCATTGGTCAATCACGTACTGGGATTAGTGCATTGAATTGAGAGATTGTCGCTACAATACAAGTCCAATTGGTATTGGGGTTAGGGTTCAACTATTGGTTGGTGTTGGGTACTAGGATTCCTTTTACTTGTAACCGCTTGTGATTGATAATAGTGGATTCTCAAGAGTAGTGACCTTAAATTCACCCAATGAAGTTTTGCCTCGATGGTTTTCCTCATTCGTAAACAAATCACTTATGTCAAACTTATTTTCCGCTGCATTTAACTTAGTTTGTGATTTTATTGTGCTACCACGCTATTGCATGTTAAATTGACTTAATTAATTAACTTGGATAATTAATTAATTAAATTGCCAAAGGGGTCAATACATTTTTGGCTTAACACATTCCATCTCGAGGCTAACTAGTGGCCATGCCGTACGTCTCACCATTTCCACTATTCCCGACTACCAGGTAAGTCCCCTTACCTATATCCCACATTTTATTTTCAGCATTTAAATTCCCACATATTTGCACACCCATATAACACAGGCAAAAAGAAAAAAAATGTATGCATCCCCCTAAGATAGCATGGCAAAAATACGAGCTTATGAAAATTCCAAAAATAAAATAAGCACTAGCATGCATCCCTAGTAGTATTGGTACTAACATTTTGTAGGGGAGAGAGAGAGAGAGAGAGAGAGAGAGAGAGAGAGAGAGAGAAGAAGAAGAAGAAGAAGAAGAAGAAGAAGAAGAAGAAGAAAAAGACACCGACCTCAAGTACGGAAAAGACTGAAGCAGCAGACTGAAACTGAAAAGTTGGACTTGCTAAGGTCATAGTCACTCCAGAGAATTTTTCAAAAGTGGGAAGTCAAAGGAAAGGGTTAAATGAGGTAAAAAATGAGCCAAAAGGGACTTTTATAGGGTTTTGGGGTGGCCTGGCTACTAGCACACCTTCTTAGGCGTCAGTGAGCGTTGACCGTTGACCCGATTAAACCTCCAAAAAAAAAAGAAAAAAGAGGGGGAAACCTTTCCCTTCCCTAGAGCTCAGAGACAGGTCCAAAAAATATTTCAAAAGCAACTACAACAGAATGGTCCAGTTAGGTAAGATCCGGTCTTGATCTATGAGTAGTCTCCGCAAGCAAATCTAGGGGCAACAAATTTTGAAATCACATTCTTTATCCGAAAAATAAAAAACATATTATTTTCTCTCCATGGGGCCATGAGGACATCCAAAATGATGTGCTGCAACCCGTTCAGACATCGAAGCACCCAAAGTGCCTTTTTAAACTAAAATGACAAAAATTCCCTTGGTCAACCTAGGGTTGACCGAAGGTCAAAACGAGGTCAAAACCCTCACAAAACAACACTTTCATATTTTTACATCAAACTCGAGCTTCTTGGAGATTTTTGGAAACTTTGACCAAGTTTGACCAAGCTTGACCTAGAGTTGACTCCCGACAGGCCTAGAACCCCTAATTTTGATCCATTCGTCAGAACGGGTTGAAACTAAAGCCATTCTAAAGATGATCAAATTCTTATTCCAACGACTATTCATGGGTTGAAATCGGAGATAGAACGGCCGAGATATCGTGAAAACTAGGATAATGCACTGATCGATGCACAGCTAACTTTCGAGAGCCATAACTTTTGATCCGACCATTGGATTTTCAAGTTCCATACCTTTTAGAAACTGGAAGTCAAGATATTTCTAGGGGTGTCAAGATCAACCCCATCCAAGACCATTTGAAGGTGGCAGCCAAGGCCCTACAAGGGCCGCTGCCTCGTAATCCGTGCCGGGGCTATAAAAGGCCTCAGGCACCCTCCAGACAAAAAAAAGGAGGAGCTTCTAGGTTTTGATCTCTTCCTGGACGATTTCTACATATTTTTCCTCTCTTCTAAACACATCAAAGTCTTTTAATTCTTCCTTCTTCACCAAAAGTACAAGGTATAGTTCTTATGCCCAATCTTCTTTTCCTTGGTTCTACACTTTGGATTTGGGGTTTAGGGGTGTGGAAGTAGCTTTTTAGCTACTATCCACACCCCTAACTTTTTACTTTTTTTTTTCTAGCATTTATCTTGTTCTTTTTGCTTGAATCACATGATTTATTACTTTCTTTAGCATGTTGCTTGCTTTATTTTTGCTTCTAGCCTAAATCCCCTTGCTTTTTATGCCTTATGCCATGTTTCATGCTTAGATCTACATCCTTACATGCTTATATGTTTAGATCTACATGCTTTATGTTATATGCCATGTTTTCCTATGCTTTGTTCCTCATTTTGTTCTAGGATGATGTTATGGTTACATGCTCACATGCCTTGTATGATGTTATTGACTATGCGTTGCTTGGATCTATGTATCTATGTGTTAATTTCCATACTATATGGTTAGACCCTTGTCTTCACATGCTTATATGCTTGGATCCATGTTCTTCCATGTCTATGTGCTAGGCTTTTACATGTTTACATGCATGTTTCTATGCCTATATATCTAGATCTATGTTTTCACATGCCTATGTGCTTGGATCTATGTCCTCTACATGCTTAATGCTATCTTCCATGTGCTTGTGCTCTCTATGCCATGTTTATATGCCTAGACCTAGGCCATGTTTGTCATGCCATGTGCTATTGTAGCCCTTTTGTCGCTTTGTCTTTCTTTCTTGTGTTTTGGCTTGATGGTTAGGACCTAATCTAGACCCTATGGTCTTTGTCATCGTCCATACACCAAGGCCCACATAAAAGTGCTTGGATCATCCTATTTGCTTATCTATGCTTGCTTGCTTCTATGTTTTATGCTTGTGTTATCCTCTCTAGATCTAGGATTTGCCATGCTTGACGCCTTTAGTAGGTTTGTGGTTTTGTGGTTACGTCCAACGCCCATGAGGCCTTGTTTAGATATAACCATTTAGGTTGCATCACGATGATGCCAGTTGTTTCGTGCATATCTTTCCCCCTTTCCGCTGTGTGCGATGATATGCTTGCCATGCTTGTTTGTGCCACCCGTTGGCTTTCTATGCATCTTTACATGCTTGCTCACATGTTGATGCATGAGTGTTGCTTGCTAGTTTTTCGTCCATACTTCAACACAATGAAGTCATGGAAATCCCCAAACCTACATTTGTCCCTCGTGGACACCACCTTTTGTTTACTTTCTTGCTTATTTGCCTTCTCGCTTGTTTCCTTGCTTTCTTGTTTCTTTGCTTGCTATGTCTATCATACTTATCTGCTTTATGCCTCTTTCATATGCTCTTTGCATCTTTTCCTTCAATTGCTTGTCTGATGGTTTCTTGTCTTTGCCTTTGCATGTACACATATGAAGCGAGAACATGTGGAGTTAGGGCACGGTCTCCTAGGCGCAAGCAAAAGGGCAAAGATGCAAGCATGTAGATATAAGCCAAGCAGCAATGTTCAGTAGTTTTAGGGGTCTAGCCTCTCCCATTTGGTTATGTACTATTTTAAAACCCCTTCCTTCCTCCTTCCTTTCTCTCTTAGATGATTTATATTAGGTATATCATGTCATGTACCATTCATCCTCATCTCTAGAGTATGGCAACCCCTATTTACTTTCCCACACCTATATTTTAGGCCATGCTCTAGGGATGTAGGCATTTACTTTCCTGCTCTGTGTGATTGCATTGTGAATGATGTACGTATATAAATACCTGCTCACTCCTTCTGGTGTGATTGTCATAGTCCATGTTACCTAAGGCAAAGCGATGTCTAATTTTCGTCGCGAAAATAAGGTGACATATCGCCTGATTTTCATTGTGAAAATTTGGTACTTTGCTCGAATGCCTTAGTAAAGTATATATTTGGACCACACCCATTCAAAAGCCAAACCTCAAAGCACCCCATGGATGCGAAGCCTCAAAAGCCAATGCCAAAATCATGTTTTTACTGCCAATCCCCAAAAATTAAGGTTTTATCAAAACAAAGGACTATCCTTGGACAGGCGTTGTGGGATGCCTAACACCTTCCCCACACGTAACCAAACTTCTGGACTCAAGAATCATGATTTTTTTACCATCCACATTAGATTAGGAAAAAAGACCCTTTTTTTCTTAGCTTAGGATTGGTAATAAAATCAACTAGAAACAGGTGACCAATCACACCTTAGAAAAACCCAATGATTGGTGGCAACTTCACTTACCTTTGGTAATCCTTTAAAATTTGGCCAAGATTCCTGCCAAACGACCAAAGTTAGACAAATACCTTCCTCCACCGAGAGAGAGAGCACTCGAAGTTTTGCGCAAACCACACCAAGCACACCAACCAATCGAGAGGGGCCTCCAATAGGCCCTACGTGCATAGGAGCATCGCCATAGCGGGTGGTCGAATGAAAGCCCGATGACGGCAGTTTTTCACTCCGATCGAGGCCTGGCATTGACAAGGATTGTAGGACGATCAGCTGCAAGGACACATCTTCCTTTCTACAACCTAATCATGATTATTCTAACTCTCAAGGGCATTCATCCTCTTAAGAATGGAACAGTCCTACCTTGTCAAGATCCGATTTCCTTGCATTTTCTTCAGAGCAGCAAGGTTCACTCCTCTGTTGAAAGGGCAAAGAAGAGCCCCACCAAGCCTCCATTGAATGGATCTAAGACTTCCTTTCCTGCCTCTCCCATTGGGAAAAGCTCAGCTGCTCCTAGTGTCTCCAAACTTCTTGAGACATTACCTCCTTAGACTCCGGAGCCTTAACCTTCCAGCACTCACTCTCAGCCTAGATCACCTATCCCTCACATGGATAGGATGATGACTTTGATGGAGGGTTTACATGAGCGCATTTCTAGACTTGCTAATATCATGTATTCTCAGAATAATCGTGTTCAGCTTTGCTTGACTACTATTGAGACACAGTTGGATGAGATTCAGCACAAGCTTAAGGCAGACCTTTAGCTATTTGTGCCAAAAAGGAGGAGAAATCCTTGTTGTGAATAATGTGAATACTCCTTAGAGTAAGGGGGAGTGCTTATAGAAAGGGGGAGCATAGTGGATACAAAAGGAGGAAGCTAACCTACAACCACACAACTTAGAAGTTCTAACAGCATTTTGCCCTATTTTGATTAGTATAGTTTATTTCCATTACTTTACTTTAAAACTTTCAGTACTTCAGTTTAAAATTCAGTTTATCTTTAGTACTTCTGTATCTTGGTTTTTATAGCCGTTTCTTGATACTTTTAGTTATCTATAGGCTCTTGCTTTAGTTTCTTTAATGCATCATGTGTTTGTTGGACATGTAATTAATTTTTGCACTGCTCTTAATTGCTTGCTTGTCTGGATGATCATTTTCTCGTTAAATGTTCATTATGGCCATTTCTTAATGATTGTTCTTGTTTGATCAAGTTATGCTATTTGTTCATGTCTATTTTGTCTTTACTTGATCACATTTTACTTGCTCTTTATACATGTCTTGTATTCTACTTGCCTCATATTTAATGAAGCTATTTGTTATGTGCAGGTGTTTCAAGATATAGGTGTATATAGTTCAAGTGCTTCACAGTTTCTAGATTTAGGTGTGAGTGAGTTTTGCCTCTGTTCCCATTCTCACATTTTAACCCTAGAGTCTATTCAGGGGTTTTGTCACGGAGTAGCCAAAGGGGGAGATTGTAAAGTTGTGTTTTACAACTATGTTTTATGTTTGCTTTAATTCCATATCAAATTTGATTGTAATTTTGTTCAATCATTTCCTTGTATTTTTGTGGGATTTAATGTAAGGGTTATGTGTGAAAGGTGAAGATTCTGTGAAGATGAGAATTTCGCGATTGGCTCGCGACTGCCAACCCGCGAAACAAGTCACGTGAGAAGCACATGTTGGAATTTGAAGAGTTTTTGACAGGTTGAATTTCGCTAGTCATTTGTGACTCAGGCTAAGTCGCAAGTGACCCGCGAAACTCTCTACCTGATTATTTTGAGTGTGCCTTTTCTCATACCTTTACCAACAATATATAAACCCTTACTACCCACAAAATTGTAAGAAGAACAAGGGGACTTTGCAAGAAACTTTTGAGAGAGAAACCTTAGCCAAACACTTGAGAGTTAGAGATTGTTTACCCACAATCCTCTACATCATTTCTTTAAAGTTTTCATTACTCCTACCTCTCCATTTATACATCCTTGATAGATTCTTAACCCAAACACTTACCTCACCCATTCTGAGTGTTGAGAAAAGTTTTGGTGCCTATGGGAAGCATTGGAAGAAGCCATTGAGTGGTAGATGCAATCGGGTGGAATTGCGGGATCCGGATAACTAGTGAAGACATGACTCCGAGAAGTCTGTTAGTAGCTGAAGCTTGGAGGGCTCAGGTACATTGGGTAGATTAAGCTTGGAGGGTCTTTTTGATATTTGTGTACTCCAACTTATTCACCAACGGATCGATTTTGACTTGGAGGGCGGCGAAGAGGTTTTTCGCCGGGTACTTCGGTTTCCTCTTTAATAACACATCTCGGAGTTATCTTATGTTTGCATCTCTCTTCCCTACTTTTTAAGCTTTATATTTATCGCTTATTGTACTTGCTTATGCCTAAGAGTAGTGTTTCAGTTTATTATGCATCTTTTACTCTTGTTCTGCACTTAGTTATGTTAGAGTAAAAGCAACTGAGCAGTAATTTAAAATCGGGGGTCTAAACAAGCATTAATGTTTCTATACTAATTGAGCTTTCAATGTAAAAATGCAATTAAAAACTATCTATAGATTCAAAATTACTTAAAAAAAGGAATATTGCGTTTTTATCGAAAGAAATTCGAAATATAATAAAGATTGAAAAACCAGTTGTATATTACTTTTGATATTTTTAATTTATATAGAAGGCCCACAACATTAAGGTTTCCTTCTTCTTCTTTTATTTATTTATTTATTTATTAACAAATGGGCTCCCTTAAAGGTAGGAAGAACTTTTGACAAGTCAATAAAAATCATTTCTTATTAGAAGGTAGGACAAATCTATACATATAAAGAAATGCTACGTCCATAATATTTCTACAACAAATTCTATGTGGCAAGTTTGTTAATGGTGGGTAAAAGAGTGATGTTAGTGGTGTGTCTAGATTAAAATTAGTAATAGTTTGTCACCTAAGATTTATTGTAAAAATATTGTGCATCTAAGATATATATATATATATATATATGATAACATAAAAGCATTTGAATTTGTTAATCTATCAAATTTAATAATGCTCCATCTTATCATAATTTTTTTTTTTTTTTGTTAACCCCAAAAGAAAATAACATCCTTTGATTCTTCTTTAATCTCCAATTAAAATAGGCATTGATCCTTCTTTAATTTTGCATTCGGATCCCTTCTTTATTCTTTCCTTCCAACAAATCACTTGTACGATTCTGTTTGTGAAGTTTCTTGATGTGTAAAGTGCTATGATACTATTGAAGTCCCATCAACCCATCAACTTCAACGAGACTTTGTCTTTGTTAGAGATATGTTAAGTCCAATAGTCTAGGTCAAGCCCAATCCTGCTTGATATGCAAGCTAAAAATGCTACTTGTTATACAAGTCAATTAACCATAACTAATGTGTGTTTAATCTAGGATTTAACCTCCTTTAAATACCCTAGGATTGGGCGTGCAAGTGAAGAATACTACTTTACAATCAACTCTATACAAGGCTTATAGAGATGTAGATGCTAAAGGTCTAAATTTAGCTCTAGACGAGCTTTACACTAAATTTGGTCACTTGAGCCAATACAAAATAACCACAATAATATTATTTTTAATAATCTTATCATAGTGAAGGGAAATACCTTCCTTCGATTCTTCTCTTCTCTCCAAACAAAATAGGCATCAATCATTCTTGTCTCTTGCATCCCCATTCCTTAATTATTCTTTCCTTTCAACAAATCGCACGTACGGGTTCCAAGATGCTTGAAGTCCTATTGTACGGTCGTGGAGCAACATGACCATTGATTTCTCTCTATAAATAATGTAAATTATCATTTTTTTCTATCCAAGAAGAAGGCATTTCAAGAAACTAATTCCTAAGACAGGTCTGACAATAGCAACATGGACGGTATGTTTTCTCATCCTGTTGTTTTCTTTCTTATTTTGTTTCATTTTCAATATATATATATATATATATTTTTTTTTACTGTCAATATTTTTAAAACTACATCGTTATTGTCATTTTTTATTGCCCACTTTGGAAATCTTTGATGGCATATGCTTAAAATGTATGAAGAGGATTCTCAAAAAAAAAAAAAAAAAAAAAAAAAGTGTATGAAGGGAACTTCAAATTTCCGAAATTGAGTTCTTGACCCACAAAGATAAGAAAAAAAAGAGTGAGCGATATTAAAAAAATGTTATTTTTATACATAAATATTTTAATATCCGGAGTTGTTTTAATTTCTCAACTACGCTTTCAAAAGATTAAAGTATTAAAATAACGGTGATTTCTTGAATATATACTTCGAGCTAAAGTGGGCATGTAGAATGGAAAAGTATCATCATATTATTAAGATGGAAATTATAGGGTATTTTTTTTTTTTCTTTCTGTATTTGTTTTTGTCTCAGTCTCTTCCCATCTATGTTACAGATTATTGTTTACTACCATTTGGGAAATTAATGGAAGGCTTGCCACAGCCGTACAAGAACATAAACATTTGACAAAATTACAAATTATATCTTTTGAGTTTGTTGAGTTGTCAAATTTGGCTCGTAAGTTTTGTTTTTGTAACTTTAGTCCCTAGCTCACAATTGTTACTAACGTTGATCCTTCTGTCCAGCTCTATTTTGCATTAAAATAGGTAGTTTTGACTTCTTTTTTTCCCAATTTTTTATACAAGAAATTTTATTTACATTTTTTTAATTTAAAAAATACAAGAAATTTTATAAATCTCTCTCTCTCTCTCTCTCTCTCTCTCTCTCTGTGTCTGTGTGTACGTTTCTTTTTGTAATTTTATTTCAACAGAAAAATCCACCTCCCCAAGCTTCCAGAAACCTCCACCACATGTACCCAACCTGACTCATTGATTAGAGGTTGACTACTGGTTGTTTGTCAATTTTACTTGAACCCATCAATTTTTATTTTTTTTTAACTACTAACACTCATCCACATTAGATAGTTGTAAAAATAAGTGCGAAATGGTTGTGATCTTAAAGTTTTTCCTTTAATTAATACAACTATGTGTTTTGCCTATTTTCATTCGTTGGCCCGGGTGACCAAGAATTACAAAGACAGAGTCATATACTTGCACTCATATGTGGATGAAAGCTTGATATCCTGGAGGCAAAATCCCAATTCCCATCTTATCTAAAGTACTTCGAATTATTTTCTGATCCTTTAGAAAATGGTTGGAACCGTCTTTCCTCCCTTTTATAGAGAATAAATATAGTACAATTGAATTTAGGACTCTCACTTCAACGACAACAGCCTTAGATGATTCAGCTCATTGTATTATTGGGGAAGTATCCTTTAAACACGAGAGTTGATTTTATATACCAAGTCTCAAGAACTCCGGGGTGGAGATTTATGTCCTTGCCGTAGTTACCAGCCTAATAAATAAAAACTTAAGTTGTTTGGTGATAAATTCTAACATTTAACTATATTTATGATAGTTTGACTTAGTTCTTATTGGATTCCTTCATACCAGTATTCGTTTGGAAATTGTTGAAAAAAAAAATTAGTTTTTTATTTTTTGACTCTTTTTTTTTTCCCCAAATATTCTAGCTTTTAGTTTTTTTTAATAAACTACTTCAGCTTTAAGTTTTTTGTAACACATTTAACATAAATGTTTCCAAAATAATAAACTATGTACAAACAAACTACCGTAAATAAGCAATTCCCAAACTAACGCTCTTTTTTGTAATTCAATTCTTGGTGGAAGAGTTATATACTTATATGGCATTTACAGCCATGTCCGAGGTAGTCTAGGCTTTATGCCTTCTTTTCTGAGGTAGTCAGGGGATGTTTGGTGAATTATCTTTCATTGATCTTTCTGTTGTCCCCTGTATATTGAATTTCATGCTTTGCTATCTACATCTTCTTACACTTTTGCAGAGAAGCGCGGTGGTTCTAATGTTAAGCCAACTTCCACGTCTTTAGGCATGGGAAGGCAATCATCATCGACTGAACCAGCAGTTCCAGCTGAAGAACTGCAAGAGAAATCACAACAAACTGAATTGACGGAGAACTTGAAGGATTTTCATATGCTTTTAGAGAATATCTCTAAATCTCTTAATGAAATGGAAAAAGTATTCAAGTCTGCCTCTTCCTCTTCTAATGCCACAACAGAGTCCCTTGCAGATATTAAATCTTTCTTCAATATGTCGGTTGATGTTGTTCTTTTGGATGAGTCTCGCTTGTCCAAGTTAAGAAAAGCTGCTGAAGGCTTGGTTGGCGAAACCAGTATCCTTGGAAAGGACAAGTGTGACCGTTTAAAGAAATTCATTAATGAGATCGATAGGGAAGTTAATCGTTTAAGCACTGCAGTTGAAAAAGAAAAAAAGAGAGCTGAACTTGAAAAAGCTCGAGCTTCACTTGTTGACACTCTAAACACTCGCAAGACTGAATTTCAACCCTGTCGAGATAAGATGCAAGAGATGGTTTCCAAACAGGAAGAACTGGAGAAAAATCTACGAGATTATGAAATGCTAATGATTCAGAAGATGCCCCATTTCAAAAAAGTGTATTCTCAACAAAAAAGTAGCATTCAGACAGATATCAGTGGTTTCCGAGAGAAAGAACAGCTTTTACAACAACTAAGCCAAGAAATTGATAATCTTCGTAAAGAACCTTCAATTGATTGGACTGGTCTGATTGCTGCATTTTATAATTAACTTTTCACGCTTTGTTTTCAGCTTATCACTCTTATAACTATTTTCTTAATTACTATTGAAAGACCTCTACTACTATTATTGTTAAAAAATTAGTTGGCTTGTATAATAAGTTTTACTACCAAGGATCTCTTATGTTGTGATTCCATTTTATTCATACTTGGCTTGTAATGCTTCAATATATTCTATTTATCGATTTAAGATGTTAATTCCTATCGAAATACATCAACTTGTACGCATTTCCATTAGATACTTTACAAATCAAGTATGGTCCTTCCAAATTAGGAGATCATTTTTCAAAATAAAGGTTTTTAGTACCACTTGGAAGGATTACTTTCTATACCAAGTCTCCAGTTTTTTGAAAGAAGAAAAAAAAAATCAATTTCTTTAAATCAGAGAGGCCAAATCCGCCTAAACAATATGAAGAATATCTAGTGGCACATCTTCCACCTAGACAAGTAAATTGAGTGACGTGATTGTTCTTCTTACAAGAGAATGTGCTATTGTGTTCTCTTGACGGCGAACAAGGGAAAAATTAATATTAGAAAAATGAGAAACTTGAAGTTTTGCATTGTGAATTAAATACCCATGCAAAAAGTGAATGATGGTTTAGAGCTTCTCTTTAAAAATAATATTTGAGTCACCCTTAACAATTGCTTCTCCGATACCCACTTCTAAAGTGAACTCAACTGCTTTCTTGCTGCCATTGCTTCAACTTGTGTTACTGTACCAGGAGGAGGGATTTGCTAAGTTAGCGAAGCAATTACCAAGCCCTTAGCGTTTCAAATAACCACCCCATCCCTATAGAATTTAAGAATTTAAGGTTATGACTTCGGCCTCATCTAAATTAATTATGCAATTCAACCATCATAGCACTTTTAAAATCCATATGACCTATAAGTGTTAGAGAATTGTCTCAAAATCCAATTGTGACTTAAGTTGCATTTGGTTGGAGTGATTATTAGAGAAATTTTGGTTGTTTGGTTGAGAGGGAAAAGAGGTGAGATTTTGGTAGGGCCAAGAGCACCAAAAATCAATTTTCTCATTTGAAGAGAAAACTAGAGAAATTTTGGTCCCTTTTGCTTCAGTCTTTACAATTATATTTTTATCCTCACTTACAATGTTCAACACTTCAACTACTACCTCTATCCTATGATTTGTTTTCTTCTGTCCTTATCGTCTTTTGCTGGATTTTTTTTATTTTTTTAACGTTACATTTCTATCATCATACAATAACATTCACTGCTTGTATATTCATGTTTTGTGCTATTCCTTTTCAATTAGCAAAGGTCCATGATTTTTTTCCCCCGACATGGAAGCATTTATTGGACGATTTCATTTAATTTTTATTTAACAAAATATAATAAATTTAATTACAAAGAAAAAAAAAGTAAAATAATATGTGTAATATGTTAATTTTTTGAAGACGTCATTTTATTAATTTAATTCATAATAAGTAATATTTAATAAGTATAAATAAATTATTTCCTATATATTATGTAGTAAGGACATAAAATGTAAATTTATATGAACTACATCATCCATTCTTTCACTTTTCTCCTCAAGCAAATAAACTAGTTTTTCTCACTCCACTTTTCCACCCCTCATCCAAACTCAAATAAGGGAAACTAAAATCTCTTATATTCTCCAACTTTTCCATCCCCAACCAACTGGACTCTTAGTGTGGAATTTAAGGAGAATTTGTAAGGTTTTGATTAATGTTGCAAAGTGAAAAAATTAAAAAGGCGCTGCTGTAGTGTGAGCATAGTGAGAATAACAATTGTCTGTGTGAATGCAAAGAAAAGCAAGAGGTTTTTACTAAAATTTTCAGTTGATTTTCTTAATTCACACAATACTAGGTTGGGACCTAACAAGTGGCATTAGAACTTATATTCCTCTAAGTCCCCCTCTATTTGAGCAAACCTCTCATTCGTGGCTATTTTACATTCAACCATCCTTCCTTTCGCTCCTGGTAACTCCCTTGTTTAACGAGTGAACTCTGAAATGACAAGAGATGTGCTTATAAGACTTTAGGTGTTATTGTCTTGGAGAATGATAGCTCGAATGACTATGTGCCCCCATTTACTTTTAAGTTTTAGATCCGAGATCTTAGTCAACTATTCTCGCTTACGTTTTGACTCATGGGCTATTCTCACCTTGTGTACCACCAAATCACCAATGCTTCAAGCTCAATTTCTTTCAAAAGAGGGCTCTGAATAAAATGTGTACTTGAAACTTATTAGGTGAATCACCACATGAATTACATAGGCCCACCATATCTTAGCATTTTTTTTCTTTTAAAAAAAATTTATTTGTGCTTATGTTTAAAATTGAATGCTCTAAAATGTGTGAAAACACAAGAGCTATTTAGACCCCAAATTAAAAATTACGGCTCGATAGATTTTACTCTAACTTATACAAAGTGTGGAATAGAGTAAAAGTGAGCAAATGAACAAATAAACTACTCTAAGCCACAATCAATATAACACAACAGTAATATGAAAGCCAAAAGAGTAGGGAAGAAGGATGCAAACAAAAAGACAACACAGCAATGTGTTATCGAAGAGGAAACCGAAGCCCTCGGCTTAAAACCTCTCCGCCGCCCTCCAATCAGTAATCGATCCACTAGACAATCAATTGGGATACATGAGTTAGAAAGAGACCCTCCAAGCCTAATCTACCCGATGTACCTAAGCCCTCTAAGCTCCTACTCCAACACGGCTTCTTGGAACCGTGTCTTGTCTAGCTCTCCGAATCTCGCAACAAGCTCCATGTTGCATCTGTCATCCTTGGCTTCTTCCAATACTTCCCAGTAGCACCAAAACCTCACTGAACACTCTGAAAGGGTGTGGTAAGTGTTTGGGCTATCAACCTCTCAATGGTATGGAAATGGAGAGATAGAAGTTGAGGAAAATCCACAAGCAAATTAGAGATATGTGGGTAAAACAATCTCTAACTCTCAAGGTTTGTGGCAAGGGTTTTCTCTCAGAAGCACTCCTCAACATCTGTGGGTAAAGTGGGTATATATAGTGTAGGCACAAAAAGTGTGTATCAGAAATGACAGTCTGGCAAAACAAAATATTTAGCGGGTGTCTCGTGGGAAGGCCTTACTCACGAACTACTCGTGAAACATAGCTGTCTCCATCTGTCCTGACTTTTTGCATTCCAGTCATGTGCAGGGCACATGCATCATTTCGCGGGATACGTAGCCGCGAGCTACTCGCGAAAACTCTTCTATCTTCACATACTCTCTCTCTATCACACAACCTTTACAATAAAATCCCACAACAAATACAGGATATAAAAGATTGAATAAAATTACAATAAAATTTGGCACAGAATTAAAGCCAACAAAATACATAGTTGTAAATTACAACTTTACAATCTTCCCCTTTGGCTATTCCGTGACAAAACCCCTAAAACAGACTCTAGACTTAAATGTGAGTTTGGGAATAGTGGCAAAACTCACTCACACCTAATCTAGAAGCTATGAAGCACTTGCATGTATATACCTGTAACCTGAAACACTCGCACACAAACAAAACTTTAATTAAGCTTATGACAAGTTGAATACAAGGTACGTACATGAGCAAGTAAAGTGCGATTAAGTTTGAAAACACTATATATCATGTAAGTATAGCTTGATCAAACAAAATCAGTCATTAAAGAATGACCACAATGAACATTTAGCAAGGAAATGCTCATCTGGACATGCAATGCAATGAAGACCAATCACAATGATCAATTGCATGTCCAACACTCAACCAATGCAAAATACACAAAGTATTTGCATCTAGGAATCAAGATCCTACTAGGGCACAAGAGTGAGGTACTTAAGACATATTATCAACATCTAAAAGTACTTAAAAAAATGCTACAAAGCAGTAAGGTAAACACATACTGAATATAAGACTAAAATTAAGAACAAAGTACTGAAACTTTAAGCTAAAACAATAATAACAATAAACTAGCAGTTATAAAAGTTAAAATAAACAAAGGTAAACCGCCTGAATGAACCAATGTTTCTAAGCCCTAAGTTATAATCCCCCTAACTGTGCAAGCTCCCCCTCAAAATTTTCTCCCCCTTTTTGACCAGAATTGCCAAAGGGCTAGAACTGGTCGGACTCTGAATCTGAACCGTGGTCGACAGACAAATCATCGATCTGAGAGGATAAGGCAGTGATCTAACCCTAGACATAAGCAAACTGGCCCGTGGTGTGCTACACATGGGAGTCTAATAAAGTATATAGCTGGTCCACTCTATCAAGAAGGCAATCAAGTTTGTCTAGTCCTTGTGTAGGTGCTGAAGAGGATGGCTGTGCTGAAGTCTCTGGTGCAGAAGTGAATCTATCAATCTCCTCCTCTGTATCTCCTCCCTCCTCCTCAACACAATATTGTGGTATCGTATGCACACCTGTTTTGGAGCCTTTGATGTGACCTGTGCTCCTAGTCACTGTGTGTGCACCAATAGGATAGTCCCTCTGAACCACTGTGAGACCACTCAAGAGTTTGAGTCTTGTCTTCGCAATTAGGCCCATAATCAATGAGGGAAAAGGCATAACTGTTCTGGAATTTTCCTTCTCAATGCTCCTCTTCAAAATGTGGAAGATGTGTCCACAAATATCAATCTCTTTGTGAGTGAAGAGATCGTACAAAAAGGTTGTCCTTGGAGCGAACAATGTAGTGAGGTTGGTGACTGGGTATAAATTGTTGATCATCACATGAGCAAGGGTTCTCATCTCTGGATTGAATGGGATTGTGTTCATGGAGGTTTTCTTAGGAGTACCACCAAGTATCCTCGCCATCTCCTCAGTAGATTCCAATCTATCCTTATATTGCACCGTGATTATGTGTGAGGGAGGACGAACTTCTAAGAACTCCTGAATGCTGTCCCTAATGATGACAAATTCTTTGTGCCTTACCCAACAGTTTATATTATCCCCTTCAACACTAGCATTGGAGAAAAACTCTCTGATAATCTCCGAATACACTACTCCAACTGGATTTAGCAGTTTTGACCATGTCCTTTCCCTGAACACTGCAAGTATGCAAGTGTCCTCTAGGGTGTCTAACTTCACAACCCTTTCCATGATAATGGTTGCTCTTTTGTAGCAGTCATTGTGCTTCAAGTTTGCTTCCATAGACTTGAAGTTGTCAAAATCTGTGCGTGCACACTTTGAGGTTGGTTTCTTGGAAGCTGAATGTTTGGTAGGAGACATTTGAACATTTACATAGAGAACAAAGAACAAAAAAAAAAAAATGCACAAACACAAAACAGGACACAAAAACATGATTAGTTACATGTTAGTTCCAAAACAAAGTAAAACAACTTAAAACAGAGTATAACCAACTAAAAAACAGAGCAAACAAACTTAAAACAACATGCTATCAGTGTTAAAACATGTAAACAGAAGCATAATGCATGAAGTACATGATTGTGCATGTGTGTATCTGTGCTGTGCATGTGCTGATGCAAGTGAGTGCAGCAGGAGGTGCATGGGGTGTGCCTAAAGGATGCCTAGTGTGTGCATAGTGTGTGCATGGCATGGCATTGAGGCACAACTTGGACAAAGTGTGTAGAACACACATTCATTGACCAAAACATGTCACACATGTCCAATCAAGAGTAAACCCAAGCAAAGGGACTCACTTGAGTCCAATTCAACACAAGAATGTCACTAGGACATTCTGTCAAACACTTAGCATGCAACAGAGCACAACACAAATGAACAATGCATGAACATAAGTGAAAATGACTCAATACAAGATTAGAATGCCACGCAGGGCCAACACAGATACACAAAGATCAAATGGGACTCAACCCAATCAAAATTTTGAAAAAAAAAATCACAAAATTAAGAATCCCAACCCTTTTTCGAAAAATCCCCAAATTTTTAGAATCCTAACTTAATTTCTACATAATCCTACACAAACATGAAGAAAATGTTTTAGAAAACATACCTTGAAGTTGAAGATGCAGAAAACAAGCTTGAAAACATTGGGGTTTGATTGAAAAATGATTTTGGGTTGAGATGGGCTCGAGAGAGGAAATGCAAGGGAAATAGAGAGTTTTTGAAAAACTGTCACATCTGCTATATAAAACTGAAAACATACATTTTTCGCGGGTTAGGAAGTCACGATATTAGTCACGAGACACACTGAAGCTTTCGCGATAAGTTTTTAGTCTCAAAACAGTCTTGAGACAGTCGCGATAGCCTCTGTATGAAATTAAAAAATTTCAGTTTTTGCCTAAAAACATTTCGCGAGAAGAGTTTAGTCGCGAAATACTCGCAAGGCCGTAGCGAGACTCTTTGTATGAAAACGTGACCTTTTAATTTCCCTTAAGCACATTTCACGGGAAGCTCTAAGTCGCAAGCTTCTCGCGAAACAGCCTCTGAACCAGTTTTTGAAGAAAAACACAAAAATGCATTTTGAACAAAAACTAAAAGCACGAAAGTATAATATCACTTTCAAAAACATATAAAACACTCAAAAATATTTTTGGGTTTGATCAGCAAGTACTTAAGCATACACATCACATTTGAACATGTACAATCATACAAATGAGATAAGCATTATTTGAACAAAGTCTTGTGTCTTGTGGGTAAGTATCAAATGTGGAATAGTCCTTAGATCAGAGTGAAGTTTCAATGATCAATTCAATCAAGTCATACACAACGGGTACTAAATCAAGTGGTCTATCTCAATTATAGAAATGAACATATATGACCTCCCACAAGAGAATGATTACAAAACTTAGAAGCTTTTCATTTGGCTTCAGCAAAAATCATAACATTTGATCCTTTTTGGATAAAACATCTCTTTTTGAGATCGGTGCTTGAAATTTTTGATATTTCAACATTGAGAGTTAGCCTTTAGGTTTTTGAGCACCACACATTTCAATACAAAAGTCACTTTCCCTTTTTCCTAGTCAAATACTAGTATGTGCGATAGGCTTTTACAGCTCATAATCTCTTTTTCATTGTGAAATTTACATTTGGTGAGCTCTATAGCAAAAACATAAAAGTAAAGGTGGGAAGATATATAGGCACAAGTTTATGCAAGTATCTAGACCATCAAGACTATTGACCAATCATTCATGACAAGCTTGAAGATTTGTTTACAACAATCACCCATAGTTTTCAAGATTTTTCCCACAAAGATATATGTGCATACATAACAAGTTAAGCTCATAAATACACTACGCCATTAGTATGAAGGTACTAGGCCAAACTCACATGTGATATACACAAAACAAGCGATCAAACTTTTTGAAGATTTTTCAATTTTTATGATTTTTGAATTGTTGAACACACTAAAAAACAAAACAAGTAAAGTAAGATCAACAAAAACATGTACAAAAACAGAACTTGTAAAAGAAACATGTTATAAACACAAATCAATGCATGATATGATGCATGAACCTATGATCCTAAACATTGGAAGTATTAATGCATGGACATAGTTGGTGATCATGCATGAGTACCCTTCTTCACCCACACATCACGTGTATTTGGGTTGATATCCCTATAAGATTGGGTACGAGTGTTGTGACTTTCAAACCTTCTGTTGAAGTTTGCCAAACAGGTGGTGAATGCATCAATCATCTTCATCACATCCATCACTCCAAAATCACTATCTCGACCCCCAGATTGTTCAACATCCCAATTCCTTTTGTCATTTCTTGGTCCTTTTGACCTCTGATCACTTGCATTCTTCAATGCTCTAAGCTTATGACAATTTGGTCTGGTGTGCCCTTAAAGTCCACAATGATGGCAGAAGCGTTGTATTCTCGGACCTCTTTGTGACTTTGGGAGTGATTTCCCATTACCCTTAGGTTTGACCACTGATTGTTTAGGAGGTTTAGTCATAAACCTTTGGTCAGTATTTGTGGTAGCTACCATCGGTTCTTTAGCTTTCACAAACTTCATATCTTTGGTCACTTTGACACTTGAACTGCTCTCACCGGTGTATCCCAATCTGCTTTTATCGGAGAATGGCTTTTGATGAGCAAGAACTTCATCAAGCTTCTTGGAGGAAACTTGCTCTACTTTAGCATTGGCTTGAACCACCTCAAGCTCAAGGAATTTTATCTTTGAGTAGGCTTCGGTCATCTCCATTTCACATTTGGTCTCCTTGTATCGCACTAGAAGACTTCTATAATCTTCCTCTGCTCTTTTCATCTTTTTAATGGCTGCCTTAGCCACTTTTGCATATTCACCGGTCTTCTCAAGGAGGGAATTATAGGTCTTTTGCAGTCCCACTGTTCCTTCATCTTCCTCATCATCAGATTCCTCAACTATCCCAATTGACTTCAATTCAGTGTGCTCACCAAGCTCTTCCACTAGCACACTTAAATCATCTGAAGATTCCACATGAGCAATGGTCATGAATGCAGAGAAGTTTCCCTTTCCATCATAGCTTTCATCTAAATCTAATTTAGAAGAGTCTAAATCACTTAGAGTAGTGGCATACACTTTGCCTTTTGCTTTCAAATAATTGGGACACTCTTTCTTGAAATGTCCATGTCGGTTGCATTCGAAGCAAGTGATTCCTTGAGAGGATTAAGAGTCCTTTCCATTTCTCCTCTTAAAATCCTTTTTCTCCTTTCCGAAACTTGGGAATTTTCCCTTCTCAACAAACTTTCCATTTTTCTTGAACTTCAAGAACTTTTAGAAATTCTTTACTAGATATGCCACATCTTTATTGACAACAACTTCATCCGATGAGTCGTGAGCTTCTACCCTCTCGTTGATCATCTTAAGAGCAAGGGATTTGCTCTTCCTTTGTGAGGGTAATGACAGCTCATATGTTTGAAGTGAGCCAATTAGTTCTTGAACTTTGATATCATTAAGGTCCTTGCTCTCTTCAATTGCTGTAACCTTTGCACGAAAGCTCTCCGGCAATGATCAAAGGATTTTCCTCACTTTGAGTCCTCCATTTTCTCACCCAAGTTGAACTTGCCAATAACCACCTCATTTAGCTTGCTATAGAATGAGTCAAATGACTCGTCCTCACTCATTTTCAGCTCCTCAAACCAAGTGGTCAGCATATGCAACTTAATGTTTTTCACTTTCTTTGTTCCTTTATATGTGGTCTCCAATATTTGCCACGCCTCCTTGGTAATAGTGATGTGAGATATCTTATGGAACTTATCTGGAGACACACCACAAAAAATTACATTCAAAGCTTTACTATTAGCGTTAGCTGCCGCAAGAGCTGCCTTATCCTAAGTGGATTTAGTAGCCTCCGGCCTAGTCCATCCAACATCCACCTCAACCCAAACGGTTTCATCAATTGAACACAAAAATGCCCTCATCCTGACTTTCCAAAAGGCATAGTTGCTACCATCAAAATATGGTGGAGCATTTAAAGATAGAGACCGATCCATCTCAAACGAGGTCAAGGATCGAACTTAGGTAATTAAACCATAGCAAGTGCACCTGCTCTGATACCAATTGAATGCTCTAAAATGTGTGAAAACACAAGAGCTATTTAGACCCCAAATTATAAATTATGACTCAATAGATTTTACTCTAACTTATACTAACTGCAGAATAGAGTAAAAGCGAGCAGATGAACAAATAAACTACTCTAAGCCACAATCAATATAACACAGCAGTAATATGAAGGCAAATAGAGTAGGGAAGAAGGATGCAAACACAAAGAGAACACAGCGATGTGTTATCGAAGAGGAAACCAAAGCCCTCACCGTAAAACCTCTCCGCCGCCCTCCAAGCAATAATCGATCCACCAAACAATCAGTTGGGATACATGAGTTAGCAAGAGACCCTCCAAGCCTAATCTACCCGATGTACCTAAGCCCTCCAAGCTCCTACTCCAACAAGGCTTCTCGGAACCGTGTCTTGTCTAGCTCTCCGGATTCCGCAACAAGCTCTATGTTGCATCTGCCATCCTTGGCTTCTTCCAATGCTTCCCAGTAGCACCAAAACCTCATTGAACATTCTGAAAGGGTGTGGTAAATGTTTGAGCTATCAACCTCTCAATGGTATGGAAATGGAGAGGTAGGAGTTGAGGAAAATCCACAAGCAAATGTGTAGAGATATGTGGGTATAACAATCTCTAACTCTCAAGGTTTGTGGCTAGGGTTTTCTCTCAGAAGCACTCCTCAACATCTATAGGTAAAGTGGATATATATAGTATAAGCACAGAAAGTGTGTATTAAAAATGACAGTCTGGCAAAACAAAATGTTTCGCGAGTGTCTCGCGGAAAGGCCTTACTCACGAGCTACTCGCGAAACACAGCTGTCTCTATCTGTCCTGACTCTTCGTATTCCAATCATGTGCATGGCACATGCATCATTTCACAGGCTGCTTAGTCGCGAGCTACCCATGAAAACTCTTCTGTCTTCAATTGCTTAAGTCTTCACATACTCTTTCTCTATCACACAACCCTTACAATAAAATCGCACAATAAATACAGGGTATAAAAGATTGAATAAAATTACAGTCAAATTTGGCACAGAATTAAAAGCCAACAAAATACATAGTTGTAAATTACAACTTTACAAAAATGAACCATGGCATTTAGAGCCCTATAGACGCATCATGCATATGTGTTAGGGTCATATTTTCTATGTATTGACTTATCCTTCGACAAAATGCACTTTACTTTTAATTAGGTAGATAGAAGTTGATTTTAATGTATCAACAAGTATGTGAAGTTTACTTTACAAGTGGTATCTGATAGTTTTTAGACCCCTTAAAACACAATTGTATTAACCTAGGTAATTAGCCAAGTTGTTACTTAGTCTAAATTCCAAATCTAGTTTATCACAATCAAACAATCATATCATGCAAAGCAGCGGAAAAATAAATAACACAACGATATGATAACCCAGGAAAACCAAACCGGTAAAAACCCTGGGGAGGATTTAACCTAGCTATCCTTAAGGTAAAAAGCAAATCCACTAGAAAGAATCGAAGTTCATACAATAAGACTTACAAGCCCCCACGCTTGACTTCTTATTGCTACCAACCAGTAGAACTTACTGACACGATCACGTACAAGCTCCAAATCCACGGACTCCTTCTTTCTTTGGCTTTTGCAAAACACAAACACCCCCGTTTGTGACTTTGAGATCTCACTCAAAGGTTTAGCAACACAAACTCTCTTGTTTATGACTCCAAGACCACCCTTGAAGGTTTAGATCATCAGCACCTTTGATGACTAGAGAAAGCAGCAACTTCTACAATACCGGATCTTGAGATTCTTCAAGGAATAGCACCGGTAGAAGACATAAGAGAGATTTTTAGGAACAAAACCCTAAATACAAAAGAGGCACCCTCTTTTCTCTCTGAAAAGTCACATAAAAACGTGCTTAGGGTTTCCTTTATATACTGAAGAAGTAGATTAAAAACCCTAATCCTTAATGGGCTTGAATTGCTGTTTGGGCTTAATTAAAATTCTGCAAATACGACTTTCGATTGATCGAGTTTGTCTTTCGATTGAACGAACCAGACAGATTATGAAATCTTCTTCCTGCAACTTGTATGTTCTTGAATCTTGACTTGAATCACATTGAGCATTGTCTAATAAAACCTATAGACTCTAAGATCTATATCTAGACAAGTTTGTGTTCACGATTTGCCAATTGTTCTAAACATTTAGAACCTAACAGTATCATTGAAGACATGAAGATTGAACCAAGAAACAAGGGAAGAAAATTTGATTCAGTGAAGCTCGACACTAGTCTCAACACTAGCTCGACACTAGTATCTATCCAGACTTAATGAAGGATTCTCTACACAAGCTCGACACCTCTCAATCTATCGAGCTCAGCAATTTCAAATTTAGCCCATAATGACTTGGATTGCTAGGGTTTCTTTCACTAAACCTTTAGACCATAAAAAATTTTTATTTTAAAGTCATCAAAGACACAGAGACTCAATTAGAAAACTCATACATTTTGTGAGAAACTATTGCGTTTTTGTGCGCTTTAGGGTTTTGTAACCAAATGCTTCCAAATCTTCAATTTGCTTTGGAGTGAAGAACTTTGCATCCAACAACAATCAACCAGTTGTTGGGAGTTAGTCACGTATTGGGATCCGGGCAGAGGAAGAAGTCTCTACAAGATCAAGTCCAATTAGGGATTGGAGTAGAAGTTCAATTGTAGGTTGGTATTTTTGGATAGTCTAGGGTAGTGGTGAGATTCCTTATACTTGTAACCGCTTGTTCTTGATTAGTGGATTCTTGGGAGTGGTGATATGAAATTCACCTGGTGAGGTTTTTTCTTTGTGAGAGATTTTCCCCATTCATCAACAAATCATCATGTAAATTTAATTTCCACTGCACTTAGTTTATTTGGTGATTTGTTAGTGCCTCCATGATTTACATATAATTTCACTTAATTAATCAACTTGAGCAATTAAATTAATAAATTGGGGTCAATCTATAACCTAACAATATTATTCACTAAAAAGGCTTGATTGGACACGAGAACATCTTAGTAAAAACAAAAAAAATTATCTTAGTTAAGAACTCACTCAATTGAGTTTCCGACTGTTAAAAGATCAAATTGTGATGCTTTGAAGAAATGGAAAGTAAATAAAGAAGAAATGGAAATGTCGTTTAATGATACTGGGCAATTGACAAAATTAAGCTTAATGAAGTCACAAGATCAGCACGTGAAAAGCTAATACCAAAAATAGTTATTGAGTTTGACCAAGTGTCCTAATGTAATTAGTTCTAGTTTATTAGTGATGGTAGTTAGTTATAATTTTTGGCCAAATTTCTTTTTCCTTTTTTTCCTTGCTCTGTGTTGGTGTATAATACCAAACTTGAAAATTTGTCTAATACCAAACTTGTTGTTGATAACAAATCTGTTTTCATTCCTCTTAAGGCTAAAGATGAAAAAGTTTATGTTCCTCCTTTTAAGAGGAATCATAAACGAAAGGCTTGTTTTGCTAGGTTAGACAAAGGTAAGAGTTCTGATATAGACACTAAAGTTTTTAAACTTGTGTCTAAACCTACTGCTAAATTGCAGAAGAAATTTGTTTTTGTGCCTACCTATCACCTTTGTAGTGTTGTTGGTCACATTAGACCAAATTGTTTTTTGTTGAGGCAAGAACAAAAGTGAAAGTTCAAAAACGTGTACCAAAACACTTTTGAACGTTTAGACCCTCAAATATTAACTTAACCAACACAAGCAATATGTCAAACAACAAGTGTGCGGAAACTTAACATATGCTATAATGTGAAATAGGTTAAATACTATCTAAGCCATAACAGAATAAAATCCACAGCAGATAAAATAAAGGCAGAGATAGAGAGGAAGGAAGATGCAAACACAGAGATAACACCCGATGTGTTATCGAAGAGGAAACCGAAGACCTCGGCGAAAAACCTCTCCGCCGCCCTCCAAGCGGTAATCAATCCACTAGAAAATACAGTTGGGATACAAGGACAGCAATAGACCCTCCAAGCCTAATCTACCCAGTGCACCTAAGCCCTCCAAGCTTCTTGCTCCAACGAGGTTGCGCCGAACCTTTTTCTTTTCTAGCTTTTCGGATTCCGCTACTACACCGTAGCATCAACCAATGAATATTGGCTCCTTCCTAACTGCTTCCCAGAACTCCAAACGACTGTCTCACAGAGATGATAATGGTGAGAACCAGGTTTGGTATAAAGGCCTCTCAAGGATTTGACAATGGAGAGGAAGAGAGTGAGGGATTTTGATGAGACTCTAAGGTAGAGATTGTGGGTAAAACAATCTGGTTTTTCTTTAGGGTTTCTCTCTCAAAATTCTCTCTGGAAGCTCTCTTTCAATCGTGGGTTAAAAGGGTATTTATACTGAAGAGGAGTGGAATGCGAAACGTCAGGTTTTTCCAAAACAGGGGTGGCTCGCGGCTTGACCTCGCGGCTTGACTAAGTCGCGAGTTCCAGTCGCGAGTTAACCGTATGGCCAGTTGTCCTGTTTTGTCCTGTAGTGCTCCAGCTAGCATGACTGTTCATCTTCCAGCATGCTTGGCACGTGTGCAGATTCTGGCGGGTTGAAGCCGCGAGTCCAGCCGCGAGTCCCAGCCGCGACACTCTGTTTTCTTGCACACTCTTGAGCAATCTTCACACTATCTCACTCACTACCCTTACAACAATCCCACCTAAATACAGGGTTACTAAATGCTGAATTACAAGCAAATTTGGCACGGAATAAAGCCAATTAGATGGTTGAATAAATTCAACCTTACAATCTCCCCCTTTGGCTATTCCGTGACAAAACCCTAAAACAGACTCTAGACTTAACATGTGAGTTGGGAACAGTTGATCAAAACTCACTCACACCTAATTCTAGAAGCTGTGAAGCACTTGAATCATATGAACATAAACTCCTGAAACACAACAATACACCATGATCATTGTAAGCAGAAAATTATAAATGCATATGAAACAGGCAAAAAGAGATCAAGCATAAGATGGAGTTAATGAACAAACCATGGCTTGATCAACCAAGTGAACACCACAAAGTAGTGATCACAGTGTTCATTCACACTTGGAATGAACACAAAGACATACAAGTTAACAAGCACAAGGCAAGACACTTGTATGCTCAACACTCAACCAATGCATAGCACACATGGCAAATGCATCTAGGAACAATCCTACAAGGGCACAAGAGTGACAGTACATAAACCACAATGCAGAACATTTAGATTTAAAATACTGATTTCACATAGCATAAAGGCTGCACTTAAGCATGGTACATACCACAAGGCCTACAAACTATGCATAAAACATAAACCCTCAAAGCTTACAAAAGCATATGGGTACAAACACATTATATTGAATAAAAACTTAAACAATATAAACTAAAAGTGCATAAAGTTTCTCCCCTTCAAAGTGATTAAAGTTTCTCCCCTTCAAAGTGATGAGAAGCTGTGATGCACTTGGAACATATATACTTGTAACCTGAAACACTTGCACAAAACACATTAGACCCTCAAGGTAAAGCAAGTAATAAAAGGACAAGTATAATGTAACAAGTAAATTGCGGTCAAGTAAACATGATGTAAAACATGTGAGCAACTTGATCATACACCAAAATAGTCATATAGAAATGACTACAATGATCTCATAGCAAAGCAAAAGATCATCTGAACATGCATTCAAAGAAGCACAATAGCATAGGGATATATGCATGTCCAAAGCACAAACATGATGCAATGAGAACACCAAAGCATAACACAAAGCACCATAAAGCCAACAAGAAAACAAACAGAACAAGGTTTTCTAGTTAACACAATGTCTTCTCCCCCTTGGTATATGCATCTCCCCTATGGAATATCTCTCCCCCTACAAATGTGCATGAGAAATAGAATTTCTCCCCCTAAGGATGTGCACAAGAGTCATATAGAAATGACAAAATACTCCGAAACATACTCTAGAGTATACTCTCCCCCTTTTTGTCAGGAATAGATAAAGGGTCAAGAAGAAACAAGGGCAAGAGATGAAGGTACGAACAATGCCAATGATGCATGAGGGGAAAAATGAAAATTTTTTGAAAACAACTTTGAAAATAACCCTCAATATGCAAAACACGCGATTTTCGCGACTGAGTTAAGTCGCCAGGGCAAGCCGCCAAAATGCTCAAAGACAAAATTTTGAAAAATTTCCTAAGTGTTTTTCGCGACTGGAGGGTCTACCCGCGAGGGAGTCGCGAGCTGAGTCGCCAAAATCTCTGAGTAACCCTCGCGACTGGACCTTCCACTCGCGAACAAGTTGCCAAAAATGACCCGCGAAGACGCAACTGAGTCTCGCGACTTGACTTACCCGCGACTGAGTCGCCAAAACAGGGCAAAACTGGGTTTCTTGAAAAATTTCAGATTTTTTAACAAAATATTTTCCAAAAACACCTAAAACACTCAAAAATCTTTTTGCGCTTGAATTAACAAAGATTGAGCATGTGAAAACACATTTCATCAAGTACAATCACACAAATGAATATGGCATTTATTGAACATAAACTTGTGTGTTGTGTGTGGATATCAACAATGAGATAGTCCTTAGTCTAATGTGAAGCTTCAATGATCAATTCAACCAAGACATACACAATTAGCACTAGATCAAGTGATCCATCTCAATTATAGAAATATGTATATATGACCTCCCACAAAACTTGATAACATATCTTGGAGCTTTACATTTGACTCCATAACATTTGATCATTTTGATCTCTTGAGACAATCACCTCTCATTGTGAGAGTGATATTTGATATTTCACTTTAATGAACAAGCCTTTGGCTTTTTGAATAAACATTCTCTTTAATATAAGGTCGCTTACCCTTTTTCCTAGTCGAATACTAGAATGTGCGACAGGCTTTTGCAGCTCAATATCTCTTTTCATTTGGAGATTTACATTTGGTGAGCTCTTCTTAGCAAAAACAAAAATAAAGAGTGGGAAGATATATAGACACAAGTCTATGCAAGTTTCAAGATCAACATAACCATTCACTAATCATTCATGACAAGTTTGAAGATCTATTTACAACAATCACATAGATTTCAAGATTTCTCCCACAGTGATATGAGTGCAAAGAAACAAGCAATGCTCGAAAATGCACAAAGCCATTAGCACAAAGGTACAAGGCAAAACAAGTTTTGAGACAAAACTCAACAACGTCGATCAAACTTTTTGATTTTCTACTTTTTATGTGGTTTTGGATTTTTACACACACAAACCAAAGACATAAAAGTAAGATCAAAACAAAAACAAAACAATGCATATAAAGATATGCATGATGCACAAATGCATGACAATGAAGCATCTAATGCATGAAGGGTCCTACAAAGATCGAAAGAATTAGATCAAGGACCAAGGGAGCAAAAGCTCAACCATAGGAACCCTTCCTCATCCAAATAGAACAATTGTTTGGAATGAGTGTCTCATGAGAAGTGAGACGAGGGTTAGAAGAATGAGAACCGGAGATGCACATAGACAAGGAGTTAAGAGCATTAAACACTTTCTTTAACAACATGCTATTATCACTCAAATCCGGTTTATCCTTTTTAGCACAACTTCCAAGAAGCTCTAGTTTTTCTTTTCTTTTGATTCTTTTAAAAGCATGAAACTTAGAGCATTGAGGTCTTAGATGACCAAAGGCACCACAATGGTGACACACAATGTGTTTAGGTCCACTAGGCCTTTTGGGAAGGGATCTAGCAATATGGTTTTGTTCCCTCTTCAACTTATGACATTGAGGTCTTATATGACCAATCACACCACAATGGTGGCAAGTTGGAACAAACTTAGATCCATCCAAAGCCTTAGGTTGAGACCTAAACAGAGGCTTTGACTTAACAGCCTTTCTCTCCACATTTTGATTTCTTTTATGTGGAGGAACGTACACCGATTTGTCCTTAGAGGTAGAATACACATTAGGCACAAGATCGGGTACCACAACATGATTGCAACACATATTATCATCCATTTTATCAATGGGTTCAGCAATCAAACACTTGGCATGCATCTTAAGAGATTCATTTTCACATTTTAACTCATCAACAAGTTTGTTAGACAAAACAAGTTTAGCATCCAAGTCCATATTCAAACATTCAAACTCTTTTAGCTTTTCAAGAGAATCTTCAGCAAGTTTTTTATATTTCACAACCAATTTGTTGGATTCATTGAGCTTAGCAATCAAATCATCCTTTTCACAAAATAACTTGCTTAAATTCTTTTGAAACTTCTTAGCATTTTTCTTCAAGAGTTTGTCAGCAACACCCATAGATTCAAATAACATGTCATCACACTTATGAGGATTAACACTCATAGAGGCATTTTCACAAACACGTGGCATGTTACATTCATCACCAACCAAATCATGCAAAGAGGCATACAAAGCACAATCCATGGCAATTAAACACAAAGGGTCAAGGATCACACTTAGGTATTAAAACCACAACAAGTGTACCCGCTCTGATACCAATTGAAAGTTCAAAAACGTGTACCAAAACACTTTTGAACGTTTAGACCCTCAAATATTAACTTAACCAACACAAGCAATATGTCAAACAACAAGTGTGTGGAAACTTAACATATGCTATAATGTGAAATAGGTTAAATACTATCTAAGCCATAACAGAATAAAATCCACAGCAGATAAAATAAAGGCAGAGATAGAGAGGAAGGAAGATGCAAACACAGAGATAACACCCGATGTGTTATCGAAGAGGAAACCGAAGACCTCGGCGAAAAACCTCTCCGCCGCCCTCCAAGCGGTAATCAATCCACTAGAAAATACAGTTGGGATACAAGGACAGCAATAGACCCTCCAAGCCTAATCTACCCAGTGCACCTAAGCCCTCCAAGCTTCTTGCTCCAACGAGGTTGCGCCGAACCTTTTTCTTTTCTAGCTTTTCGGATTCCGCTACTACACCGTAGCATCAACCAATGAATATTGGCTCCTTCCTAACTGCTTCCCAGAACTCCAAACAACTGTCTCACAGAGATGATAATGGTGAGAACCAGGTTTGGTATAAAGGCCTCTCAAGGATTTGACAATGGAGAGGAAGAGAGTGAGGGATTTTGATGAGACTCTAAGGTAGAGATTGTGGGTAAAACAATCTGGTTTTTCTTTAGGGTTTCTCTCTCAAAATTCTCTCTGGAAGCTCTCTTTCAATCGTGGGTTAAAAGGGTATTTATACTGAAGAGGAGTGGAATGCGAAACGTCAGGTTTTTCCAAAACAGGGGTGGCTCGCGGCTTGACCTCGCGGCTTGACTAAGTCGCGAGTTCCAGTCGCGAGTTAACCGTATGGCCAGTTGTCCTGTTTTGTCCTGTAGTGCTCCAGCTAGCATGACTGTTCATCTTCCAGCATGCTTGGCACGTGTGCAGATTCTGGCGGGTTGAAGCCGCGAGTCCAGCCGCGAGTCCCAGCCGCGACACTCTGTTTTCTTGCACACTCTTGAGCAATCTTCACACTATCTCACTCACTACCCTTACAACAATCCCACCTAAATACAGGGTTACTAAATGCTGAATTACAAGCAAATTTGGCACGGAATAAAGCCAATTAGATGGTTGAATAAATTCAACCTTACAAAAAGCTTGTGACCAGAAACTACTTTAGGAATACTGATATTACTAAATTTGTTCCTGTTTGTCACTTTTGTGGTGTCTATGGTCACATTCGTCCTAACTATCACAAATTGAAATTTAAACAATCTGTGTTTTTAGGAGTCTAAATAAACAAACAATTTGTGATGATATATCTCCTGCTACAAGTCCTGATAAATTGTTTCACATACTTGTGAAAAATTTAAGCTTGTTGGCTTATGTAAGGAAATTGCAGGATTTAGGTCTTTCTCAAAAGAAGTGTGTAATCCCTCAAATACACTTTGTTTCTCATGGTTTTTCACCTACAAAGCCAAAGACGCATGCTGTATGGGTGAGAAAAGATTCGCTAAGGTGAATGTTGTTTACTTGTCCTTGATATAATTTTTTCAATTATTTGTGGACATGTTTTCTTTCAGTTTTTGGTTGTTTTATTTCTTAGGTTATTTTTTTATTCAAAAAAATAAAATCCAAAAACTTTAAAAATTTTCAAAAAGACAAAAATATTTTATTTTGTGTTTTGTTTTATTTTTCTTGAGAATTACATGAATTATAATATCTCTCTCTCGACTTATAACATGCTTGAATTATGGAAAAACATAGAAAGTGTGTGTTCCTTAAATGAGTGCATGAGATATCTTTAATTTTTTTATGAGCATGTATAGGGATGGCAATTTCGGCCCGACCCGCGGGTACCCGGTCCGGCCCGACCCTAATGGGCCGGATTTTACCCGGTCCGATTAAGGATAGGGTCGGGTATGGATTTTTTTTAAAAAAAACCCGAAGCGGGTTCGGGTCGGGTCCGGGTTTTATTGGAAAAACCCGAAACCCGACCCAAAACCCGGCCCGAAACCCGCCCCGTTTAAAACCCGGTATCCTAAATTACTAAAATGCCCTTTATATATATAAACCTATAATTCTAACCTAAATCCCTAACCCAGTAATCCCCAAATCTGAAATCACTCAGCCTCCAGCCCTCCCTCACGCAGCTCTCCCTCACTCCCTCACGCTGTCACGCAGCTCTCCCTCACTCCCTCATGCAGCTCTCCCTCACTCCCTCACGCAGCAGCAGCACGCAGCACGCAGCTCTCTTTTACTCCGTCGCCCATCTCCAGTCACGCAGCTCTCCCTCACTCCCTCACGCAACTCACGCAGCTCTCCCTCACGCAGCACGCAGCACGCAGCTCTCCCTCACTCCCTCACTCCGCAGCTCATCTCCAGGTTTGTGTCACCGGTTCTTTTTTTTTTGGTTGTTGTAATGTGGCTGATCGTCGACCCACAGGTTTGTGCCCATCTCAGAGCTGCCTACCACAATTGCTTCAACAGGTTCCAACTTCAACTTCCAAATCCTTTCTTCTTCTTTTATTTTTTATTTTAATAAAAATTTCTTTATTAGGGAAAAGAAAAGGGGCTCTCTTTTTCTTTTTCTTTTTTTTATTATTCGTCTTTAACAAAAAGTTTTTAATGTACAGATGGTATTCAGAGAAGTTCGTGAAGGGTGAATGGAAGAAAGAGGAATGTGTTTCTGAGTGGCAAAAATACAGAGCTTGCCTGGCTGTACGTATCTTCTTCTCTTCTCTTTAATTGGAATATTCCATCCTTTCTCTTTTCTTAAACGATTGATTATTGTTCTGTTCTCAGGAACATTTGGATGATAAGCATCTGAGTCGATTCTTGGAAGCTGATACCCTTGTCAATCTCAACGAATCCACTTAACGGACCACCTCACTAATATAATAAAGGTAATTAATTTTCTTCACATCTGGATTTACATTTTTACCTATTCATTTCATCCAACTACAACTACAACAACATTCTTTGTTATTTTTATTGAAACTACCTTATCTTTCTTTCATAATCATGTCTGCTGCTATTCTATTCTATTCTATTCTAGGCCTATCCTTTCATGCTTGTAGCATACAATACGATTCAGGCCAAAACCTATTCTACAAGTGTTGTAACTCAACTCAAGTTCCTCAATTGAATTTTTTAACTACGTGGCTGTATTAATTGACCAATGAAGTGAAATTAAACACTGTTATATTTTCCCAACAATAGTTTACTTCAACCATATGATTCATTCGCCAATACCTAAGACGGTACCTAACTTTTTCCCCGTAATTAATAGCTAGAACTTGCTTCTAAGTTCGGTCCCATATGAGGGACTTCATGAACAATGAGAGACCCTATCCCATGGTCTTTAATTATCAACAACTGGGCAGCAACATTGTTTGCTACAAAGGTGCCTACTAATTGTACTTCATAGGATAAACCACATTCCGAGCTCTATTCCTGTCATGCACTTCCCTTCAACAATTCTAATAAATGTCTTTCAATGAATTTGGTTCATGCATGGTGTTATGTGGTAGAGGATCCCTTCACATTATACAGGAAAAAAATTATAACTTTAAGTCAGCCATTTGATTGGTGTAGTTTGAGACCTTCAAATCAAGATATAGGATTGAGTAAAATACAAATATAGCAGAAGAGGTTCCAATTAAATGGGTTTGGATTTTTTAAAAATGGGTTTTATGTTGGCTAACGTTTCTTGTCTCTGTTGTTTTCTCTGTACAGATTTGTGTTGGTTAGTGTGGACTGAGGCTGCTTGTGGTTTTGGGATTCCAATTAAATCCATTCTTTCTTCACATAAGGTAAGGAAGCTGAATGAAAATTTTGTTTTATTTTGTTCTTTCTGTTTCATTTATCAATTTTAGATGTACTATTTTTTGTGAGGAGGAAAACTCTCTCATACAACTATTTGGTTAAAAAATAATTCTATCTTTTGACCATCATTTTGCCTCACATATTGTCTGTGTATATGTTGGTTCTGTTTATTTCACTTTTTGCTTCTTTGCTTGCATTGGTTATATTGGTTCTGTCTTTACCTGGATGCAAATTTCTACTTAGTATGAACTGGATTTACGAAACACAAAAGATTGAATCTTGTCGGATTTATATTGGCTATATTGATTAGCATTAAATGATTGATGGGCAATCTGGTTTTTATCAAAATAGTAGAAGAGACCATTTTAACTTTTAATGGTTGTTGGATCCCAAATTTATTTTCCAAGGAAACTGAGGTTACTACCTTTTGCTTTGCTGGTATTAAGTTTCGATTTGCTTCTCAAATGTGTTGCAATTGTTGCTTATTACTATGATCTCGATTGTTTATGTCATTGGGAGTAGGAGATAATCATAATGCATAAGACAACATAATATGACTTGTTGGCTAGATTATCAGTGGCTTTTAAGGTAATTCTTTGATGCTTTGATTTCTAGCTCTTCAGGCAAAGGTTTCAGACTTACTCTGTCACATAGGGTGTGTTGTGTAGTTAATGAAAAGGCTGATAAAATTTTGTGAGTAGGGGATTGGGATTGGGTTTGGATTGGGTTTGGTTGCTTTTTGGTGTTATTTACTTTTGGAGCTAAAATTTAGTAATTTACATGAATTGTTGTTGCTTTGAGGAGCAAGAAAGTTTTTCAAAGGGTCAATGCCATAGGGATTTGTGACTTTGTTTCATGTGATAACTTTGGTGTTTTCTTCATTTCTGCATAGTTTGTTTAATGGAAGAAATTGTTTGTTTTTTGTGTTTGTTGGGAATGCAGATCCTAAAATGGAGATGGAAGACACAAACAAATCTGGTTCTTCCTCGCCAAGTGGTTCTCCCTTGAGAACCGGACGTTGTCCCTTGCCGACTTTGCGGTCTCCTTCGCCATTTTCACGGTCACCCTCACCATTGTCACCTGGCAGTTCACCCTCAGGATCACCATTAAATGAGTAAGTGTTTGAATTTGTAGTTAATCAATGAGTATGTGTAATAATAGATTTGTGATAATTTGTTTTGATTCTAACTCCCAAACTTTTGAACCAATTAGGAATCCGAAATCTCCGACGGTGGACTTAGTAGGAGAAGACTTAGAGGTAGAGGAACAAGAAGGGACAGAGGGAGAGCAAGAGCCTACAAATGAGGACTTGGATACAAGTAGAAAAAGAAAGACTACCTCAGATGTTTGGTCTCACTTTACAAGGAAGAAAGTTGACGGAAAAGTTAAAGCCCAATGCCATCATTGTAACAAACTTTACTTGGGTGAGTCTAGTCAAGGTACAACTCATTTACGTAATCATTTAGCAAGATGTCCACGAATGAAATTTAAAGATATAAGGGATATGAGACAACAAGTTTTGATCAAACAACAAAATAAGGTGGATGGAACCATGAGTTTAAGTACTTATCAATTTGATCAAGTTAGAGTGAGGAATAAGCTTGCCCGTATGGTCATCCTACATGAATATCCTCTTTCAATGGTTGACCATATTGGGTTTAAAGAATTTGTGACCGATCTTCAACCTATGTTTAAACTTGTCACAAGAAATACTTTGAAGAGTGACATTTTTAAGATCTATGATAATGAGAGGGAGAAAGCTTTGAAGATGACGGACAAGAATGGAAGTAAGATGGCCATTACAACCGATATGTGGACTTCAAGTAACAAAAAGAGAGGGTTTATGGTCATTACGGCTCATTTCATTGATCATACTTGGATTTTGCAAAGCCGGGTTCTAAGGTAATTTTTTTATCTATAAATTGAATGTTAAAGACTTTACATTTAGAATGATTTTTGAATTATGTTATAATTATTCATATTATTTTTCTAGGTTTGTTTATGTTCCTTCTCCACACACAAAAGAAGTTCTTGCTGATGTCCTTGTTGATTGTTTTTTAGAGTGGAACATTGATAGGAAGTTGTCTACAATTACTGTTGATAATTGTAGTACTAATGATGCCATGATTAGACTTCTTTTGAATAAGCTTGATACTAGTTCTCTTATGTTGGGTGGGTCTATGTTGCATATGAGGTGTGCTGCACATATTTTGAATTTGATTGTTCAAGATGGGTTGTCTCTTATTGGTGATGGTATTGAGAGGATTCGTGATAGTGTGATTTATTGGACTGGATCACCAAAAAGAAGGCAAAAATTTGAAGAAAATGCACGTCAATTGCGTGTTCAATGCACCAAAGAGTTAGTCTTAGATTGTAAAACTCGTTGGAATTCAACTTACTTAATGCTTTCTACTGCATTGATTTATAAAGATGTTTTCTCACGTTTGGCTAAACGTGAAATATCTTATACTTGTTTACCATATGATTATGATTGGGAGTTAGCCAAAGATATTTGTGGGAGGTTGGAGTTGTTTCATAGTGCGACTGAGTTTTTCTCTGGTCGTAAGTACCCCACAACTAATATGTATTTTAATGTGGTGTGTGAGTTGAAAATTGCATTGAATGAATGGAGTGTGTATTCAAATGAGATGATAAGTACGATGGCGGAAAGTATGCTTGCTAAGTTTAATTCTTATTGGGCTAATGTTAGTGTTGTTATGGCTATTGCTGCTATCTTAGATCCAAGATATAAGATGAAGTTATTAGAATTTTATTATCCTAAAATTTATGGTGATAATTCTAATTTGGAGATTGAAAAAATTAAGAATCTTTGTTATGATTTACTTGATGAGTATGGAGATATAAATGAGTCCTCTGTAGATAATGAAGGAAGTTCCCATGTTCCTGCTAGTACTTCAAGCCCTGTGGCACAAATGAAATTTAGGTTGAGTGGGGCAATGTCATCTTTTGATGAGTTTGTGAATAATAGTTCAAGTAGTTCAAAGAAACATGGGAGTGCTAGAATGGAATTTGATCATTTCATTGATGAGGGAGTGTTGAAGAGGAGTGAAGATTTTGATATTTTGGGATGGTGGAAAAGTAATGGTTTAAAGTATCCTACTTTACAAAGGATTGCAAGAGATATTTTAGCCATTCCTATTACAACTGTTGCTTCAGAATCGGCCTTTAGCACTAGTGGGAGACTTTTAAGTCCACACCGTAGTAGGCTACATCCCAAGACTATAGAGGCAATGATGTGTGCTCAGAATTGGTTATGGAGTGAAATCAACGGTTAGTAATTGTCTAATTTCTATTTATAAAATTAAAATTGTAGTTTTATATTTGCTAGTTACAATTTGATATTTCATTCTTTAATTCATTGTTATTGTAGGTTCTTCAACTATGTCCGGAGATTGTACCGTTCAAACAATTCTTGATGATGGGGAGCCTAATGAAGAGGATGGGAGTTGTGTCACAATTATGGATGATTAGACATTTTGTAATAATTTAGTAGCCTTTTTAATTTCTTAAACTTGTTGGATTAATTTGTTGGTTTGTAATTATTTTAAGCCTTTTTAGCATTTTGTAATTTTTTAGCCTTTTTAATTTGTTGGTTTGTGGAGGATAAGACATTTTGTAATTTCTTACACTTGTAGGATTTGTTTTGTAACTTTTTATTTTTGAATTTCTTGAACTTGTTGGACTTTTGATACTTAGTTCTTGGACTTATTGGATTTATTTTATTTTTATGTTTAGTTGGTGATTTTAGTTATGATTTATTAATTTATAGATGTATTGATGTTTGGTGATTTATTGATTTATAGTTATGATTTATTGGCTGCCCAATGAATGGGCTTGAATTGGCTACCTTATTGATGTTTGTTGATTTATTGATTTATAGTTATGATTTATTGGCTGCCCAATGAATGGGCTTGAATTGGCTGCCTAATAATGCCTTGAATGGGCTTAAATTGGCTGCCCAATGAATGGGCTTGAATGGGCTGCCTAATAATGCCTTGAATGGGCTTGAATTGGCTGCCTAATAATGCCTTGAATGGGCTTAAATTGGCTGCCCAATGAATGGGCTTCAATCTGGAAAAAAAAAAACTCAATGGGCTTTAAAAAAAAAAAAATTAGTTGGGCCAAATTTGGGCCCAACAAGTTAAACGGGGCCCGCGTGGCCCGACGGGGCGGGTCTGGGCCCCGGGAAAAAAACCCGATTATTATTCGGGTCGGGTCTGGGTTTAGGGTCTTGGCCCGCGGGTCGGGCCCAGGTATGCAAAAACCCGGCCCGAACCCGACCCATTGCCATCCCTAAGTATGTACTAGTTTATACATGTACTCATGGGTTAATTAAGAAATTGATATTTCTTGTTTGTGTACCCTTTATAGCTTAGTTTAGCGCTGTTTTTGCATTACATGTGTCAAGCATTGCTTTTGCATTTTATTTATTTAGCATCATGTGTACTTTTTTGTTGTGGTCAAAATAAAATCTTGAAAATCCAAAAATTATTTTTTTGTATTGCACATCACTTAGTGTGTAATTAAGGTTGGCCAATGAAATTTGCATTCATGACTGTGTACCTTGCTTAGATTTGATAAGCTACTCTTTTCACTTTGCTAGTTTTGTGCTATTTAGTGCTTAATTGTGTGAGTTGTTTACAGTCTTTGAACAAACGATCTTGATTTTGATGTCACACTCTTTTGATCGTAAGGACTAGAAAATCCTAGGAGAAAAGCATAAGTAACCATCTCACCACTGTTACTCACCAATCATGAACTCCTGTGTGCAAAACATAAAGGCCATACTTGGTAAGGTGTAGCACTTGCACAACAAGATAAAATGAGGTGTTATTTTTTTAAATAAAAAAAAAAATTGTAACAAGGGTATTTTCTTTTCTATATCCTATATGTCCATGCATGATATCTTTGATTGTGGTCAAAAAGAAAAAAAATATATGGAAAAAGAATCAAAATGCTTTTACATGATTGCAAGCTTGTTTATTAGAAGATGTGGGAGTTATATGGTGTAACTTTTTAGGTGATAGTTACTGAAAGTTCAAAAACGTGTACAAAAACACTTTTGAACGTTTAGACCCCCAAAAACCAATTTAATCAACACACGCAATATGTTAAACAATAGTGTGCGGAAACTTAACATATGCTATAACATGGTATTGATTAAACAACTATCTAAGCCACAACAAAATAAACCACAGCAGATAATGTAAAGGCAGAGATAGAGAGGAAGGAAGATGCAAACACAGCGATAACACCAGATATGTTATCGAAGAGGAAACCGAAGACCTCGGCGAAAAACCTCTCCGCCGCCCTCCAAGCGGTAATCAATCCACTAGAAAATACAGTTGGGATACAAGGACAGCAATAGACCCTCCAAGCCTAATCTACCCAATGCACCTAAGCCCTCCAAGCTTCTTGCTCCAACGAGGTTGCGCCGAACCTTTTTCTTTTCTAGCTTTCCGGATTCCGCTACTACACCGTAGCATCAACCAATGAATATTGGCTCCTTCCTAACTGCTTCCCAGAACTCCAAACGACTGTCTCACAGAGATGATAATGGTGAGAACCAGGTTTGGTATAATGGCCTCTCAAGGATTTGACAATGGAGAGGAAGAGAGTGAGGGATTTTGATGAGACTCTAAGGTAGAGATTGTGGGTAAAACAATCTGGTTTTTCTTTAGGGTTTCTCTCTCAAAATTCTCTCTGGAAGCTCTCTTTCAATCGTGGGTTAAAAGGGTATTTATACTGAAGAGGAGTGGAATGCGAAACGTCAGGTTTTTCCAAAACAGGGGTGGCTCGCGGCTTGACCTCGCGGCTTGACTAAGTCGCGAGTTCCAGTCGCGAGTTAACCGTATGGCCAGTTGTCCTGTTTTGTCCTGTAGTGCTCCAGCTAGCATGACTGTTCATCTTCCAGCATGCTTGGCACGTGTGCATCTTCTGGCGGGTTGAAGCCGCGAGTCCAGTCGCGAGTCCCAGCCGCGACTCTCTGTTTTCTTGCAAACACTTGAGCAATCTTCACACTATCTCACTCACTACCCTTACAACAATCCCACCTAAATACAGGGTTACTAAATGCTGAATTACAAGCAAATTTGGCACGGAATAAAGCCAATTAGATGGTTGAATAAATTCAACCTTACAATCTCCCCCTTTGGCTATTCCGTGACAAAACCCTAAAACAGACTCTAGACTTAACATGTGAGTTGGGAACAGTTGATCAAAACTCACTCACACCTAATTCTAGAAGCTGTGAAGCACTTGAATCATATGAACATAAACTCCTGAAACACAACAATACACCATGATCATTGTAAGCAGAAAATTATTAATGCATATGAAACAGGCAAAAAGAGATCAAGCATAAGATGGAGTTAATGAACAAACCATGGCTTGATCAACCAAGTGAACACCACAAGGTAGTGATCACAGTGTTCATTCACACTTGGAATGAACACAAGGACATACAAGTTAACAAGCACAAGGCAAGACACTTGTATGTACAACACTCAACCAATGCATAGCACACAAGACATATGCATCTAGGAACAATCCTACAAGGGCACAAGAGTGACAGTACATAAACCACAATGCAGAACATTTAGATTTAAAATACTGATTTCACATAGCATAAAGGCTGCACTTAAGCATGGTACATACCACAAGGCCTACAAACTATGCAAAAAACATAAACCCTCAAAGCTTACAAAAGCATATGGGTACAAACTAGCAAATACCTGAATAACATCATCAAACATATATAAAAGTTTATCCAAGAGTATATGAGGAAAGTTAGAAACAGTTATACACCAAAACCCAGTGTATTAAAAACATAAAAACCATAAAAACACTAATTACTCCCCCTCAACAAATTACTCCCCCTCAAGAGCTGCTTTTCTGCTTCAATTATCAATGAAATTTCTCCCCCTTTTTGACATGGAATGGCCAAAGGGTCACTGGTCATGCTGAGTTGTGAAGCTGTCAAGTGTAGCAGCCAAGACATCAATCTGGTCTTGCATGGCTCTCATTCTGTCAGAATGCTCAGTCTGGACTGCCCTGATCCCATCAAGCCTTTCCAGAATGATCTGGAAAGCATCTGGAGGTGCATCTGCAGAAGTTGAAGCTCTGGACCTCTTGCCACTCCTCCTTGGTGTTGAGGTGGATGCATGCCCTGCTGCCTCTGCATCAGTCTCCATTGGGACTTCCTCTCCTTCATCACCTTCATCTTCTTCTCCTGGAAGCCTAACACTGATCCTTTTGCAGGTAAGTTTGTTGATTGCAGAGGGTGTGGACATGTGACTGATGTCTTGAGGAATTTGAACACCCTTCCTTCGAAATATCCTCATTAGGAGACTGGGAAAGATCAGTTTTGGTCTAGATGTTGTTCTTGTCTCATCCACAATGATGTCAAAGATGTGGGAACTTATATCTATGAAGTTCTTCTCTTTGAGATCCATCAGAAAAATTGCTCTAGCACAATTGATTGTGGTCAACTTCCTAATATGATAAAGGTTAAACATCATGATTATGGTTAGAACCCTCATGTCCACTGGAAAGGCAGTGGTATTCAAACACTTCCCTTCTCTCTGCCCACCTATTCTCTGTTGAACTGTTTCAATAGAGACACTCCTATCCTTGAAATTGACAAACTCCTCATCATCCAAACCCTCAAGCCCTAGTACATCATCTATGACATGTGCATCCAAGATGAATTCTTTCCCTCTAACCCAGCAATTTAACTCATTCTCCTTTATCACAGCATTTGAATAAAATTCTCGAATCAGAGGTTCACACACCAAAGGGAAATCACTTAAAAGTTTGTCCCATCCTCTTCCTTCAAAACAACTGGGAATAAAAGTTTGCCTTAAATCATCCAAATCCACAAATCTCTCTTGAATGATTCCTGCATTCAAGAAGTTATCCTTGTATCTCTCAAAATGATGAACTGACCTAAACAATCTAGGATCCATCTTAAGTCTTTTGTCAGCCTTCTTCGCAGTAGATTTCTTCTTCTGAGGTGAAGGAGCCATCTGTGAACAATCAGAAAAGGCCACAACAACATATAACAATATATGCGCATAACTAGTCAGTACCATGTAGTTAACAGAGAGAGATATCAATCAAACAAGTGAACTTCAAACACTTAAACAGCAAGCAATTTAGTTCAAACATATGGATAAACCAAGCCTAGGATAGGAAACACATGAACAACATGGTGAAGCCATCCTGAAGGCAGATGAAGGACATTGAGGCAGATTTAAAAAAATGATATGACAAACAAACAATATATTGAACCTAACAGAGTCATCCCACAGATTATCAAACTAAGACATGCACATCTTGCAAAGGAAAAACTCACAACCTCAACAGAACCAATAGTAACATCTCAACAGCTCAAAGTTCAGATTGAAATGAAAGGAATACTTAGCTAAGCATAAGAGCAATATGACAATGACTATCATTAACACAACCTATAACAACAGAATCCACAAGCTAAGCAAGAACAAAGAGCAGAGACCGAACCACAAACTCATTTCAAAAACACAATCAAATGCGAAAAATCAAGGGTAAAAGCACAAAATCAAGTAGAAAAGAGTGAAAATTAGAAAACCCATACCTGGAACTCGACGATTTTGGGCTGTAAGGATGCAACACAAGAGATTGGAAAAGGGAGCACGGAGTGTTTGGGAGGGAGAGTGTTTAGAGAGAAGATGAACAGTCACAAAAATTCGAGGGAAAAACTGAAAAAGTTTAAAAACTGCTCCTGTTTCTGCAAAACACGCGATTTTCGCGACTGGTTCAAGTCGCCACACAGTCGCCAGATCAAGCCGCCAAAGCACTCAAGAGGAAAATTTTGAAAAATTTTTCTAAGTGTTTTTCGCGACTGGAAGGTCTACCCGCGAGTGAGTCGCGAGCTGAGCCGCGAAAATCTCTGAGTGAATCTCGCGACTGGACCTTCCACTCGCGAACAAGTCGCCAAAACTGACCAGCGAAGATGCGACTGAGGCTCGCGACTTGACACACCCGCGACTGAGCCGCCAAAACAGGGCAAAACTGTATTTTTGAAATTTTCAGATTTTTTCAGCAAGACACTTTCCAAAAACACCTAAAACACTCAAAAATCTTTTTGTGCTTGAATTAACAAAGATTGAGTATGTGAAAACACATTTTATCAAGTACAATCACACAAATGAATATGGCATTTATCAAACATAAACTTGTGTGTTGTGTGTGGATATCAACAATGAAATAGTCCTTTGTCTAATGTGAAGCTTCAATGATCAATTCAACCAAGGCATACACAATTAGCACTAGATCATGTGACCAATCTCAATTATAGAAATATGAATATATGACTTCCCACACAACTTGATAACATAACTTGGAGCCTTTCATTTGACTCCACTTTCAGCCATAACATTTGATCTTTTGAGGCAATCATCTCTCATTGTGAGAGGGATATATAACATTTTTCTTTGAAGAATAGGCCTTTGGCCTTTTTGAAAGAAATTTCACTTTTAATATAAAGTCGCTTACCCTTTTTCCTAGTCAAATACTAGAATGTGCGACAGGCTTTTGCAGCTCAATATCTCTTTTCATTTGGAGATTTACATTTAGTGAGCTCTTTTTAGCAAAAAAATAAAAGGTGGGAAGAGATATAGACACAGGTCTATGCAAGTTTCAAGATCAACATAACCATTCACTAATCATTCATGACAAGTTTGAAGATCTATTTACAACAATCACATAGATTTCAAGATTTTTCCCATAGTGATATGAGTGCATGAAAACAAGTAATGTTCGAAAATGCACAAAGCCATTAGCACAAAGGTACACGGCAAAACGAGTTTTAAGACAAAAACTCAACAAAGTCAATCAAGCCTTTTGATTTTCAAATTTTTATGTAATTTTGGATTTTTGACTCAAGAAACAAAAAGATTGATAAAACACAATTAAGAAAAATTCACAAACAAACAAACAAAATCAAAAACAACAAGCATATCAAACAACCAAAGTCACAAAGCATAGGAAGTATTAATGCATGGACATGTTGAAATGCTTATGCATGAGTACCCCTTTTCACCCACACGACACTTGCGTTTGGGATGATTTCCTTAGAGGATTGGGTACGGGAGTTAGGGCTTTCAAACCTTCGTGAGAAGCTTTCCAAGCAGTTGGTGAATGCACCAATCATCTTCATCACGTCCATCATTCCGGGATCTCCATGTTGCTCTCTAGGTTGATCACCTGCCCAAGTTCTCCTATCAACTCTTGGTCCTCCTGACCTTTGAGGAGTAGCACTGTTCATTGCCCTCAGCTTTTGGCAATTTGGTCGAGTGTGCCCTTGAAGTCCGCAATAATGGCACACATACATTCCTCTAGGACCTCTTTGTGGTCGTGGACGTGACTTGGCACGAGACTCGGACCTGCCCATAGACTGATTTCGATGATTCAGCATCCGTTGTTCTACCACATTCTTCTTTTTCTCCACCTCGAGGTTCACACTCGTAGAGTCAGCTACAACTGGATCTTTGGACTTCACAAACTTCACTTCTTTGGTGACATTTCCAGTTGAGCTACTTCCTCCGGTATATCCCAGTCCGGATTTGTCTGAGAAGCTCTTTTGAGATGATATAACATCATCAAGCTTCTTGGTGGTGACCCTCTCTATTTTTGCATTTGCTTGAACAACCTCATTCTCAAGGAATCTCACTTTAGTGTAGGCTTCGGACAGCTCACCATTAAGAGTTTCAATCTCGCATTTGGCCTCCCTATACCGGATTAGGAGACTTTTGTAGTCCTCCTCAGCCTTCTTCATCTTTCTCACAGCTGCCTTGGCTACCCTTGTGTATTCACCTGATTTCTCCAAAAGTGAGTTGTAATTTTCTTGAAGAGTTGCTGTGCTTTCTTCTTCTTCAGCTTCTGATTCTTCAGCAATTCCTAGTGAGTCATCCTCACTATGTTCTCCAAGGTCTTGAACAAGCAAATTCAATTCATCCGAAGGCTCAACATGAGCAATAGTCATGAAAGCTGAGTAGTTCCCTTCTCCATCACAGCTCTCTTCAGATTCTGAGTCGGACGAGTCTGAATCACTCAAGGTTGTGGCATACACCTTGCCTTTTGATTTCAAATAGTTAGGACATTCCCTCTTGAAGTGTCCATGCCCGTTGCATTCAAAACAAGTAACACCTTGTGTGGATTTGGATTCTTTTCCATCTTTCCTTTGGAAATCCCTCTTCTCCCTTCCAGAATTTTGGAATTTTCTCTTATCATCAAATTTTCCATTGTTTTTGAATTTCAAAAACTTCTTAAAATTTTTAACAAGATAGGCTACATCCTTGTCCACCATATCTTCTCCCGAAGAGCCTTGATCTTCCACCTTCTCATTAACAGTCTTTAGAGCAATGGATTTACCCTTCCGTTGATTTGGCAGCGACATTTCATAGGTTTGTAGAGAACCAACCAGCTCCTGAACCTTGATGTCGTCAAGATCCTTGCTCTCTTCAATGGCTGTTACTTTGGCACGGAAGCTTTCCGGCAATGATCGAAGGATCTTCCTTACAATCTTAGAATCCTCCATCTTCTCCCCCAAGTTAAACTTGCTGACAACCACTTCATTTAACTTCCCATAGAACGAGTCGAAAGACTCATCCTCACTCATCTTGAGCTCCTCAAACCGAGTGGTCAGCATTTGTAACTTGGTATCTTTCACCTTCTTCGTGCCTTCATAAGTTGTTTCCAGAATCTCCCATGCATCTTTGGCAATAATAATGTGAGAAATCCTGTGAAATTCATCTGGAGACACACCACAGAAAATAGCATTTAGTGCTTTACTGTTAGCATTAGATGCAGTAAGTGCTGCCTTATCCCATGTGGATTTGGCTGCTTCAGGTTTGGTCCAACCCATCTCAACAGCATCCCACACGGATTCATCAATAGAGCATAAAAAGGCTCTCATACGAACCTTCCAAAATGCATAGTTACTTCCATCAAAATATGGAGGTGCATTAAGGGATTGAGACCTATCCATCTCAAAAGAAAGGGAGTCAAGGATCACACAATGGTAATAAAACCAAACAGATGTGTACCCGCTCTGATACCAATTGAAAGTTCAAAAACGTGTACAAAAACACTTTTGAACGTTTAGACCCCCAAAAACCAATTTAATCAACACACGCAATATGTTAAACAATAGTGTGCGGAAACTTAACATATGCTATAACATGGTATTGATTAAACAACTATCTAAGCCACAACAAAATAAACCACAGCAGATAATGTAAAGGCAGAGATAGAGAGGAAGGAAGATGCAAACACAGCGATAACACCAGATATGTTATCGAAGAGGAAACCGAAGACCTCGGCGAAAAACCTCTCCGCCGCCCTCCAAGCGGTAATCAATCCACTAGAAAATACAGTTGGGATACAAGGACAGCAATAGACCCTCCAAGCCTAATCTACCCAATGCACCTAAGCCCTCCAAGCTTCTTGCTCCAACGAGGTTGCGCCGAACCTTTTTCTTTTCTAGCTTTCCGGATTCCGCTACTACACCGTAGCATCAACCAATGAATATTGGCTCCTTCCTAACTGCTTCCCAGAACTCCAAACGACTGTCTCACAGAGATGATAATGGTGAGAACCAGGTTTGGTATAATGGCCTCTCAAGGATTTGACAATGGAGAGGAAGAGAGTGAGGGATTTTGATGAGACTCTAAGGTAGAGATTGTGGGTAAAACAATCTGGTTTTTCTTTAGGGTTTCTCTCTCAAAATTCTCTCTGGAAGCTCTCTTTCAATCGTGGGTTAAAAGGGTATTTATACTGAAGAGGAGTGGAATGCGAAACGTCAGGTTTTTCCAAAACAGGGGTGGCTCGCGGCTTGACCTCGCGGCTTGACTAAGTCGCGAGTTCCAGTCGCGAGTTAACCGTATGGCCAGTTGTCCTGTTTTGTCCTGTAGTGCTCCAGCTAGCATGACTGTTCATCTTCCAGCATGCTTGGCACGTGTGCATCTTCTGGCGGGTTGAAGCCGCGAGTCCAGTCGCGAGTCCCAGCCGCGACTCTCTGTTTTCTTGCAAACACTTGAGCAATCTTCACACTATCTCACTCACTACCCTTACAACAATCCCACCTAAATATAGGGTTACTAAATGCTGAATTACAAGCAAATTTGGCACGGAATAAAGCCAATTAGATGGTTGAATAAATTCAACCTTACAGTTACTTTCAAACCAATGTGTTTGATGATGTAGAAAATTTGTTTGATTACTATCTACAATTCACATTTTCAATACTTTGTACACTTACTAGTTGCACACACTACACGCAAATCGATGCTAAATATTGTATTTAAGACTGTGTGTGTTGTCTAATCTGGCTATCTTTAATTGCATATGAATTAATATGTAAATGCAATTTTATTTTTTTTTTTGATTGGGAAGTTTGAAGAAAAAAGAAATTTTCATGTTTTAGAAGTTTAAATTTTTTGATTTTAACTTCTTGATTGGTTTTGATATTTGCATCTGAGTGGTATAATCTTTTTAAAACTTTTCTGGATCATGTTCATATACATTGAGTCTTAAAAACTACTTTTTAAGTTGTTTTTCTAAATACAATTTCCAAATTTTTAAGTTTCAAAATTTTTTAACAGCTTTGATCGATCAAAGTTTTCCCTTGATTGATCGAAACTGAGCTTTTATGTTCAAAACTCTCCATGTTTGTTTGTTTAGACCCATTAACGCAGATTGTTTGACCTAAAATATTAGCCAAGTAATTACGTAGGTTAATTACGAGATCTAGGTTAAACAAAGAGAGATCATATCATGCACAACAGGGAAAAAATAAAGAACACACCTTTATGATCACCTAAGAAAACCTATGAAACGAACCATCTTAAGGTAAAAACTTGGGGAGGATTTGACCTAACTATCCTCAAGGTAAAACAAATCCACTAAAAGAGAATTGAAGTTTTTATAAAAGATTTAGCCCTAAATCTATTGCTATGTCCAGTAGTAACTTACAGACATGACCACGTGGAAGCTCTGAATCCACAGACTCCTTCTCTCTTGGATTTGTAGAACACAAACTCCTATGTTTATGACTTTGAGATCCCACTCAAAGTTTTTAGATCACTTCTCGTTGATCTTGCAACAACTAGATTCCACCAGCATTTGAATGTAAATCTTTTTCTAGTAGACACTTATAGAGTTAGAAGGTACAAAACCTTTAAGATCTCATAGGAGTAACATACAAGTCTTCCAGAGTCATCAAAACGTAGTTAGCGTTTTCCTTTTCCACATGGGGCCAACAAATTTTTCTATTTTGTTGATTGGGCTTAGTCCCATTTTGTTTGTTGATGTTTATGTTAGCCCCATGTGGCATTTTGAACATGTATTTAAGGCATATTTCATAATGTTCATGTATTTTTCATCATATAGGGTTAGTTCATACATGCTAAGTGTTTGATAAAATGCCCCTTAGGCATTTTGGCACTTGTTTGGACTCTGATGAGTACCAAACTTTGGGGATTGCCATGTTTACTTAATTGTAACATGTTTCTATCATTGCTTATGTGTTTTGCACACTTTTCCCTATGAATGCTTGTTCATGCTTTGGTCATGCATTACACATGCACACACCCTATCACAATTGTCATGCATATTGTCATGCTCTTTGTCTAATTAGACTTCTAGCATTGTTTTCATGTCTTTGTGTTCTAATGTATACTTTTTTACTTAGTTTTTAAGAGTTGTTTACTTGTTTTTGTACTAACTTGCATTTAATCAAGTTTGTTGCCATTTTTGTGTATGGTTTGTGTTTTTATGGCTATTTTGCAAATGCCTTATCGATCTTCACGTAGTAAAGAGCCTTTGATTGATCTCACATCATCTCCAGTATCAAAGAGGACTTGACAATCGTCAGCAAACTTTGATAACAAGTGGTTCAAGACTCTTCTGGACTCTCAATCCTTCAACAACAATTTCAAGAATGCTCCACTTGTGGTAGAAAGGATTGTGATATTTGACACATTGGGATCAACTTTCATTTCTAAAATCTTTGGTAACAGAGATTGGGCTAGCTTGTTTAGTGCCTTTGAAGATCCTATTGAGAACTTGATCATGGAATTCAACTCCAACACTTGGTTTACCGGAGTTGAACTGAAATGTTGGGTTCGTAGAAAGGACTTCTTCATCACTCCAGACTATCTAGCTAAGATTCTTCAAATGAATTGTCCGGTAAATGTGGATACATCCCCTTATGATGATTGATTGGCTCCCGTTGTCCAAATCCTTGAAACATTAGGAGCAGATCTTGAAGTTTCATCCACGGGTACATCATTTGGCACTTCAAGATTCGGGTCGGAAATGAAGACTCTTACCTTGATTATGTACTCAAACCTGTACCCACTAACCAACACGGGTTTCATCTATCTTGGAAGAGCCCAATTCCGTTGTGATCTTACTAATTGAGTTCCAATTAACATTTGTGCTCACATCTTTCAGATTTTGGGAAGGACTACAGGACGATCAGCTACAAGGACACATCTTCCTTTCTGTAGCCTAATCATGATGATTCTAACTCTCAAGGGCATTCATCCTTCTAAGAATGGAACGGTCCTGCCTTGTCAAGGTCCGATTTCCTTGCATTCTCTTCAAAGCAGCAAGGTTCACTCCTCTATTGAAAGGGCAAAGAAGAGCCCCACCAAGCCTCCATTGAGTGGATCTAAGACTTTCTCTCCTGCCTCTCCCATTGGGAAAAGTTCAGCTACTCCTTGTGTCTCCGAACTTCCTGAGACATTACCTCCTTACACTCTGGAGCCTTAACCTTCCAACACTCACTCTCAGCCCGGATCACCTATCCCTCACATGGATAGGATGATGACTTTGATGAAGGGTTTACATGAGTGCATTTCTGGACTTGCTAATATCATGTATTCTTACAATAATCATGTTCAGCTTCGCTTGACTACTACTGAGACATAGTTGGATGAGATTCAGCGGAAGCTTGAGGCAGACCTTTAGCTATTTGTGCCAAAAAGGGGGATAAATCCTTATTGTGAATATTGTGAATACTCCATAGAGTATGGGGGAGAGCATCATAGAGTAAGGGGGAGTGCATATAGAAAGGGGGAGCATAGTGGATACAAAAGGAGGAAGCTAACTTACAGCCACACAACTTAGAAGTTCTAACAACATTTTGCCCTGTTTTGATTAGTATAGTTTATTTACATTACTTTACTTTAAAGCTTTCAGTACTTTAGTTTAAAACTTAGTTTATCTTTAGTACTTCTATATCTTGGTTTTTATAGCCGTTTCTTGATACTTTTAATTATCTATTGCCCCTTGCATTAGTTTCTTTAATGCATCATGTGTTTGTTGGACATGCAATTAATTTTTGCACTACTCTTAATTGCTTGCATGTCTAGATGATCATTTACTCGTTAAATGTTCATTATGGCCATTTCTTAATGATTGTTCTTGTTTGATCAAGTTATGCTATTTGTTCATATCTGTTTTGTCTTTACTTGTTCGCATTTCACTTGCTCTTTATACATGCCTTGTATTCTACTTGCCTCTTATTTAATGAAGCTATTTGTTATATGCAAGTGTTTCAAGATACTGGTATATATGGTTCTAGTGCTTCACAGTTTCTAGATTTAGGTGTGAATGAGTTTTGCCTCTGTTCCCATTCTCACGTTTTAACTCTAGAGTCTGTTCAGGGGTTTTGTCATGAAGTAGCCAAACGGGGATATTTTAAAGTTGTGTTTTACAACTATGTTTTATGTTGGCATTAATTCCGTATGAAATTTGATTGTAATTATGTTCAATCATTTCCCTGTATTTTTGTGGGATTTAATGTAAGGGTTGTGTGTGAGAGTTTGGTGAAGATTCTGTGAATATGAGGATTTCGTGACTGGCTTGCAAGTGCCAGCCCGTGAAATAGGCCACGTGATAAGCACATGCTAGAATTTGAAGAGTTTTTTATAGGCTGAATTTTGCTAGTCATTCACGACTCAGGCCAAGTTATGAATGACCCACGAAACTCTCTGGCTAATTGTTTTGTGTGTGCCTTTTCTCATTCCCTTACCAACACTATATAAACCCTCATTACCCACAAAATTGTAAGAAGAATAAGGAATCTTTACAAGAAACTTTTGAAAGAGAAACCCTAAGCCAAACACTTGTGAGATAAATATTGTTTACCCACAATCCTCTACATCATTTCTCTAAAGTTTCCATTACTCCTACCTCTCCATCTACACATCCTTGATAGATTCTTAGCCCAAACACCTACCTCACTCATTCTGAGTTTTGAGAGAAGTTTTGGTGCATATGGGAAGCATTGGAAGAAGCCATTGAGTGCAGATGCAATCGGGCGGAATTGCAGTATCCGGATAACTAGTGAAGACAAGACTTCTAGAAGACCATTGGTAGCTGAAGCTTAGAAGGCTCAAGTACATTGGGTAGATTAGGCTTGGAGGGTCTTTTTGATATTTGTGTACTCCAACTTATTCACTAGTGAATCGATTTTGGCTTTAAGGGCAGTGGAGAGGTTTTTCGCCGAGTACTTCGATTTCCTCTTCAATAACACGTCTCGGTGCTATCTTATGTTTTCATCTTTCTTCCCTACACTTTAAGCTTTACATTTATCGCTTATTATACTTACTTAGGCATAAGAGTAGTGTTTCGGTTTATTGCGCATCTTTTACTCTTGTTGTAAGGTTGAATTTATTCAACCATCTAATTGGCTTTATTCCGTGCCAAATTTGCTTGTAATTCAGCATTTAGTAACCCTGTATTTAGGTGGGATTGTTGTAAGGGTAGTGAGTGAGATAGAGTGAAGATTGCTCAAGAGTGTGCAAGAAAACAGAGTGTCGCGGCTGGGACTCGCGGGTGGACTCGCGGGTGGACTCGCGGCTGCAAGCCGCCAGAAGCTGCACACGTGCCAAGCATGCTGGAAGATGAACAGTCATGCTAGCTGGAGCACTACAGGACAACTGGCCATACGGTTAACTCGCGACTGGATCTCGCGACTTGGTCAAGCCGCGAGGTCAAGCCGCGAGCCACCCCTGTTTTGGAAAAACCTGACGTTTCACATTCCTCTCCACTCCAGTATAAATACCCTTTTAACCCACGATTGAAAGAGAGCTTCCAGAGAGAATTTTGAGAGAGAAACCCTAAAGAAAAACCAGATTGTTTCATCCACAATCTCTACCTTAGAGTCTCATCAAATTCCCTCACTCTCTTCCTCTCCATTGTCAAATCCTTGAGAGGCATTATACCAAACCTGGTTCTCACCATTATCATCTCTGTGAGACAGTCGTTTGGAGTTCTGGGAAGCAGTTAAGAAGGAGCCAATCTTCATTGGTTGATGCTACGGTGTAGTAGCGGAATCCGGGAAGCTAGAAAAGAAAAAGGTTCGGCGCAACCTCGTTGGAGCAAGAAGCTTGGAGGGCTTAGGTGCATTGGGTAGATTAGGCTTGGAGGGTCTATTGCTGTCCTTGTATCCCAACTGTATTTTCTAGTGGATTGATTACCGCTTGGAGGGCGGCGGAGAGGTTTTTCGCCGAGGTCTTCAGTTTCCTCTTCGATAACACATCTGGTGTTATCTCTGTGTTTGCATCTTCCTTCCTCTCTATCTCTGCCTTTACATTATCTGCTGTGGTTTATTTTGTTGTGGCTTAGATAGTTGTTTAACCTATTCCATATTATAGCATATGTTAAGTTTTCGCACACTAGTTGTTTAACATATTGCTTGTGTTGATTAAGTTGGTTTTTGGGGATCTAAACGTTCAAAAGTGTTTTTGTACACGTTTTTGAACTTTCAATTGGTATCAGAGCAGGTACACTTGTTGTTGTTTAAATACCTAAGTGTGATCCTTGACCCCTTGTGTTTATTTGCCATGGATTGTGCTTTGTATGACTCTTTGCATGATTTGGTTGGTGATGAATGTAACATGCCACGTGTTTGTGAAAATGTCTCTATGAGTGCTAATCCTCATAATTGTGATGACATGTTAATTGAATCCATGGGTGTTGTTGACAAACTCTTGAAGAAAAATGCTAAGAAGTTTCAAAAGAATTTGAGCAAGTTATTTTGTGAAAAGGATGATTTGATTGCTAAGCTCAATGAATCCAACAAATTGGTTGAGAAATATAAAAAACTTGCTGAAATTTCTCTTGAAAAGCTGAAAGAGTTTGAATGTTTGAATATGGACTTGGATGCTAAACTTGTTTTGTCTAACAAACTTGTTGATGATCTTAAATGTGAAAATGAATCTCTTAAGATGCATGCCAAGTGTTTGATTGCTGAACCTATTGTTAAAAAGGATGAAAATATTTGTTGCAATCATGTTGTGATGCCCGATTTTGTGCCTAGTGTGTGTTCTACCTTAAAGGACAAATCGGTGTACATTCCTCCACATAAAAGAAATCAAAAGGTGGAGAGAAAGGCTGTTAAGTCAAAGCCTCTGTTTAGGTCTCAACCTAAGGCTCTGGATGGATCTAAGTTTGTTTCAACTTGCCACCATTGTGGTGTGATTGGTCATATAAGACCTCAATGTCATAAGTTGAAGAGGGAACAAAACCATATTGCTAGATCCCTTCCCAAAAGGCCTAGTGGACCTAAACACATTGTGTGTCACCATTGTGGTGCCTTTGGTCATCTAAGACCTCAATGCTCTAAGTTTCATGCTTTTAAAAGAATCAAAAGAAAAGAAAAACTTGAGCTTCTTGGAAGTTGTGATAAAAAGGATAAACCGGATTTGAGTGATAATAGCATGTTGTTAAAGAAAGTGTTTAATGCTCTTAACTCCTTGTCTATGTGCATCTCCGGTTCTCATTCTTCCAACCCTCGTCTCACTTCTCATGAGACACTCATTCCAAACAATTGTTCTGTTTGGATGAGGAAGGGTTCCTATGGTTGAGCTTTTGCTCCTTTGGTCCTTGATCTAATTCTTTCGATCTTTGTAGGACCCTTCATGCATTAGATGCTTCATTGTCATGCATTTGTGCATCATGCATATCTTTATATGCATTGTTTTGTTTTTGTTTTGATCTTACTTTTATGTCTTTGGTTTGTGTGTGTAAAAATCCAAAACCACATAAAAAGTAGAAAATCAAAAAGCTTGATCGACGTTGTTGAGTTTGTCTCAAAACTTGTTTTGCCTTGTACCTTTGTGCTAATGGCTTTGTGCATTTTCGAGCATTGCTTGTTTCTTTGCACTCATATCACTGTGGAAGAAATCTTGAAATCTATGTGATTGTTGTAAATAGATCTTCAAACTTGTCATGAATGATTAGTGAATGGTTATGTTGATCTTGAAACTTGCATAGACTTGTGTCTATATATCTTCCCACTCTTTATTTTTATTTTTGCTAAGAAGAGCTCACCAAATGTAAATCTCCAAATGAAAAGAGATATTGAGCTGCAAAAGCCTGTCGCACATTCTAGTATTCGACTAGGAAAAAGGGTAAGCGACCTTATATTAAAGAGAATGTTTATTCAAAAAGCCAAAGGCTTGTTCATTAAAGTGAAATATCAAATATCACTCTCACAATGAGAGGCGATTGTCTCAAGAGATCAAAATGATCAAATGTTATGGAGTCAAATGTAAAGCTCCAAGATATGTTATCAAGTTTTGTGGGAGGTCATATATACATATTTCTATAATTGAGATGGATCACTTGATCTAGTGCTAATTGTGTATGCCTTGGTTGAATTGATCATTGAAGCTTCACATTAGACTAAGGACTATTTCATTGTTGATATCCACACACAACACACAAGTTTATGTTCAATAAATGCCATATTCATTTGTGTGATTGTACTTGATGAAATGTGTTTTCACATGCTCAATCTTTGTTAATTCAAGCACAAAAAGATTTTTGAGTTTTTTAGGTGTTTTTGGAAAGTATTTTGTTAAAAAATCTGAAATTTTTCAAGAAACCCAGTTTTGCCCAGTTTTGGCGACTCAGTCGCGGGTAAGTCAAGTCGCGAGACTCAGTCGCGTCTTCGCGGGTCATTTTTGGCAACTTGTTCGCGAGTGGAAGGTCTAGTCGCGAGGGTTACTCAGAGATTTTGGCGGCTCAGCTCGCGACTCCCTCGTGGGTAGACCCTCCAGTCGCGAAAAACACTTAGAAAATTTTTCAAAATTTTGTCTTTGAGCGTTTTGGCGGCTTGCCCTGGCGACTTAACTCAGTCGCGAAAATCGCGTGTTTTGCATATTGAGGGTTATTTTCAAAGTTGTTTTCAAAAAAAAAAAAAAAAAAAAAAAATATTTCCATTTTTCCCCTCATGCATCATTGGCATTGTTCATACCTTCATCTCTTGCCCTTGTTTCTCCTTGACCCTTTGTCTATTCCTGACAAAAAGGGGGAGAGTATACTCTAATGAGTATGTTGGAGTGTTTTGTCATTTCTATATGACTCTTGTGCACATCCTTAGGGGGAGAAATTCTATTTCTCATGCACATTTGTAGGGGGAGAGATATTCCATAGGGGAGATGCATATACCAAGGGGGAGAAGACATTGAGATAATAAGAAAACTTTGTTTTGAACAAGCGCAGGCTTTATGGTGCTTTGAGTTATGTTTTGTGATTCTCTTCGCATCATGTTTTTGTTTTAGACATGCATACTTCCTTATGCTATTGTGCTTCTTTGAATGCATGTTCGGATGATCAATTGTTTTGCTATGTGATCATTGTTGTCATTTCTATATGACTGTTTTGGTGTTTGATCAAGTTGCTCACATGTTTCACATCATGTTTACTTGATTGCAATTTACTTGTTACATTATACTTATCCTTTTATTACTTGCTTTACCTTGAAGGTCTAATGTGTTTTATGCAAGTGTTTCAGGTTACAAGTATATATGTTCCAAGTGCATCACAGCTTCTCATCACTTTGAATGGGAGAAACTTTATGCACTTTTAGTTTATATTGTTTAAGTTTTTATTCAATATAATGTGTTTGTACCCATGTGCTTTTGTAAGCTTTTAGGGTTATGTTTTTATGCATATTTGTAGGCTTTATGGTTTGTACCATGCTTTATGGTTTGTACCATGCTTTATGCAGCCTTTTATGCTATGTTGGAATCAGTACTTTAATCTAAATGTTCTGCATTTTGGTTTATGTACTGTCACTCTTGTGCCCTTGTAGGATTGTTCCTAGATGCATATGCCTTGTGTGCTATGCATTGGTTGAGTGTTGAGCATACAAGTGTCTTGCCTTGTGCTTGTTAACTTGTATGTCCTTGTGTTCATTCCAAGTATGAATGAGCACTGTGATCACTACCTTGTGGTGTTCACTTGGTTGATCAAGCCATGGTTTGTTTATTAACTCCATCTTTGCTTGATCTCATATTGCCTGTTTCATATGCATTTATAATTTTCTGCTTACAATGATCATGGTGTATTGTTGTGTTTCAGGAGTATTATGTTCATATGATTCAAGTGCTTCACAGCTTCTAGAGTTAGGTGTGAGTGAGTTTTGTTCAACTGTTCCCAACTCACATGTTAAGTCTAGAGTCTGTTTTAGGGTTTTGTCACGGAATAGCCAAAGGGGGAGATTGTAAGGTTGAATTTATTCAACCATCTAATTGGCTTTATTCCGTGCCAAATTTGCTTGTAATTCAGTATTTAGTAACCCTGTATTTAGGTGGGATTGTTGTAAGGGTAGTGAGTGAGATAGAGTGAAGATTGCTCAAGAGTGTGCAAGAAAACAGAGTGTCGCGGCTAGGACTCGCGGGTGGACTCGCGGCTGCAAGCCGCCAGAAGCTGCACACGTGCCAAGCATGCTGGAAGATGAACAGTCATGCTAGCTGGAGCACTACAGGACAAAACAGGACAACTGGCCATACGGTTAACTCGCGACTGGATCTCGCGACTTGGTCAAGCCGCGAGGTCAAGCCGCGAGCCACCCCTGTTTTGGAAAAACCTGACGTTTCACATTCCTCTCCACTCCAGTATAAATACCCTTTTAACCCACGATTGAAAGAGAGCTTCCAGAGAGAATTTTGAGAGAGAAACCCTAAAGAAAAACCAGATTGTTTCATCCACAATCTCTACCTTAGAGTCTCATCAAATTCCCTCACTCTCTTCCTCTCCATTGTCAAATCCTTGAGAGGCATTATACCAAACCTGGTTCTCACCATTATCATCTCTGTGAGACAGTCGTTTGGAGTTCTGGGAAGCAGTTAGGAAGGAGCCAATCTTCATTGGTTGATGCTACGGTGTAGTAGCGGAATCCGGGAAGCTAGAAAAGAAAAAGGTTCGGCGCAACCTCGTTGGAGCAAGAAGCTTGGAGCGCTTAGGTGCATTGGGTAGATTAGGCTTGGAGGGTCTATTGCTGTCCTTGTATCCCAACTGTATTTTCTAGTGGATTGATTACCGCTTGGAGGGCGGCGGAGAGGTTTTTCGCCGAGGTCTTCAGTTTCCTCTTCGATAACACATCTGGTGTTATCTCTGTGTTTGCATCTTCCTTCCTCTCTATCTCTGCCTTTACATTATCTGCTGTGGTTTATTTTGTTGTGGCTTAGATAGTTGTTTAACCTATTCCATATTATAGCATATGTTAAGTTTCCGCACACTAGTTGTTTAACATATTGCTTGTGTTGATTAAGTTGGTTTTTGGGGGTCTAAACGTTCAAAAGTGTTTTTGTACACGTTTTTGAACTTTCACTTGTTCCGCACTTAGTTAAGTTAAAGTAAAAGCAACTGAATTGTAATTTAAAATTGGAGGTCTAAACAAGTATTAGTGTTTCTACACTAATTCAGCTTTCAATGTAAAAACTATCTATGGATTCAACATTACTTAAAAAAAGGAATATTGCATTTTTATCGAAAGAAATTTTTTTTTTTTGTTGGATGGTTTGGTAGCCAGCAATCTTTAAGCACACGAATTGAAGCCCCATTTCCTACTCTCCAATAACACCCTTTCTTCAATATTGGTTGAGCCGCTAACAAACTTTTCCAAACATAAGAGCTATTTTGGCAATCCGTAGCATCAAGAAAATCACACCGCGGAAAATATTTGGCTTTAAAACACCTGTACAACAAAGAGCCTTTATCCTGTAACAACCTCCAACCCTGTTTTGCTAGCATAGCTAAATTAAATGATTTTAAATCTTTGAATCCCATTCCGCCCTCTTTTTTTGGCTGTGTTAAAAAACTCCAACTTTTCCAGTGAATTTTCCTTTCCTCCCCAACCTGGCCCCACCAAAACCTAGCACACATAGAGTCCAACTCATCACATAATTTCCCCGGCAACTGAAACACCCCCATGGTATACGTGGGAATGGATTGAGCCACTGCTTTTATAAGAACTTCCTTGCCAGCCTTAGAAAGCATTTTCCCCTTCCAGCCCTGCAATTTCCTCCAAACCCTCTCCTTCAGGAAAGCAAAAGTCTCATATTTTCTTCGTCCTATCAAAGTAGGCAGCCCCAAATAATTATCAAACCTCGCCACTTCCTTAACCTTTAATTTGTCAACGATCCATGTTTTCTGCTCCACAGACACATTACTACTGAAATAAGCAGAGGACTTCTCAAGATTTATACATTGGCCCAAGGCTTCAACATACAACTGTAGGGTATTAGACACCACCTGCACTTCATCGTTATTAGCTTGACAAAAAATCAAAGAATCATCAGCGAAGAGCAAATTAGAGATAGACGGCGCATTTCGACATAAAGCCACCCCATGTAGTCGTCCTTCAAGCTCTTTCCTAGCAAGAAGTGAAGTAAAACCTTCAGCACATAACAGAAATAGATAAGGGGATAGCGGATCTCCTTGTCGAATACCCCTAGAAGGAGTGATATTCCCATAAGCCTTTCCATTTATTCGGACAGAAAAGGAGGGTGTAGTGACACAACTCATGACCCTATCAACCCAAAACTCCGGAAACCCCAATTTAAGCATCATGCCTTTAAGGAAACCCCACTCCACCCTATCATAGGCCTTACTTACATCCAGTTTAAGAGCTAATGCCCCCTTCTTCCCCTTCTTTCGACTATGCATGGCATGCAATGTCTCATAGGCAACCAGCACATTATCAGTGATAAGGTGTCCAGGAACAAAAGCACTCTGAGTAGGGGAAATTAACTGTGGCAAAATCAGTTTCAACCTGTTCGCCAAAACCTTAGAAATAATTTTATAAATCACGTTGCAAAGGCTAATAGGTCTGAAATCTGCCATGTTCTCCGGTTTCTTAACTTTAGGAATTAAAAGTATATGAGTATAGTTAATATCAGGTACCATATGACCAGTATGCAAAAAATCTAACACAGCCTCAGTCACCTCAGGACCAACAATATGCCAAATTTTTTGATAGAAAAGGGCATTCATACCATCGGGTCCAAGAGCCTTTGTTGGTCCCATCTGAAACAACGCTGTTCTAACTTCCTCACTGCTGTACGGCCTGGATAGCACCTCCAACATATCAGCAGACATCTTCCAGTCAACCGCATCAAGGCATTCCTCCAATTTGTCACAAGTACCTGCTTTAAAAATATTCATGAAATAGTTAGAAGCTACCTCTGCTACCTCATCCACCTCTTCCACCCAAACCCCATCAGCATTCTTTATTCCCTCAATAAAATTCTTACGCCTTCGTTGAGAAGCCTTGGAGTGAAAAAATTTAGTGTTCCTGTCTCCATACTTTAACCATGACACCCTGGATCTTTGACACCAAAAAACCTCTTGCTTTAATAATAAATCATCCAAATGTTTACTCAGTAAAATAAATTCATTCCTGCTTTCTTCAGTCATTTCGCTAGCATTCAACAGCTCCAGCTTCTTCTGTAATCTTTTAATCGCTTCTGTTTCAGGTTTAGTTTTAGAAGAACCCCATGCATGCAACTCAGCCCCACAACTTTGGATTTGGTCCCTCAAACCACTCAACCCCATGCTACCATGCTCTCCTTTTGTCCATGCCTCCAAAACGGCCTCCTCACAATCATCCCACATTAACCAGCATTCCTCAAACTTGAAACCACTAGCCCCCCTACCCCTTACCCGCCTATCATTCATGGTTGCTAATAGAATAGGAATGTGGTCAGAAGCATGGCTAAATAAATGGGAAACCAAACTTGCAGGGAACTTTTCAAACCAGCTTTCATTAGCCGTGGCTCTATCCAACCTTTGCTTTGTATGAGCTGAACCTGGCCGTCTGTTTGTCCATGTGAACTTATGCCCAGTGAAACCCAAATCTTTCAACTCACAATTGTCCAACGCAACTCGAAAATCCTCCATCTGATTAAAGTAAGGCGCATTAGCACTCTGTTTCTCCGAAGCATGAAGAATTGCATTGAAATCCCCAATGCAACACCAAGGACCCTCAACAAAAGTCTTTAAATGAGATAAAAGTGCCCATGACTTCCACTTTTCATTCGCTTCAGGCCACCCATAAAATCCAGTCAAATGCCACACAAAACCATCAGATTCCACCACTTTAGCCAAAATATGATTGCCAGTAAAATTAACCACATCCAAATTCACTTCCTCCTTCCACATCAAGGCCAAACCTCCACCCGAATTTGGCTTTTTCACTATCAACTTATTTTTAAAAGGCACGTCACCACAATGTTGCTCAAAACCACTTCAATCTAACCTTGTTTCCATTAAGAAACAAATATCAAGAGCTTGTTCCCTCACTAAATTGTGAAGGCTTTGAACTGTCCAAAGGTTCCCAAGCCCTTGGCAGTTCCAGCTTAAAATCCTCATTGCTCTCGGCAAGGGTGTTGCAACACCCCCGCCGCTCCAACAATTTCAGAATCATCCCCACCCTTTACTTTCTTCTCTGCACGCTCATCACTTTTGTCATGCAAATCCAGCTGCATTCCCTGACTGCCTCTCTTCCCCAAGGTAGTCTTTGCCCCTTCTTTGAATAAATCCACAGGGCCCAACTCCATACGTGTAAGCCTTGTCCACTTGCTTTGTTTCTCCATTCTTTGAGGCCCACTATCTTTAATCTGCTGCCTATTTCCTTGAGCATCAACGTGGTCCATAAGCCCCTTAATATCAAGCTTATTCGTAGGCCCAAAGGAATCCCCAAGCCCCTTCGTACTTGGGCTTTGATCATCACCCCCATACGTAGGCCCAACCATCCCTTCCAGCTCCATGATCTCCGTAAGCTTTTCTCCATGAATCACGGAATTTGGCAGCGAACTTTCTGGAAGAATCCCGTGTTTCCCGGCCAAACCAGCATCTAGTTGTGTCATGCGAACCCTACCACCAGCGCCCCCGCTGCCGCCATCATCCGCATCCCGTGCCTTACCACTCCCCTGCTATGAACTGACCGGTTCACTCTCCGTCGCACGCTCAGTTTCATCCCGATACCGTCCTCGGCTATTTGGTGAACGTGCTCTGCTCCCAGTAGCCTTCATCCAGTCCCCATATTGACAATCTGCCTCCACGCCGTTCTTAGTTGCACTAAAATGTTGGGCATAATGTCGAAGGTCATGCCCAAGCAATCCGCAGTAATGGCAAAACAGAGCAAGACGCTCATATTTGAAAGTAACCCAATACTTCTGCCCATTCGAATCTACTAAAAAGGACCCTCTCTGAAGAGGTTTCGATAACGGAAGAGCAACCTTGACGCGCATGAAAAAGTTTGGGACGTCCAGCTGCCATCGCTTTTCCACATCCTCCACAACACCTAGCCGTCCACCCACTGCCTCAGCCACTGACGGAGAAGCCATGTCAAACGGCGCTCCCCATATTTGCACCCAAAGGGAGGCCGTCTCAAACCTCACGTTGGCAGCAGTCATCCCTGGTTTCCATCGAACCAGTAATAACACTTGGTTATCAAAGGTCCATGGCCCTCCTTTTAGGACCCTATTCATGTCGAACTCTGAAATAAACTTGAACTGGAAGAGATTTGCCCCAACCTTTACCACCTGAACCCGATTCTCCAGACCCCATGCCCGTTTAATAGTTCCTTGAGCAGCCCTTTTATTAAAAGACCTACACGTGAGGAACTTTCCCAGCAAACTCTGAGAGCAACTTTCAATCTCCGCTATCCGTCCTTCATCCGATATAGGGATAACCTCCTCCTCGTCAGTAGTCAGCTTCATGTTTTCCAGAATACTACTCACATCGTCCTCCATGATTCAAAAGTAGATGGCACCGAAAAAAGAAAAAAGAAAAGAAAAAAGCAAACCCTTAGAGGAACTAAGGGAGGAAGAAACCTCGTACGGGAACGAGAGGAAGCGCTCCTACCCTAGAGGAGAGAACTCTAGGTCAAACTTTTTAAGACCTTATCGAAAGAAATTTGAAACATAATAAAGATTGAAAAACCAGTTGTATATTACTTTTGATATTTTTAATTTATATAGAAGGCCCACAACATTAAGGTTTCTTTCTTCTTATTTATTTATTTATTTTAACAAATGGGTTCCCTTGAAGGTAAGAAGAACTTTTGACAAGTCAATAAAATTCATTTCTTATTAGGAGGGAGGACAAATCTATAAATATAAAAAAAATGCTACGTCCATAGTATTTTCACAACAAATTCTACGTGGCAAGTTTGTTAATGGTGGATAAAATAGTGATGTTAGTGGTGTGTCTAGATTAAAATTAGTAATAGTTTGTCACCTAAGATTTATTGTAAAAATATTGTGTAGCTAAGATATATATATATATATATATATATGATAACATAAAAGCATTTGAATTTATTAATCTATCAAATTTAATAATGCTCTGTCTTATCATAATTTTTTTTTTTTGGTGAACCCCAAAAGAAAATAATGTGCTTTGATTCTTATATATATATATGATAACATAAAAGCATTTGAATTTGTTAATCTATCAAATTTAATAATACTCTGTCTTATCATAATTTTTTTTTTTTGGTGAACCCCAAAAGAAAATAATGTGCTTTGATTCTTCTCTAATCTCCAATTAAAATAGGCATTGATCCTTCTTTTATCTTGCATACGAATCCCTTCTTTATTCTTTCCTTCTAACAAATCACTCGTACGGTTTTGTATGTGAAGTTTCTTGATGTGTGAAGTGCTATGATACTATTGAGTCCCATCAACCCATCAACTTCAACGAGGCTTTGTCTTTGTTAGAGATATGTTAAGCCCAATAGTCTAGGCCAAGCCCAATCCTGTTTGATTTTTTTTTTTTTTTTTTTTTTTTTATGAAGCCCAATCCTGCTTGATATGCAAGCTAAAAATGCTAAATGTTATACAAGTCAATTAACCATAACTAATGTGTGTTTAATCTAGGATTTAACCTCCTTTAAATACCCTAGGACTGGGCGTGCAAGTGAAGAATACTACTTTACAATCAACTCTATGCAAGGTTTATAGAGATGAAGATGCTAAAGGTCTAAATTTAGCTCTAGACGAGCTTTACTCTAAATTTGGTCACTTGAGCCAATACACAATAACCACAATAATATTATTTTTAATAATCTTATCATAGTGAAGGAAAATACCTTCCTTCGATTCTTCTCTTCTCTCCAAACAAAATAGGCATCAATCATTCTTGTCTCTTGCATCCCCATTCCTTAATTATTCTTTCCTTTCAACAAATCGCACGTACGGGTTCCAAGATGCTTGAAGTCCTATTGTACGGTCGTGGAACAACATGACCATTGATTTCTCTCTATAAATAATGTAAATTATCATTTATTTCTATCCAAGAAGAAGGCATTTCAAGAAACTAATTCCTAAGACAGGTCTGACAATAGCAACATGGACGGTATGTTTTCTCATCCTGTTGTTTTCTTTCTTATTTTGTTTCATTTTCAATATATATATTTTTTGACTGTCAATATTTTTAAAACTACATCGTTATTGTCATTTTTTATTGCCCACTTTGGAAATCTTTGATGGCATATGCTTAAAATGTATGAAGAGGATTCTCCAAAAAAAAAAAAAAAAAAAAAGTGTATGAAGGGAACTTCAAATTTCCGAAATTGAGTTCTTGACCCACAAAGATAAGAAAAAAAAAAGGAGTGAGCGATATTAAAAAATGTTATTTTTATACATGAATATTTTAATATCCGGAGTTGTTTTAATTTCTCAACTACGCTTTCAAAAGATTAAAGTATTAAAATAACGGTGATTTCTTGAATATAAAGTATCATCATATTATTAAGATGGAAATTATAGGGTATTTTTTTTTCTTTCTGTATTTGTTTTTGTCTCAGTCTCTTCCCATCTATGTTACAGATTATTGTTTACTACCATTTGGGAAATTAATGGAAGGCTTGCCACAGCCGTACAAGAACATAAACATTTGACAAAATTACAAATTATATCTTTTGAGTTTGTTGAGTTGTCAAATTTGGCTCATAAGTTTTGTTTTTGTAACTTTAGTCCCTAGTTCACAATTGTTACTAACGTTGATCCTTCTGTCCAGCTCTATTTTGCATTAAAATAGGTAGTTTTGACTTCTTTTTTTCCCAATTTTTTATACAAGAAATTTTATTTACATTTTTTTAATTTAAAAAATACAAGAAATTTTATAAATATCTCTCTCTCTCTCTCTCTCTCTCTCTCTCTCTGTAAGTTTCTTTTTGTAATTTTATTTCAACAGAAAAATCCACCTCCCCAAGCTTCCAAAAACCTCCACCACATGTACCCAACCTGACTCATCGATAAGAGGTAGACTACTAATTTTACACCCATGTTTACAACTATCCTATATAGCATTCTATATGGCAGTCTGTAACTGGTTGTTTGTCAATTTTACATGAACCCACCAATTTTTATTTTTTTCAACTACTAACACTCATCCACATTAGATAGTTGTAAAAATAAGTGCGAAATGGTTGTGATCTTAAAGTTTTTCCTTTAATTAATACAACTATGAGTTTTGCCTATTTTCATTCGTTGGCCCGGGTGACCAAGAATTACAAAGACATAAAGTCATATACTTGCACTCATATGTGGATGAAAGCTTGATATCCTGGAGGCAGAATCCCAATTCCCATCTTATCTAAAGTACTTCGAATTCTTTTCTGATCATTTAGAAAATGGTTGGAACCGTCTTTCCTCCCTTTTATAGAGAATAAAGATATTACAATTGAATTTAGGACTCTCACTCCAACGGCAACAGCCTTAGATGATTCAGCTCATTGTATTTGGGGAAGTAGCCTTTAAACACGAGAGTTAATTTTATATACCAAGTCTCAAGAACTCCGGGGTGGAGATTTATGTTCTTGCCGTGGTTACCAGCGTAATAAATAAAAACTTTTTTTTTTTTTTTTTTTTGAGAAACCAGACCGGAGGGTCAAGGAAATATATTAAAGTGGAAAAGAAACAAATTACAACGCATCACGCGCAACAAGAGGAGCTATATCCTCAGGAATGGATTCAAACCAAACCTGTAGCTCATCACCAGACTTACACTGTCTAGCAAGAAAGTGGGCAACTGAGTTACCTGGTCGTTTTACATGAGTAAAAGTACAGACACAAAAGTCAGTAGCTAAGAATAAAACATCACTAAGTACTTGGCCATATTCTGGGTGCGTTGAATCTTCTCTCTGGATGGCCTTTACTATGACTTCGGCATCTCCCTCAAATACACAATCAAAGAGGCCAAGCTCCTTGGCAAAAATCATAGCTCTTCTACATGCTAAAGCCTCCACCGTAGCTACTGCATTTGGGAGTGGAATCTTTTCAGCTAGAGCACCAATCACACGGCCAGATGAATCATGTACCACAACACCCATACCAGCACAACTCAGCTCCTTAAAAACTGCCCCGTCGAAATTAATCTTGTATGTTGGAGGTTCAGGTGGAATCCACCTCACAGCTCGAGTTGCAGCAACAGACGGCTTCCTGAGATTAACTTGGGCTGTCCTGAAATCAGAGATCAAGCTTTCTACCTTAGACCTTATCAAGTGATTTTCTATAATGGTCCCATCACATCTTTTAGCATTTCTATTATTCCATATTAGCCAAAACATCATAGCCAACACCTCCACATCAACACAACTTTGCCTACTGAACACCACTTCCAACAAATCAAATAACACACCAAATTTGAGCCTTACCATCTTCTTCAGCTCTTCATGAGAATACCAAATTGCTGAGAGAGAGCTACAGCCCCACAGGGCATGGATTGTGTCTTCAGATTCTGCCTTACACATTGGACAGCAAACAACATTAACCACCCTCCTCTTCCACAAGTTGAGCACAGTGGGTAAAGCTTCATTCGCTGCCCTCCATAGTAAATGTTTCACCTTTTGAGGGGCCTGGAGGTTCCAAATACCCTTCCACAAGGCTTTTCCACGGCTGCTAGATGAGGATGATGGTTTGGCAGCCCGGCCTGAGGTGGCTAGGAGTCGATAGGCTGATCGGGTTGAGAAATCACCATTAGCTGAAGGCAACCAGACTTGCCTATCCGGGGTAGCTTGAAGGCTTAAAGGTAGGCCAACGATCAAACTTGCTTCATGTGATAGAAACTCCTGGGCAATCAGCCCCTTCTTCCATGTATGTGTCACATGGTCTATAAGGTCACAGACCCGTGAATCTGGGGGCAAGACAGAGGCCGGAGAAACCACCTTTGGGGCAAAGGTTCTTGGCAGCCACTTATCACCTTTGATTACTATAGACTCGCCGTTACCCACTCTCCAAATCATACCCAAGCCTAAAACATGTCTAGCCTGCATCAAGCTCTTCCAAGCAAAGGATCCCTTATTTGAATTAACACATTCCATGATGGAGCAATTAGGGAAAAACTTAGCTTTAAACACTTTATAAAAGAGAGATTCAGTATGGGTGTTTAACCTCCAGACCTGTTTTGCCAAAAGGGAGTCATTGAACTTGCTTAACTCCCTAAACCCCATTCCACCCTCACCCTTAGGGAGACAAAGTTTTTCCCAGCTCAACCAATGGATTTTCTTTTGCTCCCCCCTATAGCCCCACCAGAACTTCCGAATCAGCACCTCAATTTACTTTATCAAGCCTTTTGGGAGCTTGAAGCAAGACATAGTGTACATCGGAATAGCCTGCACTACAACTTTTATAAGAATTTCCCGCCCCGCTTGAGATAATAATTTTTCTTTCCACCCCTTTAGCTTCTTCCAAATTCTTTCTTTAATTACACTAAAAGACTTCTTCTTCGCCCGACCAATCAATGATGGGAGGCCTAAATATTGTTCAAAGCTTTGGGTAGACTGTATCCCTAAGAAACTCGTGATAGCTACCCGAGTTTGGTGCGAGGTATTAGAGCTGAAAAAAATATTTGTTTTACCCCTATTAATACTTTGACCCGATGCCTCTTCATAGTTGTAAAGGATAGATTGGAGCTTAACACACTCAGGGACAGTGGCTTTGCAAAAGACTAAGCTGTCATCAGCGAACAATAAATGAGAAATCCTAGGACCCGTTGGGCAGAGGGAGATGCCACTAATATCGCCCTTCGCTTCAGCCCTTCTGAAAAGGGCATGGAGACCTTTAGTAACTAGCAAGAATAAGTAAGGGGACAAGGGGTCTCCCTGGCAAAGGCCTCTGGTAGGATAGATAAGACCATGAGGTTGCCCATTCAGCATAATAGAGAAAGATACTGAATGGATACAGGCAGAAATTAGGTTGATCCATTTCGAGTCGAAGCCCATTTTTTCCATGATCTGATCAAGGAACTTCCATTCAACTCGGTCGTATGCTTTTCGCATATCTAATTTCAGTGCCATGTAGCCCATTTTACCAGACCTTTTTGACTTCAAATAGTGGAGAGTTTCATGAGCGACCAAAATATTGTCCGTAATAAGTCTCTCTGACATGAAAGCGCTTTGGGTTTCAGAGATAAGATGAGGCAGCAGGGGTTTCAGGCGATTTGCCAGCACCTTCGCAATAAGCTTGTACAGCACATTGCTCAGACTAATGGGCCGAAAATCGGTAACCTTCCTAGGACTTTGAATTTTTGGAATACGAGTTAGATAGGTATGATTTATGGACTTAGGAAATGTACCAGAATTTAAGGCGGATAGGACTGCCTCTGTGACTTCCCCTCCCACTTTATCCCAGAATTGCTTATAAAAAAGATGAGGGAGACCGTCGGGACCTGGGGCCGTATCTGCATCCATCTGATTCAAAGCCACCCTGACTTCCTCTGCTACAAAAGGTTTGAGCAACTCCTCATTCATAGTGCTCGAAACCCTTGGTTCCACCCCCTCTAATACTGGTTCAAAGACATTGGGATTTGCCGTTGTAAACAGGGAAGAAAAATAAGAATTCAGAATGTCCCCAATACAATTCCCGTCTTCAACCCATTCTCCAAACTCATTTTCTAGACCTGCTATAGGGTTTCTTTTGTTTCTTTCTGTTGCACGGTAGTGAAAATACTTCGTATTCAAATCCCCATATTTCAACCAATCAACCTTGGATCGTTGATTCCACATACACTCCTCCAGGTCCATGAGCTTCTTAATTTCATCAGAAGCACTTGTAATCTAGTATTTCCTCTACCAGCCATGGAGTCAGCTTCTGCCTCTACTAACTCAATTTTTTTCCGAGCTAAAGTTCGACGAACATTGCCAAACACATTTTTTTCCCACAACTGTAACTGAGCTTGACAATTTTTGACCTTCTTGATGACTTTCCCCATAGAATCCCCCCAAACAACCTCCTCCCAAGCCGAATGAACAACTCCTTTGCATCTCACATCCTTGAGCCACATGGCCTCGAACCGAAAAGGCTTCCCGGGTCTAAAAAAAAGATTTCGAATATCATCTAAACAAAGCCAGATTGGTTTATGGTTAAAGGATGACGCTAATAAATGATGGAGGCGGGCCGTTGGGAATTTTAACAACCAATCCGGGGTCGCAAAGGCTCTATCCAGTCTGACCCAAACCACTTGACCCCCAAACCTTCTGTTACACCATGTAAATGGCAAACCCGAGTAACCCAGGTCCTTCAAACCACACACATCCAAACAATCCCTAAAATTTTGCATTTGAAACTCAGACCGTATAGCCCCACCCAATTTTTCACTAAGTTTTGTGATTTCATTAAAATCCCCAATGCAAACCCAAGGTAAATTAAATTGAGAGCTAAGGTGACGAAGAACTGACCAAGAATCTTCCCGGTTGGCCACTTCTGGAGCTCCGTAAAACCCCGTGAAGCGCCAAGCGTCATCAATTCCTGGATTCACTACTGCGTCGATATGCCGAGGAGAAAAAGTACGAATATGCAGATTAACATCGTTCATCCAGAGTAGAGCTAGACCGCCGCTCAAGTTTCTTCGCGGCACAATAAACAGATTATCAAACTTCAGGCGGCAACGAAGCCTTTCAAGGTACGACTTCTTCGTCTTCGTTTCCATGAGAAAAACCACTTTAGGACCTTTAGCTTTCACCAATTCTGAAAGCTCGCGAACTCGCCAATGGTTCCCAAGGTCCCGACAGTTCCAACTTAAACAATTCATGGCTCACGGCGGGGCTGAGAGGCAGCTGCCGCCGATGAAACATCAGAGAAGGAAGACGCATTGGAGCTTACACCTCTCTTTTTCAATGCTGGAGCATCTGAAGTATCTTCTGGGGAGTGTTCTCTTTTTTTAACGTTAGCTAGAGAAGCCAAATGGGAAAGAACGATGGGCTTTTGTACTTTGGGAATTCTTTTGGGCTTTGCTTTGTTAGGCAGCCCATTAGAATTTGATAAATCCTGAAGAGGAAGTCTCATGTTGGGCCAGTTAACCTCTTGCTTAGGGAGGTAAGGCCCCGGCAGTTCCAGCTTAAACAATTCATGGCTCACGGCGGGGCTGAGAGGCAGCTGCCGCCGATGAAACATCAGAGAAGGAAGACGCATTGGAGCTTACACCTCTCTTTTTCAATGCTGGAGCATCTGAAGTATCTTCTGGGGAGTGTTCTCTTTTTTTAACGTTAGCTGGAGAAGCCAAATGGGAAAGAACGATGGGATTTTGTACTTTGGGAATTCTTTTGGGCTTTGCTTTGTTAGGCAGCCCATTAGAATTTGATAAATCTTGAAGAGGAAGTCTCATGTTGGGCCGGTTAACCTCTTGCTTAGGGACGCAAGGCCCATTTTCTTGTGGCCCAGCTGTCAAAGGTTTCACTGCTGCTTTCTCACTTCTAGCCTGTACCACCACCAACCCATCTAAGCCAGAGCCTGGCTCACCCAAATCACTAGGATTAAGTCTCAGGTCATGGTCATACTTCTTTATGTCATTATCAATTTCTTGGAGCTTGGCAAGAAATGGGTCTCCATCAGCAAAGGTGCTAGTGTTTTTTGGCAACATTTCTGATTTGGGCGGCTTTGAAATGGCTTCCAAATCTACCAGCAAGGGACCATCGCCTTTTGGGATAGCACGCTCTTCAGTGGCCTGACAAATGACAGTAGAGGGTGAGGAAAATTCGGGATCGGCCTGGGGCTCATACGTCAAGTCTCTATCGGCCCGTGAACCTGACACATCCGGTGTCGCATCAGCATTACTGAATTCTTCATGCATGTCCATTTCCATTACTGGGTTCATCTCAATCGACGGAGAAGGACCAGAAAATTCTGGCATCGCCTGATCGTCCGTAGGCACACCGGAACTCGTCCTAGTATTCTCAGCTCTCTCATAGAAACCCAGAACAAAAATCACGGACTTTTGGGGCCTATATGGAGAAGCTCTCAACGTTTGGTTGTATTGCCTGTTCTCCTCTGTAAGAGAGCCTTTGCTCTGAATCCATAGAGTACAATCCTTATCGTTATGGTCCAACCTACCACACCAATAACATATATTGGGGAGACGTTCATATTTGAAGCTAACCCAATGCTTTTTTCCATTTTCTAATGTAATCAACCGTCCACGGCAAAGGGGAAGGGAGATATCCAGGCTCACTTTAACCCGGATGAATCTGCCACCATCCGCCTCCACCCCTGCATTTGAGCGACAAACAACACCAACCGACTCACAAATTGATTCAGCAACTTCTCTAGACATATATCAGATTGGAATGTCGTGAAATTGGACCCAGAACATAGCCCGATCGAACTTTAGATCCTTAACTGGAACATCTTGGTCATAACGTTGCAAGACCACCAGATTTTTATCAAAACACCAAGGTTCACTCTGAAGAACCCGGTCCAGGTCTCCTTTTTTCTTGAACACAAACAAGACCAAATGATCATCAAGTTTCCTCAACTTAAAACCCTCAATGGATCTCCAGAGTTGCCTAAAGGTTTTTGCCACGGCTTCCATATTCAGCACACATTTAGTCAGAAATTTTGCTGCAATAATAAACTCCACAGATCTATGTCGGGTCTGGAGAGTAAATTTTGAGCCTTCTCTCTCGTTTAGGGAGAGATTATTCCAGGTACTTGTTAGCTCCTCCATTAGGAGATAAAAAGGAGAAAAGAGAGAGGACAGGGAGGACTACGAAAACAGGACCCCACGAGAGGAACAGAGAAGAAAAAAAGAAAAAAGAGGTGTATCCTAGGACCCCACGAAAGGACCAAACCACAAGCTCTGAGGTAAACTTGTTACCTCCAGAGAACACAGACTCCTCCAGTACAGGAGGGACCAACAATTCTACAGGCAAAGGGCAAAGAGGGTAGAGAGACCCTTTCTTTCTTTTGCGAGAGAAACCCGAGCGTGTCAGTAGAGAGAAACTTAGTGAATAAATAAAAACTTAAGTTGTTTGGTGATAAATTTTAACATTTAACTATATTTATGATAGTTTGACTTAGTTCTTATTGGATTACTTCATACCAGTATTCGTTTGGGAATTGTTGAAAAAAAATTAGTTTTTTACTTTTTGACTCTCTTTTTTCTCCCAAATATTCTAGCTTTTAGTTTTTTTTTTTTTTAATAAACTGCTTCAACTTTAAGTTTTTTGTAACACATTTAACATAAATGTTACCAAAATAATAAACTATGCACAAATAAACTACCGTAAATAAGCAATTCCCAAACTAAAGCTCTTTTTTGTAATTCGATTCTTGGTGGAAGAGTTATTTACTTATATGGCATTTACTAATGAAGTTACAGCCATGTCCGAGGTAGTTTAGGCTTTATGCCTTCTTCTCTGAGGTAGTTAGGGGATGTTTGGTGAATTATCTTTCATTGATCTTTCTGTTGTCCCCTGTATATTGAATTTCATGCTTTGATCTTCTTACACTTTTGCAGACAATGTTAAGGATTTTTATAAGCTCTTAGAGAACATCTCTAAATCTCTTGAAGAAATGGAAGAAGTATTCAAGTCTGCCTCTTCCTCTTCTAATGCCATAAGAAAGTCCCTTGCAGAGATTAAACGTTTCTTCAATATGTCGGTTGATGTTGCTCTTTTGAATGAGGATTTCTTACCCAAGTTCAGAAATGCTGCTGCACTCTTGGTTGACAAAACCGGTATCCTTGGACAGGACAAGTGTGACCGTTTAAAGAAATTCAATAGTGAGATCGATACGGAAGTTAATCGTTTAAGCACTGCAGTTGAAAGAGAGAAAAAGAGAGCTGAACTTGAAGAAAAACGAAGTTTACATGTTGGAACTCTAGACACTTACAGGCGTGCGTTTCAACCCCATCGAGATGAGATGCGAAAGATGGTTTACAAACATGAAGAACTGAAGAAAGAACTTCTAGATTATGAGATGCAGATGATAAAGGAGATGCCCTCTTTCCAAAATGTGTATTCTCAAAACAAAAGTAGCATTGACACAGAGATCAGTGGTTTTCAAGAGAATGAACAGCTTTTACAAAAAGAAAGCCAAGAAATTGACAAACTTCGTCAAGAACCTTCACTTGATTGGAGTGGTCTGATTAAAGCATTTTATAATTAACTTTTCACGCTTTGTTTTCAGCTTATCACTCTTACAACTAATTTCTTAATTACTATTGAAAGACCTCTACTACTATTATTCTTAAAATATTAGTTGGCTTGTATAATAAGTTTTACTACCAAGGATCTCTTATGTTGTGGATCCATTTTAGTCATACTTGGCTTGTAATGTTTCAAATATACTCCATATTTATCAATTTAAGATGTTAATTCCTATTGATATACATCAACTTGTATGCATTACCATTAGATACTTTACAAATCAAGTTTGGTCCTTCCAAATTAGGAGATCATTTTTCAAAATAAGGGTTTTTAGTACCACATGGAAGGATTACTTTCCATACCAAGTCCCCAGTTTTTTTAAAGAAGAAATATATCAATTTCATTAAATCAAAGAGGCCAAATCGGTCTAAACAATATAAAGAATATCCAGTGGCACATCTTCCACCCAAACAAGTAAATTGGGCGATGTGATTGTTCTTCTTACAAGAGAATGTGCTCTTGTGTTCTCTTGACAGTGAACATGGGAAAAATTAATATAAGAAAAATGAGAAGCTTGAAGTTTTACATCGTGAATTAAATGCCCATGCAAAGTAAATGATGGTTTAGAGCTTCTCTTTAAAAATAATATTTGAGTCACCCTTAACAATTGCTTCTCTGACACCCATTTCTAAAGTGAACTTAACAGCTCTTCTTGCTGCCATTGCTTCAACTTGTGTTACTATAGCAGGAGGAGGGATTTGATAAGTTAGGGAAGCAATTACCAAGCCCTTAGAGTTTCAAATCACTACCCCTATCCCTATAGAATTTAAGATTTAGGGTTATGACTTCGGCCTCATCTAAATTAATTATCCAATTCAACCATCATAGCACTTTTAAAATCCATATGACCTAAGTGTTAGGAAATTATCTCAAAATCCAATGGTGACTTAAGTCGAATTTGGTTGGAGTGATTATTGGAGGGATGGAAAATGGGGGAGAGAAAATGGTATATTTGGTCGTTTGGTTGAGAGGGAAAAGAGGTGAGATTTTGGTGGGGTCAAGAGCAAGGTTATCGATTCCGTACCGTACCGGCCGATACAGCCAGAATATACCGTACCGGCCAGCAATCCGATACGCTCGACCCCCCTGTTTCGTACTGGAAAAAATACCGGCCGTACCGGCGAAATCCGGCTGTACCGGCCAGTAATTGGATACCGAACCGAAACATGAAATATACCTTTTTTTTTCTTTCTTTTAGTTGATGCTAAAGTTTAAAATTATGAATTATTTGTTCTTAATTGAAGTAATGTTTTATGGTGAACATAAATTTTTGAGGTATTGTTTTATGGTAAATAAAGATTTTGTGTGTGTATGTGTGTGTGTGTGTGTATATATACATATATTAAATATATAAAATAGCGGTAAACTCGAAACGGTACACTGATATTGACCGGTATCTGAAATATATCGTACCGGTGGCCAAACCGGTACAGCCTCCGGTACGATATTGACATCCTTGGTCAAGAGCACCAAAAATAAATTTTCCCATTTGAAGAGAAAACTTGAGAAATTTTGGTCTCTTTTGCTTCAGTCTTTACAATTATATTTTTATCCTCACTTACAATGTTCAACACTTCAACTGCTACATCTGTCCTTTGATTTGTTTCGTTTTCTTCTGTCCTTCTTATCGTCTTTTGCTGGATTTTTTTTTTTTTTTAATTTTTTAACGTTACATTTCTATCATCGATCATACAATAACATTCACTGCTTGTATATTCATGTTTTATGCTATTCCTTTTCAATTAGCAAAGGTCCATAATTTTTTCCCCCAACATGGAAGCACTTATTGGACGATTCCATTTAATTTTTATTAAACAAAATATAATAAATTTAATTACAAAGAAAAAAAGTAAAATAATGTGTAATGTGTTAATTTTTTTAAGATGTCATTTTATTAATTTTAATTGATAATAAGTAATATTTAATAAGTATAAATAAATTATTTCATATATATTATGTAGTAAGGATAAAAAAGTAAATTTATGTAAACTACATCTTCCATTCTCTCACTTTTCTCCTCAAGCAAATAAACTAGTTTTCATCACTCCACTTTTCCACCTCCTAACCAAACTCAAATAAGAGAAACTAAAATTTTTTATATCCTCCCACTTTTCCATCCATCAACCAGCTGGACTCTTATGACCTGTTTGGATAGAGAGGGGAAGGAGGGGGAATGAAGGAGAGTAGAGTAGAGTTGACTAAAAATAAACTAATTTTGTACTAAATCTACTCTACTCTACTCTACTTCCCCTCCCTCCCCCTAAATCCAAATGGACCATTAGTGTGGAAATCAAGGAAAATTTGTAGGGTTTTGATTAATGTTGCGAAGTGAAAAAAAAAATAAAAAAATAAAAAAATAAAAGAAGAAGAAGAAGAAGAAGAAAGGTGTTGCTATAGTGTGAGCACAGTGAGAATAACAATTGTGTGTTGAACGCAAAAAAAGCAAGAGGTTTTACTAAAAGTTTTAGTTGATTTTCTTAATTCACACAATACTAGGTTGGGACCAACAAATGGTTATTGAACTTTTATTCCTCTAACTATTTGAGCAAACCTCTCATTCGTGGCTATTTTATAGTAACCATCCTTCCATTCTCTCCCGGTAACTCCCTTGTTTAACGAGTGAACTCTAAAATGATGAGAGATGTGCTTATAAGACTTGAGGTGTTATTGTCTTAGAGAATGATAGCTTGAATGAATATGTGCCCCATTTATTTTTAATTTTTAGATCCGAGATCTTAGTTAACTCTTCTCGTTTACGTTTTGACTCATGGGCTATTTCTCACCTTGTGTACCACCAATGCCTCAAGCTCAATTTCTTTCAAAAGAGGGTTTTGAATAAAATGTGTACTTGAAACATAGGTGAATCACTACATGATTTACATATTTAAAATTCATGCCCCATTTGTAAAATAGGCCCACCATATCTTAGCATTTTTTTTCTTTAAAAAAAAAATTATTTGTGCTGATGTTAAAATTGAACCATGGCATTTAGAGCCCTATAGACACATCATGAATATATGTTAGGGTCATACTTTCTATGTATTGACTTATCCTTTAACAAAGTGCACTTTACTTATAATTGGGTAGATCTAAGTTGGGTTTAATGTATCAATAGGTATGTGAAGTTTACCTTACAAGTGGTATCATTGAAGACATGAAGATTGAACCAAAAAACAAGTGAAGAAAAGATGATTTAGTGAAGCTCGACACTAGTCTCGACGCTAGCTCGACACTAGTATCTATCGAGACTTAATGAAGGATTCTCGACACAAGATCGAAACCTTTCAATCTATCCAGCTCGGCAATTTCATAATTCTTAGATCTAAATTTCGGCCCACGATAACTTGAATTGCTAGTGTTTCTTTCACTAAACCTCTAGACCATATAAAAGTTTTATTTTAAAGTCATCAAAGACACAGAGACTCAATCAGAGAACTTATACACTCTGTAAGAAGCTATTGCGTTTTTGTGTGCTTTAGGGTTTTGTAACCAAATTCTTTTAGATCTTCAATGTGCTTTGGAGTGAAGAACTTTGCATCCAACAACAATTAATCAGTTGTATAGAGTTAGTAACGTATTGGGAACCGTGCAATGGAAGTAAAAGTCCCTACAAGATCAAGTCCAATTAGAGATTGGAGTAAAAGTTCAACTGTAAGTTGTTATTTTGGGATAGTCCAGGATAGTGGTAAGATTTCTTATACTTGTAACTGCATGTTCTTGATTAGTGGATTTTTGGGTAAGGAGTGGTGACATGAAATTTACCTGGTGGGGTTTTTGCATTGCATGATATTTTCCCCATTCGTCAACAAATTACAGTGTCAATTTAATTTCTGTTGCACTTAGTTTATTTGGTGATTTGTTAGTGCCTCCATGATTTACATGTAATTTAACTTAATTAATCAACTTGAGCAATTGAATTAATTAATCGAGGTCAATCAATAACCCAACAATATGAGTCACTAAAGAGGCTTGATTGGATATGAGAACAGCTTAGTAAAAACAAAATTTTTTATCTAAGCTAACAACTTGCTTGACTAAGTTTCCATCTGTTAAAAGATCAAATTGTGATGCTTTGAAGAAAATGAAAGGAAATAAAGAAGAAACAGCAATGTCGTTTAATGATGTTGGGCAAATGACAGAGTTAAGCTTAATACCAAAAATAGTTACAGAGTTTGACCACGTGTCCTAATGTAATTAGTTCTAGTTTGTTAGTGATGGTAGTTAGTTAGAATTTTTGGCACCATTTCTTTTTCCTCTTTTGCCTTGCTCTGCGTTGGTGTATAATACCAAACTTGAAAATTTGTCTAATACCAAACTTGCTGGTAATAATAGATCTATTTATGTTCCTCTTAAGCCTAAAGATGAGAAAGTTTATATTCCTCCTTTTTAGAGGAATCAGAAACGAAAGGCTTATTTTGCTAGGTTAGACAAAGGTAAAAGTTTTGATATAGATGCTGAAGTTTTTAAACCTGTGTCTAAACCTACTACTAAATTGTAGAAGAAATATGTTTTTGTGCCTACTTGCCACCTTTGTGGTGTTGTTGGTCACATTAGACCAAATTATTGTTTGTTGAGGCAAGAACCAAAGCCTATGACCAGAAACCTCTCTAAGAATACTGATGTTCCTAAATTTGTTCTTGTTTGTCACTTTTGTGGTGTCTGTGGTCACATTCATCCTAACTATCATAAATTGAAATTTAAACAATCTGTGTTTTTAGGGGTCTAAACAAACAAACAATTTGTGATGATATATCTTCTACTACAAGTCCAGATAAATCGTTTTATATACTTTTGAAAAATTTAAGCTTGTTGGCTTGTGAAAGGAAATTGTAAGATTTAGGTCTCTCTTAGAAGAAGTGTGCAATCCCTTAAATACACTTTGTTTCTCAAGGTTTTTCATCTACAAAGCCAAAGACGCGTGTTGTATGGTGGAGAAAAGATTTTCTAAGATGAGTGTTGTTTACTTGTCCCTGATTTAGTCCTTTCAATTATTTGTGGACATGTTTTCTTTCAGTTTTTGGTTGTTTTATTTCTTAGGTTATTTTTTTATTCAAAAACAAAATCCAAAAACATTGAAAATTTTCAAAAAGACAAAAATATTTTATTCTGTGTTTTGTTTTATTTTTCTTGAGGATTACATGAATTATAATGTCTCCCTCTTGACTTAGAACGTGCTTGACATTGTGGGAAAATGTAGAAAGTGTGTGTTCCTTAACTAAGTGCATGAGATATCTCTAATTTTGTATGATTATGTACTAGTTTGTACATGTAATCATGGGTTAAGTAAGAAATTAATATTTCTTATTTGTGTATCCTTTATGGCTTAGTTGAGCACTGTTTTTGAATTACATGTTGTCAAGAATTGCTTTTGCATTTTGTTTATTTAGTATCAGGTGTACTTTTTGGTTGTGATCAAAATAAAAATTTGAAAATCCAAAAATTATTTTTTTGTATGCACATCACTTAGTGTGTGATTAAGTTTGGCCAATGAAATTTGCATTCATGACTGTGTACCTTGCTTAGATTTGATGAGCTACTTTTTGCACTTTGCTAGTTTGTGCTATTTAGTACTTAATTGTGTGAGTTATTTAGAGTCTTTAAACAAATGATCTTGATTTTGATGTCACACTCTTTTGATTGTAAGGACTAGAAAATCCTAGAAGAAAGGCATAAGTAATCATCTCACCACTATTACTCGCCAATCATGAACATCTGTGCACAAATCATAAAAGCTATGCTCGGTAAGGTGTAACACTTGTATAACAAGATAAAACGAGGTGTTATTTTTTATAAATAAATAAAATTGAATTCAGGGTATTTTCTTTTCTACCTCCTATATGCCCATGCATGATATTTTTTATTGTGCTAAAAAAAAAAAAAAAAATCAGAGTGCTTTTACATGATTGCAAGCTTGTTTTCTAGGAGATATGAGAGTTATATGATGTAATTCTTTAGGTTATAATCACTTTCAAACCAATGTGATTGATGATGTAGAAAATTTGTTTGATTACTATCTACAATTCACCTTTTCTGTACTTTGTACACTTACTAGTTGCACACACTACATGCAAATTGATGCTAAATACTATATATAAGATTGTGTATGTTGTCTAATCTAGCTATCTTTGATTGCATATGAATTGATATGTAAATGCAAATTTTTGTTTTGGTTGGGAATTTTGAATAAAAATGAGATTTTCACGTTTTAGAAGTTTAAATTTTGTGATTTTAACGTCTTGATTGGTTTTGATATTTTCATCTAAGTGGTATCATGTTTTTAAAACTTTGCTGGATCATGTTCATATACATTGTGTCTTAAAAACTACTTTTTAAGTTGTTTTTCTGCATAAAATTTCCAAATTTTTAAGTTTTAAAATTTTTCACTGCTTTGACCGATCGAAGTTTTCCCTTAACTGATCGAAATTATGAGCTTTTGAGTTCAAAACTCTTTGCCTGACTCAATCGATGCTTGATCGATGTTCGACCGATCAAAATTGGAAAATTTTCAGTTTTTAGTTTCTTGACCGATTAGTGTTTTCATGCATCGTTTGTGATAGGTTCACATGCATTACACATATAGATTAGGACATGCATTACATTGTTTCCTTTATCTATCCTGCATTTTTGCAGTCATATCTCTCATAGATTGGTTTCATAAGCAACACGCATACACTTTGCTAAATTGGATACTCAGCTTGATTTAAAAATTAATTGATTAAGTTTTGAGCTCTGTAGATTTTAGTATATGCTATTTTTCTTAATGTGTGAACTGCTAAAAATTGGAAATATGTTTTTGAAATTTATGGTGGATAATAAATGTGCAAATATTTTCTCTACTTTTGAGTATGATTTGAATTCAAATTACCTTGATACATGAAAACACATTGCATGTGGAATTTTTATATCATTGAGATCTATATTGTATTTTGTATAATCTTAATTGATTGTGCCTGAAGTGTTTGCATGCATTTGTTTATGGATCACATAGTGTCAAGATTGCATATATTGAAAGAGAGAATATTTGTATTCATGTGCATCCTTACTTTTTTTTTGTTTTTTAAAGTTTGGTATGTGCTTATTTATTTTTCCTACCTCCTACATTTTTCCCAAAGCTATTTTTCCCAAAACTTGTTTTGTTTTTCCTATTTTTATAGGGGGAGAAAGCGAGTTTTAAAACCTGTGCTATTCATAAGGAGAGTTATTGCTCTTCATAGGGGGAGTTGCCTTTATTTTCTATAGAACTTAATTCTTTTGTGTTGCCTTTATTTTCATAGGAGGAGTTGCCTTTATTTTCTATAGAGTTTAATTCTCTATTTTCTCTTGACTTCTGTTGCATATTTGTTATTTATCTATCTTTATTTCCACACATGCATTGATGTGCTCTTTTGAGTGTTTCAAGAAAGACAAATACATTTCAATCAAGATCTTTTGCCTCGTCTAGCAACTTTTAGGTTTGAAGTCTTAGATTGAAATTTGTGATGTATTTGAGCATTTTATTGTAATTGAGTTGTTCTTGTATTTGAGCATTTCATTATGTATGTAAGTTTTGTCATGAATTGCCAAAGGGGGAGATTGTTAGATTCTAAAAGTTTAGAATAATTAGAAAATCATGAACACAAACTTGTCTAGATATAGATCTTAGAGTCTATAGAATATATTAGACAATGCTCAAGTTGATACAAGTTAAGTTTCAAGAACATACAAGTTGCAGGTTCAAGAAAACAAAACTTGCCAGGCTTGACCGATCGAGAAGACAGTTTGATCTATCGAACTGTGTTTCCGCAAATTTTAATTTCAGCCCATCAACCTATTAAGCCTATTAAGTGATTAGGGTTTCAAATCTATTTCACTAAGTATTTAGAGGAAACTCTAAGGCACGTTTTGAAGAGACTTTAAAGCTTCTCTTTTGAGATCTAAAAGGTGTTGTGCCTTTTCCACTAAAAGGCACTACCGAAAATCATTCTCATACCATTAGAACCGGTAGATCTAAAGTTGCTGCTACAAGATCAACTATTGATGATGATCAAAAGTTTTGAGTGAGATCTCAAAGTCACAAACGTGGGTGTTTGTGCTCAACAAATTTAGATAGAAGAGTCCGTAAATTCGGAGCTGCGTGTGGTCATATAAGTAAGTATTACAAGAGGTAGCTTTAAATTTAGGGAAAAATCTACAGTAAAACTTCCTTTCTATATAGTGAATTTGTTGCCTTGAGGATTATTTAGATTAAATTCTCCTCATGTTTTTTATCTTAAAACTGAACAGTTTTATTGGTTTTCTTAGGTTATCATATCACATGTCTTCTTTATTATTCCTCTATATGTGATATAATTGTTTGTGTTTAACCTAAATCTGCATAATAAATCTAAGTAACAACTTGATTAATTAATTAGATTAAACAATCTAAGTTTTCAGGGGGTCTAAATACACTAACAAGAAGATCATTGACAAATTATAGTGTGTTTTTGGGTGATTCTTTGGTGTCATGTAGATCAAATAAGCAAGGAGTAGTGTCTAGATCATCAACTAAGGCAGAATACATGGCCATGGCTACTGTGGCATGTGAAATAACTCGCGTACTGCAATTGATCAAAGATTTGAAGATTGATCATCCTAAAACTACTATGCTCTTTTGTGATAACCAGGCTACTCTACACATTGCAGCAAACCCTGTCTTTCACAAAGAACTAAGCACGTTGAAGTGGATTGCCATCTAGTGAAAGATAAAATTTTAGAGGGTGCTATCAAGACCTTTCATGTTGCCAGCAATTCACAAGTTGCAGATATTTTCACCAAAGCTTTGGGAGTTCCAACTTTTACAAGATTAGTAGGGAAATTGGGTTTAATAGATATTTTCGTTCCAAAGCCTTTGAAGCCCTCAAGTTCTTGTTTATCATTGCAAGTCTCAGAACCTGAGGTTCAGGACTTGAGGGGGAGTGTTAAGAGATCAAATCTTGATGCTTTGAAGAAAAGGAAAGGAAATAAAGAAGAAACGGCAATGTTGTTTAATGATAATGGGCAAACGACAGAGTTAAACTTAACGAAGTCACAAGATCAACACGTGCAGAAGCTAATACTAGAAATAGTTAAAGAGTTTGACCACGTATCCTGATGTAATTGGTTCGGGTTTATTTGTGATAGTAGTTAGTTAGAATTTTTGGCGCCATTTCTGTTTCCTCTTTTGCCTTGCTCTACGTAGGTGTATGTATAGCAGAGTGGGAGATATTTATTTTTGTACTCTTTCTCATTTTTCTTTCAATTTAATAAGAAGAATCCCATTCTATTTAGAGAGCTTGCTTTTTAACACCATCAAAAGGTTCTGTGATAACAAAATTTAAAAGTCTATTAAGCTCGCCTGATAGCAAAATTCCCGCTGTTTGCAGGTTGTACTCTTCATCTAACTTGGTCGTCTTTGACTCAATGTAATTACAATCGAAAGGAATTTCGAATACATGGAAATTTACTATTAAAAATTTGACTCGAGAATTAACGAACAGTAAATCATCCTAACAAGGACTATACTAAGTTTTATCATAGTTTCTTTTATGTATCCTTAAAGAAAATCCAATCCTCAGATTCTCTCCTCTTCTCTCCCATCAAAATAAGCATAAATCCTTTCGTTCTTTTTGGTTTTTTTTTACTGCATCTTGATCCCTTCTCTATTCTTTCCTTCCAAACAATCACACGTACGGTTACGTGTGTAAAGTGCTTTGGCATATTGATGCCCCTCTATAAATAACGCAAACTACCAATGGTTTTGCATAAAGAGGATTTCGACAAACCAAAATCTGAAGTCATGGGATCCAAGTCTAGCGAGGGATTCGGTATGTTCTTTTTCCCTCTTGGCTCTTGGCTCTTGAAGGTTCTTTGACACTGTTATTTTGTATCTTATTTATTTTATTTCAATGTTCATAAAAATAGATATATGCATTCTAATATCCTTTACTTGCTAGCGGACATTCAACTAGTTTGAAAAAGAAAACCCTTCAAACACCTCTCATATATTTTTTTTTATTGAATGTGAATTTTAAAAATCTAACCTTTAGATTGCATTTTCTTTATGTTTTTAGTATGCATATCAAATTTTGTTCAAATCGGATTTTATTTCAAAAACTTGAAATTTAAGCATTTGATTGTTGACAAAATTATTGATCTTTGATTTTCTTGAAATTTTATAAGTATGAAGGACATAATAAAAACATGTAATTCAACATTTACATTTTCAAAATTCACATTCAATAAAAATATATAAGAAAAGTTTGAAGGTTTCCTTCCAACTAAAACTTTTTTCCTTTTCTAGCCTACTTCAGCTTGGAACTTTTGACAGCATAGGTCCAAAGGTAAGAAAAAAAGTCCAAATTTCCAAAACTCACCCCAAACCCATGAAACAAATGCAAAGTTCGTAGGGTTTATTTATTTTTTTTTTTTGGTGGAATTTCCTAACTCCTCTTCTAAGAGAATAATCAAATAGAATATATAACTCTTATTTCTTGAATCTTTTGCAGCGGACATCACAATGAAAGAATATATTCATATAGTACCAAACCTCAGTTATACACCTATACATTAACATAAACATTTTGCTTTTTTTAAGGGAAGCCTCATCACAGCTATAATTTAACATAATATTTTTTTAATCGAAACTTCCTTTTGAAAACAATAATTTGAAATAGAATTCTAGACAAATTACATTTTAATTATATCCTATTTTTTAGGGGTGATTTCAAATTAAACCTTACAATTTCAAAACTTTTGGACTTGAAGTTTAAGATTGTTAGAAATTAAACACTAATTTCATTAGATACAATGCAAATCCTATACTTTTAAAATCGTATCAATTTAAACCCCAAATCAACCCAAAAATCAAATTGATATAAATTTAAATCCCAGAATTTAATTTGAAACAAAAGAAACTATAACCTTTAATTTGTAACAATCTTAATTACTAGGAAGCATGAACACAAACATGGACACGGGTATGGATACAAGTATGACACAATAATCCAAACAATTTCTGAAAAATTATAACATGACACATCAGGTATATATGACTCGAGTACAACACCAATACGACATGAGTACGATACATCAAATGAAGTGTCTATGCTTTCTAAATCTTAAACCCTCAATGTTATTAATTTTTTAAAATTATTTTCTCTAAACTTGTATATGTTAAGATGGGTTTATTAGTGGAAACTTGTTAAACGGATTAAAAAAGGTCTCTGGAAAAGTTTAATGCACTAGTGTGATAGGGAAAAGTTTTAGTTTTATCACCGTATTTGGATGGATTCATTGTGCTTTCAAGGCTCTTTTTTGTTTAGTGCCTTGATTTCCCCCCCTATTGTATGCATAGTTACACCAATTATCTATTAGCAAAAAAAATAGCTACATTTTTTATTATAGAATATATAACTAAAATTAAAAGTTTAGATTTCCAAAAGTTACACTTAGCCCCCTCTCAAAAATTAAGTTAATTCAAAAAGAGAGAAAAAAAAAATTAATGGCAAATAACCCACACGTATGGCATCCCTCCATGCAATAGAAAAAAAAAAAGGTTAATAAATACCTAAAATAAAATGTTTCTATCATAATATAGATGTCAACCTCTTTAAAAAGTGTTGTCAACTTCAACCTATGGCTAATACGACAAAAGATTTTATCAGTTAAACTAACTAAAACTCACTACTTTTGTTATATTTTGTTAATAATTCTAAAGTACTAAACATTCAATCTTCTTTTTCACATGTATATATAAAAAATTTTCTTTTGATACTTTGTCCCCCAATATTTTCTAGATTGTATCTAAATATTCCTAATGTTTTGCAGCAATCACAAGAACAGCAAGACATTTTCGTCCAACTCATTTCTTACTTAAAATACAATCATACTCTTTATTGTGCGAGACTGGGGTGGAAAAATACGAGTCTGGTGTTTTTGAAGCTGGGGGGCACAAATGGTGGACTCTAATGCTTTACTCTCAATATTTTTTGTTCAATTAAAAATTTAAAATACAAATGTTTGCCTCATCATCATCTACTCAATCTTCTTTTGCAGGAGGTTGTCTCTCTATCCAAAAGGAAACAAGAAAATGAATGGGACTGATCACATCTCCCTTTATTTGTCAATAGTTGATACAGAAAAGTATTCTCTTGGTTGGGAGGTTTATGCCACCTTCAAATTGTTCGTGTTTGATCAGATACGGGACAAGTTCTTGACCATTCAAGGTTTGATCGTTCATGATTTATATATATACATAACTTGCTCATGTACAATATTACTATTTTTATAATTTTATTTTCAAGATAAACAAGGGTCATGTTAATGAGTTCTTCAGCCCTCAAGGGATTATAAGTTTTTTTTATTATAATTGATCAATTGTTTTTGGGGAGTCACACGCATTAGTTAGTTAGAGAAGTATTTGTATATTTGATTTTGTTGCTTTCCAATGCAATGGGGCTCATTAATTCTCTCCTTAACCTATGCGCAAATACACCGGTTAAAAAAAGCCTAAAAACAATTTTACTATTATAATAAATTTTATAACCATTTTCATAATTGGTTCATGTTAACGGGTATTCTTAGGATAATTGTTAATAAACCATATTAAGAAAGTTTTTTAACACCGCTTTAATGGAAAATATAAAAAACTGTTAGAAAAATTAATTACTTCATCATTTTGCCACAAAATGATTCTAAAAATAATTCCTAAACCAATGCCCTTAGGATATTTGTTAACATTTTCCTTCATAATTTTTTGAAGTGATAAATTGTGATTAGTGTAACATTACTTACACGTGTACCACCATTGACATCACATTTATTGTACATGAATCACAAAATGACACCACAACAATTGGAAAAATTGTTGGGAAATTTGTTATACTTATTAATAGACTTATGGTTTGTTATATATCTTGTAGATGCTGAAGGGACGATTAGAAGATTCCATGACATTAAGATGGAATGGGGCTTTGACAAATTTCTCCCTCTTGATTCTTTCAATGATCTTCCTAATGGATACCTTGTCAATGATTGTTGTGTATTTGGTGCTGAGGTTTTTGTTCATGAACGTAGTGCCAAACGAGACTATTTGTCCATGATAAAAGAACCTTCTAACCGAATTATGACTTGGAAGATTGAAAACTATTCAACACAACAAGATAAAGTACCCATTTATTCCCGCATATACGTTGTTGGAGATTTAAAATGGTATTGTTTATTTATTTTTATTTTTTTATACCATAGTATTCATTCCCGATGATTACTCTTTTTTTTTTTTTTTTTTTTTTTTGGAGAAAAAACCCTATGATTACTCTTAATCATTAGACCAAGTCACCAATTTGGTGTATGCGGGTTTGAACTCCTAATCTCCTATTAGACGATAAGAAACTTTTTTAATTAAACTGCCAAAAAACTTACTGCACTTTTATTGTCATAAAAACGAAAGCTACCATTGCAAAATTTATCAAATATTATTTCTAACTCTTTTGATTGAATCTAGGAAACTACTGGTTTATCCCAAGGGAATTCATGACGGAGCTAACAAAGCCATTTCCGTCTTCCTCTACTCAGTTGATTGTGTTACACCAGACCTCAAAATTTTTGCAGAATTCAAGCTGCGGATAAAGGACCAAATCAACCATAAACATGCAGAAGAAAAAGGTAAATGAATTATTTTTACATTTTTATCTTCTTCTTCTTTCTCTTGGGGAGAGAGAAGGGGGGGGGGGGGGGGGGGGGGGGTTTGTCACTGCGTGTGTACTATATATGCTTTTTGTTCTCTTTTATTTGCTTTCCTCTAGTTTAAGCTTTTTTTAACAAATTTCTTACAGCTAAATACTGGTTCTCTGCCGCATTTAGCGACTGGGGTTTTTCGCAACTTTTGCTTCGAAAAGATCTTGAAGATACATCCAAGGGGTTTCTTGTTGATGATACCTTGATTGTAGAAGCAGAAATTATGGTTATGTCTATTGCAAAGTAGTTCTCGATATTTATCTCGGAGTTGCACTTGGGAAGACTAGAGAAGTATGATTGTCGCAGTTGTAAAGATGTCAATGTTAAGATACTTCAAATTTACAATGGTTATTTTAGAAGCGCATACTGTATATATATATTATGAATGATCAATTTAATACACTCTATCTACAGTATTAAGGAAAAAAAAGCAGCATTATCATTCTAGTCCCTATTGAGTGTGAATGTATAGGTTAGAGTTCAATTGGTCTCTACTATAATTCTTTTACGATATTACATATTACACTGTTTAACAAATTTTTAAACCCAATATTCCATTGTACTCACTTTTGGAATATATCGTTGGGTTTACTTTATGCCTAGATTTATTTTTTCTATATATATATATATATATATACATTGTTTTGGCCCTTTTGGGTGGGGCTTAAATCTATTCATAAATAGAGGTTTGAAAAAATAAAAATTTCAAGGATATATATGTCCAATTGTCCGTGCCCTATATTTTTCTTTTACGGATTACTTCAAAAAAAAAAAAAAAAACAAAAACCCAAAGCAAACCATATTTATTTATTTTTATAATAAGTCGATGTATTCTATAATTATTAACATAGAATGTTCGGGTTGGGTTTGGGTTCGGATTCAAAGCTCTTGCCTTTTGGGTTGGTTTCGGATCTCATCCAACCCGCTCAACCTAGAATTTAATTTAATTTTTTCTTCTATTTTTTTTTATAAAAATTTTATTTTGCTTTTTTACGAATATGTTAAAAAAATAAAATAAAATAAGGGAGGGGGCTAAAGTCATACCAAGTACTGAACGGCAATGTAAACGAATTTTATGTTGTGAACTCCTCAATGAGGTTGCTGCAATCTACTGAAGCAATCAAAAAAGATTATCCCGATGAAGTCTGATTGCACTTGTGACTTGACTGCTCTTATTCATGGTATATATCTCATTAAAATTATTTTGTTCTATTCTAGCCAAGGGCGGAGCTACACTTAGCAATGGGGCCATGGCCCCCCAAAATTTTTTAAAAACTTCATAATAATGTATGCATAGTTTGCAATTATTTAAAATATTAGATCTTAAAATCGATATTTGACCCCTCCAAAAAATAAGAGCTGGCCTGTAAAAAAGAATTGAACAACTAATTGTTGGGTTCCAAAAAATAATTGATAAGAACAACAAACTATCCATGTTGTAACAGAAATAATTGTTAATTTCAAATTTTTAGTTTTTTCCTCTCTTAATTGGGAGTTTTGGTTGTTGAGTTCAAAAAGTAATTTTTTAATAAAATAAAATTTCTCTTAGAGTTATCTTATTTTATTTGGGACTAAGTCTTTTTCTTGTTTTTGTTAAGTTTCAAATTGTTTGTCAATACTTAATTAGTTAGTCACAAAACATTAAATTAAAATAAAAAATAAAAAATAAAAAATAAAAAACTACACTGGGGATATGTGACATTAGGGAGCGACAATACTTAAAAAGCAATTTTCTATTGTTAAGTTTCCAATTATTTTTTAGTGCTTTATTTAGACTAAAGATGTTGAATGAAAAAAAAAATAGAGGATAATTTTATGTTAATGGGTAAAAATGTAGCTGTGTAAATGTATTTATGTATGAATATGTAATTCCCCCCCCCCCCCCCTCCCAAAACTAAAATTCCTAGCTACGTCCCTGATTCTAGCTAGAAATTATAAACAAGGAACATGATATTATCCTTTTATTAAAAAATAAAAAAATAAATTCATATTATAGATTTCCCTCTTATTTCGTTTTTCAATTCTACACCTTGACCAAATCTCATAATTAATTTAAGACCCAAACATCTTTTATGCTTTCCATATATTTTTTCAATTTTTTTTTTTTTTTTTTCAAATCAAGTTTGAATTTACACCTTAAAAACAAATCTCTTGGCATTAATGATCCAAGTTTAATACACTAAAATCTGTATTAAACTTGAATTAGGAAACATGCAATTAACCCACCAATCAAAGCTAATTTGATTTCCTTACACATATGATCGAATTCAAGGAATTATCTTCCCTAATTTAACAAACTATTATGGAAATGGCAGAATATTAAGAATAAGAACCTAAATAACAGCACATAAAGTACTATACCTAAATTTTGTCCTTATGAAAAATACTTACCAAGACTAAAAGATTTCCATTTAGAAACACCATTAGTCAAGTGGTACTGTAGTACACATAGAAATGTAATAACACCCTTTAAAAATTATTTTTTCAACTAATTTACGAATTTATTTGAAAAGAAAATCGTCTAACTATATTATTAATTAATTTTCAAAAAATATTATTTTAATATTACTATTTATGATCGAACACATTTATTCCAGTATCCAAGATTAAAATTTATGATCCAACACAGTTATTAATTAAGTACCGAAACGTGCAGTAAATTTCGCCAAAAGCTTCACTTATATATAGACATGGCAAAACGGGTCATAATTTTTCTGACCCGACCCGGCCCGAAAAATACCCGACCCGAACCCGATTTTTTTGACCCGAAGCAAAAACGGGTTGACCCGTGACCCCACCCGTGTTTTGTGCGGGTCAACCCGACCCGACCCGCGACCCGACCCGAACCCGAACCATTTTTTTAAAACTTTTTTTTTTGGTAAAAAAAAATAGTGAAATTAAGACAATATTGGTTTAATTGTTTATTGTGAGCTTTAAGGAAACAATTGATACATTTACATAACTGCATGCAAATTAATTGAAAAATAAATGGTTGAGCATTCTGTAACGAGTAAAGATTTTTAGATATCAAATAGCAAAGTACATGCCAAGATAATCTGGTTACAGTAAAGCTAAAAACAGATTTAAAATTGTAGATATGTGTGAGACACATTCACGAGTGTGAAAATAGTAAAGCCAAAGTATCAAATTAGCATAACTTATGAATGCTTAGATCTATTTTTTAAAAATTTATGTTCAAAATAAACGGCTTTTCAAAATAAATTATGATATTTCCTAGAGTGTGTGCTGCTTAACAAAATAAACGACCATTCCCCGCACACCCTGATCTCGGACAATGGCCTCCAGTTTGACAGCAAAGCCTTTAGAGAATACTGCAATGAGCTGGGAATTATCAATCGATACTCCACACCGGCCTACCTACAGGGTAATGGACAGGCGGAAGCCATCAACAAAACCATAGTGAATGGACTGAAAAAGAGGTTGGACGACGCGAAGGGGAGGTGGGTTGAAGAGTTAGCCCACGTCTTGTGGACATACCGCACCACGCCTCGTAGGTCCACGGGAGAAACCCCCTTTTCATTGACCTACGGAGCCGAGGCTGTCATCCCACTGGAGATAAACTTCCCAACACAGAGGACTACTGCCTTCGATCCCATTGCTAATAACAGCCTTCCGGAAAAAAGCTTGGATCTCCTCGAAGAAAAAAGGGAAAGGGCAGTGGTCCACCTAGCATACTATCAGTAAAAGCTCAAACAGGGCTACGACGCCAAGGTAAAGTCAAGGCCATCGGCACCCGGGGATCTAGTGCTGAGGAAGGTCCTGGGCACCGCGAGGAACCCTGTATGGGGAAAGCTTGGACCAAACTGGGAAGGCCTATACCGTATCACTTCCGTAGCCGGCATAGGGGCATACTTTTTGGAAGATTTGGATGAACATGTAGTACCACGCCCGTGGAATGTAAATAACTTGAAAAGGTACTGTTATTAATGAAAGACACCATTCTTGATGCCATATTACTATGCAGCTACTTGGGATAAGTGTTAAACAAAACCCAAGTCCTGCATGGCTTCTCGGACCACAGACTTAAGGGAAATTAACCACGAAGCGATTTTCAATAAGTGTTAAACAGAACCCAAGTCCTGCATGGCTCCTCGGATCACAGACTTGGGGAAAATTAACCACGAAGCGATTTTCAATAAGCATTAAACAGAACCCAAGTCCTGCATGGCTCCTCGGACCACAGACTTGGGGGAAATTAACCACGAAGTGATTTTCAATAAGTGTTAAACAGAACCCAAGCCCTGCATGACTTCTTGGACCACAGACTTGGGGGAAATTAACCACGAAGCGATTTTCAATAAGTGTTAAACAGAACCCAAGTCCTGCATGACTCCTCGGACCACAGACTTGGGGGAAATTAACCACGAAGCGATTTTCAATAAGTGTTAAACAGAACCCAAGTCCTGCATGACTCTTCGGACCACAGACTTGGGAGAAATTAAACACGAAGCGATTTTCAATAAGCGTTAAACAGAACCCAAGTCCTGCATGGCTCATCGGACCACAGACTTGGGGGAAATTAACCACGAAGCAATTTTCAAAAACAGAACCCAAGCCCTGCATGGCTCCTCGGACCACAGACTTGGGGGAAATTAACCACGAAGCGATTTTCAATAAGTGTTAAACAGAACCCAAGTCCTGCCTGGCTCCTCGGACCACAGACTTGGGGGAAATTAACCACGAAGCGATTTTCAATAAGTTTTAAACAAAACCCAAGTCCTGCATGGCTCCTCGAACCACAGACTTGGGGGAAATTAACCACGAAGTGATTTTCAATAAGCGTTAAACAGAACCCAAGTCCTGCATGGCTCCTCGGACCACAGACTTGGGGGAAATTAACCACGAAGCGATTTTCAATAAATGTTAAACAGAACCCAAGTCTTGCATGGCTCCTCAGACCACAGACTTGGGGGAAATTAACCATGAAGCGATTTTCAATAAGCATTAAACAGAACCCAAGTCCTGCATGGCTCCTCGGACCACAGATTTGAGGGAAATTAACCACGAAGCGATTTTCACTAGGTGTTAAACAGAACCCAAGTCCTGTATGGCTCCTCGGACCACAGACTTGGGAGAAATTAACCACGAAGCAATTCTCACTAGGTGTTAAACAGAACCCAAGTCCTGCATGGCTCCTCGGACCACAGACTTGGAGGAAATTAATCCCCCAGCAACTCTCACTGAGCGCTAAACATAACCCAAGCCCTGTCTGGTTCCTCCAAACGCGGACTTGGGGGAAATTAGCCTTGCAGCAATTCTATCTAAATTATTGACTATCATTCTTTACACATACATTCATGCTTGGTTTTCAGCAGTTAATGACAGAATAGACATCCATTTATGATAAAAACAGAAGAGAAAGTAAAGCAACAAGAATAAAAGGAAACGACACATTTCATTAAAATCCCCAAAAGTGATCCTTTTACAACCATTAAATAGAACAAAATATAAAAAGTCTAACAAGAAAGATCCTACACTACTTTCCTAAATCCGATCCCTGAGCAGGCCCGGGTTGGTCGTCTGCTGGCTGTGGCCTCGGAACAGTCTCCTTAGCCTGTGCAACAACCTCCCTGATTGAAAGACTGTCCTCGGGCAACTTGTCCTTTACGGCTGGCTGCGCATCCTCAGCTTCAGGCATAGCGGAGTCCGAGGCTAAAGCCTTCATTGGGAGAGGGTCTTCAGTCGCGACCTCGTCAGGGATCTCACGAACGTCCTCAGGAAAAAAGATATTCTCAGTTTTCCTAAGATCGGAGTCCGCTGGGACTGCCGCCCGGTCCAAGGCTACACCCCAAGACTGGGTGATGTATTCTCTGCATACAGTAGCCACCTCCTCGGCCAGCCTGGCCTCAGTATCCTTGACCCCGCGATTATAAGAGGCTGCCACTGCCTTCTCGGCCGCCTCCCTGGCCAGACGGGCCTCCCCTTTAACCTTTGCAAGCTCGGCCTTGAGATCTGAAACCGTCTGCTTCTCTGTCCCAAGATTTCCCTCGGACTGGCGGAGTTGTAGGTGCAGATCCTCAGCCTGCTTAATGGCATTTTTAAGGCCGGCCTCCGCGCTCGCCCGGCCCTTCTTGGCCTCCTTTACTTCATGGCTCAGGCTATCGTTTTCCTTCTTGAGGTCGCCAGTAGTCCTTTCAGGAATGTGACGGGACTGAGCCTCATTATGAAGGTCCTTACGTGCCTTTTTGGCCCACTCCTCAGCAACGAAGATTTGCTGAGTGACCTGCACCAGAAAAATAAAAGCTTAATCAAAGAGAATGGTGAATAAATGGATGCGTAACAAGAGAACGAGATAGTAAAAGTTTTCACTTACCATTGCCATGTCCCTCTTTAGCGACATGAAGAGCTTTAGTTGCTGAGTGTCCCGGAGCCCCTTCATGTCGCGAGGCAAAAGAAGAGGCTACTGCAGGGCCTCAGCCAAGAATGACGCCTCCCGACGTTGGGACTCCCACATGGTTGCATCCCAAGAAATTGGAGCGCCATCCAGTTCAAGCCGCGGCGACCATATTCGTTGTTCCCTCCGAATAGCCGCCTCGTCTCGGTTGTCAATGGACTTGGTCCTCTTCTCTTTGGGCTCCTTGGTCTCTTTGACCTTCTTCTGGGGTTTGGCTTTTTCTTGGCCAACCTCACCCTCCTCCAAGTCCCCCACAGGCCTTTTCCGCCTTAAATTGGGCATAGGCTACAGTGCCGCATCCGACGTGGGAGGAGGAGGAGGAGGAACCTTGGAGGTCGGCTGCTCCTTCGGGGCATCCTTGAAGGACTTCCCTTTGTTCCTATTGGCAAGGAGGCCCCTAAGGCCAGACCTTTGTCTCAGGTCCATTCCTTCTTCTTCAAGCTCTTGGCTGGTACCGACTTGTGCGGTTACTAAACCAAGGTCAAGGGCTGTCGAGGCACGGTCTAGATCTGAATCAGAATCCAAGAGCTCTACTATCTTGGCCGACACCTCTCCCTCCTCGGCGAAGCGAAACTGGTCTATCTGATCCTCCAAAGATGAGTGCGAGGAACCGGCTTCTTCCGCTGGGATAACTACTGCGGGAAAGGCACGCTGAGCAGGCAGCTGGACGGGAGGTAAATCTCTCGAAGCAAGAAAGCCTGGAATGGAGACGTCGATCCGTGCCAATCGCGGACTACCTACTCTGATTGCTTGGCCGGGCTCCACTAGAGCACGAGTAAGGGGCACGTAATCCAAAATCAGAGGCGCAGATCGCAATTGCCCGTCTTCACTCACGTAAATCTCAGACCTCAGAAGGAAATTGAGTGCCTGGACATTGACCAAACTAAGCCGAGGAGTCGTATGCTTCTTGTCTGCAAGGTCCGAAGAGAGGGTTATGTTAGTCCGAGGAGGCAAACAAGTAAAGTCAGAATCGAAACAATATAAGAAAAAGGGGGAAAGATCAAAACTAAGATCCTTTCCAAGGGATCTAACTCTATAGTGTCCCACCTGGTTCTCCTGCCTTGACTGGGCAGTGAAGACTGTCGTGCCACCGTCCGGAGACGATCAAAAGGTCGTCCTTCAAGCCTTTGTTGGACTTGGGAAGGCAGGATATCAAACTCACCTCATCGGACCTGGACTTCAAGTAATATGAGTCGCCGAGGCTGTGCAGTTCATATAGATGAACCACGTCATGCCATGTAAGGCCGAGGTTCATCTGATTGTTCAAGACCTCTATGCACCCCAGGATCAGGAACATATTCGCGACGCATTGGTGAGGGGCCAACCTATGACCACGCAAATAATCCCTAGTTGACAGTTCAAAAAACGTGTACAAAACACCTTTGAACGTTTAGACCCCCAAAATACAATTTAACCAATACAAGCAATATGTCAAACAACTAGTGTGCGGAAACTTAACACATGCTATAATATGAAATTGGTTATAAACTATCTAAGCCATAACAAAATAAAATCCACAGCAAATAAATAAAAGGCAAAGATAGAGAGGAAGGAAGATGCAAACACAAAGACAACACGCGATGTGTTATCGAAGAGGAAACCGAAGTCCTCGGCGAAAAACCTCTCCGCCGCCCTCCAAGCAGTAATCAATCCACTAGAAAATACAGTTGGGATACAAGGACAGCAATAGACCCTCCAAGCCTAATCTACCCAGTGCACCTAAGCCCTTCAAGCTTCTTGCTCCAACGAGGTTGCGCCGAACCTTTTTCTTTTCTAGCTTCCCGGATTCCGCTACTAGACCGTAGCATCAACCAATGAAGATTGGCTCCTTCCTAACTGCTTCCCAGAAATCCAAACGACTGTCTCACAGTGATGATGATGATGAGAACCAGGTTTGGTATAATGCCTCTCAAGGATTTGACAATGGAGAGGAAGAGAGTTGAGGAATTTGAAGAGACTCTAAGGTAGAGATTGTGGGTGAAACAATCTGGTTTTTCTTTAGGGTTTCTCTCTCAAAATTCTCTCTGGAAGCTCTCTTTCAATCGTGGGTAAAAGAGGTATTTATACTGGAGTGGGAGAGGAATGTGAAACGTCAGGTTTTACAAAACAGGGGTGGCTCGCGGCTTGACCAAGTCGCGAGATCCAGTCGCGAGTTAACCGTATGGCCAGTTGTCCTGTTTTGTCCTGTAGTGCTCCAGCTAGCATGACTGTTCATCTTCCAGCATGCTTGGCACGTGTGCAGCTTCTGGCGGCTTGCAGCCGCGAGTCCACCCGCGAGTCCCAGCCGCGAGTCTCTGTTTTCTTGCACACTCTTGAGCAAACTTCACTCTATCTCACTCACTACCCTTACAACAAACCCACCTAAATACAGGGTTACTAAATGCTGAATTACAAGCAAATTTGGCACGGAATAAAGCCAATTAGATGGTTGAATAAATTCAACCTTACACTAGTTATCCTCCCCATAAGGATGGTCATTCCTGCTTCCACAAAGGCTATCACTAGAATGGCGACCTGCCCCGTTCTCCTCTTGATTATGACCTCCTCCAGAGAACAATACTCTAGACCTACGTCCGGCGGAATACGGTATTTGGCCCTGAAGCCCTCCATACCAGCCGGGGAATTTACCAATTTGTCAAGTTTACCCATCCCCCTAATCCTAGGTGACGCGAAGACGATTTATTTAAAGGAAAATGCCGGAAAGAGACAATGGAAAAGGAATGTACACTTACGGGTGAGGAATTTGCAGGAAATCTTCAAGGGGACGACGGCGAAGGCTTGAATGCTTTAAAAGGGAGAGTGCGAGAGTGCTCTGAGTGCTTGTCCAAAAATGAGAAGGAAATGCCTTTTGAAAATCTTATGTATCCAGGAGAAGTCGGACAGACATACTCCCGCCTAGGGAAACAGAAATGATCCCAACCGTTGATCTAGCGTCCAACCGTCGGATCAAAATATATAAAACCACTAAAAGCAATAATTAGCGCTGCATGGGTCATCAATCAACCCCGTCATTAATGAGGCACGTGAGAAGCATACGTCCGCGCAAGTGAAGCATGGACCCACAGTAGATAATCCTATGAATGTCAAAATCCCGCCCTTCCTCCCCGGACAAGAAAGAAGGAGCCGGAATTTTGAAGGGCTATTGTAGGGGTGAAATTCCCAAAATCAACAGTGGGCCTGGGGACCCACACGAAGCCTAATCATGACCCAACGGGGAATAAGGGCCCAAATGACTTCTGGCCCAACCCTATTGAGCCTGGTTCGTTCTAAAAGACGTCCAAGGAGGAATGCCTCCTCAGACACTCAAATATGGGCCCAATATGCGTCCCCCCCACAGTGAAGAACCCATCCAGGCGAACATGGGTAGGAGGGTGAGCCTCACGCAGCAAGAAAGAGGAAAATGTAAGACATCAGGGAGAAGCCACAACTGCCGCATTAAATGCAAGAAAACTACCTTTTCAGCCGCATTAATGTGGAGAAGACAGGTGAACAGTGCTACATTGGCCAGTGCAACTCACAGAAGGATAAGGGAGATGTCCGATGGGACAGGTACTCAAGTGAAGGTCCAAATAGCTAACAAGTGTAAGGTCCTTATCAATTCAAGGAGGCTATATAAGAGAAGGAGGTCCCCATGAAAAGGGGATCGGAGAATAAGGAAAAAAGAGAGAGAAAAAGGTGAAAGAACTCCGTAGTCTGTAAACAGAGCGAGAGGTGCACTTATACGTCTCCTCGGACCAATATCCCATTAAACATAAATGGAATATTCTCACGTTCAACATGCTGCATGGCGTACGTCTAACTAACGTTCACTTCGTCTAATCCTAGCTCTGTAACCCACTCTCTACAAATTCATTGTCTGGGGACTTTTGGGCCAAAACCACTTACTTGCTAGGCCTGGGCCCCAAAAACCGCCCCTACAATAGAGATTTAAGTATAAAGTAAGAAATATATACTTCTATTTAACACAAAAAATGAAGGTTATTTTTGTGTTTATATCTTTCCAAAAAATATTTATTATTCAAGTCTGTGTTATAATGTACATATATAAATTTTATGGGTGTATCTCTCTCTCTATATATATATATTATGGTATCTTTATTCATTTAAGAAAAATTTAATTAAAGTCATCAAGCTTGTTCAGAGGTTAGGGATCATAGTATATATAACAGGGGGATAAACTATGATATGTCTATATCTCCATATATTATAGTAGGATTATTTAACAATTGAGACCATACGTTTTTAATTAATCTATAAAACATAATATAGACAATTTTCAATCTTCAGTTATTTCAGTGATTTAAAAATCCATATGTGAAAAAAAGTGATAATATTTGAAATTAAAAAATAACATTATTTTTTTTGTAATAAAAAATTTTGAACTTAAAGAGTTTAGACATTTCACGTAGTTATCGTTCACATAAGAGATTCATGTTTCATTGCATTATTTTAAATTTTATTAAGGCATCTAGTTTTATTTAAAAATAGATAACCCTATCAATCTCAATAGCATGCCTCCATTTTATATTTTAACAAGTGCATAACCTCATGCATACGCTGAGTACATTTAAAAATAATTATGATTACATATATATATATATATATATATATGAGTTCAAATTAAACTTGATGTAAGAATTGCAACTCACACATTTTTTAAGCCATGTATTTCTAAAATATGTAATGATTTCTCAATATAATAATAATAATAATAATAATAATAATTTAGAATCTAATTAGATCTAGACTCTTTGGTTTTTGCACTCAATAATTTACTTGTCACAAAAATTTAAAATTAGATTGGACACATGGTGTAAAATTAAACTCTAATTAAAATTCAATTTAGAATTTAATTGAATTTAGACTTTTTGATTTTTACACCTAATAATTAACTTAACATAAATTTAAAAATTAGATGAGACACGTGGTGTAAAATTAAACTCCAATTTGAATTTTGACTATTTGATTTTTGCATCTAATAATTAACTTCACACACAAATTTAAAATTAGATAAGACGTGTGATGCAAAATTAGACTCCAATTTAGAATTTAATTGAATTTTCTCTCAGATTTAGCTATTAATATATACTAGTGTGTAACCTCGTGCATATGCACGAATACATTTAAAAACAATTACAATTACATATATATAATTTAGAATCTAATTAGATCTAGACTCTTCTGTTTTTGCATTCAATAATTTACTTGTCACAAAAATTTAAAAATTAGATGGAATACATGCGCAAAATTGAACTCCAATTAAAATTTAATTTATAATCTAATTGAATTTAGACGTTTTAATTTTTGCACTTAATAATTCACTTGAAATACAAATTTAAAAATTAGATGAAACACGTGGCGCAAAATTAGACTTCAGTTTAGAATTTAATTGGATTTTCTCTTAGTTTTGACTATATATATATATATATATATGCGTAAGTGTTTGTAAGTTACATTGTATAATTTTGATTATTAATCAAGTTGGCCGGTACAACCGCCATAGTTATCCATTATTTTGTGGTTATACATTACTTTGAAGTATGTTATCTCTAACAAACATTATTTTGTTTTACATCTATTTTCTGATAGCACTTCCACTCCCATATGTTGCATTTTTCATCTACTACTTCATATCAGTTTTTTCATACTGTTCTTTCTTTTGGTGGTAGGCTGAGCCTCCCGTTCATTCAAACTGTTCATTATTTTGTGATTATTTGTTTAAGCTAATCCTTTGCTTCCCAGTTATCTTCTTCTTCTTGTCTTTGTTTCTTTCCCCACAATTTGTTACAGATGTGTATTAAACCAGGTCCCGTGAGAGAAATGTTATCCGATAAGTCTAGGTAGAAGTCCAGTTCTGTGTGAGTTTTGCTACCCGATGAGTCTGCAGTTAGAGTGAACAGAGCCTGAGAAACAAGCCCCGTTAGCCGTTAGCCAGGAGAGCGTTAGGCGTTTGAGGGAACGTGTAAGGGAAAGTTCACATAAGCAGCAGCGATAAGTAGTAGCAAAAGCACAGAAGGCATCCGGAAACAGCCATAAGTGGTAACAGCTCATAGGAAGGTAGACATACATTCCCTGTTTCAGATCTAAGGTTAGATCCAGAAATTGGAAGATAAAGGTAGTCTAGGTTGTAATTGATTTCTTAGGCTTATAATCCAGAATGATAAATAGGATGTTTAGAAGGAGTGACTCTTCCACTTCCATTAGATCTAGCAGTACAAATCCTCCTGATATTCCACAAGAAGATGGAACAATCAACTCAGAGTCGTACCAGCTTTCAGATCTAGATCAGAAGTTAGGAGATTGGAACATACCCAAGGTTCCCACAACCCAGGTCTATAAGTCATCATCATGGTCCTTGAAAAAGTCTTTCAGAACGGACTACCATGTTAGGACTATAGAACAAGTTTACAGCATTAACAAGGAATATGAAACCTGTTATTTGTTGTCCCCTGCAGCCGTGAAAGCTCACAGGGAAAAGGATCATAAATTCCTCCATATAGGACTTGTCCAAGTTGGAGTAAAACCATTGATCAGAGAAGGTTTGAACAACTCGATCCTTATGGCGCTTAGAGACACCCGTCTTATCAGATTTAGAGACAGTCTCCTAGGAACCATAGAATCCAGTTTGAGTAATGGTCCAGTTCACTTTGACTGTTACCCAAACCTCACAGTTGCACTTGACGACCCTCACATCTTGAAGGTCCTCACTCTCAACATTAAAACCCATGGAAACCTTGTGTTACATGGCACCAGACAGATTGCTCTTATATACAGGGTGTATTATAAGTGCATGAGAACCAACATGTCCATCCAAGCATTCGATAAGAGAAAGCCAGGAGAAACTACTCTTATCCAAACCTCGGATGTTAGATCCACTGTTCAGGTACCGAAAACCCTGAAATGGTCTGAAATAACATTCCCAGCACAATGGACTTTAGAAAATGAGAATTATCCTTTACAGGTTCAGAACCCTGTTAGGAGTCCAGATCTAGATGTCATCCAGCAGCTAGCCGATGGAATGGTTAGACTAAGCTTTGATCAGTCTAGGTTTAGGTCACCTTTAGAATATGATGAACCCAGATCTCCCATAGATCTTCATCATAGGTCTAGATCCATAGATCTACGCCAACCCTTTAGGCAGCCAACTATCCTTCTGAAAGATAGACCTGCATCCCAGTATAGTAGTTCGTCTAGAACACGAGCTCCTACCTCTAGAAGAGACTTAGGTCCACAGTTTCAAGGTGTCAAAGACCACTCTCAGGTTAGTACCCCTTGTTACACAGCCAAGCAAGACTCAGTTGCTGATCAGGAAGAAGACAGCAGCAGTCAAGACAGTCTTAGACCACCCTCACCATCAGGATCTGACTTTAAAAATCCTATTCAGCAGGAAACTGAATACGATCATCAGCTCCTAGTGTTGACAAAGGAGTTCATCCCTGATATGGACATGCTTGAAAAGGAATTTAATTCTGAACAGAACAGAGTTAAAAGAGAAGCCTATCGAGCCAACCATACCAGAGAACAAAAGGTTGAAGTTTTGGAAAAATGGAAGTTATTCATGAAAGAGGTAAAAGCAGATTATCCTTTCTTTGAATACTTTGAGAAACATTTCAATTGGCATAAAAAGAACTGTGTCAAAACCAAACTTCAAAGAAAAACCATTCCACCAGCTAAGGTTAGACATTCAACACAGAAAGTAGAGAAATGGAAGTGGAAGAGTCACTCCTTCTAAACATCCTATTTATCATTCTGGATTAGAAGCCTAAGAAATCAATTACAACCTAGACTACCTTTATCTTCCAATTTCTGGATCTATCCTTAGATTTGGAACAGGGAGTGTATATCTACCTTCCTATGATATGCTACCACTTATGGCTGTTTCCGGATGCCTTCTGTGTCTTTTGCTGCCACTGACCTCCGCTGTACCTAGCTATTGGTGTATACGAACCTTCCCTTACACGTTCCCTCAAACGCCTAACGCTCTCCTGGCTCACGGCTAACGGGGCTTGTTTCGGTTCAACTCCACAGAATTTCCCAGAGCCCCTACAGGACGCACTAAGATATTTCAGTTCCAGATTCCAGGTTGATAAGCATTCTTCCCAGTTCCCAGCCATCTTGCACATGACAATACAGTACAAGATCCACTGGATATGCATGTGGAATTATGCAATCAACCAGAACTTACTCGATAGGGAGTTCTTTACAAAATGGTGGGATAAATTCAGGCCTACTGATGCTATCTCCAATTTGTATAAGGATTTTCCCCCTCCAGTACAGAAACCTATAACTCATTGCACAAGATCACAGTCAAGCCTGGATTCCGTACAGATCTCCGGAAAATCCAGTAGAGAACTAAAGGATCTTGCCCAACAACTACTCCTTCAATCTGCACAGTTAGAGTCAGTAGAAAAGAACTCTCCTGCCTCTTCAGAAGCCTCGTGCAGCCGTGTCCCAATTGACCCATTTTAGGATTCACAAGATCCTTACGATGGTTATAATTTGGACAGTGATTGATTTCCAGACGCTCCAGAACAGCTTCAGGAATCCAGACAATTCAAGAATTACCTTTGCAAAGAACCGGTTACTATTCAGAACAGTACCCGCAGGCAAACAAAACACTATTCACTACATAGTCCAGAACACTATGCAGAGTTACTATTTGGAAAAGCAAGGGGACAAGATACTGTTCATAAACAGTGACCAATTACTGTTCACTCCAACAGTACCCCAGACAGAATCATTGAGTTACTATTTGCTTTCGGTGGAAAAGAATCTACCCTCAGTAAAAGCAAATTACTCTCCGTGATTTCAGCAGTCTCCTGATCTTATCCAAGGCTCTCCTCAGCTATAAAAGAGACCTTTGGCCTCAGTCTTCAGCAGGCTTAATTCTTAGGAATACCTCAGAAGCTTAGTTTCACATTGTACTCAAAATACTTTGTAAAACCAGCATGGCTCTCTTCTCTTCTCCCCCAGTTTACACTTGTACTAGAACTACACTTGTAACCTATTTTCACTTCCGCACTGAGTCTGCCCATATATATATATATATATATATATAAAACATATAAACTTGAATTGTTTTTAGTTATACAAAAAAAGGGCTCATTAATATAAAATCATTCAAAAATTATATATTTTATAGTTTATTTATATTGGACTGCTCGTATTTTACTAAATTAACTCATTTGACACAAAAATTTAAAAACTAAAATTAGATGAAACACATGGCACAAAATTAAACTCTAATTGAAATCTAATTTTTACATTGAATTAACTCACTTGGCATAAATATTTAAAAACTTAGATTAGATGGGATACTTGGTATAAAATTAAACTCTAATTTAATTCTAATTTGAAATCTAATTGGATTTTCTATCAGTTTTATCTATTATTATATATATAGATTAATATATGACCCATGCATAAAAAATGGTCAGTTGTAGTGGTTCTATTGATGTTAACTTAGATTATTAAACATAGTTATTGTTATTGTTATTTATTTATTTATTATTATCTGGCTGTCAATATGTTGGCAGCCTAAACAACCCTCTAAAAAAAGACAAAAAATGGTTATTAGTTGCTTAAACCATTTGAGACTCATCTGGATTTCAATTTTTTTTTTTACCATGAAAAATATTATACACATTTGCCATGAAGTTAAACCAAATTCACTTACAATCAGTAAGTAAAAAAATATAAACAAAAATTTTGAAATATGAAATTAGTTGACTACATGTAGACCATCTGGTGAGTAAAAATGAGCTTTAATAATCACCTACAAAACAAATTCAATTATCATCAAATATTTTCAAGCATATTATAGTGAACCTCTGTTGTGCTAACCGTGGTATTTTTGTTTCAACCAAAGTTCAGTATACCAAAACCATAATAGATGATGCACATGCACTCTATCAAATATTATACAATCTCATTAGAGAACTTATTCAAATCTTGCACATAGGCCATGTGACAAATCCATTAACAAAAGTCATAAATTTTAATAACCTAGTCTGAATCTACCAATTTTTAAGATTACCTTTTCAATATTTAGATATCATAAAACACATAAAATAGTTCTTGACAATGTAATAAACCACATAAAATAGTTATAGACAACGTCATAAGCCAAATAAGCTAAACTAAAAATTCCAAATAATGTCTTCTTTTTTTCCTGAACGTCATGAGCTTTCTCTTTGTGTCCTATCCCAAGTGACTTTTGGGCATTTGGGATATCTTCTGGATCTACAATGCTACAATTCATGTAAATTACATTAATGATTAAAATTTGGCTAGCCCAATTGCAATTATCAATTAGGTAATGGAAGGTTAAAATGTCAAAATTAAAGTGGAATACAATTGAAAAGTTTATTATTGGGCTCCTTTGGTGCAATTAGAATTTCCCAACGTGCTGCCTAAATTGCCTATTGTGATGTTGTTCCTTAAATTCACTTCTTAAGATTTAGCCATGTGGCTACTTAATTAAAAAATACACTTCCTTCCCATGAGAAAACTTAATTAAAAAATACACTTCCTTCCCATGAGAAAAAATCAACATGATAGAAAACTTAGGTACAGTAACTTAGATGTTGTTCCTTAAATTCACTTCTTAAATTCACTTCTTGCTCTATATATATATATATATATATATATATGCTATTGGTCCTTATCTCCAAAAATGCCATAGGCCAGCAGAATTCCTTGGTAACATATCAAACAATAACTTTAGTGCAAACTGCAAACCCATGCCCAAACATATTAAAAAAAATTATTGACAGAACCTCTATATGCCCGTATACATACTGCAACTACCATTACCTATATGTAATGCAGCAAATAAAATATATACAAATGAAAAGCAAAAAATCAGACGTTGCAAAAAGAACTTCAAAAACCCAAAAAATAAATAAATAAAAAATCCCCTTTTCTCTTCTCTATTTTCTCAACAACCACCAACCGGACTTCAACCAATGGAAGAAAGCTGAAATTCAAACAAAAAAATATAAATGCTCAAATTTTCTCATTCTATTTTATAAGCAAAAGAAAACTCCTCGGCAACCAAACAAAACTTAACCAAATGAAAAAAGAGAAGAATAATACAAAGAAAAAGAGTACCTTCCATGGTCGTAAACCCAACCGTTAAATAAAGAAAATGAAGGCAAGAGAAATAGAGAGAGGGAATACCTTTAATGGCTGTCAAATCTGAGCTAAAATGGGTTTCAGATAAATTCAATCGTGCCCTTCTTTTCTTCATCACTCAACCACCTTTAAAACCAATCAACCCAAAATAACAAAAGCTAAATCATATTTAATATCATTTTTTGTTGTTTAATAATACCTCTACCGGTAGTGTTTCAGGCAGTATATAATGGTGGCGGGAGGCTGGGCTGAAGGTAGGTGATGGTCTGACATGGTGGTGGCCCTCAAATCTCTCTCTGCCTTATGGACCTTTTCTCTCCCTCATAGTGCCCTTTACGACTCTCTCCCCTTTCTCATCCAATTTTTTATTTGATAATTTGTCATGCAGGGCTGAGTCGGCACCAAGATCAGAGCTTGCTGGATGGAGAAGATCTGTGCTTGAGGAGACCAAAAAGGAGTGAGAGATCTCTATTCTCTCAGGGGAAGCCAAGAAAATACTGCTGTGCAAGGTGGATATGAGATTACTATCCTTATCCTTAAACTCCCCCTTCTCTTGCGAGGAACCCAATTGGACCACTCTTGCCAAAAATGATAAAATCCCAAGCACAACACTCACATCGATTGTTCCTTCTGTTTTGATGCCCTCTGATAGTCTGATAACTCAGGTTTGGTCTGTTTGGAGAGAGAGATGATCAGAGAAAGGAGATGAAGTGATGGAGAGAGTGGAGAAAGTAAAGAGAGAATTTGGTGGCTTCTTTCTTGGCGTAAATGTGACCCTATTTCCATTTTGGGACTAATAGAAATATCGTATACGATAAACAGAATGCCTATTGGCACACTGAGCGTCTACAAAAACATTAAAATAATAATAAAAATTTTTAATCAACATTTAAATAATGTCACGTTAGTATTTTAAATATTAAAAAAAAAAAAAACAATGTTAGAAAAACAATTAAAAAAATTCTAAACCTATGATTTTTAAAATAAAATAAAATAATTTTTTTTTTCTTTTCTTTTCTTTTCTTTTTCAGAATAACATATTCATGTATATTTTTTGTATTCTTTCCTAGAGCATGACTGTTCATATTTATGTTCTTCATGTTCTTAGAAAATTAATCATTTTTTCTTTTCTTTGGTCTGTCTTTCTTGTACTTTCTTTAAAGCCAAACACATCAAAACTCAGATCAATAACAATTAAATAAAATAACATTTAATTAAGCACTTTCTTGGCAACCAAACAAATGTCAATCTCAAGATCTAAACATTTTATTCTCCTAATTGGTAATCAGGAAAATCCCCTTTTCACAAACCCAAAAAATTCCCATTCACAAACCCAAAATATCCGTTCTTAACACATATGGCAAAGGAGTTTTTCAAAATTTTCAAAAATCCAAAAGAAATAAAATAAACCCAAGATCGACTTCAGATCGTCTAGAATTCAATCCCAAGATAGAGAGAGTGAGATGAGAAAGTGATAAGGAGAGGAAAATGTGGGCCTTTAGATCTACTTGGAAACCCACACCACACACAATACACAACCAAAAAACCGACCCACCACCTGTGAACCTTGCCGATCCCACTACCTATAACACATTCTTCCTCCTCATGAAGTGAAGCTATAGGGTTGAGTTGTGGAACCCATTGCCTTGGAGGATCTTACCAACTTGATAGTTGTGGTGGCGGCAACGAATGAAGGAAATGAACTTTGGGATCGGCCATGGGAGCTACTGAACTAGGGTGAAGAGATGTTGAAGAGTGAGAGGGAGGAAGTTTGATATTAGAGAGGAGGAGGAAGTTTGAGATTAGAGAGGGTTAGGTCATTTGAAATTAGAGAGAGAGTGAAAGAAAATCTGTTCATAATTTTTTAAAATATTTTTTCAATTTTTAAAATTGAGAAATTTAAAAAGGAGAAGGTTTTCATTTTAGAATCATTTTAAATGCTGACATTGACTTTTCACCGACATTTTAAATGCTAGTATTTGGCTATTTTTACCGACATTTTCTTACCATGATTTTTTTTTTTTTTTTTTTTTTTTGTGAATCACGAATGAAGATACCTTCTGTTGATTCTTGCCTCTCTCCAATCAAAATAAACATTAATTCTTCTTCTAACTTGCATATGGATACCTTCTTTATTATTTTCTTTCAACAAATCATGCATACTGTTTATGTACACTGTTTGCCAACAAACAACTCATTTAGAACTTAAACATTTATATTTACATATTTAGAACCTAACAGCCTTAATATAAAAGCAAAAGTCCTATGTATGCAGGACATGTAAAGTACATTAGGCCTAACCCCGTTGGGCCTATGGGGTTGTTTGGGTACAATTAAGGGGAAGGTGAGATGGTTTGTGTTAGCGGTTTGACACATTACTTTTTGAGTGATTCATCATGTGTTTTAGCCATTATTATATTTTCCGTATTTTATTATTGGACCATTACACAATTGCACATTAAATACATAGCATCTTAGCATTTTGTTAGGATACCCAATATAAAATTTAATGAAAGTTGACTGAAGGATATAAACTAAAACATTTTCAAAATTTTAGAGATGAAAAATGCTTTATAAAGTTTGGAGACAAAAAACAAACTTTTTGCAAAAAGTGTATTCTCAAAACAAAAGTAGCATTGACACAGAGATCAGTGGTTTTCAAGAGAATGAACAGCTTTTACAAAAAGAAAGCCAAGAAATTGACAAACTTCGTCAAGAACCTTCACTTGATTGGAGTGGTCTGATTAAAGCATTTTATAATTAACTTTTCACGCTTTGTTTTCAGCTTATCACTCTTATAACTATTTTCTTAATTACTATTGAAAGGCCTCTACTACTATTATTCTTAAAATATTAGTTGGCTTGTATAATAAGTTTTACTACCAAGGATCTCTTATGTTGTGGATCCATTTTATTCATACTTGGCTTGTAATATCTCAAATATACTCCATATTTATCAATTTAAGATGTTAATTCCTGTTGATATACATAAACTTGTATGCATTTCCATTAGATACTTTACAAATCAAGTTTGGTCCTTCCAAATTAGGAGATCATTTTTCAAAATAAGGGTTTTTAGTACCACATGGAAGGATTACTTTCCATACCAAGTCCCCAGGTTTTTTAAAGAAGAAATATATCAATTTCATTAAATCAAAGAGGCCAAATTGGTCTAAACAATATAAAGAATATCTAGTGGCACATCTTCCACCCAAACAAGTAAATTGGGCGATGTGATTGTTCTTCTTACAAGAGAATGTGCTCTTGTGTTCTCTTGACAGTGAACATGGGAAAAATTAATATAAGAAAAATGAGAAACTTGAAGTTTTACATCGTGAATTAAATGCCCATGCAAAGTAAATGATGGTTTAGAGCTTCTCTTTAAAAATAATATTTGAGTCACCCTTAACAATTGCTTCTCTGACACCCATTTCTAAAGTGAACTTAACAGCTCTTCTTGCTGCCATTGCTTCAACTTGTGTTACTATAGCAGGAGGAGGGACTTGCTAAGTTAGGGATGCAATTACCAAGCCCTTAGAGTTTCAAATCACTACCCCTATCTCTATAGAATTTAAGATTTAGGGTTATGACTTCGGCCTCATCTAAATTAATTATCCAATTCAACCATCATAGCACTTTTAAAATCCATATGACCTAAGTGTTAGGAAATTATCTCAAAATCCAATGGTGACTTAAGTTGAATTTGGTTGGAGTGATTATTGGAGGGATGGAAAATGGGGGAGAGAAAATGGTATATTTGGTCGTTTGGTTGAGAGGGAAAAGAGGTGAGATTTTGGTGGGGTCAAGACTCAAGAGCACCAAAAATCAATTTTCCCATTTGAAGAGAAAACTTGAGAAATTTTGGTCTCTTTTGCTTCAGTCTTTACAATTATATTTTTATCCTCACTTACAATGTTCAACACTTCAACTGCTACATTTGTCCTTTGATTTGTTTTGTTTTCTTCTGTCCTTCTTATCGTCTTTTGCTGGATTTTTTTTTTTTTTAATTTTTTAACGTTACATTTCTATCATCATACAATAACATTCACTGCTTGTATATTCATGTTTTATGCTATTCCTTTTCAATTAGCAAAGGTCCATGATTTTTTCCCCCAACATGGAAGCACTTATTGGACGATTCCATTTAATTTTTATTAAACAAAATATAATAAATTTAATTACAAAGAAAAAAAAGTAAAATAATGTGTAATGTGTTAATTTTTTTAAGATGTCATTTTATTAATTTTAATTGATAATAAGTAATATTTAATAAGTATAAATAAATTATTTCATATATATTATGTAGTAAGGATAAAAATGTAAATTTATGTAAACTACATCTTCCATTCTCTCACTTTTCTCCTCAAGCAAATAAACTAGTTTTCATCACTCCACTTTTCCACCTCCTAACCAAACTCAAATAAGAGAAACTAAAATCTTTTATATCCTCCCACTCTTCCATCCCTCAACCAACTGGACTCTTATGACCTGTTTGGATAGAGAGGGGAAGGAGGGGGAGTGAAGGGGAGTAGAGTAGAGTTGACTAAAAATAAGCTAATTTTGTACTAAATCTACTCTACTCTACTCTACTTCCCCTCCCTCCCCCTAAATCCAAATGGACCATTAGTGTGGAAATCAAGGAAAATTTGTAGGGTTTTGATTAATGTTGCGAAGTGAAAAATAAAAAAAAATAAAAAAAAAGAAGAAGAAGAAAGAAGGTGTTGCTATAGTGTGAGCACAGTGAGAATAACAATTGTGTGTTGAACACAAAGAAAAGCAAGAGGTTTTACTAACAGTTTTAGTTGATTTTCTTAATTCACACAATACTAGGTTGGGACCCAACAAATGGTTATTGAACTTATATTCCTCTAACTATTTGAGCAACCCTCTCATTCGTGGCTATTTTACAGTAACCATCCTTCCATTCGCTCCCGGTAACTCCCTTGTTTAACGAGTGAACTCTAAAATGACGAGAGATGTGCTTATAAGACTTGAGGTGTTATTGTCTTAGAGAATGATAGCTTGAATGAATATGTGCCCCATTTATTTTTAATTTTTAGATCCGAGATCTTAGTTAACTCTTCTTGTTTACGTTTTGACTCATGGACTATTCTCACCTTGTGTACCACCAATGCCTCAAGCTCAATTTCTTTCAAAAGAGGGTTTTGAATAAAATGTGTACTTGAAACGTAGGTGAATCACTACATGATTTACATATTTAAAATTCATGCCCCATTTGTAAAATAGGCCCACCATATCTTAGCATTTTTTTCTTTTAAAAAAAATTATTTGTGCTGATGTTAAAATTGAACCATGGCATTTAGAGCCCTATAGACACATCATGAATATATGTTAGGGTCATACTTTCTATGTATTGACTTATCCTTTAACAAAGTGTACTTTACTTATAATTGGGTAGATCTAAGTTGGGTTTAATGTATCAATAGGTATGTGAAGTTTACCTTACAAGTGGCATCATTGAAGACATGAAGATTGAACCAAAAAACAAGCGAAGAAAAGATGATTTAGTGAAGCTCGACACTAGCTCGACACTAGTATCTATCGAGACTTAATGAAGGATTCTCGACACAAGATCGAAACCTTTCAATCTATCGAGCTCGGCAATTTCATAACTCTTAGATCTGAATTTCGGCCCACAATAACTTGAATTGCTAGTGTTTCTTTCACTAAACCTCTAGACCATATTAAAGTTTTATTTTAAAGTCATCAAAGACACAGAGACTCAATTAGAGAACTCATACACTCTGTGAGAAGCTATTGCGTTTTTGTGTGCTTTAGGGTTTTGTAACCAAATTCTTTTAGATCTTCAATGTGCTTTGGAGTGAAGAACTTTGCATCCAACAACAATTAATCAGTTGTACAGAGTTAGTAACGTATTGGGAACCATGCAATGGAAGTAAAAGTCCCACAAGATCAAGTCCAATTAGAGATTGGAGTAAAAGTTCAACTGTAGGTTGTTATTTTGGGATAGTCCAGGATAGTGGTAAGATTCCTTATACTTGTAATTGCATGTTCTTGATTAGTGGATTTTTGGGTCGGGAGTGGTGACATGAAATTTACCTGGTGGGGTTTTTGCATTGCATGATATTTTCCCCATTCATCAACAAATCACAGTGTCAATTTAATTTCTGTTGCACTTAGTTTATTTGGTGATTTGTTGGTGCCTCCATGATTTATATGTAATTTAACTTAATTAATCAATTTGAGCAATTGAATTAATTAATCGAGGTCAATCTATAACCCAACAATATGAGTCACTAAAGAGGCTTGATTGGATATGAGAACAGCTTAGTAAAAACAAAATTTTTTATCTAAGCTAATAACTTGCTTGACTGAGTTTCCATCTGTTAAAAGATCAAATTTTGACACTTTGAAGAAAATGAAAGGAAATAAAGAAGAAACAGCAATGTCGTTTAATGATGCTGGGCAAATGACAGAGTTAAGCTTAATACCAAAAATAGTTACAAAGTTTGACCACGTGTCCTAATGTAATTAGTTCTAGTTTGTTAGTGATGGTAGTTAGTTAGAATTTTTGGCACCATTTCTTTTTCCTCTTTTGCCTTGCTCAGCATTGGTGTATAATACCAAACTTGAAAATTTGTCTAATACCAAACTTGCTGGTAATAATAGATCTATTTCTGTTCCTCTTAAGCCTAAAGATGAGAAAGTTTATATTCCTCCTTTTAAGAAGAATCAGAAACGAAAGGCTTATTTTGCTAGGTTAGACAAAGGTAAAAGTTTTGATATAGATGCGGAAGTTTTTAAACCTGTGTCTAAACCTACTACTAAATTGTAGAAGAAATATGTTTTTGTGCCTACCTACCACCTTTGTGGTGTTGTTGGTCACATTAGACCAAATTATTGTTTGTTGAGGCAAGAACCAAAGCCTATGACCAGAAACCTCTCTAGGAATACTGATGTTCCTAAATTTGTTCTTGTTTGTCACTTTTGTGGTGTCTGTGGTCACATTCATCCTAACTATCATAAATTGAAATTTAAACAATCTGTGTTTTCAAGGGTCTAAACAAACAAACAATTTGTGATGATATATCTTCTACTACAAGTCTAGATAAATTGTTTCATATACTTTTGAAAAATTTAAGCTTGTTGGCTTGTGAAAGGAAATTGTAGGATTTAGGTCTCTCTCAGAAGAAGTGTGCAATCCCTTAAATACACTTTGTTTCTCAAGGTTTTTCACCTACAAAGCCAAAGACGCGTGTTGTATGGTGGAGAAAAGATTTTCTAAGATGAGTGTTGTTTACTTGTCCCTGATTTAATCCTTTCAATTATTTGTGGACATGTTTTCTTTTAGTTTTTGGCTGTTTTATTTCTTGGGTTATTTTTTTATTCAAAAACAAAATCCAAAAACATTGAAAATTTTCAAAAAGACAAAAATATTTTATTCTGTGTTTTGTTTTATTTTTCTTGAGGATTACATGAATTATAATATCTCTCTCTTGACTTAGAACATGCTTGACATTGTGGGAAAATGTAGAAAGTGTGTGTTCCTTAACTAAGTGCATGAGATATCTCTAATTTTGTATGATTATGTACTAGTTTGTACATGTAATCATGGGTTAATTAAGAAATTAATATTTCTTATTTGTGTATCCTTTATGGCTTAGTTGAGCACTGTTTTTGAATTACATGTTGTCAAGAATTGCTTTTGCATTTTTTATTTAGCATCAGGTGTACTTTTTGGTTGTGATCAAAATAAAAATTTGAAAATCCAAAAATTATTTTTTTGCATGCACATCACTTAGTGTGTGATTAAGTTTGGCCAATGAAATTTGCATTCATGACTATGTACCTTGCTTAGATTTGATGAGCTACTTTTTGCACTTTGCTAGTTTGTGCTATTTAGTACTTAATTGTGTGAGTTGTTTATATTCTTTAAACAAACGATCTTGATTTTGATGTCACACTCTTTTGATTGTAAGGACTAGAAAATCCTAGAAGAAAGGCATAAGTAATCATCTCACCACTATTACTCGCCAATCATGAACACCTGCGCACAAATCATAAAAGCTATGCTCGGTAAGGTGTAACACTTGTACAACAAGATAAAACGAGGTGTTATTTTTTATAAATAAATAAAATTGAATTCAGGGTATTTTCTTTTCTACCTCCTATATGCCCATGCATGATATTTTTGATTGTGCTAAAAAAAAAAAAAAATCAAAGTGCTTTTACATGATTGCAAGCTTGTTTTCTAGGAGATGTGAGAGTTATATAATGTAACTCTTTAGGTTATAGTCACTTTCAAACCAATGTGATTGATGATGTAGAAAATTTGTTTGATTACTATCTACAATTCACCTTTTTTCTGTACTTTGTACACTTACTAGTTGCACACACTACGTGCAAATTGATGCTAAATACTGTATATAAGATTGTGTATGTTGTCTAATCTGGCTATCTTTAATTGCATATGAATTGATATGTAAATGCAAATTTTTGTTTTGGTTGGGAATTTTGAATAAAAATGAGATTTTGACGTTTTAGAAGTTTAAATTTTGTGATTTTAACTTCTTGATTGGTTTTGATATTTTCATCTAAGTGGTATCATGTTTTTAAAACTTTTCTGGATCATGTTCATATACATTGTGTCTTAAAAACTACTTTTTAAGTTGTTTTTCTGCATAAAATTTCCAAATTTTTAAGTTTTAAAATTTTTCACTGCTTTGACCGATCGAAGTTTTCCCTTAACTGATCGAAATTATGAGCTTTTGTGTTCAAAACTCTTTGCCTGACTCAATCGATGCTTGATCGATGTTCGACCAATCAAAATTGGAAAATTTTCAGTTTTTAGTTTCTTGACCGATCAGTGTTTTCATGCATCGTTTGTGATAGGTTCACATGCATTACACATATAGATTAGGACATGCATTACATTGTTTCCTTTATCTATCCTGCATTTTTGCAGTCATATCTCTCATAAATTGGTTTCATAAGCAACACGCATACACTTTGCTAAATTGGATACTCAGCTTGATTTAAAAATTAATTGATTAAGTTTTGAGCTCTGTAGATTTTAGTATATGCTATTTTTCTTGATGTGTGAACTGCTAAAAATTGGAAATATGTTTTTGAAAGTTATGGTGGATAATAAATGTGCAAATATTTTCTCTACTTTTGAGTATGATTTGAATTCAAATTACCTTGATACATGAAAACACATTGCATGTGGAATTTTTATATCATTGAGATCTATATTGTATTTTGTATAATCTTAATTGATTGTGCCTGAAGTGTTTGCATGCATCTGTTTATGGATCACATAATGTCAAGATTGCATATATTGAAAGAGAGAATATTTGTATTCATGTGCATCCTTACTTTTTTTTTGTTTTTTAAAGTTTGGTATGTGCTTATTTATTTTTCCTACATTTTTCCCAAAGCTATTTTTCCCAAAACTTGTTTTGTTTTTCCTATTTTTATAGGGGGAGAAAGCTAGTTTTAAAACTTGTGCTATTCATAAGGAGAGTTATTGCTCTTCATAAGGGGAGTTGCCTTTATTTTCTATAGAACTTAATTCTTTTGTGTTGCCTTTATTTTCATAGGAGGAGTTGCCTTTATTTTCTATAGAGCTTAATTCTCTATTTTCTCTTGACTTCTGTTGCATATTTGTTATTTATCTATCCTTATTTCCACACATGTGTTGATGTGCTCTTTTGAGTGTTTCAAGAAAGACAAATACATTTCGATCAAGATCTTTTGCCTCATCTAGCAACTTTTAGGTTTGAAGTCTTAGATTGAAATTTGTGATGTATTTGGGCATTTTATTGTAATTGAGTTGTTCTTGTATTTGAGCATTTCATTATGTATGTAAGTTTTGTCATGAATTGCCAAAGGGGGAGATTGTTAGATTCTAAAAGTTTAGAATAATTGGAAAATCATGAACACAAACTTGTCTAGATATAGATCTTAGAGTCTATAGAATATATTAGACAATGCTCAAGTTGATACAAGTTAAGTTTCAAGAACATACAAGTTGCAGGTTCAAGAAAACAAAACTTGCCAGGCTTGACCGATCGAGAAGACAGTTTGACCGATCGAACTGTGTTTCTGCAAATTTTAATTTCGGCCCATCAACCTATTAAGCCTATTAAGTGATTAGGGTTTCAAATCTATTTCACTAAGTATTTAGAGGAAACTCTAAGGCACGTTTTGAAGAGACTTTAAAGCTTCTCTTTTGAGATCTAAAAGGTGTTGTGCCTTTTCCAGTAAAAGGCACTACCGAAAATTATTCTCATACCATTAGAACCGGTAGATCTAAAGTTGCTGCTACAAGATCACCTATTGATAATGATCTAAAGTTTTGAGTGAGATCTCAAAGTCACAAACGTGGGTGTTTGTGCTCAACAAATTTAGATAGAAGAGTCCGTAAATTCGGAGCTGCGTGTGGTCATATAAGTAAGTATTACAAGAGGTAGCTTTAAATTTAGAGAAAAATCTACAGTAAAACTTCCTTTCTATATAGTGAATTTGTTGCCTTGAGGATTATTTAGATTAAATCCTCCTCATGTTTTTTTATCTTAAAACTGATCGATTTTATTGGTTTTCTTAGGTTATCATATCACATGTCTTCTTTATTATTCCTCTATATGACTATATGTGATATAATTGTTTGTGTTTAACCTAAATCTGCATAATAAATCTAAGTAACAACTTGGTTAATTAATTAGGTTAAACAATCTAAGTTTTCAGGGGGTCTAAATACACTAACAAGAAGATCATTGACAAATTATAGTGTGTTTTTGGGTGATTCTTTGGTGTCATGTAAATCAAATAAGCAAGGAGTAGTGTCTAGATCATCAACTGAGGCAGAATACATGGCCATGGCTACTGTGGCATGTGAAATAACTCGCGTACTGCAATTGATCAAAGATTTGAAGATTGATCATCCTAAAACTACTATGCTCTTTTGTGATAACCAGGCTACTCTACACATTGCAGCAAACCCTGTCTTTCACAAAGAACTAAGCACGTTGAAGTGGATTGCCATCTAGTGAAAGATAAAATTTTAGAGGGTGCTATCAAGACCTTTCATGTTGCCAGCAATTCACAAGTTGCAGATATTTTCACCAAAGCTTTGGGAGTTCCAACTTTTACAAGATTAGTAGGGAAATTGGGTTTAATAGATATTTTCGTTCCAAAGCCTTTGAAGCCCTCAAGTTCTTGTTTATCATTGCAAGTCTCAGAACCTGAGGTTCAGGACTTGAGGGCGAGTGTTAAGAGATCAAATCTTGATGCTTTGAAGAAAAGGAAAGGAAATAAAGAAGAAACGGCAATGTTGTTTAATGATAATGGGCAAACGACAGAGTTAAACTTAACGAAGTCACAAGATCAACACGTGCAGAAGCTAATACTAGAAATAGTTAAAAGAGTTTGACCACGTATCCTGATGTAATTGGTTCGGGTTTATTTGTGATAGTAGTTAGTTAGAATTTTTGGCGCCATTTCTGTTTCCTCTTTTGCCTTGCTCTACGTAGGTGTATGTATAGCAGAGTGGGAGATATTTATTTTTGTACTCTTTCTCATTTTTCTTTCAATTTAATAAGAAGAATCCCATTCTATTTAGAGAGCTTGCTTTTTAACACCATCAAAAGGTTCTGTGATAACAAAATTTAAAAGTCTATTAAGCTCGCCTGATAGCAAAATTCCCGCTGTTTGCAGGTTGTGCTCTTCATCTAACTTGGTCGTCTTTGACTCAATGTAATTACAATCGAAAGGAATTTCGAATACATGGAAATTTACTATTAAAAATTTGACTCGAGAATTAACGAACAGCAAATTATCCTAACAAGGACTATACTAAGTTTTATCATAGTTTCTTTTATGTATCCTTAAAGAAAATCCAATCCTCAGATTCTCTCCTGTTCTCTCCCATCAAAATAAGCATAAATCCTTTCGTTCTTTTTGGTTTTTTTTTACTGCATCTTGATCCCTTCTCTATTCTTTCCTTCCAAACAATCACACGTACGGTTACGTGTGTAAAGTGCTTTGGCATATTGATGCCCCTCTATAAATAACGCAAACTACCAATGGTTTTGCATAAAGAGGATTTCGACAAACCAAAATCTGAAGTCATGGAACCCAAGTCCAGCAACGAATTGGGTATGTTCTTTTTCCCTCTTGGCTCTTGTCTCTTGAAGGTTCTTTGACACTGATATTTTGTATCTTATTTATTTTATTTCAATGTTCATAAAAATAGATATATGTATTCTAATATCCTTTACTTTCTAGTGGACATTCAACTTGTTTGAAGAAAAAACCCTTCAAACTCCTCTTATATTTTTTTTTATTAAATGTGAATTTTAAAAATTTAACCTTTAGGTTGTATTTTCTTTATATTTTTAGTATGCATGTCAAATTTTGTTCAAATCAGATGTTATTTTTTATGTATAAATTTATACTACAAAAACTTGAAATTTAAGCATTTGATTGTTGACAAAATTATTGATCTTCGATTTTCTTGAAATTTTATAAGTATAAAGGATATAATAAAAATATGTAATTCAACCGTTAAATTTTCAAAATTCACATTCAATAAAAATATATAAGAAAAGTTTGAAGAGTTTCTCTCCAAACTAAAACTTTTTCCTTTTCTAGCCTACTTCAGCTTGGAACTTTTGACAGCATAGGTCCAAAGCTAAGAAAAAAAAATCCAAAAATTCCAAAACTCATCCCAAACCCATGAAACAAATGCATAGTTCGTAGGCTTTTTTTTTATTTTTTTATTTTTTTTATTTTTTTTATGGAATTTCCTAACTCCTCTTCTAAGAGAATAATCAAATAGAATATATAACTCTTATTTCTTGAATCTTTTGCAGCGGACATCACAATGAAAGAATATATTCATATAGTACCAAACCTCAGTTATACACCTATACATTAACATAAACATTTTGCTTTTTTTAAGGGAAGCCTCATCACAGCTATAATTTAACATAATATTTTTTTAATCGAAACTTCCTTTTGAAAACAATAATTTGAAATAGAATTCTAGACAAATTACATTTTAATTATATCCTATTTTTTAGGGGTGATTTCAAATTAAACCTTACAATTTCAAAACTTTTGGACTTGAAGTTTAAGATTGTTAGAAATTAAACACTAATTTCATTAGATACAATGCAAATCCTATACTTTTAAAATCGTATCAATTTAAACCCCAAATCAACCCAAAAATCAAATTGATATAAATTTAAATCCCAGAATTTAATTTGAAACAAAAGAAACTATAACCTTTAATTTGTAACAATCTTAATTACTAGGAAGCATGAACACAAACATAGACACGGGTACGGATACAAGTATGACACAATAATCCAAACAATTTCTGAAAAATTATAACATGACACATCAGGTATGACTCGAGTACAACACCAATACGACATGAGTACGATAAATCAAATAAAGTGTCTGTGCTTTCTAAATCTTAAATCCTCAATGTTATTAATTTTTTTAAATTATTTTCTCTAAACTTGTATATGTTAAGATGGGTTTATTAGTGGAAACTTGTTAAACGGATTAAAAAAGGTCTCTGGAAAAGTTTAATGCACTAGTGTGAAAGGGAAAAGTTTTAGTTTTATCACCGTATTTGGATGGATTCATTGTGCTTTCAAGGCTTTTTTTGTTTAGTGCCTTGATTTCCCCCCCTATTGTATGCATAGTTACACCAATTATCTATTAGCAAAAAAAATAACTACATTTTTTATTATAGAATATATAACTAAAATTAAAAGTTTAGATTTCCAAAAGTTACACTTAGCCCCCTCTCAAAAATTAAGTTAATTCAAAAAGAGAGAAAAAAAAATTAATGGCAAATAACCCACACGTATGGCATCCCTCCATGCAATAGAAAAAGAAAAGGTTAATAAATACCTAAAATAAAATGTTTCTATCATAATATAGATGTCAACCTCTTTAAAAAGTGTTGTCAACTTCAACCTATGGCTAATACGACAAAAGATTTTATCAGTTAAACTAACTAGAACTCACTACGCTTGTTATATTTTGTTAATAATTCTAAAGTACTAAACATTCAATCTTCTTTTTCACATGTATATATAAAAAAATTTCTTTTGATACTTTGTCCCCCAATATTTTCTAGATTGTATCTAAATATTCCTAATGTTTGCAGCAATCACAAGAACAGCAAGACATTTTCGTCCAACTCATTTCTTACTTAAAATACAATCATACTCTTTATTGTGCGAGACTGGGGTGGAAAAATACGAGTCTGGTGTTTTTGAAGCTGGGGGGCACAAATGGTGGACTCTAATGCTTTACTCTCAATATTTTTTGTTCAATTAAAAATTTAAAATACAAATGTTTGCCTCATCATCGTCTACTCAATCTTCTTTTGCAGGAGGTTGTCTCTCTATCCAAAAGGAAACAAGAAAATGAATGGGACTGATCACATCTCCCTTTATTTGTCAATAGTTGATACAGAAAAGTATTCTCTTGGTTGGGAGGTTTATGCCACCTTCAAATTGTTCGTGTTTGATCAGATACGGGACAAGTTCTTGACCATTCAAGGTTTGATCGTTCATATTATATATATATACATAACTTGCTCATGTACAATATTACTATTTTTATAATTTTATTTTCAAGATAAACAAGGGTCATGTTAATGAGTTCTTCAGCCCTCAAGGTATTATAAGTTTTTTTTATTATAATTGATCGATTGTTTTTGGGGAGTTACACGCATTAGTTAGTTAGAGAAGTATTTGTGTATTTGATTTTGTTGCTTTCCAATGCAATGGGGCCCATTAATTCTCTCCTTAACCTATGCGCAAATACAAATGTTAAAAAAAGCCTAAAAACAATTTTGCTATTATAATAAATTTTATAACCATCTTCATAATTGGTTCATGTTAACGGGTATTTTTAGGATAATTGTTAATAAACCATATTATGAAAGTTTTTAACACCGCTTTAATGGGAAATATAAAAAAAAACTGTCAGAAAAATTAATTACTTCATCATTTTGCCACAAAATGATTTTAAAAATAATTCCTAAACCAATGCCCTTAAGATATTCGTTAACATTTTCCTTCATAATTTGTTGAAGTGATAAATTGTGATTAGTATAACTTTACTTACACGTGTACTACCATTGACATCACATTTATTGTACATGAATCACAAAATGACACCACAACAATTGGAAAAATTGTTGGGAAATTTGTTATACTTATTAATAGACTTATGGTTTGTTATATATCTTGTAGATGCTGAAGGGACGATTAGAAGATTCCATGACATTAAGATGGAATGGGGCTTTGACAAATTTCTCCCTCTTGATTCTTTCAATGATCTTCCTAATGGATACCTTGTCAACGATTGTTGTGTATTTGGTGCTGAGGTTTTTGTTCATGAACGTAGTGCCAAACGAGACTATTTGTCCATGGTAAAAGAACCTTCTAACCGAATTATGACTTGGAAGATTGAAAACTTTTCAACACAACAAGATAAAGTACCCATTTATTCCCGCATATACGTTGTTGGAGATTTAAAATGGTATTGTCTATTTATTTTTATTTTTTTATACCATAGTATTCATTCCCGATGATTATTCTTTTTTTTTTTTTTTTTTGAGAAAAAACCCGATGATTACTCTTAATCATTAGACCAAGTCACCAATTTGGTGTACGCGGGTTTAAACTCCTAATCTCTTATTCGACGATAAGAAACTTTATCAGTTGAACTGCCTAAAGACTTACTGCACTTTTATTGTCATAAAACGAAAGCTACCATTGCTAAATTTATCAAATATTATTTCTAACTCTTTTGATTGAATCTAGGAAACTACTGGTTTATCCCAAGGGAATTCATGACGGAGCAAACAAAGCCATTTCCGTCTTCCTCTACTCAGTTGATTGTGTTACACCAGACCTCAAAATTTTTGCAGAATTCAAGCTGCGGATAAAGGACCAAATCAACCATAAACATGCAGAAGAAAAAAGTAAATGAATTATTTTTTACATTTTTATCTTCTTCTTTCTCTTGGGGAGAGAGAAGGGTGGGGGGGGGGGGGGGGGGGGGGGGGGGGGGGGGGGGGGGGGTGTTGTCACTGCGTGTGTACTATATATGCTTTTTTGTTCTCTTTTTATTTGCTTTCCTCTAGTTTAAGCTTTTTTTAACAAATTTCTTACAGCTAAATACTGGTTCTCTGCCGCATTTAGCGACTGGGGTTTTTCGCAACTTTTGCTTCGAAAAGATCTTGACGATCCATCCAAGGGGTTTCTTGTTGAAGATACCTTGATTGTAGAAGCAGAAATTATGGTTATGTCTATTGCAAACTTGCAAAGTAGTTCTCGACATTTATCTCCGAGTTGCACTTGCGAAGACTAGAGAAGTATGATTGTCGCAGTTGTAAAGATGTCAATGTTAAGATACTTTAAATTTACCATGGTTATTTTAGAAGCGCATACTGTATTTATATATTATGAATGATCAATTTAATACACTCTATCTACAGTATTAAGGAAAAAAAAAAAAAGCATTATCATTCTAGTCCCTATTGAGTGTGATGCATAGGTTAGAGTTCAATTGGTGATCTCTACTATAATTCTTTTACTATATTACATATTACACTGTTTAATAAATTTTTAAACCCAATATTCCATTGTACTCACTTTTGGAATATATCGTTGGGTTTACTTTATGCCTAGTTTTATTTTTTCTATATATATATATATATATATATATATATATTGTTTTGGCCCTTTTGGGTGGGGCTTAAATCTATTCATAAATAGAGGTTTGAAAAAATAAAAATTTCAAGGATATGTCCAATTGTCCGTGCCCTATATTTTTCTTTTACGGATTACTTCAAAAAAAAAAAAAAAAAAAAAAAAAGAAAACCCCAAAGCAAACCATATTTATTTATTTTTATAATAAGTCGATGTATTCTATAATTATTAACATAGAATGTTCGGGTTGGGTTTGGGTTCGGATTCAAACCTCTTGCCTTTTGGGTTGGTTTCGGATCTCATCCAACCCGTCCAACCTGGAATTTAATTTAATTTTTTCTTCTATTTTTTTTATAAAAATTTTATTTTGATTTTTTACGAATATGTTAAAAAAATAAAATAAAATAAGGGAGGGGGCTAAAGTCATACCAAGTATTGAACGGCAATGTAAACGAATTTTATTAGAGGTGTGCATAGGTTAGGTTGGGTCGGGTTGAGGAGATTTTTTTACCCAACCCACCATGGTGGGTCAAAAAAAAATTCAACCCAACCCAACCCAACCCATCACATAAGTCCAACCCAACCCACATGGGTCGGGTTGGGTCAGGTTGAACCCATGGATTTGACAAATTTTTTTAATTATTATTATTAAATTGAGTAAAAAAAAATATAAATATTAATATATTAAAAAAAACCTAAAGATTAGTATCAATGTAACTCCTTAAAGGCAAACAACACTAATGACTAAACAACAATAGTAATTTATTAGGATTTGTGTGAACTAGTTAGCTTTTATATAGGATAGGAAGAATTGGTTATTTAAAAAATTTATTAATTAGATAATATTATATATACATATATATTAAATTAGTATTTTTCGGAGGAACTGAGGAAATGCTGCTCTAGAGCTGATTTTTTTTTTAAAAAAATTATTAAATATATAATATATATTTATATATATATATATATTTATATTTATATATATATATATATATATAAATATAAAAGTGCCCTACAATTGATTTAAAAAAAATTATTGTAGGGGGACAATTTTTGGAGCCCAAACCCCAATCGTGTGAAGTCTCGATCCAAAAAGCCCAACACAATGAATTTAGTAGAGTATGGGTTTAAGAACTAAGGTTAGATAAGTTAGACAGAGGTTTGTATGGGATAAAGGTACACATGGACAAGAACAAAAACCATTACGTTGAAAAATCTCACAGTCCGAGGAGATTCAAAGTCTAATTTATGTATACATACCAGCAAATTAGGGTTTCTTTGCATGCCACAGTATTCTTCCCTCTTTTTTCTATCTCCCCCCTTTCTTATGGGGGTTTCTATACATTATATAGACCCTTCCGTACCATCTGGGCTTTACACTTGTTGATCATCCAAGCCTCCACTTGAGCACCCATCCCATCAGACACCTCTTTCAATCCTTTGTGAGTTGCGATGGCCAAGGCAACACTATTCAGGGGTCTTCTCCACATTAATGCGGCCAGGAAGGTAGTTGTAGTGCATTCAATGTGGTAGTGACAGCTTTTGCTGAGATATTTGTGTTTCCATCCTTTTCACGTATTTAGGGGATGGGCTTCAGTGGTTTGGAAGTATCTTTGCTCCGGATTTTCAGTGTCCAAGGAGGAATTCCTCCTCGGACCTTTTTCTTTGCCTCTTGTGATAAGGCTTAAAACCTGGATCGCTGAGCCACGTTGCCTCCTCGGACGAGCCCAAGGCCCAACTCATTATTTTGGGCCGTAGCCCCCACAATTATTAAATATAAAATATATTTTAAATATATATTAAATATAGGTGGGTCGGGTCAGGTTTGGCAGGTTTGTAATTTTATGACCCAAACCCAACCCGACCCGCTATAAAAAAATTTTTGTAACCCAACCCAACCCACCAAGCCTTAAAAACCGACCCAACCCGATGGATCGGGTTGGGTTGGGTCGGGTTTGGCAGGTCGGTGGGTTTTCTGCACACCCCTAAATTTTATGTTGTGAACTCCTCGATGAGGTTACTGCAATCTACTGAAGCAATCAAAAAAGATTATCCCGATGAAGTCTGATTGCACTTGTGACTTGATTGCTCTTATTCATGGTGTATATCTCATTACAATTATTTTGTTCTATTCTAGCCAGGGCGGAGCTGCACTTAGCAATGGGGGGCCCATGGACCCCCCAAATTTTTTTAAAAACTTCATAATAATGTATGCATAGTTTGCAATTGTTTAAAATATTAGATCTTAAAATCAATATTTGGCCCCTCCAAAAAATAAGAGTTGGCCCTGCAAAAAAGAATTGAACAACTAATTGTTGGGTTCCAAAAAATAATTGATAAGAACAACAAACTATCCACGTTGTAACAGAAATAATTGTTAATTTCAAATTTTTAATTTTTTCCTCTCTTAATTGGGAGTTTTGGTTGTTGAGTTCAAAAAGTAAGTTTTTAATAAAATAAATTTTCTCTTAGAGTTATCTTATTTTATTTGGGACTAAGTCTTTTTGTTGTTTTTGTTAAGTTTCAAATTGTTTGTCAATACTTAATTAGTTAGTCACAAAACATTAAATGAAAAAAAAAAAAAAAAAAAAAAAAAAAAAAAAAACTACACTGAGGATATGTTACATTAGGGAGCGACAATACTTAAAAAGCAATTTTCTATTGTTAAGTTTCCAATTGTTTTTTAGTGCTTTATTTAGATTAAAAATGTTGAATGAAAAAAAAATAGAGGATAATTTTATGTTAATGGGTAAAAATGTAGCTGTGCAAATGTATTTATGTATGAATATGTAATTCCCCCCCCCCCCCCCCCAAAACTAAAATTCCTAGCTATACCCCTAATTCTAGCTAGAAATTATAAACAAGGAACATGATATTATCCTTTTATTAAAAAAATAAAAAAATTTCATATTATAGATTTCCCTCTTATTTCGTTTTTCAATTCTACACCTTGACCAAATCTAATGATTAATTTAAGACCCAAACATCTTTTATGCTTTCCATATATATATATATATATATTTTTTTTTTTTTCAAATCAAGTTTTAATTTACACCTTAAAAAGAAATCTCTTGGCATTAATGATCCAAGTTTAATACACTAAAATCTGTATTAAACTTGAATTAGGAAACATGCAATTAACCCACCAATCAAAGCTAATTTGATTTCCTTACACATATGACCGAATTCAAGGAATTATCTTGCCTAATTTAACAAGCTATTAAGGAAATGGCAGAATATTAAAAGCGAGAACCTAAAGAATAGCACCTAAAGTACTATACCTAAATTTTGTCCTTATGAAAAATACTTACCGAGACTAAAAGGTTTCCATTTAGAAACACTATTAGTCAAGTGGTACTGTAGTACACATAGAAATGTAATAACACCCTTTAAAAATTAATTTTTCAACTAATTTACGAATTTATTTGAAAAGAAAATCGTCTAACTATATTATTAATTAATTTTCAAAAAATATTATTTTAATATTACTATTTATGATCGAACACATTTATTCCAGTGTCCAAAATTAAAATTTATGATCCAACACAGTTATTAATTAAGTACCGAAACGTGCAGTAAATTTCGCCAAAAGCTTCACTTATATATACGTGGAAGAGCTCAAGCAGTAAAGGTGAAAAAGAAAGCAACATAAAACAATCGCACCAACAATATACACAAAGACAAAAGACATGAAACAATCGCACCAACAATATACACAAAGACAAAAGACATGGAGAAATATTCCTTCAAGTTGGCTTTCTCAATTGCACTCTTGGTTCTTGACTTCTTGGCTCTTGTAAAAGGGACAAAATGGCCTTATGCCATTTTCACCCAAATTATATAGCCTTATGCCTCCATTTCCAAACTAATTAGGGAAATGTCCCTTTTTTGTAACTCAATTTTCTCAAAATCGAGTTAAAAAAAAAAAAAAAAAAAAAAAAAACTGAAGCCCTGTAGTGACGTTTTTAAGGACTTATAGTGACGTTTTAAGGACCTATAGTGACGTTTTGTAACTCGATTCGATTTTGAAAAAGTCAAGTTTCAAAAGAGAGACATTTCCCTAATTAGTTTGGGAAGGGGGGCATAAAGCTATATAATTTGAATGAAAAGGACATAACGCAATTTTGTCCCTTGTAAAAGTCTCTTCCTATTCGTTTTACTTATTCTTGTTTTCTTATAGCATTTCTATGTGTTTTTATATATATTTATATCCAAACTATGACTGGACATTGTCTCTTTAAGATTGATATGGCCTTATCGTTCTTACTAATATATGCAAACTGTTGGCATAATTTAATCCGTTAAGTATGTTTGCCATCTCTAATAGGAATTATATGATAGAGATTTAAGTATAAAGTAAGAAATATATACTTCTATTTAACACAAAAAATGAAGGTCATTTTTGTGTTTATATCTTTCCAAAAAATATTTATTATTCAAGTCTGTGTTATAATGTACATAAATTTTATGGGGGTTTTTTGACCCAACAATCAATTCTAACTACATCTACACACAAAGTTTCTCGTGCCGCTTAGGGTTTTTCTCTAAACTGCGTGTAGAATATCGTCCCTAACCTAGTTTAGGGTTGCTGTTCCCTTCACGTCTCCGGACTGATAGGACGGACTGTTTGACTGTGTGGTTCGCTGTGTTAGCTTCGTTGCTGGCTTATACCTTCATGGCTAGGCTGGACGACTTGTGGGCACGTTTTTCTCTTACAGAGGATGAGGAAGGGGGCGCTGATGTTCCACATCAAGAAGAAGTCGTGGTCCATCGTTTGGCAGGCAAGTTCTTCACAAAAAGAGTTATTAATGTTGATGCAGTGGCGCGCACCTTCAAGCCACTGTGGAAACTGGCTGGTGAACTGAAGATACGGGATTCTGGTGATAACGTGTTGATGTTTGAATTTGACGATATCATAGACCTTGAACAAGTGCTTGAATATGAACCATGGTCGTATGATAAAAGCTTGATAGCTTTCCAACGGGTTATAGATGTTGAACTGCTACCACAGATGGATTATAACCACGTAACGTTCTGGGTGCAGCTTCACAACTTGCCATTGAAGAACCTAACCCATGAAACCGGTGAAGCTATAGGCAATGCTATTGGGAGGGTTGTTCAGGTGGCTGATCCGGAGGACGACGGCGCGGGTGGGGAGTTCTTAAGAGTTCGGGTGACCATGGATATATCCAAGCCCCTTCCACGATGTTCGAAACTGAGATCAGATGGGAAACAAATAGGGATGGTGGCTCTCAAATACGAACGCCTTCCCAATTTCTGTTACTGGTGCGGTCGGGTTAACCATGGGGAGCGTGACTGTGAGGTTTGGTTGAGGGGGAGAGGGACGTTGCGAAGGGAAGAGCAACAATATGGTGAGTGGTTGAGGGCAGAACCGGTTCGTCAAGGCAGGAAAACAGTGGCTGTTATCTCTGGCAGAGTACGTAATCAACCGCCATGGTGGAAGAAAAATCAACCAGCTCGCAGTAAGGAAAAGCCAGTTCAAGATCGGGGTGGTGACAATGATGAAGCCCATTCTGCAATGGAGGCAGAAAACTACATGGACAATTGTGAGGTTAATAAGCGAGGTGGGTCTCGGGTTGTTTGTGATCAAGGTGAAGGGCAAAGCAGTGGTTTTTCTGGCGAACTTGGTTTGAATCTCTCCAAAGCGGACCATGAAGATGGATTGGATGAAGAGGCAGTGGGTTTACCAACCCAAGAAAAATGCTCCCCCCCATGCAGACGTAGGTCCGAAAGTCCCCCACATGAAAGCACTGTCCCTGGCAGTCCAAGAACTAGCCTAAACTCTAATAATCAAGTGTCCATCCGTACTTGGAAGAGGCTGGCTCGTGAATCAGGTAATCCAATTCCAAACTATTCTCCTATGATTGTTGACAGGAGACCTAGCATTGAAACAATAGATTTGAGGGAAGGGAAGAAAGTGTGTTTGACAGATTGTGGCTCTTTAGTCAAAGAACATTTGAAGGTGGTGGCTGGTTCCCAGCACCACCGTACTCAATGAGTTGCCTTAGCTGGAACTGTCGTGGGCTTGGGAACCCACAGACAGAAGATGAACTAGTTGCGTTGATACGTAACAAAGATCCCAAGCTGATATTCTTAATGGAAACTAAGGTTCAGAAATCAGTTTTAGATAGAATTGGTAGAAAGATTCAATACTCTAATTTGTTTGTGGTTCCTCGGCATAATTCAGGGGGTGGTTTAGCGTTGTATTGGGCTGCTGACTTTAATGTAGATGTTCAGTCTTTTTCTGAGAACCATATTGATGCTATTATTGACCATGGAGTTGATGACGCCTGGCGGTTCACAGGTTTCTATGGAGACCCTGAGACCGCCAACCGGGAAAACTCCTGGTCCATGCTCAGAACGTTGAGTAATCGTTTCACCCTTCCTTGGGTTTGTATTGGTGACTTTAATGAAATTTTATTTGCTGATGAGAAACAGGGATGGCTTATTAGACCGGAGAGACAAATGCAGGGTTTTCGAGATGCTCTTGATTTTTGCAGGTTGAAGGATCTAGGGTATAATGGCTTCCCATTCACCTGGTGCAACAGGCGACCAGGAAATCAGAATGTGTGGATTCGCCTGGATAGAGGGGTAGCCACAATTGACTGGATATTGAAATTTCCTTCCTCCAGAATTCACCATCTGGATGCTTTCCACTCTGACCACAAACCCATTCTCCTTAGTCCAGACTCAGAATTGAACCGTTTCTACAAAAAAAGGGCGCCCTTTCCGGTTTGAAGCCATGTGGTTAAGAGACAGATCCTGTGAAGAGGTGGTTCGTGATTCTTGGGGAAAGGAGATGGCCCAAGCCACTGCATGGGGGTTCAATAGCAAAATATTGGCTTGCCAGTCCAACCTCAGAGTATGGAATAAGAAGATATTTGGCCATGTTAGAAATTCTTTGAAGCAAAAAGTAGAAGATTTGAAGTTTGAAGAGGAAAATGGGGGTTACAGAAACAATCCTGGTAGAATCCAGACCTTAAGAGATGAAATTCAGAAGTTACAGGCAAAAGAGGAATGTATGTGGAAGCAAAGATCCAGAAATAGGTGGCTTAAGGAAGGGGATAGGAACACAAAGTATTTCCATTGCAGAGCCAATCAAAGAAATTGGAGAAACCTAATTACAGGATTAGAAGATGAATCTGGAGCTTGGGTTGAAGATGAGGATGGTATGGGCAAAGTGGTGGAGGGTTATTTTGAACAAATTTTCACCAGTTCAAATCCGAATGATTTCAGTAATATCCTCAGTAGTATCTAAAGGGTGGCAGGTGAGGATGATAGAAATCACGTAGAGGGGGACTTCCAAGCATGTGAGGTAAAAGAAGCTCTCAATTCAATGGCCCCCCTAACGGTTCCTGGTCCTGATGGTATGTCTCCTGTTTTCTATAAGTCCTTCTGGCATATTGTAGGTGAAGATGTGACTGCAGTGGTTCTTCGAGCCTTAAACACAGGTATTGTTCCAGAATCCTTAAATGCTACTTTCATCACTCTCATCCCTAAAATTAAAAACCCTAAGAAGGTTTCTGATTTCAGGCCCATTAGTCTATGTAATGTTATTTACAAACTTATTGCGAAAGTAGTGGCTAATCGTTTGAAAAAGTTTCTAGCTAATGCTGTGCCAGATTCTCAGAGTGCTTTCCTATCGGGTCGATTGATTTCTGATAACATTCTTGTGGCTTTTGAGACTCTCCATTATTTGAAGAGGAAGACAAAAGGAAAGATGGGATTCATGGCTCTTAAGCTGGATATGAGTAAAGCTTATGACCGAGTGGAGTGGGGTTTTTTGGAGGCCATTATGCAATATTTGGGGCTTGAAGAGAGGATGAGAAGAATTATTTTGTCATGCCTGAAGTCTGTGTCTTACTCTATTTTGCTTAATGGGCAACCGGTTGGTAGCATCAAACCTTCAAGGGGACTTCGCCAAGGTGATCCTCTATCACCATATTTGTTTCTCTTGTGTGCCATGGGGTTACAAGGTTTATTGCAAAAAGCTGAGGTCGAGGGGAGTATTAAGGGAGTGGCTATTAGTAGATATGGTCCTCGGGTTTCTCACTTATTTTTTGCAGATGATAGTGTTCTCTTTTGCCGTGCCACTGAGGCTGAATGTCAGAGAGTCCTGGTTATTCTGTCTACTTATGAGAGGGGAACGGGTCAAAAAATCAATAGAGAAAAGACTAACATTTTCTTCAGTTCTAATACCCATCATCAAACCCAATCTCGTATCCAACAACTCTTGGGAGTTCCGGCAATTATACAATATGAAAAATATTTAGGGTTGCCTGCATTAGTGGGGCGGGGGAAAAAAAGGAGTTTTATTTACCTTAAGGAGAGGGTGTGGAAAAAATTCAAGGGTGGAAGGAAAAGTTACTATCTATAGCTGGAAGGGAAGTCCTCATTAAAGCTGTCATTCAAGCCATTCCTACGTACACAATGAGTTGTTTCAAGCTCCCTAAGTGTTTGATTAAAGAGTTAGAAGTCCTCATTCGGAAATTTTGGTGGGGCTACAATGATGCCACAAAGAAGGTGCACTGGGTTAGCTGGGAGAGGTTATGTGAAACTAAAGAAGTTGGCGGTATGGGCTTCAAAGAAATTGAGAAGTTTAATGAAGCCCTCCTTGCTAAACAAGTTTGGCGCATGTTGCAAAATCCGGAGTCTCTTTGCTTCAGAGTTTTTAAGGCTCGATTTTTTCCTAATTGCTCTATTCTTGATGCCAAGGAATCCAACTCCGGCTCCTACGCATGGAAAAGCATCCTTAGTGCTAGGGATGTCATTCGAAAGGGTATGGTCTGGCGTATTAGGGATGGCCAGTCTGTCCGGATCAAAGAAGATAAGTGGTTGCCGGTGATTCCTAGTAGATTTATTCTCTCCCCCCTCCCTCCTGCCATGGCTGAAGCGAAGGTTAGCTCCCTCATCAATCCAGATTTGAGTATGTGGAAATCTGAGGAGGTAAACCAATTGTTTTTGCCCCATGAAGCTTCGTTAGTTCTGGGCATTCCACTTAGCCACAGGAAGCCTTCTAACCGTGTCTCTTGGTCTTGTACCCCATCCGGGGAGTTCAGCACAAGCAGTGCTTACAAGTTGTTGGCTGCCCCATCTTCAACGGATCGTGCCAGCTCCTCCAACCAAGATTCTCAGCGAAGTTTTTGGAAAGGGATTTGGAAGTTGCAGGTTCCCAATAAGATTAAACATTTTATTTGGAGAGTTTGTAATAATGCTTTGCCGACCAAGAGCAATCTAAAGCGAAGACATATTATAGATTCAGACTTATGTGATCTATGCAAGGATGCTACGGAAGACTCTCTTCATGCACTCTGCTTTTGCTGCCACATTGCCCCTGTTTGGCAGCCCTTCCAATGGTTCCAGACCATGATAACCCCCCCTCCCCTGAATTTTTGTGATTTAGTTAACAAATTTTTGCAGGTGCGCGATGAGCTGAGACCGGAGATGTTTGCTGCTATGACATGGTGCTTATGGAATAGACGGAATGCTCTCCATTTTGGTCGTCCAGCTCAGCCCCTCTCAAATATCAGTACCGTTGCAGGTGCTCTGCTCCAGGATTTCATGGCGAGTCAAATATCAGAGAATCCCCGCCCTCGACCGTCTGCCCAGCACCAATGGCGCCCTCCAGAACAGGGCTTTGTGAAAGTAAATTTTGATGCTGCCATGTTTAATCAAACGAACTCGGCTGGACTTGGTGTTATTGTACGTGACTGGCGTGGCGTCTCCCTTGGTGCTCTGTCAGTACACACTACAGTAGCTTCATCTGTAGCTGATATGGAGGCTCTGGCATGTCTTAGGGCAGTCCAATTTGCTGCTGATCGTGAGCTTCAACAGGTGATAATTGAAGGTGATTCGGTCATTATCATTGCTGCGATCACCCAGGGACGTTCTTTACTGTCCTCCTTTGGTAACACTGTGGATGATGTTCTGTGCTTGCTGCCTAAATTTTCTTCAATTCAGTTTAATCATGTCAACCGCTCTGGTAACTTAGTGGCGGATGCTCTTGCGAAGAAGGCTGCATCCATTGTAGGCTCTCATGTTTGGCCGGATGCTTTGCCTTTGGACATTGCTGCTTTAGTCGACTTTGATGTTCATTAAGTTCTTATTTTTTGTTTCTTCAATAAATTCCCAGACTTGAAGTCTGGTTTCTCAAAAAAAAAAAAAAATTTTATGGGTGTATCTCTCTCTCTCTCTCTCTCTATATATATATATATATTATGTTATCTTTATTCATTTAAGAAAATTTAATTAAAGTCATCAAGCTTGTTCAGGGGTTAGGGATCATAGTATATATAACAGGGGTATAAACTATGATATGTCTATATCTCCATATATTATAGTAGGATTATTTAACAATTGAAACCATACGTTTTTATTTAATCTATAAAACATAATATAGACAATTTTCAATCTTCAGTTATTTCAGTGATTTAAAAATCCATATTTAAAAAAAAGTGATAATATTTGGAATTAAAAAATAACATTATTTTTTTTGTAATAAAAAATTTTGAACTTAAAGAGTTTAGACTTTCACGTAGTTATTGTTCACATAAGAGATTCATGTTTCATTGCATTATTTTAAATTTTACTAAGGCATCTAGTTTTATATAAAAATAGATAACCCTATCAATCTTAATAGCATGCCTCCATTTTATATTTTAACAGGTGCATAACCTCATGCATACGCATGAGTACATTTAAAAATAATTATGATTATATATATATATATATATATATATGAGTTCAAATTAAACTTGATATAAGAATTGCAACTCACACATTTTTTAAGCCAAGTATTTCTAAAATATGTAATGGTTTCTTAATATAATAATAATAATTTAGAATCTAATTAGATCTAGACTCTTTGGTTTTTACACTCAATAATTTACTTGTCACAAAAATTTAAAAATTAGATTGGACACATGGTGTAAAATTAAACTTTAATTAAAATTCAATTTAGAATTTAATTGAATTTAGACTTTTGATTTTTGCACCTAATAATTAACTTAACACACAAATTTAAAAATTAGATAAGACACGTGATGCAAAATTAAACTCCAATTTGAATTTTGACTCTTTGATTTTTGCATCTAATAATTAACTTGACACACAAATTTAAAATTAGATGAGACGTGTGATGCAAAATTAAACTCCAATTTAGAATTTAATTGAATTTTCTCTCAGCTTTAGCTATTAATATATACTAGTGTGTAACCCCGTGCATATGCACGGATACATTTAAAAACAATTACAATTACATATATATAATTTAGAATCTAATTAGATCTAGACTACAATCAAACGAATAGAAGAAAATTACTTGTCACAAAAATTTCTTCTGTTTTTGCATTCAACAATTTACTTGTCACAAAAATTAAAAAATTAGATGGAATACATGCGCAAAATTGAACTCCAATTAAAATTCAATTTAAAATCTAATTGAATTTAGACTTTTAAATTTTTGCACCTAATAATTCACTTGAAACACAAATTTAAAAATTAGATGAGACATGTGGCGCAAAATTAGACTTCAATTTAGAATTTAATTGGATTTTCTCTTAGCTTTGACTATTAATATATATATTTATATATATATAACATATAAACTTGAATTGTTTTTAGTTATACATAAAAAGGGCTCATTAATATAAAATCATTCAAAAATTATATATTTTATAGTTTACTTATATTGGACTACTCGTATTTTACACTAAATTAACTCATTTGACACAAAAATTTAAAAGCTTAAATGAGATGAGACATATGGCACAAAATTAAACTCTAATTGAAATCTAATTTTTACATTGAATTAACTCACTTGGCACAAATATTTTAAAACTTAGATTAGATGAGACACATGACATAAAATTAGACTCTAATTTAATTCTAATTTAAAATCGAATAGGATTTTCTATCAGCTTTACCTATTATTATGTATATATAGATTAATATATAACCCATGCATAAAAAATGGTCAACTGTAGTGGTTCTATTGATGTTAACTTAGATTATTAAACATAGTTATTGTTATTGTTATTTATTTATTTATTAATTATTATCTGGCTGTCAATATGTTGGCAGCCTAAACAGCCCTCTAAAAAAAGACAAAAAATGGTTATTAGTTGCTTAAACCATTTGAGACTCATCTGGATTTCATTTTTTACCATGAAAAATATTATACACATTTGCCATGAAGTTAAACCAAATTCACTTACAATCAGTAAGTAAAAAAATATAAACAAAAATTTTGAAATATGAAATTAGTTGACTACATGTAGACCATCTGGTGAGTAAAAATGAGCTTTAATAATCACCTACAAAACAAATTCAATTATCATCAAATATTTTCAAGCATATTATAGTGAACCTCTGTTGTGCTAACCGTGGTATTTTTGTTTCAACCAAAGTTCAGTATACCAAAACCATAATAGATGATGCACACTCTATCAAATATTATACAATCTCATTAGAGAACTTATTGAAATCTTGCACATAGGCCATGTGACAAATCCAATAACAAAAGTCATAAATTTTAATAACCTAGTCTGAATCTACCAATTTTTAAGATTACCTTTTCAGTATTTAGATATCATAAAACACATAAAATAGTTCTTGACAATGTAATAAACCACATAAAATAGTTATAGACAATGTCATAAGAGCCAAATAAGCTAAACTAAAAATTCCAAATAATGTCTTCTTTTTTTCCTGAACATCATGAGCTTTCTCTTTGTGTCCTATCCCAAGTGACTTTTGGGCATTTGGGAAATCTTCTGGATCTACAGTGCTACAATTCATGTAAATTACATTAATGATTAAAATTTGGCTAGCCCAATTGCAATTATCAATTAGGTAATGGAAGGTTAAAATGTCAAAATTAAAGTGGAATACAATTGAAAAGTTTATTATTGGGCTCCTTTGGTGCAATTAGAATTTCCCAACGTGCTGCCTAAACTGCCTATTGTGATTTTTTTTCTTATTCTCATAATTTAATTTCCTAGGCTTATCATTAGAATTTTTTTGTTCTTAAGTTGATAGTTAAAGAACATAGAGATGTGTTATGGCTAGTGTTATCTAGTCTTTTGAATAATGCTGCGCAAAAGAATATGTTTAAAAAGAAGAATAAGCACAAATAAACATGGGTATATATTATTACTTAAAAAACAGATGCATATTAAAATTTCTACCTAATTAGTTAAATTACTAATGGTCACTTTTATATTCTTGTCAATGCTTCAAAAATTAATATTATCATTCAAATAGATGGACTCAAGCTGCATGGTAACACTAATCGCCTTCAATTATTCCTAGACTATTGGTTTTTGTAGGAATAAGATTTAGTAAGACAAAAAAGATATGCAAACCACCATAGTACCTATGATTTGGTGGGGGGGGGGGGGGGGGGGGAAGGGGATCCTTAAGAAAATATGGCCTAATCCCAATGAAACCAATTCTCTTTCTTTCAGTTCTCATGCTTAGCAAAGTTTCAATTCATTGTCCAATCTCTCTGGGTGGGCGTATGTTTTTGGGCATTAAAACATTTTTGGTTGCCAATGATGTGGCAATTTTGCAACTCTAGATGGTATTTTGATTGTTAGTTAATTTCATAACAAAAAACTCAAGCCCTTCAATTGCCTTTTTGACAATATCTAAATCACCCAAGATCCACAATCCATCGAAGCATTTCCTATCTCATGTATGGTTCAAGTAATAGTTATAAAAATTTAAACCAAAAAGGAAGAATTTAAAAATAAAGTCTTGACATACCTAATTGGCATAACTGTGTAGAAATTTAGACCAAAAAGAGTTCTTGGAGCACCTAGATTAGGGGAGAAAAAAAGTAGCAATAATTTCTGAATATAGAACACACTCGAAGAGGCAATAAGTACTTCACTGCAAAGACAATGTAGATTTTAAGAATTAAGTATAACATCCAAATGATGAGGTGAAGAACTTAATAGAAAGCTAGACTTAAAAAGTGTAGATGTAATATTCTAATAAATACAGAACCATTATCCTTTGCCAACTGAGAAGGTATGGAAGCCAAAGAAGGCAAAGGCAGAACTCATGTAATTTTTCAATTCACAATTATTGAAAACACTTATTTATTTATTAAGACTATTATAGAAAACACTATTAGAAAGGGCAAATGATGAAAATGATAATATTATATATTGCATGGCCTAATGCATCACCGGTAGCCATGTCATCAAATTGTGCCTAGGATGTTTCACACTTTAGTGCAACAACAACAATCTATGAAGGATTATTCAAAAAAAAAAAATGTCAGGAATTAAATGCATAAACAACAAAAATTAGACAATGGAATAAGAGGAAATTGTGATTTTCATAACTGTTATAAGCAAATTGAGCATTGTAAGCTTAAGATACACATGACTTTTTTGTGTGAATAAGGAATGCTATTGGAATTAATTTTGCATCTTTTATTTGGTTGAGGAAGTTGCCAATAGTGAAGAGACAATTTACATTTAAGGTTCAAGGGTTACCGAAGTTGGTTGTTATGTGTTTCATATAGTTTGGGTTTTTGCCTATGGAACAAAAATAGATACTAAAACTGTCTATTTGGTAATACTCTTCTTATACTGGCCAGGATTGCATGGTACTTTTTCATGAATTTTTGCATGTCCAAGATGTTGCTTGATTTCAATAATAATGAAGAAATGTTTATCAAGATTTGAAATAGACTGATAAGGACCGTGAGAGTCTTAATTTGTTGATCTAAATCCATGAAGCTAGGTTATCATAACTCTATCTAATTAGTTAAGTGGATGCAAAAGTCTATTGTGGCAGGGAAACAATAACCACTGATCAGCTAGAAGGGTTAAACAATTTTTTTTTTCCTTCTTTATGCTATTTATTGGGGTTAGGGGTGTTCTCAAAGTTTATTCAAAATCTTTAAAAAGTTTACTTGTCACTTGAAACCTTACAAACACATTTTGATGCACCAAAAGAAGAAAAGCCTTTATGAGTTTACTTATCAAAAAAGAAAAGCTCTTGACTTTGGAGTTTGGACATAAGTAGCATGGGAAAGGGTCAAGTGTGGATCAATAGCTAGAGAGTTGTAAGATACTTGAATATATATATATATATATATATATATATATATATAAACAAAACTTAGGTACAGTAACTTAGGTGTTATTCCTTAGATTCTCTTCTTAAGATTCAGCCATGTGACTACTTAATTAAAAAATACACTTTCTTCCCATGGGAAAAAATCAACATCTTCCTTCCCATGAGAAAAAATCAACATGTTAGAATCTTAAAAGAGAACCTAAGGAACACCTAAGTCTTGCTCTATATATATATATATATATATATATATATGCTATTAATCCTTATCTCCAAAAAAGCCATAGGTCAGCAGAATTCCTTGGTAACATATCAAACAATAACTTTAGTGCAAACTGCAAACCCATGCCCAAACATATTAAAAAAAATTATTCACAGAACCTCTATATGCCCGTATACATACTACAACTACCATTACCTATATGTAATGCAGCAAATAAAATATATACAAATGAAAAGCAAAAATCAGACGTTGCAAAAAGAACTTCAAAAACCCAAAAAATAAATAAATAAAAAATCCCCTTTTCTCTTCTCTATTTTCTCAGCAACCACCAACCGGACTTCAACCAATGGAAGAAAGCTGAAATTCAAACAAAAAAATATAAATGCTCAAATTTTCTCATTCTATTTTATAAGCAAAAGAAAACTCCTCGGCAACCAAACAAAACTTAACCAAATGAAAAAAGAGAAGAATAATACAAAGAAAAAGAGTACCTTCCATGGTCGTAAATCCAACCGTTAAATAAAGAAAATGACGGCAAGAGAAATAGAGAGAGGGAATACCTTTAATGGCTGTCAAATCTGAGCTAAAATGGGTTTCAGATAAATTCAATCGTGCCCTTCTTTTCTTCATCACTCAACCACCTTTAAAACCAATCAACCCAAAATAACAAAAGCTAAATCATATTTAATATCATTTTTTGTTGTTTAATAATACCTCTACCGGTAGTGTTTCAGGCAGTATATAATGGTGGCGGGAGGCTGGGCTGAAGGTAGGTGATGGTCTGACATGGTGGTGGCCTTCAAATCTCTCTCTGCCTTATGGACCTTTTCTCTCCCTCATAGTGCCCTTTACGACTCTCTCCCCTTTCTCATCCAATTTTTTATTTGATAATTTGTCATGCAGGGCTGAGTCGGCACCAAGATCAGAGCTTGCTGGATGGAGAAGATCTGTGCTTGAGGAGACCAAAAAGGAGTGAGAGATCTCTATTCTCTCAGGGGAAGCCAAGAAAATACTGCTGTGCAAGGTGGATATGAGATTACTATCCTTATCCTTAAACTCCCCCTTCTCTTGCGAGGAACCCAATTGGACCACTCTTGCCAAAAATGATAAAATCCCAAGCACAACACTCACATCCATTGTTCCTTCTGTTTTGATGCCCTCTGATAGTCTGATAACTCAGGTTTGGTTTGTTTGGAGAGAGAGATGATCAGAGAAAGGAGATGAAGTGATGTAGAGAGTGGAGAAAGTAAAGAGAGAATTTGGTGGCTTCTTTCTTGACGTAAATGTGACCCTATTTCCATTTTGGGACAAATAGAAATATCGTATACGATAAACAGAATGCCTATTGGCACACTGAGCGTCTACAAAAACATTAAAATAATAATAAAAATTTTTAATCAACATTTAAATAATGTCACGTTAGTATTTTAAATATTAAAAAAAAAAAACAATGTTAGAAAAACAATTAAAAAAATTCTAAACCTATGATTTTTAAAATAAAATAAAATAAAATATTCTTTTCTTTTCTTTTCTTTTCTTTTTCAGAATAACATATTCATGTATATTTTTTGTATTCTTTCCTAGAACATGACTGTTCATATTTATGTTCTTCATGTTCTTAGAAAATTAATCATTTTTTCTTTTCTTTGGTCTGTCTTTCTTGTACTTTCTTTAAAGCCAAACACATCAAAACTCAGATCAATAACAATTAAATAAAATAACATTTAATTAAGCACTTTCTTGGCAACCAAACAAATGTCAATCTCAAGATCTAAACATTTTATTCTCCTAATTGGTAATCAGGAAAATCCCCTTTTCACAAACCCAAAAAATTCCCATTCACAAACCCAGAATATCCCTTCTTAACACATATGGCAAAGGAGTTTTTCAAAATTTTCAAAAATCCAAAAGAAATAAAATAAACCCAAGATCGACTTCAGATCGTCTAGAATTCAATCCCAAGATAGAGAGAGTGAGATGAGAAAGTGATAAGGAGAGGAAAATGTGGGCCTTTAGATCTACTTGGAAACCCACACCACACACAATACACAACCAAAAAACCGACCCACCACCTGTGAACCTTGCCGATCCCACTACCTATAACACATTCTTCCTCCTCATGAAGTGAAGCTATAGGGTTGAGTTGTGGAACCCATTGCCTTGGAGGATCTTACCAACTTGATAGTTGTGGTGGCGGCAACAAATGAAGGAAATGAACATTGGGATTGGCCATGGGAGCTACTGAACTAGGGTGAAGAGATGTTGAAGAGTGAGAGGGAGGAAGTTTGATATTAGAGAGGAGGAGGAAGTTTGAGATTAGAGAGGGTTAGGTCATTTGAAATTAGAAAGAGAGTGATAGAAAATCTGTTCATAATTTTTTAAAATATTTTTTCAATTTTTAAAATTGAGAAATTTAAAAAGGCAAAGGTTTTCATTTTAGAATCATTTTAAATGCTGACATTGACTTTTCACTGACATTTTAAATGCTAGTATTTGGCTATTTTCACCGACATTTTCTTACCATGATTTTTTTTTTTTTTTTTTTTTTTTTTTGTGAATCACGAATGAAGATACCTTCTGTTGATTCTTGCCTCTCTCCAATCAAAATAGACATTAATTCTTCTTCTAACTTGCATATGGATACCTTCTTTATTATTTTCTTTCAACAAATCATGCATACTGTTTATGTACACTGTTTGTCAACAAACAACTCATTTAGAACTTAAACATTTATATCTACATATTTAGAACCTAACAGCCTTAATATAAAAGCATAAGTCCTATGTATGCAGGACATGTAAAGTACATTAGGCCTAACCCCGTTGGGCCTATGGGGTTGTTTGGGTACAATTAAGGGGAAGGTGAGATGGTTTATGTTAGCGGTTTGACACATTACTTTTTGAGTGATTCATCATGTGTTTTAGCCATTATTATATTTTCCGTATTTTATTATTGGACCATTACACAATTGCACATTAAATACATAGCATCTTAGCATTTTGTTAGGATACCCTATAAAATTTAATGAAAGCTGACTGAAGGATATAAACTAAAACATTTTCAAAATTTTAGGGATGAAAAATGCTTTATAAAGTTTGGAGACAAAAAACAAACTTTTTGCAAAGTTTTAAAGTAAATTTTACCGATAAAAATAATATTTTAGCAATTATTATATTTTCCACATTTGCAAATTATTGGGTGGCTGAAATTGCTAGTCAACTTGAAAATAATTTGAGATTGATGGTAAAATAAAGATTATTTAGGGGTAAATATTTTGTGTTTCTACTTTTAGTTTTAACGTTTTATACCCGTAAAGGTGTGTTCACATTTGATCAACATAACCACTGCACCCAATCACCCGCCATACCCACCACCTGACCCAATTGATCACCATGACCCACACATGGATTGCTTAGACCACCTAAACACCCACACCCTAAACTACACACCTCATCCTCGTCTTTGCTACCTTGTCCTTGTCACCATCTTTCTTGCTTTGTCCTATATCAATCTAAGTTTCGCAACCTCCAACACTTACAATCTTCGTTGCAATTTTGCAACCACTGATCACCTAAAACCACCAATCTCAGTCTCTCTTCATCCATTACGTGACCATCGATCACCAAAAACCACGTCTATGTTGTCCAATATCTATCGCCCACAACCACCGATCTCAATGTCTGTCTCCATTTTTTTTTTTTTTTCAGATTTTATGGGTTGAAAAGTAAGATTTTTGTTCATTAATAACCATTTGGGAGATGAGAAAATATGGGAAAGTAGTAAAAAATATATTCTTTGGAGTATTTTTCCAACCCATTGGGACCTTTCAGGATACATAGTTTCTCCCCTAACAATTACTTCTCCATTAGGCAAATGTATTAGCTATTTACCTAAACCTGTAGGTCATCGAGCGGATACCATGTTAGCCCTAAGGCGTTGGACTCTAACCATAAAAGTAAATGCTTGAGCTTAAGAAGATTTCGGTCCAGCAGGCCCGTAAAAATCATTACAATAAGTGGTATTATTGAGCCAAATATAGCAATAAGAAATAAAATAAAATAAAAAATAAAGCACCTAAACCATAAAAAAAATGCTTTATTATGGAAAGAGTTTTGGAATAGAATAAAATTTTAAAAACTATTGGTATATTACTTTTCACTTTTTTGTATTTTTATTTTATATAGAAGACCCATAACATTTAGGTTTTCTTAAAAAAAAAAAAAAAAAAAAAGATTCCCCTTTTTTTTTTTTTTTTTTTTTAAGTCAATAAAAATCATTTCTTACAGGAAGAGAGGACAAACCAAGGGAGTCAATTTTGTACCAGAAGCCATTTTGGTTTAGTCATTGAAACGATATGTTTTGGTACCAACTAATAACGGTGTAACGTTTCGAGATTATTGCTATATATATATATTCCATAACAATTTAAATCCTATGTTTTAAGTATATTTAGGTCCAATTCATCATTAGTTTTATCCTGCTACAATGGCCCAATCCATTACATATAAATCTAAATTATTTAATCATTATATCAAAAAATAAAAAAAAATAAAATAAAAATTTGGAACAATTGTAAAAGGGTCAAACCGTCAGAGACCCCACCAAACTCACATGAATTTTGAATAGAATTCAATGCCTTAGTTTAACTTTTACCACAACCACACGTTACTTTCAAAAAGAATAAAAACAGCCACATGTTTGTGTGTGTGTTTATTATTATTTTTTTTTAACATGATAGAAATTTTACTCTAGTCTAATCTAAGTGTATATATGTGTTAAACTCCCTCTTAGAGACTTGAACTCCAATTCTTCCCCCTCACACCACACAAACACTTATACTTGTAGAGTGACCATCGCACCAAAAGTGTGTGATGATGCCATATGTTTTGAAAATGCATTGAGAAGCCAAATGCATTGAGTAGCCAAACACTCAAGGATGAGAAGATTGGTGTTGATCGAAGAAGAGGAGAAGACAAAAAAAAAAAAAAAAAAAAAAAAAAAAAAAAAAAAAAGAAGAAGAAGAAGAAGTAAGAGAGAGAGAGATGCAAATTATCAGAACGAGGTCATGATGTAGTGGTAGCTTCACCGGAACTTTGCCATTGTCTCAATGTCACGGATCTACTAGTTTTCACAAGCAAAAATGATTTCAGACAGAAATTAATATTTCGGCCGGAATGACCAAAATGCCTCGAAATAATCGAAATCACCTGAAATAGTCCAGCATAAAAAGCGGTACGAAATGGGGGGTCACCTGTACTGGTTTAGTCATCGAAACGATATATTTCAGCTATACCGGCCAATACGGTACAAAATTGACTTCTTTGGGACAAACCTATACATAAAACATGACAACATGAAAAGCCATGGCGGCTCTAGGAATTTTGTTTAGGGGCATCATTAAAAAATTTTAATAAAACGAGAACTTGAATATATTGAGTTATCAACAAAATAATAATAATAATAATAATAATAATATGTGAAGTTTTACAATTTTATTCTATTAGTTTTTAAATTTTGAATGTTACATGATAGTTCATTACAAGTATCTATTGCTAATGTGGGTAGCTATGAGCTTATGACAATTTTATTTCGTTAAATTTGTCTAACATTTTTATCTTTATATAGTTGTTATTATCTATTTGACTTTGTTTTTATAAAAATATTTTAGACTAAATGAGTAATCTCAACTCATTGGCCCCGTATTAATTATTGACCCACACAAACACACTCATTCATACATAAAAGTATACACTATGTGTCTACTTAACCAATCAAATGCTTGAACAATCACTAATTTTACAATTGTTTTCTTTAATTTTGCTAACTGTATAACAAAAACTTATTATAATACAATAACAATATACACACATGTAAAATAACCCTCTTTATATCCTAATTATTAAATTATATTTATATTGTACACACAAATATCCACACACATCATAATTTACACAAATAACAATATAACAAAAAGTAATGTACATAATCAATATTAGACACTGTCGGACCGTGTGCCTTACCAATTCATCCAACGACCAATTGGTGAAGGATGAGAGGGCACAAATCTTTATAGCATTCGATCGCAAACTAAGCCCATTGGTATTGGAGTGAACTGTGAAAATCCCTCACAGTCCCTCCCTCACAATGCGGCTCCAAAGACTCGAACCTATGACCGGGCTCTGATATCACTTGTCGGACTATGTGCCTTACCAATCCATCTAACGACCAATTGGTGAAGGATGAGAAGGCACAAATCTTTTATAGCATTCGATCGCAGACCAAGCTCATTGGTATTGGAGCGAATTGTGAAAATCCCTCACAGACACACTCACGCATATAATATAAATTTATAAAATAGAATTACACTTACAAATCACAAACACTTACTCTTTACTCTTAGAATTGAAAATACTTGTAATAAGGGTGTGCAAGATTTAAGTTAGGGTATGCAAAAAAATATTTTTAAGAATAAATTAAAGTATTAAACTAACAGAAAAAAATATTTTTTGTATATAATAATAATAATTATTATTATTATTTTTGAAGTCAGGGGTTCATTTGAACCCTTGAATAGGCTGTAGCACCGCCCCTGCATGAAAGCATATGAATTTGTTGATCTATGAACTGTAATGAATTTTTTTCTTATCATAATTTATTTTTGGAGAACCCCAGAAGAAAATATATTCCTTTTATTCTACTCCTATCCCTAGTCAAAATAAGCATTGGTCCTTCTTCTATTTTGCATATGGATCCCTTCTTTATTCTTTCCTTTCAACAAATCATGCATATGGTTCCGTGTGCAAAGTTTCATGATGCATAAAGTGCTAAGGTATTGTTGAAGTTTCATAAACTTCAATGAGGCATCGTCTTATCTTAATTGTTTTGTGAATCGGGAATGAAAATACCTTCCTTTGATTCTTCTTTTCACTCCAATCCAAATAGGCAACGATCCTTCTTCTATCTTGCACATAGATCAATTCTTTATTCTTTCCTTTTTAACAAATCATACATATGGTTCCGTGTGGGAAGTTTTATGATGTGTGAAGTGCTGTAGACTATAGTATTCTTGAAATTCCATCTATCTACTTGAATGAGATTTCGTCTTATCATAATTTTTTATGTGATTCACGAAAGAAAATACCTTCATTTAATTCACCTCTCTCCAATTGGAATAGGCACCAATCCTCGTGTATTTAACACTGCACATCATAGGTGTGAAAGCGACTTCCAAAGTATAAGTATTTGTGAGATATAAGGAAACAAAGAACCGAAGTTCTAGTTTTCAAGAAAAAGTTTTACACACATTTACACCTAAATTGAGGTAGAGTAGAATTTTTATCTTGTAAAAAAAAAATCCTTCGTGTATCATGCATCCTGATCCCTTAATTATTCTTTCCTTCCAACAAATCACATGTACGGATTATATGATGCGTAACGTGCTATATATAGTAATGTTGTGGGGCACCCATGACCATTGATTTCTCTCTATAAATAATGCCAATAATCCTTCTTTTTTTTTTTTGTCAAGAAGGACGATTTTCATGAAACTAACTCCAAAGACATGTCTGACAGTAGCAACAAGTCCAGCGATGCTCCTGTTAGCAACCTAAACAAGGCACTCGGTATGTTTTCCTCCTATTGTTTTCTTTCTTATTTATTTCATTTCAATATTTATAAAAGTACAACATTATTGTGATTTCTTTTTGCCTAAACTTTAAGTTGGAACTCTTTGATGGTGTGTATATATATATATATATATATAAAAACACACAGCACACGCGCTTTGCACGTGTAATAATATAAAAAATTTTACAAACTGCTGATGTGATGAGTGGTTATTGATAAATGAAAAAGTGATGTTAATGATGAGTCTAGATGAAAACTAATAAAAAGTTGGCCACATTACCAGTTTGTAAAAATGTTGTAAAATAGTTTGTGACGGTAGCATTACTCTTAAAAATGATATAGAAATAGTGTATAAGTTTTAGGTTGAATAGAGAAGATAAGAGTAATGCTACAGATGCAAACTATTTTACAATATTTTTACAAATTGCTAATGTGGCTTTAATATTTTTCAAATAGTTATTGCAAGTAAAAATGTGATGTTAGTGATGGACCCATGTTAGAACTAGTATGAATTTGCTACATTAACAGTTTATAAAAATGTTGTAAAATAATTTATGTCTGTAGCATTACTCGAGAAGATAAAGGAAAAACCCTAAAACTTAGGAATAGTAAATTACTCTTTTAATCAGTTTTTGTTTTTTAATTTAAAATTATTTAACTAAAAGATAAGAGTATTTTAGAAAAATTTAAGAATTTGTGTGAGGGTATTTTAGTAAACTAAATGTTGAAAACAAAACAAAAAATCTTGTTATTAATAGTATGTGTATATATATATATATATATATATATATTTTAACTCTCTGTTGAGATGTCATTTTTGTCACATAATTTTTTTTTTTTTTTTTTTTTTTTTTTTTTTTTTTGAGAAAGAGAATTCGCCTCATAAGTTTTGTGTTTTAAATTTTCATCTCTAAAGTTCACATTTGTTGCTAAGGTTAATTGTTCTATCCTCAATTAAAAGTTGTGCCAGCTAATTGAGTTACAATAGTTACTATAGTTTATTTGAATTGGAATATATGTGTTTTGGCAAATCTGTGTACTGCCTTGTGCAATTAGGAAAGAAATTTCATAATAATTTTTTCCTTGATTGAGATAATTTGGTAATAATTTTCTGTCTTTCTTCTTTTTCTGGTTGGATTTATTTAGTAGTTATTGGTATTATTCAATTTGGTTGATGAGAAAACAAAAGAAAAAGGGATTGATTTTATCATATTTTACCATATTTATTTTGTGCATTTTTGTCCTGGTAGATTTGCCAAAGCTTGATTTAATTTTTTTTAATTTAGTGCGTTTGTGTTTTTTTTTTTTTTTTTTTTGATAGGAGTGCGTTTGTGTTTTAATTTTATTTATAATTAAAATAAATTTTAATAGCTTTTGGAAATAAAAATCATTTTTAATGGGCAACGGTGGTTTGTGACAAAAGGACCAAGGGTGGCAAAAAATTTGAACAGCATATACTAAAATGAAAAATAGAAATTTAAGTGGAAATAATGAAAATTCACAAACCTTAAAGAGTGTAATTTTTTTAAAATAACATTTTTCTTACACTAGTTTTTGGTAGATTTTATAGAATATTTTTGTGTTAGAACCTCATTTCACATTTCTTGTTTGTGTATTTATTTCAAGAAAATACGTTGTATATAGTATAATTTATCTCGTCCTCCTTTAAACTTTATATCCCCTTAGCTTTTACAACAAATTCCTTCTGAAACAGATGCAACCCCAAGCAAGGGGAAACAACCATCAATAACACCACGCCTCATTCCGGTTGGAGAAGGGAAACCATCAAACTTGGAGGCTTTTAATAAGCTCAGAGCTGATATCGTCAAGTCCATTATAGATCTAGAAGCAGAATCCAAGTCTACCATTTCCTCTTCTACTAGTCTCACACCAGAGACCACTCCTGATAAACTACTTTGGGCGCGTGAAGAGCTTAAATTTTGTTTAGATTCCACCATTGATAGTGCCTTTAGAACTAGTGCTGACTTAAACCTGTTCAGAGAAGATGCTGCACTCCTGATTGACAAGAGCCAAGATCTTAACGATACCGAGCGTGGCCTTTTAGCTGTCTTCAGTAATGACCTTGATAGGATAGATAAGAATGTAAAGATTGCGGGTATAGAGAAGGAATATCTAGATGAGGATGCAGTAGAACTAAAGGAACTGGTCAAAACACGAGACGATTACAAGAGTGAACTTCAAAGCTGTCTAGATGATATGAATAGGTTGAGTGATGAGCATGAACAACTGCTGAAGAAGCTTCGTGAGCATGAAGCAAAAATGAATGAAAAGAAGAGAAATTGTGACAAAGTGTATCGTAAAAAACCCAGCATCGTTGGAAAAATAGCGCAACTTAAAGAAATTGAGGTGCGTTACGAACAAGAAGCTGCTGAGATTGAAAAATTGCGTAAAGTCCCTGAAATTGGTTGGAAGGGTTTGAAAGCTATTAAAAACTTACAAACTAGTTAAGCAATTAGTTTGACGAATGTAAAATTTATGTTTGGAAATCAAACAATAAATAAATTTCACAAATTTAAATTTGTATTGATGAATAAATATGTATGATTCTTTATATTTATTGTTGAAAATAAAAGAGAAGTGTGGGAGAGAGATATTGAAATTGCATATATATATATATATATATATTATTGGGGCAAAACTTAGGTATAATTCCTTAAGTACAGTTACTTAGAGGCTATTTGGATGAGTGATTTCCATAACTCTCAATTCTTTGTTTCCATAACTTATAACTCAAAAATGGTGAGACCCATAACTCATTATCCGTTTGGCTACACGATAACTCTGTTTCTATAACTCTGTTTCCATCACTCAATTTTCTGATTTTTTAGTTATGAGTTATGGAAACTGAAAATACATTTTGACTGTTTTCAGTTTCCATAACTCATAACTCAATGACATTTCCATAAATGAACAAACATGAGGGACCCACAGCCGCAACTTTTGACCATTTTTCCCCCTTTCTTCTCCACTTTTCTTTCTTCTTTTAGTACTGGTCGCTATTGGCTATCCTCTTTTTTTTTTCTTTTTTTTTTTTTTTTTCTTCTTCTTTCACGTTGGCTGGGTTCTTTTTTTCTTTTTCTTTTTTCCTTCTTCTTACACTAGTCTCCGTTGGTTGTTTTTTTTTTTTTTTTTTTTTTTTCACTGGGTTCGGTTTCTGGGTTTTTTTTTTTTTCACTGGTTTCAGTTTCTGGGTTCAATTCTTTCTTTTCTTTTCTTTTTTTCTTTTTTTTTTACTGGATTCAGTGAGTTTGGGTACTAAAAAAAAAAAAAAAAAAACCTGCACCAAGTGACAAGTATGGGGTCCACAAATAGTGTGAAAAATATTGAGTGATGGGAAGTGAGTGATGGTACCAAACAGTCTTGGTATTTTAGAGTGATGAGTGATGAGTTATGAGTGATGAGTGATGGAAATTGAGTGACAAAAAAATGCATCCAAACAGCCTCTTAGGTTTCCTTCTTAATTTTTTGACACCTGTAACTTAGCAAATGGTTGTTAAAAGACCCATCTCTTTTCTTTTCTTTTTTCTTTTTTTTTTTTTCCATTATTTTATTTTATTTTTTTGTTGCCTGACCTATGATTGCAAGAAAGCACAAAGCAAGAGCTTTCTTTAGTTTAGATCTAAGAACTTTGAATATTGATCATACCAAGCTTCTCCATCTTCTTCAATGGAATGGAAATCCCAACCGTTAGACAAGTCAAAAAGCAAGTCTCGAAATCTATTCCATCGCCGCCGCCAAAGACCTCGGAGTAGTCGAAGCTGGAGCTCCGAACATCAAAGAAAACCTCGAAGCCTTCCTCGTCGACCGCCAGGAAATCCGGGACCAAAATGGAAGTGGCACGTGAGGCGTGGAAGCTTGCGAATATCTCGTTGTAGTCCTCGGCGCGTGGCAAAAGTGTAGCAGCCACTCCGAACCTCAACGGCCTACCATAAACGTCGTCGTACAAGCCTTCGCATCTGCCATTGGTATGATCAATGTTCAAAGTTCTTAGATCTAAACTGAAGAAAGCATATACTTTCTTGCAGTCACAAGTCATGAAACCAAAAAAAAAAAAACAAAACAAAACAAAATGAGATGGGTATTTTAACGTCCATTTGCTAAGTTACAGGTGTCAAAAAATTAAGAAAAGAACCTAAGTAACTGTAGGTAAAAAATTATACCTAAGTTTTGTCTATATTATTGTGTGTGTGATACGATACAACAGACGGCCTTAATATGGAGGCACATGTAGTATGTGTGCACAACATGTAAAGTTCATTGGGCCTAAGCCTGTTGGGATTATGGGTTTGCTTGGGTACAATTAAGGATTATGTGAGATGGTTTGTGTTAGCCATTTGCACATTATTTTTTGAGCGGCTGCTCATGTGTTTAGCCATTATTATATTTTCTACACTTTATTATTGGCATTTAGTATTGGACCATTGCACATTAAAAATATAAACATCTCAGCATTCTTTTAGGATACACAGGATAAAAGTTAAGGAAAGTTAATGGAAGGACATAAAGTTTAAAATAAAACATTTTCAAAATTTTAAGGATTAAAAATTGAACTTTTTAAAGTTTGAAGACCAAAAACAAACTTTTTGCAAAGTTTAAGGATGAAAATGATATTTTAGTCATTATTATATTTTCCGCATTTGCAGATATTTTGGGTGACTAAAATTGCTTTTCAACCTAAAAATAATTTTAGGTTGATGGTAAAATAAAGACTCTTTGGGGGTATCCTGAATCAATCTAATTTTCGCAAACTCTAACACCACAGTCTCTGCCTTTGTACCACCAATTATCCACAACCAATCTCAATCTCTCTACCTTTTATTTTTGCAACCATCAATCATCCACAACCACCGCTATTTTGTCCTATATCAATCACAAACAACCACCGATCTCAATCTCTCTCTCTCTCTCTCTCTCTCTCTCTCTCTCTCTCTCTCTCTTTGTTTTCTGTTATTTTTAATTTTATTGGTTGAAATGTAATATTTTTGTTTATTAATATTTGTTTTGGTAGATGAGAAAATGCTAGAAAGTAATAAAAAAAATATGTTTTTCATAACATTTTTCTAACCCAATGAGACCCCTTAGGACGAATAGTTTCTCCCCCAAAAATTACTTCTCTAGTAGGTGAATGCATTAGAAATTTACCTAAACCGGCAAGTCCTTTGATCCCATGTGAGCCTAAAGGCTAACATAAAAGTAAATGCTTGAGCTTAAGAAGATTTTGGTCCAATGAACCTCTAAAACTTACTAGGATAAGAAGTAATATTGAACCAAATAAAAAATTAAAAATTAAAAAATAAAAACATAAAAAAGATAAAGTGTCTAAACTATAAGACAAGTAAGCATTCCTAGATCATACATACACATGGTGTGCCCATACAAAAGGTTCTGTTAAGATTTTTGGAAATAAAAGTTAAAGGCTTATTAGAGTATAAATAAGAAAGATTTAGTACTTGTTTGATATTGTCGTGGAATGTAAAGTTTTAATCATAGAGTAGCTTTTACAATATAGAGGTTTAGCTAGGGTATGGCTTCAATCCAGTGTCCTGTGACAGTGGACCCACTGCAATCATGACATGCGTTCGTTTTCAAACATGTGTCATGATCGTAGAGGGTCCAGTGCACTAAAGACACTAGATAGAAGCCATGCCCGTTTAACTAAATGTATCTTTAGTAGTTGGGCTTCTAAAAAAAAAAAAAAAAACTTTAGCAGTTCGAAATTTACTTTGAATAATGCTTTTAAGGTTTTGAATTTATAAAACTTGAATAGTGAGTTGTAGTGCTTTTTCCTAAAATTTTAAACTTAAAGTTGCTTTCAGCTTTAAGGTCCTCTCAAAACCCTTTAGCAAAAATTCCAAAACATTGGTTATTTCAACTAAAAGAGTTTTAACCCCTTAAAACGCTTCTTGACCCCTCCAAAAGAGATTAATGTATATAGAGATTGTCTTGAAAAACTTTAGTATAGTATCAAATTTTAATGCTTTTACATTCATTTATTTTCTCAATTTATTCTTGTTAGTTCTTTTAGACCATGTACACTTAGATTGTTTAACATAATTAATTAACCAAGCTAATACTTAGGTTTATTATTCAAATCTAGGTTAAACACAAACAATCATATCACTAAGTGCAGAAAAGTAAAGAAGACAAGTGATATGATGACCTACGAAACTGTCCAGTTTCAAGGAAAAAAATTTGGGGAGAATTTAACCTAAACTATCCTTAAGGCAACAAATTCACTATATAGAATGAAAGTTTTACAATAGATTTTTCCCTAAATCTAATGCTATCCCTTGTAGTACTTACTCACGTGACCACACGCAACTCCAAATCCATGGACTATTCTATCTAAATTTGTTGCACACAAACACCCCCATTTGTGCCTCTGAGATCCCACTCAAAGCTTTAGACCATTAGCAATAGTTGATCTTGTAACAACAACTTCAGATCTATCGGTTCTAATGATGTGTAGATGGAATTCCAGTAGTGACTTTGAAAGGAGAAGGCACAGTATCTTTTAGATCTCTAAAGAGCACCACTAAAGTCTCTTCCAAACATGTCTTAGGGTTTCCTTTAAATACTTAGTGAAATAGCTTTGAAATCCTAATCACTTAATGGGCTAATGGGCTTAATTAAAAATTCTACAGATTCATGTCTTGATCGATCAAACCATAGTCTCGATCGGTCGAACCATAGTCTCGATCAGTCAAACCTAGCATGTTTTGAATTCCTGAACCTATAACTTCCTTATTCTTGTATTCTGACTTGCAACATCTTGATCATTGTCTAATAAACCCTATAAACTCTAAGTTCTATATCTAAACAAGTTTGTATTCACAGATTGCTAATTGTTCTAAACATTTAAAACCTAACCATTCTTAAGTAATCATGTTGTCTAATTAAATTTATTATATTTAAATTATTCTTTTAAATTAGCCTAAAGTTGCATTTGTTTTGATTAAAAATATTTTCCTAATTTTTGAGTGTTTAATTCGAAGAAAAATAATGGTAAACCATAAAATATTTTTAGGTTGACCAAAAAAATAAGTCTCTCAAACGCATAAAACAATTTATGCCTCACAAAAGGCCCCCCACCCCACCCCACCCACTACTGCAGCATAACTAACCCATCGAGACCCACCGTGAGCCATGCATAGTGACAACTTTGACCCACCTAAAGCATAATTGGGGCTCGAGAGATGCCGCAAGACATAGTGGCATATCGCTCTCTCTCTCTCTCTCTCTCTCTCTCTCATCAAGACAAGCAATCACAGACCCATGGCTATCGCTACACCGGTGACAAATCCATGACCCTTCAACCATATCTACTTTGGCAATCCATCGTGACACTGTGATACCTCTCTCTCTCTCATTGAGACCAATGACAAACCTATGGCCACCACAATACCACTAACTAACCAATGACCCTTCGGCCATCGTCTCAACGACCCACCACAACACCATTATCTATTCTTCTCTCTTTAAGTGTGTGTTTCCCCACTCCACCCACCCCCTCAGATTTTCGGTGAATTTTTATCATATTTTGTTAATTCATAGTGGATTTTGATATTGTGAATTTTGTATTCATGAACTTTTTGTGCTTTCATAGTATTTTCACCACATCCAAACATATCAAAATATTTTCAAAATGCATTACCAAATACTGTAAAATAAAATTGTTTCCTAAAAATAATTTTTGGCTAAAAATTTCTCACACTGAAAAATATATTTTACATCAAAACGAACGTAAATATTATTTATTTATAGTAAGCATATAAAACAAAACACCGTATATATTTTAAGTTATACTTTTTTGGAAAAAAAAAAAATTGTAACTTATACTCCTTTCTTAACATTTTTCCGAATCAAATTTATTTTATGTTTTACATTTTAATACTTTCCTCTTTAAACTAAATCTCGGTATGCCAATCTTACAGTACATAATTATCCTTCTTAAGTGGCTATAGAAAATTCTCTCTTAAAAAAAAAAAAAAGTGGCTCTAGAAAATAGTGAACATTATATATGTCGATCACTAATTTGGCCTGAAAAATGTACCATTATTTTTCTATGTATCTACAAACTTAACTGGATAGCCTTGCACCCCTTCATTTCCAAGTTCCAACCAAAGACTATTGCGTGGTTTTAAGGTGCGTTGCATTGTTGCGGAGTATAAATGTACTTTGATTTCCCATGATATGTTTTGAAGTGCTTTGCATATTGTTCCAAGGTACACATGACCTTTGATTTCCCTCTATAAATATAGCCATGGTAATTGATATATTTAAACCCATCAAAAAAAAAAAAAAAATTGATATATTTAAAGTTCTTTGCATTGTTGCCATGTACACCTGCAGTTTGATTTCCCTTTGATTTCTATCTATAAATACATGTCTTGCATTGTAATTTTTCGCTCATAGTAGCTCAATATATTGCTCTCTTGTTATAAAAGATATTTTCAGAAACCAAATTCTTCAGTAATGGGGCGGTTCTCCTATCAACCAGGATGAACTCGGTATGTTCACTACTTTCCCTATCCAAAGTTATTTCACTCTAATATTTCGTTTCATATTTATTCATTTTTATGTTTATATAAAGTATATATTATTTTCTATGATTGAAAAAAAGTGCATCATATTTTCTGGAATGAAAATAGCCAAATACATTTTGGTAAAGTTTGTGACAAACTAGCACTGTTTCAAAAATATTTAACAATCTAGCATTTTTTTAGTACTTGAGTTTTATAAAATCGAGTTCTAAATAGTACTCAAGCTTAGTCAGTGCCACATTGGTGACTCACTAAAAACTTGAGTTCACTGAACTCGAGTACTATTTAGAACTCGATTTTGTGAAACTCGAGTACTAAAAAAGTAATAGATTGCTAAATATTTTCAAAATAGTGCTATTTTGCCACAAATCTTACCAAAATGTGATATTTGACTATTTTCACCTATTTTCTAGCGCTCAAGTACTTATGTGTTGAACTCTGTGATGACATCAGACTCTGAAGGTAAGAATAGAGCTCATAAATGCCAATATCCCATTCCAAAGGACCCAAACCCATCGAACATAGAGATATTATGTCAAATCTAATTCTTTTATAATTATTATTATTTTATAAAGTAGATAATAGATGGTTGAATTTCACTTTTCTAAAAAAATTGAGCTAGTAGAATATGCAATGCCATTCAATATGACCTTTGCTAAATTGTATATACTGAACAGTGAACACATTGGAATCGTGATTGGATTTGGCTTCTCAAATGAAATGCAGAAGATTTGTGTTTATCTAACGATTGCCTCTTTATTGTACATATTGTAATGCAGAAGATCAATAAGACATTTTCCGCCAACTCATTTCTTAGTTAAGATAGAGTTGTATGGCTTATTGTCTGACGATTTTCCTGGGAAGGTACTCAAAGATGCAATGTGGAGTGATACTAGGGCAGGAACAAAGAATTTTTTTGACTTTCACATGGATGCGTTGAAGAAGCTAGATGTAAAGGCATATGAGTGGCTTGTGAAGTTAGATGTAAGAACATGGTGCAGATATGCTTTTAATCCAAGAAGCAAGAGTGACACTCTAATAAACAATATAGCAAAGTTTTTCAATGCTTGGATTTTGGAGGCTAGGGATAAACCAGTGTTAACAATGATGGAGATCATAAGAGTGATGCTGATGCAAAGGTTGCAAACCAAAAGAGATCATATGAGAAGATATGAAGGGAGGGTTTGTCCAAGAATCCATAAAAAGCTTGAGAGGATAAAAAACGAGGTTGTACATTGCATTTCTCATTGGAATGGAGAGTCCAAATATGAGATGGAGTATATTTATGGTGGAAGATATGGGGTGGACTTGAATGAGAGGACTTGTGGTTGTGGGAGATGGGGATTGAGCGGAATCCCATGTTTTCATTATGTTGCTACAATAATTGAGCATGGATAGCAACTTGAGACTTATGTAGACATTGCTTGCAATAAGGAGACATTCCTTAGTTGTTACCAATAGATGGTAAGCCCACTTCCAAGCTATGAACAGCGGCCAAAAACACCCTATAACCCAATCAAGTCCCCAAAATTTACAAAGAAAGTAGGCAAGTGTAAAAAGGAAAGAAAAAGGAAGGCTAGAGAACCTATTAATGCATAGGGTGAGTATGAAAGGAACTACCATGATTTGTGGGAATTGTTTCCAATGGGGCCATAATCAAAGAACCCGTAAAGCTCCTGATAACCCCAACAAGAAGGCTTATAAAAAGTAAAAGAGAGAGCAATTAGGACAATCATTTGAGTCTAGAGCTAAAGGGAGTCAAAAATTACTATTAAATTTCAAGTACTACTTTGTTGAACTTTTCATCCAAATGGTTTCATTGATTGAATATTTATTGTATGGTTGTATATTATATAGGGTACTCAGCAATCAAATATGGGTACTCATCAATCAAGTCAAAGTCGTACAAAGAAGGACAACACCAGTGGAAGCAAGAAGGACAAGGGAATGGCTAAGGCCTAGTGATAGCAAGAAGAAAACTAATTTTTTAATTAGTTCGATATTTTGTTTAGTGATACACATCCATTGATGGGGCCAGTATACTTTTGTTTTACAATTTCGCTGGAAAAGTGTAATTATTAATTAATTGGGTGTTATTTTTTAGCAAACAATATACTATTTGTAAACAGTCATTTGATATTTCAATTCATGACAAATTGAGATCATTTTAAGAATACTGATGGAGCCAGTATAGTTTTGTGTTACAAATTTTCTGGAAAAGTGTAATTATTGATTCATTGGGTGTAATCTTTTTGGCAAACAATATATAATTTGTAAACACTCATTTGATATTAAAATTCATGGCAGATTGAGATCCTTTTAAGAATACTAATGGAGCCAATATACTTTTGTTTTTCAATATTGTTGAAAGAGTGTAATTATTGATTCAATGAATGCTATTTTTTGGCAAGCAATATTATACTATTTGTAAGCACTCATTGATATTTCAATTCATGGCTGGTTGAGACATGTTCATTTTTTGGTGTTTATGTAATGATATTAGTACATTACAAATTTGAATTACTTTGATGACAAGATTTATTTTCTATTTTTCTATAGGGATGTAAAAAATTGATTTTTTTTTTTTTAAATTTTAATAGAGAAATTGAAGAGCCGAGTTCAATTTGGACAAGGACTTCCTCGTACCTTTATTCCAATGCAAAAACAAAAAGTGCACCTTAAAATAATCCCATTTAATTTAAAAATTAAGCCAAATTGAGAACTACAAAAACAAAAAGTTATTTCCCTCTATCATATATTGCAAATTTTTTTAAGTATATAAATTTGAATGAAGTGAGTTTTTAGTTTACTATATTGAATTGTAAAATAGTAACCGAAATTGTTTACACCCAACGCAAGTGCTCTTACTCATGGGTTGAAATGTTGCATTGGAGAATGTTTTTTTCTTTTTTCATAGGGTCATAAGTGATAAGACAGTCGGTCCTGATTCTGGAGACGCCAATGCAAAGTTGTCAAGCACTATTTTTCTTTTTTGACTTTCTTTTTCTATCATTTGAAAAATACATTTACCTCCGACCTCCCAAACGCGCCTTTATTTCCCTCTATCTTCTATGTATAAAAAGGATGCAAATTATCAATATTTTTCTCCAAAAAAGGATTTCCAGAAACCAGAAAATTTTGAAGTGATGAAGTCTGGCGACTCTGCTACTACCAACTTCGGCGATGAACTCTGTATGTTCTCTTTTCCCTCCTCTTCACAATTATCAAATTTGAGTTTATTATGCTCTTTTTCTTTGTTGTTTATTTCATTTCAGTGTTCATAAAAGTACTTCATGAATGTTATTTCTTTTTCCATATGAGTTATATGAATTAAGCAATTAGAATAAGTTCGATTTTTTATTTTATTGAATCAGTCTGTCGAGCCCGCAAATATTTTGCTGTAGTTGTATGTGATAAACATTATAATCGTCATAATTGAAGTCGGCATCTCAAATGAGAAGTATATGATAGTCTTTTGCTGGAAAACAGGTTGGTGCCTACTAAGACCTCTCCAAAACCCCGCAAAAGTAGAAGCTTTGTGCACTGAGTACGACGTTTTTAGGCCTTTTCTTATACTTCTTAATCTCTTCTAAAAGCTACGATCCACGATTATACAAAGAAAAAAAAAAGGAAAGAAAATGGAGAGTGAACACAAGACTGAGACAGACTTGAACTATTTTTTGAACCTATAGAGATATCTATGTGTTTCTACTTTGGAGTTGGGGTCTTTATTTCTGTTATAGCCTATGTGACTATTTTGATAGGGATGACATTGTAGGTTTTGGAAATAGATGGATTAGAGTGTTGAGTTCCAATTTACGATAATGAGATTTTTTTTTTTTTTAGTTAAAATTTGTTTATTTGTAGAAAATGGCTCAATTTAGGATTAATAAGCACTTTCTAAATGTGTTTTGCACTTCACGAAGTATGTCATGTCCAAACATGACATTTAGATTTTATCACTTCAATTAGATTTTCAAGGGGACTCTGAAATTGTGTTCAAGGCAGTATTGTTGGCTACACCCCATCCCTCTCTCCATGATCATTTTGTTAAAGACATTCAGTCTATCTCAAACTCTTTTAGAGCTCACTCCTTCTCTCATGTTAGAAAGCAGGGTAATCCTGTAGCCCATGCTTTAACTAGGAGAGCTAGGTTTTCTTTCCCTTTAATTGTTTGGATGGAGGCTGTTCCTCCAGAATTTTCTTCCTTTGTAATTGCTGATTATCCAGTGTGATTCTTAATAACATCGGGGTGGATTCTCAAAAAAAAAAAAAAAGAGTCAAAATGGTCTTTAAAGTATCCATATAGAGGGGAAAAAAGGTTTTCATGTAACAGGTCTGCAGTTGTCAATTTATGATCCCAAAATATTTTATGTTTATTTGTATGACATGCCCAAACTTAAAATTAGATTCTATCACTGCACTTCAATTAAATCATTGTATTTTCAAGTTGGATGATTGAAAATCATTAAAGAAAAAGAGTCAAAATGGTCTTATTATTATCATTATTATTATCTTTTGCTATGTAAAAATGGAAGGGGGGGGGGGGGGGGGGGGGTGAGATGGGGGAGGTTGGGTTTAAACCTCAAATACTGGGCATTATAGAGGGTGCTGGTACCACTGGACTAACGGCTTGAATCCCCCCAAAAGAAGTACGTATGACTCCAAAAAAAAATTTATAGGAGTCTTGATCAAGTAGAGAATATGACTAGGCAATGAATAGACAATGCATTTAGCTATCAATAACATTCCATGTGATAGATTACAAAATGACATCTGCTGCATTTGCATGAACCAGTACTGCATTATTCATTTTAAAATTTCTTTAGAGTTCAATGATTCTGCTTTAGGACTGCTTTTTTGAAAACATTTCCGAACCCCAATCCATATGTCATTACCCAATATTTAGTAGATTGCCTTTTAAATATTCCTAATGTATTTGCAGCAATCAAAAGATCAAAAAGACATTTACCTCCAACTCATTACATGCTTAAAATAGAGTCATTCTCTATACTGTCCGAGACTGTGGAAAAGTATGAGTCCGGTGTTTTTGAAGCTGGCGGGCACAAATGGTGGACCCTACTGCTCTACCCACTTAATTATTTGTTCAATTAAAATATAAATGTTTTCTTTGTCAAGAGGTCTGTCTTCTTTTACAGGAGGTTGTCTCTCTATCCCAAAGGAAACAAAAAAATGAATGGAAGTGGTCATATCTCCCTTTACTTAGCAATTGTAGAGACAGAAAATCTTCCTCGTGGTTGGGAGATTTATGTCAACTTCAAATTGTTCGTGTTTGATCAGATTCGGGACAAGTACTTGACCATTCATGGTTTGCTCTCTCATAATTGATGCAAATAAATATGCATGTATGTATAATGATTTCGTAAATTTATTTTTTATATCATCTTTTGTCCAGAAGCTGATGATAGTTCAATTAAAAGATTTCATGACATGAAGACTGAATGGGGCTTTACCAAATTTCTTCCCTTGGATACTTTCAATGATGTTTCTCATGGATACCTTGTCAATGATTGTTGCCTATTTGGTGTAGAGGTTTTTGTTCATAAACAAAGTGGCAAACTGGAGTGTGTTTCCATTACAGAAAAACCTGCTAATTGTACTTTGACTTGGAAGATTGAAAACTTCTCAGCACTAGATGAAAAATCATATTCTCAAGAATTCACTGTTGCAGATTCGCAATGGTATTTTTACTACTGGAAGTTGCACTTTTATTATCATTAAAAGGAAAGTTAATTTTTATGTTTATCAGCATTATTTTTAATTCCTTTTGCTGAATCCAGGAAGATACTGGTTTATCCCAAAGGAAATTCTAATGGAAAAGCCAAAGCGATTTCTGTCTACCTCTGCTCATGTAATTGTCTTCTATCGGATCTCAAATATTTTGCAGAATTCAAACTGCGAATAAGGGACCAAATCAACAAAAATCATGTAGAAAACACAGGTAAATCAAATATTTTCATCATATTTTCATTTCAAATGTTGGGGAAATATAGGCTCCGGTGGGGGTTTTGTTTCTCAATTTGCTTAATATTCTACCAGAGCTATGGTTAAACCTGAATTTCCTCATTATGTATGTGTTTCCTGTTCTCCTGTAAATTTTGTTTCGTTCCACTGTAAATTTTGTTTCGTTCTCTTTTTTCAGCTAAACATTGGTTTTCTAAATCATTGCAAGACTGGGGCTTTTCGCAATTTTTGCTTCTAGAGGATCTCAATGATGCATCGAACGGTTTTCTGGTGAATGACACTTTAATTGTGGAAGCAGAAATTATGGCTGTGTCCAACATTAAGCTGTTCGCATAGTGATGGTGCCTACTATTTTTCTTGGAACCGCATTTGGTAAGATAGGCAGATTTTTTTCTTTTTTCTTTTTGGAGACTGGGAGATTATCCTTATTGCAGTTGTAGAGATAATATCAAATTTGGAATAACTAATATATTTGTCATGGTTATCGTAAATTGTGCATGTTATGTTACATGAATGTTCTGACTAATCTCTTTAGCTCCTAGTGTTTTGCATGCATATATATATATATATACATATATATGTATATATAGAAGGGTACCTATCCAAAATCATTTTTTCTGCATCTTAACCAAAGCTTTGACAGAATGCCAGCCTAATGGTGGTGCAATTCAAATCTCTCTCTCTCTCTCTGCCTTATAGACCTTCTCTCTCCCTCTATCTCTTGTTCTCTCTCTATTTTTTTTTTTTTAATGAATGGTAAACTTAGTGCATTTCAACCCTATAAAAACAGTCGCATGTTGCGAATGCCATCCTAATGGCTAGATGTATTGTATCCAAGCCATGTTCTTATTGTAGTCACTTTGGTTTTCACGTTTAGCGGCAAAATTAAAAAAACATAATTGATACAATAACTTAGTATAAAAATTCAAAAACTTATATGAGACACGTGACACAAAATTGAGAATTAAATTAAGAATTTAATTAGATTTTCTCTGAGCTTTACCCCTCTCTCTCTCTCTTTCTATATATATATATATATATGGATGAAAGTTCCTTCAATTCAAATCACATGATATATTTTATAATTACGTGAACGAGTGCTTAAGGAGAAGAGATAAGTGTTTGTCCAAATAATAACACCACTTACTTCAAGTCAAGCCCCACACCTATGATCCATTTTGAAGGGAATTCAAACCCTGAATGTGAAAGAGTCTTGGGCTATATAATACGGTCCAAATACAGTGTAATGAATCATATTGGGCCAAATTCCTTATAATTATTGATTCATTGGGTGTTATTTTTTGGCAAACAATATATTATTTGTAAACACTCATTTGATATTTCAATTCGTGACAGATTGAGATCATTTTGAGAATACTAATGGAGCCAGTATAGTTTTGTTTTACAATTTTTCTAAAAAAGTGTAATTATTGATTCATTGTGTGTAATCTTTTTGGCAAACAATATACTGTTTGTAAGCACTCATTGATATTTCAATTCATGGCAGATTGAGACATATTCATTTTTTCGTGTTTATGTAATGATATTAGTACATTACAAATTTGAATTACTTTGATGACAAGATTTATTTTCTATTTTTCTATGGGGATGTAAAAAATTGATAGTTTATTTTTTATTTTTAATAAATAAATTGAAGAGCATTAGAGTTATTGCTTAAAGTTCAATTCGGACAAGAATTTCCTCATCTCTTTATTCCAATGCAAAAACAAAAAGTGCACCCTTAAAATAATCCCATTTAAGTTAAAAATTAAGCCAAATTAAGAACTACAAAAACAAAAAGTTATATTTCCCTTTGTCATAGTTACAACAATATCTTGTTAATCATTGAACACTATCAAAAAAATTAATCAAATTGGGTACAAAGGTGTGGAAGCAGAATACTAGTTCCATTCTTATTATGTCACAAACCATTTTTTTAGTACTCATACATAAATAGTCACTTCAAGTGACATCCAACATTAACACTTGGACTTAAACAAAATCCTCTTATGCTTTGCAACTTTGTTCTTTTTGCTACCACTAGGCCTTGGCCTTGGCCTTTCCCTTGTCCTTCTTGCTTCCACTAGCGCTATTCTTCTTTGTATGAATTTGACTTGATTGTTGAGTACCCATACATGATTGCCAAGTACCCTATATAACAATACAACCACAATATCAATGCATTATTTTGAGGGAGTGACAATGGACATTCATCCATGACTGTGACATAAAATTAACAAGAAGATCAATAAAAAGAGCTTAATGAAAAAAAGAAAAAAAAAAAAAAAAGAACACCTTGGTAATTGTTCCCTCAAGGCTAAACTCCCCATCCATTAGCTAAATTGTTCTCTCAAAGCTAGATATTTTTACTAGTCTACTTTTTTAAATAAAACAATATAGATAAAAAAATAAAAAATAAAAAAAAATAAAAAAAACTAGTAGGAAAAACTTCAAACAAAGTTGGACACACAACCAATAGCCCAACAACAACACTTAAAACAACCCTCTTCTATGTCACTGAAGTACAAACAGCTACATTTGCAACCACACTACACAAATACAAGTCCAATAGGCAATCAAACCCCAAGCCTGAAAATTAAACCAAACCAAAAAATTGCAAAGAATAATGATGTTAAGAAACAACAGAAAAAAACTTCAGCCTGGCTAAATCCTACTCCTGGGCAATGCCTACACAAGTGAATCCAATGAGAATAGTAATGCCACGTTCAAAGAGTTTGTGAAGGACATGAACAAGACGAACTCAAATGGCGAATCATTTGAAGGTTTCTGCATTGAATGCTTCCATAAGGTGCTGGAACCATTTAGAAGAAGAAAATTTGAAAAAGAAAATGTTACAGTTTAAACAACTAAATGTAATATAACCACAACTTTTTAAAATTTTCTTATGCAATTTCTAATTTCAATTAGTTTATATGAAAGCACACATAAACCCAGCCATGAAAATTATTTTTAAGTAATTGCAAACCCATCTAAAATCCTACCAAACAACGAAAACCCATTAGAACATTGGTCATATCTCTCTTAGGCAATTCATCAAACAATTGTATAGCATACTCAAAACCAGTTTTGATCAAATGGAAATTTCACCACAGCCAACACTACCCAATCCACCACAGGTCTTGAAACACTTGGATAAGTGTAAAGTGTAACGAGTAAGCTCAAAAATTAAATCTAACAAAAAAATTGCAAAAATTCACATATGGAGATTGAGATTAGAAAAACAGAGAGTAGGGGAAAAAAAAAAAAAAAAAAAAAAGCTTACCGATGGCAAGACAAGGTATTGATTTGATAGGTGTGAATAGTTTAAGGAGTAAATTGGCCAATATAAAAAGTTCAAGGGGTCTTTTGGCTAATGGTTGAAAGTTTAGGGGAGTGTATGAACATTTTTCCCTATACTTAATACTAAAAAGGGGTAATTACAGTAAACCCACTTGTGGTTTAGCCTAAATTCACGTTGTCTGCCTGTGATTTGAAAAGTGTCACTTTGCCCACCTGAGATTTGCACCGTTAACCTTCTGTAACCCACCTCTTGATTTGCCGTTAAAAAAAAAAAAAAAAAAAAAAAAAAAAAAAAAAAAAAAAAACTTATTTTTAGACAAAAATAAACATAACTTTGAATCAAAAGGATAGGGTTTGAAAATTTTTCAAAAATGGATGAACATTGAAAATGAAATTTCAAACCATTACAAATAAGCACTTTGCCTTCTTCCTCTAAAACAAAATTATACATAAGCAGAAAAGTTTCAACTTTCAATCCTCAATCATCAATCCCTTGTCATCATCAATCTGGTGCAAGGGGAGGATTTTTGCACTTCTCACTTCAATAATATCATTAAATTAAGATTGCAAAGCTTTAGCCATTTTTTGTTTCAACCATATCGAAAGGAACTGAAACTATGTTGCTCGTGCCTAAGCCAAGAATGTTGACATTTGGTTTGGCTGGATGATGTCCTAGCTGAATTGGAATATGATGTAACTTGTGGTATTTCATTGTAGTTCTAATGAAACACAATACCCAACAATAAAAAAAAAAAAAAAGGCCCCACCTAATGGTTAGATCTACCAATTTGAGCTAAAAATTTCCACTAGAGGTTACCAATTTCATTAGAATACAAACCAATCTCAACCATAGTCGTAACTTCAATGAACTCTTCTGAAAGTTCAAAAAACGTGTACAAAAACACTTTTGAACGTTTAGACCCCCAAAAACCAATTTAATCAACACAAGCAATATGTTAAACAACTAGTGTGCGGAAACTTAACATATGCTATAACATGGAATTGATTAAACAACTATCTAAGCCACAACAAAATAAACCACAGTAGATAATGTAAAGGCAGAGATAGAGAGGAAGGAAGATGCAAACACAGCGATAACACCAGATATGTTATCGAAGAGGAAACCGAAGACCTCGGCGAAAAACCTCTCCGCCGCCCTCCAAGCGGTAATCAATCCACTAGAAAATACAGTTGGGATACAAGGACAGCAATAGACCCTCCAAGCCTAATCTACCCAATGCACCTAAGCCCTCCAAGCTTCTTGCTCCAACGAGGTTGCGCCGAACCTTTTTCTTTTCTAGCTTTCCGGATTCCGCTACTACACCGTAGCATCAACCAATAAAGATTGGCTCCTTCCTAACTGCTTCCCAGAACTCCAAACGACTGTCTCACAGAGATGATAATGGTGAGAACCAGGTTTGGTATAATGGCCTCTCAAGGATTTGACAATGGAGAGGAAGAGAGTGAGGGATTTTGATGAGACTCTAAGGTAGAGATTGTGGGTAAAACAATCTGGTTTTTCTTTAGGGTTTCTCTCTCAAAATTCTCTCTGGAAGCTCTCTTTCAATCGTGGGTTAAAAGGGTATTTATACTGGAGTGAAGAGGAATGCGAAACGTCAGGTTTTTCCAAAACAGGGGTGGCTCGCGGCTTGACCTCGCGGCTTGACTAAGTCGCGAGTTCCAATCGCGAGTTAACCGTATGGCCAGTTGTCCTGTTTTGTCCTGTAGTGCTCCAGCTAGCATGACTGTTCATCTTCCAGCATGCTTGGCACGTGTGCGTCTTCTGGCGGGTTGAAGCCGCGAGTCCACCCGCGAGTCCCAGCCGCGACACTCTGTTTTTTTGCACACTCTTGAGCAATCTTCACACTATCTCACTCACTACCCTTACAACAATCCCACCTAAATACAGGGTTACTAAATGCTGAATTACAAGCAAATTTGGCACGGAATAAAGCCAATTAGATGGTTGAATAAATTCAACCTTACAATCTCCCCCTTTGGCTATTCCGTGACAAAACCCTAAAACAGACTCTAGACTTAACATGTGAGTTGGGAACAGTTGATCAAAACTCACTCACACCTAACTCTAGAAGCTGTGAAGCACTTGAATCATATGAACATAAACTCCTGAAACACAACAATACACCATGATCATTGTAAGCAGAAAATTATAAATGCATATGAAACAGGCAAAATGAGATCAAGCATAAGATGGAGTTAATGAACAAACCATGGCTTGATCAACCAAGTGAACACCACAAAGTAGTGATCACAGTGCTCATTCACACTTGGAATGAACACAAGAACATACAAGTTAACATGCACAAGGCAAGACACTTGTATGCTCAACACTCAACCAATGCATAGCACACAAGGCATATGCATCTAGGAACAATCCTACAAGGGCACAAGAGTGACAGTACAACAATCACAATGCAGAACATTTAGATTAAGGTACTGATTTCAACATAGCATAAAGGCTGCACTTAAGTATGGTACATACCACAAGGCCTACAAAATATGCATAAAACAATAACCCTAAAAGCTTACATAAGCATATGGGTACAAACCAACAAAAACCTGAATAACATCATCAAACATATATTAAAGTTTAAACCAAGAGTATATGAAAAGAGTTAGAAACAGTTATACACCAAAACACAGTGTATCTAAAACCATAAAAACACTAAAATACCCAAAACATAAACATATATAACCACATTACTCCCCCTCAACTAATTACTCCCCCTTAAGAGCTGCTTTTCTGCTTCTCAATCATTAATGAACTTTCTCCCCCTTTTTGACATGGAATGGCCAAAGGGTCACTGGTCATGCTGAGTTGTGAAGCTGTCAAGTGTAGCAGCCAAGACATCAATCTGGTCTTGCATGGCTCTCATCCTGTCAGAATGCTCAGTCTGGACTGCCCTGATCCCATCAAGCCTTTCCAGAATGATCTGGAAAGCATCTGGAGGTGTGTCTGCAGAGGTTGAAGCTCTGTGTCTTTTGCCACTTCTCCTAGGTGTTGAAGTTGATGCAAGTCCAGCTGCTTCTGCTTCAGTCTCCATTGGAGCAGCCTCTCCTTCATCACCTTCATCTTCTTCTCCTGGAAGCCTGACACTTATCCTTTTGCAGGTGAGCTTGTTGATTGTAGAGGGTGTAGACATTGGACTGATGTCTTGAGGGATTGGAACTCCTTTACTCCTAAAAATCCTCATTAGCAAACTTGGAAAGATCAATTTAGGCCTAGAGGTTGTTCTAGTCTCATCCACAATGGTGTCATAAATGTGGGAACTGATGTCTATGAAGTTCTTTTCTTTGAGATCCATCAGAAAGACTGCTCTAGCACAGTTGATTGTAGTCAATTTCCTAATGGGATAGAGGTTAAACATCATGATTATGGTAAGGCACCTCATGTCCACTGGAAAGGCAGTGGTATTCAAACATTTTCCCTCTCTCTGCCCACCTATCCTTTGTTGAATAGTTTCAATGGACACACTCCTATCCTTGTAATTGATAAATTCTTCATCATCTAATCCTTCAAGTCCTAATGCATCATCTATGACATGAGCATCTAAGACAAATTCTTTACCCCTCACCTAGCAACTCAATTCATTATCCTTTATCACAGCATTGGAGTAAAATTCCCTTATTAAGGGTTCACACACAACAGGGAAACCACCCAAAAGCTTTTCCCATCCTCTTCCTTCAAAACAACTGGGAATAAAAGTTTGCCTTAAATCTTCCAAATCCACAAATCTCTCTTGAATGATTCCTGCATTCAAGAAGTTATCCTTGTATCTCTCAAAGTGGTGAACTGACCTAAACAATCTAGGATCCATCTTAAGTCTTTTGTCAGCCTTCTTCGCAGTAGATTTCTTCTTCTGAGGTGAAGGAGCCATCTGTAACTTGACGATTTTGGGCTGTAAGAGTGTAACACAAGAGATTGGAAAAGGGAGCACGGAGTGTTTGGGAGGAAGAGTGTTTAGAGAGAAGATGAACAGTCACAAAAATTCGAGGGAAAAACTGAAAAAGTTTAAAAACTGCTCCTGTTTCTGCAAAACACGCGATTTTCGCGACTTGATTAAGTCGCCACACAGTCGCCAGCTCAAGCCGCCAAAGCACTCAAGAGGAAAATTTTGAAAAATTTTTCTAAGTGTTTTTCGCGACTGGAAGGTCTACCCGCGAGTGAGTCGCAAGCTGAGCCGCGAAAATCTCTGAGTGAATCTCGCGACTGGACCTTCCACTCGCGAACAAGTCGCCAAAACTGACCAGCGAAGATGCGACTGAGGCTCGCGACTTGACACACCCGCGACTGAGCCGCCAAAACAGGGCAAACTGTATTTTTGAAATTTTCAGATTTTTCAGCAAAACACTTTCCAAAAACACCTAAAACACTCAAAAATCTTTTTGTGCTTGAATTAACGAAGATTGAGCATGTGAAAACACATTTTATCAAGTACAATCACACAAATGAATATGGCATTTATCGAACATAAACTTGTGTGTTGTGTGTGGATATCAACAATGAGATAGTCCTTTGTCTAATGTGAAGCTTCAATGATCAATTCAACCAAGGCATACACAATTAGCACTAGATCATGTGACCAATCTCAATTATAGAAATATGAATATATGACTTCCCACACAACTTGATAACATAACTTGGAGCCTTTCATTTGACTCCACTTTCAGCCATAACATTTGATCTTTTGAGGCAATCATCTCTCATTGTGAGAGGGATAGACAACACTTTTCTTTGAAGAACAGGCCTTTGGCCTTTTTGAAAGAAATTTCACTTTTGATATAAGGTCGCTTACCCTTTTTCCTAGTCAAATACTAAAATGTGCGACAGGCTTTTGCAGCTCAATATCTCTTTTCATTTGGAGATTTACATTTAGTGAGCTCTTTTTAGCAAAAAAAATAAAAAATGGGAAGAGATATAGACACAAGTCTATGCATGTTTCAAGATCAACATAACCATTCACTAATCATTCATGACAAGTTCGAAGATCTATTTACAACAATCACATAGATTTCAAGATTTTTCCCATAGTGATATGAGTGCATGAAGACAAGCAATGCTCGAAAATGCACAAAGTCATTAGCACAAAGGTACAAGGCAAAACGAGTCTTAAGACAAAACTCAACAAAGTCGATCAAGCTTTTTGATTTTCAAATTTTTTATGTAATTTTTGGATTTTTGACTCAAGAAACAAAAAGATTGATAAAACACAATTAAGAAATATTCACAAGAAGAATAATCAAACAACCAAGAACAAACACAACAAGCATACCAAACAAACATAGTCACAAAGCATAGGAAGTATTAATGCATGGACATGTTGTAATGCTTATGCATGAGTACCCCTTTTCACCCACACGTCACTTGCGTTTGGGGTGATTTCCTTAAAGGATTGGGTACGGGAGTTAGGGCTTTCAAACCTTCGTGAGAAGCTTTCCAAACAGTTGGTGAATGCACCAATCATCTTCATCACGTCCATCATTCCGGGATCTCCATTTTGCTCTCTAGGTTGATCCCCTGCCCAAGTTCTTCTATCAATTCTTGGTCCTCCTGACCTTTGAGGAGTAGCACTGTTCTTTGCTCTCAGCTTTTGGCAATTTGGTCGAGTGTGCCCTTGAAGCCCGCAATAATGGCACACATACATTCCTCTAGGACCTTTTTGTGGTCGAGGACGTGACTTGGCACGAGACTCAGACCTGCCCACATACTGATTACGATGATTCAGCATCCGTTGGTTCACCACATTCTTCTTCTCCTCCACCTCGAGCTTCACACCAGTAGGGTCAGCTATAACTGGATCTTTGGCTTTGACAAACTTCACTTCTTTGGTGACATTTCCAGTTGAGCTACTTCCTCCGGTAAATCCCAGTCCGGATTTGTCTGAGAAGCTCTTTTGAGATGATATAACATCATCTAGCTTCTTGGTGGTGACCCTCTCTATTTTTGCATTTGCTTGAACAACCTCATTCTCAAGGAATCTTACTTTAGTGTAGGCTTCGGACAGCTCACCATTAAGAGTTTCAATCTCGCATTTGGCCTCCTTATAACGGATTAGGAGACTTTTGTAGTCCTCCTCAGCCTTCTTCATCTTTCTCACAGCAGCCTTGGCCACCCTTGTGTATTCACCAGACTTCTCCAAGAGTGAGTTGTAATTTTCTTGAAGAGTTGCTGTGCTTTCTTCTTCTTCAGCTTCCGATTCTTCAACAATTCCCAGTGAGTCATCCTCACTATGTTCTCCAAGGTCTTGAACAAGCAAACTCAACTCATCCGACGACTCAACATGAGCAATAGTCATGAAAGCTGAATAGTTCCCCTCTCCATCACAGCTTTCTTCAGATTCTGAGTCGGACGAGTCTGAATCACTCAAGGTCGTGGCATACACCTTGCCTTTTGATTTCAAATAATTAGGACATTCCCTCTTGAAGTGTCCATGCCCATTGCATTCAAAACAAGTGACACCTTGTGTGGATTGGGATTCTTTTCCATCTTTCCTTTGGAAATCCCTCTTCTCCCTTCCAGAATTTTGGAATTTTCTCTTATCATCAAATTTTCCATTGTTTTTGAATTTCAAAAACTTTCTGAAATTTTTAACAAGATAGGCTACATCTTTGTCCACCATATCTTCTCCCGATGTGCCTTGATCTTCCACCTTCTCATTAGTGGTCTTTAGAGCAAGGGATTTGCCCTTCCGTTGATTTGGCAGCGACATCTCATAGGTCTGTAGAGAACCAACCAGCTCCTGTACCTTGATGTCGTCAAGATCCTTGCTCTCCTCAATGGCTGTCACTTTGGCACGGAAGCTTTCCGGCAATGATCGGAGGATCTTCCTTACAATCTTAGAGTCCTCCATCTTCTCCCCCAAGTTAAACTTGCTGACAACCACTTCATTTAGCTTCCCATAGAACGAGTCGAAAGACTCATCCTCACTCATCTTGAGCTCCTCAAACCGAGTGGTCAGCATTTGTAACTTGGTATCTTTCACCTTCTTCGTGCCTTCATAAGTTGTTTCCAGAATCTCCCATGCATCTTTGGCAATAGTAATGTGAGAAATCCTGTGAAATTCATCTGGAGACATACCACAGAAAATAGAATTTAGTGCTTTACTGTTAGCATTAGATGCAGTAAGTGCTGCCTTATCCCATGTGGATTTGGCTGCTTCAGGTTTGGTCCAACCCATCTCAACAGCATCCCACACGGATTCATCAATAGAGCATAAAAAGGCTCTCATACGAACCTTCCAAAATGCATAATTACTTCCATCAAAATATGGAGGTGCATTAAGGGATTGAGACCTATCCATCTCAAAAGAAAGGGAGTCAAGGATCACACAATGGTAATGAAACCAAACAGCTGTGTACCCGCTCTGATACCAATTGAAAGTTCAAAAAACGTGTACAAAAACACTTTTGAACGTTTAGACCCCCAAAAAACCAATTTAATCAACACAAGCAATATGTTAAACAACTAGTGTGCGGAAACTTAACATATGCTATAACATGGAATTGATTAAACAACTATCTAAGCCACAACAAAATAAACCACAGCAGATAATGTAAAGGCAGAGATAGAGAGGAAGGAAGATGCAAACACAACGATAACACCAGATATGTTATCGAAGAGGAAACCGAAGACCTCGGCGAAAAACCTCTCCGCCGCCCTCCAAGCGGTAATCAATCCACTAGAAAATACAGTTGGGATACAAGGACAGCAATAGACCCTCCAAGCCTAATCTACCCAATGCACCTAAGCCCTCCAAGCTTCTTGCTCCAACGAGGTTGCGCCGAACCTTTTTCTTTTCTAGCTTTCCGGATTCCGCTACTACACCGTAGCATCAACCAATAAAGATTGGCTCCTTCCTAACTGCTTCCCAGAACTCCAAACGACTGTCTCACAGAGATGATAATGGTGAGAACCAGGTTTGGTATAATGGCCTCTCAAGGATTTGACAATGGAGAGGAAGAGAGTGAGGGATTTTGATGAGACTCTAAGGTAGAGATTGTGGGTAAAACAATCTGGTTTTTCTTTAGGGTTTCTCTCTCAAAATTCTCTCTGGAAGCTCTCTTTCAATCGTGGGTTAAAAGGGTATTTATACTGGAGTGAAGAGGAATGCGAAACGTCAGGTTTTTCCAAAACAGGGGTGGCTCGCGGCTTGACCTCGCGGCTTGACTAAGTCGCGAGTTCCAGTCGCGAGTTAACCGTATGGCCAGTTGTCCTGTTTTGTCCTGTAGTGCTCCAGCTAGCATGACTGTTCATCTTCCAGCATGCTTGGCACGTGTGCGTCTTCTGGCGGGTTGAAGCCGCGAGTCCACCCGCGAGTCCCAGCCGCGACACTCTGTTTTCTTGCACACTCTTGAGCAATCTTCACACTATCTCACTCACTACCCTTACAACAATCCCACCTAAATACAGGGTTACTAAATGCTGAATTACAAGCAAATTTGGCACGGAATAAAGCCAATTAGATGGTTGAATAAATTCAACCTTACATCTTCAAAGTGGCAGAGAGGTCTGTCTTTTCTCGAGACCCAGGGGCACCAAATCCAACACCACCACTCCCACAACACCCTCAAGCCAACAAACCAAACCCCCACGCATGCGTTCAACCAGACGCAAACAAACATTTTCTAAAAATAGAAAAGAAAAAACGACACAAACAAACACTGCCACGCCATCACTGTCAGCTTGTCACCATTAATTCCGAATGAACAAAAACCCAATAAAATAATTGAGGAATTGCCTCTATGAACAAACTCCCAGATCACGAGCGGCTGGTCAAGTACAGGCTCTAATAATAATCAGTAGCATAACACAAAGTATAAAAGTTTTTATATTTTAAATTATTTTTTTGTTTGGTTATTCTGTTTTTGCTTTTGTTGTTTTTTTAATTACACTACATTTAATTTGTTTTCCTCTTTTAAAATGGAGTTACGGTGGTGGGTGAGTAGTGTTACATTTAAATTTAACAAAAGCCTCACTTTTGATCTTAGTTTCTCATCTTTTTTTTTTTTTTGGGAGAGGAGTGAGACATAAAAAGTGAGCAAAAATATATTTTTATCCTCATTTGTAATAGAGGTGGGTTATGGAAACCTAACGGTGCAAACCTCAAGTGAGCAAAGTTACACTTTTCAAACCATGAGTAGGTAATGTGAATTTGGGCAAAATCACAGGTGAGTTTACTATAATTACCCCTAATAAAAATAATACATATTAGAAACTAATAGATCAAGGTGCTAAGGCCACAAAATGGCCATGTTACCTATACTTGACCTGATGGCTTATCAAGATAAATATTTTAAGGGCAAATTCCATAAACATACCTTGAGGTTTGGCTTAATGCCAACCAGGTCCAACACATTCCAAACCAAACCAATTTGGTCCCTAGAGCCAATTTAATCCTAGACATTGTTAGCCACATTAGTTTTTCTCCCTTCTCTTCTCCGTTGGTCTCTTCTCTCTTCTCCTTCCCTCACTCTCTTTCTCCCTAACCTCAGATTTGCCATAGCCACATGCAAACAATAACCCAATTCTACTCATACCAAAACTCAGCCAACTCCACAAAAACAAACCCAAATCCAAAAAATCAAACCCACCACCGTAGCAAAACTACAACCATAGCCAAACCCACCGTAGCAAAACTACCACCATAGCAGAAACCACAACCACCCCCACCCTCACCCGAACAAAAACTCCAACCCCATATCAAAGCCCACCACCATCAAAAACCACCACTGACCACAATATCCAAACAACCCATAACAAATCCAAACCCATATTGAAACCCACAACCCCTGGCCACAAAACCCAAACAATCGACAACAAACCCACCACATATCAATACGCATAGCCACTCCCAAAACAAATCCACCACCATCGGAACCCACCACCATTGAAAGCCCAAATCCAAAAAAACCCACAGCAAATCGAAACCCACCATTGGCAACCCATAGCGAAGCCAAACCACCAGCCCGCACACACCACTTCCTTTGCTTAAGAGAGAAGAGATAGCTAACCCAAACCACCAACCCATCAAGGGTTAATTTGGCCAAGGAAAAAAGAAAGAAAAGAAAATAGAACAAGCAAAGGAAAAAGAAAATAGAAAGAGAAAGTTAGAGAGAGAACCATCTTGGTTGTAGCTTGCAGCGACTATAGCTTGCCGATGGTAGCCATGAGATTTTGGGGATTAGAGTTTAGGGTTAGGGAGAGGATGCGAAAAGGTTGAGATGAGAGATCAAAGAAGAGAGAGATGAGAGAGGAGAGAGATAAGAGACTAAAATGACTAACGAACTTAAACGGCGTGTAGGGACCAAATTGGGCTTAAGAATGAAATTGGTTAGTTTTGAAAAGTTATGGACCTGGTTGGTATTAGCCCAAACCTCAGGGTAACCCATATTTCAAAATTCTTCAACTTTTAAGTTTTCTTATTTACTTATTATGTTACTGCACACAATTGGCATGTGAACAAAATAATAAAAGAAGAAGATGAGAAGAATAGGAAGCAAACACAAATGATGAAGACGAAGACGCAGCAGCAGTTGGGGAGAGGGTGATCACCGACTTGAAAATAACCAGATACATGGTGATGAGTGGCAGAGATGACAAAGACCCATGTTTGAATTTTTTTTTGCTTCTTCTTGTCCGGTATTGATTATCAGCCAAAACGTCTGATTTTCACTGGTACATTTGGTATAATTCGGTACTAGTCGGTATTTTGAGCGGCATGATATGGAGGTGTTTCTATTCCAATTAACTAACTAGTAGGATAAATACTAGTTGTATCGGCTGATACGGTATGGTATTCACTCCTCTGGTAATTACACCTAAATATATTAATAAAATTTCTTTTAGTGATTTGCACTAAAAGGAGGTGACACAATGTAGAAATTTCTCTAGCACGTTTTCTTGGAAAATTAAGTCCTCTTAATCTAGAGAGTATATCGTTGAGCTTTTTATTATGTAGGGTAGTTAATCCATCATGCTTCAATATGGTGAAAGCAGTTTGCACCTATTGTGGCTGGATTGGTACAATTTATTATGCGAAAATGCCAAAACAGCCATTTTACTTGAAAAATAATACTTTTAATCAGAGTTTTAACTTCGAATTCATTCGTTTTAACTTTGAATTTGATCGACGAACTATCATTTTGAAGGGACTTTCTTGGTATTTAAGATAGATAAAAATTATCTCAATCGGATGGTTGGTTCAAAAAGTCAACTTTTTGACTAATCTCGGTTATTGTTTAGTCAATGTTGTCCAAACTTAGCCAGAAACGGCAAGTTTGAGATTTTGGACTCTTGGGTTATTAAAATGATTTGTTCAAACATTTAATTAGGATAAATAGGATTTTTTTTTTTTTTTTTTTTCATGTAGTTCCCTACTTTTTTTTTTTTTTTTGAAAACATGATTTTCAACCTTTTAGGGCTTAAACCAGCATTTTGACACACAAATTAAGACTAGAAAAAATACGGCAATAGAAGACACGAAGCAATTCAAAGGAACATATATGCCTAAAGTTGAAATTAAATCAAAAGATCAATGTAAAGAGACAAATTATAACCACATTATCCAAATGTATCTCAATACTCAAAATACCATACATAAGAGTAAAAGGTACCCAACAAACTACAATTAGATCCAACAAAATATAAAGAAAACAAAAGCTAACTCCCCCTGAATCTGTGCAACTCTCCCTGTCACTATGCATATCCCTTAACTATAATCCTGAAATTGCTCTAAATCTCCCCTTCAGAACACAGCTTTCTATGCATCACTATTTGCCCCTTTTGTCATGAAATGACAAAGGGACTCAAGTTGATGATCGATCATAATAAATGTAAGGTTGAATTTAATCAACTATTTGTTGGCTTTATTCCGTGCCAAATTTGCTTGTAATTCAGCATTTAGAAACCTTGTATTTAGGTGGGAATCACGTAAGGGTAATGTATGAGAGAGTGTGAAGAAAAGCTCAGAAGTGTGCAACTCAACTCAGCAGGGCCTTGCGACTAGATCTCGTGATTGGCTCGCGGCTAGCAAGTCGCCAAAAGAGGCACACATGTGAAGCATGCAAAGGAACTGAAGAGTCACACAAAGGAGCTGAAGAGTCACACTAGCTATTGCACTACAGGACAAAAGTCCTAGGCTAGCCAGGCAGTTAGCTCGCAACTTAGTCCAGTCGCGAGGCCAAGTCGCCAGACCACTACGTATGGGAAAAACTGACCTTTCACATTCCAAACACACACCAGTATAAATACCCCTTATACCCATGAAATGTAGAGAGTTTCTAGAGAGAATTTTGAGAGAGAAATTCTAGAGAAAAACAAGATTAACTCATCCACAATTTTCATCCTTTGATTCTCCAAATTCCTCTACTCTCATCCTCTCCATTGTTACATCCTTGAGAGGTACATTGGCCAAAACCTTTTCTCACCATACCCATATCAGTGAGGAGGCTATTTGGTGCTTGGGAAGCAGTTAAAAATGGACCAATTGATATTGGTTGATGTTATGGGCTATAGTGAAATCCGATAAGCTAGAGAAGACAAAGGTTCTGTGTAATCTCATTGGAGCAAGAAGCTTGGAGGGCTTAGGTATAGTGGGTAGATTAGGCTTGGAGGGTTTTCTACTTTTCATGTATCCCAACTTGATTCTCTAGTGGATTATTGACCACTTGGAGGACGGCGGAGAGGTTTTACGCCGAGGACTTCGGTTTCCTCTTCGATAACACATCACTGTGTTGTTTTTGTGTTTGTATTTCTCTTCCCTTAATCTTTGCCATTTAATTTCTGTTGTGGTTGCGATTTTATTTGGTTTAGATTGTTTTATCAATTCTATGTTAAGCTTATGTTTTTATTCCACACATACATTATTTGATAATAAGCTTGAATTGATAATTTGTAATTTGGGAGTCTAAACGTTCAAGATGTTTTACACACTAATTGAACATTCAATAAATAACATCCTCATGAAGTAGTTCTCCAATATCATGAACTGTAAGGAAAAGAGGGTTTTGATCTTTTAGGGTGTGTATTGTTTGGAGATGAAATAGGGAGGATGGAAAACTTTGGAGAGAAAATAGGAGAGAAAATGAATTTATGTGTTGTTTGGTCGGGAGGAGGGGAAAGAAAACTTTTGTGTGGGGCCCAGGCATTTTCCACTTGGGCCCACAAAAACTTTTCTCTCCAAAATGTAGAGAAAATAGGGGAGAAAACATTGAGGCCCATATTGGGTGACAAAAATACCCTTACTTTTTATTGCTTTCACCTACCCCTCTCACTTTCCCACTACCTATGACATGATTAACATTTTGCCTCTTCATCCTTATCTCTTTAGCATCTTCACAGCACAATAACATGAACTCTCTCTCTCTCTCTCTCTCTCTCTCTCTCTCTCTCTCTCTCTCTCTCTCTCTCTCTCTCTCTCTCTCTCTCTCTCTCTCTCGGTGCCTTGTCCTCATTATATTCCTCATTCTATTGTATTAATCTATGGTTTGTTGTTGTTGTTGTTTATTTTTATTTTTTTGTCGTCATCATTGGTTTATCTACCTTGTCATATAGATATAGATATCTATATATATATATATATATTTTGAAAATATCCTCCCAGTTTATGTAACAATGGTCACGTGGATAATTTCTTTTTTGTTGTTGTTGAAAATGTCTTCCTAGTTAACGCATAATCAATTTTTGTTGCCCATAAATTTTAAATTATATATAATAATAAAGAAAATAATATAAATGTATATGTATTTGTGTTAATTTTTGTATTATTTAATGAGTGTAAATATATCTATTTCTTATATATTATAACAAGGACATAATAGTCAATTTATATAAACTACATTTTCTATCCTCTCCTTTTTCCCTCCAACCAAACAAAAAAGTTTTCCACCCTCCCACTTTTCCACCCCTCCAACCAAACACACACGAGGGAAAACCAAATATTTTTTATCCTCTCATTTTTCTATCCTTCCACTAATTTTCCATCCTCCCACTTTTCCATTCTTCCAACCAAACACACTTGCCTTTGGATTGTGCTGAAAAAGATTGACCAAGCCATCAACAAATAAGTATATGTCCAAAAAAGGAGCATAGACAAGACAAGAATAAGGACCAATCCCAAAATGTAAGGTGTATATGATATGCATGTACTAGCCTATGTGAATGAAAAACAAGGAGCAAACACACAAAATCAAAATAGGCACAAACAAGCATGTAAGGCATGAAGGCAATGGCATGGAATAATAAGAGGAAATTGGCTACCAATTCAACAAGTGAGGGTTCACCAAAAATTTTGGCCTAAATATACTTTAAAATACCACAAGGAGCCAACATCAATATCACAAATCCACATATAACCCAATTCAATCAAGAAATTAGAAGGACAATGACAAATCCAACTAAAACTAACCAAAACCCAACCATGGCTGATGCAATGCATGATTCAAAAATGGGAAAGATGGATTAGGATTAGCTTAAGATGATGTTTGGAATGGATTTGAGTTGATTTTGAATGAATAAAAGCAAATTTGAATATTGGGAGTAAAAGGGGAGATAACAGATGAGTTGGACAATTGAAGGACAATTTAATTGTTTAAAATAATAGTTGGACATAATATTTTATTGAAGAAAATATTTTAATTGCCAACAAAAGGAAAAAAACCAACAAAAAGACAATTTTTCTTTCTTTCTTTCTTTTTAGGGCCATTTGGGTCACTTGATTTTTTAGGGTCATTACTCATTGGTTGAAATGCTGCATTGGCGAATGTTTTTTCTTTTTTCATAGGGTTATAGACAGTCAGTCCAGATTGTGGGGACACTAAATTTTTTTTTTTTTTTTTTTTTTTTTTTTTTTTTTTTACTTTCTTTTTCCATCGAGAGTATTGATATTAGTGGACCATAAATTTAGCAATATGACTGTATAAAAAACTACTTTATTTACATTAGCTTGTCACTTTACAAAATTTAGCTTGTATTTAAAAGTAATGTGAAACAGTCAAAAGAAATTTTTTATTAAAAAGCTGTGTGAACACAACAATTTCCCTCTATCTTCTATGTATAAAAAGGATGCAAATTATCAATATTTTTCTCAAAAAGAGGATTTCCAGAAACCAGAAAGTTTTGAAGTGATGAAGTCTGGCGACTCTGCTACTACCAACTTCTGCGACGAACTCTGTGCGTTCTCTTTTCCCTCCCCTTCACAATTATCAAATTTGAGTCTATTATGCTCTGTTTCTTTGTTGTTTATTTCATTTCAGTGTTCATAAAAGTACATCATGAATATTATTTATTTTTCCATATGAGTTAGATGAATTTCCCAAATTCTTTTCTAAAAAGAATTAAGCAATTAGAATAAGTTCGATTTTTTTTTTTTGAATCAGTCTGTAGAGCCCACAAATATTTTGCTGTAGTTGTATGTGATAAACATTAGAATCGTCATAATTGAAGTCGGCATCTCAAATGAGAAGTATATGATAGTATTTTGCTGGAAAATAGGTTGGTGCCTACTAAGACCTCTCTAAAACCCCGCAAAAGTAGAAGCTTTGTGCACTGAGTACAACGTTTTTAGGTCTTTTCTTACTGCTTAATATTTGTAGAAAATGGCTCAATTTAGGATTAATAAGCACTTTCTAAATGTGTTTTGCACTTCACAAAGTTTGTCATGTCCAAACGTGACATTTAGATTTTATCACTTCAATTAAATCATTGTATTTTCAAGTTGGATGATTGGGATCCATTTAAGAAAAAGAGTCAAAGTGGTCTTTTAAGTATCCATATAGAGGGGAAAAAGGTTTTCGTGTAACAGGTCTGCAGTTGTCAATTTATGATCCCAAAATATTTTATGTTTATTTGTATGACATTTCCAAACTTAAAATTAGATTCTATCACTGTACTTCAATTAAATCATTGTATTTTCAAGTTGGATGATTGAAAATCATTAAAGAAAAAGTTTGTCCAAACTTAAAACTCAAATACTGGGCATTGTAGAGGGTGCTGGTACCACTGGACTAACAACTTGAATCCCCCAAAAAGAAGTATGTATGACTCCAAATATTTTTTGTAGGAGTCTTGATCAAGTAGAGAATATGTGTGATAGATTACAAAATGACATCTGCTGCATTTGCATGAACCAGTACTGCATTATTCATTTTAAAATTTCTTTGAGTTCAATGATTCTGCTTTAGGACTGCTTGTTTGAAAACATTTCCGAACCCCAATCCATATGTCATTACCCAATATTTAGAAGATTGCCTTTTAAATATTCCTAATATATTTGCAGCAATCTCAAGATCAAAAAGACATTTACCTCCAACTCATTACATGCTTAAAATAGAGTCATACTCTATACTGTCCGAGACTGTGGAAAAGTATGAGTCCGGTGTTTTTGAAGCTGGCGGGCACAAATGGTGGACTCTAATGCTCTACCCTCTTAATTATTTTTTCAATTAAAATATAAATGTTTTCTTTGTCAAGAGGTCTGTCTTCTTTTACAGGAGGTTGTCTCTCTATCCAAAAGGAAACAAAAAAATGAATGGGACTGGTCATATCTCTCTTTACTTAGCAGTTGTAGAGACAGAAAATCTTCCTCTTGGTTGGGAGATTTATGTCAACTTCAAATTGTTCGTGTTTGATCAGATTCAGGACAAGTACTTGACCATTCATGGTTTGCTCTCTCATAATTGATGCAAATAAATATGCATGTATGTATAATGGTTTCGTAAATTTATTTTCTGTATCATCTTTTGTCCAGATGCTGATGATAGTTCAATTAAAAGATTTCATGACATGAAGACTGAATGGGGCTTTACCAAATTTCTTCCCTTGGATACTTTCAATGATGTTTCTCATGGATACCTTGTCAATGATTGTTGCCTATTTGGTGTAGAGGTTTTTGTTCATAAACATAGTGCCAAACTGGAGTGTGTTTCCATGACAAAAAAACCTGATAATTGTACTTTGACTTGGAAGATTGAAAACTTCTTGGCACTAGATGAAGAATCTTATTCTCAAGAATTCACTGTTGAAGATTCACAATGGTATTTTTATTACTGGAATTTGCACTTCTATTGTTATTAAAAGGAAAGTTAATTTATATATTTATCAGCATTATTTTTAATTCTTTTTGCTGAATCCAGGAAGATACTGGTTTATCCCAAAGGAAATTCTAATGGAAAAGCCAAAGCGATTTCTGTCTACCTCTGCTCATGTAATTGTCTTCTATCGGATCTCAAATATTTTGCAAAATTCAAGCTGCGAATAAGGGACCAAATTAACAAAAATCATGTAGAAAAAACAGGTAAATCAAATATTTTAATCATATTTTAGTTTCAAATGTTGGGGAAATATAGGCTCCAGTGGGGGTTTTGTTTCTCAATTTGCTTAATATTCTACCAGAGCTATGGTTAAACCTGAGTTTCCTCATTATATATGTGTTTCCTGTTCTCCTTCACTTGTTTTGTTCCACTGTAAACTTTGTTTCGTTCTCTTTTTTCAGCTAAACATTGGTTTTCTAAATCATTGAAAGCTGGGGGCTTTTCACAATTTTTGCTTCTAGAGAATCTCAATGATGCATCGAAGGGTTTTCTGGTGAATGACACTTTAATTGTGGAAGCAGAAATTATGGCTGTGTCCAACATTAAGCTGTTCGCACAGTGATGGTGCCTACTATTTTTCATGGAACCGCATTTTGTAAGATAGGCAGATTTTTTTTTTCTTTTTGGAGACTGGGAGATTATCCTTATTGCAGTTGTAGATATAATATCAAATTTGGAATAACTCATATATTTGTCATGGTTATCGTAGATTGTGCATGTTATGTTACATGAATGTTCTGACTAATCTCTTTAGCTCCTAGTGTTTTGCATGCATATATATATATATATATATATAGAAGGGTACCGATCAAAAATATATATAGAGAAGGTTTTTATTTTGTTTTTTTATTTTGTTTTTTTTTTTATGGTTAGTTGTAGAAGGCAAAATCCAAGTAACTCGGGGCAAGTTTAGGCCGTGGTTGAGCTTGCAAAAATTCAGAAAGTGAGTCCCGAGCTTGCCTGTAGACTGAGTTAATGGGGAAGACCTAAGATGAATTCCAAAGCTTGTTCCTTCTAAACCAGATCGTCCATGAAATCATAGCAAAAAGATCAACGTTGTCCTGGATTCCATAACATAATGTACTAACTTTGAAAAGCTATCAAAAATAACATTCAAACGAAAGTCCCACTGGGAATCTCTTCTCCAAGCCTCTTAAATACCTGGCAGGACCACAATGCGTGGAGGGCATCTTCTGGATCGCGATGGCACGTCATGGGTTGGATCATCAAACACAGTTCGGTGAGCAAGGCTAGCCTTTGTGGGAATAGCATTTTTGCAGGCTCTCCGAATAAAATTTCTAACCTTAGCTGGAGTTGAAAAGCCCCAAATATTCTTCCAGAAAATTCCTGTTTGTCCTGTGATTGCAGAATTGGGTTGTAGCTGATGAGATTCACTTTTAACTTTAAGGAACTGATAACCCGATTTAACAGAATAGAAGGTCTTTAGCAGTTGGAAAATTACTTTCAGCAATACTTGGTGAATTGTAGTGTTTTTCCCTAAAAGTTCTGAATTTCAATTTTAAACTTCAAAATTGCTTTCAGCTTTAAGTTCCCTGTTAAAATTCTTTAGCCAAATTGCGAAAACGTTGGCAATTAGAGTTTTAACACCTTAAAACACTTCTTGACCCCTCCAAAAGCAAACCAGACACAGCCAAAATATTGTATATATTCTAAAAGGAAATCAAAGTATATAGATAATGTCTTGAAAAACTTTGGTATGGTGTCAAATTTTAGTACTTGTGCATTTATTTATTTTCTCAATTTATTCTTAAGTAATCAAGCTGTCTATTTAAAAGACCCCCCACCCTACTCATCACCGCGGACCAGCAAACCCATCAAGACCCAACGAGAGCCATAGTTACAACTTTGACCCACCTAAGGCCTAATTGAACAGCAGATATCTCGCCCTCCCTCATCAAAACTGGCAACAACGGACCCATGGCCATCTCGCAACACTATCGACAAATCCATGACCCTCCAGCCATATTGACTACTTTTTGCAAATATCTTTTAATCTACAGTAAGCATAAAAAACAAAATACCCTCTATATTTTAAGTTATATGTTTTGGAAATCAATTATTTATTTATTTTGAAACTTATACTCCTTTCTAAACATTTTTCGGAATTATTTTTATTTTTATGTTTTATATTTTAATCTTTTCCTCTTTAAACTAAATCTCGGTTGGTCACTTTTAGAGCATTTACATTAATCTCCTCAAATATTTAGCTAAGCTAATCCAAAAAAAATTATTTTTGCTTGTTTAGCTATCTATTATTTTCATACACATATATCATTCTCAATATTTTATCAACATTAAAATTTAATGTACTGAAGATAGAGGCTTATTACATGTAGAGATGAGACTATCATTTTTAAAAACTTTAGTTAATTTATTGAGGTTGATACATGCTTGTATTCGGTTGATGAGTTTAGATAAATTTTTGTTGAAATATTAAATTGGTGAAACTGATGTGAATGCCCTTACAATACACAATTGTCCTTCTTAAGTGGCTATAGAAAATTTTCTTTAAAAGAAAAAAAGTGGCTCTAGAAAATAGTGAACATTATTATATATGCCAATCACTAATTTGGCCTGAAAAATGTACCATTATTTTTCTATGTATCTACAAATTTAACTAGATAGCCTTGCTTCCCTTCACTTCCAAGTTCAAACCAAAGACTATTTAGTGTGTTTAATTTTAGAGTATGTTTGTTTGGAGGTGAAATAGGGTGGATGAAAAACTTTAGGGAGAAAATGAGGAGAGAAAACTTTTTAGAGGGTGTTTGATTGGGAGGGGGAGAGAAAAAAAATGTGATGGGGCCCGAGTGTTTTCTCTCTGAGCTCACCAAAATGTTTTCTCCCCAAAATGGAGAGAAAATTGGGAAAGAGAGTGATTTGTTATATGGAAAAAAATGCTCCCAGTTGCTTTTCTGGGCAACGTTGGCTTTTAATTTTTTATCTTTTGCTTTCCTGGGACACTTTGCCCCTTCTTTCACTTTTTTTTTTTTTTTTTTTTTTTTTTGATTTCTTAGGGCGTGGGGTGACAGTGATTTGTTTTCTTTTTGTTATTTTTTTTTCTTGTTTAACTAGATGTGATTTTTTTTTGACATGATTTTTATTTTTAATAAATTTGGGTGATTGCTTTTTTTTTTTTTTTTGTCACTTTCTTTTTTTAATTGGCCATTATTTTTTAACAAGGGTATGTGAATAAATTTATACAAACTAATTTTTTCCATCCATCCACTTTTCCACTCTCAACTAAACAAAAAGGAGAGAAATTAAAATCTTTTCTATCCTCCCACTTTTCCATCCTCCTATTATTTTCTATCCTCTCACTTTTCCACCCCTCCAACCAAATGGACGCTTAAGATGCATTGTAGTATAAATGCACTTTGATTTCCTATGATATGTTTAGTGCTTTGGATTGTTCCAAGGTACACATGACCTTTGATTTCCCTCTATAAATATAGCCATGGTAATTGATATAAAGTTCTTTGCATTGTTGCCAAGTACACATGCCATTTGATTCCTTTGATTTCTATCTATAAATACATGTCTTGCATTGTTATTTTTCGCTCATATTAGTTCAATATATTGCTATCTTTTTATAATAGATATTTCATGTACGTTTTTAGACCCCTTAAAACACAAGTTGTTTAACCTAGTTATTTAGCTAAGTAATTACTTAGATAAATTATTTAGTTCTAAGTTAACACATTCGAATCATATCATGTAAATAATGTGGAAATATAAAGAACACACGATATGATAAACCAAGAAAACCAAATCGGTAAAAAACCTAGTGAGGATTTAACCTAGCAATCCTCAAGGTAAAATAGATCCACTATGAAAGAATTGAAGATTTTACAATAAGACTTAGACCACTAACATCCTATTGCTACCTCAAATAGAAAACTTACTACCATGACCACATGACAGCTCCGAGTCCACGGACTACTTCTTTCTTTGATCCATTGCAACCATGAGTTCTCCTACTTATGACTTTGAGACTCCACTCAAAGGTTTCAGATCTTCTTTTAGTTCTTTATGCAGCAACTGAAGCAATCACCAAGTTCTTGACATGAATCTTGATCTTGATAACCCTAAGTGTGTATGAAGGTAAACACTTCTAGATCTCACAAAAGATTCAATACACAACACATGAAAGACCTTTAAAACGTAGCTAGGGTTTTTCCTTTTATACTTGGAGTAAAACATAAAACCCTACACATCATATGGGCTTGGGTTGAATTTGAAATTCTGCAGAAAAATAAATCTGCACGAGATTAAGTCTAACTTTCGATCGATTAAGTTTTGCAGATTTAGTCCAATAAATTCTACAATCACTCGATTCTAATTTTACAAATAAACACACTTTGAGCAAGCCTAAACCTAGACTCTATATCTTGATCATGGTTTGCCAACACATTACAAATTGAAGTTCTAATACATTTAGGGTGTGTTTGGATTGAACTTATTGTTGCTGAGACTGAAAACTGAAAACTGAAAACTGAAAACTGAAAACACTGTAGCAAAATAATTTTTAAATGTGTAAATAGTACCGTGGGACCTATTTTTAATATTTTTTAATGAATAAAGTGGCTGTGGGTCCCATAAACAGTACTGCTACAGTACCGCTACAGTGCAGCTACAGAGTCGTTTGTCCCCCTTTTCTGCAAAATGCGTGAAATGTAAAAAAAAAAAAAAAAAAGAGTGAAAACACAGACGCAGCAACGCAACGCGGAACCCAAACACACACTTAGTTCCTATAGTCTTAGAACCTAACATTTCCAAAAACCAAACTCTTCAGTAATGGGCGGTTCTTCTATCTACCAGAATGAACTCTGTAAATTCCTAAAACACTCAACAAACACATAAATGCATGTGTGAGAAATACGAGTAAAACAAAATAAATTCTTGATTTCACAAAACATAAAATAAGACATATACCATGAATAACCTCATAATATAAATCAATAACTAATGTATCATATGTGAGACAAGAAATAATAAAAGAAACATATAACATAGTGTCTCCCCTTAACATATACAACCCATAAAAGATAAATACATCATAAAGCTTAAAAGAATACATCATGAGCAAAAAAAAAATGAAATACATCAAAGAAGCTCCTAGGTACAATCTATGTACTTCAAAACAAAACTCCCCCTATCTCCATGCTATATGTACTTCCCCTTTTTGTGATGAATTGCCAAAGGGCAATCATGACTCATCATCAAACGGTGGAGGCTGCGGAGTAGAACCTCTAGCACTTGCTAAATCTGCTCGTAAAGCCTGAAGCTCAGTGAGCACATCCAAGAGAAGCTGACCATGTGCTGCCTGAATGGTCATGACAGTATCCAACATACTCCGTAAGGATGAGTCGCTCGATGAAGAAGCAAGAGGATCAACAACAGCTGTAGGGTCTACAAATTCCTTAGCAGTAGGGTCACTAGATGGAAGCCTAGGTGTAGCACCTGTAGAAGACTCAACTCTAGGGCATTTATAGCTAGCTTTTAATTGAGCTGCTCTTTGCCTAAGAAAGGTGGCACCTATAGGAGCTATAATATAGTGTGTAAATGAGAGATAGGCCAAATGGAATGACAAGAAATCCAGAAAAACAAATAATTGGGCTTAGTAAGCTCATGGGAAATGACACGAGGATTAGTACCCCAACTAATGGTAGTACTGGTGATGAAAGACATGATGTCATCAAGAGGAAGGGTCTCGGTGAAAGCGTACACAGGCTATTGTACCAAAGGTACACCAAGAGCAGAGGCCACTGCAATAGGAGTAATGACATTCTCTTCACCCCTTATCCAACTCATATACTGAGTATTGGAATCATTGGAGTGGATAGAGAGGTTTGAATAGAACTCTCTAATCAAAGCAGCCAGAGGAGGACGCTCAACCTCCAAAAGTGGCAACTAGCCCCTACACTCAAAGTTCCTACATATCTCTAGATCTAACTCATCTAGTATGGCCTTACACTCAGCCCAAACCGACCTATAGATGTTTAGCTTCTCATAGGTTTCCTAGTTTTTTTCGGTTCTAAACCTATCACTCTAGAAAATAGGGGTAGAGGGAGTGGTGGTTTTCTTGGCTCTAGTCTTTCTAACCATGATGCTAAGGGTTGGAAAAGAAAAATAGAAACAAAGAAAGAAAACCAAGGCCAGACTGCATTAAAAAAAAAATAAAAAAATAACAATTTAAATGATGCATGTAATGAATGTAGACATGATGCATGCTCCAATGCATTGAAATATGTTCAATTTTATTTTATAGACCATCAATTGACTTGAACACAGAGTTTTAGTTCAAAAACCCCAAAATCTTGAAAAACCCAAATTCAAAAATTAAATTTGTTCAATTAATCATTACACTAGTTATAAAAACATCATATAATGATATAATCAATCAATAACACAAGTCAATTTCATCAATTTTAGCCCAATCGAACAAAATCCCAATTTCACAAAGTTCCAAGCCCTAGAAAATTCAATTTTCCTCAAATCACAAAATTAATCAAATTAATGCATGGGAATCATGTTAATATTATCTAAGAACAAAAACCCATAGATTTATTTTGATTGAAAACAGCTGAAATGATCTCAAATCCAAAAAATGCTTTATTCAAAATTTTCAATGAAAATACATGAAAAATGTGATTTTAATGAAAAAGAAAGGGTAAAAGAGACATACATAAGCTTGAAGACAAAAACCCTTGAGAGATTTGTGGAAGAAAATGGCAAAAATTGCTTTAGATTGGATCGGTCGAAGAAAAATAGTGAGGGGAGTGTTTGAAAAGTTTCAATAAAATAAAGAACACGTGAGAAAAGTCTTTTTAAAATACTCATTGACCGAATTTTGATTGGTCGAAATTGATATTCGATCAATCGAGCATTAATTGAGCATCGATCGAGCCAGGCAAATTCAAACCAAAATTTTTATCGTAATTTCGATCGATTGAGCAACATATTCGATTGATCGAAAATTTGGAAAACTTAAAATTTTGAAAATCAGAGAAATTTTATGTAGAAACTTCCCAAAACACAATATTTCATGAATGAAATGCATGAGTGTGAGATTAAAAGTTTTTCAAAAACACTTGAATTCAACCCAAATTTTCCAAAAACAAGTTTTTCAACCAATTTGTCCCCAAAACTCAAACATTAAACATATTTTGTATCAAAATCAAGGAACATATAATCTTGGATGGCCAAAACTAATTCACACCTCATATCATGTACTAAGTTTAGCAAAGAATAACTTATGTAGTGTGTGCAACTAGCAATAGCAAGAGATACATGTGAGGTGATATGTAGATAGTATTCAATCACAATTTCTATAAAATTCATTACATAAGTTTGAAAGAGACTATCACCTTAAGAGTTACATCATATAACTCTCACATATCCTAGAAAACAAACTTGCAATCATGTAAGGTTTTTTTTTTTTTTTTTTTTTTGCCTCATAATATATACACAAATTTTATTTCATTATGAAATTATTAGATTAGCCAGATAATGTACACACCAATTTTATTTCATTGTGTCGTCTTTATTATAGCCCGATAATGTACACACCAATTTTAGTTTTAATCTGAGGGTATATCTTATGTTCTTTTTTGCATGTGCTATACTTTCTCGAACATAAAATCTTATGAAATGTACTAAGGTGTTTATGATTGGCTAGTAAACAGTGGTGAGATGGTTATTTATACATTTCTCATTAAGTTCAAGTCCTAACAATCAAAAACATGTGACTTCAAAATCAAGATCAAGTGATCAAAAACTATAAATAACTCCCACACAACATGCACTACATAGCTAAAACTAGCAAAGTGTAGTAAAATAAGCTCATCCAAGCTAAACAAGGTACATAAGTATGTTATGTAAAGATAATATGGCCAACCTTGATTACAAATCCAAGATATATAATAGAAAACACATTTTTCCTTCCTTTTTTTTTTTTTTTTTTTTAAACATAAACAACATATCATGAAATGCATGAATGTTATGCAATACAAATCCTAAAAGCAAAAAGAAAACAAATCATCAAAAGAAGAATGGTCACAAAGAATATAGAGATGAAGCACAAGGATCATGAGAGCTAAGGATGACTAGGGACACGGAATCACACCAATTACTTGACGAAGTGTCTCAAACTTACTTCTATTAAGAGGTTTGGTGAAGATGTCAGCATTCTGACATTTAGTAGGGATATATTCAAGAACCACAATCTTTCTTTCAACCAGATTTCTAATAAAGTGATATCTGATCTCTATGTGGTTAGTCTTAGAGTGTTGAATAGGGTTCTTAGAGATATTGATAGCACTAGAATTATTACAATAGACAACCATGGTGTCTTGTGATATCCCATAATCATTTAAAAGTTTTTTCATCCAGAGAAGCTGTGAACAACAACATCCATTAGCAATATATTCTGCTTCTATAGTAGACAGAGAGACTGAATTTTGGTTTTTACTCATCCAAGCAACAAGATTGGCCTCTACATAAAAACACCCACCAGTGGTGCTTTTTCTATCATTGGCATTGCCGGCCTAATCTGAATCTGAGTATCTAGCAAGAGACAAATTTGACTCCTTACTATAAAACAATCCATAATTGCAAGTTCCACTAACATATTTTATGATTCTTTTAACAGCATTCAAATGTGAAACCTTAGGATTAGATTGAAACCTAGAACATACACCAACACTGAAAGCAATATCAGGACGACTTGCAGTTAAATACAAAAGACAACCAATCATGCTTCTATATAATGTAACATCAACGGACTCACCCGAAGGATCATTGGTTAGTTTTGCATTAGCAACTATTGGTGTTCTAGCATGTGCAGCTTCTTCAAGTTCAAATCTCTTGACAAGATTTCTAGCATACTTTGCTTGGTTGATATAAATTCCAGAATCCGTTTGCTTCACTTGCAATCCCAAGAAATAAGTTAGTTCACTAACCATACTCATTTCAAACATCTTCTTCATTTCATCTACAAAAGATTGAGCAAGAGAATCATTAGTAGCACTGAAAACAATATCATCAACATAAATTTGAGCTATTACAAAATAATTTTTATCCTTTTGTATGAAGAGAGTAGTATCTGCAAATCCTCTTTTGAATCCATGTTCGGTGAGATAGGCAGTTAACCTATCATACCATACCCTTGGAGCTTGTTTCAAACCGTAGAGGGCTCTCTTCAACTTGTAGACATCATCTAATCTGTGAGAATCAATAAAATCCTTTGGTTGTTTAACATACACCTCTTCTTGCAACATCCCATTCAAAAATGCATTCTTGATATCCATTTGATACAACTTGAAATTCAAATGACTAGCTATGACCAAGAGTATTCTAATGGATTCCAATCTTGCTACCGGTGCAAAAGTCTCATCAAAATCAATCCCTTCCACTTGTGTGTATCCTTGAGCAATAAGTCTTGATTTATTTCTAATGATTGTACCATGTTCATCTGACTTGTTCTTAAAAATTCACTTAGTTCCAATCACATTTACTCCCTTTGGTATAGGAACTTTTTTCCACACATCATTCAGAACAAATTGATGAAGTTCTTCATGCATGGAATTAACCCAATCAACATTTTGAAGTGCTTCATCCACTTTCTTCGATTCAAATTGGGATATAGCATGAGTGAGTAATCACATTCAAGGCTTTGAACCTCAATCTCATGTTATCATTCAGACTACCCAATGTGTTTATGATAGGGTGATTTAACTTTACTCTAGAAGATGGACCTTTGACCAGAGATGTGGAGGTACCTTTTTGTTCAGATGAAGAACTAGGCTCAGTTTGTTCTTGTTGAATTTCACGAACAGGTGTGGATGGTTTTGAACTTGATGGTACTAAAACAGCATCATTCAATAACTGTAGTTCTTCATCACTATGCTTCTCAACATAATCTTCAAGAATAGAACCATTAACCTCCATAGTCTTTTCTTGAACCGGAGGAGTGTTTTCTGAATGAGTTTCTGAACATATTTCGTCACTGATCACCACATTTGAAGACTCCATGACTGTTTTAGTTCTTAGATTATACACTCTATATGCTCTATTAGTAGAAGAGTATCCTAAAAAGTATCCCTTGTCGCTCTTTGCATTAAACTTTTCTAGGTTTTCCCTATCATGTAGAATATAATAGTCATTGCCAAATATCTTGAAGTATTTGATTCCTCTCCAGAGTTCATAAAGAGTTTTCTTGGAATCAGGTCTGAAATACATTCGGTTGAGTGTATGGCAAGCAGTGTTAACTGCTTCTCCCTAGAAGAACTTCGGCATCTTCTTGTTATGTAGCATGACATGAGCCATTCATTGCATGTCCCACTCCAATCGTTCTCCAAGAGGTAAGGTTCTGTTAAAACAATAGGCCGAGAGAAACACAAGGCAATATGGCTGTGATTGAGTAATAGTACTAACAAACAAGAGATTAAAGGTGAAAGAGGGAACACAAAGAACATTTGTGAGGGTAAGAAAAGAGGACAACATAACAATTCCCACATATGTTACTTTTGTGGTTTCCTCATTAGGCAATTCAACCATAGACTGTGTAGTAGTAGTTATAGTGGTTAACAAATACATGGAACATACAATATGGTTAGTGGCACTTGTATCCATGACCCAAGTATAACTATTATAGGCTTTTCTATTTACCACTTGTGCAGAAAAAACACTATGACTAAGATCAATACCTACTACTACAATGGTAGAGGAAGTTACTACATTAGCCATAGGAACTTCTTTTCCTTTAAATATTGAACCCAATGATGAATTTGGGGTACCAATCAAAGCCAACAACTACTAATACTGCTCAGAAGTGAAATTGGGATGAGTGAGAATTGAGAGAGGAAAAGGCATTGGTTCTTGAACTTGAGTTGAAGACACATGATGGGCCATTGCAGTTTTGCCTTGAACTTGAATCCAGGTGAGAAACCATGTAGCTTGTAGCATTTGTTAGTTGTATGCCCTAACTTACCACAATGAGTACACATGGTTCTTTCTTTGCCTTTAGTGCTATTGTTCCCACTGTAGTTATTCGCAGAATTAGCATTGAAGTTTTGTGTCTTTGCTGCCAAAGTAGTGGATTCAACACAAGTATAAGGCATACACTTTATTGATTGATGGAAGAGAGTCCGTCAATAAGACTTCAGTCTTTACTTGAGAGAATGAATCATTCAAGCCCATCAAGAACTTCATTACTGACTCCTTAACTTGCAAATCAGTAAGCCTTTTGTTCACATTGCAAACACACTTTCCACAAGAACATGAAGGAAAAGGGATATAATTTTGCAATTGATCCCAAAGAACTTTCAACTGAGTAAAGAAATCAGTAATGGAAACTTCACCTTGATGAAACTTTGCAATCTCCTTCTGCAGATTAAAGATACTCAGGCCATTTCTTTGAGCAAACCTCTCTCTCAAGTCATTCCATATTTCCAGAGCTATATCTTTATAGATGATACTAACTTGGAATATTTTAAAAGAAATTGAATTGGTCAACCATGTTCCCACCATGTTGTCACAGCTAATCCAAGCTTGGATTGTTGATGGAGATGATACCAATGAAGATGATAGAGTCAATGTGCCATCAATGAACCCAGAAACCAACTTGTTCTTGGCAAGTAAAATTTTTCTTACTGAATGAACCTAAGCTGGGTAATTTTCACCTATTAGTGGTTGAGATACAAGAAATGTACCAAGACTCTCTCCATGATGTAAAAATAGAGGATCATCCATCAATGAATTTTATGAAGGTGAAACATTTTCAGCAATGGGAATAGATGTAGTAGCAGTAGTGGAAGCCATTGCTAACAAGAAGGTTTCTTTTAAGAAGATGATCAAAGAAATAGAGCAAAAGAAAAAATTGAGATCAAAGAACCCTAGAAAAATTGTGGAAAATCTTAGAGCTTTAGCTCTAATACCATATTAGAAATTTGGTAAAACTGAATAACTGGATTAATTAACAAAACAAAACAATAGCTTATATATAAGCTGTACAAGAAGGAAAATTGAAAAACTAACCTCCTAAACTAACTAACTAACACACGTGTTTAACCATGAACATTAACTAGCTATCACACGTTCTCATTACTAACAGAAAACTAATACAACAATTAAGCTAAAAGTCATTTATTCTACATTAATTATAACTACAGTCGTTTTGCTCTCCTTCCATTCTACAGCTGTCTTTGTACACTTCTTTCGATTCTATTTGTTCTTGCTTCTTCTTCTTATCTTCATTTTGATATTATCCTCCCTCCTTGTAAGAAATGATTTTTATTGACTTATAAAAAATTATTCTTACCTTTGAAGGGAGTCCATTTGAAAAAAAATAAAAAATAAAAAATCCTAAATGTTATGGGTTTTCTATATAAAATAAAGAGTTGTTCTACGGTATCCCATATTTTTTTTAGTGAGTATGGTACCCACGCAAATCTTGACAGTCAATTTTAATGGTTTTAATCTTGACCATATATTTTAGTTTAGTGGAATACCAATTACTGGTAGTCCAAGTTACCTATTAAAAAAAAAAAAAAAACAAACAACGTACTAGAACTTCTTTCTCTCTCGTGTTCTCAACTCTGGGGGGCAAAGTAGCGAACCCTTACAAGACTAGCTTAAAGGGGATTGTTTTGGTTCCTACTCCTTCTGAGGAATTGTTTTTTTCTTTCTTTTTTATCCTTTTTGCATCCCGATTTATACACAAGTTAATATGAAACACTAATTTCAAATTATCAATGTTGTCTGCATATCAAGCCTTGAAATTTTGGAGTGCTTTGTTGCAGTTTCTAGTCCTTCTCATCAAAAAGAGTGATACGAGTGTTAAGTACAAGAGATTACTTAATCTTACTCATTACAAACACGAGTCATAAATTTCACTTGCTTAGTTGTGCATAGAGATGCTCATCTAAGCTACAAAAGATACAAAATTTAAAAAACTTTGTTTCAATGGCCATATAAGGTACACAAGTACCAATGTACACAAAACACACACTGTTTTTGTATTTTTCTAGTTTTTCAATTTGTTTTTAATGAAAAACAAAATAAGGCAAAATTGAAAACAAACAAACAAAAACATGTTAAACAAAGCAAAGTATAAAACTAGACTAACTCAACAACAAGAAAGTAAAACAGACAAGTAATGCAAAATCAAAAACAAGAAGGGGAGAGAGAGAAAAAGTGACTAAATCACTTGGAGCCTTTTTCCTTCTATACCTTGAAAGAACAGTTTAGCAAAACCCTTGATCCGACGGTGATGGGGAAGAATTGAAACCATTTAAGTTCGAAAGGAACATGAGGGCTTTGAGTAGATCTCTAAGAGGAGTTAAAGAGGATGGAAACTGATTCTGTTTTCCCGATGAGATCATACTGTTGCTCTGTTGAGTGGCTAACCACTTGTAGTAATTAGGTCGACTATGTCCAGTTGCTTCACAGTGATGATAGAGATGTTGCTTCTTCTGTTTAAGCTTTTGAGTGTTTCCTTTCTTAGCCCTAGGGTTTTTAGTCTCTTTCTTATCTTACTTAGGGGATGCTCCTAAGATAGATTTACCCTTGTTTATGTTCTCACTAGCTAACACATTTTTCACATCATTGTTTTCAAATTCAACATTATTAGTAGAAGAAACAAAAATAGTAGTACTAGTAGAAGCAATACTAGGAGAAGAGAAATCATACCTTAAACCGATTCGATCAAAAGTAGATTTCTAAAGACTGAGCATGTCATCAAGCTTTGCACTTGAAGTCCTTTCCAACTAAGCTCTGACTTGGAACAACTCTGCCTCAAGTTTCTTGGTCTTCTCAGCCAAGAAGTTGTTCTCAAATCGTAGTGCTTCAATAGTCTGATTGGCTTCATAAAACTTTATGGAAAGCTCTTCTCGATCAAGTTCCAAATCACTCAACTTCTTGGTGGCCAGCCTATATAGTTTCATAGGCTGTATGGATATCATCTTGATCATCCGTTTTCTCAAACTTAAAATCCACCAAGTCCTCTTCATCATCCACATCTTCAACAATCCCCTCAGTAGGATTTACAGTGGCAGTGAAGGCATTTAGGATTCCATCATCCTCATTATCAGAATCATCTTCAGGCTCTGTGTCGCTAAAAGTAGCAACAAGTGCCTTGCTCTTCCCAATGGTCTTGAGATACGTAGGGCACTCTTGTTTCATGTGATCGAATCCTTGACACCCAAAGCATTTTGGTCCTGAGGGAACAGTGTACTGACCGTCATCCTTAACATCCTTCTTTCCTTTGTCTAGGTTCTTGAACCAAGACGAATTGGACTGCTTGCGGTCTTTATCAAATCCTTTAGCATTGGCATTTTTCATAAACTTTTTGAATTGCCTGGTGATATAGGATTTCATCTTAGAATCTTCATTGTCTGAAGACTCATCAGTGTCAATGCTCTTGGCCTTTAATGCCATGCTCTTTCCCTTATTAGATTTCCCTATCCTTGTCAAACCCAACTTATAGGTTTGCAGATTGCCAACCAACTCTGTCAAAGGAATTTTATCAATATCCTTTGATTCCTTAATTACGGTGATCTTGGCATGAAATCTCTCAGGTAGAGATCTAAGCACCTTTCTAACAATCTTGGGTTCGGGAATGGTTTCCCCAGATTAAAGGCTGAGTTCACTATGTCCTTGAGCTTGGCATAAAACTCATCAAATGACTCATCCTCCTCCATCTTAATCTCTTCTAAGCTCGTGGTAAGCCTCTGAAGCATTGAATCCTTAACAGTCTTGGTTCCTGCATAGGTTGTTTGGAGGATGGTCCATGCTTCCTTCGCAGTTTCAGTAGAGGATATCTTCTTGAACTCCTCATTTGTGACCGCATTAAATAAAACATTCAATGCCTTGCTGTTGAAGTTTGCCGCCTTGATCTTAGTATCATTCCAATCGACTGACGCTTCCTTTAGCTTGGTTCAACCTATTTTCACAACTTACCACACTTTCTCATCTAAAGACTACAAGAAACCTCTTTTGCGTACTTTCTAATAAGCATAGTTAGTGCCATCAAATAAAGGAGGTATAATAAGAAACTGTCATCTATCCATGATAAACAAGGGTCAATGGATCACACAACAAAGATCAACCCTAATTAGAGTGTGCCTGCTCTAATACCACTTAATAGGCCAAGAATATATTGACCCCTTGTGATGAATTAACCAATTATTTAGCCAAGTTAATTAATTAATTCAATTAGCATGCAATAAGCGTGGTAGCACAAACAAATCACCAAGTAAGCTAAAATGCACCGAAAAAAAATTGATACAGTGATTTGTTTATAAATGGGGAAAATCTATATAACAAAAACCCCATAGGGTGATTTTCAGGTCACCACTCCCAAGAATTCACTATTATCACAACAAGCGGTTACAAGTAAAGGAATCTTAGTACCTTATACTAACCTACAGTTGAAACCTTATCCTAATACCCAATTGGACTTGTTTTGTAGTGACAATCTCTCCTTTCAATGCATAGCTCCCAGTACGTGACTAACCAATTCGATGTGTGGATCTCAGTACGCGGCTTACACACCAACGTGAGAAAGATGTTAGCTGCAAAGTTCTTCAGTTCATCCACACGATGAAGATCACGAAGCTCCTTGGTTATAAAACCCTATAGTGTACAAACACAACAACTTCTTGAATAGAAAGATAAACTAGGGTATATGTCTCCGGTTCACAATATGCTTTTGAAAAACTTTTGCACTGAGGAGTATCAGCTGTGACAGCCCTTAAAATAATCCTTATATATGTTTAGGGTTATGAAAAAAGAAAGCCCAAACATCTATATATGGATTGGATGAAAATCATAACTGAAAATCTGATTTTCTTAAACCTCGATAGATACCCTATCTATTGAGCAACTGTCGAGCATTGGGCCTAAATAGCCTTGTAAACCTCGATAAATACTAACTGTCGAGTTTTAAAATCTAGCACTTGATTTTTGGACTCACTTGATTCTTGGACTCACTTGATTCTTGGACAGATTTGTATAACTTTAACACTTGAACTTGAAACCTTGTTCCTTGAAGTATTAAACATATCCTAGATCTACCTAATTATAAGTAAAGTGCGTTTTGTCAAAGGATTAACCAATTCTATATTGACATATATTCCTAACATAATTCACATATGTCCTAACATTAAGTATGCTTTTAATAAGGTTAAGACATAAGACATAATGAAGTGAAGCCAACCTTAGGGTTGGGCAGTTTTGGGTGCCTAATACTTTCCCAAGATCATACCTTAACTCCGAACCCATATCTCTAGTAGTAAGATCAAAAGGTCCTTCATCAAGAGGACACTATATATATGGTTCCTAAATCATTGCAAAAACTAAGTGGCAACTCCCATTGTGTCCACAAACTTCTCATCATAATTTTTCTTCTCTTTGGCATGCAAGATTAGGCCATCCTTCTGATCCTAAACTTCATGCTTTGAGTCATGTTCATCATTTTTTACACTTTTCTTGTAATAAAAATTGTAATGTCTATCCTATGGCAGAACAAAAAAGATTGCCCTTTCCTTTCAATAATAAAATTAGTGATTGTGCTTTTGATTTAGTTCATATGGATGTATGGGGACCTTACTCTACTCTTACTTTAGATGGCTTCAAATATTTTTTTTACTGTGGTTGATGATGCATGCAACCAAAGCTACATGGATATTTTTAATGAAGTTCAAGTCTGAAGTTAAGCAATTAATTCTCTCTTTTTATACCATGGTACATACTCAATTTGAGCTAAGAATCAAAGCTATAAGAACTAATAATGGTATGAAATTTCATATGCCAAAGTTCTTTAATGTTGATGGCATAATCCATCAACATACTTATGTTTATACTCCATAACAAAACTCTATTGTGGAGAGAAAACACCAACACTTACTTTCCATAGCTAGAGCCTTACAAATACAATCTCACCTTCCAATCCAGTTTTGGGGTGATTGTGTTCTAAATGCATCTTATCTGATCAGTAAACTACCTTCACCCTTGTTGAATGATAAAACCCCTTTTGAACTTCTTTTTCACAAACCTCCAGATTATGGTCATCTTAAGGTCTTTAGTTGTCTTTGTTTTGCCTCCACTACTGCTCAAACTAGAAAAAAGCAGTTTGATCTTCAATCCCACACTGTTTCATTTCCAGGGATGTTGTGTTTCATGAAACTGTTTTTCCTTTTGGGTCCATTGCTACTGCTTCTACTCTATTTGATTCTACTGTTTCTCTTCCTTTGCATTTCAATTAAGAGCAGAAAAAGACTAAATCATTGCTCAAGAAAAACATAAATAAATCATAATAAATTTGAACTAAATTGATAACGAACTATTTGTAGATAAATTTTATATTAATTTTTTGATTCAAACAGTAAACACTAAAAATTATCAAAAGCTTTAGAAACATATTTGAAAACATGTTAAGAGAAAAATAACTTGTAAAAATCACACCTAGATGTCATAAGTTATGAAGTGTCAACAGTTTCTATTCAGTTTAGTCCGAAGGAATTTTTACTAATTGAGAGAGAGAGAGAGAGAGAGAGAGAGAGAGGGATGAACCTGGTGCCACTGGAAGAGAGAGGCGCCACTAGAAGGAAGGAGAAGGTGTCGTCCTCACGTTAGGGATTTTGGATTTTAGGGAGATAGTGTTTTAGATGGGTCTACCCCTATCTAACAAAATAAGTAAATTTTTTTATCAAATTAAGAAGATTTGATTTCGGTTTTCTAAAAAAAATTGACGTGTTGTCTCAAAAAAAAAAAAATGATGTGTTAGTCTAGGTGGCACTGTGGCAGTTGATGTGACAATTTAAAAAAAAAAAATTTATTTAGGCTATTTGACATGTCAGACTTTTCCATCCAAGAGATAACGGCAGTGACTAAATTGACACAACACTGAAAGGTTAGGTACCAAATTGACACAATTAAAATGTTTGGAACCAAATTGAAATATGATGTAAAGATTAAGGACTAAATTGAAATATGGTGTAAAGAATAGGGACCAAATATATAATTTACCATTTTGTTAATTAATCCAATTATTCATTTTTACCAAATTTCTGATAGACAAACCTATACATAAAACATGACAACATGAAAGCATATGAATTTGTTCTCTGAACTGTAACGAAGTTTCTTCTCATCATAATTTTGTTTTTGTGAACCCCAAAAGAAACTGTATTCCTTTGATTCGACTCCTATCCCTCTAGTCAAAATAATCATTGGTCCTTCTATCTTGCATATGGATCCCTTCTTTATTCTTTCCTTTCAACAAATCATGCGTACGGTTCCGTGTGCAAAGTTTCATGATGCATAAAGTGCTATGGTTTTTCTAAAAAAAAAAAAAAAAAAGTGCTATGGTATTGTTGAAGTTTCATAAACTTCAATGAGGCTTCGTCTTATTCTTTCCTTTCAACAAATGATACACATGTTTTTAACAAATGATACATATGGTTCCGTGTGCGAAGTTTTATGATGCGTAAATGGCTATAGACTATAGTATTGTTGAAGATCCATCTATTCAATGAGATTTTGTCTTATCATAATTTTTAAGCGAATCGCGAAAGAAAATACCTTCATTTAATTCTCCTCTTTCTCTCCAATCAAAATAGGCATCAATCCTTTGTGTATCTTGTGCATCCTGATCCCTTGATCCCTTAATTATTCTTTCCTTCCAACAAATCACATGTACAGATTTCCATGATGCGTAAAGTGCTATAGTAATGTTGTGGAGAACCCATGACCATTGATTTCTCTCTATAAATAATGCCAATTACCATTATTTTTTCAAGAAACTAATTCCAAAGACATGGCTGACAGTAGCAACGAGTCCAGCGGTGCTCCTGTCAACAACCCAAACAAGGCACCCGGTATGTTTTCCTCCTAGATATTTTTATAAAAGTACATCATTATTGTGATTTATTTTTTGCCTACTTTAAGTTGGAACTCTTTGATGGTGGCATATACTTTAAATGTATGAAGAGAACTCCAAACTTCCGAAACTCCAATCCGTGGGAGTTTTTTTTTTTTTTTTTTTTTTAAAAAATTTACCATCTACTCTTTCTAAAGATTTAGGTTCTAAAAAAACGATCTTTAATAGTTAGATAGACACCAAGCTGGTCTCCAAAAAAAAGAAAAAAAAAAGATGACACCAAGCTTACTAATGTAAATTTATGTTAGTATGTAACTATACCGATTCTTTTATTGCTTATTGCACAAATTTTATGAAGGAGAATAAATTATTGTATAAAATATTTAAGGTTCTATTAATTTTTTTTTTATTTTAGTTTTGAAAGATAATAGTAATAATAATGTTCTTTTTTCCCATTTTGTTTAAACCTTATCTTCATCCTAGAAAAATTAATATATCAATAAAAAAAAAAAAAATACATCAAAGAAATTCACCAAGTAAAAAGAAGAAAAGAAAATAGATTATAATTGGAGAGAAGGAAATAAAATAGATTATATACATGAGTTGTTCAATTTCCCAACTACTCTTTCAAAAGATTTAAGTATTAAAATAACGATGATTTCTTGAATCCGTTCGAGCTGGCGAGATATTGAAGTGAGCATAACAAATGAAAAGAATATGATCATATTATGAGGATTATAGGTTTTTTTGGTGTGTGTCGGTCTTCCAATCCCTATTATAGATTATTACTTATTTTCAGGGAAATTAATGGAGGGCTTATCTCGATCATCTAAAACAATAAACACTTGGCAAATATACAAATTACATCTTTTGACTTTGATGAGTTGTCATTTTTGTCTCATAATATATATGAGATGGGTTCAAGTTACACCTGGTGTAACTCTAAAAGAGTTACACATTTTCTAAACCATTAGATTTAAGTAGATCCAATGGTCAAAAAATAAACTCATTAATGCTAATATTCTGATTAGGATTTCATTAATTATCCCTTATTTATTGCATTCTATACCTATCTCTAAACCTTAAAAAAAAAAAAAAAAAAAAAAAAAAACTTGGTACTGTTGTAGAATCTAGAATGCAGACCAGGAAACACAACATTTTGGAGTACGTGAAGCTTCAAATTGTGAGTAACTACTGGTTACATTCCAAGTCTCTACCATAAACCAGAAAAGTATATGTCATAAAGAAAGCAAAGCATATATCATCAAACCATATAATCTAATCTCTAAGTTCTTGGCAACTTCATAATATTAGTTCCCAAAGAAAACAATATTCATATTAATTCTTCAACCAACATACTTGAAATCTATGTATTTCTAGTGAGAAAATAAAATAAAAAAATATTGTATAATTATAAAAAATGATATATGCATAATGAGTGACATATATAGGACATGTTTTTTGCGTTTGTGGCAAGTTTAGGGTTAGGATAATTTGTGAATTTTATTTTTTGGTTTAACTCTTTATAAACAAGTATAAAAATATAAAAATAAAAGAAGAAGAAGAAGACGGTTTTAATTGATTAAGCTACTTGATATAGTTTGTTTTACCGAATTTGTTAAAAACTTCCCAAATTGAAGACTACTCCTTATAATTTTTTTTTTTTTTTTTTGAGAAAAGTCAGTGCTCAGCAGTAATTTCAATCACCAAGTAATCTTAGATTCATGGTAGAACTGTTGTAGTCGAACCATGCGTGTGGTTCCCAACTTTTAAAGGATTGTATAATGAATTATTGCAGCACCAAGGTGGCCTTTTTTCTGCATCTTGCATGTGCCAATGGACTATTAGCATACTTATTATTTTGGTATTTCATATATATATATATATATATATATATATATTATTTTGGACTTTTTTTTTTTTTTTTGGAGAAACGGTGGAAAAAAAAAATTATAGAAAGACATATATTTTTTTGTGTTTTTTTTAAGTTTACAGATATGTATGGAATGCAATAAATAAGGGATAATTAATGAGATCCTAATCAGAATATTAGCATTAATGAGTGTCTTTTTTGACCGTTAGATCTACATAAATCCAATGGTTTAAAAAATGTGTAACTCTAAAGAGTTACACCAGGTGTAACTTGAACCTATCTCAATATATATACATATATATATATATATATATATATATTTATTTATTGGAGAGAGAGTTCATCTCATGAGTTTTTTTTTTGGTAATTTTCATATCTAAAGTTCACATCTGTTACTAATATTAATCCTTCTACCTTTAATTAAAATTTGTGCCAACTAATTGAGTTATAATAATTATTTTGGTTTATTTGAATTGTAATACATGTGTTTTGGTACATATGTGCACTACTTTGTGAATTAGGAAAGAAATTTCATTAAAAAAAAAAAAAATTGTTTGTTTGCTTAGGCCCCTTAAAACAGAGATTTTTTTATCTAATTAATTAACCAAGTTGATAGTTAGGTTTATTATTTAGATCTAGGTTAAACAAAATTAAAGCATATCATGCAATGTGGAAAAATAAATAATGCAACGATACGATTACCCAGAAAAACTAATAAAACCAACAATTTCAAGGTAAAAAACCTAGGAATGATTTAACTTGACCTATCCTAAAAGAAAACAAATCCACTAATAGATAATTGAAGTTTTTATAATAAGATTTAACCCTAAATCTATTGCTACCTCTAGTAGTAACTTACTAAAACGTCCACGTTCAAACTCTGAATCCATGGACTCTTCTATCTTAGATTTACAGCACACAAGCTCCCACGCTTATGACTTTAAGATCTCACTCAAAGATTTTAGATCACCACTTGTTAATTTTGCAGCAATAACTAGATTCCGCCAGTACTTGATTGTAGATCTTGTTTTGGTAGATACTTGTAGAGTTAGAAGGCACAGAACCTCTAGATCTCACAGGAATAACTCAAAGGTCTTCCAAGAGTCTTCAAAACTTAATTAGCATTTTCCTTTTGTACTTAGGAATGTTGGACTGAAACCCTAACTGTTTTCGCGGGCTTGGGCCTAATTTAAAATTCTACAAAATCTATTTTTATGCGATTTTCGATTGGTTGAGCTTGTCCTTTGATTGATCAAGCTTCATTGAAATTTAATGCTTTTTCTTGTAGCTTGAATGTTCTTAAGACTTGACTTAAATCACCTAATTGAGCAATGACTAACACCTATTCTAGACATATTTTTGTTCTCAAATGTTTTCAAAAACCACATTCTCTTCAACTAAATCAATTATTTATCAAGATTCAAAAATTTTCTCCTCAAAAATTTCAACTCAAACCCTAAAAGGAACATTAAACATTTCAAAAAGCATAATCTTAGATGACCACATTAATTAGCACACAATCACATGTATAGTGTTTAACAAAGATTTGCATGTGGTGTGTGCAACTAGTAAGTGTATAAGATATATAAAAGGTGATACGTAAATAGTAATTAAACAAATTTCCTACAACTTCAGTCACATTAGTTTGAAAGTGACTATCACCTAAAGAATTACATCATATAACTCCCACATCTCTTAGAAAACACGTTTGCAATCATGTAAAAGCATTTTGTTTTTATTTTTGCTTGTCTTTTTCTTTTGATTTTCTTATTCTTTTTGAAATCAACACCTTGTTTAATCTTACTATGCAAGTGCTACACCTTACCGAGTATGGCTTTTATGATTTGCACACTGTTCATGATTGGCGAGTAACAGTATTGAGATGGTTATTTATGTCTTTTTTCTAGGATTTTTTAGTCTTTGCAATCAAAAGAATGTGACATAAAAATTAAGAGCATATGTTTAAAAACCATAAACAACTCACACTATTAAGTATTACATAGCATAAACTAGCAAAGTGAAGGAAAATAGCTCATCAAAGCTAAACTAGGTACAAGTCATGAAATGTAAATTTCATTGGCCAACCTTAATTACACACTTGGTAATGTTTAATACATTTTTTTTTGTTTTCTATTTTATTTTATTATATATATATATATATATATATATATATATATATAAACCTAGAATGAAATGCATGAATGCAGTACAAAAGAACTCACAGGTTTTATCAGTTTTGAATTATGGTATTTGTTAGTGCTGTATATGTGATAAATTTAAGTATAATCTAAGCTGTGGAAGTTAAATGGGTTTATTACTTGATAATTGTTCGTTTTGAAATTAATAAATGTTGTCCACACCACGCCAAGCTGTATTAGACATTGAAACTTAAAAATTATGATTCTATCCACGTACTATAAATAAGTTACAGTATTTTGAAACTTGGTTTTTTTTTTTTTTTTTTTGGTTGATAAAATGGGTTTATTAAGTTGTTCATTTTGAAATTAATAAACGTTGTCCACTGCATGCCAAGCAGTATTAGTCATTGAAACTTAAAATTTATGATTCTATCCACATACTTTAATTAAGTTACTGTAATTTCAAGTTATAATTGAAAACCATTAAAAAAGAAATGAAATAAGAGTTCGAATATGTAACAGGCCGAATATATGCAGTTGTTAATGCATGATTCCAAAGAAATTTTTGCTTATTAATTTTTTTATTTTTTCATTGTTTTGTTTTCAATTAATGTTTCTTTCAATAATCGTTGTCTCATCTATGAGCCTTGTTGTTAGACAATGTGATTGGGGTTTATAATGATTTTCAATACTTACCCAATATTTATAATGATTTTCATTACCCAATATTTATAGTTTTCCATATTAAATATTCTATTGCAGCAATTACAAGATCAACAAGGGATTTACCTCCAGCTCATTTTTCACTTAAGATAGAGTCATACTCTTTACTGTCCCAGGCTGTGCTGGAAAAGTTTGAGTCCTGTGTTTTTGAAGCTTGCCGGCATAAATGGTGGACTCTAATGCTCTATCTTCGTAATTGTTTGTTCCATCAAATTACTAGTATTTGCTTAGTCAGTCATCTCTTTTTTTCTAGGAGGTTGTATCTCTATCCAAGAGGAAAGGAGAAAATCATTGGGACTGGTCACATCTCTCTTTACTTGGCAATTGCTGAGACAGAAAAAATTCCTCTCGGTTGGGAGGTTAATGCTAGCTTCAAGTTTTTCTTGTTTGATCAGATTAGGGACATGTACTTGACCATTCAAGGTTTCTACTCTCCCAACAAACATGCATGCTTAATTAATATTATTATTTTTCATGATTTTGTTTGTTATATATCTTCTTTTGGGTACGTGTAGATTCTTATGGGACAATTAGAAGATTCAATGACATTAAGACTGAATGGGGCTATGCCAAAGTTCTTCCCTCTGACACTTTCAATGATCCGTCTCAAGGATACCTTGTCAATGATTGTTGTGTATTTGGCGTAGAGATTTCTGTTTATGAGCGAAGTAACAAACGACAGTGTGTTTCCATGATTAGAGAACCCCCAAACCGTACTATGACTTGGAAGATAGAAAAATTTTCAACACTAGATAAAAGTTTTTACTATTCTCAAGAATTCACTGTTGAAGGTTTAAAATGGTATTTTCTTTTGGGGGAAATAACTCTCACACACCATATACATTTCAGTTAAAAATATGCATGTGTGTAATAACCATTGCTCTTTATTTTTGTATTTTTATTGTTATAAAAAGGAAAGCTATTTTAAACTGGACTTACAAGCTGTTGTTTCCAACTCTTTTTACTGAATCTAGGAAGTTAAAGGTCTATCCTAAAGGAAATACTGATCAAATACCCGAAGCGATATCCATCTACATCACTTTATGCGACTGTTTTCTATCTGAGCACAACATTTATGCAGAATATAAGCTACGAATAAGGAACCAAGTCCAAGGAAATCACATGGAAAGACTAGGTAATTCAAATGTTAAATCATTTTCATTTTAATGATGGGAGAAGAGGGGGCGTCATTTCAACATGCTTGATATAAGTATGGTCCAACTTGGGTTTCCTTTCTTCACTATGTAATTCTTTCCTGTAAACGTAATTTGTTTAATTTTTTTTCTTTACAGGGAAAAGATGGTTTTCCAACTCAGCTACCGCCTGGGGGTATCCACAATTTATGTTTCTGAACGACCTCAATGATGCATTTAAGGGGTTCCTTGTGAATGATACTATAATTGTAGAAGCAGAAATTATTGTTATGTTGTTAAGTAGATCCTAATTAGTAACAGTTCATATCTTGGAACTACATTCGGTTTTAATTTGGGAATATCATTGTTGCAATTTGAGACATTATTATCAATACTAATACAGTTTTAATTCGTTAACATTGCTTTCTAAAAGTCACATATTTTGTCTTTTTTTTACATCCTTGTGCCTAAAGCCCATATGATGCTTAAATTGTACAAGCAGAAATTATAGTATTGTCTTACTTTATGTAGTTTCCCAAGTAACAGTATATACTTATCTTGGAACTACGTTTACTGGTACTGTAGGATATTATTGCTGCAATTTAGACATATTGATTCGTTATTGTAATGTTAGAATCACGTATTATACTATCTGTTCTGAATTATCTCTATAGTTCTACTGTTGTGTAAATTGCACTTGATTTTGAAATGAAAGGGGGACCGGGAGAGATGGAAATTGAGAAATATTTAGAATGCGAGAGAGAATAAAATAAAAGAAAATACTATGGTGTTATCCTAATGATATTTCTAAAATTTTTTGGTTACACCTAATTAGATTATATTTCTCAATTTTGTTTTTATTTTTTATTTTTTACTTTTTCTCCGTTTGAGACTTTCTCAGTCACGTATATATTCAACATTCTTCTTATTTGTTTTATAAAATTCATTATTGAGGTTCACTCGACAATGTTTTAACATAAAAAGTGTTTAAGATCCGGAAGCTATTATTACTAAATCATCTGTATCAAATATAAAACTTTAACCCTCCAACAGGCCTCAAAGACTCACTAATTTACTCTTCATGTTTCAATAGTAACTACTGAATGTGCATTTTCAACTGTAATGCTTATCAAAACAAAGTTTTGTAACAAGATGACAAATGAATTTTTTGTTTTTGGTGATTTTTTAATCATACGTGTATATAGAAAAAGACTTCTATAAAATTTAGTTTAAAATCAATTATAAATGATCTTAGTACTATGAAAGAATGAATAACTCAACTTTGTTGAGTCAAAGTTAATTTATTAAACAATATTTAAAAAATTTTTTTACAGTAAGAATTATGTAATATTTAACTCGCGCCCCTAAAAAAAATTTTGAGTTTCACAATTTTTTTTTTTTTTTTTTTTGATAAGTAAGGATAATTTATTCATATGAGATTAAGGGAGACTACAGGAACTTGTCCAACAACATTAACATGAGCCCAAAAAAGGATGGAGTTGATGGGCAGAGTTCCCCAAGTCAGACAAAAAGAGATCCAATGGGCCAAATTTTGGGCCAGATAAGGGCAAAATAAAAAGATACAACTATCAAAAAAAGAGCTTTCAAAAACAATTGTTCTAATATTCCACTAGGAGCTTTCAATTAGGTTGCCGTAATGTAGAGATAAGAAAGATATACATTGTACAAATTCTCATAAGAAATTATTAAATCAAGAGTGATGCTATAATCACAAGCTATTTTACAAGATTTTTACAACTTGTTGATGGCTTTAGTATTTTCCCAATAATTATTAGCAAGTAAAAATATGATGTTAGTAGTGGATCCAAATTAAAATTAATAAGAGTTTGTCACATTAATGGTTTGTAAAAATGTCGTAAAATAATTTGTGACTAGCATTACTCTTAAATCAAGCATAGAATGATTTAAAAATTTTAAGGTTACCATTGCACACCTTTAGTGTGATGATTACTCTACAAATAACTATACTTGTAGAGTGTTGGGGGCAAGTGTCAGAGTTTAAGTCTCTAGGAGAGAGACTCACACACTTATAAACTTTTTTTTTTTTTGAGAGTTTCAATCGAATCTTAGATATCTTATTTAATTATCAGAGACTTTACTAGTTGAGCTAACTAGATTTCGCCACACATATACATTTAGATTAGGCTAAAGTAAAATTTCTGTATAAGTAAAAAAAAAAAAAAAGTTTTCTAAAAGTTTTTTATTTATTTTTATTATAGGAACAAAACAGACTCGGGTCAGACTAGAGAAAAATTAATTTAGATGAAATATTTTAACAATGAATATTAAATGAGGGTTATTTTAGTAGTTAGCACCAAACCCTAGTTTGTGCTGGCCGAGTATATATGCATATATGTGTATTTCCTTTCACTTCATTGCTTAGCCATCACCTTCAAGAGATTGCCCTAATCCCTTCCTTTGTGGGAGCAAGGATTCTGCTTCCTCTAGAACAAGTCTATAGTATTGTTGAAGCTCTAATCCTGCCAAACCAGGTACAACAGTAAGTTATCTCAAAGAGGGTGAAACATTAAAGCACCGGATAGTCATAGAAATTGAAAGTAAGTCGATGCAATTTCATATTAGCGTGTGTGTGTGATACTTTAACCTAATGATAGGAATATATTATAATACTATGTACAGACATAAAATTTCATGGATTTTGGTTCAATGAAATATAACTTTAACCAAAGTGATAGGATGAATTAAATATAGCATGCAATGTAGAAGATAACTACATTGCAAGTTGTATCACCGTTCATCCCTTTTTGTAATAATGAAGCAATATGCTTACTCTGGTAACATAAAAAAAGAAAAAAGAAAAAAAAAAGGGAAGGTTGAATTAACTAAGTTATATATAAAGAAAAAAGAATGAGATTTTAAAGAGCTGTAACTAAGAAAATGAACTGACTTAATTTAGAATAAGTCGTAAGAAGTGTGCACACTTAATCACTATTTAAAATACCTTCCAATTAAAAGTATAGTGTGGAATATTATTTTGTGGATCATTCAACTGTATATACTTTTTTTTTTTTTTTTTTGGTTGTATGTATTACACTTAACTAATCTTAACGGTTTTTTAGTTATTGTAGAATATAAGAAAATTATTAGGTACTCCTGGAGTACCATAAATACGTACTCCCTTCTCTCACATGAATGGTGTGTCCCACCATAAATTTAATTAGTGGGATCCACCATTCATGTGTGAGGAGGGAGTACGCATTTATGGTACTCGAGGAGTACACAATAATTTCCCGTAGAATATATATTAAATTAAACAATATCTTTTGTCAACTATTAATTTAGGTAGTTACAGTGCATAAAAAAATTTATATCATAAAATTCTAAATTATTTTGCATATATTTTTTAAAAAACATTTAAGCTTCATATGAATTTTATTTCTTCTTCTATTTTTTTACAAAAAACATTTTTTTGACAAATTTGTTTTTTTAATTTCTTCTTGCAAGTGCCAAGAATATATAGTTGATTCTAGCCAGTATTTCTAACCAAATTTTATTATTTTTAGTTTGACTTTATTTTACATGTGCACCCAAACATGCACCAGGGGGTAAAATATTTTCCTAATTCCATTTACACCCAAAACAAACATAGCCTCAAAAATTATTTTACATGTTGTCAAACACAGCCTAAATGAATATAGAAATCACACATGCCAAAGACTTTATTTTGGTGGACCTTACCTACTCTGAAAGATCTGTTTCTTGCCACTTTTAGAGAAGTTCTCAAAAAATTTAAGACATATATCATTGTTAACTTGTAACATTGGGATTCACTGAACAAGTTATTTATATTGGTTTACAATATTTTTATATTTAAATCTAAATTATATGGGTATGGTTTAGCTTAATTACACTTAGTATAATTCTAATATATGTTAAACCACTAAATATTATTTTTATTTAAGGTAAATTTTAGCAAATTTACTATTAAATTAGATTTTCTTCTTATAATTTATATGCTTGTAAAATTTTAAGAAAATTATTTTACAAGTTTTTGTATTTAAAATTATGTATAAAATATAGCTTTTAAAATGAATAATAAATAGCATCCGATTAACACGAAACTTGGCAAGCATGATAAAAAATAGAGAACATGTAATTTAAATTGAATGAAAATTTTAGCAAATTTACCGTTAAATTAGATTTTCTTCTTATACTTTACATGCTTGTAAAATTTTAAGCTATTTAAATTTCAAGTTTTTGTATTTAAAATTATGCATAAAATATGGCTTTTAAAAATGATAATAAATAGCATCCGATTAATATGAAACTTAGTATGCATGTTAAAAATTAGAGAACTTGTAATTTAGTGATGAAATTTTTTGAAATATTAATCCAATAAATTGTTATTAAATGGTGTAACATTATTTAGAGTTACATTAGGTGGAACTTGAACCCTAACCATATATACAGTAGCAGCTTTAGGATTTTTTTTTTTTTAGGGAGTCAGCAATGGCGAAGCTAGAAATTTGTCTTGGGGGCAAGTAAAAAATAGAATGATAATTTTTTTTTCCTATACATACAACTTCCATATTATATACAATAATCGAAAATAGTATTCTAAATTCAAATTAGTATACAATACAACTATATTGTACAATAGTCTAAAAAATTATCAATAGTTTAAAGATCGGTAAGACAACTGTTGGGTTAAAATGAATTGACCTCTTGCAATTAATTAATTAATTACCCAATTTAATTAATTAGATAAAATTTCATGCAATAGCGTGGCAGCACAAATAAATCACCAAATTATCTAAATGCAGTAGAAAATAAATTTAACATAGGTGATTTGTTTACGAATGGAAAAAACCATTGAAGCAAAATCCCACCGGGTGATTTTAAGGTCACCACTCCCAAAAATCTACTATTATCAATCACAAGCGGTTACAAGTATAAGGAATCTTACCAAATCCTTTGGCCTATCCCGAAATACCAACCTACAATTGAACCCTTATCCCAATACCTAATTGGACTTGTATTGTAGTGACAATCTTTCCCTTGATGCATGAATCCAGTACGTGACTAACCAATGTGCATGGATCCTAGTACGTGACTAACTCGAGCAACTTGAAGAGGTTGTTGGCTGCAAAATTCTTCAGTTCATCAATAATGAAGATCAGGAAGTTCCTTGATCACAAAATCCTTGGCGTAAAGACATAGTAGCTTCTTCAGAGAGAATAATGAACTTAGTCACTTTTTGCATGCATGATAGCCTTTAAAGTAAGCTTTATATCTGTCTAGGGTTGTGAAAAAAGAAACCCTATACAAATATTTCAGAATGGGTCGAAAATCAGATCTAGAAGTTCTGATTTCGTAAGTCTTGACAGAAACAGCTTGTGTCGAGCTTGTGTCGAGCTTCGACTTTAAATCTCGAGATTACTGTTGAGTTTTAATGAACATCTCTTCTTCACTTGTTTCTTGGTTAGATCTTCATGACTACACTTGACTCGAATAACATGTTTCTTGAAGTCCTAAACTCATCATAGATCTACCCAATTATAGGTAAAGTGCATTTTGTCAGAGGATTAGACAATTTAATTGTAATTTCAAGTATATTTATATTAACGAAATGTTTTATTAAAAAAAATATAATAGGCATAAGGTGGGGTGTGAAAGATTGATATGAATTAAAGTTCAAGGGGTCAGGGCAGGACCTTAAAAAGCCCCAACGGGTGAGGATAAGGCAAAAGCTAGTTTGCCCAACCATGTGAGGCGGGGTAAGGCAAGAACGAGGTAAGAAAATACCATACAGAAACCCACAACCATGCACATAAACTTTAAAGAACCATATTTTAAGAAAATCTATATTATACCAAAACACAAATATCAAAGCAAAATTCAATTAGCTTTTTGAATTACTAAATCCTTCATTCTTGAAGTTTATGTAGAAATTTTCATATTAACATAAAGGAACTTAGTATTTTAACTAGATAAAGGGGGAAAAAAAGAAGAAGCAGAAGAAGGGAAATGAATCGGTACAAGAACCATGCATGATCAAAATCCTAATCTTAATATTATTCCATTTCAATGCAAAACAACTTGATGTACTAATGTTTAAAGAGTCTCATATAAATGATTCTGCCTTCTTCTGGTACTTCTCAATATGCATCACCAACTTTCCCTTGCATTAGGAACTTCAAGGAAATAGACAAACCAATTAATCATGCACTTGTTACATGGTTGAGGTGTTTGATTGAAAAATTGTCATACAATGAACTCCATATTGACATGTGATTTTCAACATGTAACATATTTCTAAAAAAGCCAATTAAGTAGCATAGTTCAGTTCATAAATTATTATCTTGACCACAAGTGTCTGAACCCTAGCATACTTGACATCCCAATTGAACTCACCCATGCTCCATCCAGTTCCCACCAAGAGAGTCACCATTTTTCAAAAGGTAGTTCAAGTAGTAGTGAATGTCAACATGTAACATATTTCTAAAAAAGCCAATTAAGTAGCATAGTTCAGTTCATGAATTATTACCTTGACCACAAGTGTCTGAACCCCAGCATACTTGACATCCCAACTGAACTCACCCATACCCCATCCAGTTCCCACCAAGAGAGTCACCATTTTTCAAAAGGTAGGTCAAGTAGTAGTGAATGTCAACTGCCTAGGATGCATTCTTCTATCCATAGGATGCAAAACATAAGTCAACACAATTAATCATTATTAGCATCATTGAGCCATAACTTTCATTATAAAGCCAGGATATCAAGCACCAAGAGAATCACACTGCTTAATTATTTTCTATTTAACTCAGCTTTTGTTAGATAAAAATAAATTTATTAATTCCTTAAATAAATAAATAAAAAGTACTCCCATCACGTTCAAGAGATTGCCCTAAACCCTTCCTTTGTGGGTGCAAGGATTCTGCTTCGTCTAGAACAAGTCTATCGCATTGTTGAAGCTCTAATCCTGCCAAACCAGGTACAACAGTAAGTTATCTCAAAGAGGGTGAAACAATAAAGCACCGGATAGTCATTGAAATTGAAAGTAAGTCAATGCAATTTCATATTAGCGTGTGTGTGTGTGATACTTTAACCTAATGATAGGAATAGATTATAATACTATGTACAGACATAAAATTTCATGGATTTTGGTTCAATGAAATATAACTTTAACCAAAGTGATAGGATGAATTAAATATAGCTTGCAATGTAGAAGATAACTACATTGCAAGTTGTATCACCGTTCATCCCTTTTTGTAATAATGAAGCAATATGCTTACTCTGGTAACATAAAAAAAGAAAAAAAGAAGAAGGTTGAATTAAACTAAGTTATACATAAAGAAAAAAGAATGAGATTTTAAAGAGCTGTAACTAAGAAAATGAACTAACTTAATTTAGAATAAGTCGTAAGAAGTGTGCACACTTAATCACTATTTAGAATACCTTCCAATTAAAAGTATAGTGTGGAATATTATTTTGTGGATCATTCAACTGTATATACTTTTTTTTTGTATGTATTATACTTAACTAATCTTAACGGTTTATTAACAAATCATAATTTTTTTTCAGTTATTGTAGAATATATATTAAATTAAACAATATCTTTTGTCAACTATTAATTTAGGTAGTTACAGTGCATAAAAAAATTTATATCATAAAATTCTAAATTATTTTGCATATATTTTTTTAAAAACATTTAAGCTTCATATGAATTTTATTTCTTCTTCTATTTTGTTGCAAAAACATTTTTTTGACAAATTTGTTTTTTTAATTTCTTCTTGCAATTGCCAAAAATATATAGTTGATTCTAGCCAGTATTTCTAACCAAATTTTATTATTTTTAGTTTGACTTTATTTTACATGTGCACCCAAACATGCACCAGGGTGTAAAATATTTTCCTAATTTCATTTACACCCAAAACAAACATAGCCTCAGAAATTATTTTACATGTTGTCAAACACAGCCTATATGAATATAGAAATCACTTGTGCCAAAGACTTTATTTTGGTGGACCTTATCTATACTCTGAAAGATCTGTTTCTTGCCACTTTTAGAGAAGTACTCAGAAAATTTAAGACATATATCATTGTTAACTTGTAACATTGGGATACACTGAACAAGTTATTTATATTAGTTTACAATATTTTTATATTTAAGTCTAAATTATATGGGTATGGTTTAGCTTAATTACACTTAGTATAATTCTAATATATGTTACACCACTAAATATTATTTTTATTGAAGGTAAATTTTAGCAAATTTACTATTAAATTAGATTTTCTTCTTATAATTTACATGCTGGTAAAATTTTAAGAAATTTATTTTACAAGTTTTTGTATTTAAAATTATGCATAAAATATAGCTTTTAAAATGAATAATAAATAGCATCCGATTAACACGAAACTTGGTAAGCATGATAAAAAATAGAGAACATGTAATTTAAATTTAATGAAAATTTTAGCAAATTTACTGTTAAATTAGATTTTCTTCTTATACTTTACATGCTTGTAAAATTTTAAGATATTTAAATTTCAAGTTTTTGTATTTAAAATTATGCATAAAGATGGCTTTCAAAATTGATAATAAATAGCATCCGATTAATATGAAACTTAGTATGCATGTTAAAAATTAGAGAACATGTAATTTAGTGATGAAATTTTTTGAAATATTAATCCAATAAAATGTTATTAAATGGTGTAACATTATTTAGAGTTACATTGGGTGTAACTTGAACCCTAACCATATATACAGTAGCAGCTCTAAGATTTTTTTTTTCTAAGGAAGTCAGTAATGGCGGAGCTAGAAATTTGTCTTGGGGGCAAGTAAAAAATAGAATGATAATTTTTTTTTTCTATACATACAACTTCCATATTATATACAATAATCAAAAATAGTATTCTAAATTCAAATTAGTATACAATACAACTATATTGTACAATAGTCTAAAAAATTATCAATAGTTTAAAGATCGGTAAGACAACTGTTGGGTTAAAATGAATTGACCTCTTGCAATTAATTAATTAATTACCCAATTTAATTAATTAGATAAAATTTCATGCAATAGCATGGCATCACAAACAAATCACCAAATTATCTAAATGCAGCAGAAAATAAATTTGACATGAGTGATTTGTTTATGAATGGGAAAAACCATCGAGGCAAAACCCCACTGGGTGATTTTAAGGTCACCACTCCTAAGTATCCACTATTATCAATCACAAGCGGTTACAAGTGTAAGGAATCTTACCAAGCTCTTTGGTCTATCCCGAAATACCAACCTACAATTAAACCCTTACCTCAATACCTAATTGGACTTGTATTGTAGTGACAATCTTTCCCCTGATGCATGAATCATAGTACGTGACTAACCAATGTGCATGGATCCTAGTACGTGACTAACTCGAGCAACTTGAAGAGGTTGTTAGCTGCAAAGTTCTTCAGTTCATCAACAATGAAGATCAGGAAGCCCCTTGGTCACAAAATCCTTAGCGTAAAGACACTGTAGCTTCTTTAGAGAGAATAATAAACTTGGTCACTTTTTGCATGCATGATAGCCTTTAAAGTAAGCTTTATATATGTCTAGGGTTGTGAAAAAAGAAACCCTATACAAATATTTCAGCATGAGCCGAAAATCAGATCTGGAAGTTCTGATTTCCTAAGTCTTGACAGAAACAGCTTGTGTCGAGCTTGTGTTGAGCTTCGACTTTAAATCTCGAGATTACTGTTGAGTTTTAATGAACAGCTCTTCTTCACTTGTTTCTTGGTTAGATCTTCACGACTTTAACACTTGACTCGAACAACATGTTTCTTGAAATCCTAAACTCATTCTAAATCTACCCAATTATAAGTAAAGTGCATTTTGTTAGAGGATTAGACAATTTACATAAAATATATCCCTAACAAAAACAACCATTGAATGCATAAACAAATATAATTAAATAATTAATCATAAATTTTTGTCAAATTAATAATAACTTATTATATTTATATGTAATATAAATAAATAAAAATATATGATAAAGAAGAAGAATTTAAGTTTTTGCTTGGAATTTGAGCAAGCACCAAAAGACTTCATGGACTCAGTGAGTCCCCTAAAAAATAAGTTGCCACTCATATATAGTTGGGGATGATAATTTTTCTCTTCCTAGCCTTGACCTGCTCTGCCCTGCAAGGGTTTTCCCCGCCCATCAAAGGTGGTTGGGTGAGGATGTGGCAAGAATTTTTTCCCACGTCCAGGAGTGGGGCGAGGATGGATCTAGGTTTTTTTAGCCCTGCTCTGCTCTATTGATGTTAAAGACTTAATTTGTATTACTGAGTAATCTTTTTGAAGAGTATTACTAAATATTTAAATGAATGGATATTAAGATTTTTTTATTGTAATATTTTCTTGTTTGATTTGATATAATAAATTTAATTGTAATTTCAAGTATATTTATATTAACGAAATGTTTTATTAAAAAAAAATAATAATAGGCATGAGGTGGGGTGTGAAAGATTGATATGAATTAAAGTTCAGTGGGTCAGGGCAGGACCTTAAAAAGCCCCAATGGGTGAGGATAAGGCAAGCTAGTTTGCCCCACCATGTGAGGCGGGGTAAGGTGGGAACGAGGTAAGAAAAAACCATGCAGAAACCCACAGCCATGCACATAAACTTTAAAGAACCACATATTAAGAAAATCTATATTATACCAAAACACAAATATCAAAGCAAAATTCAATTAGCTTTCTAAATTACTAAATCCTTCATTCTTGAAGTTTATGTAGAAATTTTCATATTAACATAAAGGAACTTAGTATTTTAACTAGATAAAGGGGGAAAAAAGAAGAAGAAGAAGAAGGGAAATGAATCGGTCCAAGAACCATGGATGATCAAAATCCTAATCTTAATATTATTCTATTTCAATGCAAAACAACCTGATGTACTAATGTTTAAAGCATTTCACATAAATGATTCTGCCTTCTTCTGGTACTTCTCAATATGCATCACCAACTTTCCCTTGCATTAGGAATTGCAAGGAAATAGACAAATCAATTAATCATGCACTTATTACATGGTCGAGGTGTTTGATTGAAAAATTTTCATACAATGAACTCCATATTGACATGTGATTTTCAACATGTAACATATTTCTAAAAAAGACAATTAAGTAGCATAGTTCAGTTCATGAATTATTACCTTGACCACAGTGTCTGAACCCCAGCATACTTGACATCCCAACTAAACTCACCCATGCTCCATCCAGTTCCCACCAAGAGAGTCACCATTTTTCAAAAGGTAGTTCAAGTAGTAGTGAATGTCAACATGTAACATATTTCTAAAAAAGCCAATTAAGTAGCATAGTTCAGATCATGAATTATTACCTTGACCACAAGTGTCTGAGCCCCAGCATACTTGACATCCCAACTGGACTCATCCATGCTCCATCCAATTCCCACCAAGAGAGTCACCATTTTTCAAAAGGTAGTTCAAGTAGTAGTGAATGTCAACTGCCTAGGATGCATTCTTCTATCCATAGGATGCAAAACATAAGTCAACACAATTAATCATTATTAGCATCATTGAGCCATAACTTTCATTATAGAGCCAGGATATCAAGCACCAAGAGAATCACGCAGCTTAATTATTTTCTATTTAACTCAACTTTTGCTAGATAAAAATAAATTTATTAATTGCTTAAATAAATAAATAAAAAGTACTCCCATCTCACCACAGCAAACTCCAACAAACAATACTTGCCTTGTGCATCTAGATATACCCAAAGAAAAAAAAGTAAGAAAGTATGAGAAAACAAACCTGAAAAGGAAGCAAAAACCTACCAAAGCAAAGCTCAATAACTTAGTCATGTTTATTGTAGTGTTATATAATACAACAGAATATTAAGGATTGCTTCAAATATTGACTCTTAGTATCACATAAGGAATTATGCAATTCAAATCTATCCAAACACAAACTTAAGTTCAAAAATATTGATGAATTGCTGAAAGTAAAAGTGAATCACCCTTCTATTTGGTTCAAGTTCAAAACATTTAAGCTTACTCCCATGAAAAAATAGCAAGATTTGCCAAAACACAACTAGGACATCCAACACAAACAAACTTCAAGCAATTAAACAGAATAATTGCAATAAAGAAAAAAAATTCAATTAGAAAATAAATGATGAATATAAATCATTGTACCAATTTAAACTATAGACATGAATAGTTCATTAACACACAAGTACGCACACTTACCCACTCTGTTTTGAACTTAATCAACTTGACTTGCACCATAAAACTTTGAGTTTTCTGAGAAATGTGTTAAAGGAAAATAAGAAAAATCAAGAGTTTTCTTAAGTTAGATTTTGATTCAATAAATCCCAAAGAAAAAAAAAAAAAAAGCCACAAAGGGAGGCATATGTGGATCCACATATGCCAAAAGTGTTTTCAAACTATTGGTGTCTTTCTTTGAAAATCACTATTGGTGTCAATATGCAATCAAGGAAACTATTGAATTGTACCTCACGGCAAATTTTAATTTACTAAAGCAAAAACATGGAAAATTAAGAGGCCTCTCTAAAGCCTTTGTTAAGTTCAACAAATTATCAACTGAGAATTAATGCTAATTTGTAAGTTACTAATTGGCAAAGGGGATTTTCAAAAACCAAAAGTGGAGCATGGATATGATTTATACACAGTTTCTGCATAAATTAGCGTAAGGCCTAAGAATGAGGAATCGACATTCTTATCATAGAAACAACCAGCTAAATACAACCAGCTATTGCATAGAAAGAATTCAATACAGACCATCCTAAATACAACCAGCTATCAAAGAAACAAGCAGTTTAGATTCTAGAAAGGAATTGAAATTTTTTCATAATTAACCTCCATAAGGTGATTACAAATGATTGAGTGCTGTACCAACCTGACTAAGGTCTTAAAAAACATAGTTTCTTTACCATTTTATAGACACTATAATAAGACCGACATCTGAAGTCAAATCCTAAAAAATTATAAAACATGATATACTAATTGAATGTGCTAACAAAACTCTATCATCACATACAATTATGGACTCTGCCAATTCAAGGTTGAATAACTTAGAGAGTGCATACCTCCTCAATGCTGCATAAACTTCAAAAAGTTCAGTGATACATGCACCAATTGTTTCACACCTCATAAGAATTCACCTCAACAAGACCACACTATGATACAAAAGCGATAGGTATAAAAAAAATTCCTTTCCTTTTACTTTTTCATTTCAAAAAATTAGGCATACAACATACATATCTACATGTTAACCGAAATGTCAAATAAAATGAATTAAATTCCCCAACTTTCAATCTAAAAGTTTATAATCTGTTTCATATAATAGAAGTTTTATCAACTTCAAGTTGGGGATATGGGATACAATACAACCAATCTGATGCAAAGTCAGGGCAGTTCTCTATGGAGTTCCTTTCTAGGCAATTGGCTACACTAGCATGTAATGTGATTTAATTAGGCTTATGATATTACACAGGATGTGATCCTATAAGCCTTAGCTGACTTATAACCCAGACCAACCATAAGCATGCTCACAATTACCAAACAAGAAGCTTATAAATTTACACACAATTATCTGGAATCGGGGTTGTTAATGTTTCTATTAATCCAATCAAAGAAAAAATGACAGAAGCTTAAACAGTATAACAACAACAATAGTTAAGAAGATTAATAAAAATGGATCATCTTGCTTTATAATTTTGTGTCATGTAACTAAGTAGTAATTGCCAAAGAAGATTAATTCCCTGGATGAGCGGAAAATCGTGAAAACAATATATTATAGAAATACTATCTGGCAGCACCTAAATGGATAGTAGAACATATAGTTAAGAAGAAACTTACAATGTCAAATATAATAAATAAGAAGACAAAAAACGCATGTATTGTATAATAAACCCAAGGCTCTGCACCTGGAGAAGTTTCAGGGTTCATTATCTCCTTCACATTCTCCCAGAAAGGTGATCCAAGGAGACTGCCATGAATAGCTGGTTAGTAGTAAATTCTCTGTCCAAAACATGATTAACCAAAAAAAGTGTCAATGAACCAATTATATTATCGGATACCATTATTTAGTGCTTCGAACCAAAGGTTAAGTATATGGTGAGGACAACTTCCACTAGATTGTTACCTATTGCATAGTATTAGTTAATATTCAAGTAATCAAACATACAACATTTGATAGTAGTAACAAAAGGCAGAGCTATAGACTAATTCTTGCCAAAATAATCTCATCAGGCAATGTTGTGGAAAAATAAATAAAACTAGGATAAAGTAAACTTGTGTAATGTATATTTGTGCTTGGTAAAGACACACCAAATCAATCAAAGCATCCATCATGCCGCCAACATCAGTTATGCAGCAACTTAAGTTAAGCATTTTTGCCACCAACCATGAGTATTGATCCAATGAGCATAAATCCTGAAAATCAGCCACATATAAACTAGTTGCTATCACTTGTGAAATTCGATAGAGTGAAAAAACTGACTTGGGCATTATATAATTCAATAGATAGAAAATAGATCTAGTGTTATTTTATTTTATTTTAAATTTCTAGTGAAATTTGAAACCTTAGTACCATAACACATTACCAACAAAGCACTGAGCTATGGTTTTGCCATTTCATCACTCAAACCATCTAAAATTTATACAACGTAGGTCTTAACAAATCCGTGACACCAACCGAAAAAAAAAAAAAAATCATGTACAGCAATAATGTATTTCACCAAATCAAACTGAAATCAAAGCAATTCATGATTTAGATCACACCCTTTCTAAAGTGGCGCACTTCTTTCCATGAAAATTTAACCATATTGAACAAATAAGGTCCTCTCTATAACATCTATATAACATTCCTATAGTTCTTTTTGTTCAAGAAATTGTGTAGTGAAGCAAACTCTAAAACCGGTAATAGATTCCATTTAAGTCCTCCCCACATTCTATGCCCCCAGTAAAAATTAATATAATAGATTTTTAATTGCCACCATTGCCAAATGAAAACTATTTCATTCTCATTCAATTCAAATGCATCAATTTTACTAAAAAAAAAATTCAAACTTACAATCAAAAAAAGATTTTATATACAAAATTGAATCAGGCTAAATCTTCAGATTAGACCTAAAACAAAAATGAACCAGGAAATGAATAGCAAAATGAAGAAAATGAGAAATAATGTAATCCACACCTTTTACTTTTTTAAGCCAGGGATCTATTTTGAATCAAAGCTAGTTTGGCGTGATTTCAATTCCAAACTATCCAAACCTTAGCCCCTAATTTATACTATTGCTTTCTCTCTAAGCCCCTAAAACACTAGGACTACGCAAAATTGGACTAATACTTTGTAGTCTCTCTACCAGTGTAGAGAATGACAAAGAGAAAACGAGAGAGATTGGGACAACTTCAATTTTTTTTTTTTTTTTTTTCTTGGGAAACAAACAGAGAGTTAGATGAAGAGAAACCTGTAATCGAACGAAGAAGTGGAGGAGATGATATTTTCGACCACCGTGCCCTCAGCTCGTCATCGGAGATGATATCGCCGACCACCGTGCCTCAGATAGTCGCCGGAGCTAAGTCGTTGACCACCGCAACTTTGAGTATTCTAAGAGAGAGTTGGAGAGCTACGAATCCACGAGTTTTAGATTTGACTGAATGAAATGGTGTTCTCCTTTTATTTTTCAAATTATGGGCTTTATTTCGTTGATTGAAAATTTTGGAATATCTTTATTTTGAGGGTCGCGTGAAAGTGGTGCTAAAAAATGTAATATTTTGAAGCCAAAACTCTCGCGGGAATGCTGCTAAAACTGGTCCGCATTTTTTTAAAACGGTTGTATTGGTTTATTTCAAGGATTTTAATGAACCTTGAAAAAAAGCTAGCCATACGTATTCGCTCGTGTCTATTTTCAGCGTCTGTTTGGACCTTTTTAGAAGACCCTCGGAAATAGAGGGTCGAAAAAAGTGAAGTTTTTTGTGGTGTTATGGAAGTGACGCTATAGATGTTGCCACGGAATTCAATGTGGCATCATATATTTTCTTCACATCAAATGCTATGGCATTGTCATTTCTCTTACATTTTCCAAAGCTAGATGAGTCAGTTCCATGGGGATTTAAAGACCTACAAGAACCACTTAGACTTCCGGGTTGCTTACCTATTCACAGTAAAGATCTCGAAGACGATTTTTTTCATGGTCTCACAAATGAGAACTACAAATGGTTGCTTCACCATTCAAGGAGACTACATTTGGCAAAGGGTGTAATGGTCAATACATTCTTTGACTTGGAGGCTGGAGCAATAAAAGCCTCGCATGATAATTCACATGGTAGACCACCAATTTACCCAATTGGACCCATTGTACGGACGGCGTCAACTAATCCCATTGATGGGCAGGAGTGTATAACATGGTTGGACAATCAGCCAAGTGGCTGCGTTATTTGTTTCTTTTGGAAGTGGTGGAATACTCTCACATGACCAAATACTCGAGCTAGCCATCGGGTTAGCAATGAGTGGACATAGGTTTATATGGGTTGTAAGGTGTCCCAATAATGATCCTGCTGATGCTGGCTACCTTACTGACAATGGTCATGTGGATCCTCATGTTTTTTTACCAAAAGGGTTCATGGAAGGCACAAAAGAGCAAGGCTTAGCGGTGTCAACTTGGGCGCCACAGATCCAAGTCCTTAGACATGGCTCAACTGGTGGATTCCTTAGCCATTGTGGTTGGAATGCCACACTTGAGAGTGTTGTACACGGCATACCACAAATCGCTTGGGCACTCCACGCAGAGCAAAAGATGAATGCGTTAATGTTAGTTGAAGATCTACGAGTTGCGATGAGACCAAAAGCCAATGAACATGGGATAGTGGAACGAGACGAAGTTGCAAGCGTGATTAAGGATCTAATGGAAGGAGAAGAAGGTGAGAAACTACGCAGCAATATGAAACATCTCAAGGATGCTGCGGGAAAGGTACTGAGAAAAGATGGGTCTTCTACTAGGACACTCTGAGTTAGTATTCAAGTGGAAAAAGCAAGATGGCATTTAAGTTCAAAATTTCCAAGCCTTTTTTCATTTTCGTTTTGTTAATTTTCTACCATATATGAATATTTTATGCATTGTGTTTGAATAATTGAATTTAAATATGACAATGTGCCGTGGCATTTTCTTTCGCTACATTTTGCACTTTGTGGTTCGAGGGAAGTTTAGGGAAGAGATGTGAAAAGAATACGGTGAAGGAAAGGATAAGAAAAGGGAAAATAAAATATTTATCTAATAACTTGTTTGGAGTGAAGGAGAGGGGGTGAGAATGAGTAAAGTAGAGTTAGTTAAAACTTATACTAATTTCTGACCAACTTTATTCTATTCCTTTTTAATAACTAATCATGATGATATAAAAATAGAAACTCAAAATTTCCTAAGTCATAAGAGTTATTTTATGGATATACGGAGAAAGTAAAAAATAAAAATAAAAATAAAAATAATTGGTGGGGCACAGAACTTTTAGGGCCTATTTGAATACCGCTTATTAGTGAAAACTGAAAATACTATAGTAAAATAATTTTTAAATGTATGAATAGTGTTGTGGGACCTAATTTTAGAGTTAGATGTGCATTTTTTCGTACTTGTAGGTCCCATAAACAGTGCCCGTGGACCCAATAAAAAAAACGCACCCGTTGAGAAACGCGCTTCCCAAACTCACACTTAGAGATTGGCTAAGTAGTTTCTAAAGCCTCATAATATCCTTAAAATCCTAGGTTCAAATGATGCGACACATGTAAACTATTTATCTCCACAATACTCTCTCTCTCTCTCCAAAAAAGAAAAAGGAATTCTTTCTCTTCCCTTCCCTCCAATTGCCTCTAACCAAACACTCTAAGAAAGATGGAGTGCGGGGTAATCTCTCCAAAAACTCTATTAAGAATTTAGGATGGTATTATTTTAGTTTAAATGCCACCCTTGACATTTTGCACCTTCAAGTTGGTTACCTTCCTCATGGTCTACACGTAGCCACGCCTTGCCATTTGATTTAATTTAATTTAAAAAAAAAAAAATTAACATCATTAAACTTAGGGCTGTCCAAATTCATCCGGTAACCCGATCCACCCGAAAAACCGACCGGAACCGACCCGAATCCGGCCGACCCGACTGCTCCGGCGGGTCGGCGGCGGATCTTCACCACCAGAAACCGATTCCGGCGGTTCGGTTTCGGTTTTCCTCCCCTAAAACCCGAAAAATCCGAACCGACGGAAAGATTTCCAGATTCCGGCCAAAATTTCCAGTTTCCGGTGAGAATTTTCCAGAATCCGGCAAGAATTTCCAGAATCCGGCGAGAATTTTCCAGAATCCGGGGAAAAAACCCAGATTTCGGCGACTTTTCCCTTAGATCCAGTGAGATTTTGACCGGATCTTGCGAAATCTCATCAAATCCAGTTAGATTTTCGCCGGATCTAAGGGAAATATCGCCGGATCTAAGGAAAATATCGCCGGAATCTGGGTTTCTTCGCCGGATTTGTGTTTTTTTCACCATTTTCTCGCCGTCTTCTCAGATCTACGACTCCGACCGACCCGCCCGCCATCCGTTCATAATCTGAACCGCCCGACCCGATTACTCAGGCGGTCGGCGGCGGGTGCATTTTTTCCCCACCCGATTCCGGCGGGTCGGTTCCGGGTTGGGCACAAACCCGACCCGGACCGACCCGTGGACAGCCCTAATTAAACTCATGTGATTTACTCGGGGGAATTAAATTATAAAATGTAACATGATTATAGAGTGAAATATTTGTGCATACTATTACTAATAATACATCTTTATAAACTGAAAATAATCTTCCACGTCAACTGAAACTCAATGTCTCGTATCTCATATGACAACACATTTTTATTCTAATGCAAATCTACGTTACTTTTTTATTTTTTTTAGAAAGTTTCAACTTATGGCGTCCATTTTTTATAATAGCTTTTTATTATCAGACCAAAACACCAACCAGTTTTTGGTGTAGGCGGAGATTAAATTCCAAATCTCTTATTCAACCATCAAAGACTTTACAAGTTGAGCTAATTGGAACCCACGCAAATCTACGCTACTTGAAACTCAAAGTAACAGACCCTATATTTTAAACTCAACATAATCATAAACAGTACTACTAGTTATGTCTTATTTTTTTTTTATGATATTAAATCCCTAATTCCTTTTGTCAATATCTCAACTATTTTATAGTTTTAAACTCTAGGTTTTTCCTCTATAAATCCAAATTTTAAATAATTAAAAAAATAAATAAAGTAAATTTGAATATTGTTATACTTTTAAACACTTTTACATTGATTTATTTTCTCAATTTATTTTAAGTAATTAAATTACATGTTTAAACTTCATTAATTTAGATTAATTTCTTGAGATGATTGTTATTAATTATGAGAAGATTTTTTTTCCCTTTATTTTTATATGGACAAAGTTTCCCTTCAACAATTGATAGGAAGATAACATTTGTCCTTATCATGTGCAATGTACACGACTCACTTAATTTAACCAATCAAGTAACTGATGGGTACATGACATTTTCTTATTAGTGGTTGGAGCTTGCAACTAAACCTTCTCATTTTTATATTATATTCTATATACATTATTTATTTATTTACTTTCTATTAATATCAATTAATATTTATATGATTAATTTTACTTCGAATCATTGTCCTCTTAAACTGAAATCTTGGCAAAGTCCCTCTCACGAGATATGTTTCCACACAAACAAGTTTTTGATACAAGATAGAATTTCTACTCTAACTTAATCTAAGTGTATATGTGTGTGAAATTCCCTCATGGAGACTTTAATCCCTACCCTTGCCCCCCACACCCCACAAGCATTTATACTTGTGGAGTGACCACTGCATCAAGGGTGTACGGTGGTCACACAAACAAGTTAATGCGTCTATGTATTGGGTGCACCACCTCTTTACTGTGCTTTAGCACCTTAAATTTGCTCATTAAATGAGTTAGCTTTACAATCTTTGAAAGGTCATCCAACACTTTATTAGAAGAGTGCAAAGTGTGCGAGGGAAACGCTGAAGAAGAGAAAAAATAACCTGAAGAGAAAAGAGCAACATACTCATGGATGGAAAGTTCTGTTCGAAAGGTGAGAGAGTGAAAGAGTGAAAAATTGAAAAACAAAAAATTTGTATTTATTCCTCAAGATTTATTTTGTACTTGCCCGATTGACTGAGAACTCAAGTATTGGGGATGAATTTGTATCTTGTAATCTCTATTTTATCATGTTAGTTTTGTAAAAATTTTCCTTGTTATTTTTCTCTTTATATTGTAAGGTTTTCCCACACAAGATTGGTTTTCTTGTGTGGTTGTGTTTGCTTGGATTATTTCTGTTACATTTTTTTTTGTTGTTACTTAAAATTTTGAAGTCATCTTAATTTAATTAATGCATAGACATATAGAGATTTATTCCACAACACTTTGGCCTATTGGCACCCACAGACGGAGTCAGGATTTGGAGTTAGGAGGGCAGCTTTGCTACTCGTTGTGTGCGGCGGTTCTGGCCTCTAACTTTATTGCTTAACTACTGAGAATATTTTTTTATGTTTGCATGCATACATGCTGGATAAAGAAAAAATTATTTTGTTTAAAACTTTTTAAAGGACTAGGTTTTTTGTTTTTGGTAAAATATATTGATTGGGCTTAGTTTTTTTTCGCTTTACTTTTAGTAATTTTAGTTGTTGGGCTAATTTTTTTGGGCTTATATATTTTGTTTAGACCTAATCTATTAATTTTTTTATGGCCTTTAAAATGTGGAAAATGCTAAAACTACAAATTTTTTACAAATTACTAATGTGGAGAGTGGTAATTGGTAAGTAAAGAAATGATCTAAGTGTGCGAATCAATAAAAATTTGCTACCTTAACAATTTGTAAAAATATTGTAAAAACATTTGTGACTATAACACTACTTTTAAAAGAATAGATGACATTGTTAAGAGGGGGCAAAGTGTAATTTTATTGAACAAAATCACTAAAATTAGGGGCATTGCCCCCAAGTTCATATCTAACTCCATTCCTATTGGCACCTCCACCTTGTAGCGATTGTTCCATCTTCGCTTAGCTAAAAAGAAAATCTTGTCAGAGCATAAACTTTTTAGTTTTAAATATTTCTCTCATTCCTAAATTTTGGTCTAATTTCATTTTTCTCTCTCTCTCTCTCTCTCTCTCTCTCTCTCTCTCTCTCTCTCTCTCTCTCTCTCTCTTCCTGTTTAGAAAACATTCTAATTTATATCCTTCCATCAACTCATGTTAACTTGCTAGATAATAGGAGACACATTGCTAACTAAAGTAATAGCAATTTGATAGTCAATTGACTTGTTTAAATGATTTAATGAGTTGTATAAAGTATTTGGATATTCCTAACTTTTGATTTAAACTTCAAAGTAAGGTTCTTGTCTATTTTGGAACCTCTTAGAGACTCTAAAATTTAATTTTGTAGTTTTCTCAATTTTACATTTTAAAAGTAGGTTTTCATATTTTTGCAGCCTAATTTTGTGTTAACACGAATCTGGGTTTTTGTGTTGTCTCCTGGCCACCATTGGAGTGCATTGGTAGAATGGTAGCCCTAGGATTTCTTTCCTTATTTAAATGCATTGTAATCTTCAAAGTGATTAATTTTTTTTCAATAATAAAATTTCGAAAAGAGTTTTCTCTTTTATTTTTCTCTTGTATTCTGGAATTTTCTTTATAGATTAGGGTTATAGCTTAAAGCAAACGTATTTTTTTCTTTTGGATTTCCACCTAGGCCATGTTATATACTAATACTAGACTAATCACACGCTAAGTGATAACTTTAAACTAACCCAAGTTTATTTTACTTACATGGGCCTACAAGGGTTTGGGCTTTTGGATCATAATATCCCTTTTTTTTTTCTTTTTTTTTTTTGAGAATCTTATCATAATATTTCTTTATTTTTAATTGGAGCCTTCTATGTATTTAAATTTAATTAAATGATTTTTTTTTTTTACTTAAAATCTATTTTGTTTGAATGCAATTTTTTGAATATTATTTTTATTATTTTCTTATTCATTTGTGAGTTGCTCATCTAACTTTTCTTTTATAAATATTTCCAAAAAAAAAAAAAAAAATTTATTCGTTTGTGAAATTTTCAACTAGTTCTTTTTTTTTAATTATTATATTATGTTCATTGCTAGTAACAAATTATTTAGAGAAACCCTTTGAGACTCAATTAAATTTTCATAAAACTTTTTTTTTTTTTTTTTTTGTGTTAACAAATAGCATATATATAAATCTATAAAGATAAACTTTTATTGAAAAAAAAGAAAAAAGAAGAACAAACAAAGAAACAAAGACATGAGTGGAAGGTGGTCCACCTACTCTTTACTTCTTCTTCTTCCCTCTCTTTTATTTTTATTTTATTTTTTTTTTTTTTAATTTATATATTTTGTCTTTGATAAACAGTTACTTTTGAGTAATACTAAAGACACAACAAAATATCCTAATAATTTAAATTAGAGATTGTGGTTGGCTCATATGTGAGTTGGCGTGTTAATTTATGAATGTTGTGAAATTATTGTGACAATTGTTTTGTTTCACCAACGTTATTATTATTTTTTTTTAGTTATCTATTGGCTAATATTTGTAGCCTACTTAATTTTTTATTGGTATAAAAATGATCTTATTGACTAAAATTTGGGATCCTTGTTCCACTTGAGGGAAAAATTATTAGGTCTACTAGGAGGATTGCTGACGTGGTTCTCATTGATCTCCCAACCAATAAAATGCTGTTATTTATGTAAATGTGACATCATCTAGTAATTTTTTATTTTGAGAGATGCTAAGTCCACAGTATCTTTACAACATGTTCACAACAAATTACAGGTGATTAGTTGTTATTGGTTCAAATTTGAACCTAGCACTAAGATTACTTTTTTGCCCCAATAATAACAACCAGTAACAACCTGCCAGTTAGGATTTGTTGTAAAAATATTGTGGACATATCATTTCTCTTTTATTTTTTATTCCTTGTGCTGATTAGGAAGCTCACATATACATTTGCATAGATGACATCATCTCATTGGTTAGAGAGAATCACATTAACTGTCCTCCCAGTGTAAATAATAATTTCTCCACTTGAGGGCCATAGACAAGAGAAAGTATATGTTGTTTTTGAAACTCCAACTCAGCATCCATGTGGCGTTTCTAGGTCCAATAAAATATTGACACGCGTTAAAAATTACAAATCAACAACTCAGTTAACTTAAAATAAAAAAAACAAACATGCCCCTAAAAATTTCATAGCCCGCCATTAAAAAAACAACAGACATTTTCCCTTTTTTGAAAATCAAAAATTTTTCTCCATCTCTGCTTTCTCTCACACCGCTCTCTCTCTCCTCCAAACCTCCATAGCCATTGCCTAGCATCGTTGCCGGAGCTATGCTGCTGGACATAATCAATTTTGAAAAGATCGGCCTTTATCTGGTTAGAAAACCCAAAATCATCTCTTATTCTCATTGCTTCCAACCCCCAAAGCTAGAAGCTTTCTGCCACTTGCAACATTTGATATCTAAGAAAGTGTCTTTTTTTTTTCCTACCGAAAATTAAAGGGTCTATCTTTTTATGATGTTGGATTTGGCACCATAGTTTGTCTTATTTTTATAACCACATCTTCCCTGAAATGGTTTTATTCTGTTATGGAATGAGAATACCTGATGTTGCAAGATTTGTATGATAATGAATTTGGCTTTGCAAGTATGTTATGGGGTGAGATTTGGGTGTTTTTGTTTAGGAAAGAATTTGGGGGTGGGGTTTGGAATTATGAGTTTGGGGTTTATTTGCTATCATTGTTTTAATTTGTATCCTATATTATTATCAATGTCTATAACTTTACATGGATTGGGCTGCTTAGATTAATTTTGATGGGCTGCCTAGATTAATTTTGATGGTTCCTTGTAGCTAATTTATGATACCATTCATCTTGTGAGTTTGGGGTTTAATAGCTATTATTCTTTATTTTAGTTTGTATCCTATTTTATTATCAATGTCTATAAACTTTACATGGGATTGGGCTGCCTAGATTAATATTGATAGTTCCTTATAGCTAATGTACAATACTACTCATGTTAGTCGCCAAGTTGAAGATTATATATTGCTAACATTGTACTTTGTTACTTTTTTTTTTTTTTTAGAGAGTTTCAACCTATGGCGTCCGCTCCTGATAATAGCTCTTTATTATCAGACCAAGACACCAATCAGTTTTTGGTATAGGCGGGGATTGAACCCCAGATCTCTTATACAACCATCAGAGACTTTACCAGTTGAGCTAACTGGAACCCACATTGTACTTTGTTACTTGAATATAGGTTCTACTGCTGTTATGTTTAGTAGATATTATATTTCTGTTGATATAATTACATAGCCTACCCCAATGTTAAATAATTATTAAAGAAACTAATATAGAATATTTTGTTCCTTGCTTCCTTAATTAATTCTAAGTAACAGCCAATTATATTTATATTAAATCATATACAAAGATCTGTTTTACTAGATGACACAAAGATCTGTAGTGATTGGATTACATAAGAACTCTTAAACATTATCAGTCTGTAGTGATTGGATAACATAAGAATCTTAAACATTATTATCTGATTCCTTGACTTTAGCTGGCGATATGTTAGCTAAAGTTGATGTTGTCTCAATAGTTATTTGAGTTCAATTTCTTAAGTTTCATTGGTTATAATGTTTTACCTACTGGTTTGTTGGTGGTAGGAAAAGAAAGTTCCAAGCTTCACCAAGAAGAGAGCTAGGAGGTCTGAATAGGGGAGGGCATTCTTTGTTGATTTGAACAGAGTTATATGTCAACTACAAGAACACATGCAAAAGATTGATAAAGATAGAGTTGATCAAGATGAGTTAGTTGTACACCACAAGGAGGAGAAAAAGTTGAGGATTGCATTGTTGTTATAGTGGGTTGCATTTGTAATTATTGTGACTCTTATGATATGGTACAATGGGGCTAGAGTGGAGCACAAAAAGATTTTGCCAAAAGTTTAGCTAATTTGGATCAACTTTACATTTTAATGTTATTGTTATGATTTGTAATGTACTTTGTCACCCATTTGATGGATTGTTTGTTTTGAAAGATTAAAATAAATAAATAAACATGGCACTTTGTTCATGAAATCTCAAACTGTATATTTTTGGAGGAATTCTAACATTGCTTTATACAAGTATTCCAACTCCTAAGACAACGGCAGCATTTTCCTCAAAACTAGATATAGCATAAGCAAAGTTGGCTCCTACAATGATTAAAGCTTATGTGTAATTGAAAAGCCATTAACTTGAACCATCTATTTTACATTGTACTTAGTCATCATTCATGATTTCTATGCAACTATTCTATCATTAATGCATCACATTGCCATCAAGTCTATTACAAACTAATCAGCTCATAACTAGCAAAATTTTCCAAGTAGTTTTGTACTAAATTACAATGTAACTATAGCAAAGATACTTATTCCTAGAAGTGAGTTTCCACACATCTGGTAACAATTCCATGAACAAGAAAACAACCTGCATAATTTCATTCCATAATATCACCTCCTTTGTTTTGGTGTTACCATCAATACATTTACCAAATTATCTAAGGTTTCACATCCATGTTAATTAATGTTGGTGCAAAAGGTAAACAAATGTTATACACTTGGTTCTTTTTTTGCATTCTTAGAAAAGACACAATTAGTGGTATCCAAAAATAGACTACAAAGTTTGTCTACATCATGATTCTTTGATCATGGTGTGCTTGGTGGGGCTGCCGTGCTTCTGAAAGTTTTCTTGTAAATAGGCTGACTAACAGGTCCACATTCCGGTGGCCTTCTCTTCCCTTTGGGTTGGGCCACATTTTCACGCCTGTCACCAACAAAAAATGCCCTCCCCTGCTCAGACCTCCTAGCCATCTTCCTTGTGAAGCTTGGAACTTTCTTTCCCTACAACAAACAAACTAACAGTACTTCATTTCCACAATTAATCTACCTAACATAAACATTTACACAAATCTGAAACTAAAAAACACAAAATCCAAAACAAACAAGTCCCAAAATATGAAGCCTAAACCACAAATTACTTACAATCACTGTTAGGTTTCCTTCTTTCTGTGGAATAGGTCACACAGTGGCTGATTTGTCTTCAATCAGTGGGTTTAGGTGTTTTAACTGTGACTGTCGATGATGGCTTATCAGGTTAGCCACAAAGTCATAAAAAAGAAGACAATGCATAACTATCCATCACCTTGAAGACAATGCATAAAAAATTTCATCATTTGCATATAATTAGTCTCTAACTAAAAGTTACTCAAACATACACAAAATCTATCACGTTTGAGTAACTTCATTAGTTACAAAAGTTTTCCAAATTGATAGCTATAATTAATGTTTGGCTATACAATCACTTACCCAAATTTTCAACTATGCCAACTAAAAAATTTTCAAGTAAAACATACTATCCAAGATCTTCTTCCATTGTGCAATAGAACAAAACTTCACATCCATCTTTGCACCATGAAAAAAAAATTATATCAACAAAAATATAATGTATACTAAACATGACAATAGAACCTATATTCAAGTAACAAAGTACATGGCTAGCACTATATGATCTTAGTTCGGCTTGGCGACCAACATGAGTAGTATCGTTATATGATCTTACTTTGGCTTGGCAACCAACATGAGTAGTATCGTACATTAGTTATAGGGAACCATCAATATTAATCTAGGCTGCCCAATCCCATGTAAAGTTTATAGACATTGATAATAAATAGGATACAAAGTAAAACAAGGAATAATAGCTATCAAACCCCAAACTCACAACATGAATAGCATCATAAATTAGCTACAAGGAACCATCAAAATTAATATGTAAAGTTTATAGACATTGATAATAAGATAGTAATACAAATTAAAACAATGATAGCAAATAAACCCCAAACTCACAACCACTAAGAGGTAGGTAGTGGCTATGGAGGTTTGGAGGAGAGAGAGCAGTGCGAGAGAAATCAGAGATGTAGAGAAGATTTTGATTTTCAAAAAAGGAAAAAATGCATGTTGTTGTTTTAGGGTCTATTTGAATAGAACTTATTTTGCTGAAACTGAAAACTGAAAACTAAAAACACTGTAGCAAAATAATTTTTAAATGTGTGAATAGTACCGTGAGACCTATTTTTAATGAAAAAATGATAAAAAATGAAATTTGTGGGTCCGTAAACAGTAAATAAGTCACTATTCACAGCTGAAAAGTCAACAATATGCGGCTGAAAATAAAAAAAAAAAAAAAGGAAAACGCGCACGCAGACGTGAAACGTGCTATCCAAACAAACACTTAATGGCGGGGCTTTGAAATTTTTTGGGGGCATTTTTGTCTTTTTATTTTAATTTAATTGAGCTGCTTATCTGTAATTTATAATACACTTGTCAATTTTCAATTGGACCTAAAAACACCACACGGATGCTGAGTTGGAGTTTCAGAAATAGCATATACTTTCTCCTTAGACGACTGCTTAGTTGGCCTAATGGTACAGTTGGCCCTGCTTCTTTTGTCACAATAGTCTTCATTTTATCACTTCTTTAGGTTGTTATTTTAATGTCTTCCTTCCTTGCGATAGACTTTGTAGCTGCTGCTGCTGCAAACCAACCTTCACTTCACAACCACTGAGATAGTCTTTCAGTCTTTCCATGACAACTCCAATATTTTCTTACTTTCCTTTAAAAAATAAGTGAGCACCGTCACCATCAATTTTCACTTTCTCAGCCAACCAAGAACCTGAGGAGAACACAGAATCATTTTTTTAAGCCCATATATATATGGTACTGCTAGGTTATTAAACTAATTAACTAAAGTGTTTTCTTAAAAAGATCTAACAAGAAGGAAGTCGTCAATTAAAATGCCTTTTTATTTTTTACCTTTTAAGTGTGTGCACGGAATTTGGGGCAAGCAACATCATCTAACAAAAAATTAGTATCTTTTTTGAGCATCTTCAAACTTCAATAGGATCTTTATATAGATTCTTCTATCCATTTTGGAAAGCAAACCCACAAACCACTTATGACAATGGTTCTGAGATGCTAAGTTGCATTGCATTTATGATTTTCCCTCTACAGCAAGGCTTGGTTTACTTGCTTCTAATTTTATTATTATTATTATTATTATTATTATTATTATTATTATTATTTTAATGTGGGTTTCTTGAATTTGGAGTGAAATTTTGGCCATTGTTTGGCGTCATGGATGGGAACTACCAAATCTGACCCACCGATGAGGTGGGGTTGATTTTGGGAAGAAAATGGTAGGTCGGTAATAGATCGGGATAAAAAGGAAAAAATAATGGCCTAAATAATATTAGTTAAAAGAAATAGAGAAATTATAGGGACGTTGTTCGAAATGTATTTCGAAAAAGTATTAGTTGAAATAGAGAAAATGGTTTTATTTACCCTCTAAAATTGGGTGAAATTTTAAAGGGATCTCCTAATCATTAGTAAAAATTGATATAATTTTTTTTTTTTAAATATTTGACACAAACAACGTTATCAACCTCAATTTTTCAAAACGATTCCAAAAGTTTCTCACTTACCACTCTATAAATGTATTAATTAATGATTAACATACGATGTACTGAAAAACTTGATATCACCGTAATTTTCAAATTGAGTCAATTATTAACAAAACTGAATGTAAACACAGTAAAGCATAGTAATAAAGTGAGTTTTAATTATTATTTATTAATTATTAGATAGTTAGAATAATAGAGGGGGAATTGAATCATGATTCTCCTTGTAAAGGAGAGTCGACAATGCTGACAAGGAACACAACTCTTGAGATTTTAAAGTTGATCACGTAATAAACAAAAATCAAATCTCTTTTCAATTCATTTTTATTTCTAGGGTTTATAGCATATTGAGATTATAATAGAAGATAATTACATTGCATATCGTATTGTTGTTCATCGCCTTTTGTAATAATAAATCAATATGCTTATATTGATAAGAACCGTGCACACTTAATCACCGTTTAAAACACTTTAAAATTAAAAGCATATCGCGGAATATTATCGCATTGATCATTCAATTGTATAAACTTCTTTTCGTATGTATTATAGTTAACTAATCGTAATGGTTTATCAGTTATTGTAGAGTATATATTAAATAAAACAATATATTTTGTTAACTATTAATTTAGGTAGTTATAGTGTATAAAAAATGTATATTGTAGAATTCTCCATTATTCTACCTATGTTTCCCTCCTAAATCTGGATTAAATTTTAAAGAGACTATTGGAGATGCTCCAAATCAGTAGTTTGGATTGGTATAATTTTTTAAAAAGCATATTTGTCACATACAGCATTAGCAACCATAATTTTTCAAAAAGATTCCAACCATAGTTGTGACATACAACCTTAGCAACCATATTGACAAACTTTATCTCACAATAATTTCCAAATTGAGTCAATTACTAACTTAAATGATTTAAAAAAAAAATTAAGCATAGTAATAAAGTGAGTTTTAATTTGGGGGGAGGGGGTGGGGAATTGAATCATATTTCTCATTTTATAGGAAGGGCCGACAAGGTACACAACTCTTGACATCTTAAAGTTGACCACGAAATAAACGAAAATCAAAACTCTTTTAATTTCAATTTGTTTTTATTTTTAGGGTTATATAGCATATTGAGCTTATAGTAGAAGATAACTACATTGCAAGTCGTATCACCGTTCATCTCTTTTTGTAATAATGAAGCAATATGCTTACTCTAGTAACATAAAAAATAAAAATAAAAATTTAAAAAAAGTTGAATTAGACTAAGTTATACATAAAGAAAAAAGAATGAGATTTTAAAGAGCTGTAAATAAGAAAATGAACTGACTTAATTTAGAATAAGCCGTAAGAAGTGTGCACACTCAATCACTATTTAAAATACCTTCCAATTAAAAGTAAAGTGCGAAATATTATTTTGTGGATCATTCAACTGTATATACTTTTTTTTTTTTGGTATGTATTATACTTAACTAATCTTAACGGTTTATTAACTAATCTTAACGGTTTTTCAGTTATTGTAGAATATATATTAAATTTAAACAATATCTTTTGTCAACTATTAATTTAGGTAGTTACAATACATAAAAAAATTTATATCATAAAATTATAAATTATTTTGCATATATATTTTTAAAACATTTAAGCTTCATAGGAATTTTATTTCTTTTTCTATTTTGTTACAAAAACATTTTTATTGACGAATTTTTTTTTTTTTGTTTTTTTAATTTCTTCTTGCAAGTGCTAAGGATATATAGTTGATTCTAGCCAGTATTTTGGAACCACTCTCAAGAGATTTCTCCCCATAATATATGATTTAGTGTGTCTAAGACAGAAAATGTACATGTCTGAGAAAATAATCTGATACTCAAAGATGTTTGAATATCATCATTTAAAAAAAAAAAATATATATATATATATATATATATATATATTTTTAAAAGATAAAAGATAAAAGAAAGATATATGGGAAGTTGCATGAAACTTCCCTAATCTGCAAAGCACTAGGTCCTCTTCATGTTTTTGGCAATTGTTGAAACCTTGTGAAACAAAACAAAACATTCAAATTTGATATATACAACTCTGTTTCCTTATATTAAAACGTTGCAATGTTTGAATGAAATTTTCAGCCTACAAATACACTCCAAACTACATTCCATCTCACAATATTCACAAACAAACACCCTCTTCTTTGCACAGAGACATAAACACAGTTCATTTCTCTCAAAGACCTCTCCACAGCCACATGGACTCCTCACAATCTGTTGATGCTACAACTCATGTCACTGACAGGGTTCTCTATCGCCGTCTGGTAGAGATTGGAGTAGATGCAGAAGAGTCCATGAGGATCATGGCCTTTTGGATGTGGATAGAGGCACAAGGGTTTATTGAACTGGTCCCTAAGATATCTGCCAACAATGACCAGCTCTTGGCAATGGTGGCTGACGAAATCAAGGCCATTCTAGCCGCTCTTGACCCCAGTTCCTCCACGCCAATTACTCAAAATCTCTGCCCTATCACTTCCCTGATTTTGTACCCCGTCTCGGTCGAGGAAATCTTTGGGGACAAAGACCTCGTCTCCGAAGGTGTCTCTGAGGTTCACAACCAAGTTTGTGGTGTTCTTTTCAAGGATGTGTTTGAAGAAGGAGATAAGAGTGGAAAAACTGAGGGTAGTGTGACCGAAGTTGGGGAAGGTTCAGGCAAAGACGGGAATGAGGGAAGTGGGAAAACTTTGAATCCTTTTGCCAAGGAATGGGATCCTGCCGTAGAGCGTGCACCTGAGGAAGATAGGTGTTTGTTCCTGACTTTCTCTAATGGCTATCCTCTCAGTGACAACCAAATTGTCGAGTTCTTTAACCAGTAAGTTTTTTCTTCTTCTTCCATTTTCTTCTTTTATTATATAGATTAGTAAATGCTCTGTATACATTTTTCCGTAATATGGTCATCTTTGTCTAATAATGTGAGTAGGAAGTATGGTCCTTGCGTTGAGAGGGTTTACGTGCACAAGCCAGATCCAAATGCACCTGCTTTGTTCGGGAAAATCGTCTTCAACACTGCCTTGTTTACAACTGTGATCATGAATACACTTCATCAGGCTAAGTTTAATGTGGATGGCAAACCACTATGGTGTAAGCGGTTTGATTTATCTAAGAAACATGGCGGCGAGCAGAAGTGATTTTACATCATGCCATCATGTTTAATTTGAGATTGTACTCCCTTGTCTGTCATCGTGTTAGACTCTTCTGTGTATTCCATGACTTCGAATAAGTTTATTTTGTTTTTTATTATACATGGTGAAGCCATATGTTTATCTATTTGTAACCCACAGTGAAAAAAGGTATATTACCAAGATGATTTTAGAAATTTCAAATCATCAACTATAATAATATTGTTTGTTTTAATATAAAATTGAGTCTTACATGGAACTCACCATAAGTATTGCACATATACGATGTGATTTTATTATGTGATACACTATAAAGTATATTAACGTTATTAATATTTGCGTTAAGTGAAACTATATTAATAAAGTGAGATTTATTGGAGAGAGAGAGAGATGGGGGGGGGGGGGGGGGGGGGGGGACTGAATGGTGATTCTCGTTGTAAAGGAGAACCGATATTGCCGACAAGGTACATAGACTACATTAGCAAACATAATTTTTCAAAAAGATTCAAAATTTGTCTCACTTACCACACAATTGTTGTATTAATTAATGATTCACATACAATGTACGTACTGAAAAACTTGATCTCGCTATAATTTCCAAATTGATTCAATTACTGACTAAAATGAATATAAACACAGTTAAGCACAATAATATAGTGATCTTAAAACTTTTTTTAATCATTGTTCTCCTTGTAAATAAGAGTTGACAATGCCGATGAGATACACAACTCTTGAGATTTTTAAAGTTGGTCACGTAATAAACAAAATTCAAATCTCTTTTCATTTCAATTTAATTTCTAGGGTTGCATAGCATTTTGAGCATATAATAGAATATAATTACATGGCATGTTGTATCGTATCATTATTCATTCCTTTTTGTAGTAATGAAGCAATATGCTTATTTTGGTACCATAAAAATAATTAAGTTGAATTTTACTAAGTTATACATGAAGAAAAAAGAATGGGACTTTAAAGTGTTGTAAACTAAGAAGAAAAACTTAATTTATAAATTAAGCCGTAAGTAGCGTGCACACTTAATCACCATTTAAAATACCTTCCAATAAAAATAGTGTGGAATATTATTTTTTGGATCATTTAACTATATTATTCTTAACAAATCTTAACGGTTTATTAACTAATCTTAACGGTCTATTGGTTATTGTAGTATATAATTAAATTAAACAATATCTTCTGCCAACTATTAATTTAGGTATTTATAGTATCTTCTAAAAAAAAAAAGTAGTTATACTATAAAGGAGAGCTAATACTGCCGACTATGTAAACAAGGTACACACATCGCATTAGCAACCATAATTTTTCAAAAAGATTCAAAATTTGTCTCACTTACCACCCAATTGTTGTATTAATTAATGATTTAGATAAGATAAATGATTCAGATAAGATGTACTGATAAACTTGATCTTGTTGTAATTTCCAAATTGAGTCAATTACTGACTAAAATGAATATAAACCCATTTAAGTAGAGTATTATAGTGAGTATAAATTTTTTAAATCATGATTCTCCTTGTAAAGGAGAGTTGACAATACAGATGAGGTACACAACTCTTGAGATTTTAAAGTTGATCATTTAATAAACAAAAATCAAATCTCTTTTCAATTCATTTTAATTTCTAGGATTGCATAGCTTATTGAGCATATAATCTATATATATATATAAAACCGAAACCTTTGAAACTCCCACAATTTTCCACATCATCATTTTAATTTAAAAAATTTTTAAATTAAAAGAGAGTCCTAATAGGAGTCTCTTATATATATATATATATATATATATATATATATAAGAGACAAAATCATTGAAAACCCTAAAACAATCTCCTCTGTCTGTCTCCACTAAAAGAGAAAACCCTAAGCTTCAATTTCTTTGGTACGCTTGCTATTACTTTTTCTCTTTTTTGTTAATAAGTTTTCTTGCTATTGCTTTTTCTCTTTTTTGTGAATAAGATTTTACATGACTTTCATTAGCGATGGAGTAGTACTTTACAATATATAGTATAACTACAAGTATTGTGGAGTAAGGTATATGCACTATATGTTATCTTATGTTTTCTCTTATGGTGTCATGCTTCTTTGTTTATTAATTAAAGATTATGTTGGAAGCCTATATTATTTGCACCTTCAAAGTGTTTGACAATGTTTGAACCAAATTTTTCATCAATTAGGAAGAATTGGATAAAAAAAACTTAGAAAAGCTTTCCATCCTTACTGAAATTGTTTCGTAATAATGACTTTTTGTTTTTGTTTTGTTTTTATAATTTGTAGGTTCTGAATCTTTTGATTTTAAATTTTATTGTCTTTTAAAAGTCTGACCATCTAAATTTTTAGGTTCAATTTTTTGCAATATTTGAAACAGTTTAGCAAATTTCAACTATTATAACTATGGATTATTCTCTTGAAGGTAACCTATCTTTCTCTTATATTTTCTCTATTTGGTAGTCATATATATATATATATATATATATATATATATATTTTTTTTTTTTTTCCTTTCGGACGTTTTAATATTAGAATTTTTTAGTTATTTTTTTTCAATATCTAAATTTGTTAGCTAGATTTTTTGCAACCTATTGCATGTTCAAGCAATGACTTATTCATCAAATTGTAACTCAAAAAAATAGGTGCAATTCACTCAATAGTATAGTTTCATAATCAATTTAAAATTTTATAAAATTATTTTAGTCTATTATAAATAGGTAAGATCCCGTGCGTTGCATGGGTTTCCGACTAGTAGAATATAATTACATTGCATGTCGTATCGTTGTTCATTCCTTTTTGTAATAATGAAGCAATATACTAATTTTGGTACCACAAAAATAAGTTGAATTTTACTAAGTTATACATCAAGAAAAAAGAATGGGACTTTAAAGTGTTGTAAACTAAGAAGAAAATATTACTTAATTTATAAATTAAGCCTTAAGCAGTGTGCACACTTAATTGCCATTTAAAATACCTTCCAATTAAAAATAGTATGGAATATTATTTTATGGATCATTCAACTGTATACACTTTTATTTTATTTTATTTTTTTATGTATTATACTTAATAGATCTTAATGGTTTATTAACTAACTAATCTTAACGGTCTATTGGTTATTGTAGTATATAATTAAATTAAACAATATCTTTTGTTAACTATTAATTTAGGTAGTTATAGTATCTTCTAAAAAAAAAGTAGTTATACTACAAAAAGAGAGTTGATATTGCCAATGATGTAGATAAGGTACACTACAAGAAAAAGGGGCTATTGCAGCGCTCCAAAAGTGCCGCTAAAACCAATAAAAGCGCCGCTAAAGGCACTTTTGACCTTTAGTGGCAGCTACTATTGCGGCACTTTGAAGCGCCGCAATTTAGGTGCCGCAGTAGATCTATTGTGGCAGTAATAAAAAGCGCCACTGTATAGGTACGTTTTAGTGGCGGATTTGGTTTTATTGCGGTAGGCTTTCCACCGCTGCCATATAAGGTTAGGAATTGGGTAAATCAACCTTTAGTGGTGGTTTATACATGCCGCTATAGGTGTCCTCATTTAGCGATGGGTAATAAGCGGCGCTATAGGGTTTCATTTAGAATGTTTCAAGTACACTTTTAGCAACGCTTCTTACTACCGCTATAGGTGTCCAAGCCTCAACGATTGTTTTCGGGGCTTCAATTGGTGAGCAGTGGCGGTGGTGAGTGCTATTAGAGAGAGACACAAGCTAGGTTCTGAAAGTGAGGATGCGTGGTGGTGAGAATGCGTGGCAGTGGTGGGAAGATCAATCATTGGGTTTTAAGAGTAACAAGAGATTTTGAGAGTGTGTTTATTTTTTTTTTGGAGAGAGAGACAAACAGATGAGAAATGAAAAGGTTGGATGCTAAAGTGATAGATTTAGGCGAGGGAAAGGGGAAAAAAAATTTTGGACTAAAAAATGTGTTTGGGTAATTAAAAGGTATATTGTGGCGGTCACAAAAGCCGCTGCTATAACTAAGAAAACATGCCACAAAAAGGCATATATTGTGGCGGTTCGGTATACCGCCGCTATAACTAAAAGAAATGCCGCTAAAACACATATATTGCGGTGGTTTTCTATACTACTGTTGTAGAGCGCTGCAAAAGACTATATCTACTGTGGTGGTCTAATGGTATGCCACAATATATTTCATGTATAGAAGCGGTTCAAAAAAGCGTCGCAATATGTGATGTATAGTGACAATTTTTGAAACCACCGCAAATCACCCGCTACAATAGCTTGTTTTTCTTGTAGTGTACGCAGACCGCATTAGCAACCATAATTTTTCAAAAAATTCAAAATTTGTCTCACTTACCACCCAAATGATATATTAATTAATGATTCACATACAATGTACTGACAAACTTTATCTCGCTGTAATTTCCAAATTGAGTCAGTTATTGACTAAAATGAATGTAAACATAGTTAAGCACAATAATATAGTGAGTTTTTATTTTTTAATCATGATTCTCCTTGTAAAGGAGAGTTGACAACGCCAATAAGGTACCCAACTCTTGAGATTTTAAATTTGATTTTGTAATAAACAAAAGTCAAATCTTTTTTCAATTCATTTTAAATTCTAGAGTTGCATAGCATATTGTGCATATAATAGAAGATAATTACATTGCATGTTGTATCGTTTTTCTTTCTATTTGTAACAATGAAGCAATATGCTTATTTTGGTAACATAAAAATAAGTTGAATTTGACTAAGTTATTCGTAAAGAAAAAAGAATTGGACTTTAATGTGTTGTAATATATTGTAATACATAATTAAATTAACAAATCTTAACTGTCTTAACGGTTTATTAATTAATCTTAACGGTTTATCAGTTATTGTAACGTATAATTAAATTAAACAAAATCCTCTATCAAGTATTAATTTAGGTAGTTATAGTATCTTCTAAAAAAAAAAAAAAAAAGTAGATATAATGAAAATATATATATCATAGAATTCTCCATTACTATGAATATTGTTTCTTTTAGACATTTACACTCCATTTGAATTTTATTTCTTCTTATTTTGTTTCAAAAAAAAAATTTTAACTTTTTTTTAGTTTCTTCTTGCAAGTGTCAAGGATATATGGGAGGTTTTTGTTACTATCTTGGGCCGTTGGATAGGGAGATTGCACAAACCCAATAGAATAGTCCAATGCTCAAAGAGGTTTGGATACTATTGTTTCTCGTTAAAAAGATATATTAAAAAAAGAGGAAAAAGAAAAAAGAGAAAGATATATGGGAGGTTGCATGTTTCTTCCCTAGTCTGCAAAGCACTAGGTCCTCTTCAAAAATTTTGAAATTGTTGAAACTGCGTGAAACAATACAAAACATTCAGATTTCATACATACAGCTCTGTTGCCTTATATTGAAACGTTGTAATGTTTGAATGCAATTTTAGTCCCACAAATCCATCGCAAATTAAATTACGTTCCGTCTCACAATATAAACAAACAAACACATAGTATCTCTCTCCACAAAGACATACACAGTTCATTTCTCTAATAGCCCTCTCCACAATTCCACCCACATGGACACCCCATAATCTATTGATGTTGTAGCTCATCGATAGAGTTCTCTATCACCGTCTGATAGATGTTGTAGTTGATGCAAAAGAATCCATGAAGGTCATGGCGTCTTGGATGTAGCTAGAGGCACAAGGCTTCAATCACCAGCTCTTGGCAATAGTGTGAAGTAATAGAGACCATTTTGGAAGCTCTTGACCTCTTCCAACACACCAATTTCACAAAATTTCTATCATCTCACTGCCCTTATTTTGAGCCATATCTCGGTCCATGACATCTTTGGGGACAAAGAGCTCGTCTCCAAAGATGTCTTGGTTCACAATCAAGTTTGAAGTGTTATTTTCAAGGAAGTGTTTGAAGAATGAGAAGAGTGAATTACTGACGTTTTGGCAAAGACTTGTGTGATGGAAGTTGGGACTTAAAGAACAATTATTAAAACCACTAGTCACTTACCCTCGTTATGCATGGAAAGTTTTTACATAAATGTGAAACATATATAACATATGCAAAATCATCTTGATATATTTTTCTTCTTTTGTTGAATGTATTTTTCATTTGTAGTTTAAGATGTTATTTTAAGTCTAAAATTATTCCATTCAAATAATGGTGTCTTGTGCTAACCCAAAATAAAATTAATTTTGCTAAATTCAACATTTGCTTCTATTTGGCAAATCCCAATAGCTGAGCAAAAGAAAATTGCCAAAATCCCATTTCTTAATTCCTTAACCTTCTTGAACTTCCACACTAACCAAGCAAAGTGGAAAAAAATAAATCTGAAATTTAGAAGTATGGACCATCTAACTAAATTAAGTTCAGTTTTAAAAGATAATTGACTTAAATTTTGAATAACATCCCATCAACAAAACAACGAAAAAAGGGCAGAGTATTAATATTATTATCTAAAAGAGTTGAAAGAAAGGCATGTGAAATTTGAGATCTCTCTTTTTTTTATTAAAAAAATGGAATGCATAAGACTCCAAATCTGCCAAATTACCAAATCATCATATTATTGTAGCGATATTACTATTTAAATGGGAAAATAAATCAGCTATACAGAAATACATTCACTCCGATAATTCAAAAACTTTCATCCAACCAAATCAAGACATCTATTCCTCAATTTTCATTCACTGCCAAGTCTACCTTAGGCTTGAACTCAAAATGATTTAATTTGATTGAGTGTTGCATAGAATTAAATTTTTTTGTCTCAATATGCAACGGCACTCAATTGATGCAACCTTAATGCAGCATTAGCACTTGAACAATGCAGTCCAGTATGACATACTTGTTACCAAGTAATTTTCCTTCTTGGCCTCCTTTGCTTGACGTTCTATTCAGCCTCTTCTGCAAACTTCTTCCCAATGAGCTTTATGTGTGCCAACAACACCAAACCCTACAAAGCAAGCAAACATTTTTATACAAATCCAAGATATCAAAACCTTTAAAAGAAAAAACATATGGAGACCTATTTTTGGATCTAAAATAAAAAAATTTAAATACAACCCTAGGTCCATTCATTTACAACAAAAGTAGCAAAAGTTACAAAGAAAAATATGTCAAGCACAAATTATTCTCATATAGACACAAACTTTAGGCTAACACATCCCCATCATATTTTTCGCAAGCCCATACACAACCTCATTTGCTCTTTAGAGCATAAGGAACCATATAATCAAATTACATAAACTAATAAGGATGATATTTCCTAAAATGAGGATGTTTAATGAAATCTATTTTAAATTAAATCATTAAAATAAAAAAAATAAAAAATAAAAGATTGAAAAAGATAACGACCTTGTAAAAAAAATTCAAACTCAAACTTTTGCACTCACAAAAGTCCATCAAATCATTACGTTTTGGCTCAGTGTGTAATGCCTTTACCGAGCATTGTCTTTGTGAAAAACTCAAAACATGAGTCCGGGGTTGAGGTCGATCCAATAATAGCTAGAATAAACCACTTTGAGAACTTGAAAACACCAAAAAAATAAACAAAATAAATCATTATTAGAACAATTAAATAACCAAAAAGAGGAATCAATTTCATTCAAATGAATAAACAACCTTTTGAAATTATAGTAGATGAAGAAAAATAAGTCTAAATCAAAACCTTAATTAAAATGAAATCTAATTCAATCACCTAATTCAAAACCAATAGATCAAAATATATACCAAAAAATAAATCCTATTAAACCCCCAAATTTAAAATGAAATTTTACTTTTTAAGCCTCTATATATTTTGATAAAGATTCAATTTTCAAACATAGAAAACTCATAGCTTGTCTACAATTATCTTATGGGTAACATCTAATATAACAAAATAGTAACTAATTGACATTGACGCCCAAAAATATATAATACATTTTGAACCTTATTCAAAAGTTTTGAATTAAAATAACACATTTTAAAAAGATTAGTAAACCAAAGTGCCAAATTGGACTTAAAAACCACAATTTCACTCCCACTAACAAATAAAGATAACGACACACATAAATATCTGCATAGTTACCAAAGGGTGGACTTGAAACAGCACACATAAATATCTACATAGTTATGTATGTCCAACTAAAATAATCCAGCATATTAACAGAAATAACCTAGCCTTCAAAAAAGGTCAAGTTAGATTATCATAAATATAAGTTATAAAACAAATTATGCACCAACTATCTAACATTTCATGATGGCAGACTCATTTCACATTAGAATCATCTAATTTTTTTGGGTATAGAAGCTTCCTAATCAAAAGCCAAACACATTCAAGATACAGGTGTTTTGTACATACCAAAACTGGGTTCTTGGGGTACCAATTACCATTTTTAAGAATAAATTGATAGACTAAACATGGATCATCAAAACATTTCCCCCAAGAATCAATAACACAATCAAAAGAAAAAAGACTTACAATGAATGTTCAAATAGTGTATAAAACACTATGAACGTTTAGACCCCCCCAAATTACAAATAACCAATTCAAGCTTATTATCAAGCAATGTATGTGCGGAATATGAACATAAGCTTAGAATGGAATTGATAAACAATCTAAACCAAATAAAATCACATCCACAACAGAAATTAAATGGCAAAGATTAAGGGAAGAGAGATGCAAACACAAGGACAACACAACGATGTGTTATCAAAGAGGAAACCGATGCCCTTGGCGTAAAACCTCTCCACTGCCCTCCAAGCAGTCAATAATCCACTAGAGAATCAAGTTGGGATACATGAACAGCAGAAGACCCTCCAACCCTAATCTACCTAGTGTACCTAAGCCCTCCAAGCTCCTACTCCAACGAGGTTACGCCGAACCTTTGTCTTCTCTAGCTTACCGAATTCCGCTATAACCCATAGCATCAATCAATATCAATTGGTCCCTTCCTAACTGCTTCCTAAGCACCAAATAGCCTTCTCACAAATATGGGTATTGTGAGAAAAGGTTTTGGCTAATGTACCTCTAAAGGATTTAACAATGGATAGGGTGAGAGTAGAGGAATTTGGAGAATCAAAGAATAAAGATTGTGGATGAGTCAATCTTGTTTTTCTCTAGGGTTTCTCTCTTAAAATTCTCTTTGGAAGCTCTCTACATTTCATGGGTATAAGGGGTATTTATACTGGTTTGTGTTTGGAATGCAAAGAGTCAATTTTTCCCAAACAGAATAGATTGGCGACTTGGCCTCGCGACTTGACTTAGTCGCGAGTCCAAGCCGTGAGCTAACTGAATGGCTAGACTAGACTTTTTGCCCTATAGTGCTCCAGCTGGCGTGACTGTTCAGCTCCTCTACATGCTTCACTCGTGTGCATCTTTTGGCGACTTGCAAGCCTCGAGATCCAGTCGCGAGTCCCTTACTGAGTGCACAATCTTGAACTTTTCTTCACACTTTCTCACACACTACCCTTACATGATTCCCACCTAAATACAGGGTTTCTAAATGCTGAATTACAAGCAAATTTGGCACGGAATAAAGCCATCAAGATGGTTGATTTAATTCAACCTTACATACAACTATTTAATAAATACAACCATTAGTAAGCCAAAAACCCACCAAAGGCATTTACCTTTGAAATCTTACTTTATCATCGTTTTCTACAATAAGAAGTGCATCTTAATATATGTCACCCTAATGGAAGTATATTGTGTACTGCAGTTGTGCTTATGTACAACATTATATAAGGAAAACAAAACTACACAAATAGACAGGAAAGGAGTTGCCACGTAGATGTTGCCGAACACTAACCTGTTATGCAAAAGCAAAATCTGTGTGATATATACTGGCAAAAATGATTTGGTAAAAAGTAACCTTATGAAAGAGATATATTCTAAAACTTTCCTCTACATATAAATTTTGAGTTCCCATTTTCAAGAGGTACATTCAACGGTTTTCTTATTTCAATTGACCATGAGCCATCATCAAATAGTTTGTACCAGTTCATTTATTATATTATTCCAACCCATGTACACAGTTACTCTTGTAGGCCTTTTGTTGAACACCTAACAAAAATGGCCAAGAAATAGAACTTAGTTTATGTATAGGTGTTAAAACAGAGGAACTTAAAAAAAATTAGAATAATGTAATTTAGAAAATAAAAACTTATTGATAGAAAACTGATATACCACCAATTTCAAGGTTCAACCAGAAAATCTGTTAGGTTCTAAGACTTTAGGAACTAATGTATTAGAACTTCAATTTGTATATGTTGGCAAACTATAATCAAAACATTTAGTCTAGGTTTAGGCTTGCTCAAAGTTTGGATTGATGTAAAGTTGGAATCAAGTAATTGCAAGAATTACTATTCAAAATCTGCAAGGCTCGATTGATCTAAAGTTAGACTCGATTGATCGAAAGTCATGCATCAGTAATTTTCTACAGAATTCTCAAACCAACCCAGCCCATATGACATGTAGGGTTAAGTGTTTCACTCCAAGTATAAAAGGAAAAACCTTAGCTACATTTTAGAGGTCTTTGTTGAGTTATGTGTTGAATCTTTTGTGAGATCTGAGAGTTGTTTACCTTTATACACACACATAGAGTTATCAAGATCAAGATTCACATCAAGAACTTGATGACTGCTTCAGTTGCTACATAAAGAACTTTCAAGAAGATCTGAAACCTTTGAGAGGTGTCTTAAAGTCACAAGTAGAAGAACTTGTGATTGCTGCAGATCAAGGAAAGAAGTAGTTTGTGGACTCGAAACTGTCACATGGTCGTGATAGTAAATTTTCTACACGAGGTAGTAATAGGATGTAAGTGGTCTAAATCTTATTGTACAAACTTCAATTCTTTCATTGTGGATCCGTTTTTACCTTAAGGATAGCTAGGTTAAATCCTCCCTAGGTTTTTTACCGGTTAGGTTTTTCTTGATCATCAGATCTGTGTGTTCTTTATTTTCCGCATTATATTTGTTTTACACATATTGGTTTAACCTAGATCTAATTAACAAACTTGTTAATCAACTTGGCTTAATATTAGGTTAAATATATTGTGATAAGGAGTCTAAAAACTAACAAAATCCAATTTATATTCAATACATACAACAACAAAATTGGGCATGAGGATAACCTTATTGCAACCCAAGAACACCACTGTTAGTCCGTTACCCCACCCAGAAAATCCATCTCAAAGAGCACCTTAACGGTCATCGCAATCTTCTTTAACACAAACTTCCACCTTAAATCGCCAAAACCTTGATAGGCCAAGAATGTATTGACCCCCTTGGTAAATTAATTAATTAATTAATTCAATTTAACATGCAATAGCGTGGTAGCACAAACAAATCACCAAATAACTAAATACAACGGAAATTAAATTCGACACAGGTGATTTGTTTACGAATGGGAAAAACTACCGAGGCAAAACCCCACCGTGTGAATTTAAAGTCACTACTTCCGAGAATCCACTATTATCAAAACAAGCAGTTAGAAGTAAAAAGGAATCTTAGTACCTAATATCAATCTACAATTGAACCCTTACCCCAATACCCAATTGGACTTGTATTATAGTGGCAATCTCTCTATTCAATGCATGAATCACAGTACGTGACTAACCAATGATGTATGAATCTCAGTACATGGCTAACACACCAACTTGAGAAGGATTGTTGGCTACAAAGTTCTTCAGTTCATCAATGATGAAGATCAGGAAGCTCTTTAGTCACAAAACCCTTGGCGTAAAGACGCAATAGCTTTTACAGAGAATATGATGAATTAGAGCAAATTTTGTCTCCAGTCACAATATGCACGTGTTATTCTTTTTCAACCCTTGCATCCCTTGTGACAGCTCTTAAAATAATCCTTATATATGTCTAGGGTTGTGAGAAAAGAAACCCTACATAAATACTCAAGGATAAGTGTGTAATCAGAGATCTGGAAAACCTGATTTCGTAATTCTCGATAGATGCAACTTGTATCGAGCTTTTGTCAAGCTTCAAAATTAAATCTTGATAGAAGTCTTTCTGTCGAGATTGTTGTCTAGTTTTAATCAACAACACTTCCTTCACTTGTTTCTCGGTCAGACTTGCATGGCTTCAATACTTAACTTGAACACTTGTTTCTTGAAGTACTAAACTCATCCTAGATCTACCCAATTACAAGTAAAGTATGTTTTGTCAAAGGATTAGCCAATTACATCACATATGTCCCTAACAAACCTAAAGCAAAAAAATAAACCCCCCCTAATTTTGCTTTAAAACTGAGATGGAAAAATAAATTACACAAATTTCCACCTTAAATTGCTAGAACCTAAAGCACAAAAAAATAAATAAATAAATCATTTTTTAATGCTAGCAAACCAAAGGCCAACCATTCAGCCATTGCAACCCAAAACACCAAAGCAGATCACCCATAACCACAAACAAAATTCCATGAACAATTGAAGTGGAGAGAGAGCAATATATAGGAAGTAATAACTGAGTAGGTAGGTTTTCATTTGAAGAGCAAATCGGAATTCTTACCTCAGGTTTGGACTTCCTCTACAGAGGAGGCTGGCTTCAGTTGTTGTTGATGGCCAAAAAAGCATGAGAAGGAAAATCCAAATGGAAGAGAGAAGGCTGGCTTGCAATGGGTAAGGTTAGAGAGAGATAATAGGAGTTGTGTATTAGGACTAGGGATGTCAATGTTTGACCTAACCCGCGAGCATGACACAAACTTGACACAAGTTTTACAGGTTAAGGTTGGGCTTTAGCGAGTTTGGGTTATAATTAAACAGGTCAACCTAAAAGCAACATGATAAGAAACAAGGCATAAGCTGGTCAACACGCATGATCTGCAATAGACACGTTTGACATGCTAATTTATTTGTGTCAACCCAAAATGACCCATTTAACACAACCCGTTTAACTCATATAATAAATAAATATTAATTTCATTTTAGATTTGTCAAATACCTTTTATATCTAATCTATATTTTAAACTTAAAAAGAAAATTAAGTAATTACAAAAACTTACAACGTATATAATTGGCAATTGAAAATTTACAAACCCTAGATCTCTAAACACTGCAGACCGTAAATCTCTAAACCTTTTTATATTTTTGTAAAGAACTTCTTTCTAGATGGATGTTATATGTTTGTTGAACTATATTATTTTAAATGTGGGTTGAAGACTTGAAGTGTATACACTACGTAAAAAATAAAAATAAAAATCTAGGTAGATGTTATATTTAATATTATGCAAGTTCAAATGGGTTGTGTTACATTCATGTCAACCCAACATGACCCGTTTATTAAGTATGTCAAGTGGGTTGGATTAGCTCAACCCGTCTTATTAACAGGTTAGGTTAGGGTTAAAGGATCATGACACGATTATAAAATGGGTCGAGTTCGGATTAAATCATTTAATCGAATACCCCTACCTTGACACGACACGAACCTAACACACTAACCCGAATTGACACCCTTGTAGGACTTGTAAAAAATCAAAATAAATCAATCTGATTTAAAAAAAATAAAAATAAAAATATTGATGTGAAAAATTGTGGAGTAAGCAAAACTGAGGTGGCAACATATTATGAAGTCAACTAAAAGTCAAAAGCTTCGATTTTATAGAATATATAGATTATTATTATTATTATTATTATTATTATTATATAAATGTGTCAACACGATATGATATTATACTATCAGTATTTACACTATATGACTCTTTTGTGTCCGCTTGTAAAAAGTTTTAAAAAATCCTCATATATTAATTACAATAAATCAAAATATTAAAATTAAAGAATCGTATAAGTAAAAGAATAAATTTTAAACACTTAAACCTTTAAAGTTTTATGTAATATAAAAAAAATTAAAAAAAAAATTATATCTCTGCTCAATTTATTTTTTATTTCTAGGGTTGTATACCAAACTTATAATAGAAGATTGTTACATTGCATGTGACATCGTCGCCCATCCCTTCTTGTAATAACAAATATGCATTTTGGGTGCGTTTGATATAGCTTTTTCTGGTAACATAAAAATAAGTAGAATTTGACTAAGAGAAAAAAATAAATGGTACTTTGAAGAGCTATAAGTAAGAAAATAAACTAATTTAATTTTTAATTTTCACCGTAAAAAGTGTTCACACTATTTTTTTTTTTTTTTTTTTTTTTTTTTTTGTGCTGAATAAGTGTGCACACTTAATCACCAAAAAAAAACTACCTTCCATTTGATTTATGGATCATGATACTATACAAAGTTTTTTTCTTTTTTTGGTATTTATCATACTTAACTAAGCTTAAAGGCTTATGACTTTTATAAAATATATGTTAAAAAAAAAAAATCTTGTGTTACTACTAATTTAGGTACTTATAGAGTTTGTTTCTCAAAAAAAAAAAAAAAAAAACTTTTTTTTTTTTTTTAGAACAAGACCATGCTCAATGATCTCATTAATTACTACACATTCTTGGTGCGATGGTCACTCTATATGTATAAATGCTTGTGAGGTATGGGGGGTAAGGGCCGGGGTTTAAGTTTCCAAGAAGGACCTTCATACACATATACACTTAGATTAGACTATAGTAAAATTTCTATCTTGTATTAAAAAAAAAAAAAATTTAAATTATCATTAAGAAGCTGAAAAATCTTCTGAAACAAAAGCATATACATCAGGTAGAACATCTTTCATCAAAACTAACAAAGGAAATGAAAGTCTTACTCTTTGGGTTAAGGCATGTACAACAACATTAGCTTGCCTAACAATGTGATAGAAAGAAAAAATCCGAATGAAGTTAACATGAGTTAAAATGTCTTTGACTAGGTGGCCAAGGGACGAAAAAAAACATATCGCCAGTTTTAAGAGCTTTGACACTAATTTCTGAATCTCCTTTCAAATGGCACTGTTGAAGGCTGATTTTGGACGCAAAAGTCACTGCCCGTCTAGCTGCAAACATCTCCAAGCACTCCACACAATGAGGTTTTCTGATTTTTTTCAGCCATTGCTGGAATAATCTGACCCATGGAGTCCCTGATCACAACCCCAACCCTGGCTTCGTCACTCTCGTTGAACATCGCACCATCAAAATTTGCTTTAAACTCCCCCGGTTCTAGTGGCAACCATTTGCGTCGGCGAGGCAACTTGCCACAGCAATGCTCCTCCTTACTTGACCGAAATTGCAGCAGCCAACTCTTCGTAGCTTCACCAATACTTCCCAGCGGTGTGGTTTTTTCCAGCAACTGGCTTTTGTTTCGATGAGTCCAGATGAGCCATGCTGTGGTTGCAAATAAATCCGCAATTCCTAGTTTTGTAATGAGCCACTCCTTTAAATATAGGAAGGTTCCATTTGCTGCCTCGAAACGGTTAACCCAAATAAAGTCCTTACACCACACAATTTTCACAGCTTCACAGTCCCACAAAGCGTGTTTTACATCCTCAGGAAAGCTGCCACAAAGATGAAATGATGGATTTGCTATGTTTTTTCTTTTCAAAAGGTTTGCTTTAGTTGGTAAACAATAGGTGCATGCCTTCCACAAAAAATGTTTAATCTTAACCGGTACCTTAAGTTTCCAAATACCAGATCACAAACCCGAGCCTCCATTACTGTTTGAACCCGAAGCTTCTTCACTCCTTGCCTCATCACATAAAATCTTATAGCCCAATTTTACCGAGTAGATGCCATTTTTTTTCCAAAGACCGGTAGAAAAAATCTGATTGTTGTGATGCACATAAGGGAATAGCTAGTATCTGTTGTGCTTGAATGAGGTTCACATGCCAGCTACCCGTGGCCTAATTTATCAGTTCAGCCACACCAATATCTCTGCCCAAACCCGAGAAGGAAGATACCACTCTGCCACTTGGAAGTCCTGGTATCCAGCTATCATTGTATACACTAATAGACTTTCCATCCCCCACTCTCCATTTAGCACCCATCATAATTACTCTTCTAACCTTTAAGATACTCTTCCAAGCAAAAGAACCTGAAGTTTGTTTTGCATCAAAAATAGTAAGGGAAAGTATTTAGACTTAAATACATGATAAAACAATGAGTTTGTACCATGAATAAGCCTCAATACCTATTTTGCCAACATAGCGTCGATGAATTTTTCCCATGTACGTACTATAATTCTATAGGTACTTATAGAGTTATATTACATGTGAAAAGAAGAATTATCTTAGAGAATTCTTCATTATTCTACATATTTTTTTGACATATGTAACTTCATTTGAACTTTTTTTTTTTTTTTTCCTTCTTGCAAGTATCAAAAACTTTCACAAATATCCATGTTTCTATTATGGGCAATGAAACGAAATCCCAAAATCCGTATGCCGACTTTAATATATATAAAATAAAATAAATAAATAAAACCTGACTCTGTGAGGTGGCAAAATGAAAGATGAATTTAAGTATATATGGGAGGTTTCATACAACTCTGTTTCCTTATATTGAAACAATGTAGATTTGTAATGTTTGAACAAAATTTCCTATATTCCTTCTCTTAGAAATACGGCAGCAGTAAGAAGCCAAAGAATATGAACGCAGTGAAAAAAACACTGAGGAAGACAAAGATTGCTCTTAAATATACCGCAAGGATAGAAAACCATGGCCACAAGAAGGTGGCTCTGATACCGTGTTAGAAATACTGAATAATTGTATTGTATTTTTCAAATGAAAGAATATACATGAGTGCCTTTATATAGGAGGCATATGAGCGCAGTACAAGTAAGAGTGTAGTACAAGAATGTGTGCTATATAAGTAATCTAGTTGGGCCTAAAGCCCACAACACTATACACGTTAACACCTTTGAAAGAGATATATTTTGCAGAAGGAAATCCACCATTGATCATATCAGAAGCCTGTGTGCCACAATCCAGGTCAAAACCATACCCATCTACAACCTTCAAAGAAGTGCTAGTGTTGCATGCATCAACGGGAATATCAGCAAAGTCTGTCTCACATTTTGTGTTATATTTTATACTCTGTTAATCACAACTTACTATGTATTCTTTTTACTAATCTCTTTATAAAATACCTAAATTTTAAAATGAAAAAAATAATAAGAATATTAACAAATTGTGATTGATGCATAAAGTAGAACAAAAAATTGGGACGAAAGATTTATATTCATTGATGACCATTAAGCTCCAAAACAAGAGTGGGCTCATCAAATTGGATCTAGATGTCCTCTTAATTTGTGAGATCTAGGGATTTCAGATCCCTAATGCACTTATTTTGAGTGAGTTTTATCTTTATCTCCTTAATTGATCCCACTTGGCATACCCTGTGATATCAAAATAATATTTTAACAACACCATTACTTTCATTGTATTTTTCTATCTTCCACTTAATGATAGAGACTATTTTGAAACACTAAAAAAGGTTGGGAACTAAACTGACACAGTTAAAACATTATGGATCATTCTGAAACATGGGGTAAAGGTTAGAGACCAAAATGATTATTGATTCTAATTTTAACCACATATGCCTGATGTCTTGTCTTAAAGAAACTTTTTATATCTACTGTATGGGGTAAAAAAACTGAGGCCCAATCGAGAATTGGGCTTGGATCAAGGCCCACTACAATTAATTTGTAGAGATGAGTTTGCAGACTAACACTTAGGCTTCCTAAATTATATCAAAAAAGAAATTAAAGGCCAAAAGATTGATTAAGGAAAAAAAATATATATGTGGATTTATCTTTCCTCAAAATAGCCGAAGAGATTTTTTACACTTATGAGATTACAAGGATTGATATTTTATCTTTTTGATCTTGAGAGTCCCCTCTCTGTTCATTTGGAGCCTTCCCCATTTTATAGTGCTCCCGCTCTGATCCTAACCCTCTAGATGGAGGATTGGTGATCCTCCTCCTAGATACTTGTCCCATCCCTCCTTTTGAGTCCATGCTGAGCATATTACAGGTTGTGCTAGCACTGCTTAGGTGTCATTCAACCATTAATGTGGCTGGCATGGTTGGTGCATGGCATTCAATGTGGAGGTGATGGATGTTTCTTTGGAAAGCTTCCATTACCTCTTATCCATATTTGTCACTGTCACCTCCCTTGGTGCACACAATCTAGCCTTATGTGGTCTTCATTCCGCCCTCTTCGCGGAGTCCTCATCCGTGGGTCTTCCTAGGGCTATCCAGCCCTTTGGCAGCAAAAACTCATCTTTTAGGTCATTTTTAGCCCACCTAAATCAAGCTGATCATTGGTTGGGTCTTCAAATTCCTTTGGCCTGGCCCAACAATACTAATACTCCTAAGTCCTAACCCCCACATCTACATATACTTTTTCAGATAACAAAAAAAAAAAAAATATATATATATATATATATATATATATATATAGGACCCAATTCAGCTTTCAAATAGTTGAAATTAGGGAAATATTTAAACTTGAACATGTAAACATTTAATCTAAGAGTTTTCTGTGCACCACATAAGTCCGAGACTAGTTTCTTATATAGCAAGGTATCTATTTACCCCTAAAAGTGACGTCACCAAACTCAAAGAATAAACTTGGAGACAGATAAAAGAATAAGCCAACACCGTATGAGGATATTTAATTTAATTCATCCTTTTGAACTTATTAATTTGATATTTTTCATAAATAATTTTGTAGCATCTTGAGGTTTAAAGCTCCAAATTTAAAAAAATTAATTCTTACAATTTTGTTTATAAAAGAAAAACAGAATAAATTACAATGATATTTCCTCTATGATATACTTATAGTTTTATTTTTATTTGTCATCTTACAATTGTTGGGATATTTGGGGTTATCAATGGAAAGAACAAAGCAATAATTTGTGAATACTAAAAAAATTGTGCAAATAATTTTAATTGAATGGTTGAGAATACTAAAAATTCACGCATTTTCGTTGGAATCATTTACAATTCAAATCTTGCTAACCCTAACTAGTAACTACCCTTTTTTTTTTTCCTTTTTTTCTTTTTTTTCTTTTTTTTTTTAAGTATGAAAATTTAACTATTTAAGGGTTCTGTTGTATTGGTTGAACAAGTTTAAATGCAAGAATGTATTAGGTTCCAAATATTTAGGTTCTAAATATTTAGGCTCTAAATGTTTAGTTTGTTGGCAAACCATGTACATAAATTTGTCTAAGTCTAGGATCCTAGTATCTGTGAGTCATATTAGACATTGCTAAAAGTGTTGTAAGTTACAATTCAAGAACATACAAGCTCGATCAATCGAGAGGAAGTTTCGAATGATCGAGATACGATTTTGCATAATTTTAATAAAGCCTATCAGCCCATCAAACATTTTCGATTTCAGTTTAGATTCATTAAGTGTGTGTGTGTGTGTGTATATAACCTTAAAGCATGTTTTTCAAGTCTTGAAGAACTACTTTTTTGAAATCTAAAAGGTTCTGTGCCTTCTACTCTTTCAAGCGTCAACTAAAGATCATTCTTATACTGTAAGTACCAGTGGAATAAAGTTGCCGCCCAAGGTTCAGATATCAAGCGTATTGAAGAGTAAAGCGTGAACTGGAGGTTCATGTTGGAGCAAATCCATATCAAAGACGTTTGAGGGTTTCATAACTAGGTTTGATAATCATAGTTAAGTTTACTACAAATGAAATATTCTTGATTATAAACTTCTATTTGATGGTGAATTTTTCTTGGGATTGGTCCCCTAGATATTTTACCTTGAAACTGGTTTATTTCATTGGTTTTCCTAAGTCATCATATCATGTGTTATTTAGATTTTTTTCTACATCATATGTTTGATTTGTATTTAACCTAAGGCTAGCATAATTGACTTAATTAATAGTAGGTCATCAAATTAGGTTAAACATTGTTTGCTCAAGGGTCTAAAAATTAACAGAATGTTTCACATTCTTTCTTTTTTAAGATTTGTACTTTCTTTATTATTTAAATTTGAATTTTTAAATCCTCTTAATTAAGGAAATTCTAAGTTCACTTAAAAGAACTTTAAAAAAATGTAACATCACATGGAATATATTTACTGCACCCATTCCCATTCTGGAATAAAAGGCAACATATTTATGTATAAATAAATATGGTTACACATAAAATTTCGTCACCAAAAGTACATTTTTTTTGTAGTGTGAGCTGAGATCGTGAGTTTGAAATATGTTTTTGTTTTAAATTCAAGTCTTTCACTCATGATTTTAGTTCAACAAATAAGTGTATCTGTGTATTAAGGTGTGACACCCCAAGTTAAAAAAAAAAAAAAAAAAAAAAAAAAAAAAAAAAAAAAAAAAAAAAAAAAAAAAAGAGTCAAGGTTAGATTTTTTTTGGGTGTCCCACATTCTCACAAATATCCCTCACTCTCTTGGCCGGTCATCCCTCTTTTTTTTTCTTTTTTTTTTTTTTTTTCTTTCTTTTCTTTTCACTTAAATACACACACTCCTCTCCCTCACTCTCCCACCGGTACCACTCCTCACCACCATCTCCACCATCATTTTTTCTGGCAAGATCACTGAAAAATCCTTAGAAATCTCTAAGCAACTTCATCCCTTTTATTTAAGGAAATCTTTTTAGTGAGTTTTATACTTTTGCTTAAGGTTCTTTTAATCTAAGCTTTGATAATGATATTCATGTGATTTATGAGATTTGGAAGTGATATTCATGTGTTTATATGAATGGGTTTTGTCTTGGTGGATTTACTTGATGAGTGGGTTTATGATTTGTTTATGATAGAAATTTAGGGGTTTTGAGTTATATCATGTACTGGATGGTAAATATAATTTTTATTGATTATTTGGAGCTAGTTAAAGATTCAAATTGTTTGTCTTAGAGGATATTATGATTTTGGTGTCATGGGTCTCTTGATAATGTTGTGTGAATTTTATGGAAGCTACTCTTGAATTGTTAAGATTTTATTATTAGGGAGATGATATTAAATGGATTAATTTTAGCCTATGCCTTGTGAATTAATTTGTTGACAAACTTTGAAAGTGGAATGCATTATTTGTGAGGTTATATACTAGACTTTCCTAATTAAGTGCTTATTTGGCAATTCCTTAATTTGTAGCTATATACAATTTCATACTTTATACTTATTGTGATAGGTTTGCTTGATATTGTTTAGGTTCTAACTAACCTCCTTTGGAGCTTGGAGAATTAGGATTTTTGCGGGTTGCAAGGTAAGTAGCTTTTGAATGGGATTTTTGGAAAATAACCATGTTGCATAAACGTTATTCTTGGTCAAACACATTTTGAAAAATCATTTGGGGAACTATGTTTTTCTAAAAAGTATTGTACTGTGACCCTATTATATATGAAAAGTGCATTATATTTGGTATTGCATTTGAGAAAATGTATGAATTGTTGACATGGAAAATATTAGCATCTTTGTTTTAATTTTTGATAAGGAATTCATGGATTTTATGGTATATTGGAAAATTTAAAGGTGCCTATCTTGCCTTGTATTATTTGAGAAATTGATAAAAAAATCTTGTTGACAATGAATGAATTTGGAAACCTAACAAACTTTGTGGATGTTTTGGGTATTTAAAGTTTTCTGAAACTACCTAGATATAAACTATTTGTTTTAAAGTACATATAACCTATGAGCTTTATGTGGTTTTAATCCTATGCCATGTGTGATTTCTCAGTGATCTCATGATTTAATTTCTAGTCTTTGTGACAATGGTCTCAGATCCAGGTCAATACCCTTTCACTTTAAATGAAGCTTTCTTCCCTGCTACCCATGAGAGGAAAAGGTTCCTTGATTGTATGTGGGTGAGGTCGTTGCCCATGGAACCAAAAAACCACATGCAAAAGAGGTCTTATTAGACGCGTTCTTCCTGCTGCCCATTCGGGGAGAGACAAAACCTTGAGGATATGGGTGAGGCTGCTGCCCATGGAGCCAAGAGACAACATACCAAAGAGGACAATATCATGTTTTGTAAACTGTTCATCTTCATGAAACTTACATTTCCTTCACCTCCATTAATTATGCTACTTACTGGGCTTTGTTTCATCCCATTCTTTTACAAACTTTTTCAGAGTAGACAATAATCATTTTGAGACAGGTTTTTGTGACTAGTAGTAGTTAGACTAACTACTGATGGAGGTTGGACCTTTGTGATGGTGATATTTAAATAATGTACATCTTAAAGTAGGCTTAACTCATTATTTTGTATCTAATAGTTGTTATCACTTTTATTTCCATTGATGAGACAACTTAATGATGTGTAATTATATTTATTCAGACCTCCATTCTTTTGTGGCCAATGGTCATTGTAATTATTGCATAGAGTTCTGACTTATTTTTAGAGTATTTTTAATGAAATTATTATGAAAAATTCTTGATGTTGGAACTTTGTATGAATTGTTTTGGTTAAATTGTCAAAAATGAAAAATTTTCAAGTATCTTTGGGATGCATTTCTCATGTTTTGGACTCTTTTGGGTCCGGAGCAAGGTGTGTGTAATAAATGGTTAAACACTACCCTTTTTAACAAGGTGTGTGCAATAAATAGTTCATACCATAACCCTTTATACCAGCCAAACAAGGGCAAACGTAATCTCCAGTAAAAACCAAGAAAAGCATGCTTATTAACAATATAAATACTTAAAAGATACGTGCATGCATTTTAGTTTTCAGCTTAGAACTTGGTGCAATCCGTTGGCTTGAAAGATATTGTTTTCTCCACAAGGTCATAGCCTACCAACAAGTTGGACTGGGCCCTGTTACCGAAGATGGATGGTTCACCAGCAACGAAAGCTAAGCACAAAATTTCATCAGTAATTTGATAGAAGGTGGTGGTTGGATTCAGCTTCACATCTGTACCTCTAAAATGTGCTGTGATACTTGGAATATGTATATTATCTGAACTATTGTAGCAAAGACTAAGAAGGTGACTTGAGTCATCAATGCGCTCAAAATTAATTTCTTCTGCTACTGCTGATTCGAACTTGGAGTAGAACTCTGTTGGGAACGATGTCAATGTGGAACCTGAATCAATGATAATATTGCCCTTTGAACCTCCAGAGCCAGAAGAACGGCTCAACTCCAATCTTTTGCTGCCAACACTCATTGCTTCGAGTGTTAGGTTGTAGAAGGTGTCTGATCGCTTGTATTCTAAGGGAGTCGACACGGTTCCAAAACCCGAAACCACCGCATGACACTACAAGAAAATCAAGCAGTTGCGGCGGACCTATTGCGGCGGGTGCAAAAACAGCCGCTATAGGTCGCCTACTGCGGCGCATTTTGGGCCTGCCGCTATACATGAGATCTATTGCGGCGGGCCAATAGCCCGCCGCAATAGCTAGTATTTGCGGCGTGCTATAGCGGTTGACCCGCCGTAATAGACCTGTTTCAGCGGCCCAAGATTAGATATAGCGGCGGGTTAATGACCCGCCGCAATAGACCCTTACATTTCCCCCCCTACGCCTAAATTTTCCCTCTGTTTATTTTTGTCCCTTTTCATTTTTAGCGCGTTTTCGTTTTTAGCCATTTCAATATTTCATTAGTCTCCCACACACATACTCTCTCTCTCTCTCAGACGCTTTGAAAATCTCTTCACTATCTCATCTCTACCACTACGCACAGCCACAGCCACCACCACCCACAACCACAACCACCACCACCACCACCCAAAAATCGAGCCTAGTTAGGTCCAAAAACAAATGGGTCAGGTCTAGCCTGACCCATTTCTCTTATCATTTCTAACCCTAGTGGTTCATCCCCCTAATCTAGAACCTTCCCTCTTTGCTTGAGCTACCTGATCTCATCACCTCAAACTGACACTGCCACCACAGTACGTCGACGACGCCGCCGCCACACCCCCAGCCAACGGTAAAGTAATCTCCTTCGCAGATCTCCTTTCTCCCCTTCTCCTCTCAAACGCTGATCTCCCTTTCTCCCCTCAAACGCAGATTAGCTCTTGAATAGGATTTGAAGAATCCAAAAATTTATATAGAAGCTGCAGTGACCAAAAATAATTTTAAAAAAATACTTATCATTTTCGTTCGCACTCTCTCATAAACCCAGTCACAGTCCCACTGTGATTTAAGATATTTCCAATTGAGCTAAAGAAAGATGCTTCTTCTTCTGTTTTTTTAGCTGAAATTCGAAAATTCTGATTACTATATTTGTTTGTTTCAGACTTGTTTTTCATATGCTGAAGTGGGTTTTTACTTTTAAGGTATTTTTGGGGGGCTTAAATAAATTTGGGTGGTTTGAGCAATTGAGCTGGGACCGTTAGATTCACAAGGGATTGGAGTGCAGAAGCAAGTACCTCTGAGGAAGCATCCAGGGAGAGAGAAGCTTTGCTTGGCAAGCTGGTTGTTTACTACTTTTTGAATCGGTATGTTCTATAGCCTAAGCATTTACGATAAGTCTGTGAATTATTTTAAGGAAAACCATATCTTTATAACATCTATTTTAACTTCTAATTGGGTCTAACACAATTATTGGTTCTGTTGTGTTTTTCTTTTATTAATAACCATGGCTATTATATGAGCTCTATAAGTTTGATAAATGTATCTTGTGGATTGTTCTTGTGAAAGAATACATGAACAAGAATTGCTTATTTGATTGAAGCAGATTGTGGTAATTACAAATTACACATGGATGATGAAAACTTTGATTACAATGTTTTTAATCAATTTACTGCTATGTGGCCATTATGATATTCCCTAGTACTGCTGGATTGTAATCTGACAGGTAGAGAAGAAGGGCCCTGTTGCATGCATGGGATGATAACATTGAAGTATTACTTATATATACAAAAGAATCATTTGAAGTTACAGAGTGAATGTCATTTTGTACCATAGATACTGTAGATTTTTGGTAAATGGTTGATAAAAAAAAAAGTTTGAATAGTGAAATTCCTTGTAGCATGTGTAGAAAAACCACAATTTATCATCCCTTACTAGAATATTTTTATGAAAATTAAAATAAAAAAGCTGACATCCTCATGTTTTGATATGCAGGATTAGGGAATTCAGTGAATGGGCCCAATGTCTTGTACTTGATTTGATTAAATTTTGTGTGTGTGTGTGTGTGTGTGTGAGGATTAATTGTTGTGTTGTGTAGAATATGGAATCAAATGTTGTCAGCATGGGGTAGTGAGGATTAATTGTTGAGATGAATAGGGGTCAAGGTGGCGAGAAATGATGTGATTGATTTGGGGATTAATGGAATGGAGTATTTGGTTTCGGAGGATATATTTGCTGAATTCCATTTGAGATTCGTGTTGCCATCACTTTGTTCAATTGGGAGCATAAATATATGTCAATATTTTAACATTTTTAAATGGGCACTTGGTTTAACTTTAGTTGTATGGATGATAATTGAATGAATTTTGAACTCATTGGTGAAAAGAAAAGTGTACGGACTTTGCCTTTGCTCCCCTTTAGTGGGTTTATATTGAGATTCTTCTTGGCATTTTTTATTCGTTTATATTGTCTTATCATGGACCTCATGGTATAAAGTGACTAGAGTTAGTTTGCTTATGTCATTGATTATACGAGCTTGAGCTTCTTCTACCAGGTTCTATGAGAATGATATCTGTAATTTTGTCAGATATTCTTAGTTAGGAAACAGATATTGGAATAGTTTTGTGAAACTGTTGCTGAATTTTTTGGTCTATTGATTGCACGTGTAGTTCAAAACTAGCCTGTACATCCCTTTCTCTTTTACTAAGTGAGTGATGTTTTTCTTCTTGTACTTCTTGTATTTTATATGTTTGTTTGGGTTACACAGGAAAGGGTGGTGAGGAATAAGGAGGTGGACTCAAAGGGTGTCGATTCTGCTCCAGGTTTGCTTTCTGGGTATACTTATTATTTATTGTTGGATTGCTGTACTGTACTGTAGTGATTGGGTTTGTCTCTGAAAACAAGAACTTTGATTTTTATTTAGTTGTTTATTTAAGGATTAAGTTGCGTGTGTCTTTAGATAATGAAGTAGTTTAGTTGGTTATTTATTTATTTGCTTATCGGATATGTGATTATATTCTTTCGTTATTTCAATATTTTTTTTTATTATGCGAATATGATATTAGTAGGAATCGACCAAGTAATACTATTTTTAATATACACAAACCAGATCAGGCCATATGTCTGTAATTGTGAAAAAGAAATTTGTGGTCCTAAAATTTATTTTTTTATGGATTTGGGGTGTTTTGTTGTCTGGGATTCGATGCATAAGCACCTCAACAATGGACTTTTTGTGTTATATGGGTTTAAGTAGCTCCTGTAATTTTTGCCATGCCAAAAGTTAATCCCCCTGTTGATATTTGATAAGACTTAGTTGACTGTTGATATTTGGATGGAGACTAATTTTTTAGAATTTGGCGCCTTGCTTCACTCGGGCTAGTGCCTTTTTGGCACCTCGTCACCTCGGACGATACAAGGCCTTGGCACCTTAAGGGCGCCTTTCACCTTTGACTACCTTGTTCTAACTTTCGAATTATCAAAAATAAATGTCACTCGTGTGATTTGATGGTGATATGGGTCAAGATGGACCTATTTTACTGTGAATGATCTAATAAATATATCATATAGTAGACTACTATCAGTTACTTGTTTCTTTTTTTAACTTCTCTATCTGTATTTTCAAGATTACTTCTTTACAATAGTACCTAATCTGCTAACAATATAGATACCAGCTTATGCTCAGGGTAAAGAAAAAAAATGAAAGATGGCTTTGCATATTAGTAATTTTTGGTAAGGTTTCATAGTCTTTAATTTTATTTTATTTTTTCCTAGGAAAAAATGTAGAGGAAAAGCCAAACTTGCTCATTCCAAGAATTGCTACTGAATCATGAAGTAGCTTAATTAGCTCAACTGAACTTGAGCTCTCAACTGTACATAACATTTTTGCTAATAAATCTTAGCCAAAACAACTGGAGCCTACCAACAGTTTAAACATTAGAGACCCCAAATTTCAATTCTTTAGAATGCAATCTCTTCTTGCCACTAAGAGGCACTCCAAACAGCTTGACAGTACTGTTTGTATCCTCAGTTTACATTCTTGATGTTTCATTTTGTGTCTAATTCTTTATTCATTTACTCTATTTTAAACTTTGGTTCTTTTATGATGTGATGTACTATCACTATTGGAATATAAAGTATAACACTAAGAGGGGATACAAAATTTTTATTTTGAGAGATGTTTTGCATTTTGCACACTAAGATCTCCATTTGGGTGATCTCATGTCTTTCCAAAAAAAAAAACACACTTCAATTTTTCTTAAGGTTTCTAAAGGGTAGAACAATGGTCTTAGGACTACAGTTTATAAAGCAAAGCCATCAATGATTTGACTCTCTCACTCTTTTAACTGATACTACTAGTCTTTAGACTATCCAAAGGAATATATATTTTAAACGTACTTCTGACGTTCACTTGTCATCAAAGGCTAGAGCAAGTGAGAAACACACTAGAATGTATCCAAACTGATATAAACCAACTCATCAAACACAAACAGTTTGCAGAAACTGATTAGAGGTATGGTTTATAGAGAAAAATATAATCGATAAATAAAGCTGTATGTGTGTGTTTGGTGTATAGGTATTTATGCCAATTGAACTGAAAAGAAAAAGACAGGGAAAAAAGCACCATCCAGCTTACTTATCTCAATTAACATGATTTGAAAATCACCCATTGGAAAAGACTTTTTCATGGTGTCAAAATAGAGTGACCAGGTTAACCAGAGACTTGTGTGTGTGTGTGTGAGAGAGAGATAGAGAGAGAGAGAGAGAGACAGAGAGATTAGTGTTGTATTCTCACATAGGTATTAAGCTGCCTAACAAAGCTTGAAAAGTTGTTGTGCTTGAAGTAGTTTGGTAGGAGATCTCTAGCAAACTCAGGAGGCCTCCACACAATGTGATCAGTGCGAGGGTCATCAACCAGTTGGTATGTCTGTCAGAAATGGTGCTGGCACTGTCTTTTGAGACTCCACTGAGAACACCATCTCTTCACACCTCTCCATTGTGAAAGCCATTACCACCAGACTATTATGCTTCTTCTTCTACCACATATGTCTTTACAATGACTCTCTATTCATTCACTCCAACCCCGCAACATGTTTAAAGCTCTCTATCTCTCTCACATAAAGAATTTTCTAACTTTAGGAAACAAAAACATATGACCATGTCACTAAAATAAAAGTTAATCCCTGTGCTCTCTAGTTTTTTACCTTTAAAAAGTAGATGGGCATGTTAGTAAACTATTTCATTTTTTTATTTCTAGAATAACTATATGTAATAAGATCTTATGAGCTATTAATTAGCTATTGATTATTCCCTTGACTGCATTTGACAGAAGAGAAAAGTATCACTATTTTTATTTTATTTTAATTTTTTTTATGAATGAGAAAAGTATCACTATATATGGTGCTAATGTTATACAGAGCACAAACGCGTTACTGATTTTTCTTAGATTGCCTTGTTTTATTATAGTTTCTGCAGCTAGTTGGTAACAGGCTTTTCATGAACAAATAGTTTTTTATTCGATTAAATATCTGGGAAGGTCATGTTTCTGTGGGATTTGATACATGTGTTACTTAGCCAAGACGGCTAGCTAGAATGAATGACTTGGTCAAACTTGTCTGTTTGGTCTTCAATTATACTTATCATTTTTGTCCATTTGTTAATTACTTTATTTATTCATTTTTAAGGTGGCTTCAATCATACTAAAGTAACATTTTAAAAGTTAAGAGTTTTTTATTTATTTTTTATTTGTAATATAAATATGAAATACCATTTTAGGAAAAAAGTTATTCCACTACCGGCACAACTTGATGGAGTGGTGGATAATCATTTTTATATGAATTCATCACATTTTCTTCATCACAATTACTTAAAAATTATGACACAAAAGTTATATCTTTACCTACACACTCTCTTTATAAAAAAAAAATACAAAACTAGCTCGATTACTTCATATCTTTTTCCTACGGAATTGGATACTTTAATTTTTATTTTACTACATGCAAATAGACTTTTTGAATATGTCCATTTAGAAAGTAATATAAAATATTGATGTATGAAACTAAATTGTTAAGCATACCCCTAAATGTGTGCCGTTTAGGAGGGAACTCATTTTAAAGATGAGAATATTTGTCATGGAGATTTTCAGTCATGACCATAATCTTCATTCTTCATTCTTCATTGCCACTTGACATCTTAGAAAGTCAGATTAAAAATAAAATAAAATGAAAAAACAAATACTTTTCTGAACCTGGCCTTCAAAATGAGAATTCAAACCATGCAATGAGGCCAAGGGAGTGTAACTCTCTATATGGAACTGTTAACTAGGATTCGTTTGTGAATAACTTCTCCTGAATTATTTGTGTAAGGTTTTTCTACCACTTGGTGATGATGGTTGGGTTCATTAGGCTGTGTGGTTGAGTATATTTTGGGTGTTTGGATGCACAACAACAACATCAAAACCAAGGCTTCTGACTTCTCCCCATCTCCTCTCAAACCCACCACAAAGGTATTTCTATTTCTGTTTGTTTCTTGAGAATTTTTTTTTAGGGTTAGCAAAAAATCCTGAAATTAATAAAACCCTTTTAAGAGAGAAGAAAGGAAAATTAGTTTTAATGGAGAACAATTATTTTGGTTTTTTTTTTTTTTTTTTTTTTTCTAGGGTTTTATTTATTTATATTTTTCAATCTGAACAAGTTTGAGATTATTAACATGAAATTAATAAACCCATTTGAGAGACAAAATTTAGGAATTAATTTTTATTAGGGAATGATTATTTGATCAATGAATACATTGTGGTACTGTGTGGAGCTACAACCAGGACCAGAGTTGAGAGAGCAAGAAAGGATCTGACTTGTAATGCTTGGTTCGGTCTTGGAGTGCCTGAGCTGGTTGTTATTGCTGGAGATGCAGCTCTGGTTTTTGGGCCCAAGAAGTTGCCTGAAGTAGGAAAGAGTATTGGCAAGACTGTCAAGAGCTTCCAACAGGTTTGTAAGTTCAAATTGAGTCAGTTTATTTTGTTGGGATATGAATGAAAGTTTTGGTTTTTAATGTTATTTGGTTCTCTGGGAAATGAAAAGGGGAGAATCTTATACTCAAGAATTCCATATGCAATAATGTGGGAAATTTGATTTACAATGAAACTTAATGTACTTGTTAAGAAAAACTTATCAAGAAAATATAGTTGTTGAGAAAAGTGAGGAAAAGGGTAGCAAAGAAAATTGGTATACTATGGCTTATCCACAAAAAAAGGAAGAGAAAATTGGTGTCTTATGTTTTTATATGTTGTTTTGGTTTCCAAACTAAATGGCAAATTGAACTGAAGGAAGCTGAATTGGGGTATGATTGAGGGCAAAAAGGGATGCTGAATTAAAGAAAAAGAAAGCTTGAGACTTGTGTTTGTAGAAATGATTTTGTTCTCTTAAATTTACTTAACAGTTGTTTTAGGGGTCAGTTGTGGAAGTTTCTGATTTTGCAGATAATTAAAGAATGAAATTCTTTGAATTTAAGATAATGTGTTGTCAAAGTCCAAACTTTGTAATTATTGGAATACATATTAATTTGCTTCTTGTGAAATTGTTTTAAATTTTGATGTCTTGCTATTATGCTTTATTACAAAGGTACAGAAAGAAAGTCATGTACTGAGATATTCTATATGATTGCATTTTTTTTTGTCGTATCATGAGTTTTCTATGAAATATTTGATCTTACCAGCTGTCATTAACTTATTATCTATTTTGGCATTTCAAAGTTCAGTTTAGTTTTAACTTTTAGGTGAATTCGTGGGGGTGATATATGGATTAGTTTCATACTTGCTATTAACATCTGGAATTGATTTCAGAAAATATTTTGGTTGATGATAATGTAAGGACCTCTTCATAATCCTTGACACTCCCCCTGTGTTTGAGGGAGAGAAGTTAGGCTTGAAGATTAGATGTTGAGGGAAAGAACAACCATGAATAAATGCTTTCAAATGGTTTTAGCTGATATTGAGAGTGTTGACTGTTTTTTGTAATATTGGATGATTGTTGTTGAGTTGTTTTTATTTGATTAATTCATTTTAAGGGCTTCTCTCTATCTTTTTCACACGTGGAATGCTAAAATGGAATTGCATATTTAAAGAGATGTCCATTCCTAAAGAATATTGCTAGTCATGATGTTATAGTTACCAAATGTATTGATAACTTCCCTATGCATTTAAATTCATTGTTTGATTAGGAACATAGCTAAAAGTGAATGATTAAAGGCTGGTGAAGGAAAAAGATTTCTAGAAGCACCATGTTATTAATAGATGTTTATGGAATTATGTGGTGACACCTTTGCATCCTTTGAATTCTATATCAAGGGACCTCCCAACACCGATCATTTTGATTTGATCCCATCAGTTGTCTTGTTGTGCCTCTGCTTTGTAATTTCAAAATTTCAAAACTACGAAGCTACAAAGAGAGGTGGTCCTCCCATAAAAGATCAAGAAACATGTCTTCATTTAACTTGTTCCCATTTTTTACTTTGGTAATATTTTCTTGTCATTCTATTTCATTTATATGCACTTATTAAGTAATCTTACTTTGTATGTAGGATGCTCCTCTAATTGAACAATCTCCAGCTCTCCCCAAATCATCAACCGCATCTCATCAACCAAGAAGGTTATAAGTTTTATCTTGGAATTCTTGGACTTTTTTGTGTACAGAGAATTATGGAAGAACAACCGCATTTTTTGCAAGTGTTGAAGGATATTTTTAAACACTTTGGAATTTTAATTATAGTATTAGATTAATTTTAGCGGTTGTTTTATTTAAATGACCACATCTTTTTTTTGTTAATTTTAAAATGGTGATTATAGACAATGTTATGTATTTGATAATATATTTCTTTGTTAATATTACGTTAGTTTCAAGACATTTGTTGTGGTGTTAATTAGTTACATTTGTGGTATTGTGTTAGTAGAGTTAAAACTATTACAGGTTTTTTGTAATAAGTTTGTGAACTATTTATTTATTAGCAAATAGTAGTTTTAAATCCCATGAAAAAAATACCTATAGCGGCGGTCAAAAAGCGCCGCTAAAGGTGCATATTTTATGTTTTAAATAAATACCTATAGCGGCGCTTATCGCCTGCCGCTAAAGGTTGAAACATATAGCGGCGGGCATGAACCCGCCGCTAAAAGTACAATTAGCTGTTTTGATTGATTCTCTATAGCGGCGCTATTTGCCCGCCGTTAAAAGTCAATGCCATGAATTCTGAACATGTATAGCGGCGGTTTTATGCCCGCCGCAATAGACCTTTACCTGCCGCTAAAAGGTACATCTATAGCGGCGCTTTTCACGACCGCCGCAATCGACCTATAGCGGCACTGCAACACCGACGGGATGGCCCACCGCTATAAGTGGAATGTGCCTTTAGCGGCGCTTTTTTGGGCTTTAGCGGCGGTTCTGGCCCGCCGCAATAGCCTGTTTTTCTTGTAGTGTGACTACCAAAACTCAATCTGCTTGAGGTATTGTCTTGGGGATAAATAGATGGCACCAAGCAGTATGAGAACTTCCCACCAATTGAAGAATGCAACTGGGACACAAGGGAAGCCTTGCCGCCTCCAAGGCCAACAATGCCAGTAGATGCTTTGCTTTCACCAGTGTCATTATTATTGTGTCCACACCCTATGATAGTTTTAGGAAGAGTCACAGAGTGGCCTGTAGTCGATCCCAGAGTGATAGTCTCTACAGCAATGTCTCCCTTTGAGAATGATTCGTCTCCATACTCCACTGAATATTGGCAACGTGTTCCATCGATCGAGCAGGAATTATATAGAGACTTACATAGTGATTATTAACGTGTATAGTGTTGTGGGCTATAGGCTCAACTAGATTACTTGTATAACATACATTTTTGTACTACACTTTTACTTGTACTGCACTCATATGCCTCCTATAGAAAAGCACTCATGTATATTCTTTCATTGTGAGAATACAATACACTTATTTGGTATTTCTAACATGGTATCACAGCCATTACTCTAACTTTCTTGTGTCTTGCAATCTTGTCTTTGTTGGTATTTTCCGCTACCTCAACTTCTTCGGTTAGTAAACCTCTTCCGTGCCCTCTCCTGACTGCTCCACCACCATCAGAGGTGCCCAAGGTCGAATCTTCACTGCAAGAAGCTCGATCATCGCCACAAAGATCATTGCCTCCGTCGGATCTTCCACATAGGACCTCCGATTAGGACATTAGAGATATCACCATGTAGATTTTCAACCTATCTACACAAAGCCGCTAGAATCATCGTCATCTGACCCTCCACGCGCCGCCACACGCTGGTCAAAGATTCGGCAATTTGTTCCACGTGCTTCACGCGCCTTCAGTATTGCTTCGATTATCTCACCGCCGCCATTATCTAAATCGTCCTTCTCCGATCTACATCATCAGTAAAGGATCGGCCTCATCGGACTGCCCTCGCGCTCTCATGCGCCGCCGAAGTATTCTGCCTTGTTGTCTACGCGTTTCCCACGCTACAGCTCCGCCGTCCCACTGCTGCTGACGTCATCTGTGACGTCACTATGCTACGTCAGCCCTAGCGTTGCTTCTGACGTCATCTGCTAACATCATCCGTTGACTTTGACTTGGTTGACCGTTGACTTTTTATCAGAGTTGACTTTTTGCAGTTCAAGTGCTCTTTACCCAGTTTTTTGCATAGATTTCATTTTTGCAATCAATTTTTGCATATTTTGCTTCTAAATGAAGAATAAGGACAGGTCTTCTTCTTGTTACAATAATCGTCGCCGACAATCCAGCAAACGTTTTTGCAAACATCTTGGCCACAATATTGAGACTTGCTATCATCGCAACAAATTAGCTATTTCAATTTCTACTGCTACTGTTGCTAACACTGAGAGTGTCCAACCAATGGCTCCCGTCTCTGTATAGTTTAACTCTTCAGGTCGCACTTTCACCATGTCCACAGATGACCTTAAAAACATCATCGCTAATGTCGTTCATATGGTTGGTAATGCATCTTATTCTTCTTCTCTCTCAGCTTTATCTGGTATGTCTCCTTCCTCTTGGCTTATGGATTCTGCTTATTGCAATCACATGACATCTCACTCGTCCTTATTTTCTAAACTTAAACCTGCACCACACCCTCTTAATATTCGCACAGCAAATGGTTCCACAATGTCTGGTCATAACATAGGTTCCATTTCGACCTCCAATCTCTCGGTTCCTAGGGTCTTTAATGTTCCTGACCTTTCTTACAATTTATTTTCTGTGGGACAATTAGCTGAGTTAGGTTATTACATTATCTTTGATTATTCTGGGTATATTGTGCAGGATCCGAGGACGGGGTAGAAGCTTGGGACCGGTCCCAAAGTTGGGCGTATGTTTCCCGTGGACAACCTTCGTCTTCCACTTATTGCTCATGTTTCTGTTGCTGCAACTGTTGCAATTTCTTCTATTCCTTCCCTTGCACTTTGGCATGCTCGACTTGGTCATGCATCTTCTTCTTGGGTACAACGATTGGCTTCTAGAGGTTTGTTAGGTTCAATGTCTACAGAAAATTTTGATTGTGTTTCATGTTAGTTAGGAAAGCGACCATCTTTGCCTTTCAATACTAGTGAATTAATATCCACTGATATTTTTAACCTTATTCATTCTAATATTTGGGGGCCTTCCTCTATTTCTAGTATTGGTGGATCTTGATATTTTATTGTCTTTGTTGATGATTACTCTTACTATAGCTAGATTTTTAATATGAAACATCGTTTTGAATTGTTGCAAGTATATTCTAATTTTGCAAAAATAATTGAAACTCAATTTTCCAAACGTATCAAAAATTTTCGATCTGATAATGCTCTTAGGTACACTCAATATGCTTTCCAAGCTGTTTTACATTCCTATGGCACTATTCATCAACTAATTTGTCCAGGTACCTCTCAGCAAAATGGTAGAGCCGAACGAAAACTTCGTCATATTCTTGACACTGTTCGTGCTCTCCTTCTCTCTGCCAAAGTTCCTGCTCCTTTTTGGGGTGAAGCTGCTCTTCATGCTATTCATGTTATTAATTGCATTTCGAGTCCTGTCATCCAAAATCAAACTCCATATGAGTGCCTTTTTGGGTCACCTCTAGACTATCACCACCTTCGCTCTTTCGATTCCGCTTGTTTCGTTCTTCTTCAACCATATGAGCATAACAAACTTGAGCATTGGTCAAGACTTTGTTGTTTTCTTGGCTATGACAAAACTCAAAAGGGGTATCGGTGTTATGATCCTGTCTCTCATCGTCTTCGTATCTCCCGCAATGTTGTCTTTTGGGAACATCGCCTCTTTGTTGAGCTTTCTCACTTCTGTACCTTCTTATCTTCCTCCTCTGTCTTAGATCTTTTTCCAGATGAGATACATATTCCCTCTGTAGCTGCTCCTGATCCTCCTTTAATTACTCCTAATTCTTTTGTAGACTTCTCTGTTCAACCACCAAATATCATTGATCCCTTTTCTAGTTCACCCTTTAATGAATGGGTGGAAGATGAACAGGTCGAAGACGAGCTACCCAATCCCAACCCTGAGCTTGGGTCCCCTGCTCCTACTCCGCCTGAAGATCTTGCACAAGACATTTCACCTCTTCATTCAACTTGGGTAAGATCCATTCTTGCACATTTACTTAACTATCATTGTTATACTGCCCTTGCTACACTACACAAGTCTCACACCTATCGTGAGGTTTCCACTGACCATTTATGGCAGATTGCAATAAAAGAGGAACTTGATGCATTATCTAAAAACCATACTTGGGATTTGGTGACACTTCCTCCTAGGAAATCTGTGGTTGGTTGTAAGTGGATCTACAAGATTAAGACTCGCTCTGATGGGTCCATTGAGCGCTACAAAGCTCACCTTGTTGCTAAAGGTTTTACACAGCAGTATGGGATTGATTATGAAGAGACCTTTGCTCCGGTTACTTGTATCTCATCTGTTCGTGCCCTCTTAGCTATTGCTGCTGCTAGTAAATGGGACCTTTTTCAGATGGATGTCAAAAATGCATTCCTTAATGGGGATTTAAGTGAAGAAGTTTATATGCAACCTCCTCCTGGTCTCTCTATTGACTCAAATAAGGTTTGTCACATTCGATGTGCACTTTATGGCCTTAAACAAGCTCCACGAGCTTGTTTTGCAAAATTTTGCCTTATTTCTTCATCGCACTGATAAAGACACTATTTTACTTCTCCTGTATGTGGATGATATGATCATAATTGGTGATGACCTTAGTGGCATTCAAGAACTCAAGTATTTTCTCAGTTAGCAGTTTGAGATGAAAGATCTTAGACATCTCAGCTACTTCTTGGGTTTTGAAATCACTCATTCTACAGATGGACTTTATATTACTCAAGCCAAGTATGCTTCTGAACTCTTGTCTCAAGCTGGACTCACTGATAGCAAGATTGTTGACACTCTAGTTGAGCTTAATGCGTATCTGACTCCCTCAGGAGGGAAAACATTGTCTAATCCCTCTCTTTACAGACATTTGGTTGGCAACCTAGTTTATCTCACTGTCACTCATCCAGACATTTCCTATGCTGTTAACCAGGTGAGCCAGTATCTGTCTGCTCCACGATCGACTCACTATGCTGCTATTCTGCGCATTCTTCGATACCTAAAGGGCACTTTATTCCATGGTCTTTTCTACTCTACTTAGTCTCCTCTTATTCTCCGTGCATTTTCTGATGCTGATTAGGTAGGAGATCCCATCGATCGCAGGTCCACCAGTACTGGTTATTGCTTTCTTCTTGGTTCTTCTCTGATTTCTTGGCAAAGTAAGAAACAAACTCATGTGGCCCGCTCCAGTACTGAAGCAGAATATCGTGCCCTTGCTGATACCACATCTGAGCTCTTTTGGCTATGATGGCTTCTCAAAGATTTAGGTGTGTCTACATCCTCTACTACTCCTCTTTATTGTGATAATCAAAGTGCCATTTATATTGCTCACAATGATGTATTCCATGAACGGACTAAACACATTGAGATCGATTGTCATTTTATCCGTTATCATCTTGTCCATGGTGCTCTCAAGCTGATCATAGTCTCCTTTAAAGATCAACTTGCAGATATCTTCACCAAGTCACATCCTAAAGGACGTCTTCGTACTTTGGTTGACAACCTCAAGTTGGTCTCACATCCACCTTGAGTTTGAGGGGGGCTGTTAACATGTATAGTGTTGTGGGCTTTAAGCTTAACTAGATTACTTGTATAGCATACATTCTTGTACTACATTCTTACTTGTACTGCACTCATATGTCTCCTATATAAAGGCACTCATGTATATTCTTTTATTGTGAGAAATACAATACACTTATTCAGTATTTCTAATAGTGATGAAGTGCAGGAAACGGTTTTGTAGGTTGTGGACATTTCAAGATAAAAAATTGGAGCTGTTTGACTATAGCACTCAATGCAAGGCTTGCACTGTAGCCAAATCAAATCACTACTAGTATCCACAATGGCTAGTTTTGGGACTGGTGGTGTACCAACGGAGTAGTTCAAGAGGTATTCGTCGGAATCTGAGATCAAATCTGCTTGGAGTGAATTGGGAGGGACTGAAGAAGTTGGCTTAAAACGATTGAGACGGTTAATGGAACGGTGCAAGGCCTTGGCTACGTGCTGCGAATGAGTTTCTGAAGCATTGTAGAAGGGAGAGTTGGGGGAGTCACGGTGGATGAGATCCACGGTAAAGCCGCCATTGAGAGCCTCAATGGGAGAGAAGCTACAAAGTTAGATAATGGAGAACGTAGTTGCCAATGGAGAAAAAGAAAGAAGTGAGTGATGATAAGATGCCATGATTGATTGATTGTTGGAGAGATGATGATGAAAATGTGTAGGGATTAAGTGTATATATATTGTGAACCTTAGACCATTGCTTAATTAATTGGCCAAATGGTTTAGAGGCCTTTTCGTATAAGAGTTTAAACACATGTTTTCAGTTTTTAAACAATAATACACGCATTTTTACATAATTTTTTCACTCACACATATTTCTAAAAAATACAAACAATGTTATCAAACGGCCCCTTAACAGTTGCTTCTCTCAACATGTGTGGCCCCAAATCATACAAGAATTTGACTACTCATTTGATAATGGATTTTTATTATCGCAAAAAAGGTTGTGGTAGTCACTACAAATTCCCCTACTTTTATGAGTGAGAACAAGAGGTTGGACCCAGTAATAATAGTCTAATAGATAAGCATGCTTAAATAATTCATCGCTAGCGTCTCAAATAATGGACGTACGGCTTGTCCCTATGCACAGGTTTACGTTTTCATTTTTTTGGAGGAAACTTGATATGAACTCAGATATCTCTTTGCCCCATTAAAATACATCATCCAATTTGGACCAATTATTCACAATTATCTTAGATATCTCTTTGCCCCGGCCCATTAAAATACATCATCCAATTTGGACAATTTATTTACAATTATTCACAATTATCTCAGACATCTCTTTGCCCCATTTAAACAGCATCCAATTTAGACCATTTATTCAGTATATCTCAGTTCAAGGTGGTCTAGTTGCCAACCTAAAAATATAGACTTTACAAAATCAAGTTCAAGTGGAGATTAGTGCTAGGGTTCAACTGTAGGTTCGTATTTTGGAATAGACTAGTGTAGGGGCTAGGGCCCAAAATAATGTATTGGGTCTTGGGCCCTGTCCGAGGACACTAATAAGTCCAAGGAGGAGAAGATGACTTAAATGATCCACATTACAAGTCTCACCAGTGGGGGATGAAGGGAAGAAGGTCCAAGGAGGAACTCCTCCTCGGACACGACAAACATAGACCAAGTGTGTACTCTAACAATCGAAATACGCCCCATGAACATGTGAGAGGGAAGAAAACTCAAAATATCTAAGGGAAAGCTGTCACCACCACATTAAATGCACTGCAGCTACTTTTTTTGCTGCATTAATGTGGAGAGGACCCCTGAACAATGCTGCCTTGGCTGCCACAACTCACAAAGGGCTAAAAGGGGTGTCTAATAGGATGGGTACTTAAGTGGGGATCCAGATGATCAACAAGTATGGGGTCCAGATGATCAGAAATGAGCTATATAATGTGGAAGAGCCCCCATGAGGAAGGGGCAAAGAAAAAAGAAAGAGAGAGAGAATACTATAGCATGCTAAAAAATCTTAATATTGTAATCAGAATACGTTAAATTTTGGTCTCCTCGGACTAACATCCATTGGCAGTGATGTCTTTTATTTGTGCTTGATTGTTTCTTAACTCCATACTAGTCGTTGCCCAACTCATTAAGATCTAGTTCTTTGACCTATACTCTACAAAATTCATTGTATTGGGCTTATTAGACCAGGATTCCATACATTTGGGCTTAGGCTCCAAATTTTGCCCCTACAATTGGCGTCGTTTGTGGGAAAGAACGTGTATGCTAGTGAGTTCAACAGTTAGACATGGAAGGATCAAGTCTACACCAGGAAAACCCATGCCAGGCAAGTCCCTAACGGACAGAACCATAGGGTCTCAACGACAGGGTAATTCCCTTGACCCTGAACTTGAACAAAATCAGGAAAACGAAAGAAATCTAGAGGGGAGTGTGCATGTCACCCAAACGAATAGAAGCCCCTTTCAAGTGGGCAGTCGCATATCCCAAAGACAAAACAACCATTGAGCCATGTAATAAGAGATAGATGACTTAAAAAAGAGACTACGCTACGCACAACGAAGGTGGCCCTCTTCCAGCTCCGACATATCATCTAATGATGAAGAGGACGGCAATTACAGGCGAAGATCAAGAACTCCCCCAAGCGAGACTTTCTCTTATGAAGACGAGGACCGCCATAGACGGAAGCACAAGGGACCATCTAGTAAGGGCCTGGGTAATGATGTCATGAATAAAGCCTTGGATCAGGTCTCTAAGTCACCCTTCACGTGCAAATAGAAGGGGCTAGACTACCTCGGCGTTTCCATCAACCTACATTCACCGTTTATAATGGTCGAACAGACCCCATGGAGCATGTGAGCCAATTTAATCAAAGAATGGCCATCCACTCTCAGAACGAAGCTTTGATGTACAAGGTTTTCCCGTCCATCCTAGGACCTATGGCGATGAGGTGGTTCAATAGCTTGAAAACGGACTCCATAGATTCCTACAAGCTGTTCACCCAAGCTTTTGGCTCTCGTTTCATTACTAGCAACAGGGTTCCCTTGCCTCTGAGTTCGTTATTGTCATTATCCATGCGTGAGGGAGAAACTTTAAAAGCATACTCGGACAGATATTGGGAAATGTACAACGAGATGGACGGCAACTATGACGACGTCGCCATCAGCACTTTTAAAAGCGGTCTCCCTACCGAGTATGGTTTGAGGAAATCCTTGACTGGTAAGCCTATCACCAGCGTTCGTCAATTGATGGACTAGATTGACAAAAACAAAAAAGTGGAAGAGGACCAGCTGCAAGGGAAAGGAAAGGAGAAGATCATCCCTCAAAAGATGAATGATTTCAGGTCAGAACGATACAACAATAACCACCAAGGAGAGATTTCGCAGGGCAATCAGAATCAGCCAACACGCAGACGGTTAACGCCATATTCAGAGAACCGATACACCAGGTTTTAGAAAAAGTCAAGAATGAGCCATTTTTCAAGTGGCCAAATAAGATGGTTGGAGACTCCATAAAGCACAATCAGAGTCTGTATTGTTAGTACCACCAAGACCACGGACATACTACAGAAGACTACAGGAACCTATGGAACCATTTCGATCAGCTGGTCCGAGAAAGGAAATTGAGGCACCTTTTGCATCCTTCTAATGGTCATCCAGGCCAAACAAACCAAGAACCCCAGAGAGACATGTCTTTAAGACCTCCAATAGGCACAATAAATGTCATCCTTGCTGCTTCGGGAAGGACCAACTCTTGTCCCTCCCGAGTAATGTCTGTGGCTCGGCTCTCCACCGAGGACAGCGATCGGGAGTCCAAAAAGTCTAGGAAAGGAGCCTCGCCTATGATGGGATTCTCAGACGAGGATAAGATTAGAGCCATCCAACCCCACGACGATGCTCTGGTAGTTATACTCAGGATTGGGGGGTTTGATGTGAAGAGAGTACTAGTAGACAAAGGCAGTGCTGTGGAAGTAATGTACCCTGACTTGTACAGATGGCTGAATCTAAAACCTGAAGACCTAACGGCGTATGATTCCCCTTTAGTAAGTTTCGAAGGGAAAACCGTTACACCAAGAGGCTAGATCAGACTACCCATACAGACCGGTTCAGACATGGTAGAGGTGGATTTCATTGTGGTCAACGCCTATTCGCCTTACACAGCTATAATGGCCAGACGTTGGCTCCATGCCCTAGGGGTCGTTTCTTCTACACTTCACTAGAAGGTGAAATACTCGTCGGAAGGTCGAGTCAAGGAGATTGTGGGAAATCAGGCCATGTCCAGACAATGCATGGTGGCTGCCATCTCACGCCAATCCAATGCAGAGTCCTTGGCCTCTATTAGCTATTAGAAAGGACTTATAGCAATCAGTCACCCCGGCAATACCCGCTAATGAGCTAGCCGAGGAGGTAAAATATGAAAATCTAGAAAAGGTGATTGTTGACACTGATCCAAAGAAATTCTTTCAAGTTGGCTCAGAACTACCTTTTCGAGAGAAAGAAGAACTGATTGGGTTTCTTAGAAAAAATATGGATGTGTTTGCATGGGACGCCTACGAGGCCCCAGGGATTGATCCGAGCTTCATCTGCCACCACCTAAACGTTAACCCATCCGTCACTCCCAAAAAGCAACCACCCCGACGCCCGTCAAAAGAGCATGCCAACGCTGTTAGGGATGAAGTAACAAAGCTCAAAAAAGCAGGGGCTATCAAAGAAGTGTTCTACCCCGAGTGGTTGGCCAATACAATATTAGTAAAAAAGAAGAGTGGGAAGTGGCGAATTTGCGTAGATTTCACAGACTTGAATAGGGCATGCCCAAAAGACCCATTCCCAATGCCTCGGATAGACCAGTTAGTAGATGCAACTGTAGGCCATCCTCGAATGAGCTTCTTGGATGCCTTTCAGGGCTATCATCAAATACCACTAGCCCCAGGTGATTAAGAAAAAACGGCATTCGTGACTCCTATTGGAAACTACCACTACAAAGTGATGCCTTTCAGCTTGAAGCATGCAGGGTCTACCTACCAAAGGATGATGACTAAAATGTTTGAACCGCAGCTAGGCAAGAGTATTGAAGTCTACATAGACGACATGGTAGTAAAGAGTAAAGTGGTGTCCGAGCATGTGGGAGATCTCGGAGTCATTTTTGACATCTTAAGAAAATACAAACTGCGTCTCAATGCCTCTAAGTGCTCATTTTGTGTCAGGTCTGGCAAATTTTTGGGCTATATGGTAACTCACAGGGGAATTGAGGTGAGCCCAGATCAAATCAAAGCGATTCACAATTTGCAAGCTCCTTGGAACCCAAAAGAAATCCAAAAACTCACTAGAATGATCGCGGCCTTAAATCAGTTTATTTCCCGATCTGCGGACCGATGCTGACCCTTCTACCTCCTGATGAACAAATGGAAAGGATTTGAGTGGTCCGAGGACTGTGCCTTAGCCTTCCAGTAACTTAAAGAATACCTGTCGCGACCACCCATCATGTCTAGCCCTGAGGCCGACGAGGTTTTGTTCGCCGACATCGCGGTGGCCCCTCACGCTGTAAGCTTGGTGTTAATACGGATTGATGGTGGCATACAACGGCCAATTTACTATGTGAGTAAATCGTTACATGAGGCCGAGGTGCGTTACTTACCATTGGAGAAGGCGATTTTGGCAGTAATGCATGTTACACGAAAACTCCCTCATTATTTCCAAGCGCACACTGTCGTTGTTCTAACTTAGCTTCCACTCAAGTCGGTACTCCGGAGTGCCAATTACACAGGAAGAATTGCCATGTGGAGCACACTTCTAGGGGCTTTCGATATTAAATACATGCCTCGGACCTCCGTCAAAGGCCAAGTCCTCGCTAATTTAATAGCCGAATTTGCCGAGCCCCCAATAAAAGTAGTGGCGAAGGAGGAAAATATGGATGGAAAATCAGTTGGCACAATCTCTGCATAGGGAGCCTCACACTAGAAAGTGTACATTGATGGCGCGGCAAACCAAAGGGGATCCGGGGTAGGGCTAGTACTAATATCCCCTAAGAAGATTACCATAGAAAAGTCATTAAGACTAGGGTTCTCGGCCACGAACAACGAAGCCGAGTATGAAACTTTATTGCAAGGAATGGCCATGGTGCACAAAATGGGAGGGAAGGCATTAGAAGTGTTCTCGGATTCCAGATTGGTTGTAGGCCAAGTGAAGGGTGAGCTGGAAGCCAGAGATGTGAGAATGCAGGAGTACCCGAGTCAGGTCAGGCGCTTGCAATCGAACTTTGAATTCTTCAACTTGACACACGTCTCTAGGAGTGAGGACACACATGCGGATTCATTGGCCACTCTTGCCACATCCATGGAGCAAGGTTTACCTCAAATCATCCTCGTCGAGGACTTGTACACGGTAGATGTAGTCAAAAAGGACATGGTTCGAATCCATCAAGTTAGAATGAGTCCGAGCTGGATGGATGCCATAGTGAGCTTTCTTAAAGATGATGTACTACTAGAAGAGAAATCAAAAGCCGAGAAGATACGAAGAAAAGCTCCTCAGTTCTGGCTATCCAAGGATCACAAGCTGTACAAGCACTCCTGTTCTGGGCCGTATCTGCTATGTGTACACCCCGAAGCGTCAGAGCTATTACTCGAAGAGTTGCATGAGGGAATTTGCGGGAGTCACACAGGAGAAAGATCACTGGCACACAAAGCCCTCACTCAAGGATACTGGTGGCCGGGCATTCAGAAAGAAGCCCAAGAATACGTCAAGAAGTGTTATCAATGCCAAAGGTTTGCTCCAAATATCCACCAGCCGAGAGGGGTCCTTAATCCCCTCTCCAGTCCTTGGTCGTTCGCTTAATGGGGCCTGAATATCGTAAGCCCTTTCCCTAAAGCAGCAGGAAATAAAAGATACTTGATGGCAGCACAGACTATTTCACCAAATGGATTGAAGCCGAGCCCCTAGCCAACATCAAGGACGTCGATGCAAAGAAATTCATTTGGAGAAACATCGTTACTCAATTCAGAGTCCCTCATGCCCTCATCTCAGACAATGGCCTTCAATTTAATAGTAAGACCTTCAAAAGATATTGTTGCGACCTGAGAATTACAAACCGATATTCCACTCCGGCCTACCCCAAAGGAAATAGGCAGGCCGAGGCTGTTAATAAGGTCATAGTCAATGGATTGAAGAAGAGATTAGATGATGCGAAGGGAAGACGGGTGGAAGAGCTGCCACACGTCCTATGGACTTATCGGACTACACCACGGCGGTTAACGGGAGAGACTCCCTTTTCTATGACTTATGGAGCCGAAGTTATCCTCCCCCTAGAGACTAACTTTCCAACACTAAAAATGGGCACCTTCACTCCAAGCAACAATGACAAACTGCTAGGAAGAAGTCTGGATTTAATTGAAGAAAAAAGAGAAAAGGCAATGATTCAATTGGCCTATTATCACTAGAAATTCAAGCAAGGGTATGATGCCAATGTAAAACTACGACCGCTAGTGCTAGGAGACCTGGTGTTGAGGAAAATTTTGGGTAAAGCCAAGAACCCGTCCTAGGGAAAGCTGGGGCCCAACTGGGAAGGTCCATATCGCATCACTTCAGTAGCAGGAATAAGTGCATATTATTTGGAAGACTTAGATGAGAAAGTTGTACCCTGCCCATGGAATGTAAATAACCTAAGAATGTATTATTATTAATAAAAGCAGTTTTGCTTACACTATGTTTTATTATAATTGCGTGTCATATGGTTCACTTCTATCCAAGTGTTACACAGAACTTAAGTCCTGCATGGCTCCTCGGACTATAGATTTAGGGGAAATTAATAACTTATGGCATCTATCCAAGTGTTAAACAGAACCTAAGTCCTGCACGGCTCCTCGGACCATAGGCTTAGGGGAAATTAATAGCTTATGGCATCTATCCAAGTGTTAAATAGAACCTAAGTCCTGCATGGCTCCTCGAACCACAGGTTTAGGGGAAATTAATAACTTATGGCATCTATTAAGGTGTTAAACAGAACCTAAGTCCTGTATGGCTCTCGGACCACAAGTTTAGGGGAAATTAACAACTTATGACATCTATCCAAGTGTTAAACAGAGTCTAAGTCTTGCATGGCTCCTCGAACCACAGGCTTAGGAAAATCAATAACTTATGACATCTACTCACGCATTAAACAGTTCAAACGGGTCTTGAAGTGGGTGTATTTCATAATCTTAAACTGCATATATATATAGGTTTTTAAACAGGACTTAAAGCCTAAACAGACCCAAAGCAAATTTAAACCTATACTTATGCACAGTATACAGACTGTCTGCATGTCAACCTTCATTACCTAAGATTCACTGCACAGTTTTACCCCTAACACTTAGTCATATTGGAAAAACATTATTGTAAACTCTAACTGAAGGCACAGTTAGATTTATTTAGAGCTATGCAATAAAATCCAAACAACATCAAGCAAAAGAACAAAGGATGAAAGGAAGAGCATTCACATTAAGAGATAAAGATAGTACAGTACACCCGGACGAGATGTCTTTGAAAACAAAAACAAAATACACTTCTACTTCAAAATGATACTACACAAAAAAAAAAAAAAAACAAAAAACAAAAAAAACAAAAAAACAAAAAAAACCCTAAGGGCTAAGCTTTAGCAGGAGGGTCTTCTTTTTGCTCTGGCTGAGAAGGAGAAACATCCTTGGCTTGGGGGTCAACCCATGACCCTCGGCCTCTACAACCTTCTCCTTGGAGGGATCCTTTGATTTGGAAGAGGTTTTTTTCCCTTTGCCCTTACCTTTGCCCTTCTCTCCCTCAGCTTCCTAACCTAGCCTGGTTAGATCCCTTTGTAGTTTCAGCTATCGGGATGGCATCTAGGATAGCCGCAGGTTGCTCGGAAGATTCTGGGGCATCAGTAGGGACCGCCCAGATCTCTGGGGGGTAGAAGACATTTTCAGGCAGCCTCCAAACATAATTTGCAGGGACACCTACAACGCTAAGAGCCTTGTCCCATGTAACGCTGCAGTACTCCCTGCATACTTCTGACTATTCCTCGGCAAGCCTTACTTGCGTCTCCTCCACGCCAAGTTGAAAGGCAGCCCTCTTCTCGGCCTCGGCTGCTTCCTTGACCAGCTAGGTTTCCTCCTTGGCCTTCTGCAACGTGGCTTTGAGACTTAGGATAGCCTGTTTCTCAGTAGCAAGATTGATCTCAGTCATGTGCAACTTCTGGCGCTGGTCCTTAGCTTGCTTCTCCGCATTTTTTAAGCCAGCCTCAACGCTCAGATGACCTGATTATGCCTCCTTCAGCTTCTTAGTTAGCTCATACTACTCCTACTTGATAGCCCCTAGCATTTTCTCTATCTCGGCACGAAAGAAGGCTTCAGCATCAGCTAGCTTGCGAGCATCGCGATACCACTTCTCGGCCACCAAAACTTGCTGAGGAATCTGCCCAAAGATCACAAAACGACATGAGTTAGAACAAAATATGATTCAGTATTTATGCTTGTAAAGGGATAAGTTGCCTTACCATTGCAAGTTCCCTCTTCAGGGACAAGAAGAGTTCATTTTGTGAGAAATGCCTATAAGCATCCATGTCCCAAGGAAGGAGCATGGGCTGCTCCAGGACTTCAGCAATGTACCCTGCTCAGCCCTTCTGGTATTCCCGAACCGAGGTGTTCCAAGGAATTGGTGCCCTATCCACCTTGAGCCGAGGGCTCCAAGTACGCTGTGCCATGCGCACTTCAGCCCTATCCAGCTCGTCGTGGCTCTCCACGGACGGGGCCCTTTTGTTCCGAGGTTCCTAGGTCACCTTTTGGTGTTTTACGCCATGCCGAGGGCCCACCTTGCCTTCCTCGATTGACTCGGCTGGCCTCTTTTTCTTCAAGTCAGGGTTAGCCTTCAGGCCGAGGTCGGCGGGGACCTGTGAAGGAGCAGGAGGAAGGTTGGAGGGAGCTTAAGACTTAGTGGGTGCCTTCGAGGTTGACTCTTTTCCCCTGGCAGCCATAAGCTCCCTTAAGCTCTTATTTCCCTTGTTCGAGGTCATGTTATCTACCTCTTTGTTAGAGGAATCGTCTAAGCAGGCGATCATAAGGGGAGGGGCGCGAATGCCGGAGTTTCTGTCTGGCTCACCCTCAGCGTCCAAGAGGTTAATCAGAGGAGCCTTTGGATTGTCTTCTTCAAAATAAAACTCGTTTATCTCCTCCTCTAATGAAAGGCGAGATGATTCAATCTCCTCTTCAATAAATGCTGCGGCTTCGGGGTGGTCTTGTGGAGGTGGCTGTACAGCTGGTGGAAGGTTTTGTAGAATGGGTAAGGTAACCGGTGGAAGGTCCCTTCAAGCCAAAAATCTTGGCTTAGAGACGTCGATCTGAGATAACCTTGAACTACCGACTCTTATTGACTGGTTAATGTCCTGAAAGATGCGGGACAAGGGCTCATAACCCAAGATCAGATGAGTGGCACGCAATTTTCCTTCCTCACTTACAAAAATTTCCGACTTCAGGAGGTAGTTAAGGGCCAGAACGTTGGTATGGCTGAGCCGCGGAGCAACATGGGCTTTATCTGCAAAATAGCCGAGAAGGGAATTATGGTCAAATCGCTAAAAGGATATTTTCTACCAAAAAAATGAAGTGCCAAGCAAAAGAAATAAAGCTAAAAGGTTAAATCCCCTTCCAAGGGGACTGATCCTAAAGGTACCACACCTGGATCTCCTGCCCAAATTGGACGATGAAGACTGTCGCTCCATTCCCCCGAGGCAATCAGGTAGTCATCCTTCATACCCTTATTAGACTTGGGAAGACAGGATATTAGCCTAACGTCCTCGGACCGAGATTTAAGGTAGTACCCCGCACTGGCAAGCTTGTGGCACTCGTACATGTGAACCACATCATGCCACGTGAGCCCTAAGCCCATCTGCTCATTTAGGGCATCTACGCAGCCTAAGACCCTAAATAGGTTGGGGGCGCACTGATTAGGGGTCAACCTATGGTTAATCAAGTAGTCTCGGGTAATCCTATGCATAGGAAGCGTCATTCCTCCCTCTATGAAAGTGATCATGGGAATGACGACTTGACCCATATCTCTATCGGTCAGTACTCGGTCCGGAGGGCAATATCTAAAACCACCCCTTGTGGAATATGGTACCTAGCTCTAAAAGCCTCCATAGTGGTTGGTGTATCTACTAAATGCTTGAATTTACCTATCTAGATGAACTGAAAGGCCGAGGAGGAAGGCCGAAAGGAAAAAGAGGTAATATAAAGGAATAAGAACTTACGAGTACTCGTATAATAATCTTTGAAACTTTCAGAGATCTTTTCAAAGAAAAGCTTCTTATAGGAAATGACTTCGAAAACTCAAGAGTTTGGTGCGTTTTATGAAGATTGGGCACTAGAGTTCTCTGAAGTTCTTGAATATTCATAAAAAAGAAAGGCAAAAGGGGTTCCGTCAAGGCTTTATATAGCAGGAGAAAATGGAAAAGAGTACTCCCGCTCAAAATACTAGGAGAAACGCCAGCCATTGGATCTACGCTTCCCGTTGGATGCGGGGGACACAAAGCTACCTGGAGCAATTAATAGCGCCTCGCAAACTACGAAGCTTCAAAAGTAACCACTCCCACACGTGTGAACCAAAAATCAGCTGGTCTTATCTCTTAAAAATCAAAACCCCGCTTTTTCTCCTCGGATGAAAGGGAAAATTCGGAGTTTTGAGGGGCTATTGTAGGTGCTAGGGCCCAAAATAATGTATTAGGCCTTGGGCCTTGTCCGAGGACACTAATAAATCTGAGGAGAAGAAGATGACTTAAATGATCCACATTACAAGTCTTACCAATGGGGGATGAAAGGAAAAAGGTCCGAGGAGGAACTCCTCCTCGGACACGATAAACGCAGGCCAAGTGTATACTCTAGCAATCGGAATGCGCCCCATGAACATGTGAGAGGGAAGACAACTCAAAATATCTAAGGGAAAGCTGTCACCACCACATTAAATGCACTGCAGCTACTTTTTTGGCCATATTAATGTGGAGAGGACCCCTAAACAGTGCTGCCTTGGCTGCCACAACTCACAGAGGGCTGAAAGGGGTGTCTGATGGGATGGGTACTCAAGTGGGGATCCAGATTGTCACATCCCAAACCCGATACCCAAATTCGTGACCATGACCAGTATGTTAATATCAAGCCTAAACCTGATATTAACAAGAACCAACTTAACTTTTACAAAACTTTTACCAAAAGCTTCCCTCTTACTTTTCATCCTTGTTTCCTTACTTAAATGATATAATTTTTCACTTGATATTCAGAGCATCTACATTGTACTCAAAGATTGACATAATCCACCAATTGTTCAAATTTGAAATTTCACATAATACATCTCTTAATACTTTAAGGTATACACTTTCATTTGATCCTAAAGTACACAATGCTACAAATCTAAACATCATATTGCTAATTTAGGATCTATACATATAAAACTAAAACCAGCTCCTTCCAAAACTCGACTAAGGCTCCTTCTGCGTCAAAATAAAACCTGCTAACTGAAAGAGTGGAAGGGGTGAGTTACACAGCTCAGTAAAGGTAAGATATATGAGAATTCAATAAGGATGCATGTAAATTAAATCATTTCATTCTATGAATATTTGAACAAGAGAACATCTTTTCATGCATAGTATTTTATACTATTCATAATAATAGCTTATACGCTCTTCATAGAAAATAGTTGTTCTCCTTTTTCTTATCAGGTTAATATTACCAAAACCTTTCGGATTAAACTTCTTTCATTTCCTACAAAGTTGCCATATATATATTCTCATTACAAAATAATTATTTTAACTTAAATCAGATAATCAGCAACTTTGAATTAAACTAGAAATATCTTGACTAATAAGAAAACTTTTCTTTATAAACTTATTCTCATAAAATACTACATCTTTCATGGTCATAAAACTTAACGTTTCATAAAAACAGATATTTGATAACTTTTAAACATAAACTTGTACTTTCATCAGAAGCTTTATCTTTATAGTACAACAGAACTTCAGAAACTTTTATCTTTAATGAACAGCTTTTCTTTTTATCAGAAACTTCTTTTCATGAGAGCTTTTAACTTTTCATGATGCATTTAAACAAAATCATTCTCTCATAATTAATAACATAATATAGTTGTTCATAAATAACTTATTGGTTAGTCCATATCTGATAAGTCTATACAAAAAATGTCTCATCACATTTGGGTGCCCCCGTGTGTATGATATTGTCCCCTTTGGGAGGCCTAATGGCACATCCCCTCCAGGTTTTGTTCCTCCCCGCCGTTTGTACACATTGGGGAGAAGGCCTTATTCAGATTAGAGTTACGGGCAACCCCATTTCCTCTACTTTAAATGGCTAAACAGATAACATTTGTCCATGGAAAGCCAGTAATTCACCCCTACTAACATAGTTCAAATCACCAGAGGACATAACCTGAAAACATTTCATACTTTACATCATATTGAAATTTCTTATTTTGCATGACATTTCATAATAATAGCATTTCCATTCTTTTCTTTAAACATCATGTTCGTGAAATCGGTAATAGCATCAATATGCTTAAATCATATACCTAAGTTTTCGAAAGCTCACGAACATATCTTTGTCAGAATAATGATTATATGCCATATCTCTAATCAAAAATATTTTAATACATAATATACTTTAAAATAACTTCATGACTTACCAAATACCCATATAACTTATCCCTTACCTGAAAGCAGAGGAACCGAGAGCCTACAGTCGACGGAGCTTAAACCTGGGGAACTGGTAACACCTAAACCAAATATCAAAGCTTATTACTTACTATCAATTATTCCTTATCATAAACTTACACATTCATCTCAAAGCCTATCTCTTAAAAACAAGGAAGTCATAATCCCACCTCAAAGAGGTTCTCACAAATACAAAATACATTCATCAGACAACATGATGTACTAAATCATAGAGAAACCAATTCATAAAATTTATATATGATTCTAACATACCAAAGGATGAGTATATTAAATAATAGCTCAAAAAATTCATCCTAACTTGAGAATTAAATCCACAAAGTCAGGTGTAGCATATGTTGTTCACTGCTCATTTCAGCAGCATATGCTCCATTTGTAAAATACAAACGGCCTGTCCACACACATCCAATTGTCATGAAATTTTACATAACTACTCCCCTGTATGTCTAGTATAAACCATAAAAATTTCGGAGTTAAAGAATAAACCCATGATTTACTAAAAATCAAACAAGACAGCATACTCAAATCTGTCCTGACAGAATTTCTTGCAACTTAGAAATTAAACCATTATTTTTATGTTCATCCAAATTCTGTGAGACCACTTTCATAACAACCATGTGTGTCTTAAAATTCATAAAAAATACTCCTAGCATCCTAATTCACAGAATATGATTTAATACATATTTTTCTTGTTGTAAACATCAAATCTGTCACAGAGACAGTTTCAGTACATATTCTTACAAAATCATCAACAAATAGCAATAGGCCTTAATTTCATTTGGATATTTTTATACCTATAATAAACATACTAAAATATGTTATTAAACATTCAATAAACCATAATATCATCAAACCTTCAAATCACTAAAACATAATCATAATTCAGCCTATATAATCAGGATAGAGGTTAATGAAGTAGAAATAAACAAATGAAGTTTTGATTACTTACCCCCAACAATTTGAAGCTGAAATTTTAGTGTTAACCCTTTAATTTCTTCTTTAGAGAAGGATATTTTGTTTTGGTGAGAGAGGGAGGGCTGCCATGTAGAAGCAAAGGAAGAAAAGAGAAAGAAGAACAAAGAAAGAGGAAAAAGGAGTAGAGAAAGAGGGGCTGGACTTCTGATCTAATGCAGCCAAGAAAATAAGATAAGGGGAAGACTTTTGGGGCAGCAAAAAGGGGATAAAAGATGGGGACTTTGGGTGGAATACGTGTGGAGCTTAGGAAAAAATCTCACCACCCCACCACTCTTTTTTCCAATTTTCTTGCATTCACACTCATACCTTTCTACAAAAATAATTTCTTGCATTCACACTCACACTTTTCTACAAAAATAATATCACTTTGCATATACATATAAATATATATATCCTTACCTTTATAAAGTTATATCCATCACATTAAAAGAGCATATATGTTCTATAATATCACAATATCAAAACTTCATGCACTTAAAAGTAATTAAGATAATGACATACATATAAACCCATAAAATTAATTATGAAATTAGGTTCGGGTGTTACATAGATGATCAACAAGTGTAGGGTCCAAATGATCAGAAATGAGCTATATAATGTGGAAGAGCCCCCATGAGGAAGGGGCAAAGAAAAAAGAAAGAGAGAGAGAATACTATAGCATGCTAAACAATCTTAATATTGTAATCAGTATACGTTAAATTTTGGTCTCCTCGAACTAACATTCATTGGCACTGATGTCTTTTATTTGTGCTTGATTGTCTCTTAACTCCATACTAGTTGTTGCCCAACTCATTAAGATCTAATTCTTTGACTCATACTCTACAAAATTCATTATATTGAGCTTATTAGACCAGGGTTCCATACATTTGGGCTTGGGCTCCAAATCTTGCCCCTACAACTGGGTAGTGGTAAGATTCATTATACTTGTAACTGCTTGTTCTTGATCAGTGGATTCTTGAAAGTAGTGACCTGAAATTCACTCGATAGGGTTTTTGTTTTGTGAAGGTTTTCCTCATTAATCAACAAATTACTGTGTCAAATTTAGTTTTCCTTCACTCTAGATTAGATTTGTGATTTGTTGGTGCCTTTACCATGTTTGCATAAAATCTGAATAATTAATAAACTTGGGTAATTGAATTAGTTAACTGGGATCAATCTATAACTCAATAAGTGGCTTCTATTAGATTCCCACAAGGGGTCTTTGTTTGTACACAGATAATTGCTCCATGAAATTCAAATTATTAAAGGACTCCGAATTGACATGGACTTGTTAACGGTTTTTTTGTTTTTAGAAGAATTTACATCTAATTGAATATAACTAAAACATTACATGGCTTTGGTCTCATTCTCATATACAATCTAAGAGAAAACTACATGACTTTGGTGGTAGTTACATCCTTAAAAGATGAAAATTACATATGGATAAAATTTAATAAACAGTTGATCCATGCTTAGAGATTAATTTATAAGGTGTTAAATACCCACTTTACCCGATAAACTGGTCTTCTAAATTATGGTGATCAATGTCATGTCTTTCTTTATATACAAGCAATCAACATGTCATATAGATTAAGAGCACGCTCATAAAGAAGTATGAATTGAATGATTGAAGCATTTGAACATTTTAGAGAGCTTATTACTAAAAACATGTAACTGTAACATCATAAAATAATCATAATAATAATAAATAAGAACCTAATTTAACATGGTAATATCCTTGCATTTATTTTTAGAATGAAACATGTAAGTAAATGTGATTGATGAGAAGTAAAATCTACATGTGAACATGTTAATGAAATATAATGGCCTGTTTGAATGGAAGGAGAAAGGAAGGAGAGTGGAGGGAAGTAGAGTAGAGTTGGCTAAAAATAAGCTAATTTTGTGTTAAATCTACTCTACTCCTATTCCCTCTCCCTCAATCCAAATGGACCATAAGGGAAACATGCTCTTACTTGTTTTCTTTTATTAGAAGAATCATAGTTTAAAGTAGTCTTACTTTCAAATAAGACTACTGCCTTGAACAGAACTCTCACAAATAAGGTTACAACCTTTACAAAACTCTCACAAATAAAACTACTGTTTTGGGCACACTAATATTTTTTTCCACTTACTAGAAAACATTAGGGTGCCTTAAGAACTCTCTGCATTTTTTATCTCTCACTCTTTAACATTTTGTCTCCTACACACAATCACACCGCATTTCTGCTTCCTTTTATAGAGTTCCCAACCAAGTGGAATTACAAGAGTTGACTTTATTCTAATGCCTCTTTAGTTCATAAGAGAAAATTCTAGCTAGAATGTAAAACACACAATCGTTATGGAAAAATAAGAGACACAAATTGTTCAAAAAAAAAAAAAATCAACAGGCACCATTTTGTTTACTATTTCAAACAACATTACATCAGGATCATATCCAACATTTCTTGCATCCATCTCCATACTAGAACTGAAGGCAGCATATATGTATCAATCCCATGCTAAAACCGTGGTCTCCAGCAAAAGCCAAGAACACATATATAGGCACATGGAACCCACCCAATGCATGCTTATTTAAATGATAGATAAAATTAAATAAAGATGCAGTTTTAATTTCCAGCTTAGAGCTTGGTGCAGTCCGTTGGCTTGAAAGATACAGTTTTCTTCACAAGGTCATAGCCTACTAACAAATTGGACTGGGCCAAGTTACCGAAGATAGTAACATCTTGATTAGCACGGAAAGCCAAGCACAAAAGTTCCTCATTTATTTGAACGAAGGTGGTGTCTGGATTTAACTTCACATCTGCACCGGTGAAATGAGCTGTGATACTAGGAATTTCTATAGAATCTGATGTGGGCTTGTAGCAAAGACTTAGAAACTGACTCGGGTCATCACCGCGCTCTAAATCAATTTCTTCTGCTACTGCTGATTCAAATTCGGAGTAGAATTCTGTTGGCAACGTTGTCACTGTTGTGCCTGAATCAATGATAATATTGCCCTCTAAGTCTCCGGAGCCAGAAGAACCGCTCAACTCTAATCTTTTGCTGCCAACACTCATTGCTTCGAGTGTTAGGAAATAGAAGGTGTCTGGACTTTTGGGGACTAAGGGAGTAGACACGGTTCCAGGACCCGAAACCACGGCGTCACTACCAAATTTCAATTTGCTTGATTTTTTGTCTCTTGAAGTTAATGGCACCAAGCAATAGGAGAACTTGCCTCTAATAGAAGAACTCAATTGGGAAACAAGGGAAACCGTGCCGCCTCCGAGGCCAACAATGCCAGAACCTTTGGCGTCAAAGTGACCATTATTATCATGTCCACACCCTATGATAGTTTTAGGGAGAGACACAGGATTATCGCTTGTAGTTGATCCCAGAGTGAAAGTGTCTACAGCAAGGTCTCCGTTTGAGAATGACTGATCTCCATAAGAGACGGAATATTGACAACTTGTTCCATCGTTGGAGCATGATGTTTTCCTTAGAGACTCACATTGTGATGAAGTGCAAGAAACGCTTTTGTAGGTTGTGGACATCTTAGGATCAAAAAATGGAGCTGCTTGATTATAGCACTCAGTGCAAGGTTTACACTGTAGCCATATCAAATCACTACCAGTATCAGCAACGCCTAGTATTGCCACTGGTGGCGTACCAACTGAGTATTTCATGAGGTATTCGCCACTATTTGAGATTATATCTGTTTGGGCTAAATTGGGAGAGACTGAAGAACTTGGCTTAAAATGATTGACACGGTTAATGGAACGCCGCAAGGCCTTGGCTACGCGCTGCGAATGAGTTTCAGAAGCGTTATAGAAGGGAGAGTCCGGAGAGTCGCGATAGATGAGATCCACGCTAAAGCCTCCATTGAGAGCCTCAATGAGAGTGAAGCAACAAAGCAAGATAACGGAGAACGTAGTTGCCGATGCAGCCAAAGAAAGAAGTGAGTGATGATGAGATGCCATGATTGATTGATTGTTGGAGAGGTGTTGATGAAAATGTGGAGGATTAAGTATGCATATATAGTGAGTCAGTGGCTTCTATTAGTTGAGCATTCAGGCGTTGCTTTAAAGCATTCACATTAAAAGAGTTAAAAATTTTAGTTAATATCTTTAAAAAAAAACTTATTTTTTCTATATTATCACATTATTTTACAAAATATTCAATATCAATAGTTTTATTTTAATAACAACATATTAAAATAATATAAACACAATAAAATAATATATTTAACACAATACAATAAGGGTTATGCTAACGAATACCCTTAGAACAATTGTTAACAATCCATTTTAGAAAAAATTTGACACAACATTTATGAAAAATGAAAAAAATTGTAAAAATATTAATTGGTTTTTTTTCTTTATAAACTTTTTTAAATAGATTGTTAATTATTACTCTAAAGATATTCGTTAGCATTATATATAAAGTAACATAAAAAAAAAATAAAAAAATAAAAAGATATATAAAGTATAATAAAAAGTGGATAACAAGTGTTGGGAGGTATAAAATAGTTGTTCAGAGCCCAAGTTCAATTCCCACTGTCAAGGTCACTACCATCTGGCACCCTGCCTGAGGGTTTAATACAACCATAAACGCTCCCAACTTTTTTTCACCAAAAAAATAAAATAAAATAGCTGTTCAGCACTCTTATCTCCTTCGTGTGAATGCTCACGCTCTAATATTAGCTTTTTATCTCCTTCAGTGTGAATGCCTCTATATTAGCCAAATGATTGAGCCGCCAGTTCTCTCAACACGCAGCCCTCAATCGTATACGCCAATCACTTGTGTCACAGCAAAGGAAACGCAATCAATCACTAATACCATCCTAATTTCTTTCAGTAAAGCAAAAGCTATTTCCCGACTTCCAGACAAGATAGCTTTTGGCAGTGACCAATTAAAATTTAGATTCCCACAAGGAGTCTTTGTTTATGCACGACGAAATTTGCTTCGTAGAATATAAATCGAATAAAGTTTTGAGAGAAATTCCTTAAGTTTGAAAATCTAACATTATATGTCTCTCCAAAAAAAAAAAAATCTAGCATAATGTTTTTTTAATGTTATTAGTACATGTATTAAATTTTGTTTAAATCAGGTATTATTTATTATTCCACCAATAAACTTATTTATATATATAAAATTTTAGATCTAATATTTAAAATTTAAATATGTGATAAATGACATAGTTATTGATTTCTTTTTTTTTTTTAATTTTGAAAACATAAAAAATATAATAAAAATATGCAATCTAACTGTAAGATTTTTAAAATCATGCCTACTAAATATATATAAAAAGTATAAACGGTTTTTTTATCAAATAAAGTTGTGATGTGATGATTACCATAAATAAACTTTTATGGGGAGAAAAGGAAATTGGCGGCAAGTGAATAGACATTAGAGTCTCTCAGTGTCACAGGTTTACACTTAAACAAGATTGGTGACTGTAGAAGTTATACACCTTAAAAAAGGGTTGGACCCTGTAATAGATATTCACACTTAAATAGTTCATCACTAGCGTCTTGGTCTCAAATAATTGACTTCTTGTTCCTATGCACAAGTTTACGTCTTGTTTTGATCTCAGATATCTCTTTGGGCCATTCAAATACATCATTCAATTTGAGCCACTCATTGACAATTACTGGCCTAAACTAATTGGATTTTTAAAGTGTCTTGATATGGAGAACCAAGCAAGCAAGCTCTTCTATATTTATATAAATTTGATATGTGATATTAATTTTTTTTTTTTTTCCTCGTGTTGTGATAAATCTAATGAAAAGTTAAATCTTATGGTAGTTTAAGATCAAATTTTTATGGAAATGAATAATTTGGTTATATTAGAAATTTTTCTAATATAATTTATTTAAATCTGGACTAGAGGATGAAAATCAATTGTAGACTTACAAAATATAATTTGATACTCAAAGAATGAAAAAGATAATCGTTAATTGGAATGGTGATACTTGCACAGAGTTCAGTCTTTAACATGAACTAATTGATTTACAAATTGTTGTTGATTTAAATTAATTAGTAAGTAATTTCGTGATTATAAAGCATGATTCTTCTTTTACATATAATTTGAAATAATTTATTTTGAGATTGTAGATTGGCTTGAATTTTTTTATTAGCCTATAAACTGATTAAATATTTCATTTACTTTGATATACAATAAATTTTGTGTGTATTGTGCATTTTCATGCTTGCTTTGTACTTGCAAGTTACAACTATTCCAATGGTTTAAAAATTTTTTCCCTTGCTTGCTTTGTCTAATTTTGTTTATTGTTAACTCTTTTTTTATTTATTTAAAATCTGCAATCTCCATTCATGAAAGAGAAATAGGGAATGGTCTTCCTCACACACTGTGTCTAACTAGGACTCTCAGAAGATTGTCCTTATTGCAACAAAAAAGACTCTAGAATTGAGAAATGCTTTGCTTATTAAGAAAAACCCCTTTTATATAACACCTCGTCCATGAGGACAAACTTTGCAGCTCTTACCTTTAGTTTCCTTACTTCTTCTGTATCTTCGGGGAGTATTCCATCTTTGAGATAAGATACAATTGGGGTGGTCCAGTTGGCAACTCCATCTATTTGATTTACTTCCATAACGTCTATGCTTAGAACATATTGGACTTTAACTTGATCACCTATCGTCTCGTCTAAAGATGCTGTCTTAGCTAAGACGTCAGCTTTTGTGTTCTCTTCCCTTGGTATTTGTTGAAATTGGGTTGTTGTAAAGCCTTTGATGCATTGCTTAACCTTTTCTAAGTATCTCTTCATTTGTTCTTATTTTGCTTCACACGTCCCATTTACTTGGCCTATCATCAATTGTGAATCCCCTTGGACACCAAGAATGATGACCTAAGAAAACTTTAAAACTGTGTTTTCAAGGTAAAAACCCTGGGGAGAACTTAATCTAAAAAATACTTAAAGCAACATTTCATTAGTAGAATGGAAGTTTGTACAATAGACTTAACCCTAAATCTACTACTACCTCATGTAGCTCTGAATCCACGAAATCTTCTACTATGAAATTGTGCAAACAAACACTCTAGTTTGTGACTTTAAGAACTCCACTCAAAGGTTTAGATCATCAATTATGGTTGATTTGATGCAGTAACTTTACTTTATAGCCAGATTTGTTGTTTGCACAAGGTCTTCAGTTGTAGCTTCAAAAGGGTTTGGAAAAACTCCATATTTGTGTACAAAACATTGCCCTTTTGAATATGTAAAAATGGGCTCTAGGGTTTGTATTTACATATCCTTAAGATCCATCAAAACCCTAGATCCAATGGATGAGAAAGAAAGTGAGAATTTAGATCTGCCCAATTCTCAATCGGTTGAGATGTGCATCTCGATCGGTCGAGATAAGTGAGACTTTTCTACACTTATCTTTTCCTACTTTCTTGAGTCTTTAATTGTGCAAAACTTCATTTATCTTGTTTCTAAATATTTCTAGACTGAACACTAGACAAAAACTATATTCTAAAGGATACAATTTGTTCATGGTTGCCAACCTAAAAATATAGACTTTACAAAATCGAGTCCAAGTGGAGATTAGCGCTAGGGTTCAATTGTAGGTTGGTATTTTGAGATAGAGTGGATAGTGGTAAGATTCATTATACTTGTAACTACTTGTTCCTGATTAGTGGATTTTTGAGAGTGGTGACTTAAAATTCACCCGATGGAGTTTTTGTTTTGTAAATGTTTTCTCCATTAGTCAACAGATCATTGTGTCAAATTTAATTTCCCTCTACTCTAGATTAGATTTGTGATTTGTTGGTGCCTTTACCATGTTTGCATAAAATCAAAATAATTAATAAACTTGGGTAATTGAATTTAGTTAATTGGGGTCAATCTATAACTCAACGGCTTCTATTAGATTCCCACAAGCAGTCTTTGTTTGTGCACAAATAATTGCTCCATGAAATTCAAATTATTAAAGGACTCTGAATTGACATGGACTTGTTAACGTTTTTTTTTTTTTTTTTTTTTTTGGCAAGAATTTACATCTAATTGAATATAACTAAAACATTACATGGCTTTGGTCTCATTCTCATATACAATCTAAGAGAAAACTACATGACTTTGGTCGTAGTTACATCCTTAAAAGATGAAAATTATATATGGATAAAATTTAATAAAGAGTTTATCTAAGCTTTAAAGATTAAGTTATAAGGTGTTAAATACCCACCTTACCTAATAAACTGGTCTTCTAAATTATGGTGATCAATGTCATGTCTTTATATACAAGCAATCAACATGTCATATAGATTAAGAGCACCCTCATAAAGAAGTATGAATTGAATGATTGAAGCATTTGAACATTTTAGAGAGCTTATAATAAATAAAAACCTAATTTGACATGGTAATATCCTTGCATTTATTTTTAGAATGAAACGTGTAAGTAAATGTGATTGATGTGAAGTAAAATCTACATGTGAACATGTTAATGAAATCTAAGGGAAACATGTTCTTACTTGTTTTCTTTTATTAGAAGAATCATAGTTCAAAGTAGTCTTACTTTCAAATAAGACTACTGCATTGAACAAAACTCCCACAAATAAGGTTACAACCTTTTACAAAATTCTCACAAATGAAACTACTGTTTTGGGCACTCTCTAATATTTTTTCTCACATACTAGAAAGCCTTGAGAACTCTGCATTTTTTATTTCTCACTCTTTAACATTTAATCTCCCACACACAATCACACCGCATTTCTGCTTCCTTTTATAGTGTTCCCAACCAAGTGGAATTACAAGAGTTAAGTTTATTCTAATGCCTCTTCAATTCATAAGAGAAAATTCTAGCTATAATGTAACACTACAAGAAACTTTGGCTATTTTCAACGGTTGGAATGACAATAGAGAGCCGTTATTAAAAACCGTGTCAAGAACATTTTTCTACAACCTATGCAACTATTGAAAAAAGTACTACACATTTATCAACGGTTAATAACCGTCGAAATATATACACATAAATGTAGATTAAAGTATGCTTATAACTTTTATCCACAAGCATCCAACTGTTGAAATAAGTATTTTCTTGTTAAAAAAATAAATAATAATTTGGATGCACTCTTTCACATTAATCAAAATTTAGTAACCTGAAACAAACTGTAAAAATCAATACAACTCAACTACTCTGCCTACTGCCCTTTACACTCTTAAATTTACATTGTTCATCTACCTTTCAAAATAGAAGATTCTTATAACCTTTAACCTTCAAGAACAATTCATTGGAAATTTTAAAAACATAGTGACTCACATCTATCATCCAGACATCTATAGCCGGGTCCTCTTCAATGCACATGAGATCCCATTAATCACTAAGGGTCCGTTTGGATACAGCTGAAAACTGAAAACTGAAACTGAAAAACACTGTAGTGAAATAATTTTTAAATGTGTAAATAGTACCGTGAGACCCATTTGTAATAAAAAAGTTGCTGAAAAATGAAATTTGTGGGTCTATGAACAGTACACGATGTGCACTGATTGATCAAAAAAATTTGAAAAGTCAAAGTTTGCGGCTACTGTGCATTGAACAGTGATGAACAGTAGCCGCAATCTAAAAAACGCATGAAAAAAAAAAAAAAAAACCAAAACAAAAAAAAAAAAACCAAAACAAAACAAAACAAAGACGCAGACGCATACGCATACGCATACGCATCAGCCCAATCCAAACGCAACTTAAGTTCTTTTGATGCCTACAAAAAGTGTTGTCCATTAGTCATTGTTATAAGTGCCAAACCTGAATAAAAAACCAAATAAGGGTAGTTCATTTTAGGAAGAAAATGCACCTACCTAAAAAAATAAATAAAGAAAGTTCATGTCTTCTGACCAAAGCAATCCACTGAGATCAACATAAAGAAAGTTCATAATAGGAAATTATAGGAATCAATAACTAGAAAAATAAATTGTTTGTCCAATTGTAAATTAAAAACAATTATGATGATATATGGTCTGCCTTGTCTTGTTCTAGAAAACAAGCATTGCTTGGAAGTAATATTAGGACTCAATTTCTAGTTTTTGACTGTTGATAGTGCAAGACTATAAGGGAGGGAAAAGAAAAGTGCCTTTGTCATACTTTGGTGAGGGCAATTTTTTGAGTAGCATCCAGACAACACCTAAGCTAGTGTATTGGACAAGATCAGGCCATTCATATTAAAAGAGGACGTCCATAACTGAATCAGAAATTAAGTAAATGATTGGGAAAGTATTTGAATCAACAATGTGACCTAAATGGGGTAGCATTTCTGCGGCACAACTTTGATACAAAATGTACACTTTCATCTAACAAATTTGCATCTAGAAATTAAGTTATGGGGTGGGGGAGGGGAGAAGAGGGATGAATAACATTCTATGTCGTTATTGTCACAAGTGGTAAGAACTATGAATTATTTTTTTTTGGATGGGAAGAACTATAAACTAAATTGAAAGCAAAGATATAAATAACTAAATTTTAGGGGAAGATATAAAACCTGGGATCCTTTTTGCATCAAGTAAGGAAAACTTATAAGCTGGTCAATCATTTCAAAAGAAAAAATCAACAAATTATTGGATTAGAAACTACATGAAGAGCATAGCACAAAGCACAAAACAGAATCATTAGCAATGTAGCGTCCAACACACAGCAGTTCATAAAATTGGATTAAACCTATCAGAGAGAAGAATAAATCTCTGATTGGCTGGATCTTCAAGTGCTTTTTCAAGTAATAACCGCTCTGCCATTATCATTCTTGATTCTCCCCAGACTACCTGCCATATCCATATCAATTAAAGTATGAGCATATTAATTTTGGAACCAAATCATTGTATGCAACTAATCTGTTTGGATGACAAGAAAATGCAGGGGGAAAAAAAAGAATTTATGTTCAACTTAGGCTGATAAAGATAAAAATTTTCAAGTTAAGAGTCATAAGATTCAAACCTTGTTTTCTAAAATTTTCCATCATTTTCTTGGCAGACAAATTGAGGGTAAGCGAAAATCAAATAAAAATATGAACTAGTTCTAGTTGTTTATCAAAGTAAATTAGTTAGAGGCATATATACCTGAATGCTATTGATTAACTGTCGGCATATATAGTCCTTTATATGGTACATGATAACGATTTGTATAAGGTTTAAATGGTTTAGGTTCACCCTGCAACAAAATCACCATTATTTCATAAACCAAATTATCACAACTCTTTGCAAAAGCATCTGTCACTACACTGAGGATATTATAACCAAGTACTGTATGCTTTTGAACAAAAAGATTAATTAGTTATATTAAAGAGAAATAGCAAGGACCAAGCTTTGCACACAAAATACAAGCAGTCAAGAATGATCAAACCAGAGATATACAAGTCTGTCAAGAAGAATCAAAAGCTGGCATAGATGCATACCAATTCAGGAACAAAATCGATCTCATGATTCCCCGCAGTCCATATCCAAGGTTGATAAGCAGCATTTCTCTCTATGAACCTTCCCCATGTATCCCACCTGTTGTTGTCATGTAATGGATGATCATCTGCATAAGAGAGGTCTCCAACAAACAATACTGTTTGCCCTTTTGTTGGGTTTAATTCATAATGGGTAAGTGTCCTATTTAAATCATGAGTTTGACCAAGATCCCCTGCTCCAAAATGATTGAGTAAATCTATATTAGAGTAACTAATTTCTTGCATTAACGTACATGTCAGGTTGAACACTGTAAAATTTATTCCTTTAATGAAACACTAGGACCAAAGTTTAACCTAGGATATAAAATGATTGAGTGAGTAAGTATATATTAGAGTTACTAATTTCTTACATCAACATACATGTCAGATTGAACACTATAAAATTTGTTCCTTTAATGAAACCTAGGAGACCAAGGTTTAACCCTGGATATAACAGACATTGAGTACTTTTGAAGTACTATATTTTTCTATTAAGATGAAAGTAATATTCACTTTAAAAATAGCAAGAAAAGTACTCCGACAATGCTAAGCACACATTCATTAGTTCCCAAAATAGCTAGAAAAGTACTTCAAGAAGACAGTAAAATGAAAGCATGTAATAGAATTACCAATCAGGCCAAAAGTATAAGGAACATCAGGGCCAACTCTAGGAGGAGTTCTAAATCAAAACTTCCTTGTCGTATTCCCAATCCCGACCTCAAAGTAATACTTGGTGTCAAACTACACTATTCATTAAATTAAGTTGCCAAGGCCTATCATATCTTGAACATGAAAAAAAAAAAAAAAAAAAAGAACTTAGGGAAAGTACACACCTCCAAATTGTTAATGGTGCAGTGATGAATGTAACCAGAAGTGTAATTAAAGAACTTGGAGGTAAGAAAAAACCCATTAGCTAGAGAATATAAATGATATCAGCTAGAGAATTAATAAGGATCATGATTCATTTCCATATCCAATAACAAGTGAAAGAAAGACACACAGTTCCAAAAATTTTGCTCCTTGATGAATAAAAAATGAACCCATTCAAACCATTAATCAGCAAATATGACCAGAGGTTCATGCTAAGGGCCACCCTAATTCATGACCCTCAAGGCAAGTAGGCTAGGTAGCCCACTGGTCCTAAAATGCCTCAAGACTTCAGAGAAAAAGCATACTAAAGAAGTTATATCCTAAGAATGTCCATCAAGCCAAAGATCCAAGTATCCAACTAAACCTTTCCAGCAAAAAATCCAAACATCTGCTACAAATGGCCTTTGGGCCAAATGGCACTTCCATCCCCTTTAAGTATGGGGTGGGGGACAAGTTCGGGGGTTCAAATCCCATGAAAAAAAAAAAAAAAAAAAAAAAAAAACACCCCACTAATAATAAATCTTTTTCGTTTTTCAATGCACTTCTATAAATGCATTGCATTCTCAAGAAAGAACTTCCTAGATTTTTAGAGACTAGTGCTTGCATTATTGACCATTTTATTGAAGAACTAGTGCATATATTGAATCTAGATCATTTTTTACAAATGGAACCTCTATGCGGTGACCAGAATGAACAACACGAATTTTACTTTTGTTAATTGAAAATGTCAAAAAGGTGCAAGCCCTTTGCGACAGTTAGTTATATGGTACCTTGATGAGACTATAGGAAACTAGGTACAAAAAAGTAATTCAAAGATTATCTATATGAACTCTAGATACACAAATTGAACCCAGTGATCAACCAATGATTTAATTTTCTTGTCATTTCTACATACATAGAAAATAATAAGGTGCTAAGTGGCAAACTGACAGAGAACTGTTAAGGCTTTTCTCCTTGTTCTTTTCTTATCCAAATTCTTTGGTTTTGGTATTGGTAAGACCATTTATAAAGCTACCTATGCTAGAGTTGTTGATTGTGTTTAAATATATTGACAGCTACACCGCACATTCAAGAAATGAAAACTAAAACAAGCTAATACCCACTTAAATGCAATCACAACATCAAAACCCACTTCATGTGAATATGGCAAAGAGACATAACACAAATTAAAATGCAAATGAACTTACCAAGCACTTGTAATTTGAACTCACACACGTTCTAGCTTTCAATCCCACAAATAGTGAAATTTGAACTCTCCTTGACCATTCATTGAGCTGAACTCGCAGTGCACCTGCAATCACATTGAAAGCACGCAATACACAACCACAAATTCAATTTTGACATAGCATTTCAAAGTCAAGAATAAAAACCACAAAAGTTCAAAATCTTTCAAGTGAATAACAAAGAATGGGCAAAATTCGAGTCTAAGAAAAAACAAACTAATCATAAATAAGTTTTTAGAATAGCGAAGTCGAGAGAAATAGAATAGATACTTGATCGGAGGGAGAATAATAGAAAAATTGAGTCAAGAATCTGTTTGGTTACCTAGAAAATAATAGGAAAATCAACCACCCAGACCTATGAGGAGCGAAAGCGAGAGCAAGAGCGAGATATAGAGCAAGAGAGAGGGAGCGATAGAGAGAGTGAGAGTGAGATACAAAGTGAGACAGGGAGTGATTGTAGGGTATATATATAAAAGCTATAAAAGCTCCGTGTTTTTATTTTCAACGTTTATAACCTGTTGATTAAAAATAGTTAATTTCTTTTTTTCAACATTCATCCAACTGTTGATATAAATTAGCACTGTTTAATCACTTGGCATATGAATTTCTCATTGCTTATTTACCACTGATTTCAACTGTTATGCCAACTGTGGAAATATATATATGTGAATTTATCACCACTTATTTCAATAGTTATGTCAACCGTAGAAATACATATGTGAATTTTTCAACAGTTAAGTACAAATGTAGAAACTAAAGGCTTTTATCAACATTTTTTAGTGACTGTAGATAAAAATATGTTGAAAAAGCTCATGTTTGTTGTAGTGTAAAACACAATCGTTATGGAAAAATAAGACACAAATTGTTCAAAAAAAATCTACAAGCACCATTTTGTTTACTATTTCAAACAACATTACATCAGGATCATATCCAACATTTCTTGCATCCATCTCCATACTAGAAGTCTAGAACTGAAGGCAGCATATATGTATCAATCCCATACCAAAACCGTGGTCTCCAGCAAAAGCCAAGAACACGTATGCAGGCACATGGAACCCACCCAATGCATGCTTATTTAAATGATAGATAAAATTAAATAAAGATACAGATTTAATTTCCAGCTTAGAGCTTGGTGCAATCCGTTGGCTTGAAAGATACAGTTTTCTTCACAAGGTCATAGCCTACTAACAAATTGGACTGGGCCAAGTTACCAAAGATGGTAATTTCTTGATTAGCATGGAAAGCCAAGCACGAAAGTTCCTCATTTATTTGAATGAAGGTGGTGTCTGGAACTTCACATCTGCACCGGTGAAATGAGCTGTGATAGGAATTTCTATAGAATCTGATGTGCGCTTGTAGCAAAGACTTAGAAACTGACTCGGGTCATCACCACGCTCTAAATCAATTTCTTCTGCTACTGCTGATTCAAACGTGGAGTAGAATTCTGTTGGCAATGTTGTCAGTGTTGTGCCTGAATCAATGATAATATTGCCCTCTAAGTCTTCAGAGCCAGAAGAACCGCTCATCTCTAATCTTTTGCTGCCAACACTCATTGCTTCGAGTGTTAGGAAATAGGAGGTGTCTTGACTATTGGGGACTAAGGGAGTAGACACGGTTCCAGGACTCGAAACCACGGCGTTACTACCAAAATTCAGTTTGCTTGATTTTTCTACTCTTGAAGTTAATGGCACCAAGCAATAGGAGAATTTGCCACCAATAGAAGAACTCAATTGGGAAACAAGGGAAACCGTGCCGTGACCAAGGCCAACAATGCCAGAACCTTTGGCACTAAAAGTACCATTATTATCATGTCCACACCCTATGATAGTTTCTGGGAGAGACACAGGATTATCGCTTGTAGTTGATCCCAGAGTGAAAGTGTCTACAGCAATGTCTCCGTTTGAGAATGACTGATCATCATAAGAGACGGAATATTGACAACTTGTTCCATCATTGGAGCATGATGTATTCCCTACAGATTCACATTGTGATGAAGTACAAGAAACGCTTTTGTAGGTTGTGGACATTTTAGGATCAAAAAATGGAGCTGCTTGATTATAGCACTCAGGGCAAGGTTTGCACTGTAGCCATATCAAATCACTACCAGTATCGGCAATGCCTAGTATTGCGACTAGTGGTGTACCAACTGAGTATTTTATGAGGTATTCGCCGCTATTTGAGATTATATCTGTTTGGGCTAAATTGGGAGAGACTGAAGAACTTGGCTTAAAATGATTGACATGGTTAATGGAACGCCGCAAGGCCTTGGCTACGCGCTGCGAATGAGTTTCAAAAGCGTTGTAGAAGGGAGAGTCTAGAGAGTCACGATAGATGAGATCCACGCTAAAGCCTCCATTGAGAGCCTCAATGAGAGTGAAGCAGCAAAGCAAGATAATGGAGAACGTAGTTGCCGATGCAGCCAAAGATAGAAGTGAGTGATGATGAGATGCCATGATTGATTGATTGTTGGAGAAGTGTTGATGAAAATGTGTAGGATTAAGTATGTATATATAGTGAGCGGGGACGGACTCAGGATTTTAAGCTGGGGGGGCCAGAGATAAGTGGAAAAAAAATTTTAAATACACATCCATATAGTATTAATAAAACTATCAATCAAGACAAATACCCAAAAATCATTGTTTCTTAATATATTAAGATACAATCATCTACCAACAAAAACAAAAGACACGAAACACTATTGTTTCTTGATACAATCATCTATGAAAAGAGAACTCGACGCTCTTTCAAATCTTTAAAATCATCTACGATTGAATCCAAACTAAGTGTCGAAGCTATATCCTTTTCAATTTATAACATCTACGCTAAATGTTGTTACTAACTAAAGACAAATACTAGAATCAACGTAATATGCATGATGCATTTAATTATAAATTTAGTATTTCTCACTTCTTTTCAATTTATAAATTTATCTAATTTAGCATTATGAGTTAACAATAGGCACAAGTGAATCACTGTTATTTTCTTAAATGATTTGTTTTTTTCTTTAGTCTTTGGTCTTTGCCTTTATTTATCTTTTTGTCTTTGTCTTGTCTCCATATTTCAGACACTAACCCAATCCCACTACGGACACTATAAATTTATTCTGCTCTACTAACACAAAATTTTCTTTAACTTTAACCTTTTTTCTTTCTGTCACTTGTCCTTATTGTTGCCCAACTACCAGTCTACCAGTCAACAAAGAACAATCAAGACAAACACTACACTAATAATATATTCTCTAATCTTTACAAACTCTACTCTCTCTCTATCTCTCTTATCTATATAATAAGAGAGAGTCGCAAACACAGAGTCACAGAGAGTCACAAAGCCAAAAAAAAACAACAACAACAACACCACAAGCAGTCAGGGCCGTCAGGCACAGATTCAATTCACAATCACGGAATCACCAACATCAGTTCATCACTCATCAGTAAAAACACAAACACCACAAGTCCACAAGCATAGATTATAGATTCTAAGATTCACAAACATTATATTAGGTTTTGAAGGAAAGGATAGGTTAAATACCTGTGAACAGTGAAGGCTGGAGCAGTGGAGAAACGAAGCTGGGTTGGGCAGATCGAACAACCGGCGGCGGCGGCGTGGGTCTCGCAAGATCGAGCAATGAAGCTGGGTTTGGGCATGCGACAGCTGATGGCGGCGTGGCTCTCTCTCGCGTGGGCGTGGGCAACGGCGTCACGGCGTGGGCGGCGGCGTCACGGTCTCCCCTCTCACTTTCTCTGTCTCGCCTCTCCCTTTCTTCTCTCTTCTTTTTTCTTTTTTCCTTCATTTTAGGCTTTTCCATTTGGTTTTGGTTTGGAGTCTTCGACTCTGGGTTTTATTTTTTTATTTTTACTTTTTTTTTTTTTTTAAGGTTTCATGGGCTCTTGCCTCTTGGGCTGGCCGGCTGGGTCATAGGATGGCTGAGCCGTTGAGGTGAGGGGGCCAAGCTAAAAACCAAGGGGGCCCGAGCTAAAAACGAAGGGGGCCAAGCCTTTTTTCTTTTTCCTTTTTTAATTCTATATACTAAATTTTTTTTTTTTTGTGCCCGGGGTCGGACCCTTTAGGCCCCCACTTGGGTCCATCCCTGATAGTGATTAAGTGGCTTCTATTAGATGAGCATTCAGTCGTTGCATCCACATTAAAAGAGTTAAAAATTTTAGTTTTTAGTATTTCAAAAACGTATTCAGTCGTTATTATTTTTACTATATTATTATACAAAATATTTAATATCAATAATTTTATGTTAGTAATAATACATTAAAATAATATAAATAACACAAAATAATATATTTAACCCAATAAACCAGAGTCTTTTGGCTTAATATTGGTAAATCTGAAATTTATTTGCGTTATAGGTACTGTTTGAACTTAATTGGCGAATTGAGGAAAGAGAAAGAATTTCAGCAACAGTGTTGCCGAAATTCAACAAAAGTAGGAGAGAGAAAGGGAAAAAGTTGGAGAGAGAAAGATTTTGAATTTCGGCAACTCTGTTACCGAAATTCCTCTGCCCAAATTCCCTGCCCGGGTCCTGTGTCATGTGTGCCCAAATGTGGAGTGCTCAAAAAAAAAAAAAAAAAAAAAAGCAATTGCGGCAATGCCATTGCTGAAATAGAGAAAAAAAAGAAAATTTTTTTTTGGTAATTGTGGCAATGGCATTGCCGAAAATGGGAGGGGAAAAAAAATTGTTGCCGAAATCTGGGAAGAAATTTAAAAAAAAATGTTACATTCACAATATTTTTATAATACTTTCACAACAAATCACAGGTGATTAGTTATTATTAGTTCAAATTTGATTTTAACACTGAGATTACTTTTTTAATCTAATAATAATAACCTGCCACTTAAAATTTGTTGTAAAAATTGTGTGTACCTATCATTTCTTTTAAAAAAAATTAAATAATAGAATTGTGTCAATGGGATTGCCGAAATAGGTAAAAAAAATTTCGGCAATGCCATTGCCGAAAATGTGAGGGAAAAAAAAAAAGAATAGAATTGTGGCAATGGGATTGTCGAAATAGGTGGAAAAAATTTCCACCTATTTCAGCAATGTCATTGCCAAAAATGTGAGGAAAAAAAAAAAAAAAAAAGAGAGAGGAATACAATTGTGGCAATGGTATTGCCGAAATAGGGAATTTTTTTTTTTTTTTGGGTAATTGTGGCATTGGCAAAAATGGGAGGGGAAAAAGAATTGAATGGAATTGTGGTAATTTCATTACCGAAAATGGGAGGAAAAAAAATTGTTGTTGGAAGAATTTAAAAAAAAAATGTGTTACGTTCACAATATTTTTATAATATTTTCACAACAAATCACAGGTGATTAATTATTATTAGTTCAAATTTGATTTTAACACTGAGATTACTTTTTTAATCCAATAATAACAACCTGCCACTTAAATTTTGCTGTAAAAATTGTGTGCACCTATCATCTATTTCGGCAACACCATTGCCACAATTCTATTCCTCTCTCTTTTTTTTTTTTTTCCCCTCACATTTTCGGGAATGCCATTGCCGAAATAGGTGAAAATATTTTCCCCTTATTTCGGCAATCCCATTGCCACAATTCTATTCCTTTTTTTTTTCTTTTTTACCTCACATTTTCGGCAATGGTATTGCCGAAATAGGTGAAAATTTTTTCCACCAATTTCGGCAATTCCATTGCCACAATTCTATTTTTTTTTTTTTTTAAGAAATGATAGGTGCACACAATTTTTACAATATTTTTACAACAAATTTTAAGTGGCAGGTTGTTATTGTTGGATTAAAAAAGTAATCTCAGTGTTAAAATCAAATTTGAACTAATAATAACTAATCACCTATGATTTGTTGTGAAAGTATTATAAAAATATTGTGAATGTAACACCTTTTTTTTTTAAATTATTCCAACAACAATTTTTTTTTTCCTCCCATTTTCGGCAATGACATTGCCACAATTCCATTCAATTTTTTTTCCCCTCCCATTTTCGGGAATGCCACAATTACCCAAAAAAAAAAAATTCCCCATTTCGGTAATACCATTGCCAAAATTCTATTCCTCTCTTTTTTCTTTTTTTATTTCTCACATTTTCGGCAATCCCATTGCCACAATTCTATTCCTTTTTCTTTTCTTTTTCTTTTTTCCCTCTTATTTTCGGCAATGGCATTGCCGAAATAGGTGAAAAAAATTTTCACCTATTTCTGCAATCCCATTGCCACAATTCTATTATTTAATTTTTTTATTTTAAAAGAAATGATAGGTACACACAATTTTTACAATATTTTTACAACAAATTTTAAGTAGCAAGTTGTTATTATTAAATTAAAAAAGTAATCTCAGTGTTAAAATCAAATTTGAAATAATAATAACTAATCACTTGTGATTTGTTGTGAAAGTATTATAAAAATATTGTGAATGTAATACTTTTTTTTAAATTTCTTCCCAGATTTCGACAACAACAATTTTTTTTCCCCCTCCCATTTTCGGCAATGCCATTGCCACAATTACCAAAAAAAAAATTTCTTTTTTTCCCTATTTCGGCAAGGCATTGCCGCAATTGCTTTTTTTTTTTTTTTTTTTTGAGCACTCCACACTCGGGCACATAGGACACAGGACTCGGGCAGGGAATTTGGGCAGAGGAATTTCGGTAACAGCGATGCCGAAATTCAAAATCTTTCTCTCTCCAACTTTTTCCCTTTCTCTCTCCTACTTTTGTTGAAATTCGACAACACTGTTGCTGAAATTCTTTCTCTTTCCTCAATTCCCCAATTAAGTTCAAACAGCACCTATAACGCAAATAAATTTCAGATTTACCAATATTAAGCCAAAAGACTCCAATAAACCATCACTAAAATAAATATAATAAAGTAGGAAAAAAAAAAGATAGATAAAATATAATAAAAAATTGATAACAACAAGTGTTCGAAGGTATAAAATAGCTGTTCAGCACTTTTATCTTCTTCAGTGTGAATGCTCTAGTATTAGCTTTTTATCTCCTTTTGAGTGTGAATGCTCTAATATTAGTCAAAAGTTAGTGGCAAACCAACGGAGACATTAGCTGTTTGAAGGGATGGTTCAAAAGTTAGTGGCAAACCAACCGACACATTAGCTGTTTTGAAGGGATGGGTGTAATGATGATATATATATATATATATATATATATATATATATATATTTTTTTTTCCTGGGTGTCAAGCTAGTTTGTATAGCCCTAAGCACACATCAGGACCTTACTTAAGGTTGTGCTTGGTTCATGTAAAATATTTTTCGGAAAATAAATATTTTTCGGAAATGCTATTTTCGGGAAAGGAAAATATTTTCAAATGTTTGGTTGCATTATGAAAATTGTTCTAGAAAATATTTTAATGTGTTTAGTAACATTCTGAAAATGCTATTTTTCTCCTACTTTCTCACATTTTCTCACCCATTTTTTCAGCTGCCAAACAAATTTTATAATAGAAAATTTCAATCTATAAACTTAAAAAAACAAAAATCAAAACAACATCATTCATTAAACTCCACCGTTCGGTCAAACTGAGAGAGGGAGGAAGAGAGAGTGATCAGAAATGGAGGGAAAGGGAGAGATCAGTCTAAGTGATGGGTAACGACGAGAGGCCGACGAGATCGGTGATGGGTAACAACGAGATCGGTCGTGGGTAACGACGGCGTCAATGAGATTGGTTTTGGGTGGATCGGTCTGGGGTGATGCGATCTTCGGTGGATTGGTTTGGGTGCGATCGGTCTGGGTGGATCGATCTTCGGTGGGGTGCGATTGGTCTGGGTGGATCAGTCTTCGGTGGTGATGCAATCTCGGTGGTGGTGCGAGATATATGACGATGCCGGTGCTAGGGTGCAATCGGTGGATCGGTAACTCTCTCTTCTTTCTCTCTTTCTATCTCTCTCTTTGCGCATCTGACCTGGAAATGGTTTGAAGTGAAAATTTTCACTTCAAACCATTTCCGGGTCAAAGCCTTATTTTACACGGTCAACTGAAAATATTTTTCAGAAAATTTATTTTCCATGCGCAACTAAACACCCACATTTACAGAAAAACATTTCTGAAAGTGATTTGAAGCCAAAACAAACACAGTTTTAAGTACCTTTATTTCATTATTTTAATTCAAATTTACCTTTTCAGTCCCCAAAAAAAAAAAAAAAAAAATACTTCCAAACGGTTTTCTTTTCAAATAAAGTTGTGATGTGATGTGATGATAACCATAAATAAACTTACTTTTATGGGGAGATGAGGAAATTGGCAGCAAGTGAATAGGCTATAGAGTCTCTCAGTGTCACAGGTTTACACTTAAACAAGATTGGTGACTAGAAATTATACACCTCAAAAAGGGTAATAGATATTCACACTTAACTAGTTCATCACTAGCGTCTTTCTCTCTGCATTTTTTATCTCTCAGTCTTTAACATTTTGTCTCCCACACACAATCACACCGCATTTCTGCTTCCTTTTATAGAGTTCCCAACCAAGTGGAATTACAAGAGTTGACTTTATTCTAATGCCTATTCAATAAATAAGAGAAAATTCTAGCTAGAATGTAAAACACACAATCGTTATAGAAAAATAAGAGACAGATTGTTCAAAAAAAATCAACAGGCACCATTTTGTTTACTATTGCAAAAAACATTACATCAGGATCATATCCAACATTTCTTGCATCCATCTCCATACTAGAACTGAAGGCAGCATATATGTATCAATCCCATGCTAAAACCGTGGTCTCCGGCAAAAGCCAAGAACACATATATAGGCACATGGAACCCACCCAATGCATGCTTATTTAAATTATAGGTAAAATTAAATAAAGATGCAGTTTTAATTTCCAGCTTAGAGCTTGGTGCAATCCGTTGGCTTGAAAGATACAGTTTTCTTCACAAGGTCATAGCCTACTAACAAATTGGACTGGGCCAAGTTACCGAAGATGGTACTTTCATTAGCACGGAAAGCCAAGCACGAAAGTTCCTTATTTATTTGAATGAAGGTGGTGCCTGGATTTAACTTCACATCTGCACCGGTGAAATGAGCTGTGATAGGAATTTCAATAGAATCTGATGTGCGCTTGTAGCAAAGACTTAGAAACTGACTCGGGTCATGACCACGCTCTAAATCAATTTCTTCTGCTACTGCTGATTCAAACGTGGGGTAGAATTCTGGTGGCAACGTTGTCACTGTTGTTCCTGAATCAATGATAATATTGCCCTCTAAGTCTCCGGAGCCAGAAGAACCGCTCAACTCTAATCTTTTGCTGCCAACACTCATTGCTTCGAGTGTTAGGAAATAGAAGGTGTCTGGACTTTTGGGGACTAAAGGAGTAGACACGGTTCCAGGACCCGAAACCACGGCGTCACTACCAAATTTCAATTTGCTTGATTTTTTGTCTCTTGAAGTTAATGGCACCAAGCAATAGGAGAACTTGCCTCTAATAGAAGAACTCAATTGGGAAACAAGGGAAACCGTGCCGCCACCAAGGCCAACAATGCCGGAACCTTCGGCACCAAAAATTCCATTATTATCATGTCCACACCCTATGATAGTTTCAGGGAGAGACACAGGATTATCGCTTGTAGTTGATCCCAGAGTGAAAGTGTCTACAGCAAGGTCTCCGTTTGAGAATGACTGGTCTCCATAAGAGACGGAATATTGACAACTTGTTCCATCGTTGGAGCATGATGTTTTCCTTAGAGACTCGCATTGTGATGAAGTGCAAGAAACGCTTTTGTAGGTTGTGGACATTTTAGGATCAAAAAATGGAGCTGCTTGATTATAGCACTCAGTGCAAGGTTTGCACTGTAGCCATATCAAATCACTTCCAGTATCGGCAACGCCTAGTATTGCGACTGGTGGTGTACCAACTGAGTATTTCATGAGGTATTCGCCGCTGTTTGAGATTATATCTGTTTGGGCTAAATTGGGAGAGACTGAAGAACTTGGCTTAAAATGATTGACACGGTTAATGGAACGCCGCAAGGCCTTGGCTACGCGTTGCGAATGAGTTTCAGAAGCGTTGTAGAAGGGGGAGTCCGGAGAGTCGCGATGGATGAGATCCACGCTAAAGCCTCCATTGAGAGCCTCAATGAGAGTGAGGCAGCAAAGCAAGATAATGGAGAACGTAGTTGCCGATGCAGCCAAAGAAAGCAGTGAGTGATGATGAGATGCCATGCTTGATTGATTGTTGGAGAGGTGCTGATGAAAATGTGTAGGATTAAGTATGTATTTATAGTGAGTCAGTGGCTTCTATTAGTGGAGCATTCAGTCGTTGCATTCACATAAAAAGAGTAAAAAATTATAGTTTTTACCGCCTCAAAAATGTATTTTATTTTATTATTTTTTTATGAGAAAAAACGTATTTTATTTATTTTACTACATTATTATATAAAACATTTAATATTAATAGTTTTATTTTAGTAATAATATATTAAAATAATAAAATAATATATTTAACAATATAAATAACAATTAAAATAAATATAATAAAGTATACAAAGTAAAAAGAAGATAAATAAAATATAATAAAAAATGGATAACAAGTATTTGGAGGGATAAAATAGTTGTTCAGCACTTTTATCTCCTTCAGTGTGAATTAATGCTCTAATATTAGCTTTTTATTAGCTGTTCAGCACTCTAGTATTAGCTTTTGGTCATGTTAACGAATTGGTTAAGAATTCATTTTAGGAAAGTTTTAACATTATTTTTTTGGGAAATGAAAACAAAGTGTCCAAACATTAATTGTTTTTTTTTTCTTTTTACATAAAAACTTTTTTTAATTAGATTCTTAACTAATGTCATACGGCACTCGTTAACATTTCCTTTAATTTTGGGTCATGTTAACGAGTGCCCTACGATATTGGTTAAGAATTCATTTTAGAAAAGTTTTGACATCACTTTTATGGGAAATGAAAAAAACTGTCAAAACATTAATTGTTTTTTTTTTCCATAAAAACTTTCTTTAATTAGATTCTTAACCAATGTCATACGACATTCGTTAAAATTTCCCTTAGCATTGGGTCATGTTAACGAGTACCGTACGGTATTGGTTAAGAATTCATTTTAGGAAAATTTTGATATCACTTTTATGGAAAATGAAAATAGCTGTCAAAACATTAATTGCTTTTTTTTTCTTTTTCCATAAAAAATTTTCTTTAATTAGATTCTTAACCAATGTTATACGGCACTCGTTAACATTTCCCTTAATTTTGGGTCATGTTAACGAGTGTCGTACGGTATTGGTTAAGAATTCATTTTAGGAAAGTTTTGACATCACTTTTATGGGAAATGAAAAAAGCTGTCAAAATATTAATTGTTTTTTTTTCTTTTTCCATAAAAACTTTCTTTAATTAGATTCTTAACCAATGTCATATGACACTCGTTAACATTTCCCTTAGTTTTGGGTCATGTTAACGAGTGTCATACGGTATTAGTTAAGAATTTATTTTAGGAAAGTTTTGACATCATTTTTATGGGAAATGAAAAAAGTTGTCAAAACATTAATTGTTTTTTTTTTCTTTCTCTACAAAAACTTTCTTTAATTAGATACTTAACCAATGTCATACGACACTCGTTAACATTTCTCTTAGCTTTGGGTCATGTTAACGAGTACCGTACGGTATTGGTTAAGGATTCATTTTAGGAAAGTTTTGGCATCACTTTTATGGGAAATGAAAAAAGCTGTCTAAACATTAATTGTTTTTTTTTTTCTTTTTCTGTAAAAACTTTCTTTAATTAGATTCTTAACCAATGTCATATGGCACTCGTTAACATTTCCCTTAACTTTGGGTCATGTTAACGAGTGCCGTATGGTATTGGTTAAGAATTCATTTTAGAAAAGTTTTGACATCACTTTTATGGGAAATGAAAAAAGCTGTCAAAACATTAATTGCTTTTTTTTTTTTTTTTTTCTTTTTCCATAAAAACTTTCTTTAATTAGATTCTTAACCAATGTCATACGGCACTCATTAACATTTTCCTTAGCATTGGGTCATATTAACGAGTGTCGTACGGTATTGATTAAGAATTCATTTTAGGAAAGTTTTGACATCATTTTTATGGGAAATGAAAAAAGCTGTCAAAACATTAATTTTTTTTTTCTTTTTCTATAAAAATTTCTTTAATTAGATACTTAGCCAATGTCATACGGCACTCGTTAACATTTCCCTTAATTTTGGGTCATGTTAACGAGTGTCGTACGGTATTAATTAAGAATTCATTTTAGGAAAATTTTGACATCATTTTTATGGGAAATGAAAAAAGCTATCAAAACATTAATTGTTTTTTTTCTTTTTCTATAAAAACTTTCTTTAATTAGATACTTAACCAATGTCATACGGCACTCGTTAACATTTCCCTTAGTTTTGGGTCATGTTAACGAGTACCGTACGGTATTGGTTAAGAATTCATTTTAGGAAAGTTTTGGCATTACTCTTATGGGAAATGAAAAAAGTTGTCTAAACATTAATTGCTTTTTTTTTTTTCTTTTTCCGTAAAAACTTTTTTTAATTAGATTCTTAACCAATGTCATATGGCACTCGTTAACATTTCCCTTAACTTTGGGTCATGTTAACGAGTGTCGTACGGTATTGGTTAAGAATTCATTTTAGGAAAATTTTAACACCACTTTTATAGGAAATGAAAAAAGCTATTAAAACATTAATTGCTTTTTTTTTTCTTTTTCCATAAAAACTTTCTTTAATTAGACTCTTAACCAATATTATACGGCACTCGTTAACATTTCCCTTAGCATTGGGTCATGTTAACGAGTGTCGTACGGTATTGGTTAAGAATTCATTTTAGGAAAGTTTTAACATCACTCCTATGGGAAATGAAAAAAGCTATCAAAACATTAATTGCTTTTTTTTTTTTTCAATAAAAACTTTTTTTAATTAGATTCTTAACTAATGTCATACGGCACTCGTTAACATTTCCCTTAGTTTTGGGTCATGTTAACGAGTGTCTTATGGTATTGGTTAAGAATTCATTTTAGGAAAGTTTTGACATCACTTTTATGGGAAATGAAAAAAGATGTCAAAACATTGATTGTTTTTTTTTTTTTTTTTTTTTTTTTTTCATAAAAATTTTCTTTAATTAGATTCTTAGCCAATGTCATATGACACTCGTTAACATTTCCCTTAGTTTTGGGTCATGTTAACGAGTGCCGTACGGTATTGGTTAAGAATTCATTTTAGGAAAGTTTTGACATCACTTTTATGGGAAATGAAAAAAGTTGTCAAAACATTAATTGTTTTTTTTTTCTTTTTCCATAAAAACTTTTTTTAATTAGATTCTTAACCAATGTCATACGGCACTCGTTAACATTTCCCTTAGTTTTGGGTCATGTTAACGAGTGCCGTACAATATTGGTTAAGAATTCATGTTAGGAAAGTTTTGACATCACTTTTATGTGAAATGAAAAAAGCTCTGATATTACACACATCCCTCCATCATACATGCCACAGTTCCAGCCAATCACTTCTGAGTCACAACTCACAACTAAGGAAACGCAACCGATCACTAATACCATCCCAATTTACTTCAGGAAAGCAAAAGCTATTTCCACACTTCTAGACAAGATAGCTTTTGGCAGTGACCAATTAAAATTTAGATTCCCACAAGCAGTCTCTGTTTATGCACGATGAAATTTGTTTCTTAGAATATAAATTGAATAAAGTTTGGAGAGTATCTCTTTAAGTTTGAAAATCTAACGGTTAGACTATATGCTTTTAATGTTATTAATATATATGTTAAATTTTGTTTAAATCGGATATTATTTACTGTTCGATTAATAAACTTATTTTTATGCATAATTTTAGATCTTCAATATTTAAAATTTAAACATGTGATAGATAACATAGTTATTGATTTATATTTTTCTTAAAATTTTGAAAGTATAAAAAATATAATAAAAATATGTTATTTAACTATTAGATTTTCAAAATTCATGTCAACTAAAAATATATATGAAAAGTATAAACGGTTTTCTTTCCAAATAAAGTTGTGATGTGCTGATTACCATAAATAAACTTTTATGAGGAGAAGAGGAAATTGGTGGCAAGTGAATAGACTATAGAGTCTCAGTCTCTTAGTGTCAATGTGTCATAGGTTTACACTTAAACAGAGCAAAATTTGTTGAACAGTATCTTTTTGGAAAAATATTAGCAAAAAAAACATTTTAGTAAGTTAGATTTTTTTTTTTTTTTCAAAAGTGGAACTCGAGTCTATGAAACTCCAATTCCATAATGTAACTCAAGCTTCCTACACTCAAGTTCCAAGTGCGTAAAAATTATTCACAAGGAACTCAAGTTTAGGAAACTCGAGTTCTATTCAAATGGAACTCGAGTTTCCTAGACTTGAGTTCCACGGTTTTTGTTTTTGTATTTTTTTTTTTTTGGGGTCCATATTAGACTTCACCCAAGAGGAAATTGAGTTTGAATGGGTTAGAACTCGAGTTTGGTAAACTCAAGTTCCAAAAACAGTCTAATTTACTAAAATGTTTCATTCGCATGCTATGTACCAAAATTTTTTCTAAAAAGCTATTATTTGGCAAATTTTGCCCACTTAAGCAAGATTGGTGGCTGTAGAAGTTATAGACCTCAAAAAAGGGTTGGACCCAGTAATAGATATTCACACTTAACTAGTTTATCACTAGCGTCTTGGTCTCAAATATATAATTGACTTCTTGTTCCTATGCACAAGTTTACGTCTTGTTTTGATCTCAGATATCTCTTTGGGCCATTCAAATACATCATTCAATTTGAGCCACTCATTGACAATTACTGACATAAAATAATTGGATTTTTAAAGTGTCTTGATATGGAGAACCAAGCAAGCAAGCTCTTCTATATTTATATAAATTTGATATGTGATATTAATCTTTATTTTTTTTTTGTTTTTTGTTTTTTTCCTCGTGTTGTGATAAATCTGATGAAAAGTTAAATATTATGGTAGTTTAAGATCAAATTTTTACGGAAATGAATAATTTGGTTATATTAGAAATCAATTGTAGACTTACAAAATATAATTTGATACTCAAAGAATGAAAAAAGATAATCGTTAATTGGAATGGTGATACTTGCACAGAGTTCAGTCTTTAACATGAACTAATTGATTTGCAGATTGTTGTTGACTTAAATTAGTAAGTAATTTCGTGATTATAAAGCATGATTCTTCTCTTACATATAATTTGAAATAATTTATTTTGAGATTGTAGACTGGCTTGAATTTTTTTATTAGCCTATAAACTGATTAAATATTTCATTTACTTTGATATACAATAAATTTTGTGTGTTTTCATGCTTGCCTTGTACTTGCAAGTTACAACTATTCCATGGACAAAAATGCCTTATGCCCTTTTCACCCAAATTATATAGCCTTATGCCCTCCTTCCTAAACGAATTAGGGAAATGCCCTTCTTTTGTAACTCTATTTTCTCAAAATCGAGTTAAAAAAAAAAAAAAAAAAATCCTGGAGCCCTATAGTGACATTTTTAACGCCACTATAGGTCCTTAAAAACGTCATTATAGGTCTTAACTCGATTTTGAGAAAGTTGAGTTTCAAAAGAGAGGCATTTCCCTAATTAGTTTGGGAATGGGGGCATAAGGCTATATAATTTGGGTGAAAAGGGCATAAGGCAATTTTGTCCACTATTCCATGGTTTAAATTTTTTTTCCCTTACTTGCTTTGTCTAATTTTGTTTATTGTTAACTCTTTTTTTTTATTATTTATTTATAATCTGCAATCTCCATTCATCAAAGAGAAATAGGGAATGATCTTCCTCACACATTGTGTCTAACTAGGACTCTCGGAAGATTGTCCTTATTGCAGCAAAAAAGACTCTAGAATTGAGTGAATGCTTTGCTTATTAAAATTTTGCTTCTTTTTTATTTCTTGCATTTCTTGATTGGAATTAAAATTCAAATAAAATTAATGCCTTCTAAGAGAAAGTATTACAATATATATATATATATATATATATATATATATATTCCAAAAGGATGGAGAAAGGGAGAATTGGAGACTATAGGTCATAAAACGCAGCCAAAGTTATTAGAGGTAGAACTTCGATTATGCTTAAAAATCTTTTTTAGAATAACTAACACTAAGTTATGCTCAAATTATTTGCAGGAACTTCCACTCTATCCAATTTTGGACATGTTTAGAATGGACAGGTTTGATATTATTCTTCCTCTAGGCTAGGTCAATGATAAATAAAATAACAATGGCTAGGCTCTTTTGGTTTTGGTTTTTTTTTTTTTTTTTTTTTTTTTTTTTTTTTTTTTTAATATATATATATATATATATATATATATAAAATTTTATCATTATGAATTGATGTGATGAGATTGTTCAGCCCCTTCGCAAGTAATTAGCAATTTGCTCTAACTTATAAATTTCGAATCATATTCAAGGGGCTAGCATAGCTCTTGGAGCATTAAAGCCAACTCCAATGACTAATGCAAATGGGTTTTTCCCGTATGAAAATTAAAATTTTGGTGAGTTAATCTATTTAATTTCCATTTATTTATAATGTATAAGTTTTGTGCTCCACATTCCCGAGCTTATAAAGTGTTAACTAATAGTTTAACTGGGTCCACCCTTATAAAATATATGTGAAATCGTGATTTGAACAAGGAATTTTGACAAAATTCTATTTTAGATAATTAATAATTTTGTGGTGAAAAGTTCAAACTCTCTGGATAAGTATTTTGCAATTATGATTGCATGCATGGTCTATATGTTATATTATCTTTGTGATAATTGGCTTTGGATACATTGCTAATTTGATTTTTCACAAAAGAATCAAATTAATAATCTGTTTTGTGTAATACTTGACTATTAGTATAACAACATATATGATTTTTATTAATTGTAAAGGAGATCCAGAGTATTCCCTTCGCCGGGAGATCACATCCATGGGTCTCTCTCTCAATTTTTGACTTTTACTTTCTTTTGTTAGTTTTTTTCTGTCTTTTTGATTTGTATAGTAGGATACTTTTTTCTTTTTTTATTTTTTTTTTTAATCAGTGTTACAGGTGTTCTAATAATGGTGTAGATAAGGCAAAAACATTGTAGCTTGGTGGCGCAGAGCTGCTTTGTGTGTGTGTGTGTGTTGGGGGGGGGGGAAGGGGGGGGGGTTATTTTAGAAAATTGTTTCATATAAAACTTTTAAACTCTTTTTAAAAATAGAATAAAATTATACAATGACACTTCCGCCTTGATATACATATAACTTTATTTTCATTTATGATATCACAATTGTTGGTATATTTGGGGTTATCAATGGAGATATAAAAAAATTAATTTGTGAGTACTAAAGAAAATGGTGCAAATAATTTTAATTAAATGGTTGAAAATACTAAAAATTCACGTATTGGAGAAAAAACTATAAAAATATTATAGGAAAAACATATGGAAGCAATTCAGAAAACTTATAAGGAAAAAAGAAAAAGAAAAAAGAAAAACATATATACTTAAAGTAATGTTATCATCATCATCATCATCATTGTTAGGATTAAAAATTAGGAGTAGGCTTAAAGTAATGTTATCTTTCAGAATTCAAGAAACATATCTAATATATATAATTAGTATCAGTACCACTAAGGCTCAAGGTATGGATTATGGAAAACTTAAGGTGAGTCTTATACTTCAACTAGTTAAAACTTCTTGATGTTCTCAATGGAAATATTTATTGTTCAAACCTCTCTAGTCCTAACTACTAATTTATTTTTTTTAAGTGTGGAAATTTAGCTACTTAAAAGTTCCATTGTATTGATTGAACAAGTTTAATGCAAGAATGTTTCTCATACTTTCTCTTTTCAGATTTGTACTTTCTTTATTATTTGAATTTTATTTTTTAAACCCTCTTAACTAAAGCAATTCTAACTAAGCTCACTTGAAAGAACTTTAACCAAAAAAAATAAAAATAAAAAGTTAACACAGCAGGGATTATATATATGTTGCACCCATCCTTATCCTAGAACAAAAGCCACTATATTTATTTATGGAGAAAAACTATTACACACATTATTACACATTTTTTTTTAGCTAAAATCATGAATTGAAAAGATGATTTCTATTTTAAAATCATGTCTTCAGCTCACAATTTCAGTTCAAAAAATAAGTATACTACACTTTATGTATCCCGCACCAAACCCATTCATACCAACCAAACATAGGCAAACGTGATCTCCAACAAAAGCCAAGAAATGCATGCTAATTAAAATGACGATATAAATATATAAAGATACATGCATGCATTTTAATTTTCAGCTTAGAGCTTGGTGCAATCCGTTGGCTTGAAAGATATTGTTTTCTCCACTAGGTCATAGCCTACCAACAAGTTGGACTGGGCCAAGTTACCGAAGATGGATGGTTCTTCAGCAGCCAAAGCTAAGCACAAAATATCATCAGTAGTTTGATAGAAGGTGGTGTTTGGATTCAGCTTCACATCTGCACCGCTAAAATGTGCTGTGATACCTGGAACACGTATATCATCTGAATTACTGTAGCAAAGACTAAGAGCGTGACTTGGGTCATCAATGCACTGAAAATTAATTTCTTCTGCTACTGCTGCTTCGAACTTGGAGTAGAACTCTGCTGGGAAATATGTGAATGTGGAACCTGAATCAATGATAATATTGCCCTTTGAGCCTCCAGAGGCAGAAGAACTACTTAGCTCCAATCTTTTGTTGCCAACACTCATTGCTTCGAGTGTTAGGTAGTAGTAGGTGTGTGGGCGTTTGTGGCGTACTAAGGGAGTAGACACGGTTCCAAAGCCCGAAACCACGGCATGACTACCGAAATTCAATTTGCTTGAGGTATTGTCTTCGGAATAAATAAATGGCACCAAGCAGTAGGAGAACTTACCACCAATAGAAGAATGCAATTGGGAAACAAGGGATTTCGAGCCGCCTCCAAGCCCAACAATGCCAGAACCTGTGACTCCAGAGGTTAAACTATTATTGAGTCCACACCCTATGATAGTTTTTGGGAGAGGCACAGGGCGGCTTGAAGTTGAATTCAGAGTGAGAGTGTCAACAGCAAGGTCTCCCTTTGAGAATGATTTATCCCCATAATTCGCTGAATATTGGCAACTTGTTCTATCTTTTGAGCATGAGGTATCTATATAATCTAGAGACTCACATTGCGAGGAAGTGCAGGAAATTCTTTTGTAGGTTGTGGACTTTCCAGGATCAAAAAATGGAGCTGTTTGATTGTAGCACTCAGTGCAAGGCTTGCATTGTAACCAAATCAAATCACTACCCGTGTCGGCAACGCCTAGTATTGGGACTGGTGGCGTGCCAACAAAGTACTTCATAAGGTATTCGCCGCCGCCAATATCTGAGAAAATGTCTGTTTGGAGTGAATTGGGAGAGACTGAAGAAGTTGGCTTAAAACTGTTGACACGGTTAATGGAACGGCGCAAGGCCTTTGCTACACGCTGCGAATGAGTTTCTGAAGGGTTGTAGAAGGGAGACTTGGGGGAGTCGCGGTGGATGAGATCCACTCTAAAGCCTTCATTGAGAGCCTCAATGAGAGAGAAACTACAAAGCAAGACAATGGAGAATGTAGTTGCCAATGCAGCAAAAGAAAGAAGTGAGTGATGATGAGATGCCATGATTGATTGATTGTAGGAGAAGCGATGATCAAAATTTGCAAGATTATGTCTATGCATTGTGAGCCTGTGGCCTCTATTAGATTCTCACAAGGAGTCTTTGTTTGTGCACCGTCAATAATTGCTTCACTATCTATGGAGTTGGAATTCAAATTATTAAAGGACTCGACATGGCTTTTGTACACTTTCTTCTTTTGTCAAGAATATTTGACTACTGAATCACTGGTTTTGATAAAGGTTTTTTGCTTCGACATGGTTGTGGTGATTTCAGAAACAGGTTGGACCCAGTTCACGTGAATAATGGATGACTTGTCCCTACACACAAGTTCGCGTGAATAACATGTTGAAAGAGAAACGAAATTTGGACAAGGCTTAGGTCTTGTTTTTCCGGAGGCAAATAGATATGATCTCAGATATCTATTTGGGCCATTCAAATACATCATTCAATTTGGGCCATTTTTTGACAATTCTTGGCCTAAACTGAATGAACTATTTCGTGTTTGATAGGGAGAACTAAGCAAGCAAGGTGTTTGGAACCATGATTGCTGGATGGGATGAAAAAATGTATGTTTTTCCTTTGAATCATCTTTTGGGTTGATTTGAATTCACCTGTTCTATATATGTTCTTTTGATATTGCATTTCATATATTTAATGAAATTCCTTCTAAATTTGGTCTATGATCTTTTCATTCATTATTTTTTTTCCTCCTTATGCCACGACAACAAAGTTGGCTTCTTTTCAAGGGTCAAAATCCTTGAAAAATGTATAAAAACAACCTTGAGAAAAATTATGTTAAGAGTTTAACTCACCCTCGATAACTTTCAAAACTTACACCGTTGAAAATGAAATTTCAACGGAATTAGTGGCCCTCAAAACAAGTGCTCCATCTTTTATTGAGGATTGCCGGTCCTTTAAAAAATTATAACAAGGGTTAAAAGATTTAAAAGTACAACCCTTGATAAATAAGATTATTTAAGGGTCTTTTGACTCTCAAAATAAGTTTTTACTTTTTAATTTAAAAAAATAAAAAACCACAATCATGCACAAGACCCACATATTACAAAATCATTATACCAAAACACAAATATTATGTAACGGGGTCCAAATCTCATTCAATGTACTACAACCAAATACATCAAAAGTCCAATGTACTACAACCATATACATCAAAAGTCCACATCCTTGCATGCCTAAAGGTCTCAAGGTAATACCTACCATTAAAGAGGGAAACACCTAAAAACCAAGCAATTCTGCACAAATTTAAATCCAATTCTATATTCTAAGTTTAACAACATAATATGAGTATAAAAGTTGGAAATTTCAATAACATCTATATTAGTAATACTGTCAAGATTTTCAAACCATCATTATGAATACATTGTTTACTATTAGTTGTTCTAGTGCAAGGAATAAACCAGCAAGAACCAAACTGCGGCTAATCATAAGATAACTAATGAGCTTTATCTTAAATAATTAGAAAAAATGATGGGATCTTGGTTTAAGACTAACGAATGCATGTAAATCTAGTACCTTACCAATCAAAAAACTACTTTCATTTAAGTACAACCAATGAACCACAAAGCTGCACAAGATATACAGAAGTACCAGAAATAAGATAATACTCCACTAAGGAGAGCACCGTAACTCACAAATCAGAGAAGTTTGACACTACTGTAACAGCAATGTGAGTGTAAATGTTAAATAGATATTAGCAAAACACAATGAGTCACACCAAACGGAATCAAGTATGAAGGATATCTTTCAATTAGAAAATACATTGTTAAGCATAAAGAAAAAAAGAAAATGAACTTCAATGTTCATCATGAACGTTATATGACTATGGATTTCTTCTAAGGAAGGACTAAAGAAGGCTGGAACAAGTTATATCTTACACGATGACATCCTTTTATAACAGACAGTTACAGACTCACCAGTCACAACTCAACAAATTATTTTGGAAACAACTGTTCATGTCTCTAGTTCTCTGCAGAATAAATTATCGTGGTTTGTCAATTACTTATCCAAAAAAGAAAATGAAAACACATGTTGTACTAAGTTTGGCAGATTCTCATCATATAGGCAGTAAACACAACCAAAGGCAAAGGGAAAGTAGCAATCAGAGAACAAAAGATAAAATAGAAAGAAGATGAAGAAAAAAACACTAGAACTGAAACTGAAACAAAAAAATATATTACAAAAGAATATTCTAGAAACATATTTCCATTGTCTAAGATAGTAGCATAACTCCACAAATTTTATATTTATTTGAGTTGATCTTCATACCTTAGTGATCACTACTAGATTGAGCTGATTGTGAGGTGATATAACTCAACATGTGCATCATCATATTGTCAAAATGTGTTCTTTGTTCTGCCATTTGACTAGCTTGTTGTTCCTCAAAATGTCTTCTTTGTTCTGCCATTTGAATAGCTTGTTGTTCCACAAAATGTCTACTTTGATCTGCCATTTGACTAGCTTGTTGTTCCAGCATGCTCTTGAGGTGGTTTACTTCTTTTTTCAACTCTACATCAGCCTCCAAACATTTGTGCTCAAATTTGTGGAGTCACTTCTCAAGGTCATGCATTCTAGATAAGGAGGAACCCCATAACTTTGTAGGAGTGACACCAGCCACATAGCCACGAACTCGTCCATAGCACTCAAGTCCAAACACCTCCAAAAACACTTGGTCTTAAAATATTTGCAATCCCCCCTCATTCACTTGAGTAGTAAGATTCCTCAATGCCATCTAAAAATAAAAGTAACTGTATAACTTGCAATAAAACCACATAAAAATATACTAGCTATATTAATATAATTAGAAGATTTTATACCAATGCATCTTGTGTTGGTTCATTTACTGCTTGCCCATTAGCTTGCACATGGGTGATGTCAAATAATTCGATTCTACTAGAGTTATGACCTGTGTTCTCTTTCTACCATTTGACATAACAAATTGAAAGCATATAGAAACTAAGTATTTAACTAGTAACAGATAGAAAGCACCCTTCTGACACAAATAAATAAAAGACTTCAATCTCTTAATATTGATCTACAAAGGACTAATAAATATAAGCAGTAGAAGTAAAAAGAGAAAAGAATGTGTGAAGATACTAGGTATAAATATGATTTACACCTTTATCTTTTTCTGATTGAGTATGAATTACACAAACTCTGTAAGCAGAAAGTGAAGAAAATCTTTATGATGGTACTCTTCCATCATTAACTTAACTCTTTTTGTTATGCTGATTAATTTATACATATACTCAAAATTTGTGCTTTTCTTTTTTATGAAATTTCTTTGTTTAAATAGATAATATTTTGCCAACTCCTCTCATTTTAGGTACTGTAAACCAAGCATAGATGCAGAGCAGGGCAAGGTGACAGTTTCAGGTACTGTAGTGTGCAAAGTATCAAAGATGTCCTCTGTATAAGCATCTATCTACCTCTCAAGTTGTAGTGTGCATGAACAGTTCGAGTTTCCCACAATTAGAATATTAGAATTATTGAAGTTTACATATTTATGTAAACATCTATAACTGTCATCGTTTTTTTTTTTTTTTTTTTTTTTTTTTTTTTTTTTTTTTTCAGGTATTTTACAATGCAGCTCATTATTATCAAGCATATTATGATATTATGGTCACAAAACAGTGAGTACTTTATTTATTTACTCTTTTGGTATCTGATGGAGTGTTCTATTTGGTTTAAAACCAAATGTGATAGTGGAAAGATTAATGCTTTGTTTCGATGGAGGGAGAGATTTAGAGGAGTTCGAATTATTTCTAACCCCTCATTTTTAATTTCTTCAAATTAGAAAAATTTAGAGGAAGAGTAGAGTACAGAAATTCTTGACCAAATGAATTACCCAATTTACTTTTACCATATTAACAAAATTACAAATTATATACCTTTGTAACGTTAAAAACTTTCTCTCAAATCTCTCTCAACTCTGAAGACTCTCATGCTAGCTCATCCGCCTTTTTCTCTCTCTCACACGACTTCTTCACTCTCGAATTGTCTCTCACTCTTCTCTTTCACACCTAGCTTTCTCTCTCAAAGGTAAACTCTGTTTTTCTTTCTGTTTCATGGGTTTCTTTTGAGTTTGATCAAATAACTATGTTTTTATAATTGTGATTTTATTGGGTAATTTATTATTAATTGTGATTTTATGTGGGTTATAACATGTTATTTGTGAGTGAGTGCTTGAGTGAGTATAGATTGTAAACTTGCATAAATTTGTATCTCAATGGTGATTGCGGCTATATATGGATTTGTGTTTCTTGTTTATTTTTCTCTAAACACTTGCAATCCTATTAGTTCGTGATATATGGATGAACTATGGTTAATCGTCCTAGGGCTTTGTGATTGTGTATATTGTGTAAGTTTGATTTTATGGTCGGATCTTTTTTTTTTTTCACATATATTTATGATTTTGTAGCCGATTGATGATTGGTTTGTGTTTGTGATTTTCATTGGGTAATTTTATGTTATTTGTGAGTGGGTTTCTGACTTGGGCATTTGTTTTACTAGAATTTTAAAGTTTCAAAGAGTTGCTCACGATGTGTTTGATAAATTGCTTGAGTGATTGTGTATAATCAAACTCACATGAGTTTGTGCAGAGATTGGTTTCTAAAAGTGTGTTTATGCATATTTGGGACAGTGGAATTTTAGGAAGATTGAGGTTGAAAGAGCTCTGTAAGAGAAGTGGCTTTTCACTACTACATCGCTAATGCTAGTAAGGTGAAGAGGATTTTTTTTTTTTTTTTTCTTAGTGTCATTTTCAACAATATGATGTTCTTGACTAGCTTGTTTTCTATACCTGATGCGTTCCTCCTGGAGAAATGGCTCCTCGCATCTCAAGAAAAAAGAATTTTGTATTAAGCCTTCAACTTGTCTGTAGAACTTCTTTATCTTCCTCGGAATGATATTTTGTTCCGTCTATTAACATTGTTAATAGTAGGGCTTGTTGGTCCTCTTTCTTAGGGTGGGGAAACACTAGCTATTCTTCCTACCTATCCTCTCACACCATATCTCCCATATTCTTCTATCAATATGGACGAGATCCTGGAGGATTGGAGGAATCTCTCTCTGACAGACATCGAGAGAGCAAAAGTCAGTCTTAAGAAATCAAAAAATCTGAACAAAAAAGAGGTGGCTAAATTCATGACACGAAGGGTGCTTAATGTGGATGCTATTGGAAGAACTTTTAAACCTCTATGGAGATCTCGAAACGATTTCAAGATCAGGGAAGCAGGTGATCATATTCTCTTATTTGTTTTCGAGCTAGAAACTGACGATGATAAGCGTGTTTTGGCTACAGAACCACGGTCCTTTGATAAGTATGTCGTTATTTTCCAGAGATACGATGCTTCAATCCCAGCGAAGAATCTGAGGTTCACAACTATGAAATTCTGGGTCCAGGTGCATGGCTTACCAGTGAGCATGTTAGACACTGAAATGGCAATTGAGTTGGGAGAAACTCTGGGAAGTGTTTCACCATTGGAATATACGAAGGATATGCCAGGGGGAGACTTCTTACGAGTTAGAGTGGAAGTTGACATGTCGAAACCATTGTTCAAAGGTCGCTGAGTGGTTATTAACAGTTTAACACCAACTCTTAAATTTGGATCTCGTTCAAATATGAGAAGTTACCGAAATTTTGCAATTGGTGTGGAAAGGTTTCCCATAATGAAAGAGAGTGTGAGGTATGGTTGTCCACTAAAGGAACACTCCCGATAGAACAACAAGGGTATAGAGCTATGAGCTCTGCCTTACAACCCAGGCAAGACTCTGTTGAGGGCCGGCCCTAAACATTTTGGGACTTAAGACAAAAACTAAAATGAGATTTTATACTTATGTATTAATTAAATTAATACTTATTTAATATTTTTATATTATAATATATTTCATTTAAAATTTATTTTTGATGAATTTCTTGTTCATTTGTGATATTATCATCTAAATTTCGTATTATATTTTGTTTATTACTAATAAAAAACTTATCAATTAATCCTTTTTGAGATTCAATTAATTAATTTTTTTTTCATTTTTTAAGATTTTCATATCCAGATGCATATTTTCTAGTAGATATTTCTAATCAAACAATATGTTTATAAATACTAAAATAAAAAATAACTTTCAAGTGTAGAGCAAATAAGAAATAGAACCTGATTTATATAAAACGTATTATTGTAATTTTACTGAACAACAACAAATTTTTAGCAATCTCAACTTGCATAAATAAAGATTTGTTCATTATATTACCAATAACTAATATATATATATATATAACACAATATTAAAATTTTAAAAAATAAATAAAATTAAGCACAGCTAACAAAAGTACAAGCCTAGCCTAGCCAAGAAAATGCCAAGATGACCACACAAGTCTTATTAATAAGACCCACCTACAAAAAACACAAAACAAATCTTATTACACCTACCAAAAAAAAAAAAAACTTGAAGGCCCAAATGTCTAGCCATAACTCAATATAAACAGGCTCAGTCTTAACAAATAAAGAGTAGAGAAAGCCGAGCCTTATACCTCAAAAGTCAAAACTCATCCATTTGCAAAATCAAAACGTAGCAAGGAAAAAAAAAAAAAAAAAAAGGCAGTCGGCAAGATGTGATTGGATGATTTAGATCAAAGGAAGCTTGAGCTAGGCAGCCATCAATAGTGAAGAGAAATAATGAGAGACATGGAGAGCAAGAGCTGAGAGAAAGAAGGAAGCAAGAATGAGAAAGTGAAACCCTAAAAATTTTAGTGATTTGAGGTTTTTTATTTATTTTGATTTGTAGTTAATTTCTTAGACCGGATTTGTAGTTTATCTTATTGAATTTTGGTTTGTCTAAAGGATAATGATGTTATTTTTGGGACAATTGATTTTGTTTAGACCAAATTTTTTTTTTGTTTTGACCAAAAATTTTTTTTTTGTGCTACCAATGTTTAACCAAATATAATAGAAAATTTTCTTTTTGGTCAAAAGGATGTGCTGGATTTTTTTAGATTCATCTGAAACTAAAATTTTAGGGTCCGCTTCCACTTGGGGGCTTTAGGCAATTGCCTAATTGGCCTAGTGGAATGGCCGGCCCTGATCCTGTTCACCACTGTCTCAAGGTTGGGTGATGGATTTGGATATCAGTCGAAGAAGAAGAAAGCCCCAGTGGCTACCCACACAACCGGTGAACTCCAACATCCCACCGGCGGCATTGTAAACCCTGGCACAGACGGAGTTCAAAGAGTTGACAAACCACAGATTTCAAATTTGAATTTCACGGAATCAGTGGAAGCGTTACCACAATCCACGCGACCTGAAAATTTTCCAAATAAAGAGGATTTTATTCCAAATTTATCTACTTCCCATAATAATAACGTCGACTTTGAATTTCAAATTAATGAGATTGATTCGGCCCTTGATAAATTTGATCAATCAAGACCTCATGACAACTCCATGACAGCTATTGTACCTAAATCCACGGAAATTAATGTAAACCCTCAGGAGAAAATCCAAGCAGTATCTTCACTCCCCTAGTGTCACACAACATACTCAAGGAAAATTCCAGTAAAGCTCCACTACCTACAAATCCACCAACAAGCCGTACTTGGAAAAAATTGGCCAGTAATAATAGACTCTATCACAGGCAAAAAGTGAGGGAAGAAGAAAAAACTGTCCAACCCAAGTTACCTAACAAAAAACTCCAGGCTTCAAAGGATGGCAATCAGATTTATTCAATGGCGGAGGTTGATAGTCAACCCTGCCAATTGCCATGAGTCTCATTGTTTGGAATTGTTATAGGTTTGGGAACCTATGTACAGGGAAGGAGCTCGAAGGAATGGTTCGAGCAAAAGATCCCTCTGCAATATTTATAGCCAAAACATAGGCGGATGAAGCAAGGCTAAAAGAAATACAACATAACATTGAATTTGAAAATTTTTTCTTTGTAGAAAGAAATAATAGAGGAGGAGGCTTGGCGCTATATTGGAAAAATTCTTTTGATCTTCACATTGATACTTTTTCCAAGAATCACATTGACACTATTATTAACCAAGGCAAAGTTGAGGCTTGGAGATTCACAAGCTTTTATGGGGAACTAGTGACACATAAACGATTTGAATCATGGGCTACACACTATGACAGTTGAATAACATATTTACTCTCTCATGGCTATCTGCAGGAGATTTTAACAAACTAGTGAGTAGTTCCAAAAAGCTAGGAAGGAATGTAAGAAGTCATGCTCAAATGCAGTTGTTGTGAGATATTATTGATGAATGTGGATTTCTTGATCATGGTTTTGTCAGCCCCAAATATTCCTAGCAGAAACACTTTGCGGATGGACACTATTTGGGAAAGACTCAATAGGGGTCAAGCAACAAATGATTGGCTTACATGATTTGCAGGTACAAGGGTTCACCATCTCACCTTAGATTCTTCTTATCATTATCCTCTCTGGATTGTCCCTGAGTGTTTAGAGATCCCAAATACCACCAAAACTTTCAAATTTGAGGAGATGTGGCTATCCGATTGGGGCTACACAGATGTGGTAGAAGCTATCTATTCCTCTCAAGAAGTCAATGATCCTACTGTCAAAGTAATCCAAAAAATTGTTAAATGTGGGAAAGAATTAAGGAAGAGGAACTAGGAACATTTTGGAAATGTTAAAAGGGAGTTAGGAAAAAAAATAAATAATAAAATAATAAAAAAAAGAAAAAGAAAAGAAAGCTACTTTCTGATGCTGAGAAGGAAGCAATTCGGACTAGGTGGAATTTTCAGGTCAGGGAGCTAAAAAGGGAAATCCATGATCTCATGGATGGGGAAAACAAAATGTGGTTTCAGGGGTCAAACTTTTGTGGGCGTCCTTTGGAGATAGAAACACAAAATTCTTCCATAGTTAAGCTACACAAATAAAAAGGAAAAAAATTCAATCTTGAAGCTTAGAACCTCAGAAGGAACATGGACCAAGGATTGCGAGGAAGTGGCTGAATGTTTGATCCAATATTATCGGGAGCTGTTTACCTCAGATCAGGCCCCACCTTGTGAGGCGGCCATAAGCACCATTCACAGTGTCATTAGCGAAGAGATGAACTCCCAATCGTCATCTGATTTTATGGCATGGGAAGTTCAGCAAGCTATCAAGCAAATGGCACCACTCAAAGCTCTAAGCCCTGATGGTATGCCTCCTTTCTTTTACCTGCACTATTGGGATTTAATTGGTGATGACATTACTCTATCTATTCTGAATTTCCTTAATACTGCATCCTTACTTGAGCATCTCAATCATATTTTCATTACTTTAATTCCAAAGAAGTAGAACCTGAAACATACCTGTGATTTTAGGCCTATTAGTCTATGTAATCTATTATACAAGATTTTTTTGAAAGTCTTAGCAAATAGGCTCAAAAGAATTCTACCAAAAATTATTATTGAACACCAGAGTGCTTTTACCAAGAGCCACTTAATTTCTAATAATATTTTGGTAGCTTTTGACTCTCTTCACAACATGCAGAAACACAAATGAAAAGATGATTACATGGCTATCAAGATGCAAAGCCTATGACAGGATGGAGTGGTCATATCTGGAATTAGTAATGACAAAATTGGGTTTTACAGAACAATGGATAAATCTTCTTATGCTCTATGTCAAATTTGTCTCCTACTCCATCCTTGTTAATGGTGAACCCAAAGGCATGATCCACGCTTCTAGAGGAATATGACAGGGAGATCCTTTGTCCCCTTTCCTTTTCTTGTTATGCATAGAAGGATTACATGCCCTTATTAGCAAAACCGCATCCCAATGGGATATTTGGGGTTACTCCCTATGTAGGAATGACCCTAGACTAACCCATCTCCATTTTACAGATGATAGTTTTTTGTTTTGTAGGGCATCTAATCAAAAGTGTCGGCACGTTCTGAATATCCTAAAAACCTATGAGAAATACTCAGGCTAACAAATCAACAAAAATAAGACTACCATCTCCTTCAGCAAATCCACATCTAAGGAAACTAGAAATTCCATCAAACTATCCCTAGAAGTCCTATAAATCATTCAATATAAAAAATACTTGGGTTTGCCATCTCTTGTGGGGAGAAATAAAAAAAGCCAGTTTTAACTACATCAAAGAGAGGGTGTGGAGGAAGATTCAAGGGTCGAAAGAAAAGCTCCTCTCTTAGGCTAGAAGGGAAGTTTTAATCAAAGCAGTAGTCCAAGCCATTCCAACCTACACAATGAGTTGTTTCAAACTTCCTTTGAGACCTTGCACAAAAATCGAAAGCCTAATCAAAAAAGTTTTTTGGGGACAAAAAGGTGACCGGTGAAAAATTCATTGGGTCAAGTGGGAAACTCTTTGTCAACCATAATCCAAAGGAGAAATGGGTTTCAAAGATCTTGCTCTTTTCAATGATGCCCTACTTGCTAAACAAGCATGGAGACTATTTCATAATAAAGAATCTTTGTTTCACATATTTTTTAAATCCAAGTTCTTCCCAAACTACACTATCATGGAAGCCTCGGAATCTTGTTCGGGTTCTTATGCTTGGCGTAGCATTTTGAAAGGAAGGGATGTTCTCCTAAAAAGTGTAAGATGGAGAGTTGGCAGCGGGGACTCCATTAGAGTGTGGAATGATGCTTGGTTTCCATTAACTGATCACCCACGGATTCAATTTGAAGCTGTCACTGGTTTTGAACACAAGAAGGTATCAAAGCTCATACACCCAGTTTCCATGCAGTGGGATATTAATCTACTCATCAGGTTGTTAGTCCACAGGAAGTACATCTCATTACCAGCATTCCCTTAGGCCGATTTCCCACAGAAGATAAATATATTTGGCCATATACCTCATCAGGCCAATACACGGTCAAATCGGGCTCATCCTTCCTGGTTAAAAGATAGTGCCTCAATTTTTCCTGATACACATGCTACACCTGACAATGGAAGTTGGAAGTTAATTTGGGGACTACCCATTCCGAACAAAGTTTGAAATTTCACGTGGAGATCATGCCAGGATGCAATTCTAGTTAAAAAGAATTTACGGTGACGACAAATTCTATTCGAAGACAGTCGTGACCACTGCAAGCAATCCTCAAAAACAATCATACATGCTTTTTGGGATTGTGTAGCACTCTCGGGCATTTGGAACTCTATTCTGGAGTTCGCATCGAGCCAGGTCCGATCCTTTTCTACCTTATGTGCCTTGTTCCTCTTTGTTCACAAGGAAGAAAGCAAGTTGGATAAAATGGTGATGATCATGTGGACCAGGGACGAAACTAGGTTGGGACTGAGGGGGGCCGTGCCCCCCCCCCCCCCCCCCCCCCCCCCCCCAGCCTTTAAAAAAAAATCCCTAGTTTATATATTATCATTAAAAAAATTACTTTTAGGTCTAAAAGTAATATACTTAGCCCCCCTCTCCCAAACAATTTACAAGTTGACCTATGAAACCAAAAATTAAAAAAATTATGAAATCATCCCTTGTCTGTCCCAAGAATATCAAGAAAAATAGTTAGCTAAACATTTGGACAATTTACAAATCCGGACAACAAGGAAAATCTACAAAACAATTCATATATTCAGATAATAATAAATAAAAAATCTTTGGACACGATCTAAGTAAAAAAAAAAAAAAAAATTATTATAAATCTTAACAAAACAAATCACAAAAACCTAACAATCTTTACAAATTAATTATAAAGAATTGGTCTAACCTTAATCAGATCTTGAAAATATCAAGACGTGCCAATTAACTTACAGAACTCTTGATTATAAATATCTATTACTGATTTAAAAAAAATACAAAAAATACAAAGGACTATCCACTTTCATAGGTTGTCCCCATAGCATCACAAGCACTGGTTGATTTCCAAAGGATAGATTCTTCCTCATCCCTGCGGTCTATGGCTCCCTTATCTTCTCAGGTTCGGTGGCATCCTCCTCCAACTGGTGTTTATAAGATTAATTTCGATGAGGCAGTATTTAAAGATATTGGGAAGGCAGGTGTGGGAGTTGTGGTTCGAAACAGCGATGGTCAAGCTCTGGCTTCTCTGTCGGAACAGAAATTGCTCCAGTTTTCGTCGGATATAGTTGAGGCTTAGGCAGCAACATGGGCTATCGCGTTTGCATAGGAACTCGGGGCCTATCTGTTCATTCTTGAAGGCAACTCAGAGAAAGTGATCAAAGAGCTCAATGCTGATGAAGAATCGATCTCTCCCTATGGCCACATCCTTGCATCGGCCAAAGCATCTTTAGGTGCCAGGACTTGTATTTATTTTTCTCATTTATGCCAACTGGACAACTCTATAGCTCACAACCTAGCTAAACATGTTAGACATGTTAGAAGTTTTCAGTGTAAACGGAGGATGTTCCTCCACACTTACTCCCTGTTCTCTTTGCCAATTGTGGCTGCTTTTATCTTAATGAAAAAGTGCAGTCTTTCTTCTCAAAAAAAAAAAAAAAAAAAAAAAAAAAAAAAAAACCTTGATCTAGATTCAATCATGTTTTTTATAGACAGGAGCAGGTTCTGTGGCCGTGCGCTGTATTTTCAGCTCATCCCTTTGTTATCTAATCTGAACAACAATATTTATCTGAAAGCGTGTTTGTCTCTGCCTTTCTGTGTTAGGGGAGATGAAATGATCTAGGCTTTGTTTTCTACCAGGTCCTGGACTGCCTTTGTTACCTTTTTTCTTTTTTGGGAAAATATTTATGAGAATATTATGAGATTGTATTGTCATAAGCTGTCATGAGTTCCTCACTTTTTGGGAAAATATTTATGAGAATATTATGAGATTGTATTGTCATAACTTATTTATGATTTTGTAGCTGAATGGGTTTCTGACTTGGGGTTTTTTTTACTAGAATTTTAAAGTTTCAAAGAGTTGCTCACAATATTTTGTCCTGTTATTAGGCTGTTACTCTCAGCCTACAGCTTCTAAGAGACCATTTTCATATAAAGGTTTGAATAGTTTTAAATTGCTTAACATAAATGATATAAGTTATGGCTGCTTATTTATCAATTTTATCAACCATACTATTCAATAATACCTGCGCATGATTAACTAATTTTTCTTATTAAAAAAAATGGTGTGCCAGCCTTGACATGTTTCGTAGAATATCAGAATATGTTAACTGCTAGTATGAATTATCATTTGGCTGCATTGTATTCTGTTTTAAGTTAAAGAGTTCTTTTATTGCCTTGCATTACATTTAAAAACCTGCAACTTAGAAGTCTTTTGAATGTTACATTGTTTTTCTTGATTACAATGTAGGAGGGTGCTTGAGATAGAAGGAAAGAGTTCCAACACCGGGTAGTTTGGGCAGATAATTATTAGATAGAGATAGAGTTGTTAATTTTTTTTTTTTTTTTTTTTGGAAGCTCCAATGGTAAGAGGACAAAGCCAAGTTTTAAGTTTTAACTTTGCTGCATGCTGTGTTTGTTCTTATATTCAATTAACAACTTAACAAGAGGGTTTAGATGATTCTAAATTAAACTGTTAAGTAAAGAAATTGAAACTAAAATGTTTTTGTTCTTTGCAGGCACGTTTCTTTTTTTCTTTTTTCTTTTTTCTTTTTTCTTTTTTAACCTTTGGTCCTTCTAAATAATTTCAATTGATACTCCCTGAAGAATTGTGAAGTTTTGTCATTTGTAACTTCCAACTTCTTTGTCGTTTTGATGACTGAATTCTGGGATGTCTTGGATGTTTGAATGGCTGCAATGATCTTCTTGCATCTGCTTAACAAAACATAGGGAGCCATGATGTATGACTTTGTGATATTTGCTTAATTCAAAAAATTTTGTAAATTTGTAATGCACAAATTTGCTGCCTTATTGACTCATAGTTTGTTAATGATAATAGAAATTTTACACTTAACCTTACTAGCAATATTAGTACACCAGAACTTTTGTTGTGGATTCATTATTTTGACAGTTCTTATTTTGTTATCCTTTTTTAACAAGCTAAACCTAAAGCAAAAAAGTTTAAGAACAAACCAATTCTAAACTACGACAAATTGGTTGAGTTTTATGGAAAAGATAGAGCAACTGGGGAACAAACCAAGATTGTGGTGAAATGTTCATAGGATTTTTTTTCTTTGTTTTTTGGATTTCATGCTCTTTTGTTTTTCCATGTTCTATTTGAGGGCTACACTGGAGGTTTACATTGTGCTTTGCAAATAAATTTGGTCTTGTTTACAATAAAAACATCCACAAGAATCGTAATCATTCAAATAAATGAATGACTCATATATTTTTTTTTAAATATGCAATGTAGGCTATGTAGCAATGGTAGAATGAATCACATTTGTCATGAGTGACGGACTGTTAATCATAGGTCAATGTTGCAAGTCCATTTTCAAATAGGGATAAATCTATTAATTTAAATATATTTAATCATTTCCTCTCCTTTCCATCCTATTTTTTAAAACATCCAAACAAGAAGAATGGCTAATTATTCTCCTCCTCCTTGCTTAATTTTAAAAATATCCAAACAGGGTGGAGGACAACCATTCCCCGCTACTGTACTCTCCTTCCAAACCTCCAAACATAGCATAAATGTAGAGAGTAAAAGCAAACTTTTTCACATTTAGGTAAAACAAGATACATCAACTCATAAAAAGTTGTGGAGGTGAAACAACTAACAAGATACCATCAATGATGTACTTATATTCGGTGGAACCTAAGGCATATCTAACCTCACATGAAAGAACTAAAAGAAAGCGTTCTAGTAATACATGTTACACAACTAACACAACTTTTACTACAACTATCTTACGTATCAGACTATGAATAACTGTTTGTCATTTTCACATAAACTCACCACTTTTTCTCCACCACTTACAATCTACCATATGGACAGTTGTGGCACAAATTATGCTATTTTATATGGTCCTAGAATTTTTTTAAAAAATAATCAACTCCATCACATCAGGTATCATATCCAACATTTCTTGCACCCATCTATCTCCATACTAGAACTGAAGGCAGCGGAAATTATCTTGAAAATTCCCCTAAGTCAGAATTTTCTGGAAGATAATCTTATTTGGATTGGGAATAAAAGGGGTGTGTTCTCCGTCAAAAGCACCTATTTTATTGCTGCTAGTCTTCAAACTAATTCGGATGTGGGAGAAAGCTCTTCAAGAAACTCAAATGCCCATCTTTGAAGGGCTTTGTGGAAACTGAAGCTTCCTGCCAAAGTTAAAATTTTCTCTTGGAGAGCCTGTGTGAATGGCTTGCCTGTGTACTCAAAAATGTTTGAGAAGGGTATCCAATCTGGTGTTGACTACCCTATTTGTAGGGAAGAGCCTGAAAGTCTCCTCCATGCTTTAATTTCATGTGATTGTGCTCTCTCTGTGTGGTCACTGTGGCAAGATTGCCCCTTGAGGCTACTGTTGAATGCTTTGGATTTTTTGGATGTTGTCCACAAAATATGCTCACCCCCTATGTCGTGCACTTGGAGTATTTTTTTGCAATTTCTTGGTCGATCTGGCATAACAGAAACCAGATTGCTCATAATGACGTTAGCCTTTCTCCTTTGCAAATCTGGGAATTGGTGAGAAATATTGTGGAGGGCTTTCACAAGGCCAACTTGGAGCTCCTTCCCGCGAAGCAACCTGCCAACATAAGCTGGGAAGCTCCTCCGCCTGGGTTCTGTAAAATCAATGTTGATGACGCGACTTCCTTGGATGGTAGTGGAGTGTCGGCTGTAGGAGTGGTCATCCGCGATGAAGGTGGTAATCTTGTTGTTGCGCTTTGCAAAGCTCTGCCTTCGCACTATCCAGCAGAGTGGACCGAGATTTTTGCAATGGAACAGGGCGTCCTTTTAGCACAGGATTTGGCCATTCCCAACGCCATTTTTGAGTCTGATGCTTCATCAGTTATTCAAGCAATTACTCAAGGTCTTCAAGGCGGCGTAACAGGTCATTTGATTCATGAGATTATTCTGGCAAAATCTTCTTTCTTAAGTTGTTCATTTAGACATGTGAAAAGGGAATACAACAGGGCTGCTCATGAGCTCGCCTAATTTGCCAAATGTAATAATGCTTGTCATGTTTGGAAAGATGTATTTCCGTCTTTCTTAGCTCATCTGATATCAGAAAAGTGAAGAATATCTATCTTTTTCATTAATTACAAAGATGAATGTACAAGACTATATATAGATTGACCCAAGTAACGGAACTGATCTAACTAAAAAACAGAGACTAACAAACTCAACTAACTAACTTCTACACGTGTCTTTATACAGCAAACTAACTTTCCCACGTGTGGGTATTAATACAGACACTAAAACTACTTGCCGTTTCTTCATGGTTCTGATGTCGTTCATGCAGAACAAATGGTTCTGATGTCATTTATGCAGCACTTTGTTCTTCACTCAAATTAAGCTCTGCTGTCTCATCCTCTGCTCTTGCTTCCTTGTGATCATCTTCACTGCTATTCTGATACTCCCCCTCAAGAGCAGCTGGTGTATGTATATTCATCATCCCGATCTTGTCAACAAGATTGGAAAATTGATTGTACCCTAATGCTTTGGTAAGCATATCTGCTAATTGACAATGAGATCTCACATGATTAAGCTTGATGACACCTTCCAAAACTTTATCCCTGACTACATGACAGTCTATTTCAATGTGCTTGGTTCTCTCATGAAAAACGGGATTGGAACCAATGTGCAATGCTGCCTGGCTATCACAGAACAACAATGCTTCTTTGTCATGTTTAACTCCAATATCCTTTAGAAAGTACAAAATCCACACAAGTTCACATGTTGCAATTGCCATAGCTCTATACTCTGCTTCTGCTGAGGACCTGGAGACTGTGGACTGCTTCTTTGATTTCCAAGACACCAAAGAATCTCCAATAAAAATGCTATAACCTGTTATTGACTTCCTTGTATCACAACATGAAGCCCAATCAGCATCTGCAAAGCCTTTCAAATGTAAATCTGTCTTGGAAGAAAATAAGAGACCCTTCCCGGGTTCATTCTTCAAGTACTGTAAGATTCTATAGGCTGCATCTAAATGTGGTTTTCTTGGTTTGGACATGTATTGGCTAAGCTTATGAACAGCAAAAGTAATGTCTGGCCTTGTGATGGTCAGATATAATAATCTCCCAATTAGTCTTCTGTAGATGCTAGGATCTTTGAGCTCTTCTCCTTCCAATTGACTTAACTTGAGACTTTGTTCCATAGGGGTCTTAGCTGGTTTACACCCTAACATACCAGCATCATTAAGCACCTCAAGAGTGTATTTCCTTTGACAAAGGGCAATTCCCTTGGCTGATCTAGCAACCTCCAATCCAAGAAAGTACTTTAAATCACCTAAGTCTTTGAGCTTGAACTTGTCATCCAACAAAAGCTTGAATCTGTCTATCTCAGCCTTATCATTACAAGCTATTAAGACATCATCCACATACACCAAAAGCATCATGAAAACATCACCTTGCCTCCTAGTAAACAATGAATAGTCAACTTTGGACTGAGTAAAACCAAGCTGCAACAAAGTGCCAGAAAACTTGGCAAACCATTGCCTAGATGCTTGTTTTAGCCCATATAAGGACTTATTCAGCTTACAAACTACCTCCCCCTGGCTATGAAACCCTTGTGGAAGAGCCATATAAACTTCCTCATCCAAATCACCATGCAAAAAAGCATTGTTCACATCCAATTGACTAAGGAACCAGCCCTTTATGGCAACCACAGCAAGGAGTACTTTGATAGAAACCATTTTGGCCACTGGGGAGAAGGTCTCAAAATAGTCCACACCCTCTTTCTGTGTAAAACCTTTAGCAACTAGCCTTGCCTTGTACCTTTCAACTGAACCATCAGCCTTGAACTTGATTTTATACACCCATTTACACCCTATAGGCTTCTTACCAGCAGGTAGAGGGGTTAAAGTCCATGTGTGATTTGCTTCAAGGGCAGCTATTTCGACAGTCATGGCCTCTTGCCATTTGGGATTAGAAGTAGCTTGATAATAATAGGTAGGCTCAACAAGAGAAGAAATGGAACAACAAAAGGATTTGTAAGATGAAGAGAGGTGTTGATAAGAGAGATGTGAGGAAAGTGGATGAGAAGTACCTGACTGGGAAGTAGGTGCAGCAATGACAGAAGAGACCTGGTTGCAGTGGTAAGCTTGTAGGTAGGAGGGTTGTTTGATAGCTCTAGAAGACTTTCTAAGAGGGATAGGATCAACAATAGGATCAAGGGGCTCAACTGGAACCTCATCAAGTAGATCATCATCAATAGAATGATGAATATGAGTGATGGGATCAAGAGGTACAGCAGGAGCAGATTTAGACTTATATTGAATTAAAGGATCAAAGAGAGGATTAATGGCTGGAACACTAGACACAGGAATGAAACAAGGCTGCTGGACAGAAGTAATTGAGTTGGAAACAAAAGGAAACACATTTTCATGAAATGTGACATCTCTAGAAACAAAAATAGTGTGAGAGACAAGATCAAAAACTTTGAAACCTTTAGTATTGAAAGGAAAGCCAAGAAAGACACACTTCCTTGCCCTTGGAGAAAACTTGGATCTGGTGTGAGAAATGGTGGATGCAAAACATAGGCAACCAAAAGTTTTGAGATTAGAATAGTCTGGAATTTTGTGGAAAAGAAGTTCAAAAGGAGTTTTATCATGTAGCAAAGGAGATGGAAGCCGATTGATAAGATAGGCAGCATGTAACACACAATCACCCCAAAACTGAAGAGGGAGTTGGGATTGAATTTGTAAAGCTCTAGCTATGCAAAGAAGATGCTGATGTTTCCTTTCCACAACAAAATTCTGTTGTGGAGTGTAAACACAGCTGGTTTGATGTATAATTCCATGAGAATTGAAGAAGTCAGACATGTTAAACTCCTTGGCATTATCAGTTCTAACAGCTTTGATTTTAAGGCTAAATTGAGTATGAATCATAGTATAGAAAGAAGAAAATAACTCCCTAACATCAGATTTAGACTTCATTAAAAATAACCAAGTGGCTCTTGTAGCATCATCCATAATAGTTAAAAAATATTTGAAGCCATCTAAAGTTGGAGTTGAGTAGGGACCCCATACATCCATATGAATCAAGTCAAAAGCACAAGAACTGATATTATTATGAAAAGGAAAGGGCAATCGCTTAAGTTTTGCCATAGGACAGATTTGACAACCTTTGTTACAAGAAGGTTTTAAAGAAGGAATTACATGACACAAACTATTGAGTTTGACATCAGATGGGTGCCCCAACCTGTCATGCCAAATAGATGAAGGTTGAGAGGAGATTGATGTGGAAGTAACAGCAATGAAATGACCAAAAGCATCAGTGAGGTTGTGAGCTGATAGAAAGGTAGCAAAAGAAGAGTTGGAGGATTGGTGAAGGCTGTTTGACTGCAACAGGTACAATCCATCAAGTGCTTTGCCTACCCCAATCGTTTTCTAGGAAATAAGGTCCTGAATGAAGCAATAAGCAGACAGAAAAACACAACAATATGATTCTGAATGAGTTAAAGAACTAATAGACAAGAGATTAAAAGAAAAAGATGGAACACAAAGGACATCTTAAGAACAAGGGAAGAAGAAAGAGTAATAGTCCCAATGTGAGTTACTTGAGCTGATTCCCCATTAGGTAATTGGACCAAAGATTGCCTAATAGCTGTGATTGAAGTTAGCAAATCCACTGAGCATACAAAATGATCAGTTGCACCAGTGTCCAAGACCCAAGTATTACAATCATAAGCCTTTCTATTTACCACTTGAGCAGCAAAAACACTATGAGAGAAGTTCATACCTGCCATTGCCACATTAGCAGAAGTGGAAGAAGGAGTTGTTGTGACCATTGAGGCATCTGATATATGAGGTGGTGCTGCAGAAGAAAGATTGGATGCACTAAACAAGGCTAAAAGCTGTTGGCACTGCTCAGGACTGAAGGCAGAAAATTGATGCATTGGTGAAACAAATTCTGAGCTTGATCCTGAGGAGACTTGATGTGCCATAGTAGTCTTATTCTTGAACTTAAAACCTGGAGGAAACCCATGTAATCTGTAGCACTTGTCTATAGTGTGACCAGTCTTGCCACAGTGGGTACAAACTGGCCTATCTTTTCCTTTTCCAACAGAATTAACAACATAATTGGCTTGATCAGTGGACACTTTAGCAGCCAAAGCAGTGGAATCTACTTTAACAACTGGTGTATTAGGGATTGACCTTTGAGTCTCTTCTTGGATCATCAAGGAATAAACCTTGCTCAATGATGGAATAGGATCCATGAGTAACACTTGAGACCTAACTTGAGAAAAAGACTCATTTACTCCCATTAAGAACTTCATCACAGACTCTCTACCTTGTAAATCATTGAGTCTTTTGTTGATATTGCACATACACTTTCCACAAGAGCAAGAAGGAAATGGACTAAGGTTTTGTAACTGATCCCAAAAAACTTTCAACTGAGTAAAGAAATCAGTAATGCTCATCTCACCTTGATGTAATTCTGAAATTTCCTTTTGGAGATTGAATACCCTTGGTCCATTGGGCTGTGCAAAACGATTCTTCAAATCAGTCCATATTTCCAGAGCAGTATCTTCATATATAATGCTTGCTTGAAGCTTTGAAGAAACTGAATTGGTCAACCAGGTCCCAACCATGTTATCACATCGAATCCATGCTTGCACAGATGAAGGAGTAGAAATCAATGGAGATGAGAGAGTCAGAGTCCCATCAATAAATCCCAGTTTGTTCTTGGTGAGCAATGCCTTTCTCACAGCTCGAGCCCAAGCTGAGTAGTTTTCTCCACCAATTAAAGGCTGCGTAACTAACACTAAGCTTGGATTCTCAACATGATGCAAGAACAGGGGATCATCCATTGGTGAATCTTGTGAAGAAGGAGATGGATTTTCAGGTACAGAACCATTAGTTGAACCAGTTGTATTTGTGTTTGTGGCAGCGGAAGCCATTGATGACAAAGAAAAGGAATTTTCTCAAAAAACAGAGTGTTTTCCTGAGAAAATTGAAAAGAAATTTGAGAGAAAAAGAAACCCTAAAAATTGGGAATTTGCTTTGATACCATATCAGAAAAGTGAAGAATATCTATCTTTTTCATTAATTACAAAGATGAATGTACAAGACTATATATAGATTGACCCAAGTAACGGAACTGATCTAACTGAAAAACAGAGACTAACAAACTCAACTAACTAACTTCTACATGTGTCTTTATACAGCAAACTAACTTTCCCACGTGTGGGTATTAATACAGACACTAAAACTACTTGCCGTTTCTTCATGGTTCTGATGTCGTTCATGCAGAACAAATGGTTCTGATGTCGTTTATGCAGCACTTTGTTCTTCACTCAAATTAAGCTCTGCTGTCTCATCCTCTGCTCTTGCTTCCTTGTGATCATCTTCACTGCTATTCTGATATCTGATTCAGACTGATCATGGTTGATTGTTGTAGGCTTCGACCCCTGTTGTATTCCTTTTCTTGTGGTAATGGCATTATGCATTTTCTTTTCAAAAAAAAAAAAAAAAAGAACTGAAGGCAGCATATATGTATCCCATACCAAAACTGTGATCTCCAGCAAAAGCCAAAAACACATATAGAGGCATTAGGCACATGGAACCCACGCAATGCATGCTTATTCAAATGATAGATAAAACTATAGAAAGACGCAAGCATGCAATTTAATTTCCATCTTAGAGCTTGGTGCAATGCGTTGGCTTGAAAGATAGAGTTTTCTTCACAAAGGTCATAGCCAACCAACAAATTGGACTGGGCCAAGTTACCAAAGATGCTAATTTTTTTATTACCAAGGAAAGCCAAGCACACAAGTTCTTCATTTATTTGAACGAAGGTTGTGGTTGGATTCAGCTTCACATCTACACTGGTGAAATGAGTTGTGATAATAGGAATTTCTATAGAATCTGATGTGAGCTTGTAGCAAAAAGACTTAGAACGTAACTCGGGTCATCACCGTGCTATAAATTAATTTCTTTTGCTACTGCTGATTCAAACTTGGAGTAGAATTCTATTGGCAACATTGTCAATGTTGTACCTAAGGGTGGCAAATAAGCAAGTTGGGTCATAAATGGGTTGGGTGTGTAATTAACCATATATCCATATATGACCCGTTTATAAATAAATTAATTATTCATTACCCGTCAAACTCATTTAATTAGTAATCCACCCATTTAACCCAATATGACTCCAAGGATGGCCATACCCATTGGGTAATGGATATCCTACCCTACCTAATCCAAATGTTTTAGATAATACCTAGTTCTTCATGGGTAGAACCTAATCGGGTAGGGTATGGATATTATCCATACCCAACCCATATTTATTAAAAAAAATTTAAAAATTTAAAAATTAAAAAAAAAAAAAAAAAAACCCTAACTCTCTCATTTTCACTCACACACACTCTCTCTCACCGGAGCCCCCATCCTCACTGTTACTCTCTCTGTTTCTCTCACCCGAGCCTCCATGGTCCAATACCTTGAACTCATCACTCCAATCACCAGCACTACCACTACGGTGGCCTTCTCCATCTTCGAACCAACTCTCTCAACCTCGAAATCTCTCTCTAATCCTTGGATCTGAACTTTCTCTCTGTACAAAACCTTGGCCTGTCTTTACTTCTAATAACCATGCCTTGAAAGACGGTTTTTCACTTGTACACTCACAGTCAGAGTTAGAGTCAGAGGGACTGAGTGTCGATGGGGGCATCACTGTCGAACATGGCGGACGGGTCATCGGGTTTGGATTCAAGTCCGGGGCTAGGGGACATACTGGAGAGTTGCGTGGCTTGCGTGTTTCTCTACCTGACTCCCTTGGAGATTTGCAACCTCGCGAGGCTGAATCGTGCATTTCGCGGCGCCGCATCGTCTGACTTAGTGTGGGAGGCGAAGTTGCCAGCGAACTATCAAGATCTGCTCGATTTGTTGCCGCCGGAGAGGTATAAGAGCTTGCTGAAGAAGGATATCTTTGCTCTGATCTCTATCTTAAAAAAAAAATGAAGTAGGTACATCTAATTTCAAAGTTATTCATTAGTTTTTTTCTTTTTTAAGATAAATTTATTGGTTAGTTTTTAAGTTAAAATGTTTTTGGATTTTAAAAAGAAAAAATTAAATGGGTTTCGGGTAGGGTATGGATATCCATGGATAATAAATCCGGATAAGAATTGGGTATGGATAATAATGGGTATTGGTATCCGGGTATCTATGGGCAAACATTTCGGGTAGGGTATGGGTATACCCGATCCATACCCTACCCATGGCCATCCCTATATGACTCAAATACCTTTAAAAGTTAAAACTAGTTGAATACCCTATTGACTTCCAAAATGACCCAAATACCTTTAAATACCCAAAATGACCCAAATACCCCTACACTTTCAAAATTACCAATATACCCTTGAACATTCAAAATTACCAAAATTCCCCTAGAATGATAAATCTAGCTTTTAGAAAATCCTGAGCTTTTAGAAAAACCATTGTATTGATGAAATTGCCCATGCCTAGTAAGACACCTGAACCTATTCATTTCCTTCCCCTTCCCCACAAATCTAATAAAACTTGTACATTTTGACAAGTCTAGGATAGGACCAGTGAGCTGGTTCTTCTTTAGCCACACTTGGCACAACGATGTCATCGACGACAACACGTTAATGGTACCTAACAAGCCATTTTGCTGGTGGTTGAGCCAGAGGTTTTGAATCCTGGATCCTGCAAAGGATAAAGGTAAAGTACCATTGAGATTGTTGTAATAAAGTTGGAGATCCTGAAGACTCGGTAAGGAACAAAAGAAATCTGGTAAAGGCCCAACAATGTTTGCGTTGCTAGCGTAGAAACTGACTAAACTAGTGGCCTGAGTCAACTCAATGGGGATGGTCCAAGGTGCAAGATTAAGGTTTTGGCTCAAGATTAAGATCTGTAAGCTTGTGGGTCCTTGGAAGAAACCTAAAGGAATGGAGGAGAAATTGTTGTTGTCAAGGTAGAGTTTTTGGAGAGAAGTGAGGTTGGTAAGTGAGGCAAGTGATCCAGAGAGAGAATTTCCATTGAGAGAAAGAGTGGTGAGTTGGGTGAGAGTGCCAAGATCAGAAGGAAGAGTACCACTGACATAAAAGGGTTTAGTGGGTATTTGTGGGTTTATTTAAATTTAAATTTTAGATGGGTTTAGTTGATATTAGTGGATTTATCCATTTAGATCCATCTAATTAAATAATCAAATGGGTCTTTACCCATATAACCCAAATATTCAAATGGGTTGGGTTAAGACTTATCCAAATAAGGTGGGTAATGGATGGGTTCATGGATATGGATAAAAATTGTCACCCCTAGTTGTACCTGAATCAATGATAATATTGCCCTCTAAGTCTCCACACCTAGAAGAACCGCTCAACTTCAATCTTTTGCTGCCAACGCTCATTGCTTCGAGTGTAATGTCCCAAGTTAAATAAAAAAAAAAAAAAAGGGTGTGGCCAGATTTTTAGTGTCACACGAGCCCCCCACCTACCCCACCATTCCCCACCACACATTCTCACACTATCACTTATCCTCTTGGCTAGCCATCCATTTCTTCTTATTCTATTTTCTTTCTTTCTTTTCTCTCCAACACTTCTCTCACTCCCTTATTCTCCCACTGGTACACTCCACACCACCATCTCTACCATCATTTTTTTGGCAAGATCACCAAAAAATCCTTAAAAACCTCTAAGCACCTTCACATCTTTTATTTGAGGTAAAAGTTTCTAATTTTTTTATAGGATTTTATACTATTGCTTGAGGTTATTTTTATCTAAGCTTTGATAATGATACCCATGTGATTTATGAGTTTTGGAAGTGATATTCATGTGTTTCTATGTATGGGTTTTGTATTAGTGGAATTCTTTGATGAGTGGTTTTATAGTTTTTACAATGATGACTATCTTAGTGGTGAAAATTTGGGGGTTTTGGCTTTTTAATGTGAAATAGATGGTGAATATAATTTTTATTAACTATTTGGAGCTAGTTTAAGATTCAAATTTTTTGTCTTGAACAATAGTATGATTTTGATGTCATGGGTCTCTTGTTGATATTACATAAATCCTGTGGAAACTACTTATAAATTGTTGAGGTTTTGATATTAGAGATAATACCTTAGATGATTCATAAGTATAATGGGAGTCTATGCCTTGTAAATAAATTGGTTGAGAAACTTTGGAAGTGGAAAATATTATTTGGGAGGCTAAAAACTAGGCTTGCCTAATTAAGTGCTTATTTGGCAATTCCTAATTTGTAGCTAGATACAATTTCAAACTTTATGCTTATTGTGATAGGTTTGCTTGATATTGTTTAGGTTCTAGCTAATCTCCTTTGGAGCTTAAAGAATTAGGTTTTTTGCAGGTTGCAATGTAAGTAGCTTTTTAATGGGATTTTTTTTGGGGGGGGGGGGGGGGGAATAACCATGTTACATAAACGTTGTTTTTGGGTTAAATACATTTTGGAAAATTATTTGTGGAACTATGTTTTTTTAAAAAGTGTTGTGTTGTGACCCAACAATATATGATTATATATGAAAGAGCATCATGTTTAATATTGCATATGGGAAAATGCATGAATATTTGGCGTGGAAAAGAAAATCATCTTGAAATTCCTTTGATAATGGAGTTCATGAATTTATGGTATTATTTAGAAATACTAAAGATGTTTTGTCCTAACTTGTATTATTTGGAAAATGTTCAGAGGTCTTCTCCACATTAATGCGGCCAGAAAAGTAGTTGCAGTGCATTTAATATGGTGGTAGCAGCTTTTTCTTAAATATTTTGAGTTTCCTTCCCTCTCACATGTTCATGGGGCACATTTCTATTGCTAGAGTACATACTTGGACTACATTCGTCGCGTCCAAGGAGGAGTTCCTCCTCGAATCTCATTCCCTTCATCTCTCGCTTATAAGACTTTTACTGGGAATCATTTAATAGTTGTTTGCTTCTCCTTGGTCGTGTTAGTGTCCTTAGATAAGGCCCAAGGCCCAATACATTATTTTGGGCCCTAGTCCCTACAATAGCCCCTCAAAATCCCAATTTTTCCCTCCCATCTAAGGAGAAAAAGTGGGATTTTGATTTCTAAGAGATAAGATCAACTGATTTTTGATTTGTACGTGTGGGAGTGCGGTTTTATGTGCTCATGATTGTTTTTGATGCTTTGTAGTCTATGAGGCGCTATTAATTACTCTAGGCAGCTTTGTGTCCCCCGCATCCAACGATGAAACGCAGATCCAATGGCTGATATTTCTTCTAGTATTTTGAGCGGGAGTACTCTCTTCCATCTTCTCCTTCTATATAAAGCCTTGAAGGAACCCCCTTTTTCCTCTCTTTTTTATGAATCTTCAAGAACTTTAGAGAACTCCAGCACCCAGTCTTCATAAAACGCACCAAACTCTTGAGTTTTCATAGTCATTTCCTGTAAGAAGTTTTCTTTTGAAAAAATCTCTAAAAGTTTCAGAGATTGTCATACGAATACCTATAAGTTTTCATTTCTTTATATTACCCTTTTTCCTTTCGGCCTTTCTCCTTGGCCTCTCAGTTTATCTAGATGGGAAGATTCAAGCATTTAGTAGACATGCTGGCCAGTATAGAGGGCTTTAGGGCTAGGTACCATATTCCACAGGGGGTGGTTTTAGAATATTGTCCCTCGGACCGAGTACTGACTGATAGAGATGTGGGTCAAGTCGTCATTCCCACGATTGCTTTCATAAAGGGAGAAATGACACTTCCCATGGGTAGGATAACCAAGGACTACTTGATTAACCATAGATTGACCCCTTACCAGTGCGCCCCCAACCTATTTAGGGTCTTGGGCTGTGTAGATGCCCTGAACGAGTAGATGGGCTCAAGGCTTACATGGCACGATCTAGTTCACATGTACGAGTGCCACAAGTTTGCCAGTGCGGGTTACTACCTCAATTCCCGGTCCGAGGTCGTCAGGCTAATTTCTTGTCTCCTCAAGTCCAATAAGGGTATGAAGGATGACTACTTGATTGCCTCAAAGGAATGGAGCGACGGTCTTCATTTTCTAACTCAAGCAGGAGATCCAGGTGTGGTACCTTTAGGATCAGTCCCTTTGGAAGGGGACTTAGCCTTTTAGCTTTATTCTTTTTACTTGACACATCATCTTTTATTGGTAGAAAATATCATTTTGGCAATTTGACCATGATTTCCTTCTTGGATGTTTTGCAGATAAAGCTCACGTTGCTCCGCGGCTTAGCCATACCAACATCTAGGCTCTTAATTACCTTCTGAGGTCGAAGATTTTTGTGTGCGAGGACGGACAACTGCGAGCCGCTCACCTGATCTTGGATTACAAGCCTCTGTCCCGCACCTTCTAGGACATAGGCCAAGTGATAAGAGTTGGGAGTTCAAGGTTAGCTTGAATCGACGTGTCTAAGCCTGGATTTTTGGCTCGAAGGGATCTTCCCCCGATTGCCTTGCCAATTCCACAAAACCCTCCACCAGCTGCATAACCACCTCCATAAAACCTTCTCGAAGCAGTAACATTTCCTGAAGAGGAGATCGCCTCATCTTGCCTTTCATTAGAGGAGGAGATAAACAAATTCCATTTCAAAGAAAATGATCCAAGGGCTCCTTTAATTAACCTCTCGGATGCTGAGGATGAGTCAGACAGGAATTCCGGCATTCGCACCCCCGTTCTTGTGATTGCCTGCCCGGATAACTCCTCCAATGAAGAGGAAGACAACATGGCCTTGAACAAAGGCAATAAGAGCCTGAGGGAGCTCATGGCTGCTAGGGACAAGGGGTCAACCTTGACGGCACCCTCTAAGTCCCAAGCTCCTTCCGATCTTCCTCCTCCCCCTCCATAAGTCCCCACCGACCTCGGCCTAAAGCCTAACCTCGACTTGAAGAAGAAAAGGCCAGCCGAGTCACTTGAGGAAGGTGAGGTGGGTCCGCGACAGGGGACAAAGCATTAAAAGGTGATCCAGGAGCCTTAGGACAAGAGGTCCCAGTCCGTGGACAGCCGTAAGGAGCAGGACAAAGCTAAGGTGCGCATGACACAATGTACATGGTTCCCTCGACTTGAGGTGGATGGGGCACCAATTCCCTGGAATACCTCTGTCCGAGAATATCAGAGGGGTCGAGCTGGATACATTGTTGAAGCCCTAGAGTAGCCCATGCTCCTTTCTAAGGACATGGACGCTTACAAGCGTTTCTCACAAAATGATCTCTTCTTGTCCCTGAAGAGGGACCTTGCGATGGTAAGGCAACTTGTCCCTTTATGAAAATAAGTGCTAAATCGTATTCTATTTTAACTCATACTGTTTTGTGATCTTTAGGTAGATTACTCAGCAAATTTTTGTGGCCGAGGAGTGGCATCATGACGCTCGCAAGCGAGCCGATGCTGAAGCCCTCTCCCGCGCCGAGACTGAGAAAACGCTAGGGCCTATTAAGCAGGAATAATATGAACTGTTTAAGAAGCTAAAGGAGGCACAATCAGCCCATTTGAGTGCCGAGGTTGGTTTGAAAATCGTGGAGAAGCAGGCTGAGGACCAGCATCAGAAACTGCACGTGACTGAGATTAATCTAGCCATTGAGAGGCAGTCAGTCTTAGATCTCAAAGCCACATTGCAAAAAGCCAAGAAGGAAGCCCAGCTGGCCAAGGAAGAAACCGAGGTCAAGAAGAGAGCTGCATACCAACTTGGCGTGGAGGAAACGCAAGTAAGGCTTACGAGAAGCTATCAGAGGTATGCAGGGACTACTACAACGTGACATGGGACAAGGCCCTTAGCGTTGCAAGTGTCCCTTCAGACTCTGTTTGGAGGTTGCCTGGAAGCGTTTTCTATCCCCCAGAGATTCGGGAAGTCCCTGCTCCTACCTCTTCTCCTCCTGTTGATGCCCAGAGCTTTCCGAGCAACCTTTGGCTATCCTAGATGTTATCCCTTTAACTGAAATTGCGAAGGGATCTAGCCAAGCTAGCAACCAAGGCTAGGGAGCCGAAGGAGAGAACGGTAATGGTAAGGGTAAAGGGAAGAAACTCTCTGCCAAGTCAAAGGATGCTGCCAAGGAGAAGGCAGTAGAGGCCAAGAATCAAGGAGCTGACCCCCAGGCCAAGGATGTTCCTTCTTCTTAGCCAGGACAAATTGAAGATCCTCCTGCTCCTCCTACTGAAGCTTAGCCTCTAGGGTTTTTTTTGTAATACCATTTGTAGTAAAAGTGTATTTTTTGTTTTAAAGGCATTATGTCCATGCGTAACGTACTATCTTTATTACTTAATGAGAACACTCTTCACTTTATCTTTTGTTCATTTGCCTTATGTGATTTAAATTTTATTGCATAGCTCTGAGTTGATGTTACTGTGCCTTTAATTTAGAGTTTACAATAATACTTTGCTTGCTAATCTAACTAAGTGTTAAGAGTAAAGTTGTGAATTGAATCTTAGGTAATGAAGACTGACACGCATAGACTTATGTCATGTGGAAGAGAATAAAAAAAGGGGGTAGATTGTCTATGTATTGTGCATAAATACAAGTTTAAATTTGCCTTGGGTCTATTTTTGCTTCAAGTCCCGTTTAAACATTTACGTATATGCATTTCAAGATCACAAAATGCGTAGTTTCATCCCCATATGTGGTTCGAAAGACTTGACCCATTCTAAGATCTGTTTGTTATTTGAGCAATCATCAGAAGTAGTTGATTTCCCTTAAACCTTTGGTCCGAGGAGCCATGTAATAATTAGGTTCATTTTAATGCTTGAATTGATGTCAACAGTTGTTAATTTTTCCTAAGCCTGTGGTCTGAGGAGCTATGCAGGGTTTAGGTTCTATTTAACACTTGAATAAATGTCAAAAGCAATTAATTTCTCCTAAGCCTGTGGTTCGAGGAGCCATGCAGGACCTAGGTTTTGTTTAATACTTGAATAGATGTCAAAAGCAATTAATTTCCCCTAGGCCTATGGTCCAAAGAGCCATGCATGACCTAGGTTCTGTTTAATACTTGAATAGATGTCAAAAGTAATTAATTTCCCCTAAGCCTGTAATCCGAGGAGCCATGCAGGACTTAGGTTCTGTTTAATACTTGAATAGATGTCAAAAGCAATTAATTTCCCCTAAGCCTATGGTCCGAGGAGCCATACAGGACCTAAGTTCTATTTAATACTTGAATAGATATCAAAAGCAATTAATTTCCCCTAAGCCTGTGGTCCAAAGAGTCATGCAGGACCTAGGTTCTGTTTAATACTAAAATAGATGTCAAAAGCAATTAATTTCCTCTAAGCCTATAGTCCGAGGAGCCATGCAGGACTTAGGTTCCGTTTAATACTTGAATAGATGTCAAAAGTAATTAATTTCCCCTAAGCCTATGGCCTGAAGAGCCATGCAGGACTTAGGTTCTGTTTAATACTTGAATAGATTGAGGGACAAGAAGTATGATTCCTTTATACAACAAAAGAACTTATTTAGAAAGGAAATTTTCATTAATAGTAGTACCTTTTCAATTTGCTTACATTCCAAGGGCGTGGTATTACATTCTCATCTAAATCTTCTAGAAAATATGCCCCAATACCAGCAACTGAGGTGATGCGATATAGCCCTTCCCAATTTGGTCCCAGCTTTCCCCATGCTGGGTTTTTAGCATTGCCCAGAACTTTCCTCAACACTAAATCCCCAGGCACTAGTGGCCTCAGCTTTACTTTGGCATCATATCCTTGCTTAAGTTTGTGTTGGTAGTAGGCCAATTGAACCACTACCCTTTCCCTTCTTTCTTCGATAAGATCTAGGCTTTTCTCTAGCAGCTCATTGTTGCTGCTCGGATAGAATGAGTTGGTTTTTAGTGTCGAAAAGCCCGTTTCCAGAGGAATAACAGCCTCAGCCCCGTAAGTCATTGAAAAGGGGGTCTCTCCTGTTGATCTGCGAGGTGTGGTCTGATACGTCCATAGGACGTGTGACAGTTCTTCCACCCATCCTCCCTACACGTCGTCTAATCTCTTCTTGAGCCCATTCACTATGACTTTGTTAGCGGCCTCAGCTTATCCATTGCCCTGGGGATTTGCTGGGGTAGAATATCTATTAGTGATTCTCAATTCGCAACAGTACCTCCTGAAAACCTTACTATCGAACTGAAGACCATTGTCTGAGATGAGGGAGTGAGGGACCTTAAACTGGGTAACAATGTTTTTCCAAACAAACTTTTTAACTTCCACATCTTTGATATTCACTAAAATTTTAGCTTCTACCCATTTAGTGAAGTAATCTGTACCGACGATCAGATACCTTTTGTTCCCTACTGCCTTAGGAAAGGGCCCGACAATATCTAAGCCCTACTGAGCAAATGGCCAAGGGCTGGACAGTGGATTGATGGTCCCTCTTGGTTGATGTATGTTTGGTGCAAACCTTTGACATTGGTTGCATTTCTTCATATATTCATGTGCTTCTTTCTGCATGTTTAGCCACCAATAACCTTAGGTGATGGCTCTATGAGATAAGGACCTGCCTCCTGTATGCCTTCCACAAATTCCTTTATGTAATTCCTTCAGGATTAGCTCTAAGGCCTTAGGGTGTACGCAAAGCAAGTACGATCCAAAAAAGGAGCGTTTATACAGCTTCTGGTTCTTGGATAGCCAGAATCGAGGAGTGTTTCTTCATATCTTGTTAGCTTCATTCTTCTCTTCTGGCAAGATGTTTTCTTTCAGAAACAGCACCAAAGGGTCCATCTAGCTAGATCCCACTCTGACGTGGTGGACATGGAACCCTTCTTTTTTCGTCACTGAGGGTTTGTACAAATCTTCCACAAAGATGATCTGAGGTAAAAATTTAGCCGAGGAGGTGGCAAGCGTGGCCAAAGAGTCAGAATGTGTGTTTCCACTCCTAGAGATGTGCAGTAAGCTAAAAGAATTGAAACACGATCATAGGTATTTGGCTTGGTCTAAGTATTCTTGCATTCTTTCGTCTCTTGCTTCTAACTCCCCATTTACTTGGCCAACAACCAGTCTTGAGTCCGAGAACATGTTCACTGCTTTTCTACCCAGTTTCTGAACCATGGACATTCCTTCTAGCAGGGCTTCATATTCAGCCTCATTATTCATGGCCGAGAAACCCAGTCTTAGTGATTTTTCGATGGTAATGCTTTCAGGGGAAACCAAAACTAGCCCTACTCCACAGCCCCTTTGGTTTGCTGCGCCATCAACATATATTTTCCAGCATGGGGGCCCTTGTAGAGAGACTGCGCCAACTGATTTTTCATTCATGCCTCGTGCCATCACTTTTTCTTCTAGCGAGGGTTTAGCAAATTCAGCCACCAGATCCATGAGGATTTGGCCCTTCATGGAGGTACGAGGCATGTACTTAATGTCAAAAGCCCCTAGAATCGTGTCCCACTTAGCAACTCTCCCTGTATAATTAGCACTCCGAAGTATGGACCTGAGCGAGAGTTGGGTTAGAACAATAACTGTGTGTACTTGAAAGTAATGAGGAAGCTTTTGTGTAGCTTGAACCACTGCTAGGATGGCATTTTCTAGTGGTAGGTAGTGAATCTCGGCTTCATGCAATGACTTGCTCATGTAATAGACTGGTCGTTGTATGCCGTTGTCCGTCCGTATTAGCACTAGGCTTACTGCATGAAGGGCCACAGCAATGTAGGCTAACAATACTTCGTCGGCCTTAGGACTGAATATGATTGGTAGCCGAGACAAATATTCTTTAAGTTGTTAGAAGGCCAAAGCACATTCTTCGGTGCATTCAAATCCCTTCCATTTATTCAACAAGAGGAAGAAAGGTCTGCACGTATTTACCGATTGAGAAATAAAACGGTTTAAGTAGCAATCATGCCGGTAAGCTTTTGGACCTCCTTTGGGTTTCGAGGTGGCTGCAAGCTGTGGACAGCCTTGATTTGATCGGGACTGACCTCAATTCCCCTGTAGGTCACCATATAGCCCAAGAATTTTCCTGATCCTACCCCAAATGAACATTTGGACGTGTTGAGACGCAACTTATGTCTCCTTAGAATTTCAAAGATGTCGTCGAGGTCTCTCACATGTTCAGACACCATTTTACTCTTTACCACCATGTCATCTATATAGACTTCAATACTCTTACCCAACTGTGGCTCAAACATTCTGGTCATCATTCTCTAGTAGGTGGATCTTGCATTTTTCAAACCAAAAGGCATCACTTTGTAATGGTAGTTTCCTATAGAAGTGACAAAAGTTGTCTTTTCTTGGTTGTCTATGGCCAAGGGTATCTGATGGTATCCTTGGAAGGTATCTAAGAAGCTCATCTGAGGATAGCCAGCGGTCACGTCTACCAACTGATCTATCCGTGGCATAGGGAATGGATCTTTTGGGCAAGCTTTATTCGGATCCGTGAAGTCTACACAAACTCGTCATTTCCCCCTCTTCTTTTTCACCACTACAGTATTGGCCAACCACTTAGGATAAAAAACTTCTTTGAAAGCCCCTACTTTCTTAAGCTTCATCACCTCATCCCTGACAGCATTAGCATGCTCTTTCGACGGACGCCGGGGTGGTTGCTTCTTAGGAGTAATGAATGGGTTAACGTTTAGGTGGTGGGAGATGAAGCTCAGATCAACCCCTGAGGCCTCATAGGCATTCCATGCAAACACATCCACGTTTTCTCTAAGAAAACCAATTAGTTCTTCTTTCTCTTGGGGAGGTAATTCCAAGCGAATTTGAAAGAAGTTTTTTGGATAAATGCCAATAGAAACCTTTTCTAGATCCTCGCATTTTGCCTTCTTGGCTGATTCACTACCGAACAATGCCGGGGTGGTTGATTACTATAAGCCACTTTCAATAGAGGCCGAGGGCTCAACTTTATGTTGGCTTGAGATGGCAGCCACCATGCACTATCTGGCCATGGTCTCATTCCCCATAATCTTTTTGACCTGGCCCTTCGACGGGTACTTCACCTTCTGGTGTAGGGTAGAAGAGATAGCTTCTAGGGCATAAAGCCAAGGTCTAGCTACAATGGTTGTGTAGGGTGAATAAGGATCAACTACAATGAAATCCACCTCTATCACGTCCGAAGTTATTTGTATGGATAGTCTGATCTAGCCCCTCAGAGTAATGGTCTTCCCCTCAAAGCTTATCGAGGCAAATCGTATGCCGTTAAGTCCTCAAGTTTTAAGTTCAGCCCCTTGTATAGGTTAGGGTACATTACTTTCACAATGCTGCCTTGATCTACTAGCACTCTCTTCACATCATATCCTCCAATTTTAAGCGTGACAACCAGAGTATCATCGTGGGGTTGGATGGTTCCAACCTTGTCTTCGTCCAAGAAGCCCAGCACGGGTGAGGCTATCTTCTTGGCCTTTTTGGGCTCCCGATTGTCATGTTCGGTGGGAAACCGAGCCACAGATATTACTCTGGAAGGACAAGAGCCAGTCCTTCCCGGGGCAGCAAGGATGACATTTATTGTGCCTATAGAAGTCTTAAGGAGGTGTCTCTCCAGGTCTCAATATTCACCTGTCCTTGTCGACCACTAGAATGATGTAGGAGGTGCCTTAATTTTCCCTTTCAGACCAGTTGGTCCAAATGGTTCTTCAAGTTCCTACAGTCCTCAGTGGTGTGCCCCAATTCTCGGTGGTATTGGCAATACAGGTTTTGGTTGCGCTTCATGGGGTCTCCTACCATCTTATTTGGCCATTTGAAGAACGACTCATTCTTGATTTTCTCCATAACCTGATGTATCGAATCTCGGAACACAGCATTAACTACCTGCACATCAGCAAATCCGAGTTACCCTGCAAAGTCTCTCCTCAGTTGGTGGTTGTTGTTAAATCGGTCCGACTTGAAGTTCCTCCTCTCTTGAGGGACAACCTTCACTTTACCCTTGCTCATTTACTGGTCCTCTTCAACCCTTTTATACTTGTCGATCTGGTCCATGAGTTGGCGTAGGCTGGTGACAGGCTTTCCTATTAAGGATTTTCTTAAACCATGATCAGTTGAGAGGCCACTCTTGAAAGTGCTGATGGTGACGTCATCATAGTTACCCTCTATCTCATTGTACATCTCCATCGGTCCCAAGTTGGACGGAAATACTTTGCACATCAAAGCCTCATCTTTGGAGTGGACCGCCATCCTCTGGTTAAATTCGCTTATGTGCTCTACGTGGTCCATTTGACCATTGTACATAGTGAAAGTATGTTGATGGAATCGTCGAGGAAGCTTAGCCCTTTCTATCTTGCGTGTGAAGGGTGATTTGGAGATTCGATCCAAGGTCTTGCTCATGGTGTCATTCATTAGACCTTTACGAGATGGACTTCTGTAACTGTGTTTATGGTGGTGCTCTTCCTCATAAGAAAAGGTCTCATTTGGTGGAGTTCTTGACCTTTGCCTATAATTGTTGTCCCCTTCATCACTAATGTCTGAGCTGGAAGGGGAACGCTTCCGCTGCGCATGACATAGTTTTCTTTTTAAGTTGTCAATCTCCTATTGCAGGGCTTTATTATCGTCCTCTTTTGGGATACATGACTTCTCACCTTATAATGGCTTTTGCTTGTGATAAGTGTAATTTTTACATGATTTTTATTATCCTCTTATTTATTAAAATTGTTAGTTTTCCTTTATTTCTTTTGATTTGGTTTGATTTTTATTTATATTTATCTATTCATTTGTGTTTTGAAGGAATGAGAAGATTTCAGATTAATCTACAAGGGCTTTACTTGCAAATTAGGGCTAGGCCGATTGAATCAAGTTAACTTACATCTAGCCAAGCATGAATTCAAGAGAAGACCAATCCAATTAAATTTAAGTCCAACTGGAGCAAGGAATCAAAGGAAATTTGCACCAAATCCAAGTCCAATTCGGATTAGGATTCCAGCCTGCACATCAGTTAGTATTTTCAGTATAACTTTGGGCTCAGATATCTAATCAAGATGATTCAAGTTGGGCTGGAAAGTTAATTTAAAGGGCTACAACTTTGTAGTTTACCAAAAGCCCGAATTCTGAAGTTAAATGGGCCAAAATAGTCGGTTAATTGAAGCCTAAAAATCTGGGATATTCTCCAAACGGGAATTCAACTTGTAATAGGATTCCTTGACCTATTTAAAGGCTTTTTAGGGAAAAATTCAGCTAGGGCTGCGTGTGCCACATTTGAAGAATTTTCTTTGGAGTCTTTTTGAGGACAAAGGGGCGCCGCTTCATGTTGATCAACCAATTCCCATGAAACACATAAGTTTTATTTGTTTTCTTTTCAATTTGATTATGAACTAAATTTTATTTTCTAGAGCGTTGATGTAGTCTAGCAATGAACACACAATTTATATTCTGAGTTATTTTATTTTTAATATTTCCATGATTGAGTGTTTTATTCTTATTCTTAATGCTTAATATTTCTTTTTACGAATTATTGATTGATCAATTGAATGACAATGAGACCGAGAGGTGATTTGTTATTTTAGTTCTAAAATTAAACACCATTAGTTGAGCGAAAGTAGAGATGCTTTACCGCGATTAGTGTGATTTTTCAAAAAATTCAAAGTACGTAATGAGTCTCCAATTAATTAAATTTGCATAGAGATATGGAATTGTTAGTTGAATATATTTTTGATATTATTCGAGAGAAGATATTGAATACTTAAGGAATTTTTAATCATCAACGAGAGATTATTAGAATTTAATAATTAGGAAGAATAAATTGTGTGGGATTTGTTAGGTGAAATCAACCGCTCTAGATCCATTCTTATTATATTTTTACACTGTTAGATTTTTACGCTTTGTTAGTTCTTTTTATTCGTAGATTTATTTTTATTAAATAGTTTAATTTAATTCAGATAGTAGAACATTCCATTTATTTTCGATTTTCCAAATAGTAATTAATTTAGTGAATTTCAGTATTCGATAATATAGTTAGTCCCTGTGGGTTTGACATTCGTTTTCTAAAAACACTTTACTACTTGTTACGATTCTATGCGCTTGCAGATCATTTTTCATGAACAGCTTGTATGGATAGTACGTACACTACACTCCCGATGTTTGTCCTGATCTCTTTCCAGTTCAAGGTCAAGAAAGTTGTGCTGCCGTTGAGAACTTGTAGGCTCTGTTCGATGTGGACTTGCTTGGTGCGGGCCTGATCCTATTATGTTTAACTGTTGCACTCGCTAAGGCACAAGTTCTGCCCACAGACGACGCCAATTGTAGGGCTAAAATGTTGAGGCCCAAGCCCAAAATGTATGGAATTTGTAGAGAATGGGCCCAATACAATGAATTTGTAGAGAATGGGTCAAAGAACTAGGTCCTAATGAATTGGACAACGACTAGTATTGGATTAAAAGACAACCAAGCACAAATAAGAGATATTGATGTTAATGGACTTTCAGTCCGGGGAGGCCGCAGTTATTATAAATTGATCACAGTTGGATACTAAGATAGTTTAGATTGCTACAGTGTTTTCTCTTTGTTTTTCCAATCCCCTTCCTCATGGGGGTTCTTCTCCATTATATAGCTTCTTTCTGATCATCTTGACCCAACACCTATTGATCATCTAAATCCCTACTTGAGTGCCCATCCCATCTGACACCTCTTTTAGCCTTTTATGAGTTGTGGTAAACAAGGTAACACTGTTCAGAGGTCTTCTCCACATTAATGCGGCCAGAAAAGTAGCTGCAATGCATTTAATGTGGTAATAGCAGCTTTTCCTTAGATATTTTGAGTTTCCTTCCCTCTCACATGTTCATGGGGCACATTTCTATTGTTAGAGTACATACTTGGACTACATTCGTCATGTCCCAGGAGGAGTTCCTCCTCGGATCTGCTTCCCTTCATCTCTTGCTTATGAGACTTTTACTAGGAATTATTTAATTGTTGTTTACTTCTCCTCGAGCGTGTTAGTGTCCTCGGACAAGGCCCGATACATTATTTTGGGCCCTAGTCCCTACAATGTAAAATAAAAAAAGAGATAAAAAAATTTATTTTTGTAAAAATATTTGAAAGCTTCAAGAGATTCAATAAGAAGTCTTTTTTTTTTTTTTTTTTTTTTTTAATGAAGTAGAAAAATATAGCACTATGCTCTATCATGTGAAACCTTGCTCTCTCTCTTTCTCTCTGGAAGAAAAAGTTGAGCTAGCCAGGAGCAATAAGAAGGTGAAAGAAACGCACTTTGCTAGCTTTGTGGAGGATGAACCTCCTGGTTTTGAAAGAGCTCACAATCGCCCGAAACTCTCCTTTAAGGAGAAACTTGTTGGGGAAATCCCTGGGGCTTATACCCAAGCTTTCGACTTTACAAAGCAAATGGAATATGACTCAAATTCAGATGACGAAGTTTTAGAGCTCCGGGAGGGCATTGCGGCTGTCAAGTTTGTTAGGTTCTAAAGTTTAGGATTTTATGTATTTAGAACTCTAATGTGTATTGTTGGCAAACTATGATCAAAACAATGTGTTTAGAAGTGTTTAAAACTAGCTCAAAGTTGTGCGTCAATGTAAAGTTGGAATCGAGTTTAAAGCAGGAAGCACTATGGCTTTCAGCCTGGCTCGATCGATCGAAGCTTAGGCTCGACCGATCGAAGATCGGGCAGATTGCTTTTCTACAGATTCGTCCAACTCAACCCTATTTGTTTTAAAACGTTTTTAGGGTTTCTTATTTGTCCTAAGTATAAAAGGCAAACCCTAGCCACGTTTTAGTGTTGCTCATATTTACGGTTTGTGTAAATCTCTTGTGAGATCTAGAGGAGCTTTCCTTTATACAAACTTAGGGTTTTCAAGGAGGAGATATTTTCTACACCTTGATGATCAATTCAGTTGCTGCCATTGAAGTTTAAAGAATACACAAGCGGGTGTGCTTGTAGCTGGTGGGAATCCAAGAAAGAAGGAGTCCGTGGATTCGGAGCTTGCACGTGGTCGTGTTAGTAAGTTCTACTCGTGGGTAGCAACAAGAAGTTGAGCTTGGGGGCTTGTAAGTCTTATTGTATGAACTTCGATTCTTTCTAGTGGATTTGCTTTTTACCTTGAGGATAGTTAGGTTAAATTCTCCCCAGGTTTTTACCGGTTTGGTTTCCTGGGTGATCATATCTTGTGTTATTTATTTTCCGCTACTTTGCATGATTTGATCTTTTATATTGTGATAACCTAGACTTGTTTAATTGGACTAAGTAACAACTTGGCTAATTACCTAGGTTTAATCAATTGTTTAAGGGGTCTAAAAACTGTCAAGTGGTATCAGAGCCAAGTAGCTCTTTTGTTGTTGATCATTTGATCATTGAGCTGATCCTTGACCCATGTTGTCATGGAACACGGACACTCTCTAGTTATTCCTCCTCACTTTGATGGGAATAATTATGCTTACGGGAAAGTAAGGATGAAACCATTCCTGAAATCCATTGATGAGAGGGTGTGGAACTCCGTTGAATATGGATGGGAGAAGCCCACTACTCCTGTCAGTAAGTGGGAAACTTCTCAGAAAGAAGCAGCTTCATTTAATAGCTAGGCTATGAATGCGATTTTTAACGCTGTTTCTATGAAGGAATTTAAGAGAATCTCGAATGTTGAGATCGCTCATACTGCTTGGAATATCCTCCAGACTGTGCATGAAGGCACAAAGGCTGTCAAAATAAACAAATTGCAGCAATTGGCTTTTAAATTTGAAAGCATTAGGATGTCTGATGATGAAACTTTTGATGAATTCTATGCTAAACTGAATGATATTATTAATTCTGATTTTAACTTGGATGAAATCTATGATCAACCTAAAATTATTAGAAAAATTCTTAGATCTTTGATTGGAGACTTTAGACCCAAGGTGACTACCATTACTGAAAGTAAGGATGTGGACTCCATCCCTGTTGATGAGCTTGTAGGATCTCTTCAATCCTTTGAGTTGGATCTAACCAAAACTACCAAATCCAAATCAATGGCTCTTAAGTCAGTTGATGATGTTGAAGGTGGTGGATTTGATGATGAGCTCTCTGCTATAGAGATTGCCTATCTTGCCAAGAACTTTAGAAACTTTCTTAGGAATAGTAATAGAAAGGCAAGAGGCACAAACACTGCTAAACCTAGAAATATTAGGAAGCATGATCCCACTAAGGTTAACAACAATGATAAGCCCAGAGAAAGAGTAGGTCAAGCTTCTAATAATTCCTTGGGCTCTCAGTGTTTTGGGTGTCAAGGGTATGGACACATGAAATCTGAATGTCCAACCTATTTGAAGTCTAAGGGTAAGGCTATGGCTGTAACCCTTAGTGATGGTGAAGTTTTTGATCATGAGTCTAATTGTGATGAGGATGGAAACTTCATTGCTTTCACTGCTACTGCTGTAGTTGATGAAAGCATATCTGTTGAAGAGAACCCTTCTGATGGGGAACTCTCTGAAGATGCAGATCTTCAAGAGGCCTATAACAAACTTTGCAAAGTTGCTGCAAAGGATGCTATGAATGTTGAACTTGGCCTGAAGAAAATTGAATTTCTTGAGCTTGAAAAGAAAAATTTGCTTGTTAAATTGTTTGATGCTAATGATCTTTTGAACAATGTGAAAACTGAAAACATGCTTTTGCTTTATAAAGTTAAATCTTTGGAACTTGATTTATCTGTTGCAAGATCTGCTAGTTCTAAACTTGATCAAATGCTGAGTGTTCAAAAGTCGTCTTCTGACAAAACTAGTTTAGGTTATGTTGATAGCATCTGTGTGTCCACTCCCCATTCCACTAAGTTTGTTCTTTCATCTTCTTCTTTTGAACCTTCAGTGAGTGAGATAGTGAGTGAAACTGTCAAACCCTCTGTGAGTAAGGTTGCTAAACCCTTAGAAGGTTCATCATCTAGGAAGATTAAGGTTGATCTGAAAGAATCTAAGCCTAAGAAGCCTACCCTATCTAAGGACAAGACACATGATAAACCTGCATGGGTTTGTCACTTTTGTGGAAAGACTGGACACATCCGTCCAAATTGCTACAAACTGCAAGCGACTAAGAGAGCAAACAAACCAAAAGTACCTGTGCCTCAAGCACTTGATCCTATGGTACTTATTGGTGATTTGGTAAAGGCTTTAAACCTTTATTCCAATTCTGGAGTTGGTAATCATTCTCAAGTGAATAAAAACTCCAATGCTCGTGGTGCATCTAAAAGGTTTTGGATACAAAAGACTCGATCTAACTGAGTCTTTCTGACATGGTCCTTGTACTTCATTACTCTACCCTTTGTGACCATTGTTCTTTGGTTTTGTTTTTTGTTTTTTGTTTTTTGTTTTTTGTGTTTTTAGGACTTGCATAGCATAGCATTCATGCATTTCATTCTAGGTGTTTTTTTTTATTTTTATTAAAATAAAAAAAATAAAAAATAAAAAAAAGGAAGGAAAAAGGAAGCACATTTTGTTTTGCATTATTCTTCTTGGTTTTTGAGAACAAGGTTGGTCAATTTATTTACACCTAACATGTCTTTTGTACCTTATTTAGCTTTGATGATCTTATTTATTGCACTCTACTAGTTGAAGACTTATAGTGCATGTTGTGTGGGAAAGATGTGTATGGTTTTTGATTACTTTGTCTTAATCTTAAAGTCACATGTTTTTAAATGTTGGACTTGAACTTTTAGAGAAAGGCATAAATAACCATCTCACCACTGTTCACTAGCCAATCATGAACACCTTAGTGCATATCATAAGATTTTGTGCTCGAGAAAGTGTAACACATGCACAAAAAGAACATAAGGTGAAGCCTCGGTTAAAGTGCGTAATTCTTAAAATCAAAATTTGTTTGTATTATTAGGCTTGATGCCAAACTCACATAACTTAAAATTGGAATATATATTATGAGGCATAAATACAAGAAACTTACATGATTGCAAGCTTATGATCTAGGAGATGTGGGAGTTATATGATGTAACTCTTTAGGTGATAGTCTCTTTTAAATTTTTTGTGCTGAATTTTGTAGACTTTGTGATTGATTGCTATTCACATATCACCTCACATGTATCTCAAGTTTTTGCTAGTTACACACACTACACGAGTTATTCTTTGCTAAACATCGTACATGTTATTGTGTGTGTTTATGGTCTGACCAACCACGTTTTTGCAATTACTTTGAATTATGTGCAAATTTAAGTTGTTGCTTGAAAATTTGCGAAGAATGCAAAAATTTTGTTTTTGGGAGTTTTGGGCTTAAAATCCTTGATTTGAAAAACATACCATCTTATACTCATGCATTTTTGTTCTTAAAATTCAATACTTTGAGTCAAATCATCTCGTTTTTTCAAAAATTGTGTTTTTCCCAAAAAATGTAAGTCTCTGCCTGATTCGATCGGTCCATTCTGTTTTTCAACCAATCGAAATTTTTAAAATTTTTAAAATTTGAGAAAGGGAGTTTCTGTCTGTTTCGACCGGTCAAGGATGATTTTCGACCGATCAAAACTCATGTATCAGGTTTTTTAAAAAGCTGAATTGGACTTTTTCAAAGTCACTTTTCAAAATTTTTCTTGCTTTTCTCTCTCTCTGCGTTGGCTCTAGGCTCCACCATTCAAGTTTTTGTCATTTTCCTTCAAGTCTTTTGCAAGGTTTTTGTCCTTGGAATCCGGTAAGTCCTTTTTGCCCTTCTTTTTCAAGTTTATTTCTTTCTTTCATGCATTTTTCATGCATTCTCATGGGTATTTTCGGCATCTTCAAACTTATTGGGGTTTTTGATGATTCGAGCCTATTCTTGTGAAATTGATCAATGGGTTTTTGTGCCATGATGTTATATGGATGTTCCCTATAGTTTAATTTGATCAATTTTGTGGTTTTTGAAAAATTGAAAATTCTAGGGTTTTAAATTTGATCCGAATTGGGGATTTTGTCAAATTGGCTTAAATTGATAAAATTGGCTTATCCAATTGATGTATTTGGTCATTATTGTTGTTATTATATCATGTGTAATGATCAATTCGTCAATATTTTTCAAATTGATCAAGTGGTTTCTATAATTTTGGGGTTTTTGTGTTAAAAACCTTAATATTCAAGCCAAATTTTGTAATTTGAACCTTTTGACTAAATTCACTGCATTAGAACATGCATCATGACATTTAAACTTGTTCATGCATCATATAGATTTTTTATTCTATATTTTATTTTTGTGCTAACTTGCAGTCTGCCCTTGGTTTTTGTTTTGTTGTGTTTTGTTCTTTTGCTCTGTGTTTTGGTCTTTATCTTAGCACCATGCCTAGGAAAACTAGAGCTCATAGGACCACTTCCACTTCCTCTGAGTCTCCCACTAGAGTTGAGTTGTTTAAGAATGATAAGTGTAGGGAAGCCTATGATACCTTGAACTGTAAGCGTAAGATCTGGTCTGAGCGAGCTGTTGTGTTAGATTAGCTTAATCCAGCCATTAGGGCCAATTTTGAGTCTAGGGGTTGGTTGTCTCTCTTAGAGATAGATCATCCACCCCCGACCGCCCTGATTAGAGAATTCTACTCGAACCTCTCTTGCCACGTCTATGATTCCAACACCCTAGTTAGGAGTTGGATACGAGGTGTAGAGTTCACCATTACCCCTCGGGTAGTGGCTGAGGCTCTTGGGGTGCCGGTTGTTCGAGATGCTGACTATCCCTATGATGAGTCACCCTCTTTAAATGTTGTCATGTCTTACATCACTGGGTCATCTATCCAGCGTGATACTGATCCTCGGATCACGTCCGCTGAGCTTACCGAGACGGCCTATCTCTTCTTTAGGATTACGTGTCATTCCTTGTGGCCTATCTCTCACTTCCACACCATCCCTTTAGAGCGATGTGTGTTTTTGTACGCCTTTGCTTCTGGAGCGTCTATCAGTTTTCCTCACTTGTTCCTTCGTTCTTTAAACGAGGTTCATAGGAGTTTTGCCGTAGGGCATGCGCTGATTCATCCTATTTTCATTCATAGGATTCTGCTCTTCTTAGGTCTAGATGGTTTTCCGTCGGGAGAGCCTATTCATGTGATTACTCCCATAGGTGCCACCTTTCTTCGTCAGAGGGCTGCTCAGTTGAGAGTTGCTCCTCCTCGTACTAGAGGTGCGTCATCTAATAGTGTTCCCCCTCCTTCCTCTTCTACAAGTACAGCTGCTGCTGAGACTTCAGGTGCTGCTGCTGATGCTGATGCTGATGTTCCTCCACTGACTGTTTCGAATGATTCAGACATTCGTCGCACATTGGATCATGTCTTGACCGTTCAGGCGGCTCAGGGACAGATTTTGGTGGACATGCTTGATGAGATCTGTGTCTTGCGTGCGGATTTCGCGCAGTTTAGACCACCTCCCTTTTGATGATGGATACCTTGTTTGCCCTTTGGCATTCCGTCACAAAAAGGGGGAGTACTTGTAGGATTCTTGTTTTCAGGGGGAGTTTATTTGTTTTGTTTTCAGGGAGAGTTTATTTGTTTTTGGTTGGAGCTTGTGGAGTTTTTAGATTGTATCTAGGTGCTTCACTGTGTACTTAACAATTTTAGCTCTTACCTTGTTTTTTGATGGGATATTTATGTTAGGGGGAGTTTTATGTTTTTGTTGGTAATTTATTTGTTTCTTGTTTCAAACTGCTTATTGATTTATATTTATGAGGTATTCATTGATATATGTCTTTATTTGTGTGTTGTTTGAAATCAAGAAGTTATTTTGTTTACTTGTATTGTTTCCACACATGTGGTTATGCATTTTGTTTAGTGTTTCAGGAAATATACAGGTTGATTCAATTGAGCTACTGTCTACACTTGCAACTGATGGATAGTAGTTAGGATTGAATTTGTTTTATGAGCATTATTTTGTAAAGGGCTTTTCATTTTGTAAACTTTGAGCTTCTAAGTTGTGTTTTGTCACGGATTGCCAAAGGGGGAGTTTGTTAGGTTCTAAAGTTTAGGATTTTATGTATTTAGAACTCTAATGTGTATTGTTGGCAAACCATGATCAAAACAATGTGTTTAGAAGTGTTTAAAACTAGCTCAAAGTTGTGTGTCAATGTAAAGTTGGAATCGAGTTTAAAGCAGGAAGCACTATGGCTTTCAGCCTGGCTCGATCGATCGAAGATCGGACAGATTGCTTTTCTACAGATTCGTCCAACTCAGCCCTATTTGTTTTAAAACGTTTTTAGGATTTCTTATTTGTCCTAAGTATAAAAGGCAAACCCTAGCCACGTTTTAGTGTTGCTCATATTTGCGGTTTGTATAAATCTCTTGTGAGATCTAGAGGAGCTTTCCTTTACACAAACTTAGGGTTTTCGAGGAGGAGATATTTTCTACACCTTGATGATCAATTCAGTTGCTGCCATTGAAGTTTAAAAAATACACAAGCGGGTGTGCTTGTAGCTGGTGGGAATCCAAGAAATAAGGAGTCTGTGGATTCGGAGCTTGCACGTGGTCGTGTCAGTAAGTTCTACTGGTGGGTAGCAATAAGAAGTCGAGCGTGGGGGCTTGTAAGTCTTATTGTATAAACTTCGATTCTTTCTAGTGGATTTGCTTTTTACCTTAAGGATAGCTAGGTTAAATCCTCTCCAGGTTTTTACCGATTTGTTTTCCTGGGTGATCATATCTTGTGTTATTTATTTTCCGCTGCTTTGTATGATTTGATATTTTATATCGTGATAACCTAGACTTGTTTAATTGAACTAAGTAACAACTTGGCTAATTACCTAGGTTTAATCAATTGTTTAAGGGGTCTAAAAACTGTCAAAGTTGTCAAGGGAGGATAAGCATCACATCAGGAGGCCCTAGTCTAAAGCTCTAATCATGAAAGTCTATGGATGGTATGTAGGTTTTAACTACATTCAAGTAAAGCTTCTAGCTATCTAGAAACCAGTGAGAATATTAGACTGTATCGACCTAGGTAAAGAGTTTTTCCTACTCAGGTTCTCTGCGAAGGAAGACCATGATATGGTTTTGCAGAAAGGCCTTTGGTTCATTGGAGAAAACTTCTTATCTATCATACCATGGGAATCCAACTTCAGGCCCTCATCAGCAAATGTTTCCTTGATTGCTATATGGATTCATTTAAATGAGCTCCCATAGACTATTATGAATCGCAAATCTTGAAACATATTGGTTCATCCATCGAAAATGTCCTTCGGGTTGATACACATATAGCAGTGGAAGCTTAAGGTAGATACACAAGACTATGTGTGCAAATAGATGTTAACAAATCTCTAGTTTCAACAATCCTAATTGGAGATCTAAAACAACCCATTCTATACGAAGGCATTCACAGATTGTGCTTCTCATGTGGCCGGGTAGGACACCATAAAGAGACGTGTCCATTCATAGTTCACTTCCCTCCTTCATCAGAGAAGGAAGACCCTGGTCAAATCCCGAGAAGAACCGACGACTCATGCGATGTGCATGCTACTGCAACCATTGAGTAGAACAAGGTCAATGTTGGGATAGTGTAAGAGGACAACTACGAACCCTGGCTAATGGTGACACATAGAAAGAATGGCAAAGCCATGTAGAAGTCTGGCCCCACGAAATGTTCCCACTCACCCAAGGTTAATAGTAGTGGAGCAGTACCTCCAAATCACGCGTCATCCCATGTGACGTCACCAAAAGGTACAACTTTGGTGAGCTTTGTTGCACCATGTAATTCAGTGGGTGAATCCAATTCCTTTCATCTTGATTTGGGCCAACAGGGAATCCCAAAATCTCTAGTATCAAGAAACTAGGCCCAAGGAAGGGCCGAGTAGGACAAAGTAAAGGTAACCACAAAGCTAAGCCTGCAAACCTGAACTATCAATCTAAGGGTAAAACAGAAATTTCTCATGCTAGGGTCACTCTTAAGTCCTTATCTAGCGCCGCTGGAGATAGTTCAACTCCTTCCATGCACAATCCTTCCTTTGGATCTTTCACCCTGCTACAAAATGAATTCTAACCTCCCTTTCATGGACAGTTCTAGTTCTCAAATCAAGCTTTACCCATGATGGGCCGTGAACCTGGAAGGAACAATTATGGAGATACCAGAGTTAGTCATAGCGAAAATCAAGGCAAATCTGGCCCATACCATGGGGTGGTTCAACGATCATCTCAAGAAGGCCTGGAAGTTCATTTCCCCTCTAACCAAGGAAAGTGCAAGGACGGACTTGATGTCTCTGTTGGATTCGAGTTAGGGGAACATGCCAAATCCATGGTGGCAATTCCTTTCAAATGCACCTGCCCCAGAGGAAGAAAGGAAGATTGTATGGCAAACCATTCTGTAAGTGGCTCCAAGTCTAACGTTGTGCAGGGTAGACCCGAAGGAGGAGCTGTCAAAGAGAAGAATGTTGGAGACCCAACCAATCTCAACCTGCGTAATGGGCAACTGCCACACCACGAAACTCATTCAGGTGTTTCACCCAACAACGAACTTCTTGCTTCACGTGATAGAGAGAGTACTAGAGATAGGTGTGATACAGCATTGCTTAACCTTAATGCCAAGAAGGGGTCAATCCAGGGAAATGCTGAGGCTGACGAGATGAATTTGATGGAGGAGGCAAAGCTTCTGCCTCCTTTTGATGAGTGTCCTACTCCTTACCATAGTCTAATAATGAATATCATTATTTGGAATTGCAGAGGCACTCTGAAGCCCAACTTTCAAAACTATGTGAGGGAGTTAGTTCAGAATCACAACCCGGCAATTTTCGTGGTGATGGAGACGCGTATTAGTAGGGACCAAGCTAAGGAAATAACGGATAGGCTCCCCTTTGGTGGACTCTGGTTATTGTGGAACTCTGATAAGGTAAAGGTGTCCTTTCTATCGAAAACGGAGCAAGAAATCCATGTCTCAATTAAGGTGCGTTCTCTCAACCTTACCTGGTTATTTTCTGCAGTCTATGCTAGCCCTAGACTGGCCGAAAGGCGCATCCTATGAAAATAATCTCTCTACAATGGCTAATCTTCAAAATCTCCCGTGGGTGATGACAGGGGACTTTAATGAACCCCTCGAGGATTGTGATAGGTTTGGGGGCAAGGTAGTTAGTATAGGCCAATCTCTGGAGTTCAAAGAGTGTCTTGATAGGTGTAACATGCTTGATCTGGGCTTCTCAGGTACACTTGGACAAATAAAAGAGAGTTGATGGCTTTAATTCAGGAAAGAATTGACAGGTTCTTTGTCAATCCAGATTGGTGTTCTCTTTTCCTAGAGGCCAAAATTTCTCATTTAACTCGGTGCCACTTTGACCACTGTCTAGTGCTCCTCGAATCCAAGCCTTCATCTAATACTCACCTTCCTAGACCCTTCAGATTCCAAAGTTGTTAGCTCTCAGACCGTTCTTTCCCTAAAGTAGTTTCCCAAGCTTGGGGTCAAGCTCATTGTCTTTCTGAAGCAATAGACAAGTTTGATAAAGATGAGCTTATATGGAATAAAAACCATTTTGGGAATGTCTTTGGAAAAAATAGAAGAATTTTGGCAAGACTCAATGGCATTCAAAAAGCCATGTCTGGAAGACCTTCTGAATCTACTATTAGACAAAAAAAAAAAAAAAAGTGATATAAGGTTTAAATAATACGTTTTCAAAAACTTCAAGATTTAAATGAAATTTTTTATAAAAGCATATCCAAATCTATAAAGTTTAAAATATAACCTTTTTTTTTTTTTTTTTTGGAGAAAAACTAGATAGGGTAGCACGTGCTTGTTGTCGAAAAAGAGTAGTGATTAATGTCAATTCTAGATTTTATTTATATCACAAAAAAAATATATAAATCATTTGATTTTTAAAGTACATAGAGATTTACATTAATAAAAAAGACATTAATTTTAAGAATTTTGATAATTATGTCATAAAAAGTAAATCTAAGTTGTATAAGAATTTTGATCACACATAAAGTAAGGGTAGCTATTTAATATTTAAATATCTATTTTACTATAATAGTTTTTTAGTACCTATTTGCTGAAGGCAATATATCCACTCACTAAAAATTTATAAAAATGATAACGAATATCATCATCTTCCAATAATAAGCAACTAAGTTTTGCTAAGAAAAAAAAAAAAAAAAACTGTATGTGAAACAGTGAATTGTGGCTCAAAAAAGTTGACTAAACCAACAAAAAATTTCTAGAAACACAATAGAATGACACAACATTTTCATAATACCTTTATAATTTTGTTATATTTTATTTTGGCTTGTAAAGAATTGACAATTCAACAATTTTGAAAATATTGTGATGAAAATGAAATGTCTTAACATTTTCACAAAAGAAATGCTATATTTACGACATTTTCACAACAAATTACAATAAATAGGTTAGTACAAGATGTTAATTGTGGCAAAAGAGTAACTTCATTGATAAGTTTAAAGTAGAACCAATAGCAACTTACCACTTATGATTTGTTATGAAAGTGTTGTAAAGAATTGACAACTCATCGGTTTTGAAAATATTGTGATGACAACAAAATGTCTTAACATTTTCATAAAAGAAATGTTATGTTTACGACATTTTCACAACAAATTATAATGAATAGGTTGGTATAGGATGTTATTGGTGGCAAAAAAATAATTTCATTGGTAAGTTTAAATTAGAAACCAATTGCAATTTATCACCTATGATTTGTTATGAAAGTGTTGTGAAAAATGTTGTGGATATAGCACTTTATTTCACAATACCTTTATTTTTAGTCGTTGTTAGTTGTAATATGATATTTTATTATTTTGTTTTGACCTATAAGGAATTAACCCTCAATAGTTGTGAAAATATTGTGTCAATTTGTTGTGTTAATATTCTTATTATTATTATGTGAAATAGTATGAATTGAACAAACCAAAAATAATATAGTAAAACTATTATAGCTTTATGCATTTACCAAAAACAAAAAGGCGGCCACTAAACAATGCAGAGTGAACAAACCAAAAACACAGTAGTGAATTCGGGGGTGTTTGGTTTGTGTTTTCAAACAACCATTTTCAGTTTTTAAACAACATTTCACGTATTTTCACACATTTTTTCACCTACACTTATTTCTACAAATGTTTTCAAACAACAATTTTCAATTAACGGGCCAAATTACTGAAGCTTTAAGCATTCACATTTTTTATATATAGAAATCATTCTACTTCTTGTGGCCGTGTATTCATGTTTGTTTATATTGCGAGTTAATTTTGTATTATATTGGCCAATATTGCTGATATTTGTCATACTAGTATCCAGGCGAATACAATATCATATTTTTTTTTTTAATGTCGATTATTTTTATTTATTTTTATTTTTTTTTGGAAGTGGATTTAAAAATTGATCAGTACCAAGTCATTTCGGTTATACAAGGGCAAATATCATATTCGGCCTACCAATGCGTAGTAAGTTTAAACAAAAATGTACAAAGTTTCTTAAGCTCCAACTAAAAAATTAACACAATTAAATATTTTGACAATCTAATAAATGATTGCATATTTCTTATATTTTTAATATACATGTGAAATTTCATTCAAATTGGATAGCATAGTTTTTATACATAATTTAATACTACAAAAACTTGAAATTTAAACTTTGACTAATAACATAGGCAAAAAAAATTTTAGACCCCCAATTTTAAATTACGGCTTAATTGCTTTTAATTTAACTTGTCTAAGTGCGGAATAAGAGTAAAGCACATGCAATAAACCAGTAACACTACTCTAAGCCATAAGCAAGTACAAAGAGCAATAAATGTAAAGCTTAAAAAGTAGAGAAGAGAGATGCAAATACAAGATAACACCGAGATGTGTTATCGAAGAGAAAATTGAAGTACTCGGCAAAAAACCTCTCCGTAGCCCTCCAAGCCGAAATCGATACACTAGTGAATAAATTGGAGTACATGAATATCAAAAAAAACCTTCCAAGCCTAATCTACTTAGGGTGAGTTTGGATATCGCTTATTTTGCTGAAAACTGAAAACTTAAAACAATAAAAAAATAATTAAAAAATTTACTATTCACCAAAGGGTTACTGTAGATATGCCTATTTGCACTGCTCATGTCCCATGAACAGTGCAATAGGCGCCAGTTAAAAAAAAAAAAAAAAAAAAAAAAAAAAAAAAGGCCTAAAACGCGTTTTGCATCCAAACGTGGACACAATAATCGGTACCCAAACGGTATCCCAATGTACTTAAGCCCTCCAAACTCCTACTACTAATGGATTTCTAGGAGTCTTGTCTTCACTAGTTATCTGGATCTTGCAATTCCGCCCGATTACATCTATCACTCAATGGCTTCTTTCAAAACTTTCCATAGGCACCAAAACTTTTCTCAACACTTAGAATGAGTGAGTTAAGTGTTTGGGCGAAAAATCTCTTAAAGATATAAAGACAAAGAGGTAGGGGTAAAGGAAAACCCAGAGAATTTTTGTAGATGATTGTGAGTATGACAATCTCTAACTCTTAAGTTTTTTGATAGGGTTTTCTCTCTAGAAAAGGCTCCTTACAATTTCATGGGTAATGAGAGTACATATAATATGTGTAAAGAATTTAGGAAAGCACCCTTTATTTTTGCCAAACAGAGGGTTTCGCGGGTACCTCTTGAGATGACCTTTCTCATGAAGTACTCGTGAAATGACAAGCTGGCATGACTTTTCAGCTTCTAATCATGTGCTTCACATGTGGCCTTTTCACAGTTACTTTTACTCACAAGCTTCTCGCGAGCTACTCACAAAACTACATTAATCTTCATTGCATGCTTGATTCTTGTTAGGACATATGTGATTTGATGTTAGGAATATATGTCAACATTTTATGTAATTAGCTAATTCTTTGAAATAAATGCACTTTACTTGTAATTTGGTAGATCTAGGATGTGTTTAATGCTTCAAGAAACAAGATTTCAAGTTCAAGTGTTAAAACCATGCAAGTCTGTTCAAGAATTAAGTCAAAAAGTGCAGGATTTTAAAACTTGATAGCTAGCATCTATCGAGATTTAAAAAGAGCTATTTCAGCCCGAGGCTCAACAGTTGCTCACCAGATAGGGTATTTATTGAGATTTATGAAGTTTAGTTTTTCTAGCTGATTTTCATCCAATTCATGAATGTATGTTTGGGCTTCTTTTTCTCACAACCCTAAACATATATAAGGATTATTTTGAAGGCTGTAAAAGGTTACACAAGTTGCACAAGAGCAAATTCCACAAGTGTGAAGGAATGTGTGACCAGAAACCTAGTTTGCCCTAGTTCTTGAAGAAGCTGTTGTGTTTGTGCACCATAGGGTTTTGTGACCAAGCAACTTCATAATCTTCATCGTGTGATAAATAGAAGAACTTTGTAGCCAACATCCTTCTCAAGTCGGTGATCAAGTCGCGTATTGGGTATTGGGGTAAGGGTTCAACTATAGGTTGGTATAAGGTACTAGGATTCCTCTACTTGTAACCGCTTGTTTTGATAATAGTGGATTCTCGGGAGTGGTGATCTTAAAATAACCTAGTGGGGTTTTTGCTGTATAGATTTTCCCCATTCGTAAATAAATTACCGTGTCAATTTAATTTACGCTGCCTACTTAGTTTAATTGGTGATTTGTTTGTGCTACCACATACATCGCATGTTAATTTAATTAATTAATAAACTTGGCTAATTAATCAATTAATTCATCACAAAGGGTCAATACATTTTTGGCCTATCAAGTGGTATCAGAGCAGACACACTCTGATTAGGGTTAATCTTTGCTGTGTGATCCATTAACCCCCATTTGTCATGGATAGAGGAAAGTCTATTATTATACCTCCTTTATTTGATGGCACTAACTATGCACACTAGAAAGTATGCATAAGAGCTTTTTTGTAGTTTTTAGATGAGAAAGTGTGGCAAGCTATGGAGATAGGCTGGACCAAGCCTACAGAAGCGCCAGCTGACTGGGATGATGCTAAGATCAAGGCGGCAAACTTCAACAATAGGGCATTGAATGCTTTATTCAGTGCAGTCACGAATGAAGAGTTCAAGAAGATATCCTCCACTGAAACTACAAAGGAAGCATGGACCATCTTCAAAACAACCTATGAGGGAACCAAGGTTGTCAAGGATTCAAAGCTTCAGAGGCTCACTACAAGTTTTGAAGAGATCAAGATAGAGGATGATGAGTCGTTTGATGAGTTCTATGCCAAACTTAAGGACATAGTGAACTCAACTTTTAATCTTGGGGAAACCATTCCTAAACCCAAGATTGTGAGAAAGGTGCTCAGATTTCTACCCGAGAGATTCCATGCCAAGAACACCACCATTGAGGAATCAAAGGACATCGAAAAAATTCCTTTGACTGAGCTGGTTGGAAATCTACAAACCTATGAGTTAGGTTTGACGAGGATAGAGAAATCAAGCAAGAGCAAAAGCGTGGCTCTAAAAGCCAAGAGCAATGAAACTAGTGAGTCTTCAAATGATGAAGATTCTAAGATGAAATCCTATATCACGAGGTAGTTCAAGAAGTTTATGAAGAATGCCAACGTGAAAGGATTTGACAAGGACCGAAAGCAATCTAATTCCTCATAGTTCAAGAGCCAAGATAAAGGGAAAAAGGATGCTAGGGATGGCGGTTAGTGCACTGTACCCACAGGACCAAAGTACTTTGGGTGTTAAAGTTTTCGGTCATATGAAACAAGAGTGCCGTACTTATCTCAAGACAATTGGGAAGAGCAAGGCACTTGCTGCTACATTGAGTAACACTGAGCCTGAAGATAATTCTAATAATAAGGATGATGGAATCCTAAATGCCTTCACTGCCATTGTAAATCCTACTGAAGGGATTGTTGAAGATGTGGATGAAGAATAGGAATTGGTGGAGTCTAAGTTTGAGAAGATGGACGAATAAGATGACATCCACATAGTATATGCAAAGTTACACAAGGTCTCAAAAAAGCATGAGAAGTTGTATAGGTTGGCCACCAAGAAGCTTAGTGATATGGAGCTTGAGTGAGAAAAAATCTCTACAAAGTTTGATGAAACCAATCAGGCTATTGGAGCACTAAGATTTGAGAATAATTTCTTGGCTGAGAAAACCAAGAAGCTTGAGGTAGAACTATTCCAAGTCAGAACTTAGCTGGAAAGGACTTCAAGTGCTAAGCTCGATGAGATGCTAAGTCTTTAGAAATCGGCTTCCGATCGAACCAATTTAGGGTATAATCTCTCTTCTCTTAGTATTGCTTCTACTAGTACTACTGTTTTTGTTTCTCCTACTAATAATATTTAAACTAAGAACAATGATGTTAAAAATGAATTAGCTAGTAAGAACTGAGACAAAGGTAAATCTATCTCATGAGCACCCCTTAAACTTGATAAGAAAGAAATTAAGAACCCTAGAGCTAAGAAGAGAAACTCTTAAAAGCCTAAGCAGAAAAAGTAGTATTTCTATCATCATTGTGGAGCAGCTGGACATACTCGACCTAATTGCTACAAGTGGCTAGCCACTCAAAAGGGCAATAGCATGATTGCGTCGGGAGACCAGAATTAGTTTACATCCTCTTTTGCTCCTTTTGGAGATCTTCTAAAAGCCCTCATGTTCCTTTCGAACTTGAACGGTTTTAACTCTTCCCCCTCACCACTGGATCAAGGGTTCGCTAAATGGAAAGGTTCTTCCAAGGTGTGGAAGGAAAATGGCTCTAAGTGGTTTGATCGCTTATTCTCTCTCTCCCTTTCGTACTTTTGTTTGTATTACTTATGTGTTTTGCTTTATTGTTTTGAGTTAGTCTAGTTTTATACATTGCTTAGTCTAGTTTTATGCATTGCTTCTTTTAATTTTTTTTTTTTCTGTTTTCTTTTCAGTTTTGGTTTATTTTGTTTTTCATATAAAAAAATGGAAAAAAAAAAAAATACAAAAGCAGTGTGTGTTTGTGTATATTGGTACTTGCGTACCTTGGATGACCATTGAAACAAAGTTTTCTAAACTTTGTATCTTTCGTAGCTTAGATGAGCATCTCTATGCAGAACTAAGCAAGTGAGTTTTGTGGCTCATGTTTGTGATGAGTAAGATTAAGTGATCTCTTGTACTTAGCACTCATATCACTCTTTTTGACGGGACAAACTAGAAAATCCTAAGAGAAAGGCATAAATAACCATCTTACCACTGTTGTCCGCTAATCATGAAATGACATTTGTATGCTTCAGCATAGCAAAAGTGGAATGTCAAATGCTTAACATAATTTAGTACTTCTTTTCTCTCTCTTATATTCCCATGCATGATATGCCTAAAAAGAAAAATAAAAGCAAAAAGATCAAAATGCTTTATATATAATTGCAAGCGTGTATTCTAGGAGACGTGGGAGTTATAGGATGTACCTCGAAGGTGATAGTTCTCATCAAATAGTTATGATTGTGTGTGAGTTAAAGTGGTTTTCTCATATCTCAAATCGTCATAACATGTAGACACTAATGTAATTTTGCGATTTTTTTTACACACAACACACAATATTATTTGCTACTTTTGATACATGTGCAGGTACAATGTGATTTGGCCATCATAAGGAATACATGTGTTAATGTATACACACTAGACTGTCTTAACTTGTTTTTGAAATATAAAATTGGTTAGATTTGTTTTGTGTATGTATGTGCTTTGGGATTTATGTGCTTACATTTTCTTGATTGAGAGATGTTTTTGAGAGATTAAAATGTTGTTTGGATCCTTGGTTGAGTTGCATGTTTGATTGCATTTATGTCTGTGTTTTTCTCTTCTTGAAAAACTATTTTTAAGTAATCTCGACAGCTCCTTGACACCTCTCGACAGCTAGGCTATCTATCGAGCTCTTCAACTTCTTTTAGTCGCAATCTTGACAGCTTCTCGATAGCACCTCGATCCATCGAGAAAGTTTCTGTCTCCTCAATAGATGCTCGATAGCTCCTCAATCCATCGAGCCTCTTTTTGCTGTGGACACCTCTGGATAGCTACTCGATAGCTATTTCTCTTCATGCCTTAAAGCTCGACACCTTTCTATCTATCGAGAATTATGAGAGTCTATAAAAAGGATCCATGCAATTCATATCTCATTCTACTCGATCTCTCTCGATTCTTTTGTGACTTTTCACCTCCCAAACCTTTCCTTCTCACTTCAAACTCCCTTCCCAAGAGCTTTTTGATCTTAAGATCATTTTTCTTGCTTCTAGTATGCTCTTTATCTCTCATTCTTCATGCATTTCATGCATTTAGGTATAAGTTTTTGATTTTTGAAATTTGTTTTGGGGTTTTTCAAAATTGGTGGAATTTTTGTGAAATGTGCGGCCTCTTCGATGAAGGAGTGGGAATCTCTTCAACCAAAGCGGCTGGAGAGGTCGTCCTCACAGCCTCAACACCGGAAACAACAGGAGTAGCTGAAGTAATTGGGGTAGCAAACGGGCCTTTCCCGATTACGCATACCCCCTTCTTCCCGATACTAGACAAAGGCTTGTCCTTCTTAGACCTCATCTTGGCGTACATGTCCTTGTTGAACTTAGTTGTCATTTCTACAAGAAGAAAACACTTTAAAAAAAAAAAAAAAAAAAAAAAAAAAAAAGGGATCCAAGCACACCCAAGAAAATTAATACTGACGAAGTCAATACTTACTCTTTTTTCCCTTGATGTCAATGTTGCGCAAGACGTAGGGAGATGGGTCCGGGCCTAGGCAATAGAATGTAAGCGTCCGCAGATCTACAAGGTCCTCCCAACTTTCAATTGTCCTAGCGTACTCTATTGCCTTTTCAACACAATCCCGGTATTTGCCTTTTAACTTGGGTCGTCTCTTAACTGCCAAAAAAATAACGAAAAGAGTTAGAGACAACTACATGAGCATAATGAAAATTAACAGACGATGGGAAACATTGACGCACCTAAGTTCGGGGTTCTTTACCGACGGAGTAACCTTGGGATATCACCCCAAGCCTTGCTAGAGGGGCTCTCAAAATCGTCCCCGGACACGAAAAAGAAACGGGATTTCCAATACCTGAATGACGAAGGTAAACCATTGACAATCCTAGTCCTCCTTGCCCAAGGTACGAACTCATAATATCCATACTCTTTTGACTCCTTTAAACGATAAAGATAGACAAGCTCACTCACCTTGATCATATCCCCATTAGCGGCCAACCATATTTCCATACAGTCAATCACTATCCTTCATGAATTGGGCATAAGTTGCCCGAGAGTAATACCAAAGTAACCTAAAAGCTCCATCGCAAACGGATGGACGGGAAGCCTAAGCCCACAAGTGAAAGCAGCCTTGTAGAAGCATACCTCACCAGGGAAGAAGTGGCAAGCCCGGTCCTCACTACTGGGCTGACGAACACGAATTTGTTCAGGAAATTGAAACCTATCTTTGAACCTAGCCACAGTATCAACGTCCAGCCCGCACACCTCCTTGAGGGCGTAAAAAGCCCTAACTGAACGAGGGGCAGAGACGTCCATATCGCCCTCCACTGGGCCATCACTAGACGACAACATAGTTTCAAGCTCATTAGATCTCACCTCTGACATCCTCTTCGTTTCACCCTCAAACCAAGCAAGCGATTGGCCTAATATTGAAGATAGCTCCCCTAAAACCACACTCAACCCACAACCTTCAAAAATAAAATCCCTAACCAAGGGAAAAAAGTCACCAGAAACACCTAAAGTTACCCCTAAGCAAGCGAAAAAGAAAAAGCCCGAGGGGCAAGCTACCCTAACCTTAGAGGCACTGACATGAAAAGGGAATAAAATCCTAAATGCCCGAAAATCAAAAACAACCACAACAAAGTAAAGGGCAAAGAAAAAATCAGGAACTCGTAACAGATTATGAAGGAAAGGGGAATAGAAGAAGAAGAAAAGAGGAACGTACCTTGAAGAATGAAAGACTGAATCAAGAAAAATTTGAAGGATATCGCTGGAATAAAGTCGGAATGGTCGCAAGAATGAACGGGAAAAACTCAGAGCAAATGATTAAAGTGAAGAAGAAGAAAGTTTGAAACCAAGGCCCAAGAAAACTGAAAAATAGCGGGAAACTCAAGGGTTATGCCATTAACTCCATTGATCAGCACGCCCTACGTGGCCACATTGCGTGTAGCGCCGCCACTATGCATTAAATTCGAAGAAAAACCCCAAGAGTCATGGACAGCTCAGGAAAACTTTTCATCTTCTATGGTCCTCATGACATGTCATAACGACCACAGAACTTGGGGGGCAACTGATGGGAATGACGAGATTACGTCTCCTAGACGAAGCCAACAATCATGATGAAGTCATCTTGAATGACGAAGAAACCGATCACCACTGACGAGGATATGGAAATCATTCAATATAGTCAATCAATGACTTGGGCAGTTACAAAACTAGCCATGCAAACCGTTGGTGGCCTATTAAAAACCCCATTATTTGGCGGGAGGCGTTACTGAGAAAGGCATTAACGACCACAACGGCTAGTAACTAAAGACACATATATAAAGCCCTCACATTACCAACAGAAGGTACATACACACTCTAAGAAACACTCATTATTATCTTGCTAGTCTGTTTCATTTCACAAAGTGCTTTCCTATTCTAACTTTGACATCGGAGACGTTGTGACAAACACTACACTCGTAACCATCTTTGAGGATACATTCAAGTAGACCGAAGGTCGGTTCCATCTACCTATTTCAACTGACGAATTCACACTTCATCATTTTATTTTGCTAAAATTAAAAATTTATTATTGAAAGTACTGTAAATAAATATAAAAATTAATTAAAATAATATAATAAAACTTAAATAATACTAAAATATACAATAAAACTCATAAATAATAATAAAATTAAACTGAATAATTAAATAATTTTAATTTTGCCTTCATATTCATATACACACTGAAGTTGGAGAGCCCATGCAGACTAGCTGGCGAGAGTACGGTGGTTCATGGAGCTAGCTTTGAAAGTTGAAACTATTGCGTGGTCCAAGGAACAAGATAATGGGCATTTTCTTCAACATTGCGTGGCTCATATGGCACCATAGAAAGTTAGGAACATATGCCAGACATGAGACAAAGAACTCGAAATCCGAAGCAAACAGCTAGCAGAGCACTCAGCATCCGCAGAAGTTTTTTTTTTTTTTTTTGAGAAACCAGCAGTAGAGTTATTATTAACTGAGTAGTGACTACTGACTAGTGAGTACTAGTCAGTAGTCAGTCAATGCAAGACTGGAACGAGCTGGCAAGGTGCAACTAATGAAAGTCTAAAACACTCTTCTCTGATCTCTCTATTATTGAGGAAGATTGGGACCCATACACAGACAAGGATATGGCTATCAACGATTTACTAACCGAAATCTGGCGTGTAACGTGGCGTTGGGAGCAGGTGCAATAGTTATAATTATTATGGGGTGTGTTCCTAAAAATAAAAAAAAAAAAAATAAATAATTATTATGGGGTGTTTGGTTTGTGATTTTAAACAATTATTTTCAGTTTTTAAATAATATTTTTTGTATTTTAATGTATTTTTTTATTTACACGTATTTTTATGAATATTTTTACACAATAATTTTCAGTTTTTAAATACATGTACCAAATGGCTCTATATTATGCAATATTTACCAAAAAAAAAAAAAAAGTTAAAAAGTTAAGACTTAAAAAAAAAAAAAAAAAATCGGCCATTACATCAAAAAGATTTAAAAAGAAAAAAAAAGTTTAAAGTTAGAAAGAGGTAAAAAATGAAAAAGTAGAAACTTTTTGTGAGTGATTCAGGGCTTGCACGGTTCCAAATCCATGAAACGTTTCCTTTTTGCAGAATTATCCCAATTACATGCTTTCCGGGTATGTAATGGACTATTTGAGGTCCAATTTGAAAACGCATTAAAAAAAAAAAAAGGAAGAGGAGATGTTGAGTATGTTTGGATTTAACTTATTTTTGCTAAAATTGAAAACTGAAAACTGAAAACACTGTAGCAAAATAATTTTTAAATGTGTGAATAGTGTCATGAGACTTATAAATAGTGCGTAAACAGTATATGAATAGTGCATGAATAGTGTTTTTTGTCCCTTGCGTAAAATCATGTAATATTACTGTTCACGTGTAGTAAAAAAAAAAAAAAAAAATTTGAAAACGCAAAACATAAACGCCACATTCAGTTGAATCCAAACGGGTACGTTGTACTCGGACAAAATGTATCGGCAAACTTTAAGTGGTCATGAATAAGAGAATTGAGAAAGGTATCAAGTGAATGAATTTGAACCCACTCCCTTCAAAACTCCGGTAGTAGATTTGGTTTTATTTATTGTCGTCACGTGTCATAAGATCAATAAATTCACGTTGAAAACTTTTTTTTTTATTTGGTAAAAAAAAAAAAAAAAAAAGAATGAATTTTAAAAGTTGAATGTTGATGAAAAAAGGAGAGGGAAAGTGATTAAGAAGTACTGGAGAGAATTGAATAATTATAAATGTTATTTTTATTAGACAATAATTTTTGTTAAGTGGTAATGCAATATAATTTTAAGGGAACATAATATATAGATAAATATAGATTATTGATTAATGAATCACATGACAAAAACAAACTAATTTTATAATGTGTTATACATTTAATCCATTTGGTCCAAACATAAACTATCTTCCCAAGATCATTAAACAATCAACTTTTTTTTTTAGAAAGTTTCAACCTACCGCGTTTGATTCTTATGACTACTCTTTATAATTAGACCAAGATACTAATTAATTTTTGGTGTGGATAAGAATCGAACCCTAAATCTCTTATTTGATGACAAGTGACTTTACTAATTAGGCTAACTAAAATCCATCACAAAACAATCATCTAAACTCACAATTCTAACATGTTCTTATATTGTATGATTATTATATGATATCTATGGCTCCTTCTTCTTCTTCTTCTTTCCGTGTTTTATTTTTTATTTTTAATAATTAATACATTTTATACCTCAAAATTTTGAAATCATTTTATTTTATTTTTTGGAAATGTTTTTTTAAACTTTAATTTTTCATAATATTTCATTTAAATCTCAAAAATTTTAAGAATGTTCTTTTAAATTTTATAGTTTCAACTAGTTTAATTTAAATCATAGAATTTTGAGAAAGTTTCACTTATAACTCAAAATTTGAAATAAATTTCATTTAAGCTAGTTAGTCACGTGATGTTTAACTGTGTTAATAGACACACAAAAAAAAAAAAAAAAAAAAAAAAAAAAAAAAAAAAAAAAAGTGATAAAAGGTTTAAATAATACGTTTTCAAAAACTTCAAGACTTAAATGAAATTTTTTATAAAAGCATATCCAAATCTATAAAGTTTAAAATATAACCTTTTTTTTTTTTTTTTTTTTTGGAGAAAAACTAGATAGGGTAGCACGTGCTTGTTGTCGAAAAAGAGTAGTGATTAATGTCAATTCTAGATTTTATTTATATCACAAAAAAAATATATAAATCATTTGAGTTTTAAAGTACATAGAGATTTACATTAATAAAAAAAGACATTAATTTTAAGAATTTTGATAATTATGTCATAAAAAGTAAATCTAAGTCGTATAAGAATTTTGATCACACATAAAGTAAGGGTAGCTATTTAATATTTAAATATCTATTTTACTATAATAGTTTTTTAGTACCTATTTGCTGAAGGCAATATATCCACTCACTAAAAATTTATAAAAATGATAACGAATATCATCATCTTCCAATAATAAGCAACTAAGTTTTGCTAAGAAAAAAAAAAAAAAAAAACTGTATGTGAAACAGTGAATTGTGGCTCAAAAAAGTTGACTAAACCAACAAAAAATTTCTAGAAACACAATAGAATGACACAACATTTTCATAATACCTTTATAATTTTGTTATATTTTATTTTGGCTTGTAAAGAATTGATAACTCAACAATTTTGAAAATATTGTGATGAAAATGAAATGTCTTAACATTTTCACAAAAGAAATGCTATATTTATGACATTTTCACAACAAATTACAATAAATAGGTTAGTACAAGATGTTATTGGTGGCAAAAAAGTAATTTCATTGATAAGTTTAAATTAGAACCAATAGCAACTTACCACCTATGATTTGTTATGAAAGTGTTGTAAAGAATCGACAACTCATCGGTTTTGAAGATATTGTGATGACAACAAGATGTGTTAACATTTTCATAAAAGAAATGTTATGTTTACGACATTTTCACAACAAATTATAATGAATAGGTTGGTATAGGATGTTATTGGTGGCAAAAAAATAATTTCATTGGTAAGTTTAAATTAGAAACCAATAGCAATTTATCACCTATGATTTGTTATGAAAGTGTTGTGAAAAATGTTGTGGATATAGCACTTTATTTCACAATACCTTTATTTTTAGTCGTTGTTAGTTGTAATATGATATTTTATTATTTTGTTTTGACCTATAAGGAATTAACCCTCAATAGTTGTGAAAATATTGTGCCAATTTGTTGTGTTAATATTCTTATTATTATTATGTGAAATAGTATGAATTGAACAAACCAAAAATAATATAGTAAAACTACTATAGCTTTATGCATTTACCAAAAACAAAAAGAGGGCCACTAAACAGTGCAGAGTGAACAAACCAAAAACACAGTAGTGAATTCGGGGGTGTTTGGTTTGTGTTTTTAAACTAGGGCTGTCCATGGGTCGGGCTTGTGCCCAACCCGCCGGAGATCGGGTAGGGAAGTGCCAGACCCGCAATCGACCCGTATTAGGGTCGGGTTTTACGGGTCGGTTTCCCGTCGGGTGAGCGGCGGTTTCGGGTGAGGCCGAAACCCGCCGAAGAGGATGAAAAACGTAGAAAATCGGCGAGATCTCTCCCGATTTGTCCAAGATCCGGTGCGATCTAGCCGGATTTGGCAGAGATCTCGCCAAATCTGATGGCTTTTCCCCCAAATCGGGCTGAGAATCACCGGATCTGGTGTTTTAGTCGTCGAAATCTGCCAAATTGTGCTGGAAAACTCGCTGGAAAGCTTGAAAACGCAGCTCATCGTTCTCTCTTCGGGCGAGTCGGGTTGAACAGTTTTTGAAGGAAGGGAATCGAAACCGAACTGCCGACGTCGAGTTTTGAAGCTCGGGACCCGCGTCCGACCACCGGAGCTGTCGGATTGGGTTGTAGCGGGTCGGGTACGGGCGGGTTGGGCGGGTTGGACGGGTCAGTGGGTGAGATGGATAGCCCTATTTCAAACAACCATTTTCAGTTTTTAAACAACATTTCACGTATTTTCACACATTTTTTCACCTACACTTATTTCCACAAATGTTTTCAAACAACAATTTTCAATTTTTAAACACATGTACAAAACGGGCCAAATTACTGAAGCTTTAAGCATTCGCATTTTTTATATATAGAAATCATTCTACTTTCTTGTGGCCGTGTATTCATGTTTGTTTATATTGCGAGTTAATTTTGTATTATATTGGCCAATATTGCTGATATTTGTCATACTAGTATCTAGGCGAATACAATATCATTTTTTTTTTTTTAATGTCGATTATTTTTATTTTATTTTATTTTTTTTGGAAGTGGATTTAAAAATTGATCAGTACCAAGTCATTTCGGTTATACAAGGGCAAATATCATATTCGGCCTACCAATGCGTAGTAAGTTTAAACAAAAATGGACAAAGTTTCTTAAGCTCCAACTAAAAAATTAACACAATTAAATATTTTGACAATCTAATGAATGATTGCATATTTCTTATATTTTTAATATACATGTGAAATTTCATTCAAATTGGATAGCGTAGTTTTTATACGTAATTTAATACTACAATAACTTGAAATTTAAACTGCAAAAAAAATTTTAGACCCCCAATTTTAAATTACGGCTTAATTGCTTTTACTTTAACTTGTCTAAGTGCGGAATAAGAGTAAAGCACACGCAATAAACCAGTAACACTACTCTAAGCAAGTACAAAGAGCAATAAATGTAAAGCTTAAAAAGTAGAGAAGAGAGATGCAAATACAGGATAACACCGAGATGTGTTATCGAAGAGAAAATTGAAGTACTCAACGAAAAACCTCTCCGTTGCCCTCCAAGCCGAAATCGATACACTAGTGAATAAATTGGAGTACACGAATATCAAAAAAACCTTCCAAGCCTAATCTACCTAGGGTGAGTTTGGATATCGCTTATTTTGCTAAAAACTGAAAACTGAAAACAATAAAAAAATAATTAAAAAATTTACTATTCACCAAAGGGTTACTGTAGATATGCCTATTTGCACTGTTCATGTCCCATGAACAGTGCAATAGGCGCTAGTCTAAAAAAAAAAAAAAAAAAAAAAACAAAAGGCCTAAAACGCGTTTTGCATCCAAATGTGGACACAATAATCGGTACCCAAACGGTACCCCAATGTACTTAAGCCCTCCAAGCTCCTACTACTAACGGATTTCTAGGAGTCTTGTCTTCACTAGTTATCTGGATCTTGCAATTCCGCCCGATTACATCTATCACTCAATGGCTTCTTTCAAAACCTTCCATAGGCACCAAAACTTTTCTCAACACTTAGAATGAGTGAGTTAAGTGTTTGGGCGAAAAATCTCTTAAAGATATAAAGACAAAGATTATCTTGCAAATCCATTATCGAGCCCCGTGCTCAATTTTTTCTTTTCCTTTTAGAGCATCTCACTATAGATTTTCCTTCACATTTTATTCTTTCTATCATAGATGTTTTTAGGGATACGGCAACCCGTGATAAGCTCATCTTCCCTTCAACTATCATGAGGATTTTATGCCATTTTTCTGTCCCCTTTCCCGTTTCCAACCACTTCCATGTTATGTGTGCCATAGACACCGCTGCTGTTTAAAGGAGCAAGGCGCAGCTACGTTCGAGGCGGTTCGGGACAGCAGCTCCGCCCACTCCTTCAGTTCCATCCACCTCTACTCCCTCTTCTTCTGTGGGAGGTGTGACTCTTGATACGATCATGGTGTAGCTTCAGTGCATGGATGCTCGCCTTGACACTCTCAGTGATGAGTTGTATCAAGTGAACACCCGTGTCAGCCGTATTGCTAGGCGGTAGGCTCACCTTAGTGGCTTTGTGGAGTCTCCCTCTCCTCCTCCTGAGGCATCCGAGGATGATGATGACTTCGATGACGATGATGATGATGAGGATGGAGATGCTAGCTCTTCCAGTGTTGACGAGATGTCTACTTGATACTCTTACCCTTTGTCACTCATGACAAAAATGGGAAGTAGTTTTGGATATGAGAGTAGTCATACTCATAGGGGGAGAGTTAGTGTAGGAGATTTTTGTTAGGGAGAGTGTATATTGAGGGATGTAGTGAGGACTTTATATATATTTTTCTTTTCTTTCTATTTTAGATGCATTGATCATGTACCTTAGATCTTGTGATCATGTTATGATAGCAAACCTTGTACTTGTTAATATATATACATTTGAGGTTGTTATTACAGTTATTTCACCTATCTCTCCATTTGTTGTTTTTTTTCTCTCTTTATACACATGTTTCTTATTTAGTGTATGCAATCATTTATTTCCGTTTCACACTAAGATGCCGTGATGAGTTTTGTTTAAAGTGTTTCAGAAATACAAGTTGTCAAAGTTTACTTGCCATAAACTCTCTTTTTGCAAAGGTTTTCAAGAGTTTGTGTTAGGATAGATTTTATTGTATTCAACAAGTGAATATGAGTTGAGTGATTTATGACTTCTCTCATATCTCATTTGTTTGTTGTGGTTTTGTCACGGATTGCCAAATTGGGAGATTGTTAGGACATATGTGATTTGATGTTAGGAACATATGTCAACATTTTATGTAATTGGCTAATCTTTTGACAAAATGCATTTTACTTGTAATTGGGTAAATCTAGGATGTATTTAATGCTTCAAGAAATAAGGTTTCAAGTTCAAGTGTTAAAACCAGGCAAGTCTGTACAAGAATTAACTCAGAAAGTGCAGGATTTTAAAGTTTGATAGCTAGCTTGATAGGTAGCATCTATCGAGGTTTAAAGAGAGCTGTTTCAGCCTGAAGCTTGACAGTTACTCGACAGATAGGGTATCTATCGAGGTTTATGAAGTTCAATTTTTCAAACTGATTTTCATCCAATCCGTGAATGTATGTTTGGGCTTTTTTTTTTTTTTTTTTTTTTTTTTTTTTTTTTTTTTTTTTTTTTTTTCTTTCTCACAACTCTAAACATATATAAGGATTATTTTGAGGGCCTAAAAGGTTACACAAGTTGCACAAGAGAAAATTCCAAAAGTGTGAAGGAAGGTGTGACTAGAAACCTAGTTTGCCCTAGTTCTCGAAGAAGCTGCTGTGTTTGTGCACCATAGGGTTTTGTGACCAAGCAACTTCATGATCTTCATCATGTGATGAACATAATAACTTTGCAGCCAACATCTTTCTCAAGTTGGTGATAAATTCGTATACTGGGATCCGCACAATTGGTTAGTCACATACTGTAAGTCGTGCATTGAAAGGAGAGATTGTCACTACAAAATAAGTCCAATTGGGTATTAGGGTAAAGGTTCAACTGTAGGTTGGTATAAGGTACTAGGATTCCTCTACTTGTAACCACTTGTTTTGATAATAGTGGATTCTCGATAGTAGTGACCATAAAATCACCCGGTGGGTGTTTTTACTGTGTACGTTTTCCCCATTTGTAAACAAATTACCGTGTTAATTTAATTTCCACTGTATATTTAGTTTAATTGGTGATTTTTTTGCCCTACCACGTACATCGCATGTTAATTTGATTAATTAATAAACTTGACTAATTAATCAATTAATTCATCACAAGGAGTCAAAACGTTTTTGGCCTATCAATTCTTCACCAATCTCTCACACTCCTCCCTTACAATTAAACCCACATAAATACAGGGAAATGATTGACTGAATTACAACCAAATTTGTCATGGAATTAAAGCCAACAAAGGCTAGTTCAAAATCACAACTTTACAATTTCCCCCTTTGGCTATCCTGCGACAAAACCCCTAAATAGACTCTAGACTTAAACGTGAGTTTGGGAACAGAGGCAAAACTCACTTACACCTAAATCTAAAACCTCTAAAGTACTTGAACCATATACACTTTGTTAGGATTTAAGTACTTAGGAACTAATGTATTAGAACTCTAATTTGTATTATTGGCAAACCATGATCAAAACAGGTTTTATAGTCTTGTTTAGACTTGCTCAAAGTGTATGCATTTTATGTAAAATTGGAATCGAGTTGCTGCAGAAGTTATAGTATGATTCTGCCTGGCTTAATCGATCGAGAATTAGACTCGACCGATCAAAAGTCGGGCAGAACATTTTTCTGCAAAATTTTCCAACTCAGCCCTAAGCCCATATGACGTGTAGGGTTTTATGTTTTGCCCTAAGTATAAAAGGAAAAACTCTAGCCACATTTTAGGTGGCTCTTTTTGCTATGTGTGCGAATCTTTTGTGAGATCTAGAGGTATTTTCCTTCACACATACTTAGATTATCAAGAAGGAGAATTTGATTCAAGAACTTGATGATCATTCAGTTGTTGCAATAAAACCATAAAGATACACAAGCAAGAGTGCTTGCACTTGCTAGAGAATCCAAGAAAGAAGGAGTCCATGGTCTCAGAGCTGTCACGTGGTCGTGTCAGTAAGTTTTCTACTAGTGGGTAGCAATAGGATGTTAGTGGTCTAAGTCACTATTGTAAAACTTCAATTCTTTCATAGTGGATTCAAGTTTACCTTGAAGATAGTTAGGTTATATCCTCCCTAGGTTTTTACTGGTTTGGTTTCTTGGGTCATCATATCTTTATGTTCTTTATTTTCCATACTTTACATAGATATGATTATATGATTATGTGTTAACCTAGATTTGAAATTTGGACTAAATAATCACTTGGCTAATTAACTAGGTTAATCCAATTGTGTTTTAAGGGGTCTAAAAACATATAAGTGGTATCATAGCAGGTAGCTCTTTTGTTTTAGATCTTTTGATCTAAGAGCTGATCCTTAACCCCTGTTGTCATGGATAATTTGAAGTGTCTTTCTAATCATCTTTCTGCTCATGCTTCTGTTGATATTATTGATGCTTGTGAAACTCTTCTTAAAGAATTATTGAAATCTATGAAAATTGCCTGCACTAATTCATCTTTAAAGCTTGATTCTTCACCAATATCTCATACTCACCCCTTACAAATAAACCCACATAAATATAGGGAAATGATTGAAGAAATTACAATCAAATTTGGCTCGGAATTAGAGCCAACAAAGGCTAGTTGGAAATCATAACCTTACAATCTCCTTCTTTAGCTATCTCATGACAAAACCCCTAAATAGACTCTAGATTTAAACGCGAGTTTGGGAACATAGGAAAAACTCATTCACACCTAAATCTAAAAGCTATAAAGTACTTGAACCATATACACCTGCATCCTGAAGCACTTGCAGATAACAAATAAACTTCATTAAGCACGAGACAAGTAAAACACAAGGCATGTATGGAGAGTAAGTAAAATGCGATCAAGATAAACAAGAGATATGTGAACATAAAACATAACTTGATCATACAAGAACAGTCATTAGGAAGTGACCATAATGAACATTTAATGAGTAAATGATCATCCGGACACGCAATGCAATTAAGAGTAATGCTAAAATCAATTACATGTCCAACAAACCACATGGTGCATTAAAGAAACTAAAGCGAAAGTAATAGATAACTAAAAGTATCAAGAAACAGCTATAAAAACCAAGATACACAAAGTACTAAAGAAATACTTTGTTTTAAACTAAAGTACTAAAAGCTTTAAATAAAGCATTGTAAATGAACAAAAACTAGATTAGCCAAAAATGTGTGGCTGTAGGTTAGCTTCCTCCTTTTGAGCCCACTGATCTGCCCCTTTCAATATGCACACCTCTTTTCCATGTGATGCTCTCCTCCTTACTCTATGTTATAGTCAAAGTATTCACAGTAAGTGTTCTCCCCCTTTTTGGCATAAATAGCTAAAGGCTCTCCTCGAGCTTGCGTTGAATCTTATCCAACTATGTCTCAACGGTGGTTAGGTAAATCTGAACATGACTGTGGTGAGAGTACATGACATTTGCAAGTCTAGAAATGTGATCATGCAACACTTCAATCAAAGTTATCAACTTACCCGGATGACAGGTATACGGTCCCGGCTGGGTGCTCGAAGGCTGACACTCAGGAATGTAAGGAGAAGCTATCTTGGGATGTTTGGGGACACTAGGAGTAGCAAAGCTCTTCTTAATGGGAGAGGCATGATGGGAGGATTCACATTTTAGAGGCTTAGGACTCTTCTTTGCCCTTTCGGCAGATGAGTGATCCTTACTCTTTTGGAGAAAGTGCAAGGAAATCGGTCTTTGACAAGGCAAGACCGTTCCAAATTCTGGAGGATGGATACCCTTGATAGTCATGATCTTCATAAGAAGGTTGCAGAGTGGTAGATATGTTCTTACCTTGATTAGATCACATAGGAATTGTGCTCATCCAAGGTTAATGAAACCTGTGTTGCACAACGGGTATAGGTTGGAGTGCATTATCAAAGTGAGAGTCTTTATCTCTGGCCCGAATTTTGAAGTCCCAATGGAGGTGCCTATGGAGGAGACTTCATGATGCGCTCCTAAAGTGTCTGGGATCTCAGTAACGGGTGCTAATCTGTCATCATATGGAGAAGTGTCGACATTTTCCAGACGATTGATGTGAAGGATCTTTGCCAGATAGCCCGGAGTGATGACAAAATCTTTTCCTCGAACCCAATACTTCAGTTCAGCTCCAGTGAACCATGCATTAGAGTAGAATTCTTTGACTAACTCTTCAATGGGATCTTCAAAGTTAGCAAACAAGTTGGCCCAATCCTTATCTGCAAAGATTTTAGGGATGAAGGTTGATCCCAATGTGTTAAAGCTCATAATCCTTTCCACCACAGTAGATGCATTATTGAAATTGTTGAGGAAGGATTGAGAGTCCAAAAAGTCTTGAACCTCTTGTTGTCAAAGTTTCCCAATGACTGACAAGTCCTCTCTGATACCAGAGTTGATGTGAGATCAATCAAGGGTTCCTTACCAAGTGAGGATCGATGGGACATCTGCAAAATGACACACAAGCAAACAAACCATACACAATGATGGTAACAAACTTGATTAGATACAAGTTAGTCCAAAAACACGAACATATTAAGAAAAAATTGTCCTAAAATGGAAATAGACAAGCAAAACATAGACACAAGAACATGTTATAAGTGCTAAAAGGTCCCAAAAGACTTAATTAGCATGAGTGAATGCAAAACATGTCAAATGATAAAATGTGTGCATCAAGTGTGTTTGTGGTGTGCATGTGAGATGTATGAGCAATGCATGAACACGCACTCATAGGGCAAAGTGTGTAAAACACACAACCAATGATCAAAACATGATAAACATGCATAATCAGGGTAATCCCCAAAAGTTGGTACTCAATGGAGTCCAATACAATGAAAAAAAAAAAAATACCATATAGGCATTTTATCAAACACTTAGAGTGCACACACTACACATATATGTGAAACAATGCATGAAAAGGCATAAAACTTGCCTAAATACATGTTAAAATGCCACTAAGGGCCAACAAAAACACAACTAAACACAATGGGACACAACCTAATAAAAAAAATGAAAAGATTTGACAGGAATTGAAAATTTCCTAACTCCTTTCAAAATAATCCCAACCCTAGAAATCTAATCTAAGGCTTAATCTAAGGAATCAAAGAGTAAAAGATATTAAAGCATACCTTAGATAAGTCTTAGAGTTGAAATCCTCTGAGTTTTGGTTGGGATTTAAGTGAAAACAGTGTTTTGGGTTGAGAGAGGCATGGAGGAGGCAAAAAGAAATTTTTTTAAAAATTGTCATTGTTTGCCCTTTTAAAAACTAAAAATCTGCTCATTTCGCAGGGTAGCTTCTCGCAAATTACTCGCAGATTACTTGTAGATTACTCACGAAATGCCTCAAATGCACAGGGCTAGTTGCATGGGAAGCTGTTTCTCGTGAAGGAGTCGCGAGAGAGTCACGAAACTCTTTGTGTAAAATTTTGGAAGAAACGAAAATTAGCTTCCTCATTTTTGTGGCTAGGTTTTGAGACAGCTTACTCGTGACTTACTCGCGAAAATGCCTTTGAAGGAGTTTTTCAACAAAACAAATTTGGCTTTTTGGAAAAACTTTCAAAACACAATTGATACACAAAAACACTTTTAAAAACAAATAAAATACTCAAAAAACTTTTTGGGTTTGATCATCAGGCAGTTGAGTATACACAAATCACATTTGAATATGTACAATCACACAAATGAAATAGGCATTCATTGAACATTAGTCTTGTGTGTTGTGTGTGTGAATCAACTATGAACTAGTCCATAGTCTAGTATGAAGTTCAATGATTAATTCAATTAAGTCATACACAACTAGTACGAAGTCAAGTGACCTATCTTACTAGTATAAATGAACATATATGACCCCCCACCAAAGTGTTTTCATTGATTGTGCAAAGTTGTGACTTACAACTATTTTATGTTGGCTTTAATTCCATGCCAAATTTGATTGTAATTATATTCAATCTTTTGTACCCTATATTTTATATGGGATTTCATTGTAAGAGTTATGTGTGAGAGAGAGTGTGAAGACTCAAGGCAATTTAAGACCAAAGAAGTTTTTGTAGGTAGCTCGCGAGTAGCCTTCCCACGAAGTGAAGCATGTGCCCAGCACATGACTGGAATGTGAAGAGTCATGACAAGATGGTGATAGCTGGTTTTCGTGAGTGTCTCGCGGGTAAGGCCTTCCTGCGAGATACCCGTGAAACATTCTGTTTTGATATTTTGTCATATTTGATACACCCTATCTCTACCCACACTATATATACCCCCATTATCCACATATGTTGAGGAGTGCTTTCAGAGAGAAGACCCTAGCCATAACCTTTGAAAGTTAGAGATTGTTATACCTACATTCCTCTACACAATCCATTATGGTTTTCCTCAACTCCTACTGTTAGAACATATGTGTTTCGTTTGTTAGGAACATATGTCACTATTTTATGTCATTGGCTAATCCTTTGATAAAACGTTCTTTACTTGTAATTGGGTAGATCTAGGATGTGTTTAATACTTCAAGAATAAGGTTTCAAGTTCAATTGTTAAAGTCATGCAAGTCTGTCCAAGAACCAAGTCAAAAAGTGCTATTCATTAAAACTCGACAACTAGCATTTATCGAGGTTTAAAAAGCTTTGAAGCTCATGCCTCAACAGCTAGCTCAATAGATGGTTATCTATCGAGGTTTATGAAACTCAGTTTTTCAAGTCTAGTTTTCATCCAATCCGTGAATGTATGTTTGGGCTTTCTTTTCTCACAACCCTAAACATATATGAGAATTATTTTAAGAGTAGTAAAAGGTTACACACAATTGCACAAGAAAAGAAATTTCATAAGAGTGAAGAAGGGTGACCGAAAACCTAGTTTGCCCTAGTTTTTCAAGAAGCTGCTGTGTTTGTACACCGTAGGGTTTTGTGACCAAGCAACTTCATGATCTTCATCGTGGGATGAACAGAAGAACTTTGTAGCCAACATCCTTCTCAAGTTGGTGATCAAGTTGCGTACTAGGATCCACGCAATTGGTTAGTCACTTACTGGGACTTGTGCATTACAAGGAGAGATTGTAACTACAGAACAAGTCCAATTGGGTATTGGGGTAAGGGTTCAACTGTAATTTGGTATAAGGTACTGGGATTCCTTTACTTGTAACTGCTTGTTTTGATAATAGTGGATTCTCGGGAGTGGTGACCTTAAAATCACCTAGTGGGTTTTTGCCGTGTAGGTTTTCCCCATTCGTAAACAAATCACAGTGTTAATTTAATTTCCGCTGCATACTTAGTTTAATTGGTGATTTGTTTGTGCTACCACATACATTGCATGTTAATTTGATTAATTAATTAAACTTGGCTAATTAATTTATCACAAGGGGTCAATATGTTTTTGGCCTATCAAGTGGTATCATAGCAGGCACACTCTGAATTGGGTTAATCTTTGTTGTGTGATCCATTGACCCCTGTTTGTCATGGATAGAGGACAGTCTCTTATTATACCTTCTTTATTTGATGGCACTAACTATGCATACTGGAAAGTATGCATGAGAGCTTTTTTGTAGTCACTAAATGAGAAAGTGTGGCAAGTTGTGGAGATAGGCTGGACCAAGCCGAAGGAAGCGCCGGTTGATTGGGATGATGTTAAGATCAAGGCGGCAAACTTTAATAGTAGGGCATTGAATGATTTATTCAATGCGGTCATAAATGAGGAGTTCAAGAAGATATCCTCCACTGAAACTACTAAGGAAGCATAGACCATCCTCCAGACAACCTATGAAGGAACTAAGGCTGTCAAGGATTCGAAGCTTCAGAGGCTAACTATAAGCTTCGAAGAAATCAAGATGGAAGAGGATGAGTCGTTTGATGTGTTCTATGCCAAGCTCAAGGATATAGTAAACTCAGGTTGTAATCTTAAGGAAACCATTCTTGAACCCAAGACTGTGAGAAAGGTGCTTAGATCTCTACCCGAGAGATTTCATGCCAAGATCACCACGATTAAGGAATCAAAGGATATTGACAAAATTCCTTTGACAGAGCTGGTTGGCAATCTACAAACCTATGAGTTGGGTTTGTCTAAAATCGGGAAATCGAGTAAGAGCAAGAGCATGGCACTGAAGGCCAAGAGTAGTGACATGGATGAGTCTTCAGATGATGAAGATTCTAAGATGAAGTCCTACATCACCAGGCAATTTAAGAAATTCATGAAGAATGCATATGGGAAGGGCTTCGATAAGGACCGTAAGCAATCTAGCTCCTCACAGTTCAAGAGCCAAGACAAAGGGAAGAAGGATGCTAGGGATGGTGGTCAGTACATTATTCCTTTAGGACTAAAATGCTTGGGGTGTCAAGGTTTCGATCACATGAATCAAAAGTGCCCCACATATCTCAAGATCATTAGGAAAAGCAAGGCACTTGCTGCTACATTGAGTGACACCGAGCTTGAGGATAACTCTGACAATGAGGATGACGGAATCCTGAATACCTTCACTACCACTATCAATTCTACTGAGGGGATTGTTGAAGATGTGGATGAAAAAGAGGAATTGGTGGAGTCCAAGTTTGAAAAGATGGATGAACAAGATGACATTCACATAGCCTATGCAAAGTTATACAAGGTCTCAAAAAAGCATGAGAAGATGTATAGGTTGGCCACCAAGAAGCTTAGTGATGTGGAGCTTGAGTGAGAAGAAATCTCTACAAAGTTTGATGAAGCAAATCAGACTATTGGAGCACTGAGGTTTGAGAATAACTTTTTGGCTGAGAAGACCAAGAAACTTGAGGCAGAATTGTTCCAAGTCAGAGCTCAGCTGGAAAGAACTTCAAGTGCTAAGCTCGATGAGATGCTAAGTCTTCATAAATTTGCTTCCGATCGAACCGGTTTAGAGTATGATTTCTCTTCTCCTAGTATTGCTTCTACTAGTACTACTATTTTTGTTCCTCCTACTAATAATGTTGAAACTAAGAATAATGATGTTAAAAATGAATTAGCTAGTGAGAACATAGACAAGGGTAAATCTATCTTAGGAGTGCCTCCTAAGCTTGATAAGAAAGAAAGTAAGAACCCTAGGGCTAAGAAGGGAAACTCTCAAAAGCCAAAACAGAAAAAGCAGTATTTTTGTCATCATTGTAAAGCAGCTGGACATACTTGACCAAATTGGTACAAGTGGTTAGCCACTTAAAAGAGCAATAGCATGATCGAGTCGGGAGATCAGAATTAGCTTCCATCCTCTTTTGCTCCCCTTGGAGATCTTCTCAAAGCCCTCATGTTCCTTCCAAACTTGAACAGTTTTAACACTTCCCCTTCACCACCGGATCAAGGGTTCACTAAACGAAAAGGTTCTTCCAAGGTGTAAAAAGAAAATGGCTCCAAGCGATTCTGTCACTTTTTCTCTCTCCTTTTCTTGTTTTTGTTTGCATTACTTGTGTGTTTTGCTTTATTATTTTGAGTCAGTCTAGTTTTATGCTTTGCTTTGTTTTTGTTTAATTTTTTTTGTTTGGTTTCTTTTCAATTTTGGTTTATTTTGTTTTTCATATAAAATTAAAAAAAAATTGAAAAACTGAAAAATTGAAAGATACAAAAACAATGTGTGGTTGTGTACATTGGTACTTGTGTACCTTGGATGGCCATTCAAACAAAATTTTCTAAACTTTTTATCTCTTGTAGCTTAGATGAGCATCTCTATGCACAACTAAGCCAGTGAGCTTTGTGGCTCGGTTTATGATGAGTAAAGATTAAGTAATCTCTTGTACTTAACACTCGTATCACTCTTTTTGACGGGAAGAACTAGAAAATCCTAAGAGAAAGGCATAAATAACCATCTCACCACTGTTGTCCGCCAATCATGAAATGACATCTGTATGCTTCGGCATAACAAAAGTGCAATGTCAAAAGCTTAACATCATTGGGTATTTCTTTTCATTCTCTTATATGCCGATACATGATTTGCTTAAAAGAAAAATATGCAAAGAAAATTAAAAGCAAAAAGAATCAAAATGTTTTATTTATGATTGCAAGCATGTATTCTAGGAGATGTGGGAGTTATAGGATGTACCTCGAAGGTGATAGTCCCCATCAAACAGTTATGATTGTGTGTTAGTCAAAGTGCTTTTCTCATATCTCAAATCATCATAACATGTAGACACTTATGCAATCTTGCGATGTATTTTCACGCATAACACGCAATATTCTTTGCTATTCTTGATACATGTGCAGGTACAATGTGATTTGGCCATCACAAGGAATACATGTGTTAATGTATGCTTACTAAACTGTCTTAATTTGTTTTTGAAATATAAAATTGGTTAGACTTGTTTAGTGTGTGTGTTGTTTTGGGATCTTTGTGCTTATCATTTTTCTTGATGAGAGATGATTTTAAGAGTTTAAAACGTTGTTTGAATCTTTGGTTGAGTTGCATGCTTGATTGCATTCATGTTTGTGTTTTTCCCTTCTTGAAAAACTGTTTTTAAAGCAATCTTGACAGCTCCTCAACACCTCTCGATACCTTGCTTATCTATCGAGCTCTTCAGTTGCTTTCTATCGCGCTCTTCAGTTGCTTTCTATCGCAATCTCAACACCTCTCGATAGCTAGGTGGATCGATCGAGAAACTTTCTGTCCCCTCGATAGCTCTTCAATAGCTACCTCGGTCCATCGAGCTTGTTTTTCCTCTGGACACCTTCTCGATAGCTAAATTTGTTAAAACTTTTAAATCTCGACACCTATCAATCTATCGAGAATTACTGAGGTTCTATATGTAGGGTCAGTGCAATCTGGACTTCACTTTGCTTGATCTCTCTCGATCTCTATACTCTTCAACTCCCTAAACCTCTCTCTTTCTCACTCCAAACTTAATCCTAAGTTGATTTTCAGCCTAGATCAAGTGTTTCTTCACTGGTAAGGTTCCTAAATCCTTCATTCTTTATGCATTTCATGCATTTGACCTAAGTTTTTGGGTTTTTGAAAATTTTTTGGGGTTTTCCAAAATTAATGAAGTTTTTGCAAAATGTTTGAGATGGATTGTATATTCTTGATCTTAAAAACTTCATGCATTGCATCTCATGTGCATTATAACTATATTTTCATGCATTTAGATGTGTGTTATATATGTTAAACTGATTGTGTGCTGGTAGGATTGGATTGGGCTGAGGCCATGATGTTTTTACTATTGCATATCACATGCTCATGCATTTTCATGCATACATCCTTTACATTCAATATTATTTTATATATTTGAACTGTTTTGGGACTTTTCTGGGTGTTTCATTCTTCCCCCCTCACTCTCTCGTTTACATTAGTGCGTAGTGGCACCAAAACGTAAGTCTGTTTCATCCTGAAACCCTCTTCGTTTCGGAGCATCCACTTCGTCTGTTCCTACTCCCTCACACGTCCAGTTCTATGATGAGAAGGCTAAAATGGACTTCTTTGAGAACTTCTCGATGAGGCGTTCATTTGGAATGCCAAGTCATTTTGTCGAACTTCTTTGACACTGACCTACCCACTATCATTCACAGTAGGGGTTGGGAGTTATTGTGTGACATCCCAGTCACTTGTCCATCCGTGCTAATCAAGGAGTTTTACTCCAACATGCATGGATTTGATTATTTAGTACCTCTTTTTGTTACTCGTGTTCAAGGTACGCGCATAGTGGTCATACCGAATATTGTATCCGATGTGCTCCATGTCCCCAGGGTAGTGCATCCTGACTACCCTAGTTATGATCGTCTTAAGATCGTGTCTAAAGACGAACTTATATATGCTTTTTGTGAGTGTCCCTCCGATTGGGGTGATTATCAGTTCACTCTTTGTTCAGCCTTTGCTAAAGCCCTTCATTTTCTTAACATAGTTATGACCTTTGTTTTGCATCCTTTTTTTGATTATAACTTTATTACTGAGCCTCGTGCTTGATTTTTGCTTTCATTGTTTGAGCACCTCACTATAGATTTTCTCTTTCATTTTATTCTTTCTATTCTAGTTGTGTATAGGGAATTGGCAACCCATGATAAGCTCATCTTCCCTTCGGCTATCACGAGGATTTTACGCCATTTTTTTGTTCCCTTTCCCATGTCCAACCACTTTCACGTTATGAGTTCCATTGATGGCGCTACCGTTAAATGGAGCGAGGCACAATTTCGTTTGAGGCAGTTCGGTAAGGCAGCTCCTCCCACTCCTTCTGCTTCATCCACCTCCGCTCCCTTTACTTCTACGGGAGGTGTGACTCTAGATGCGATCATGGCCCAGCTTCAACACATAGATGCTCGCCTTGATACACTTTCTACTGAGTTGTATCAGGTGAACACCCGTGTAGGCCGTATTGCTAGATGGCAGGCTCATCTTGGTGGCTTTGTGGGGTCTCCCTCTCCTCCTCTCGAGGCATCTAAGGCATCTGAGGACGATGATGACTTTGACGACGATGATGATGATGAGGATGGAGATGCTAACTCTTCTAGCACTAACGAGATGTCTACTTGATACTCTTACCCTTTGTCACTCGTGACAAAATGGGGGAGTAGTTTTGGTTATGAGAGTAGTCATAGTTAGGGGGAGAGTTAGTTTAGGAGATTTTTGTTAGGGGGAGTGTTGATTTTGAGGGATGTAGTGAGGATTATATGTATCTTTCTTTTCTGTCTACTTTAGATACATTTATCTCTTGTACATGGGTCTTGTGACCATTTTGACATACATTGTGCTTATATTATTTATATATTAATGTATGTTTTTCACCTACCTTTACATGTGTTGTTTATTTTCTATCTTTATATACATGTTTCTTATATTATGCATGCAATCTATTATTTATGTTTCACACTAAGATGCCTTGATGAGTTTTGTTTAAAGTATTTCAGAAATATAGGTTGTCAAAGTCTACTTGTCATAAACTCTCTTCTTGCAAAGTTTTCAGGAGTTTGTGTTAGGATAGATTTTACTGTACTTAACAAGTGAGTATGAGTTGAGTGATTTATAACTTCTTTCATATGTTCATTTGTTTGTTGTGGTTTTGTCATGGATTGCCAAAGGGGGAGATTGTTAGGACACATGTGTTTCACTTGTTAGGAACATATGTAACTATTTTATGTAATTGACTAATCCTTCATCAAAACACACTTTACTTGTAATTGGGTAGATCTAGGATGTGTTTAATGCTTCAAGAAAAAAGGTTTCAAGTTCAAGTGTTAAAGCAATGCAAGTCTATCCAAGAACCAAGTTAGAAAGTACTGTTCATTAAAGCTCAGCAGCTAGCATCTATCGAAGTTTGAAAAGCTGTGAAGCTCGTGCCTCGATAGCTAGCTCGATAGATGGCTATCTATTGAGGTTTATGAAACTCAGTTTTTCAGGACTGTTTTTCATCCAATCCATGAATGTATGTTTGGGCTTTCTATTCTCACAACCTTAAACATATATAAGGATTATTTTAAGGGCAGTAAAAGGTTACGCACAATTGCACAAGAAAAAAATTTCACAAGAGTGAAGAAGTGTGACAAGAAACCTAGTTTGCCCTAGTTCTTCAAGAAGCTACTATGTTTGTACACCGTAGGATTTTGTGACCAAGCAACTTTATGAACTTCATCGTGAGATGAACAGAAGAACTTTGTAGCCAACATCCTTCTCAAGTTGGTGATCAAGCCATGTACTGGGATTTGCGTAATTGGTTAATCACGTACTGGGAGCCGTGGATTACAAGGAGAGATTGTCACTACAGAACAAGTCCAATTGGGTATTAGGGTAAGGGTTCAACTGTAGGTTGGTATAAGGTACTGGGATTTTTTTACTTGTAACGCCTTGTCTAATACTATATATAATAGCAGAAGCTTTAAAGAGGTGCTGCCACGTTAGGAAAAAAGGTCCCTTTAAAAATTGACATGTGTAGAGTTAATTCTTTAAAATTTCGCTTAGTGCATCTGGAAGACTCACTTTCAGACACCCACCCACTTATCCAAAAGAAGAAAAAAGAAGAAGAAGAGAAAAATGTAAACCTTTATAAAAACACTAGCCGCTTATCCACAAAACAAAAAAACAAAAACAAAAAACACAAACCCTAAAACCCAAACCGTATTTCCTGATCAAAATTCAAACTCACTCAAACTTGCGATTCTTCACTGCACCTCCATATACACACAGATCAGACTAGCGTGTTCCAACCCATCAAAAAACGAAAAAAAAAAAAAAAAAAAAAAAAAAAAAAAAAAAAAACTCTACAATAGTGAAATCTTTGTTCATCCTCTGCAACAACATACGATTTAGAAGCTATCCCGTCTCTGTTCTTCAACAACTGAAAATTCAAAAGGTAGGCATTTTTCCACCTTTTTTGGTTTTCTCTTCAAACATATAGATAGATAACAAAGACTTTGTTAAATACTGTTTTGCCGCACTACTCAATTAAGGTTTAAGGTTTGCCTACCTTTTTCTCTGATTTCCCATTTATTTTTACAATTTCTTGAGTCCTGTTTTGTTTGATTGTAGTATTGATTAAATTTAGTTTTAGATTGGCAGATTTTTGTTTGCTTTGTATTTTTTTTGGTTTTCCACTAAAATTTGGTTTTCTATTCAGTTACCATTTCTAGGGTTTTAAAAATTACTGTAGAGTGTAGATTTATTGATGATTTCTCTCAAACTGAAATCGATTTGGTGCTGAAGAACATAGATTTTTGTGTTGCCAAAAAAATAAAGTGTTGTCATTTCATTTATGTTGTTTTTAATTTTTTGTTGAAATATTTTCCCCTTTTTATATTTTCGTTTACCATGTCTCTTCTTTACCATTGTTGTTAAGGTTTTTACAGTATATATTTAAAGTTTTTCGTTTGTAGTTGCTCTGATTTTAAAATTGAAACCCTGGAACATAGAGAATAAGAAGGTATTGAACATTAAAATGCCTTTCTATCTCCACTGATGCCAATCTACTACCTTTTTCCTTACTTTTCGATTTATTTTTACTATTTCTTGAGTTTTGTTTGTTTGGTTGTTGTATTGATTAAATTTTGTTTTTGTTCAATTCAATATGTTCACTTTTGTTATTATTATGTTCCATTTTTGTTTTAGGCCCTTTTGATGTCGTTTTTTCTGTGATAAATGTGTTGTTCATTCTGTTATGCATGTTCAATTTTTGGATTTTTTGGTTAGTTCTGTTATGTTTTCATGGTGAGGTTTAAGTTTAGTTGTAATTGGTTTTTTTTTTTTTTTTTTTTAAATGGTTTTATGTGTTGTTAAATCCATAAATCAGATTAATATGACTTTGGTTCTATAACCTCTAATTTGCAAATGTTGGGTTCTATTGCAAATGACTAATTGTAGTAGTCAACAACTTTCTACACAATTTTTATATATTTAGATTATTGTATCAATCTTGATCCTTGAGTTTAAATTGGTGAATGGTCATTGCTTAATACTGCCAAGTAAAACAGATTTTGCACTTAAGTTTTTGCTATAGTGAATTTTAGACTTTGGTCTATGTTATTTAACCTGACTAATGGTCATCTTTTTTCTATATCTCACAAATGGCATATTTTTCTTTGAATTGATTGGCATTATTAAGACAAAGGCCTTGATAAAAGAAAGTTAGTTGTTGTACATCATGCTGTGTCTCACATATTACCAACATCTTTTGGAACTTTAGGAAAATTGGGAACATGTTAGAAAATTTTCCTGCCTATTTCAGTTCTGCATTTTCATACTTTAATTTTACGCTCATTTTTAGGTATTGTATTTCATAATCTTCACTTGATTAATTGATGTCTTAGTGTACTGTTCAATCAAAATGCAGAATTTAAGTTTTGGGGCTATCAAAACTGTTGGTCAACATTCTGTACTCATAGGTTGTTTGTTTTGGTAGTAGAGATTGAAACAGTGTCACCTCGTAATAAACTCTTCATCTTCTCCTACACAATAACCGGTTCTTTAAAAATACAATTTCTTTGTTATAGTCAACTAAAATATTTGAATTGCTGAATTTTTTATATCAAAGTAAGAAATTATATTAAGTTTCTAGAGTTAGTGCATCAAATTAAATATATACGGTAATTTTTTAGTAAAATAATTTGTAAATGGCTGGCGTAGCAATTTAAAATGTGAATATTTGATGTGAGATTCAATTTGATGTATATTTTTGTTGTTAGTTCTATTATGTGTGTTTTATTTTTGGTCTTTTGGTTATGTAAAAGACTTAGTGTTGAGATTTGCTTTCTTATTGTCGGCTCTTTAATGGTTTTGTATGGAGCTTTAACATAAAAGAAGACCTGGTCATAAAAGAAGAAGAAAAATATGAAGCCTAATGTATTTCAATCTATTTTATAAATAACATACTCTTACAAGCAAGACAAATAAATGGATATACTACCTTACTTTATGAATTTTTATGTATTTCTTTATATTGTTTATTTTATTTTTTATTTTTTTTTAGAAGCGTAACCTAAATGTACTGTTAAGTTACTACGACTGCCATATTATTTGCTGCTCTGCCTCATCTCTTATCTGCAACATTATGAATTAAAGGTTAGCATACTCTTTTTTTGCTTCAAATAGTTTTTTTCCCTGAAACTTCTCACCACTGCATTTCCTTTCTATCCATTATGTATTTATTGTTTGAATTACCTCTGTTTAGACAGATTTATAACATTCACCAGGTGTTCTCAAGAAACATTGTTGAATAAAGCTGACAGGTTAGGACAGCCTAATTATCATTCTTATCCATTTGACTTCAACTCGTTTTAATTCCATATTAATCTGATAAGATTTTTTAATGGGAGTTGGAAAAAAAACTTGGGTGATTCAACTTTTGTTTTAGGTAATGATTTTTGTTTACCGATTTCGGCTGAAGAGTTTACTGGGTATAAAAGGAATTGCATTTTCTTTGGAGATTTACAGAGTATCCTTCCATCCTAGCTTTTCTCAAATTTGCTTTAGACTTATGTAAGATAGTATGCTTCCAAAATTTCTTATTGAGTTAAAATAAAGGAAGACATTGTGAAATTGAGAAGTTGATTTACTGTCATATTTAACAGCATAATGTGCTTGCGATTTACTCTTTTTATTATACAAATCAATAAGAGTAGTGGATTGGGTTCCAATAATTTTCTTTTTTGGGACCTGAATTTGAAGCAGAGAAATAGAAAGAGAATGTGTAATACAGAATTCAATTTAATTTTCAATTTCTGTTTTCCATCCTACCTGTTTTGCTATTTTTGAAAAGTGATTGAAATTGTAGAACTTTGAAATCTGAAAGTGTAATGTTTTTAATACAAAGTTAACCTCTTAGATTTTAGTTAATATTCTACTCTATCTGCATAATTACGTTTATTTATGGGCTGTTACACCAATAAAATATGGACATCTAAATGCATCCTATATAGACCCCTATCACTTTTTTAATCTTTGTGCTTTTTAACGTTCGTTTATTTAATTAATGACTTTTCAAGCCCTTTGGGTAGCCAGAAGCACTTGGTGGAGTCATGTGGAGCTCTCTATGTTATTGGTAGATGCTTTAATAAAGAAAGGAGGAGGGTAGAACATACCAACAAATATGTTAGAGACTGTGATGGTCCCAAAGTGGTTGATTTCAAAGTGTAATTATTGTTTTTGTTTTGGGTAATGATTGTTGTTTATCGATTTTGGCTGAAGAGTTTACTGGGTATAAAAGGAATTGCATTTTCTTCAATGATCAAAATGAAACTCATGTTTTCAACTTGAAAGATAGTAACTTTGGAGATTTACAGAATATCTATCCAGCTTGGCTTCTCTCAATTTTATTATATTTTCTCTTTGACACTTGATTTGCTGTCATCTTTAACAACATGATCAAATGATTAAAATAAATACATTTTCCCTTTTTGTTCTGATGCTGTATTGAGTCATTTTGGTGAATAGGTACAGTTTTGCTACTGGCAAAATGCATCCATCCAAGTCTTCAACACCAGGTAATGATGCCCAGTCTATTTCACCTACGCTGATTTTATTAAAATCTGCCATTTTAGGATCTCAAGGGAGTCTATTATCTCCACAAGAAGCATTTTCTTCAGTTGAAATTGAATGTTACAGTTTTTTTTTTATTTTTTTTATTATTATGAACTAAGAAATATGAGTTAGTTTTGATTTAAGCTTTTTGGTTGGGTTAGTTGTATAGTGAAAAGGCATGTTTGTTTTATTTCAATGTAATTTGTCAGGCTCCTCCGTAAATACCACCAAAGTTCAAAATGTGAAGTTTTATTTCTATTGTACATTTTTATTATATTTTCACTTTGACACTTTATTTGCTATCATTTTTAATAGCATGATCAAATGATTAAAATAAATACATTTTCCCCTTTTGTTCTGATGCAGTATTGAGTCATTTTGGTGAATAGGTACAGTTTTGCCGAAGGCAAAATGCATCCATCTGAGTCTTCCACACCAGCTGATGATGGCCAGTCTGTTTCACCTGCGCTGATTAAATTTGCCATTTTAGGATCTCAAGGGAGTCTATTACCTCCACAAGCAGCATTTTCTTCAGTTGAAATTGAATGTTACAGTTGTTGTTGTTGTTGTTGTTTTTTTTATTTTATTTTTTATTTTTTATTTTTTTTCCTTTGATTTGGTTATGAACTAAGAAATATGAGTTAGTTTTGATTTAAGCTTTTTGGTTGGGTTAGTTGTATAGTGAAAAGGCATGTCTGTTTTATTTCAATGTAATTTGTCAGGCTTCTTCGTAAATACCACCAAAGTTCAAAATGTGAAGTTGTATTTCTATTGTACATTTTTATTATATTTTCACTTTGACACTTTATTTGCTATCATTTTTAACAGCATGATCAAATGATTAAAACAAATACATTTTCCCATTTTGTTCTAATGCTATATTGAGTCATTTTGGTGAATAGGTACAGTTTTGCTGCTGGCAAAATCCATCCATCTGAGTCTTCAACACCAGTTGATGATGCCCAGTCTGTTTCATTTGCCCTGATTTGATTAAAATCTGCCATTTTAGGATCTCAAGGGAGTCTATTACCTCCATAAGCAGCATTTTCTTCAGTTGAAATTGAATGTTACAATTTTTTTCCCCTTTGATTTGGTTATGAACTAAGAAATATGAGTTAGTTTTGATTTAAGTTTTTTGGTTGGGTTAGTTGTATAGTGAAAAGGCATGTATGTTTTATTTCAATGTAATTTGTCAGGCTCCTTCATAAATACCACCAAAGTTCAAAATGTGAAGTTGTATTTCCATTGTACATTTTTATTATATTTTCACATTGACACTTTATTTGCTGTCATTTTTAACAGCATGATCAAATGATTAAAATAAATACATTTTCCCCTTTTGTTCTGTTGCTGAAAAGTGAGAAGTATGATGTGCTGAGATTTGAGTACAAAGTAGATTTACCTATTAGGATGACCATTATTTTAATTTATGTGTGTTCGGCTACCTACATAAGCTCATTAGATTATTGGATATGTAAATGATGCTATATTGAGTCATTTTGGTGAATAGGTACAGTTTTGCTGCTAACAAAATGCATCCATCCGGATCTTCAACACTAGTTGATAGTGTCCACTCTGTTTCACTTGCCCTGATTTGATCAAAATCTATCATTTTAAGATCTCAAGGGAGTCTATTACCTCCACAAGTAGCATTTTCTATAGTTGAAATTGAATGTTAAATTTTGTTTTTTGTTTTTGTTTTTTTTGAACTAAGAAATATGAGTTAGTTTTTAGTATTTTGGTTGGGTTGGTTTTGATTTAACCTTTTTGGTTGGGTTAGTTGTATACTAGAAAGGTATGTTTGTTTTATTTCAATGTAATTTGTCAGGATCCTTCGTAAATACCATCAAAGTTTGGGTTGTGATGACTAAGAATCTTTAGAATGCATAGTAATAATTTCTTACACATTTTGCAACAAATTTTTTCTTTAAAAATTGATTTTATTAGCCAAATTTCTCTTCTACTTATGAGATTTCAAATGACCCCGCGCATTGCACAGGTTAAATGCTAGTTTTGATAATAGTGGATTTTCTGGAGTGGTGACCTTAAAATCACCTAGTGGGGTTTTTGCTGTATATGTTTTACCCATTCGTAAACAAATCACCCTGTCAATTTAATTTTCGCTGCGTACTTAGTTTAATTGGTGATTTGTTTGTGCTACCACGTACATTGCATGTTAATTTGATTAATTAATTAAACTTGACGAATTAATCAATTAATTTATCACAAGGGGTCAATACGTTTTTGGCCTATCACCTACCTCTCCATATCCAAATCCTTGAGAGGTTGATAAACCAAACACTTACCACACTCATTCTGAGTGTCAAGTGAGGTTTTGGTGCTGCTGGCAAGCATTGGAAGAAGCCAAGCTTTGGCGGATGCAATTAGGCATATTGTAGGATCTGGAAAGCTAGACAAGACACAGTTCCAAGAAGCCTTCTTGGAGTAGGAGTAGGATCTTGGAGGGCTTAGGTGCATTAGGTAGATTAGGCTTGGAAGGTCTCTTGCTATTCGTGTATCCCAACTTATTGTCTAGTGGATCGATTTATCGCTTGGAGGACGGCAAAGAGGTTTTTCGCTGAGTTCTTCAGTTTCCTCTTCAATAACACCTCGGCGTGTTATCTTGTGTCTACATTCTTCTTCCCTACTCTTTTAACTTTCATTTTATGACTTTTTTTTAATAAATATGGCTTAGAGTAGTTTTATTGTTTATCCGCTCACATTTACTCTATTCAACATTTAGTTTAAGTTAGAGTAAAATCAACCGAGCCGTAATCTTTTAATTTGAGGGTCTAAACAGCTCTTGTGTTTTTAACACAAATCTGAGCTTTCAGATTGAAAGCTTTTCATTTGGCTTCCATTTTTCATACTTTGTGATCAATACAACTCAATTTTTAAACAACAATGCCGTAAAATTTTTTATATTTCTTTGATGAATAAGCCTTTGACTTTGACACTATACATTTTGAATACAATTTGCTCCACCTTTTCATAGTCAAACTAGTTTTCGAAGTAAGACTTTTTTAGCTCTTTCTCTTTTTAGAGATTGACGTTTTAGAGCTTTTTTGACCCAAAAAAAAAATGTGAGGAGATATATAGGCTCAAGGCTATGCATGTATCAAGATCAAACAAAACTATTGACTAATCATTCATGACTAGCTTGAAGATCTATTTACAACAATCAAATGTAGATTTATGGATTTCGCTCACACTTAAAAAATGTGCATACATAATAAGCTAAACTCGTAAATGCACAATGCCATTACTACAGAGGTACTAGGCCAAGCTCAACATGTGATATACACAACACAAACAACCAAACTTTTTGAGATTTTAAACTTTTTATGGGTTTTTGAATTTTTTTGACAGACTAAAAACAAAGCTATAAAGTAAGATAAACAAAAATAAGGTAAACAAAACAAAGACCTATAAAAGAAACATGCTAGGACGGAAGCAATGACTCTAGAAGAATGCATATGCCATGATGCATGAAACTATGACACTAATGCATTGGAAGTATTAATGCATGGACATAGTGAGTGATCATGCATGAGTACCCTTCTTCACCCACACAGCGTGAGTGTTTTGGGTGAGGTCCTTAGAAGGAGGGGTACGACCAACAAAACTTTCAAAACTCGGGTGAAGCTAGCTAGGCATAATGAAATATTCTTCAACATCCTCATAACGTCTCCAATGAGTTGACCCACGTTTTCTCCTTCTTGAGTTTTCTTGACCACGTAGAGAATTAGCCCTCTTGAGAGCTTGAAGCTTGAAGCAATTTGGTCTTGTGTGCCCTCGTATGCCATAATAATGATAGAATGCTTCACTTGAGGTCCCCTTTGACTTTTGGGCAATGACTTCCCTTTTGCCTTTGGTTTTGGGCCAAAGTCTCAACAATAGGGATCTCAACCTTGGGCTTCTCTACCTTAGGCTTCTCTACATTCTTGGCCAACACGAACTTCACTTCCTCTTTAGGTTCCCTACTTAAGCTTCCTTCACCTGTGTAGCCCAAACCAGTCTTGTCATTTGAAGGCTTTTGAGATGAGAGCATGCTGTCAAGTTTCTTGGTGGTGATGTGTTCCACTTTGACATTTGCTTGAATTACTTCAAGTTCAAGAAACTTGATTTTGGAGTAGGCATTTAGCAACTCTTCCTTCAGCTCTTCAACTTCACATTTGGCATCCTTAAGTTGAACAAGAGTGGATTTGTGCTCTTCTTCAATTTTCTTCATCTTCTTAACGACACTCTTGGCAACCTTAACATATTTGCCACAATCTTCAAGCAATACATCATACACTTCTTAAAGATTCTTTTTACCCTCATTAAGGTATGCATCCTTATTATCTGAAGCATAAACTTTTTCGCCTTTCAAATGTACACCAAGTTCATCAACCGAATTGCTTAAGTCATCCTTAGAATCAACTGTGGTAATTTCCATTGAAAGCTGAACAGTTTCCATCACTATCACATTCTCCTTTTGCATCATAGTTTGAGCTCTTTGAGTCACTAAGGGTAGTTGTTAGCACTTTACCATTTCCTCTCAAATAGTTTGGATATTCTTTCTTTAGATTCGTATGGTCATTGCATTCATAGCACACAATTCCTTGATTTGATGATGAGTCTTTCCCATCCTTCTTCTTGAAGTCTCTTTTGTCATTTTTGGAGGATGAGAATTTTCCTTTTCCAAATGATTTCCCATTGTTCTTCATTTTAAGAAATTTCTAGAAGTTCTTTGCAAGAAACGCCACCTCTTTTTTAACATTGTCTTCGTCGGAGGAATCACCGCTCCTCTCATTTATGTTTTTGAGAGCAAATGATTTGCTGGACTTATGTGAGCGCAGTCCAAGCTTGTAGGTTTGAAGAGAGCCAACAAGCTCTTGAATCTTGATCTCGTCCAAATCTTTGCTCTCCTCAATGGCGGTGACCTTAGCTCGGAAACTTTTGGGTAAAGATCTCAAGATCCTCCTTACCACTTTGGCGTCTTCAATCTTCTCTCCAAGATTGATCTTGGCAATCACAATCTCATTGAGTCTCCCATAGAATGAATCAAATGACTCATTGCCACTCATTTTCACTTCCTCAAATCGAGTAGTGAACATTTGAAGCTTGGTGTCCTTAACCTTCTTGGTTCCTTCATAGGTGGTCTTAAGAATGGTCCACGCCTCTTTGGCGGTCTTCACATGAGATATCCTGTAGAATTCATCAGTAGAAACAAAACAAAAGATATAATTAATAGCTTTGCTATTGGCATTTGCCAAAACAAGTGTAGCCTTATCCCATTCGGCTTTGGCTATTATGGGTCTCACCCACCCATTCTCAATGGAATCCCAAACGGTCTCATCAATAGCACATAGAAAAGCATTCATTCGTACTTTCCAAAAAGCATAATTACTCCCATCAAAGTAAAGAGGTGCGTTGAGGGATTAAGATCTATCCATCTCACACAGGGTCTAGGATCACACAATGATAATGAAATCCAACAAGTGTACCCGCTCTGATACCAATTAAAAGTTCAAATTAGTGTGAAAACACACAAGCTTGTTCAGACCCCAAATTAAAAATTATGGCTAGGTTTCTTTTACTCAAACTTAACAAAGTGCGGAACAAGATTAAATATGTGCAATGAACTGATAACACTACTCTAAGCTATCCATCCTTAATGAACAATAAAATTAAAGCTTAAATAGTAGGGAAGAGAGATGCAAACACAAGGTAACACCAAGATGTGTTATTGAAGAGAAAATCAAAGAACTCGGCGAAAAACCTCTCTGTGACCCTCCAAGTTGAAATCAATCCACAGAGAATAAAGTTGGAGTACTCAAATAATAAAAGACCCTCCAAGCCTAGTCTACCCCATGTACTTTAGCCCTTCAAGCTCCTGCTACCAACAGACTTCTCAGAGTCTTGTCTTCTCTAGCTTTCCGAATCTTGCAATTCAGCCCGATTGCATTTGCCACTAAATGGCTCCTTCCAATGCTTCCCAACAGCACCAAAATCTCACTTAACACTCAGATTAGGTGTGGTAAGTGTTTGGGCTAAGAACCTCTCAAGAATGTAGAGATGGAGAGGCAGGAGTAGAGAAAAACCAAAGAGGAAATGTGTAGATGATTGTGGATATAACAATCTCTAACTCTCATGTGTATTTGCTAGGGTTTTCTCTTTGAAAAACACTTCTTAAAATTTGTGGGTAATGCGGTTATTTATAGTGTGGGTAAAGAATTTGATAAAGCACTTTATCTTTTTGCCAAACAGGATGTTTTGCGGGTACCTTGCGAGAAGGCCCTTCTCATAAAACACTCGTGAACTTAACAGCCTGGCATGACTTTTCAACTTCCAATCATGTGCTTCACACATGGCCTTTTGGCGGGTTACTCTTCTCACGAGTTTCTCGTGAGCTAGTCACAAACTGCACTGATTCATCTTTGAAGCTTGATTATTCACCAATCTCTCACACTCATCCCTTACAAATAAACCCACATAAATACAGGGAAATGATCGAAGAAATTACAATCAAATTTGGCATGGAATTAGAGCCAACAAAGGCTAGTTGGAAATCACAAATTTACACGCACAATCACAGAAATGAAATTGATATTCTTTGAACATCAGACTTGTGTATTATATGTGGGTATCAAGTATGAATTAGTCCATAGTCTAGTATGAAACTTCAATGATCAATTCAATTAAGTCATACACAAATAGCACGAAGTCAAGTAACTTTTCTCACTAGTAGAAATGAACATATATGACTCCTCATGAAGAAATGAACATATATGACTCCATTTTTCATACTTTATGATCAATACAACTCAATTTTTGAGCAATGATGCCATGAAATTTTTTATATTTCTTTGAAGAATAAGCCTTTGGCTTTGACATCATACATTTTGAATACATTTTTGCTTACCTTTTCTTAGTCAAATTAGTTTTTGAAGCAAGGCTTTTTCAGCTCTTTCTTTTTTTAGAGATTGACATTTGAAGAGCTTTTTGATATAAAATAAATAAATGTGAGGAGATATATAGGATCAAGTCTACGCATGTATCAAGATCAATCAAGACTATTGGCTAGACATTCATGACAAGCTTGAAAATCTATTTACAATAATCAAACAAAGATTTCTATATTTCACTCACACTTAAAATGTGCATACATAACAAGCTAAGCTCATAAATACACTATGCCATTAGTACGAAGGTATTAGGTTCAACATGTGATATGATACAACACAAGCGATCAAACTCTTTGAGAATTTTTACTTTTTATGATTTTTTTTTTTTACTCATTTAAAATAAAAACAATAAAGTAAGATCAACAAAACAAGACAAACAAAGTAAAAAGCATTAAAAGAAACATGCTAGGAAGGAGGCATTGAAGCAAGAAGACTACATATGATATGATGCATGAAACTATGACCCTAATACATTGAAAGTATTAATGCATGGACATAGTGAATAATCATGCATGAGTACCCTTCTTTACCCACACCTCACGAGTACTTTGGGTAAGGTCCTTAGACCGTGGGGTACAACCAACATAACTCTCAAACCTTAGGGTGAAGCTAGCTAGGCAAAATGAGATGTTCTTAAGCATTTCCATGACATCTCCAACGAGTTGACCATCATTTTCTCTCTTAGCTTACTTTCCTCTTGGTATTCTTCTTGTATTTTCTTGTGCATGCATAGAATCAGCCCTTTTGAGAGCATGAAGCTTGAAGCAATTTGGTCTTGTGTTCCTTTGAATGCCACTATGGAGACAAAAATGCTTCACTTGAGGTCCCCTTTGATCTTTTGCCTTTAAATTTGGCCTAATGTCCTTCTTCTCAATGACAAGGATCTCAATCTTGGGCTTCTCTACATCCTTCGCTAATACAAACTTCATCTCCCTTCTTGGTTCGCCACTTGAAGTTCCTTCATCGGTGTGGCCCAATCCAGTTTTGTCTGTGGAAGGCTTCTGAGATGAAAGTACACTATCAAGTTTCTTGGTTGTGATGCGCTCCACTTTGACATTAGCTTCAATCACTTCAAGTTCGAAGAAACTAGTTAGAGTTGGCACTCAACAGCTTTTCTTTCAACTCTTCAACATCACACTTGGCATCTTTAAGTTGTGCAAGAGTGGATTTGTGTTATTCTTAAATTTTCTTCATCTACTTGATTGCACTTTTAGCAACTTTAGCATATTTGCCACAATCCTCAAGCAATGCATCATACACATCTTGAAAATTCTTATCACCTTCATTTAGGTACACATCCTCGTCATCTGAAACTTCATCTTCTTCACCCTTAGAGTGAACACCAAGTTCTTCAACCAAGTCACTCAATTCATTTTTGGAATCAACCGAGGTAATTGCCATAAATGCTGAATAATTACCATCACCATCGCATTCTTCTTTTGAATCGGAATTTGAGCTCTCCGAGTCACTAAGGGTAATTGTTAGCACTTTACCATTTCCACTCAAATAGTTTGGAAACTCCTTCAAATGCCCATAACCATTGCATTCATAGCAAACAATCCCTTGGGATGGTGATGAGTCTTTTGCATCCTTCTTCTTGAAGTCTCTTTTGTCATTCTTGGAGGATGAAAATTTTCCTTTGCCAAATGACTTCCCATTGTTCTTCATCTTCAGAAACTTTTAAAAGTTCTTTGCAAGATATGTCACCTCTTTTTCAACATCATCCTTATCCGAGGAATCACTAGTTCTCTCATTTATGGTTTTGGGAGCAAGTGATTTACTAGACTTATGAGAGGGCAATCCAAGCTCATAAGTTTGAAGAGAGCCAACAAGCTTTTGGATCTTAATCTCATCCAAATCTTTGATCTCCTCAATGATGGTGACTTTAGCTAGGAAGCTTTTGGGTAAGGATCTCAAGACTTCCTTACAACTTTGGAATCTTCAATCTTCTCTCCAAGATTGAGCTTGGCAATGACTATCTCATTTAGTCTCCTATAGAATTGTTAGGACATATGTGGAACTTGTTAAGAACATATGTCATTTAGAATTAGCTAATCCTTTTTCAAAATGCATTTTACTTGTAATTGGGTAGATCTAGGATGTGTTTAATACTTCACAGAACAAGAGTTCAAGTCCAAGTATTAAAGCCATGCAAATCTGTCAAAGAATCAAGTGAAGAAGTGTTGTTCATTAAAGCTTGACAGATGTATCTATCGAGATTTAATATTTAAAGTTCGACAGATAGCTCGATCGCTAAATCTATCGAGAATTACGAAATTCAGATTTCCAGATCTATTTTTCATGCATATCCAAGCTATTTGTGTAGGGTTTCTTTTCTCATAACCCTAAAAATATATAAGGATTATTTTAAGGGCCATCAAAGGTGATGCAAGTGAATGCAACTTGATGCAAAGTGATTATTCACTCAAATTGTGATGGGAGACAATTTTCCCTAGTTCATCTTTCTCTTGAAGAAGCTGTTGCGTTTGTGCGCCGTAGGGTTTGGTAACCAAGGAACTTTGTAATCTTCATCTTTTGGATGAACTGAAGAACTTTGTAACCAACATCTCCAAGTACTCCAAGTGTTGTAGATATTTCAGCAGACATTCCTACCTCACCTAATTCTAAATCTCATGAAGAGAAAGGATCTTCCTCTAGGATCAAGTTGAATCATCCTCCTGAAGTTATTGTGGGAAATATGGATGAACTTACACTAAGAAAGCGTATAGTTGATAAATGTGTTGCTAACTTTGTGTCTTATTCTTGCTATTTGTCGCAGGTTGAACCCACCAAGGTTGAGGAAGCTCTCTAGGATGAAAGCTGGGTTAAGGCTATGCATGATGATCTGCTTCAATTTAAAAGGAATGTTGTCTGGACCCTAGTACCAAGATTAGAAGGAGAGCATATCATTGGCACAAAATGGATTTTCAATAAGACTGATGAGGAGGGAAATGTGATCCACAACAAGGCTCGTCTTGTGGCTCAAGGATACTCCCAAATGGAAGGAGTAGACTATGATGAGACATTTTCTCCTATAGCTCATATAGAATCCATTAGGGTTCTCCTAGCCCTGGCATGCCACTTGAAGTTCAAGCTCTACCAAATGGATGTAAAGACTACATTCATGAACAGGTTCCTTAAAGAAGATGTCTATATGGCTCAGCCTAAAGGATTCATTGATTCACACTTTCCGGATCATATGCTTTACCTCAAGAAAGCACTCTATGGATTAAAGCAAGCATCCAAAGCTTGGTATGACCAGCTTACACAATATTTGGTCTCACATGGTTTCACAAGAGGACAAGTTGATCAAACACTCTTTATCAAAAGGGAAGATGGCAAGTTGATTGTTTCTCAAGTCTATATTGATGATATCATCTTTTATTCTACAAATGATGAACTTGCACGCAATTTTTCCAAACTCCACAAGCCGAGTTCGAGATGAGTATGATTGGAGAGTTAAATCACTTCCTTGGATTGCAGATCCGTCAGCAAGAGTCAAGTATATTCATATCCCAATCTAAATATGCTAAGAATCTTGTGAAAATGTTTGGATTGGAATATGCTAGTTGTTAGGACATATGTGATTCACTTATTAGAAACATATGTCACTATTTTATGTAATTGGCTAATCCTTTGACAAAATACACTTTACTTGTAATTGGGTTGATCTAGGTTTTTTTAATACTTCAATGAAAGTTCAAAAACGTGTACAAAAACACTTTTGAACGTTTAGACCCCCAAATTCCAACTTAACCAACTCAAGCAATATGTCAAACAACTAGTGTGCGGAAACTTAACACATGCTATAATATGAAATTGGTTATAAACTATCTATGCCATAACAAAATAAAACCACAGCAGATAATATAAAGGCAAAGATAGAGAGGAAGGAAGATGCAAACACAAAGACAACACGCGATGTGTTATCGAAGAGAAAACCGAAGACCTCGGCGAAAAACCTCTCCGCCGCCCTCCAAGCGGTAATCAATCCACTAGAAAATACAGTTGGGATACAAGGACAGCAATAGACCCTCCAAGCCTAATCTACCCAGTGCACCTAAGCCCTCCAAGCTTCTTACTCCAACGAGGTTGCGCCGAACCTTTTTCTTTTCTAGCTTCCCGGATTCCGCTACTAGACCATAGCATCAACCAATGAAGATTGACTCCTTCCTAACTGCTTCCCAGAACTCCAAACAACTGTCTCACAGAGATGATAATGGTGAGAACCAGGTTTGGTATAATGCCTCTCAAGGATTTGACAATGGAGAGGAAGAGAGTAAGGGAATTTGAAGAGACTCTAAGGTATAGATTGTGGGTGAAGCAATCTGGTTTTTCTTTAGGGTTTCTCTCTCAAAATTCTCTCTGGAAGCTCTCTTTCAATCGTGGGTTAAAGGGGTATTTATACTGGAGTGGGAGAGGAATGTGAAACGTCAGGTTTTGGCAAAACAGGAGTGGCTCGCGGCTTGACCAAGTCGCGAGATCCAGTCGCGAGTTAACCGTATGGCCAGTTGTCCTGTTTTGTCCTGTAGTGCTCCAGCTAGCATGACTGTTCATCTTCCAGCATGCTTGGCACGTGTGCAGCTTCTGGCGGCTTGTAGCCGCGAGTCCACCTGCGAGTCCCAGCCGCGAGTCTCTGTTTTCTTGCACACTCTTGAGCAAACTTCACTCTATCTCACTCACTACCCTTACAACAAACCCACCTAAATACAGGGTAACTAAAAGCTGAATTACAAGCAAATTTGGCACGAAATAAAGCCAATTAGATGGTTGAATAAATTCAACCTTACAATCTCCCCCTTTGGCTATTCCGTGACAAAACCCTAAAACAGACTCTAGACTTAACATGTGAGTTGGGAACAGTTGAACAAAACTCACTCACACCTAACTCTAGAAGCTGTGAAGCACTTGAATCATATGAACATAATACTCCTGAAACACAACAATACACCATGATCATTGTAAGCAGAAAATTATAAATGCATATGAAACAGGCAATATGAGATCAAGCAAAGATGGAGTTAATAAACAAACCATGGCTTGATCAACCAAGTGAACACCACAAGGTAGTGATCACAGTGCTCATTCACACTTGGAATGAACACAAGGACATACAAGTTAACAAGCACAAGGCAAGACACTTGTATGCTCAACACTCAACCAATGCATAGCACACAAGGCATATGCATCTAGGAACAATCCTACAAGGGCACAAGAGTGACAGTACATAAACCAAAATGCAGAACATTTAGATTAAAGTACTGATTTCAACATAGCATAAAGGCTGCACTAAGCAAGGTACAAACCATAAAGCCTACAAACCATGCATAAAACAATAACCCTAAAAGCTTACAAAAGCACATGGGTACAAACCAATAACAACCTGAATAACATCATCAAAATATATTAAAGTTTAAACTAAGAGTATATGACATGAGTTAGAAACAGCTACACACCAAAACACAGTGTATCAAAACCATAAAAACACTAAAAATACCCAAATCATAAACATATATAAACAAAGTTTCTGTTTTTGGCAACTCCCCCTCAACTAATCACTCCCCCTTAAGAGCTGCTTTTCTGCTTCTCAATCATCAATGAACTTCTCCCCCTTTTTGACAGGAATGGCCAAAGGGTCACTGGTCATGCTGAGTTGTGAAGCTGTCAAGCTTAGCAGCAAAGACATCAATCTGGTCTTGCATGGCTCTCATCCTATCAGAGTGCTCAGTTTGGACTGCCCTGATCCCATCAAGCCTTTCCAGAATGATCTGGAAAGCATCTGGAGGTGTGTCTGCAGAAGTTGAAGCTCTGTGTCTTTTGCCACTCCTCCTAGGTGTTGAGGTTGATGCAAGCCCTGCTGCCTCTACTTCAGTCTCCATTGGGACAGCCTCTCCTTCATCACCTTCATCTTCTTCTCCTGGAAGCCTAACACTTATCCTTTTGCAGGTAAGCTTGTTGATTGCAGAGGGTGTGGACATGGGACTGATGTCTTGAGGGATTGGAACACCCTTCCTTCTAAAAATCCTCATTAGCAAACTGGGAAAGATCAATTTAGGCCTAGAGGTTGTTCTAGTCTCATCCACAATGGTGTCATAAATGTGGGAACTTATGTCTATGAAGTTCTTTTCTTTGAGATCCATCAGAAAGACTGCTCTAGCACAATTCATTGTAGTCAATTTCTTAATGGGATAGAGGTTAAACATCATAATTATTGTAAGGCACCTCATGTCCACTGGAAAGGCAGTGGTATTCAAACATTTCCCTTCTCTCTACCCACCTATCCTTTGTTGAACTGTTTCAATAGAAACACTCCTATCCTTGTAATTGATAAATTCTTCATCATCTAATCCTTCAAGCCCTAATGCATCATCTATGACATGAGCATCCAAGACAAATTCTTTACCCCTCACCCAGCAACTTAATTCATTATCCTTTATCACAGCATTTGAGTAAAATTCCCTAATTAAGGGTTCACACACAATAGGGAAACCACTCAGAAGCTTTTCCCATCCTCTTCCTTCAAAACAGCTAAACAGTTTAGAATCCATCTTTAATCTTTTGTCAGCCTTCTTTGCAGTAGATTTCTTCTTCTAAGGTGAGGGAGCCATCTGTGAACAATCAGAAAAGGGCCACAACAACATAGAGCAATATATGTGCATAACCAGTCAGTACCATGTAATTAACAAAAAGATATCAACCATACAAATGAACTTTAAAAACTTAAACAACAAGCTACTTAGTTCAATCACATGGATAAACCAAGCCTAGGATAGGAAACACATAAACAACATGGTGAAACTATCCTAAAGGCAGATAAATGACATTGAGACAGATAATGGAAAAATGATATGACACACAAACAGTATATTGAGCCTAACAGAAGCTTCCCACAGATTAACACACTAAAACATGCAAATTTAGCACAGTAATACTCACAACCTCAAAATGAACCAATAGAAGCAACTCAACAGCTCAAAGTTCAGATTAAAATAAAAGAAACACTTAGCTAAGCACAAGATGAAGAGCAATAAGGATATGACAATCATCAATACAAACTATAGTAACAGTATCCATAAGCTAAGCATGAACAAGGAGCAGAAACCGAAACATAGACCCATTTCAAAAACACAATCATATGCGAAAAATCAAAGGGTAAAAGCACAAAATCAAGTAGAAAAGAGTGTAAAACAGAAGACCCATACCTGTACCTTGACGATTTTGAGTTACAAGAGTGCAACACTAGAGATTGGAAATGGGAGCACAGAGTGTCTGGGAGGGAGAGAGTTTAGAGAGAAGATGAACAGTCACAAAAGTTCGAGGGAAAACTGAAAAAGTTTAAAAACTACTCTTGTTTCTGCAAAACACGTGATTTTCGCGACTTAATTAAGTCGCCACACAGTCGCCAGCTCAAGCCGCCAAAGCACTCAAGAACAAAATTTTGAAAAATTTTTCTAAGTGTTTTTCGCGACTAGAAGGTCTACCCGTGAGTGAGTCGCGAGCTGAGCCGCGAAAATCTCTGAGTGAACCTCGCGACTGGACCTTCCACTCGCGAACAAGTCGCCAAAAATGACCAGCGAAGATGCGACTGAGGCTCGCGACTTGACATACCCGCGACTGAGCCGCCAAAACAGGGCAAAACTGTATTTTTGAAATTTTCAGATTTTTCAAACAAAATACTTTCCAAAAACACCTAAAACACTCAAAAATCTTTTTGTGCTTGAATTAACAAAGATTGAGCATGTGAAAACACATTTTATCAAGTACAATCACACAAATGAATATGGGATTTATTGAACATAAACTTGTGTGTTGTGTGTGGATACCAACAATGAGATAGTCCTTCGTCTAATGTGAAGCTTCAATGATCAATTCAACCAAGGCATACACAATTAGCACTAGATCATGTGACCAATCTCAATTATAGAAATATGTATATATGACCTCCCACACATCTTGATAACATGACTTGGAGCTTTTCATTTGACTCCACTTTCAATCATAACATATGATCTTTTTGATCTTTTTGAAGCAATCATCTCTCATTGTGAGAGTGATATATGACATTTTCACTTTAAAGAACAGGCCTTTGGCCTTTTTGAATGAACATTCACTTTTAATATAAGGTCGCTTACCCTTTTTCCTAGTCAAATACTAGAATGTGCAACAGGCTTTTGCAGCTCAATATCTCTTTTCATTTGGAGATTTACATTTGGTGAGCTCTTTTTAGCAAAACAAAAATAAAAAGTGGGAAGATATATAGACACAAGTCTATGCATGACTCAAGATCAACATAACCATTCACTAATCATTCATGACAAGATTGAAGATCTATTTACAACAATCACAAAGATTTCAAGATTTTTCCCACAGTGATATGAGTGCATGAAAACAAGCAATGCTCGAAAATGCACAAAGCCATTAGCACAAAGGTACAAGGCAAAACAAGTTTTCAGACAAAACTCAACAAAGTCAATCAAGCTTTTTGATTTTCTAATTTTTATGTGATTTTTGGATTTTTGACACAAGAAACAAAAAGATTGATAAAACAAAACTAAAAATATTCACATGTAGACAAGCAAACAACCAATATCAAAAACAGCAAGCTTACCACACAAACATAGTCACAAAGCATAGGAAGTATTAATGCATGGACATGTTGTAATGCTTATGCATGAGTACCATTTTTCACCCACACGTCACTTGCGTTTGGGGTGATTTCCTTATAGGATTGGGTACGGGAGTTAGGGCTTTCAAACCTTCGTGAGAAGCTTTCCAAGCAGTTGGTGAATGCACCAATCATCTTCATCACGTTCATCATTCCGGGATCTCCATTTTGATCTCTAGATTGATCTCCTGTCCAAATTCTCCTATCAATTCTGGGTCCTCCTGACCTTTGAGGGGTTGCACTGTTCTTTGCTCTCAGCTTTTGGCAATTTGGCCGAGTATGCCCTTGAAGTCCGCAATAATGGCACACATAAGTTCCTCTAGGACCTCTTTGTGGTCGTGGACGTGACTTGGCACGGGATTCAGACCTGCCCACAGACTGATTACGATGATTCAGCATCCGTTGGTCCACCACATTCTTCTTCTCCTCCACCTCAAGCTTCTCACCAGTAAGGTCAGCTACAACTGGATCTTTGGCCTTTACAAACTTCACTTCTTTAGTGACATTTCCAGATGAACTACTTCCTCCGGTATATCCCAATCTGGATTTGTCTGAAAAGCTCTTTTGAGATGATATAACATCATCTAGCTTCTTGGTGGTGACCCTCTCTATTTTAACATTCGCTTGCACAACCTCATTCTCAAGAAATCTCACTTTTGTGTAAGCTTCGGACAACTCACCATTCAGTGTTTCTATCTCACATTTGGCCTCCCTATATCGAATTAGGAGACTTTTGTAGTCCTCCTCAGCCTTCTTCATTTTTCTTACAGCAGCCTTGGCCACCCTTGTGTACTCACCCGATTTCTCCAAGAGTGAGTTATAATTCTCTTGAAGATTTGCTGTGCTTTCTTCTTCTTCAGCTTCTGATTCTTCAACAATTCCTAGTGAGTCATCATCACTATGTTCTCCAAGGTCTCATACAAGCAGATTCAACTCATCCGAAGACTCAACATGAGCAATAGTCATGAAAGCTGAATAGTTCCCTTCTCCATCACAGCTCTCTTCAGATTCTGAGTCAGACGAATCTGAGTCACTCAAGGTCGTGGCATACACCTTGCCTTTTGATTTCAAATAATTCGGACATTCCTTCTTAAAGTGTCCATGCCCGTTACATTCAAAACAAGTGACACCTTGTGTGGGTTGGGATTCTTTTCCATCTTTCTTTTTGAAATCCCTCTTCTCCCTTCCAGAATTTTGGAATTTTCTTTTATCATCAAATTTGCCATTATTTTTGAATTTCAAAAACTTTCTGAAATTTTTGACAAGGTAGGCTACATCTTTGTCGACCACATCTTCTCCCGATGAGTCTTGATCTTCCACCTTCTCATTAATGATCTTTAGAGCAAGGGATTTACTCTTCCGTTGATTGGGCAGCGACATCTCATAAGTCTGCAGAGAACCAACCAGCTCCTGTACTTTGATGTCGTCAAGATCCTTGCTCTCTTCAATGGCTGTCACTTTAGCACGAAAACTTTCCGGCAATGATCTAAGGATCTTCCTTACAATCTTTGAGTCCTCCGTTTTCTCCCCCAAGTTAAACTTACTGACAACCACCTCATTTAGCTTCCCATAGAAAGAGTCAAAAGACTCATCCTCACTCATTTTAAACTCCTCAAACCGAGTGGTCAGCATTTGTAACTTAGTGTCTTTCACTTTCTTCGTGCCTTCATAAGTGGTTTCCAGAATCTCCCATGCTTCTTTGGCAATGGTAATGTGAGAAATCCTGTGAAATTCATCTGGAGACACACCACAGAAAATAGCATTGAGTGCTTTACTGTTAGCATTAGATGCAGCAAGTGCTGCCTTATCCCATGTGGATTTGGCTGCCTCAGGTTTGGTCCAACCAATCTTAACAGCATCCCAAACGGATTCATCAATAGAACACAGAAAAACTCTCATATGAACCTTCCAAAAAGCATAATTACTACCATCAAAATATGGAGGTGCATTTAGGGATTGAGACCTATCCATCTCAAAAGGGAGTCAAGGATCACACAATGGTAATGAAACCAACAGCAGTGAACCCACTCTGATACCAATTGAAAGTTCAAAAACGTGTACAAAAACACTTTTGAACGTTTAGACCCCCAAATTCCAACTTAACCAACTCAAGCAATATGTCAAACAACTAGTGTGTGGAAACTTAACACATGCTATAATATGAAATTGGTTATAAACTATCTATGCCATAACAAAATAAAACCACAGCAGATAATATAAAGGCAAAGATAGAGAGGAAGGAAGATGCAAACACAAAGACAACACGCGATATGTTATCGAAGAGGAAACCGAAGACCTCGGCGAAAAACCTCTCCGCTGCCCTCCAAGCGGTAATCAATCCACTAGAAAATACAGTTGGGATACAAGGACAGCAATAGACCCTCCAAGCCTAATCTACCCAGTGCACCTAAGCCTTCCAAGCTTCTTGCTCCAACGAGGTTGCGCCGAACCTTTTTCTTTTCTAGCTTCCCGGATTCCGCTACTAGACCATAGCATCAACCAATGAAGATTGGCTCATTCCTAACTGCTTCCCAGAACTCCAAACAACTGTCTCACAGAGATGATAATGGTGAGAACCAGGTTTGGTATAATGCCTCTCAAGGATTTGACAATGGAGAGGAAGAGAGTAAGGGAATTTGAAGAGACTCTAAGGGATAGATTGTGGGTGAAGCAATCTGGTTTTTCTTTAGGGTTTCTCTCTCAAAATTCTCTCTGGAAGCTCTCTTTCAATCGTAGGTTAAAGGGGTATTTATACTGGAGTGGGAGAGGAATGTGAAACGTCAGGTTTTGGCAAAACAGGGGTGGCTCACGGCTTGACCTCGCGGCTTGACCAAGTCGCGAGATCCAGTCGCGAGTTAACCATATGGCCAGTTGTCCTGTTTTGTCCTGTAGTGCTCCAGCTAGCATGACTGTTCATCTTCCAGCATGCTTGGCACGTGTGCAGCTTCTGGCAGCTTGCAGCCGCGAGTCCACCCGCGAGTCCCAGCCGCGAGTCTCTGTTTTCTTGCACACTCTTGAGCAAACTTCACTCTATCTTACTCACTACCCTTACAACAAACCCACCTAAATACAGGGTAACTAAAAGCTGAATTACAAGCAAATTTGGCACAGAATAAAGCCAATTAGATGGTTGAATAAATTCAACCTTACATTCAAGAAACTGGGTTTCAAGATCAAGTGTTGAAGTCATCGAGTCTGTCCAAGAAACAAGTTGAGAAGTGCAAGTTCATTAAAGCTTGACAGCTGGCATGTGTTGAGGTTTAAGAAGCTGTTCAACTCATGTGCTTGACAGCTGCTTCACACCTCCTATCTGTCAAGGTTTTAGAAAGAAATAAAAATTCTAATATGTTTTCTTGGAATTTGTGAATGTGTCTTTGGGACTTCTTTTCTCACAACCCTAGACATATAAAAGGATTATTTTAAGGGTCATCAAAGAGTATACAAGTAGCACAAGCTTTGAGAAAAGTCTGTTCAAGCAAGTTGTGACCAGAGACAAAGTTTTGCCCTAGTTCATCTCTTCTGAAGAAGTTACTGTGCTTGTGCACCGTAGGGTTTTGCAACCAAGCATCTTCTTGATCTTTATCGTGTGGATGAATTGAAGAACTTTGCAGCCAACAACCTTCTCTAGATAGTAATTGAAGTCGCGTACTGGGATCTATGCAATAGGTTAGTCACGTACTTGGGAGCCATGCATCAAAAGGAGAAATTCTCACTATAGAACAAGTCCAATTGGGTATTAGGGTAAGGGTTCAACTATAGGTTGGTATAAGGTACTAGGATTCCTTTACTTGTAACTGCTTGTTGTGATAATAGTGGAGTTTCGGGAGTGGTGACGTTAAAATCACCTGGTGGGGTTTTTGCCGTGTAGGTTTTCCCCATTCGTAAACAAATCACCGTGTTAGTTATTTTCCGCTGCATACTTAGTTTAATTGATAATTTGTTTGTGCTATCACGCATTTGCATGTTGATTTGATTAATTAATAAACTTACGTAATTAATCAATTAATTTATCACAAGGGGTCAATACGTTTTTGGCCTATCAAGTGGTATTAGAGTGGGCACACTCTGATTAGGTTTAATCTTTGCTGTGTGTGATCCATTGATCCCTGTTTGTCATGGATAGAGGACAATCGTTTATTATACCTCCTTTATTTGATGGCACCAACTATGCATACTGGAAAGTACGCATGAGAGATTTCTTGCAGTCTTTAGATGAGAAAGTGTGGTAGGCTATTGAGATAGGCTGGACCAAGCCAAAGAAAGCGTCAGTAGATTGGGATGATGCCAAGATTAAGGCTGCAAACTTCAACAGCAGGGCATTGAATGCTCTATTCAGTGCGGTCACCAATGAGGAGTTTAAGAAGATATCCTCAACTGAAACTGCCAAGGAGGTATGGACCATCCTCTAGACAACCTATGAGGGAACTAAGGCTGTTAAGGATTCAAAGCTACAAAGGCTTACTACAAGCTTTGAAGAGATTAAGATGGTGGAGGATGAGTTATTCGATGAGTTCTATGCCAAGCTCAAGCACATAGTAAACTCAACTTTCATTCTTGGGGAAACCATTCCTGAACCCAAGATTGTGTGGAAAGTGCTCAGGTCTCTACCCGAGAGATTCCATGCCAAGATCATGGTGATAGAAGAATCAAAATATATTAACAAGATTCCTTTGATTGAGCTAGTTGGTAATCTGTAGACCTATGAGCTAGGGTTGACTAGGATTGGCAAGATGGGTAAAGGCAATTACATGGCACTGAAGGCCAAGAGCAGTGAGCCAGACGAGTCTTTAGATGATGAAGATTCTTAGATGAAGTCCTACATCACCAGGTAGTTCAAGAAGTTCATGAAGAATGCCAATGGAAAGGGCTTCGACAAGGACCATAGGCAATCCTGTTCTTCTTAGTTCAAGAGCCAAGACAAGGGGAAGAAGGATGCAAGAGTTGGCAGTGAGTACACTATTCTCGCAGGACCTAAGTGCTTTGGGTGTCAAGGCTTTGGTCACATGAAACAAGAGTGTCCTACATATCTCAAGAGCATTGGGAAGAGCAAGAACTTGCTACTACTTTGAGTGACACTGAGCCTGAGGATGATTCCAACAATGAGGATGACAGAATCTTGAATGCCTTCACTACCACTGTCAATCCTATTGATGAGATTATTGAAGATATGGATGAAGAAGAAGAATTGGTGGATTCTAAGTTTGAGAAGATGGATAATCAAGATGATATCCATACAGCCTATGAGAAACTGTACAAGCTTTCTGAGAAACATGAGAAATTGTATAGGTTGACCACCAAGAAGCTCAGTGATGTGAAACTTGACCGTGAGGAGCTTTCTAAAAAGTTTGATAAAGCTAATCATACTATTAGAGCACTGAGGTTCGAGAATAATTTCTTGGTTGAGAAGACCAACAAGCTTGAAGCGGAGTTGTTTCAAGTCAGAGCTTAATTGGAGAGGGCTTCAAGTACGATGCTTAATGAGGTGCTTAGTCTTTAGAAATCTGCTTTTGATTGAACAGGTTTAGGGTATGGTTTCTCTTCTTCTAATATTGCTTCTACTAGTACTACTGTTTTTGTTCCTTCTAGTAATAATGTTGAAATTGAGAACAATGATGTTAAAACTGATTTAGCTAGTGAGAACATAGACAAGGGTAAATCTATCTTATGAGCACCCCCTAATCAAGATAAGAAAGATGCCAAAAACCCTAGAGCTAAGAAGACTAACTCTCAAAAGCCTAAATAGAAGAAGCAGCATCTCTGTCATCATTGTGGTATTGTCGGTCATACTCGACCTAACTACTATAAGTGGCTAGCCACTCAATAGAGTAACGGCATGATAGCATCTGGAAGCCAAAATCAGCTTCAATCCTTTCTTGCTCCCCTTGGAGATCTTCTCAAAGTCCTCATGTTCCTTTCAAACTTGAACAGTTTCAATTCTTCCCCCTCACTGCCGGTTCAAGGGTTTAATCAAAGGAAAGGCTCTTCCAAGGTGTGGAAGGAAAAAGGCTCCAAGTTATTCCATCACTTCTTCTCTCTCTTCGTGTTTTTGCATAACTTGTGTGTTTTGCTTTTATTTTGAGTCAGTCTAGTTTTTATGCTTTGTTTTGTTTAACATGCTTTTGTTTGTTTTCAGTTATTTATTTATTTATTTTGTTTTTCATATAAAAAAAATTGAAAAATTAGAAAAATACAAAAACAATGTGTGTTTTGTGTACATTGGTACTTGTGTACCTTGGATGGACATTGAAACAAAGTTTTCTAAACTTTGTATCTTTTGTAACTTAGATGAGCATCTCTATGCACAACTAAGCAAGTGAGTTTTGTGACTCTTATTTGTGATGAGTAAGATTAAATAATCTCTTATACTTAACACTCGTATCACTCCTTTTGACAAGAAGGACTAGAAAATCCTAAGAGAAAGGCATAAATATCCATCTCACCACTATTGTCTGCCAATCATAAAATGATATCTGTATGCTTCGGCATAGCAAAAGTGCAATGTCAATGACATTTGTATGCTTCGGCATAGCAAAATTGAAATGTCAAAAGCTTAACATAATTAGGTATTTGTTTTCTCTCTCTTATATGCTCATGCATGATTTGCTTAAAGAAAAATATGCAAAGAAAAATAAAAAGCAAAAAGATCAAAATGCTTTAATTATGATTGCAAGCGTGTATTCTAGGAGATATGGGAGTTATAGGATGTACCTCGAAGGTGATAGTCCCCATTAAACAGTTATGATTGTGTTTGAGTTAAAGTAATTTTCTCATATCTCAAATCATCATAACATGTATACACTTATGCAATATTGTGATATTTTTCACACACAACATGCAATATTCTTTGCTACTCTTGAGACATGTGCAGGTACAATATGATTTGGGCATCACAACGTTTACATGTGTTTATGTATGCTCACTAAACTGTCTTGACTTATTTTTGAAATATAAAATTGGTTAGACCTATTTAGTGTGTGTGTGTTTTTGGGATCTATGTGCTTCAAATTGTTGTTGAGAGATGATTTTGAGAGGTTAATATGGTGTTTGGATCATTAGTTGAGTTGCATGCTTGATTGCATTCATGTCTGTGTTTTTCTCTTCTCGAAAAATTGATTTTAAAAGCCAACTCGACACCTCCTCGAAACTGGCTATCTGTCGAGCTTCCAAGCTTTTTTTTCTTATCATAATCTCGACACCTGGTGGATCGATCAAGAAAGTTCCTGTCCCCTCGATAGCTTCTCGACACCTGGTGGATCGATTAAGCCTCATCTCTTGTGTCTGATGTTTTTGTACCTCGACACTTGTATCTGTTGATAGCCAAATCCTCGACACCTGGCTCAACACCTTGCTTGACACCTTTCGACACCTTCATCTGTCGAGCTTTACTGAGGTTCTATATATTCTTCCTCGTGCAATCTGAACCTCATTTCTCTTAATCTCTCTCTCGATAGCTTTATCTCTTCTCTCCCAAACACTCTCATCTCACTCCCAATCTTCTCCTTAACATTTCTTCAAGCTTTCTCAAGAGTTTCTTCACTTGGTAAGCTTCTAATCTTTCATTCTTCATGCATTTCATGTTTTGAAACCTAGGTTTTGGGGATTTTGAAAAATTTTGGGTTTTTCAAAATTGATGAGTGTTTGTTGAAATTTTGGGATGAGTTTTTGCTTAAATGAGTTTAAAATCTCATGCATTGCGTCACATTAGCATAATAACAGTATTATCATGCATTTTAGATGTGTGCAATTGATTGTGTGCTGGTAGGATTGGATTGGGCTAAGCCCATGATGCAATTTACTTTGCATGTCACATGTTCATGCATTTCCCATGCATACATACTCCATTTCAATATACTTGCTATATTTGAATTATTTTGGAGCTTTTCTGATTGTCTCTTTTTTTCTCTCCCTCTCTTTCTACTTACATTAGTCATGTCTATGGCACCTAAGCATAAATCTACTCTGGCTTAGAACCCTCTTCATTCCAAAGCTTCTTCATCTTCTGATTCTGCTCCTATCTCTCCTCGATTCCGTGATGATGATGCCTACAAGGCATTCTCGGAGAACTTTTCTAGATGCGGCATTCATTCGGAATGTCAAGTCATTCTAGTGGACTTCGCCGACACCAACCTTCCTGATGTCATTCACAGTCGGGGATGGGAGTCACTGTGTGAAGACCTGGTCACCTGTCCTCTCGTGCTTATCCAGGATTTTTACTCCAACATGCACAGGATTGATTGTTCAGTAGCTCTTTTTTTTCACTCACATTCATGGTACACACATTCCTGTCACACTGCAGCTTGTTACTGATGTGCTTCGGGTTCCTACGATAAAATTCCTTGACTACCCTGGTTGTGAGTGTCTGCGGACTGTGTCCAAGGATGAGCTCAAATCTACTTTTTGTGAGTGTCCTTCCAAGTGGGGTGAGTGCTAGTTCACTTACTGTTTGGCCTTTGCAAAAGGCCCACTGTTTTTGAACATGGTGATGACCTTTGTACTCTATCCTCTCTCTCATTATAACTCCATCACAGAGCCTTATGCTCGGTTTTTTTTATCCTTCCTTGAGCATCTTACTATTGATTTCCCTTCTCATTTCATTCTGTCTATTATAGATGTTCATCTGGATTCGATGTCCCATGATAAGCTCATCTTTCCTTCCGCTATCACGAGGATATTACACTATTTTTTTGTCCCTTTTCCTGTGTCTGACCACTTTACTCATATTTGTGCCATAGACGCCGCTACCGTAAAACATAGCGAGGCGCAGTTCAGGTCGCGATAGACGAATTCAGTAGCTCCCACCCGTCCAGCTCTATCTCGATCTACTCGATCCACATCCACTCCCTCCTCTTCCACGAGCGATGTGTCACTAGAAGACATCATGGCGCAACTTCAGGGAATGGATGCTCGCCTAGGTACACTCTCTATAGAGTTGTATCAGGTGAACGTCCGTGTTGGCCACAATACTAGATGGTAGGCGACTATGGGCAGTTTTTCTCCTGAGGCTTCTCCTCCACTTCCTCCAGTGGCTTTTGATTTTGATTCTGAGAATAAGGATGATGATGATGGTGATGACGATGATGCTTTTGATGATGACGATAGAGATGTTAGCTCTACCGATGAGATGTCTACTTGACACTCTACCCTTTGTCACTCGTGACAAAAAGGGGGAGTAGTTTTGGTATATGAGAGTAGTCATACTTAGGGGGAGAGTTAGTATAGACATTTTTGCTAGGGGGAGTGTTGATATCTTAAGGGATGTAGTGAAGATTTTATGTATCTTTTCTTTTCTTTCTTTTATAGATACATTGTTCTTGTACCTTAGGTTTTGTGACCATTTATTGACATACATTATGCTTATTCTTCTCTATATGTGGATGTATGTTTTCTTTCACCTACCCCTTACATGTATTGTTTTTTTTCTCTCTTTATACACATGCTTCTTATTACTTGTATGCAATCTATTATTTTTGTTTCACATAAAGATGCCTTGATATGTTTTGTTTAAAGTGTTTCAGAAATACAGGTTGCCAAAGTCTACTTGCCATAAACTCTCTTCTTGCAAAGTTTTTCTAGAGTTTGTATTAGGATAGATTTTATTGTATTCAACAAGTGAATATAAGTTGAGTTATTTATGACTTCTCTCATATGTTCATTTGTTCGTTGTGGTTTTGTCACAAATTGCCAAAGGGGGAGATTGTTAGGACATATGTAATTCACTTGTTAGGAACATATGTCACTATGTAATTGGCTAATCCTTTGACAAAACGCACTTTACTTGTAATTAGGTAGATCTAGGTGTTTTTAATACTTCAAGAAACTGGGTTTCAAGATCAAGTGTTGAAGTCATCAAGTCTGTCTAAGAAACAAGCTGAGAAGTGCAAGTTCATTAAAGCTTGACAGCTGGCATGTGTTGAGGTTTAAGAAGCTGTTCAGCCCATGTACTCGACAGTTGCTCGACACCCCCTATCTGTCGAGGTTTAAGAAAGAAATAGAAATTTTGATCTGTTTTCTTAGAATTCGTGAATGTGTCTTTAGGACTTCTTTTCTCACAACCCTAGACATATAAAAGAATTATTTTAAGGGCCGTCAAAGAGTACACAAGTTGCACAAACTTTAAGAAAAGTCTATTCAAGCAAATTGTGACCGGAGACAAAGTTTTGCTCTAGTTCATCTTTTCTGAAGAAGTTGCCGTGTTTGTGTACCGTAGGATTTTGTGACCAAGCATCTTCTTGATCTTCATTGTGTGGATGAAGTAAAGAGTTTTGTAGCCAACAACCTTCTCTAGTTGCTCATTGAAGTCGCCTAGGATCCGCATAATTGGTTAGTCATGTACTTGGGAGCCGTGCATCAAAAGGAGAAATTGTCACTACAGAACAAGTCCAATAGGGTATTAGGGTAAGGGTTCAATTGTAGGTTGGTATAAGGTACTGGGATTCCTTTACTTGTAACCGCTTGTTGTGATAATAGTGGAGTTTCGTGAGTGGCGACCTTAAAATCACCCAATGGGGTTTTTGCCGTGTAGGTTTTTCCCATTCGTAAACAAATCACCGTGTTATTTATTTTCCGCTACATACTTAGTTTAATTGGTGATTTGTTTGTGCTACCATGCATCTGCATGTTAATTTGATTAATTAATAAACTTGGGTAATTAATCAATTAATTTATCACAAGGGGTCAATACTATTTTGGCCTATCACTAGTTCTGATAGAACTCCCATGAGTCCAAATGTTTAACTCACTGTTGATTTATTAGGAAAAAGTGTTGATTCCTCTTTATATAGAAGTATGATAAGTAGTCTTCTTTACCTTACTACTGGTAGACTTGACATTAGTTATAGTGTGGGGGTGTGTGCTAGATATCAGGCTAATCCCAAAGAGTCTCATATGATTGCTTTGAAAAGAATCATAAAGTATGTTAAATCCACCACCGATTTTGGTGTGTGGTATAGCAAAGACACCAATGATGTCTTAGCTGGATATTCTGATGCAGACTGGGCTAGGAATGTTGATGATAGAAAAAGTATTTCGGGAGGTTGTTTTTATGTGGGTAATAATCTTGTCTTGTAGATGAGCAAAAAGCAGAATTCCATCTCATTATCCACTACTAAGGCTGAGTACATTGATGCTGGTAGCTGTTGCACCTAACTCCTGTGGATGCAAAAACTCCTCCTTAACTATGGTATTCGTTAAGAATATCTCACCATCTATTGTGACAATACCAGTGCCATTAACATCTTTAAGAATCCTGTTCAAAAATCTCAAACAAAACATATAGAGTTTTGACATCACTTCATTCGGGAGCTTGTCGAAGATGGTACTCTCACTCTTTAGTTCATTTACACTGATGATCAGAATGCCGATTTGTTCAGCCTCTTGATGGCAAACAGTTTGAATTCCTATGCCAAAGCATTGGTGTGATCTCCATGGAGTGATCTTTTCTCCTTCTTCTCCTTCCTCATACATTTTCATCTAGTTTTATACTATGCTTAGTGTTAACATGTTTTTGTTTTTTGTTTTCAATTTTGCTTTATGTTGTTTTTCATTAAAAAAAAAAAATCAGAAAAATACAAAAACAATGTGTGTTTTGTGTACATTGGTACTTGTCTACCTTAGATGGCCATTGAAACAAAGTTTTCTAAACTTTGTATCTTTTGTAGCTTAGATGAGCATCTCAATGCACAACTAAGCAAGTAAGCTTTGTGGCTCATGTTTGTAATGAGTATGATTAAGTAATCTCTTGTACTTAACACTCATATCACTCTTTTTGATGGGAAGGACTAAAAAAATCCTAAGAGAAAGGCATAAATAACCATCTCACCACTAAAGCCCGCCAATCATGAATAACATCTGTATGCTTCGACATAGCAAAATTGAGATGTTTAAGCTTAACATAATTGGATATTTCTTCTCTCTCTTATATGCCCATGCATGATATGCTTAACAGAAAAAAAATATATGCAAAGTAAATAAAAGCAAAAAGAATCAAAATGCATTTAAATATGGTTGCAAGCATGTTTCTAGGAGATGTGGGAGTTATTGGATGTACCTTGAAGGTGATAGTCCCCATCAAGTAGATATGATTGTGTATGAGTTAAATTGATTTTCTCATATCTCAAATTGTCATAACATGAGACACTTATGTAATCTTGCTATGTTTTCACAAACAACACGTAAAATTCTTTGCTACTTTTGATACATGTGCAGGTACAATGTGATTTGGCCATCACAAGGAATACATGTGTTAATGTATGCTCACTAAACTGTCTTGACTTGTTTTTGAAATATAAAATTGGTTAGAATTATTGTGTGTGTGTGTGTGTGTGGATCCTAAATGCTTTGCATTTTTCTTGTTGAGAGATGTTTTTAAGAGATTAAAATGTTGCTTGGATCTTTGGTTGAGTAGCTTGCTTGATTGCATTCATATCTGTGTTTTTCTTCTTTTGAAAAACTATTTTTATCAAGCTCGACAACTTCTCAACAGATCTTAATAGATAGCTATCTATCGAGACCCTTAGAGTTCTTTTTCTCGACAGATCTTAATGCATCTTCAATCCATTGAAGCTTTATGGAATTTGTCTCGATAGCTTCTCGACAGATCCTCGATCCATCGAGAAAGTTTCTATCTGGTCGATAGATTCTCAATAGCTTCTCAATCCATTGAGGTATTTTACCGTTGATAGATTCTCGACTACATCTTGACAAATTTATCTGTCGAGAATTAGTGCTCGACAGAATCTCAATAGATCCTTGATCCATTGAGATGCGTTTTCTTTAAATAGGTCCAACGCGAAATCAGACTCATTTCTCTTCATTTGCTCTTGATAGAAAACTTCCTTTTTCTCTCCCAAACACTCTCTACTCTCTCAAAACCTCAAACCCTCTTGGATTTCGGCCTAAAGTGATCATTTCTGCTCTGGTATGATATTTCTTTCCCTCATTCTTCATGCATTTCATGCATTTAGACCTAGGTTTTGGGTTTTTGTAAAATTTTTGGGGTTTTTGAAAATTGATGAGTATTTTTTGAAATCTTTGGGTTGGGGTTTGCTTAAATAATGTTATATGTTCATGCATTGCATTTCATTTGCATTTTTAACAATGCTTCATGCATTAAGATGTATGTTTCTCTGTTGGAACCATGTGTGCTGGTAGGATTGGATTGGGCTAATCCCATGATGCAATTTTCTTTGCACGTAACATGCTTATGCATTGTTCATGCATATGTAGCTTTTCATTTCCTTCTATCTAGCACTCTATGTTTGATGGCGCTTTTCTATTTGCCTCCCTCTCTCTCTCTTGGATAGTCTGCACATGGCACCCAAGCACAAACTACTCCGTCCTGGAACCCTCTTTTTTCTAAGGCATCATCTTCTGACCCTACTCCCTTACATGTCAGGTTCCGTCATAAGAAGGCCTGTCAAAACTTCTCGGTGAACTTCTCCAAATGTGGCATTCATTAGGAATGCCATGTTATCCTATCGGACTTCTCCGATACTACTCTATCGACTATCATACATAGGCGGGGTTAGGAATCTCTATGTAAGATACCCATGAGTTGTCCCTTCATGATCAACAGGACTTTTACTCCAATATGAACGGTTTTGATTATTCCATACCTCTTTTCATTACTTCTATTTGAGGTACTCATATAGTAGTTACTCCGGAGCTTATCTCTGAGGTGCTACATGCTCCGAGGGAATCGCATCTCGATTACCCCAAATGTCCACGTTTGAGGACTATGTCCAAAGATGAACTTCTGTCTCTATTCTGTAAGACACCTTCTTCATAGGGTGACTGTCAAAACACCTTATGCTCGGGCTTTGCAAAAGGTCTGAGGTTCCTGAATATGGTGATGACATTTGTTCTACATCCCTTGTCTCACTATAATTCTATTATTGAGCCTCGTGCTCGCTTTTTGTTGACCCTCATTGTGGACCATACTATTGACTTTCCCTCTTACTTCATACTCTCCCTTATAGATGTTTATAAGGATACGGTGACCCGTGATAAGCTTATCTTTCCTTCTGCTATCACAAGGATCATTTGCCACTCCTCTGTCTCTTATCCTGAGTCTTCTCATTTCACTATTTTTTGTGCCATTAGCTCGGTGAATGTTCGATGGAGCGAGGCCCAGCTTCGACCAAAGCGGCCATGGACCGAGTCGACAACTCCTTCTATCTCTTCCGCACCATCCACCTTCACGGGTGGTGTGACTCTTGAAGCAATTATGGCGCAGCCTCAATGCATGGATGCTTGCCTTGACACTCTCACTGATGAGATGAATCAAGTGATTGCATAACATCTTGCTCGCTTTGGTGGCTTTGTTGCTTCTCCCTCTTTATCTCCACAGGCTTCAAAGGACAAGGACAATGATGATGGCTCCAGTGTTGATGATGAGGATAAGGATAAGGATGCTAGCTCTTCCGGTGATGAGGAGATGACTGCTTCTCAATAACTTGCCCTTTATCATTCGTGACAAAAAGGGGGAGTAGTTTTGGGTATGAGAGTAGTCATGTACTTAGGGGGAGAGTTAGCATAGGACATTTTTTTTGTTAGGGGAGTGTTTATTTTCTTGAGGGATGTAGTGAGGACTTATGTATCTTTTCTTTTCTTTCTCTTTTAGATACATTATCTTTCTGTACATCAATCTTGTGACCATTCTGTACATCAATCTTGTGACCACTTAGTGATAGCAAACATTGTATTAGCAAACATTGTATTTATCATTGATATATATATTTGATGATGTTGTTATCATTTTCACCTATCTCTCCATGTGTTGTTTCGTTTCTCTCTTTATACACATGTTTCTTCTTATGTATGCAATCTTTTATTTCCGTTTCACACTAAGATGCCTTGATGAGTTTTTCTTAAAGTGTTTCAAAAATACAAGTTGTCAAAATCTATCATGCCATAAACTCTCTTCTTGCAAAGTTTTTCAAGAGTTTGTGTTATGGTTAGATTTTATTGTATTCAATAAGTGATTATGAGTTGAGTGATTTATGACTTCTCTTATACTTCATTTGTTTGTTATGGTTTCGTCACAAATTGCCAAAGGGGGAGATAGTAAGGACATATGTGGAACTTGTTAAGGACATATGTCATTTAGAATTGGCTAATCCTTTGCCAAAACACACTTTACTTGTATTTGGGTAAATCTAGAATGTGTGTAATACTTCAAGGAACAAGAGTTCAAGTCCAAGTATTGAAACCATGTAAATTTGTCCAAGAATCAAGTGAAGAAGTGCTATTCATTAAAGCTTGACAAATGGCTCGACAGATGTATCTATCGAGTTTAATATTTGAAGCTTGATAGATAGCTCGACAGCTGTATCTATTGAGAATTATGAAATTTAGATTTTCAGATATGTTTTTCACATATATCCAAGCTATTTGTGTAGGGTTTCTTTTCTCATGACCCTAGACATATATAAGGATTATTTTAAGGGCCGTCAAAGGTGATGCAAGTGGATGCAACTTGATGCAAAGTGATTGCTCACTTAAATTGTTACCGGAGACAATTTGCCCTAATTCATCTTTCTCTTGAAGAGGTTGCTGTGTTTGTGTGCTGTAGGGTTTTGTAACCAAGAAACTTCTTAATCTTCATCATCTAGATGAATTGAAGAATTTTGCAGCCAACATCTTTCTCAAGTTGGTGTGTTAGTCCGTGCATCGATTGGTTAGTCATGTACTTGGAGCCGTGTATTGAAAAGAGAGATTGTCACTACATTACAAGTTCAATTATGTATTGGGGTAAGGGTTCAACTATAGGTTGGTATAAGGTACTGGGATTCTTTTACTTGTAACCACTTGTTTTGATAATAGTGGATTCTCATGAGTGGTGACCTTAAATTCACCCGGTGGGGTTGCTTTGGTGGTTTTCCCCATTCGTAAACAAATCACCCGTGTCAAATTTAATTTCCATTGCATTTAGTTATTTAGTGATTTGTTTATGCTACCATGCTTATTGCATGTTAAATTAACTTAATTAATTCACTTGGCTAATTAATTAGTTAATTTACGTAAAGGGCCAATACATTCTTGGCCTATCAAGAATAAGTCAAACTACTCATCTTCACTTCCTTAAATCAAGTAGTAAGCATTACTGGGATTCGTGCATCAATAGGTTAGTCATGTACTTGGAGCCGTGCATTGAAATGAGAGATTGTCACTACATTACAAGTTTAATTATGTATTGGGTTAAGTGTTCAATTGTAGGTTGGTATAAGATACTGAGATTCTTTTACTTGTAACCGCTTGTTTTAATCATAGTGGATTCTCGAGAGTGGTGACCTTAAATTCACCCGGTGGGATTTTGCTTCAGTGGTTTTCCTATTCATAAACAAATCACCCATGTCAAATTTAATTTCCTCTGCATTTAGTTATTTGGTGATTTATTTGTGCTACCACGTGTATTGCATGTTAATTGACTTTAATAATTCACTCAACTAATTAATTGGTTAATTTACCTAAGGGTTCAATACATTTTTGGCCTATCAAGAATGAGTTAAATGACTCATCTTCACTTCCTCAAATCGAGTAGTAAGCATTTGTAATTTGGTGTCCTTAACCTTTTTGGTTCTCTCATAGGTAGTCTCGAGGATAGTCCATTCCTTTTTGGCAGTCTTCACATGAGAGATCTTGTGAAATTCGTCAGTAGAAACACCATAAAATATTGCATTAATAGCTTTGCTATTAGCATTTTCCAAAGCAAGTGTAGCCTTATCCTACGTGGCCTTAGGTGTTATTGGTCTCATCCAACCATTCTCAACCAAATCCCAAACGGTCTCATCAACAGCACATAGAAAAGCACACATACATACTTTCCAAATCGCATAGTTACTTCCATCAAAGAAAGGAGATGCGTTGAGGTGTTGAGATCTATCCATCTCAAACAGGGTCTAGGATCACACAAAGATAATGAAATCCAAAAAGTGTACCTGCTCTGAAACCAATTGGAAGCTCAATTAGTGTGAAAACACTAATGATTTTTTAGACCCCAATTTTAAATTACGGCTTAATTGCTTTTACTCTAACTTGTCCAAATGCGGAACAAGACTAAAGCATACACAATAAACCGATAATACTACTTTAAGCCATAAGCAAGTACAATGAGCAATAAATATAATGCTTAAAGAGTAGGGAAGAGAGATGCAAACAAAAGATAACAATGTGTTATCGAAGAGGAAACCAAAGTACTCGGCTAAAAACCTCTCCACGGCCCTCCAAGCCAAATTCGATCCATAAGTGAATAAGTTGAAGTACATGAATATCAAAAAGACCCCCCAAACCTAATCTACCCAATGTACTTAAGCCCTCCAAACTCCTACTACCAATGGACTTCTTGGAGTCTTGTTTTCACTAGTTATTCGGATCCCACAATTCCCCACGATTGCATCTGCCACTCAATGGCTTCTTCCAATACTTCCCTTAGGGACCAAAACTTCTCTCAATACTTGGAATAGATAAGGTAAGTGTTTGGGCTAAGAACCTCTCAAAGATATGAAGTTGGAGGGGTAGGAGTAGAGGAAAACCAAGAGAATTTGTGTAGATGATTGTGGATATGACAATCTCTAACTCTTAAGTGTTTTGCTAGGGTTTTCTCTCTAGAAAAGACTCCTTACAATTTTGTGGGTATGAGGGTATATATAGTGTGTGTAAAGAATTTAGGAAAGCACTCTTTATTTTTTCCAAATAGAGGGTTTCGTAGGTACCTCGCGAGATAGCCTTTCTTGCAAAGTACTCGCAAAATAACAGGATGGCGTGACTCTTCAGCCTCTAATCATGTGTTTCATACATGGCCTTTTCGCAAGTACCTTTACTTGCGAGCTAGTCGCGAAACTGCACTAATCTTCATTGCATGCTTGATTCTTCACCAATCTCTTACACTCATCCTTTACAATTAAACCCACATGAAATGATTGACTAAATTACAACCAAATTTGGCATGGAATTAAAATTAACAAAGGCTAGTTGGAAATCACAACTTTACACTTTTGATTTCTAATCTTCTTAAAATTTCTTAAGAAAAGAGGTTATAATTTAAAAAAATAAGATAAAATTTAGCTATAAATTTGCCAAAATTTAAATTCAATAAAAAATATATATAAAAAGAAAATTTGAAATGTTTACTAATTTGGAAAACTTTCTCCAACAAAAACCCCTTAATATCAAATCTTAGTGTCTATTTGGCAAGATTATTTTTATCAACTTATTTTACTATTCAGTTTATTTTTGCTACTATTTATGGGTCTCATTGCACTTTTTGGTACTATTCATAGATCTCACTATACTATTTTAACTAACTTTTACCTTTATCTATAGTACTTTCAGTAAAAAAATTTTAATTTCAGCAAAATAAGTGTCCATTTGGCATAATTAATTTTGCCAATTTATTTTACTATTCAGCTTATTTTTGCTACTATTCATAGTCCTACTACACTTTCTGGTACTATACATAAATCTTACTTTACTATTTCAACTAACTTTTACCTTTATTTAAAATACTTTTAACAAAATAATTTTAGTTTCAATAAAATAAGCAGATCCTAAACAAACCCTTAACAAATCCCAAACAAACCCTTAATAAGTAATAATCCATTCCATCCTCTCAATAATTTATTGGCCTACTTTGCTTATGTTGTCACTCTCATTTGTAGACTCTGTAGTTTGTACTGCTGCACGTTGCCTTTGTCACCATCATGTTGTCGTCGCCCTTACCATGTTTAGTGACTTTTCACCGCCCCTCTAGTTCTTTTCATTTTTGCTTCTTGGGCAACTTTGCGTGCGTTCGGCACCAACTTATAAGTGAATTTTTTGTTTTAATTTTTTATCTATAGTTATTTAAAATTTAAAATTATTTATTTATATTTTTAATGTACAAATATAATTTAGTATGCTTTTATAAAAAAAAAATATATAAAAATTTAATGAGCTATTACCAGACAAAAAATTGAATATAGACCCCTCGCTCAAGTACGTGAATTGTAACTTTAAAAAAAAATGTGAAAGGTAAAATAAAAAATTATTGAAATCTATAAAAATTTGTACAAACATGAAGCTATTTGAAACATGAATCCAACAACTGTTTCCCATCGACCATAAATATGAAATAAATTTAAAATAGAGCTGACATAGTTTTTGTCTTAATCCAAACGTGAATCTCGTTGTCTCCACGAAGGAAGGTCAATGTAATTTTTTTTTCCTTTGGGTAACAAATGTAAAAAATTAAACGTGAAATTGTTAGAACTTTTTTGAGAAGCGTTCCAACTTCTACTCTTTTCTGTTCTGTCAACTGTCAAAACAAAAACAAAAAATTGTGTTTATTGTTAATGAGTCAGAAATTTACGATCGTCGCTAAGCTGAAACTGTCATTAACCAAGAGACGATGTTACACATTTATTACACTCATTGATGACAAAGCGTAACAGATGGAGCAACGGTCACAAAATGAGCTGTGAACTTCAGACAAAGATTTTGTAACGCACTAACCGTTGAGCATAAATACGGCGATTCATTGCCCATTAATGAGGCACACAACTATGAAAGAAAGAAACAGAAGTGAAAGGTACACACAAACACTCTATGAAAATCATTCTCTAGTCTATTTCTCCCTAAAATCTTTCTCCTTACTGACTTAAGCATCGGAGATGGTTTGGCTAATGCCACACCGACGTGTTACTTTTCTACCCAGTTCATTTTACAGGTTTTCCTCCAACAGAGACGACCCCTATCACAACTTCGTCCATCCATTACGACAAGGAGCTCAATTGCTGATTTTTTGCATCCTCAATTTGACGCTATCTGTGGGAAATGCTAATCATTCAAACCATATTTCCCATTGACAAAAGAGTTCCTCGAAGTACGAGATGGAAGCAGAAATTGCGCCACAAGCAGAAGCTGTGCAACAACAACAAATCCAGGCCCTCTTAGCTAATGTGGAAGAGTTGACTCGCCAAAATGAAGAACTGCGAAAGATAATGGAATCCCAAAATGCAGAGCGTCGACGAATAGGTGAAAACCAAAACGAAGAAGAATCAAACTCTCAAGCCAACAGACGAGATAGGACCTCAGGAGAAGATTCCTCCAGAATGAAGAATGAGCTTTACAATATCAGGAAGGAGATGGACGAGCTAAAAAGTGCTATGAAGGACAAAGACGGAGAGAATTTGGATGGGATGATTCGAAGGACGAGCTCACCATTCACTACTGAAGTACTAAACTAACCCCTCCCACCAAAATTATGTCTCCCACAGTTGGAGTCGTATGATAGTTCCAAGGATTCCTTGGATCACATTAAATCGTTCAAGACACTGATGTTGTTGCAGATGACCCTAGACAAGGTGATGTGTAGGGCATTCCCAACAACATTGAAAGGAGCAGCCAAAATATGGTTCAACAAGATACCCCCAGGAACTATTGCAGATTTTGAGCAACTCAACAAGGGTTTTGTTCATCATTTCATTGGGGGCAAAGACATAGAAAGCCAACTAGTCACCTTCTCAACATTCAACAAGCAGAAGGAGAATCACTAAGACAGTATGTTACCCAATTCAATAAGGAGCTACTGCAGGTAGACGAAGTTAAAGATCAAGTCATCCTAACAACTTTCCAAGCAAGATTACCGCTCGAGGATTTCTTCTTTTCAATCACTAAAAGTCACCAAAAACAATTGCAGAGTTGCTTCGAAAAGCTCAAAAGTACATGAATGCAGAAGAATAATGCTTGCAAAAGAAATGAAAGGAAAAAGGAAGAGAGATGAAGGAGCAAGCAGCAATCACGATAAGAAGAAAGAGACACAAAATGTTGGGCAGACCACAAGGAAAAAGAAGGAACTTTCGGACAGGAAGCCAAAGTTCACTAACTTTACTCCTCTAATAATGCCAATTGAGTAGGTCTTGATGCAGATAAGGGACGATCCCTCCCTACAATGGCCAAAGCCAATTAGCACTCCACCAAAAAGAGGAGACAAGAGCAAGTATTACAGGTTCCACCAAGACCACGAGCATCACACCGACGAGTGTAGGCATTTGAAAGACCAGGTGGAGACTCTAATTCGACAAGGAAAGCTACAAAAGTATGTCAAGAAAACAAAGCCCCACAGATACCAACAGAAGGACGATCAAGACAGAAATCAAGGAGTAGGAGATAGCAAACCTTTAGCAGGATTGATAAAGATGATTTCGGGAGGACTAACAGCAAGCGGAACACTAAAGTCCCTGAAAAAAGCCCGTGGGAGAGAAATAAATAGGTCCATTCGTGGCTCCATCTAATGAAGATGCCAAAGAATGACGAACCTGACATTGTTTTCTCAAAGAGAGATGGTCGTGGCATCAAGCAACCCCATGACGATTCGCTGGTAATCATGCTCAGAGTAGAAGAATTCAACATCCATCGAGTGCTCATTGACAATGGAAGCTTAGCAGATATCATTTACTTACCTGCGTTTCAGTAGATGAAACTAGATAAGAAAATGATCAAACCTTTCACCTTGCCTTTGGTAAGCTTCACAGGGGATAGAATCTTCCCTAGGGGCATCGTCACTCTAACTGTAATTGTAGGCACTTACCCAGCACAGGTCACCAAGGATATTGATTTCCTCATAGTTGATTGCCTTTCAACATACAACATCATTCTGGGAATACCTACACTCAACAAGCTAAAAGGAGCGACGTCAACATATTACTTGAAGGTGAAGTTTCCAACAACCCATGGAGTAGGAGAAACCAGAGGAAACCAAGATCTGGCAAGAGAATGCTACCAAGCTGCCTTAGCATTTAAGGAGAACCACACGTGGGTGATCAATGAATTAGAGCCCATCCCCGAGCCGTCAGAAACACCACAAGAAGTTGAGATTGTCCCAGGGACTCGACGAAAGTATTGAAGATAGGATCAGCACTCCCACCTCTAGAGAAAGAGAAGATGATTTCCTTGAGGGAAAACCAAGATGTTTTTGCCTGGAAACACGAGGATATGCCTGGAATTGATAGGAAAATCATACAACATCTTCTCAATGTAACCCAAAATGCAAACCTATATAGCAGAAGCGGAGAATATTTGCACCAGAGTGCAACAAAGTTGTAACTGAAGAAGCAGAGAAATTACTAGAAGTTAGTTTCATCAGGGAAGTCTTCTACCCAGATTGGCTAGCAAACATGGTAATCGTAAAGAAGAGCAATGGCAAATGGAGAATTTGCATCGATTTCACAGACCTGAACAAAGCTTGCCCAAAGGATAGCTTCCCATTGCTGAGGATTGATCAATTGGTAGACTCAACTGCTAGACACAAGTTTCATGGACGCATTGTGAGAGATCTCGGAAGTGCCTCTCTAGAAAAGAGAGATTTTTAGAGTGCTTTTTAGGGCACCTCTCTTTTTGGGTAAGTGGTGTGGGGTTGCCACTTATTTTTTATACAAAAAAAAAAGAAAAAAGAAATATTTACAAATACATGTTGAATTGTTTCCTTTCATTGATTGAATAAAAATTACATAATTGAAAAAAATTGAAAATTACATGGCTTTAGGTCCTAGTTACAAACTACTTATCCAAAGACCTAAATTCGAAGGCTAGGTTATGGAATGAGAAGGTATTAGGCAACCATTCCACCCAGACAGAGTCTGGTCTTCTAGACTCTTATGACCTATGTACCACTTTTATGCATGTCATGAATGATATGTTGAACATGTGAAACAAAACTAAATTACACAAATTTATTTATGAATGAATCATCTTCTTTGTTTTAAAAAATTCAGATCTGTTTTAGGGATGAAAAGAAATTTGATTTTGGTTTGTTAAAAATACCAAACCTATTTTGTAGCATGTAGAAAAAAATGGTTTTTAATGACAGAAAAATCAGATCTGTTTTTTAGAATAAAAAAATGGTTTTTAATGACAGAAAAATCAGATCTGTTTTTGGTAATAAAAAAAAAGTTTTTTAAAGACAAAAAAATCAGATCTGTTTTTATATGTTAAAAAAATATGAAAAAGATTTTTTAAGAAGAGAGTTTCACTCATAAAATAAATTTATGCAACATTAATTAAACAAAACAAACAACACTAAACACATTAATGCACAATCTTTTTCTCTGTTTCAAAATCTGTATATGTTAAAGAAAAATCAGATCTGTATCTAAAAAAGATACAATTCAGTTTTTATTTTGAGAAAAATTCAAATTTACATCTAATAAAGATACAAATCAGTTTTGTTTGAAGAAAAATTCAGATCTACATCTAAGAAAGATGCAGATCTATTTTAATTTGAAGAAAAATTCAGATCTACATCTAAGAAAGATGCAGATCTGTTTCTATTTTAAGAAAAATTTAGATCTATGTCTGAGAAAGATGCAAATTCGTTTTTGATTAAGAAAAATTCAGATCTACATCTAAGAAAGATGTAGATCTGTTTTTGATTTCAAGAAAAATAATTGATTATATGCAGATAACTGAAATTAGGAAAGAGATTGTAATAATTATATATAAGAAATTCAAGATCATGCTTTAAACAAAACAAAGTTGATAAATCATTTTACGAAAAAAAAAAAAGCATCATCATACACAAGAAGCATAAAAAAAGATAGGGTGATTAAAAATGATAGACCAAGAATGTATTGACCCCTTGTGATGAATTAATTGATTAATTAGTCAAGTTTATTAATTAATGAAATTAACATGCAAGATGCGTGGTAGAACAAACAAATCTCCAATTAAACTAAGTATGCAGTGGAAATTAAATTGACACAGTAATTTGTTTATGAATGGGGAAAACCTACATGGCAAAAACCCCACCGGGTGATTTTAAGGTCACCACTCACGAGAATCCACTATTATCAAAACAAGTGGTTACAAGTAAAGGAATTCCAGTACCTTATACCAACTTACAGTTGAACCCTTACCCCAATACCTAATTGGACTTGTTCTGTAGTGACAATCTCTCCTTTTTAATGCACGGCTCCCAGTACGTGACTAACCAATAGATGTACGGATCTTAATACGCGACTTAATCACTAACTTGAGAAAGATGTTGACTGCAAAGTTCTTCAGTTCATCACACGATGAAGATCAAGAAGCTCCTTGGTCACAAAACCCTACGGTATACAAACACAGCAACTTCTTCAAGAGAAAGATGAACCAGGGCATATGTCTCTGGTTCACAATATGCTTGTGAAAAACTTTTGCATCAAGTTGCATCAGCTGTGGTAGCCCTTAAAACAATCCTCATATATGTTTAGGGTTGTGAGAAAAGAAAGTCTAAACACATACTCACGGATTAGATAAAAAATAGCTCTAAAAAATTGAGTTTCGTAAACCTCGATAGATGGGGTATCTATCGAGTTAGCTGTCGAGCTTCGGGCTTCACAGCTTTTTAAAACTTGATAGATGCTAGCTGTCGAGTTTTAAAATCCTGCACTTTCTCACTTGATTCTTGGAAGACTTGCATGGCTTTAACACTTGAATTTGAAACCTTGTTTCTTAAAGCACTAAATACATCCTAAATCTACCCAATTACAAGTAAAGTGCATTTTTTCAAAGGATTAGCCAATTACATAAAATATTAACATGTGTTCCTAACATCAAATCACATATGTCTTAACAATCTCCCCCTTTGGTAATCTGTGACAAAACCACAACAAACAAATGAACATATGAGAGAAGTCATAAATCACTCAACTCATATTCACTTGTTGAATACAATAAAATCTATCCTAACACAAACTCTTGAAAAACTTTGTAAGAAGAGAGTTCATGTCTAGACAACCTATATTTCTGAAACACTTTAAATAAAACTCATCAAGGCATCTTAGTGTGAAACAGAAATATAAGATTGCATACAAGATATAAGAAACATGTGTATAAAGAAAGAAAAGAAACAACACATGGAGAGATAGGTGAATAACATACATCAATATATAAACCAAATGTAAGTACAATATATGTCAAGTGGTCACAAAATCAATATACAATGAAATGATGTATCTAAAATAAACAGAAAAGAAAAGATACAAGAATCCTCACTACAACCCTCAAAGAATATGAACACTCCTCCTAACAAAAATCTCCTATACTAACCCTCCCCCTACGAGTATGACTACTCTTATCTCAAAACTACTCCCCATTTTTGTCACGAGTGACAAAAGGTAAGTATATCAAGTAGACATCTCATCATCACTGGATGAGCTAGCATCCCTATCCTTATCATCATCATCGTTGTCGGAGTCATCGTCATTGTCCTTGGATGCCTTGGGAGAAGGAGAGGGAGACTCTACGAAGCCACCAAGGCGAGCTCGCTGTCTGGCAATACGGCCAACACGGGTGTTCACCTGACACAACTCATCGCTAAGTGTGTCAAGGCGAGCATCCATGCACTGTAGTTGCGCCATGACTACCTCGAAGGTCACATTACCCACTGAGAAAGAAGGTGTAGATGTGGAAGGATCAGAAGAAATGGGAGGAGCTGCCGTCTGTTTTTGGTGCCACTGCTGTCTGAGCTATGCCTCACTCTATCAAACGGTAGCAGCGTTTATGGTACCCATCATGGAAAAATGAGGAGAAACGAGAAAGGGAATGGAAAAATGGCGAACGAAAAATGAGCTTATCATAGGTCACCATATCCCTATAGACATGTATGAGGGATAGGATGAAGTGAGAAGGAAAGTCAATAGAGATTTCCTCTAAAAGGGATAACAAAAATCGAGCACGAGGCTCTATAATAGAGTTATAGTGAGACAAAGGATGAAGAATGAATGTCATCACCATGTTAAGGAACCTCGGACCTTTTGCAAAGCCCAAGCAAGAGGTGTTTTGACGGTCACCCCAAGATGAAGGTATCTCACAAAAGCAAGATAAAAGTTCGTCTTTGGACACTATCCTCAGATGCTCACAGCCAGGGTAGTCAAGATGCATTACCCTAGGGACGTGTAGTACCTCAGAGACAATCTCTGGAGTAACTACAATGCACATACCTCAAACACAAGAGAGGAAATGAGGTACAGTAGTATAGATTCCGTGCATATTGGAGTAAAACTCTGGTATGATCATCGAGGGACAAGTGACTGGGATGCCACAAAGTGACTCCCAACCCTTACTGTGAATGACAGTAGGTAGGTCAGTGTTAGAAAAGTCTGAAAGAATGATGTGGCATTTTGAATGAATGCCTCGTCTACAAAAGTTCTCCGAGAAGTCCAATTTGGCCTTCTCATCATGGAACCAGGCATGAGATGGTGTAGGATCAGAGGAAGAAGATGCCCCAAAATGCAGAGGGTTCTAAAACAGAGTAGATTTACGTTTAGGTGCCATAGAAGTAGACCAACGCAAGAAGGAGAAAGAGAGAGAGAGAGAAAGAGACAATCATAAAAGTACCAACATAGTAGTGTATAAGAATATAAGAAAATGAAGGTACGTATGCATGAAAATGCATGAGTAAATGACGTGCAAATATAAATATATCATGGGCTCAGCCCAATCCAAGCCTACGAGCACACAACAAGACAACATATATAGCACACATCTAAAATGCATGACAATATAGTTAAAATGCTCTTGAAATGCGATGTATGATGATTTTACATCACTTGAACACAAACCCAACCTAAAACTTTTTCAAAAACCTCAACAATTTGAGAAATCCCAAACATTTTCCAAAAACCCCAAATTTTAGGTCAAAAGATATGAAAATGCATGATTAAGGAATGAAAAAGAGTCATACCAGAGATACAAGCAAATCTAGAGACTGAAAATTGAGTGGGAAAATGAATTTGAGTGAAAGAGAGAAGTTTGGGAAATTGAGAAGTCAAATACTATCAAGAGAGATCAAGAAGAAGTGAACAGAATTCACGAGGATCGCATATATAAAAACAACATAAATCTTGACAAATCGAGATGTGTCGAAAGGTGTCGAGAATTAAAGAGGCGCTTTTTAGCTGTCGAAGAGCTATCCAGTATCTATCAAGAGGTGTCCACAGTGAAGGAAGCTCGATGGATCGAAATAGCAATTGGGGAGCTATCGAGCAACCAGAAGGTTTCTCGATGGATAGAAGTAGCTATCGAAAGGTATTGAGAATGTGATAAAAAGCAACTGAAGAGTCTCGATAGATGGCCTAGCTATCAAGAGGTATCCAGCAGTTGTCGAGATTGCTTATAAACAATTTTTCAAGAAGAGAAAAACACAGATATGAATGCAATCAAGCATGCTATACAACCAATGATCCAAACAACATTTTAAGCTCTCAAAATCATCTCTTAACAAGAAAAATGTTAAGCACATAGATCCAAAATACACACACACACACTAAACAAGTCTAACAAATTTTATATTTCAAAAACAAGTTAAGATAGTTTAGTAAGTATACATTTACACAAGTATTCCTTGTGATGGCCAAATCACATTGTACCTGCACATGTATCAAGAGTAACAAAGAATATTGCATGTAGTGGTGTGAAAAATATCGCAAGATTGCATAAGTGTCTACATCTTATAGCGATTTGAGACATGAGAAAATCACTTTAACTCACACACAATCATAACTGATTGATGGGGACTATCACCTTTGAGATACATCCTATAACTCCCACATCTCCTAGAATACACGCTTGCAATCATATATAAAGCATTTTGATTTTTTTACTTTTATTTTTCTTTGCATATTTTTCTTTTAAGCAAACCATGCATGGGCATATATGAGAGAGAAAAGAAATACCCAATTATGTTAAGCATTTGACATTCCACTTTTGCTAAGCCGAAGCATACAAATGTTATTTCATGATTAGCGGGCAACAGTGGTGAGATGGTTATTTATGCATTTCTCTTAGGATTTTCTAGTCCTTCCCGTCAAAAATAGTGATATGAGTGTTAAGTACAAGAGATTCCTTAACCTTACTCATCACAAATACGAGCCACAAAACTTACTTGCTTAGTTGTGCATAAAGATGCTCATCTAAGCTACAAAATATACAAAGTTTAGAAAACTTTGTTTCAATGGTCATCCAAGGTACACAAATACCAATGTACACAAACATACACTGTTTTTGTATTTTTCTGATTTTTCAATTTTTTTTTAATTTTTATATGAAAATCAAAATAAAAACAAAACTGAAGGGTAACCAAACAAAAACATGTTAAACAAGACAAATCAATGCATAAAACTAGACTGACTCAAAACTTGAAAGCAAAACAACAAGTAATGCAAAAACAAAAACACGAAGGAGAGAGAGAGAGAGAATAAGTGACAAAATCACGCCATTTTCCTTCCACACCTTGGAAGAATATTTCCGTTTAGCAAACCCTTGATCCGGCAGTGAGGAAGAAGAGTTAAAACCATTCAAGTTTGAAAGGAACATGAGGGCTTTAAGAAGATTTCCAATGGAAACTGATTCTGGTCTCCCGACACAATCATGTTGTTGCTTTTTTGAGTGGCTAACCACTTGTAGCAATTAGGTTGAGTATATCCAGCTATGCCACAGTGATGACAGATATGCTGCTTTTTCTGCTTAGGCTTTTGAGAGTTTCCCCTCTTAGCCCTAGGGTCCTTAATCTCTTTCTTATCAAGCTTAGGGGGTGCTTCTAAGATAGATTTACTCTTGTCTACATTCTCACTAGCTAATTCATTCTTAACATCATTGTTCTTAGTTTCAACATTACTAGCAGGAGGAACAAAAACAGTAGTACTAGTAGAAGCAATACTAGGAGAAGAGAAATCATACCCTAAACTAGTTCGATTGGAAGCCGATTTCTAAAGATTGAGCATTTCATCGAGCTTAGCACTTTAAGTTCTTTCCAACTGAGCTCTGACTTGGAACAGTTCTACCTCAAGCTTCTTGGTCTTCTCAACCAAAAAATTATTTTCAAATCTCAGTGTTTCAAAAGTCTGATTGGCTTCATCAAATTTTGTAAAGATTTCTTCTCGCTCAAGCTCCACATCACTAAGCTTCTTGGTGGCTAACCTATACAACTTCTTATACTTTTCGGAGACCTTGTATGACTTTGCATAGGCTGTGTGGATGTCATCTTGTTCATCCATATTCTCAAACTTAGACTCCACCAATTCCTCTTCTTCATCCACATCTTCAACAATCCCCTCAGTAGGATTTACAGTAGCAGTAAAGGCATTTAGGATTCCATCATCCTTATTATCAGAATCATCCTCAGGCTCAGTGTCACTCAATGTAGCAGCAAGTGCCTTGCTCTTCCCAATTGTCTTAAGATACGTGAGGCACTCTTGTTTCATATGACCAAAACCTTGACACCCAAAGCACTTTGGTCCTGAGGGTATAGTGTACTGACTGCCTTCCCCAGCATCCTTCTTCCTTTTGTCTTGACTCTTGAATTCTAAAGAACTGGATTGCTTTCGGTCCTTGTCGAATCCTTTCGCATTGGCATTCTTCATAAACTTCTTGAATTGCCTCGTGATATAAAGGATATTTTCTTGAATTCCTCATTTGTGACTGCACTAAATAGAGCATTCAATACTCTGCTGTTGAAGTTTGCCGCCTTGATCTTAGCATCATCCCAGTCGGTCGATGCTCTCGTAGGCTTGGTCCAGCCTATTTCCACAGCTTGCCACACTTTCTCATCTAAAGACTGCAAGAAAGCTCTCATGAGTACTTTCCAATATATATAGTTAGTGCTATCAAATAAAGGAGGTATAATAAGAGACTTTCCTCTATCCATGACAAACAAGGGTCAATGGATCACACACAAAAATTGAAACCTAATCAAGGTGTGCCTATTCTGATACCACTTGATAGGCCAAGAATGTATTGACCCCTTGTGATGAATTAATTAATTAATTAATTATCCAAGTTTATTAATTAATCAAATTAACATGCAAGATGCATGGTAGCACAAACAAATCACCAATTAAACTATGTATGCAGCAGAAATTAAATTGATATGGTGATTTGTTTATGAATCGGAAAAACCTACACGGCAAATACCCTACTGGGTGATTTTAAGATCACCATTCTCAAGAATCCACTATTATCAAAACAAGCGGTTACAAGTAAAAGAATCCCAAAACCTTATATCAACCTACAGTTGAACCCTTATCCCAATACCCAATTGGACTTTTTCTACAGTGACAATCTCTCCTTTTCAATGCACGACTCCCAGTACGTGACTAACCAATAGATGCGCGGATCGCAGTATGCGACTTAATCACCAACTTGAGAAAGATGTTGGTTGCAAAGTTCTTCAGTTCATCACACGATGAAGATCAAAAAGCTCCTTGGTCACAAAACCCTACAGTGTACAAACACAACAGCTTCTTCAAGAGAAAGATGAACTAGGGCATATGTCTCCGGTTCTCAATATGCTTGTGAAAAACTTTTGCATCAAGTTACATCAACTGTGATGGCCCTTAAAACAATCCTTATATATGTTTAGGGTTGTGAGAAAAGGAAACCTAAACACATACTCACAGATTGGATGAAAACTAGCTCTGAAAAACTGAGTTTCATAAACCTTAACAGATAGGGTATCTATGGAGCTAGCTGTCGAGCTTCGGGCTTCACAGCTTTTTAAACTTCGATAGATGCTAGTTGTCGAGCTTTAAAATCCTGCACTTTCTCACTTGATTCTTGGACAGACTTGCATGGCTTTAACACTTGAACTTGAAACATTGTTTCTTGAAGTATTAAACATATTCTAGATCTAACCAATTACAAGTAAAGTGCATTTTGTTAAAGAAAAATATTGACATATGTTCCTAACATCAAATCACATATGTCCTAACAGAAAACAACCTCTTGCATGAGCACTCCTTGTTCTTGAGAGGATGTTTTAGGTTCAAAGAAACTTATTCAATTATCATTGAAACCTAAAAACTCTAATTTAAGCAGCAAATAGCAAAGAGGATCAGCAAATATCAATAACTTGAGAGTCTCAAAATGTAAACCTCCTAGGGTGTAAAAAAAAGGTGTTGAATTATGAGATCCAATCTCTATTTATAAAGGCCAGAAGACTCTAAAAAATAGCCCCGAAGTGTAGAATGTGAATCGAGACTAATCCTTCTGCGAAAAGATCAAAAAGGGTGTGCCTTATCGTCACCTAAAGGGCATTGGGCCAAAGCCCAAAAGGAGCCAATTCGGCACTTTTAAAGTGCTGTTCAACACTCCAAAAGTGTAGGATGGTGCTCTTGGATGCCGAACACACTTTCATGTTCGAGTGCATTTTGGACTCTCCTTCTAGGTTTTTTTGATCCGATCCTTGCATCTAGATAATTCAAAATTTTTAAGAACAATTATCTTGTAGATAAATACCCTTAAATAAATCTAGATAAAATTCAAATTATCCACAATTTCATTGTTATCCAATCATCCCTTTTATTCCTATGCATGCATCCCTATTTTAAACACTAACTATCAACCAATCACAGAATTATTTAATTAATTTTAATTGTTTAAACAATCAGAATTAATTTAAATTAATCATGTGCGGTTGACTTTACCTAGACACAATGCATGTTGACCATGCAAACTCGATCATGCAATATCTTTCGATTTGGCGGTCTGATTTGGAAACCAAACACACCATTGTGACCATTACAATCTTAAGATCATTTTTGTGGTATGCAATGAATGATTTAATGTATGTAATGTAATCACAAATTGATGCATGTAATGCAAGAAAAAATTGATGCATGTAATGCTATCATGATTTTTGGGGTACATGGATGGTCATTCTAGTCATTCACCTCAATTAAATTGTGGGTGCAAAATTGAGTGTCTACATGCATTTTCTGGATTCAACCAAATTCTTATGGATGAAGACGATCAAGAGAAGACCTCGTTCGTCACCAGTCAAGGGTTGTACTGCTACAAAGTTATGCCCTTTGGATTGAAGAATACAGGAGCCACATACCAAAGATTGGTGAACCGCATGTTCTCTCACCAAATTGGAAGGAATGTGGAGGTATACATAGACGATATACTAGTGAAAAGCAAGGACAAAACCAACCACGTGGACGATCTAAAAGAAACCTTCAACATACTACATAATTATAATATGAAATTAAACCCTGCAAAGTGTGTTTTTATTGTTGCTTCAAGAAAGTTCTTGGGATTCATGGTATCCCAATGAGGAATAGAGGCAAGTCCAGAAAAAGTAAAGGTGATAATCGAGATCAAATCTCCAAAAACAGTGAAGGAGGTTCAAAGCTTGACAGGAAAGGTCGCAGCCCTAAATAGATTCGTCTCTCAGGCAATGGACAAGTGCATGCCATTCTTCAAGGTATTGAAAAAGGCCTTTTAGTGGACTAACGAATGCGAAGAAGCCCTTGCCAAGTTAAAAGAGTACTTGACAAAGCCACCACTGCTAAGCCCCTCAGTGATGGGAGAGAAGCTATACCTTTACTTAGCTGTATCTAACAATGTAGTAAGTTTAGCACTAATCAGAGAAGAAGAAAATGTTCAGAAGCTAGTCTACTATACCAGCCAAGCATTCTAGGGAGCAAAGGCAAGTTACCCAAGGATGGAGAAGATAGCTTTCACATTGTTGGTCACTTCCAGGAAACTCTGTCCATACTTCCAAGCACACTCCATCGTCGTCATGACAGACCAAACAATAAGAAAGACGATGAACAAGATAGATGTAGCAGGACATCTCATTCAATGGGTAATTGAATTGGGCTAATTTGACATCGAATATCGGCCTCAAGCAGCAATCAAAGCCCAAGTACTAACGAACTTCATTGCAGAATTCAGCAATGAATAATAAGGCAGAATATGAAGCATCACTAACAAGGCTAAGACTAGTAAAAGCTCTAGGAGCCAAGAATCTTATCATCCAAGTTGATTCTCAGCTAATAATTGGACAAGTGAAGGGAGATTTTGAAGTCAAAGAAGAGAGGATGTATAAGTACCTGAAGATCATCCAACAGCTCTCACAGCATTTTGACAACCTAGACTTTGTGCAAATCCCTTGGGCAAAAAATGCAGAAGTTGACTTCTTGGGAAGATTGGCCTCGTCAGACAACTACAATGCAACCTCCGAACTATGTGTAGAAATAAGGGGGCAACCAAGCACAGAACGTGAGCAAGTTCCGAAGATAAAAGAACAAAACGAGTGGATGACTCCCGTCATTTGTTATTTGAAAAAAGGATGGCTCCCAGAAGATAAAACGGGAGCAAGGAAGATACAGATCAGAGTAGCCCACTTTGTCATTATTTATGATGTACTGTACAGACGAGGGTATTCAGTCCTATATCCAAGATGTGCTAGCTTAGTAGAAACATATTATGTGCCCTGTGACATACATGAGGGAATTTGTGGAAATCATGTTGGGGCAAGATCTTTAGCAGGAAAGGCACTCAGAGTAGGATATTACTAGCCAACCTTATAGAAGGATGCATACGACCTCGTCAAAGCATGCGATAAGTGTCAACCCTTCACAAATGTCCAGATGAGACCAGGAGAGACAATGACACCCATACTCTCACCTTAGACCTTTGCCCAATGGAAGATTGACATTATGGGCCCATTCCCTTTAGGAAAGAAGCAACTCAGATTTTTTATGGTCACAATTGATTACTTCACAAAATGGGTAGAAGTAGAACCAGTAACAATGATAACAAAGGCTAATATCATTTGTAGGTTTGGAGTCCCACATGTCATAATATCAAACAATGGAAAGCAATTCGAAAATCCCAAGTTTCAAAAATTTTGCCAAGACCTAGGAGTCAAGAACCACTACTCTTCTCTAAGGCACCCTCAAGCCAATGGTCAGATAGAAGTGACGAAAAGAAACTTGCTCAAAATTATCAAAACTCGGCTTGAGGGGGTAAAAGGGGCATGGCTTGAAGAACTACCAAACATCATTTGGGCATATAGGATGACCACAAGAGTTCCAATAGGAGAAATACCATTCAGGTTGACATTTGGCACTGAGGCCATCATAACAATGGAAGTGGGATTGACAAGCCTCCGAGTTAAACTTATGAAGGTAAGAAGAGCTAGCAGGAGCTTAACAACAACTTAGATCTAATTGATGAAGTTAGAGAGGAGGCCATGAAGCAAATGACCAAACACAAGGAAGTAATGGCTAGATACTACAACAGAAAGGTCAAGGTAAGAAAGTTCAGCACAGGAGACCTCGTCCTCAGGATGGTATCACAGGCAACAAAGGACCCATTCCAAGGAAAACTAAGACTAGCCTCGGAAGGCCCCTACAAAGTAATCTGTCACTCTAGAGAAGGCTCATACTACCAAAAGTCTTTAGACGGCCAAGAATTGCCTCAACCATGAAAGATAGAGCATCTGAAGAAATACCACTAGTAAGGAATCCTTTACATTTCAAATTGCCTAATCTTCATATCAGTATGTACGATAGTTATTACTTTCATCATTCATAGATCAATAATACATGAAAGCATTATCCTTGCGTATTTATCAATGAGTATCCATGAATTGTTCATCATCAACAAAAACATGTGCAACACTTAGGATTTATTCTTGGGAGACGTCCCAAAGATCTCCGTCATTAAAATTTCAAATCAAAAGTTGTTCATACATAGCCAATGGCGTCATAGCCATCAAAGTTGTTAATACACAACTATCAAAGTCGACTAAATTAAAAGTTGTTTAAACACAACTATTATGATCGTCATTCAAACATGAATAAACAAAAAGTGGTTAACCTAAAGACGCTTCTATAATATGACTTTAAGTCACAAATACAGTGCAACATCATCATTCAAACATGACTCAATAAAAAAGCTGTTCAAACACAACTAACATCGTCATCCAAACATGACTCAATAAAAAACCTATTCAAACACAACTAAAAATAATAAATTGTTCAAACACAACTAACATTGTCATTCAAACATGAATTAATTAAAAAAAAAAAAAAAAAAAAAAAAAAAAAAAAAAAAAAGCTATTCAAACACAGCTAAAAATGATAAGTTGTTCAAACACAACTAACATCGTCATTCAAACATGACCCAATAAAAGAAGACTTTCCAAACACAGCTAAACATAAAAAAGTTGTTCAAAAGCAACTAGCATCGTCATAAGCCGTTCAAACATAGTTAAACATAAAGAGGTGTTCAAACACAACTAGCATGACTCAATAAGAAAAGCTATTCAAACACAGCTAAAAATAATGAGTCGTTCAGACACAACTAACACCATCATTTATGACTCAGTAAGAAAAGTTGTTCAAACACAAGCTAAACGTAAAACATTGTTTAAACACAACTAATATCGTCATAATAGGTTTTCCAAACACAACCAAGTATAAAAAGTTGTTTAATACAACTAAAGCATGAAGATATCCAAAGACCTTCATCGTCTGAACACAGCAGAGATGTACTTATGAAAATTTTTCACGTCAACAATTCATAAATCTACTTACCATTGTTAGAATGAAAACCTATGCCCAAAACATACGGGCCTAAAGAAATTGTTCAAATAAATTGCTCAAAACAACGAGCCCATAAAAAGACATTGTTTTCGTCTTACAAAAAAAAAAAAAAAAAAAAAAAAAAAAAAAAAAAAAACAAAACAAAACAAAACAAAGGGTAAATTACTGTTCATCAGGAGTAGGATCTGTAGCAGTTATGGGTGCGGCCTCTTTAGTCACTTTAGCTATGGTTGTGGCTTCTTCCATTACATTCTCCACTGTAGCCTCAAAAGGATGATCAGACAGGAGCTCCTTCTCAATGTTACCAATAATAAGATCAGAAAGGTCCAAGTCAGGGTGATGTTTTGCCATCCATTTCCTGAGAAGATTGAAGCCTTCCACGTAATACCCACACAATTTGTCTAAGTACTCATCGAAGTCCTTGAACTCTTGCATCGCTGTAGCCCTAACTTTCTGCAACTTAAGCTGTAGATCTCCCATTTACTTATCCATTAGCTTACAGAAATCCTTCTCCACCTGAAGACTCCTCTCCAAGGCTGCCACGCATTCTTTGTCATTCTCAGCTTCAACAACAAGGATAGCGACCTTGTTCTTCAGTGTCTCATTCTCAGCGAAAAGGGATTTGATCATGGGCTTAGCCGCGGACACCTTCTTCTCTAAGTCCAAGAGCTTCCTAGAAACGAACAAAGATTTCCCCAGAGCCTACACATAAAATCTCTCTTAGTAAAAACAAAACAAAAGAGAAAAAGCAATCTACATTATCAATGTAAACCTGCACAAGTTTCTAAGTGTGAGACGACATCACTTCGTTGGATGATTTCGCCATCAAAAGACTTAGGTCGTCCATAGAAAGCACCTCATTAGCCTTCAGATCAGAAACATCAGCATCGACCCAAAAAGAAGGAAGTAAAAACTTGCCACCAACCTTCTTCTTCTTCTTGGTCTCTTCCCCAGCAAAAACAATCACCTCTAGAGACGAGGTGGGAGAGGCAGTACACTTAGCAGGTGAATGGGTAGAAGGAGGAGTCATTAAGGGATCATCCTTAGAAACGTCGCCTACCTTTGAATGCTTCTTTGAAAAGAGACCACTGACAAGGCCATCTTTGGCTTTCTTCTCTTAAGCCTCAGCCAATTTTTGCTTGCTAAATCTAGTCATCATTCCTAAAAGAAAGGAGAAACTATAAAATAAAAAATAAGAGAGAGAGAGAGAGAGAGAGAGAAGAAGAAGAAGAAGAAGAAGAAGAAGAAGAGAGAAAAGAGTAGATGGAACACTCACTCTTTTTCACAACTTCAAGATTTCTGTGAACCTTACTTGACAATTCCGGACTATAAGGAACCAAATTGGAAAAGAAAGATGGTAGCTAGTTTCGAGGTTAGCTAGGCCTCCTAAGAATAGTGAAAGAATAGAAGGGAAAAATAGGAACACAGAAATAAGTGTACTGACATAACTCTTTGATTGATTTCTTTATACACATTGTGGTTATTCTTATACCCCTCAATTCTGCCCTCTGTAACTAATTGCTGACAGCTATCACCAGCTGTTACTAACCAACCTAACTAACTTCTATCACCTATCAATGTAACCAACTACAACAGAATCCTATCACAACAACTATTACACTTTGGCAGTCACTATTAGAGTACATAAAGTAATTACAGAGAGTACAATTACAATGACCCAGTAAAATCTCTAACAATACTTCCCCCTTTGAAAGACCTTGCCCACAAGGTGAGGGAATCTCTGCGGCAGAACATACAAGCTCTCCCAAGTGGCATCATCAGGACTTTCACCTTGCCATTAAACCAGAACTTGAGTGATAGTCCTATTTCGAAGTTGATGTGACCTTTCCTTGAGAATAGCTACTGGTTCTGAAATAATAGCCCCTTCTAAATTAGTAAGTGGTAAGGTTGGAATGGAGACCACATGCTGCCCTAGCTTAGCTTTCAGATAGGATACATGGAAAGTGGGATATATCTTAGAATTTGGAGGCAAATCCAACCTATAAGACACCTCTCCAACCTTCTGTAAGATATGAAATGGTCCATAGTACTTAGAAGGTAATTTCTTCAATTTGTGGTGGTTAAGGGACTTCTGTTTGTAGGCTTGAAGTCGTAGAAATACCCAATCTCCCATAGAGAACTCCTCTCAGTCCTATGCTTGTCAAAATACAACTTCATCCTTTCTTGTACTGCTACCAAGTTTTTCCTTAATAAAGAAGTCAGCTACTGTCTGGACTTCAGATGAGCATCCACTCCTTCAACCTTTGTTGTCCTAAGAATGTAGTCCATCAACCTAGGAGGGGGATATCCATACAATGCTTCAAATGGGGTCAACTTGAGTGAGGTGTGAAAATTATTGTTAAACCAAAATTCAGTAAGTGGTAACCACTCAACCCAAGTAGCTAGTTTGTCAGCTGCAAAAGCTCTCAAATAATGCTCAAGACTCTTGTTTACAACCTCTATTTGGCCATCTATTTGGGGGTGATAGGCTGAGGACATGGCTAATTGAATACCCTGAAGCTTCATCAGCTCTTGCCAAAAATGAGAAGTAAAAATAGGATCCCTGACACTAAAAATTGAAATAGGCATTCCATGTAACTTGAACACATTTTGCATATAAAGAGTTACTACTTTAGAAGCCGTGTATGGATGAGACAAGGTTACAAAATGAACAAACTTTGTAAACCTGTCCACCACTACCATAACCACCTCCTTCATCTGAGATTTTGGAAGACCCTCAACAAAATCCATGCTCACAGCCACCCAAGGTCTCTTTGGTATAGGCAAGGGCTGTAGCGAACCGGCTAGATTACGGGTTTCATGCTTAAGCCTTTGGTAGGTATCACACTCCTTAACATACTTCCTAACATCTGCCCTTAACACAGGCCAGTAAAAATCCCTCTGAACCCTATGCAATGTCTTAAGGAAACCAGAATGACCCCTCTATGGCCCATCATGCACCTGCTGCAAAATGGTTGTCTTCAATGAATCATAAGTCCCCAAATACATTTTGCCTTTATATAATAGCAACCCATTTTGCATAGTGAAGCCCTTAGGACCTTCCTTCCCTGCTTGAAAAGCATCTAAAATACTCATAATGGAATAATCAGTAGCATAGCTAGCCTTAAGTTGAGCCAACCAATTAGGGTGGGAAAGGAAATCATGCACAAAATACCCTCCTGAGAAGAAACTCCACCACCGGAAACCTGTCTTGACAAAGCAACAGCCACCACATTCTCCTTACCCCTCTTATATTCTACAATAAAAGCATATCCTAACAACTTGGTAATCCATTTTTTGTTAAGTTGGAGTACCAATTTTCTGCTCTAAAATATACTTAAGGCTCTGCTGGTCTGTCCTCACCAAAAAAGGTTTCCCAACCAAATATGGACTCTACTTATGCACAGCAGTCACCAAGGCCAGTAGTTCCCTCTCATAAGTTGATAAAGCCAAACTCCTGCCCTTGAAAGCTTGGCTGTGGAAAGTTATAGCTCTCCCTTCCTACATCAGTACAACACCTAACCCAACACCTGAGGCATCAAACTCCACCATAAACATCTTATCAAAATCTGGAAGAGCTAGAACAGGTGGAGTGGACAATCAGCTTCCTCAATCCAAGTAAAATAATCTTTCCTTAGAAGAGCAGTCAATGGGGCTGTAATCTGCCCATACGCTCTTACAAATTTCCTATAATAACCTGTGAGACCTAAGAAACCCCTCAAAGCCTTAACATCCTTTGGGGTAGGCCACTGTTGCATTGCCATAGTTTTCTTAGGGTCTGTTCTTACCCCTTCACCAAAAATCAAGTGCCCCAAATACTCAACTTCACCACAAGCAAAAACACACTCGAACTTCTTAGCAAATAATTGTTCCTTAGCTAACACCTCCAATACAGCCCTAAGGTGAGAGACATTATCAACCAAGGATTTGCTACAAACCAGAATATCATCAAAAAATACTAGAACAAACCTTCTGAGAAAAGGCTTAAACACTTGATTCATTAGGGACTGAAATGTTGAAGGGGCATTAGTGAGGGCAAATGGCATAACCAGAAATTCATAATGCCCCTTATGAGTCCTAAAAGCTGTTTTAGGAATGTCCTCCTCACTCATCCTAATTTGGTGATATCCAAACCTTAAGTCAAGTTTAGAAAATATGCACGCACCATTCAATTCATCAAGTAATTCATCAATAACAGGTATAGCGAATTTATCCTTGACAGTATTCAAGTTAAGTGCCCTATAATCAATGCACATACGCCAAGACCCATCTGCCTTCCTAACCAACAAAACATGGGAGGCAAAAGAACTACAACTATTCCTTATAGATCCAGTAGCCAATAATTCTTTAACTACCTTTTCTATCTCATTCTTTTGGTAAAAAGGGTACTTTTATGGCCTTTGGCAAACTGGTTGAGCTCCTTCCTTAAGAGTAATGTGATGTTCATGCCCCCTAAGAGGAGGTAGCCCTACTGGAGTGTCAAAAACTTGAGCAAACTCTTGAAGTAAATCTGCCACTTCTACAGGTAGAGCAGCCTGCTTCTCAGTTGAGGAAGGAGTTAAGATGTGAACCAAAAGGCCTTTCTTCATTGGAGTTTTAAAGAATTGATCCCCATCAATGAGATGTGAACCAGATTGCTTCAATCCTTGCAGCATAACCTTGTGCCCCTTATGACAAAACTCCATAATTAAGAATTGGAAATTCCAATGAATATCACCAAGTGTGGTAAGCTACTGAGTTCCCAACACAACATCACACCCTTTAAGTGGCAGAACATGAAATGGAATAGAAAATTCCTCCCCTTTAATGCATACTAGTACTTGATCACAAAACCCTTGAGTCCTCACCATTGCATCATTAGCTACCTTAACTTCCAACGTTTGAGATTGATCAACCAACAAATGCAAACTAGGAATCAATGCTACATCAATAAAATTGTGGGTGCTACCTATGTCCAACAATACTACCAAACTGACTCCATTGATTTTACCCCTAATCCTCATAGTACTAGGTGTGGGAGTTCCAATTAGAGCATATAGAGTTATCTCAACCTCCTCAAAATTAGTACTAGTATTCTGCCCTTCATTGATTAGACTTCCAACTTCTTCCTCCAACTCAGTGATCTTAACCCCAAACTATGAATCAATCACCAATTTAATACCCTCAAGAAGGAATATTTTGGCACTTTTGCACTTGTGACCAGTGCCCCATTTATCATCACAGTTATAGCATAAACCCTTTTTCTTCCTCTCTTCCATTTGGGTAGGGGAAATTCTTTTAATTGGAATTCTGGACTTAGCTTCTACAAAGGTATTGACTTTAGGAAGACCCAAGATAGCTGGCTTGCCTGTTTCTTACTGAATCTTAAAAATCCTTCTGCAACTTATCAAGTATTCCTCTTGAATTTTAGCCAATCCAAAAGTTGCATTCAATGACTATGGATTTAGCATCCTCATTGGCAGGCGTATCTCATCTTTTAAGCCACTTAGGAAACAGCTCATCTTATGCATTGAAGACAAGCCCTTGATTCTATTTAACAAAGCCTCAAAATCTGCCTTGTAAACTACTATTGTTGAAGCTTGCCTTAGCTTAGTAAGGGCCTCCATAGGATCGTTGTAAGGTGTTAATCCAAACCTGACATGTAAGGCTTGTACCATACCCTCCCAATTACAGAACACACCAGCCTCCTCTGCATCTTGAAACTAAACCAAAGCTTCTTGATCCATGTGAAATGAGGACACCATGAGTTTTTCGGCAACTGGAGTTTGGTAATACCCAAAATATTGGTTAGCCTTGTACACACAGCTAGCAAGATCATCACCTGAAAAGCATGGGAAATCAAGCTTGACAGGTTTGGCATGGGACATTGTAGAAGAATTATGCATTGGAGATGAAGGTTCACGTGATCTGGTTTCATCAAGACCCAACTTCTGCAGGATTTCCATAAGATGTTGATTCATCTCATTCATCGTTCTGGTATGGATCTCTTGAATCCTTTGGATTTCTTGAATGTTCTTGTTGTGATGGTCTGAAGTAGCTCGAAAAGAGGCAATGGCTTCATTAGTGGCTGACATGGCAACATTTAATCGTGTCTCAGCCATCAGGTCACAGAACCTCTGTTCTGATACCATTTGTAAAAAACCAAATTGGAAAAGAAAGATGGTAGCTAGTTTCAAGGTTAGCTAGGCCTCCTAAGAATAGTGAAAGAATATAAGGGAAGAATAGGAACACAGAAAGAAGTGTACTGACATAACTCTTTGATTGATTTCTTTGTACACATTGTGGTTATTCTTATACCCCTCAATTCTACCCTCTATAACTAATTGCTAATAGCTGTCACCAGCTGTTACTAACCAACCTAACTAACTTCTATCACTTATCAATGTAACCAACTACAATGGAATCCTATCATAGCAACTATTACACTTTGGCAGTCACTATTAGAGTACATAAAGTAATTACAGAGAGTACAATTGCAATGACCCAGTAAAATCTCTAACACGGACCTAGGAAATGAAGGAATAGCGATTGGGGAGAGACAAGCTTGTCAAAGTCCTTGACGGTCTCCAAATATTCCTTTACCTTTTCAGCACAACGTTGATACCTCTTCTTCAAACGAGGACATTGGGAAACCGCAGAGTAAAAAAAAAAAACATGTCACAAACACCATCACTCACAAAGAATGAAAAATAACAAAAAGACGAGAAAGATGCACCAAACATTAGGGTTCCCTAACTATGAAAAAACTTGGGGGTTTCGTCCAGGTCCTCACTAAGGACGAACTTCCAACCGTTGTTGGAAACAAAAAAGAAATTTGGTTTCCAATTTCGAAGAGATGATGGATAATCAAGTATTAGCCTAGTAGCCGGGGTCTTTGGATTTTCTTAAAGGATAAAAATGAAGGAATTCGTCCTTCTTGATGACATCTCTGTCATTGGAGGACATCCATACCACGATACAAGAAATGACGATCCGCCAAGAATTGGGCACTAACTCTGCTGAAGCAAGATGCAAGTACGCAAAAAGTTCCCTAACAAAAGGGTGAACAAGGAAACGAAGACCACTAGTAAAATATGCCCTGTAGAAATAGACTTCATTTGCGTAAGAGTGATAGGCCCTATCCTCGTCACTCGAGATCCTAATATTAACAAAATCAGGGAACTGGAACCTATCCCTAATCCACTTCTCATCTTTTCCTGAGAGGGCACACGGGATGTTCTAAGCTTTATAAGAAATGGAATGGGAGGAAACCTCGAGAATCACTCAATCATCAGACGAGGATAACCCCGTCTCAAACTCACTAGACCTAACCTCCCTAGACATCTTCAGTGACCTAGCTACCCTAGTAGAATGAGAAACCAAAGGGAATAAAGAAGAAAGGACAAACCTATATGGACAGTCCTCCCCCACAAAGAGACTGACCCACTTGAGGCACTCTCCCTCTACAACCTCAAGTAAATAACCAAAGTGAGCAAAAAGAAAAGCTACTGAGGAACAATCAACCCTAACAGAAGAATAATCTACAATGGAAGAACCATGGAAGAACAGGGGAAGAGAAAGGAGCACAAGGAACTTACCATGAAACGCAGAACTAAAAAAGAAACTTGAAGGAGATACAAACCCTAGAATGCCAATTGAACAAGGAAGGAGTACGAGGAAAAAGAAACAAGAGGGAAAATGCGAAATAAAAGACCAAAACATGCACGGGAAAACCGAGAAAAATCTGCATGTTGAATTCATCCTGACCGTACACGTGGCACTCAACTAGTCAAACATCAACTCGTCATAAATGCACAGTACACAAAACACGAAGTGTCAGACGAATATGTTCCCATCTCGTCTAATAGACAAAAATTCGAACAAGGGGGCAACTGATGAGTCATAAATTTACGATGGTCACTAAATTGAAACCATCATTAACCAAGAGATGATGTTACGCATTTATTATGCTCATTGATGACAAAGCGTAACGGACGGAGCAACGATCACAGAATAACTGTGAACTTCAGACAAAGATTTTGTAATGCACTAGCCATTGAGCATAAATACAGCGATTCATTGCCCATTAATGAGTCACACAACTATAAAAGAAAAAGCAACAGAAGTGAAAGGTACACACAAACACTCTGCGAAAATCACTCTTCAGTCTATTTCTCCCAAAAATCTTTCTCCTTTACTGACTTAAGCATCGGAGGCGGTTTGGCTAATGCCACATTGGCATGTACTCTGTAGGTTTTCCTCCAATAGAGACAACCCCCATCACAGCTTCGTCCATCCACTACGATGAGGAGCTCAACTGCTAATTTTTTGCATCCTCAATTATTATTATTATTTGGGTTAAGAATTGAAATTTGAACAATAAGTTAACATATAGGTCAAGGTTTTCAAACCTGAACCAGACTAGTCGATCCAACTGGGTTAACTGTGAACTACTAATGAAACTGCATAAGCTGCAGTAAGGCTGATACCATGACCAATGGACCAAGCAAGCTTATTGTGAGCTAATATGAAGTATTATTAAATTTATATTAGATTTACATGATTTATAGTTTCTAAACTTCTTTATCACCTCTCTCTCTCTTAATGTATTAAATCTATAATATATTTTCTCTCAAAAAAAAAATCTATAATATATTGTAAAAGTTTTTTTTTTTTTCAAATACTAAGTATTTTAACACACACACACAAGGGGAGAGGGAGAATGTCTTAAAAAAACTAACAGTTGTGTATATTCAAAAGGGCCTAACTCTTGGATACACAACATAGACTTTAAACCTCTTTAACTAACACTTATTTTCTAATGTGAGATTAACCCACAGTTTTTTTTTTTTTTTTTTTTTTTTAATTTTTGTTAAGAATACTAAGTATTTTAACACACATACACAAGGGGAGAGGGGAGAAGGTCTTAAAGAAACTAACAGTGATATATATCCAAAATGGGCCTAACTCTTAGATGCATACTATGATGACACTTATTCATTTTCAATGCATGCTACAATGACATGTGGCAATTTCTTACATTTAATTGGTAACAAACAATATTATATGTTAAAATATTATTTGTACATCTCAATGTGTTTGTCATAATACTAAACATGTGGCATATAATTAAAATTTTGAATGAAAAAATGCATTTCTTTAGTATGGTATTTAAGTTCACATTTTTATTATTATTTAGGGCTACTAATTCTTAATTTTTTTGTCATTTGTCTATTTATTTTCCTAACCATTCCCCTTTCAAAGGCTATTCAAGTATTTTGTTCTAAAAAAAAGTAATTTGTTGAAAAAAATACTTTAATTGAGTAATATATATTTGTAATTTAATTATCTATTGTCTATTAGATATTATCTATTGAGTTTTTTTTTTTTAAACCTTATTTTGAAACGATAATTAAATATATCACAATTAGAAAAGAAGCCTAAAAGTCATTTTATTTTGTTCCACTTTTTCGACACATGAAATTAAAATTGTACACATATAGCAATAAAATGTATACAACATTCTCCTAACTTTTAGCTTTTGATGTTTCTTTTTATGATACAAAGGTGTGTGTGTATATATATATATATATATATATAAATTTGTTTTGGGTATTGATAGGAAGTATTTTTGCTTTTATATCACATAATTATTTTAGCAATTACAATTACATTTATTTCAATTATCTCCATGTATAATATTTTATTATCTTCCCCAACTTTTCATCTTCCTCATCCCCTTTTTTTTATAGATATAAATATGCTCTCTCTTTATTCCTCTTATAACCAACAAGCTTAGGAATTTTGATGACAAGTCTATTTTACAGTTGCATATTTCTTTTTGTTCTCCATTACCTCCCTCTCTCTCTCTCTCTCTCACACACACACACACACACACATATTTTGCTATTAATCTCTAACCTTATTCTCTGATTTTCTTTGATATTTTTCATTTTACATATTGTTTTTCAACATTTTTTATTAAATATTTGGGTTAGAATTTTTTTTATTCATCCTTAAATTATACAACTTTTTCCTTTTATGTTTCATTAGATGTTTCATTTTCCCCTAATTTGTATCTCACTATCAAATAAATTTTACAATCCTATCTTTTTCTATCCTTCACATTAAGAATGATATAAATATTGTAATATTAATATTTTATATATCTTAGTATAGTCTGAAATATTATATAATAATCTTTCTAAGTGTTATATAAATAATAATTTAATATAATTAACTCAAATAATAAAATAAATTTTATTTATTATTTCACTGATAATGTTTGTTGACTAGCAATGATTGGAAGCAAAAACAACAAGTTTTTCCCCCCAAGATTATTGATGAAGCATGAGTTCATCAGTAGAAATAGGCAAATGGAACCAACCTCCGGTTTGCGTGAATGTATCCTCAAAGATGGTCACCGGTGTGGTGCCTGCCACAACGTCTCCGATGCCAAAGTTAGAATAAGAAAGTACTTTGTGAAATGAAACAGATTAGCAAGATAGTAAGAGGTGTTTCTTAGTGAATGTCATACCTTCTGTTGGTAAAGTGAGGGTTTTATATATGTGGCTTTGGTTGCTAGCCGTTGTTGGTCGTTAATGCCTTTCTTAGTAACGCCTCGTGCATAGTAATGGGGCTTTTAATAGGCTCCCAACAGTCTGCATGGCTGGTTCTGTAACTACCCAAGCTATTGATTGACTATCTTGAATGATTTCCTTATCCTCGTCAGTGGTGATTGGTTTCTTCGCCATCCAAGACGACTTCGTCATGAGTGTTGGCTTTGTCTAGGAGACGTAATCTCATCATTCCCGTTAGTTTCCCCCCCAGGTTCTGTGGTCATTTATGACGTGTCATGAGGACCATAGAAGATGAAAAGTTTTCCTGAGCTGTCTATGACTCTTGGGGTTTTGCTCCAAATTTAATGCATAGTGGTGGTGCTACATGCAATGTGGCCACGTGGCGCGTGCTGATCAATGGAGTTAATGGCATGACCCTTGGGTTTCCCATTATTTTTCAGTTTTCTTGGGTCTTGGTTTCAAAACTTTCCTCTCCTTCACTTTAATCATTTGCTCAGAGTTTATTTTTTTCGTTTATTCCTGCAACTGCTCCGATTCTGCTCCAGCGATATTCTTCGAATTTTTCTTGATTCAATCGTTTATTCTTCAAGGTACGTTCCTCTTTTCTTCTTCTTCTATTCCCCTTTCCTTCATAATCTATTGCGAGTTCCTAATTTTTTTTCTCTGCCCTTTTCTTTGTTGTGGTTGTGTTTGATTTTCGGGTTTTTAGGATTTTATTCCCTTTTCATGGTCAGTTCCTTTAAGGTTAGGGTAGCTTGCTCCTCTGTCTCTTTCTTTTTCGCTCACTTAGGGGTGGCTTTAGGTGTTTTCGGTGACATTTTTCCTTTAATTAGGAACTTTATTTTTGAAGGTTGTGGGTTGAGTGTGGTTTTAGGGGAGCTATCTCCAATATTAAGCCAATCACTTGCTTGGTTTGAGGGTGAAACGAAGGGGATGTCGGAGGTGAGATCTAGTGAACTTGAAACTAGGTTGTCGTCTATCGATGGCCCAGTGGAGGACGATACGGCCGTCTCTGCCCCTCATTCAGTTAGGGCTTTTTACGCCCTCGAGGAGGCGTGCGGGCTGGACGCTGATACTGTGGCTAGGTTCAAAGATAGATTTCAATTTCCTGAACGGGTTCGTGTTCGTCGGCCCAATAGTGAGGACCGAGCCTGCCACTTCTTCCCTAGTGAGGTATGGTTCTACGAGGTTGCTTTCACTTGTGGGCTTACGTTTCCCATCCATCCACTTGTGATGGAGCTTTTAGGTTATTTTGGTGTCACTCTTGGGCAACTTATGCCCAATTTGTGGAGGATAATGATCAACTGTATGGAAATATGGTTGGCCGCCAACAAGGATATGATCAAAGTGAGCGAACTCATCTACCTTTATCGTTTAAAGGAGTCAAAAGAGTATGGCTACTATGAGTTAGTACCTTGGGCAAGGAGGACTAGGATCGTCAAGGATCTACCTTCGTTATTCAGGTATTGGAAATCCCGTTTCTTTTTCGTGTTCGGGGACGATTTTGAGACCCCTTCTAGTGAGGCTTGGGGTGATATCCCAAGGTTGCTCCGTCAGTGGGGAACCCTGAACTTAGGTGCGTCAATGTTTCTCCTCATCTGTTAACTTTCATTTTGCTTATGTGGCCATCTCTAACTCCTTTAGTTGTTTCTTTGGCAGTAAAGAGACGACTCAAGTTAAAGAGCAAATACCAGGGTCATGTTGAAAAGGCGATAGAGTACGCCAAGACGATTGAAAGTTGGGACGACCTAGTAGATCTGTGGACACTTGCATTCTATTGCTTAGGCCCTGACCCATCTCCCTACATTTTACGCAACATCGACATTGAGGGAAAAAAGAGTAAGTATTGACTTCGTCAGTATTGATTTTCTCGTGTGTGCTTGGACTTTTATTTTTTTAAGTGTTTTCCTTTCTATAGAAATGATGACCAGGTTCAATAAGGACATGTATGCCAAGATGAGGTCCAAGAAGGACGAGCCTTTGTCGAATATTGGGAAGAAGGGAGTCCACGTCACAGGGAAGGGTCCGTCGGTTCCCCCAACTACAGACGCCACTCCTATCATCTCCGGGGTTAAGAATGTAAGGATAGCTTCTCCGGCTACGTCGATTGAAGAGATCCCTACTCCTTCCTCAAAAAGGAAATGATTGTGGGGTAAGGAAAAGGAAAAGGAAAAAGTTGGTTCTGGCCCACCTACTGTCTGGGATGACGAGGGTATGGCCGTGGAACGGGCACACGGGGTTATGAATGCTGAGGACCTCAAGGTCTTTTCCGGGGTGCCACTCAACGTAGTTACGAGTCAACATGTACATAGGATCGTCCAGGTAAAATACTTCTGAACTTTCTATGTTTCCTTTTTTTTTTTTTTTTTTTTTTTTTTTTTTTTTTTTATTACTGACGGATTCAGTTTCCTTCACCAGGTGTTAGGGGAGAGTTTACACATTACTTCTGAATGCCTTACCCAAGAGGCCAAGGTGGCGTCTCTGGCATCCCTAATGGAGGCTTTGGAGAAGGAGAACTCCACGCTGAAGAAGAAGCTCATTGATTCAATGGATGAGGCTGCCACTTTAAAGGAAAACATCAAGGCCTTGAATGCTGATCTTAGGGTTGAGCGTCAACTAAATTTGGAGGACGACCAACTTCAAACGGCCAAAGAAAAGCTCAAAACCATTGCTATCAAGTCCGTTGAGGCCTTCCAGTAAACTGAGGAGTACGCCACAGTGCTCTTCAGTTGGTATTTCAAGGGCTTCGAGCTCCTGTAGAGGTACCTCGTCAAGCATCCCACTGGAGTTGACTTGCCGAACCTGGATCTTGAAGTGGTGGATCAAGAGATGACGATGGACGAGGCTGCCCAGTCTTCGGCTCCTGAAGGTGATGCCAATGAGAAGACTCTTGGTATAACACCCCTTCTGGTGACACCCCTGCCATTGAGTAGACCTGCTTATACAAAGACATTAGATAAGTAATTCTTTTATTAATTTCAGGAATGAATATATTTGTTTGCTACATCTATTGGTGGTACTTCTTTAAATGCTCAATGTTCCATGGCCGAGGGAGTCTCTATCCGTCCATGGTTTCCAGGTGATAACTGCCTTGCCTTGAGTAGTGGACGACTTGGTAAGGTCCTTCCCATGTAGGACCCAGCTTTCCTTGGGCAGGGTCTTTAGTTGCTGTTGTGATCTTGCCCAGGACGAGGTCACGTATGTCCAGTCGTCTGAGTTTAACCCTCTTATTGTAGTATTCGACCATCTTTAGCTGGTACTTTGTCATCTTACTGGAAGCTTTGTCTCTTACTTCATCCAGATAGTCCAAGTTGAGTTGCAGTTCATCGTTATTGCACTCTTCGTTGAATGTCTCTTGCCTAATGCTTGTTACTCCTACTTCCACCGAGATTATTGCTTCAGTGCCGTAGGTAAGCCTGAAGGGGGTTTCTCCTGTTGGGGTTCTCGCCATGGTTCTGTAAGTCCACAGGACGTTTGGTAATTCTTCTGGCTAGGCACCCTTCGCGTCATCTAGCTTGGCTTTGATGATCTTAAGCAGCGTCCGATTTGTTACTTCCGTCTGTCCGTTTGCCTGGGGATGCCCTGGGGATGAGAACTGGTTCTTGATTCCAAGGTTTGAATAGAAGTCTCTGAAGCCTTGGCTGTCGAACTGCCTCTCATTATCTGATATAATCGTCATTGGAATCCCGAACCTGCAGATTATGTTCTTCCACACAACGCTTTGAATTCTCGCCTTGGTGATAGTTGCTAGAGCCTCTACTTCACCCTCTTTGTGAAGTAATCAATAGCAACTAGTAGGAATTTTACCTGATCTTTACCTTGGGGTAGTGGACCGACGATGTCGATTCCCCATTGTGCGAATGGCCACGGGGAGGCTATTGTCATCGGTCTCTCTACTGGAAGCCGCTGGACATTCCCGTATCGCTAGCACTTGTCACACGTCTTCACAAGCTCCACTGCATCCACCTGCATAATTGGCCAGAAATAACCTATTCGTATTACCTTTTTTACCAGGGATCTGGGGCCGGCGTGGTCGCTGTAAATTCCTCCGTGGATTTCTTCCAGTATGTATCTAACTTCTTCTTCGTTGAAACACTTCAAGTAAGGCATGGAAAAGCCTCTCTTGTATAAGGTGTCATTGAGGATTGTAAATCTGGCCCCCACTTACTGATCTTTTTTGCTTCTTCTGTGTTCTGAGAGAGGTGCCCGTCCTAGAGGAAAGATATTATTGGTGTCATCCAGCTGTTTGTGCTCTGGATTGTGAATGTTAGGACTTCAATGCTGGGGTGTTTCTGGACTTCCATTGCCAAGTTCATGCTAGTCTCCCCTTCGTCTGATGATGCTAGCTTCAAGACTTCGTCTGCCCCCATATTTTGACTTCTTGGGATCTGTATGAATTCCATCGTGTCGAACTCTGGAGTCAGATGGTTCGTCAGCCTGAGGTATTTTTGCATTCTCTCTTCCTTTGCTTCGTACTCCCCCCTGATCTGCCCTAGCACCAGCTTTGAATTATTTTGGACTAACACGTTCTTAGCTCTAAGCGCCTTTCCGAGCTTCAATCCCGTCGGTATCCCTTCGTATTCAGCTTTATTGTTGGTAGCCAGAAATTTCAGTTGAACACCATACTTGAGTATCTCTCCATCGGGGGTGGTTATGATGACCCCTACTCCCCCCCTCCTTTGGGCCGACAAACCATCAGTCTGTATTGTCCATCGCTCGACTTCGTCGGTGAGGCTATCCTCGTCCAGAAAGGTGAACTCTATGATGAAGTTTGCCAAAGCTTGTGCCTTGATTGCTGTTCTGGGATGGTACTCAATGTCAAATTGACTGAGTTCAATTGCCCACTGGACCATTCTTCCAGCTACCTCAGGTTTGTTTATGGATTTTTTGATTGGTTGGTCTGTCATCACTAGGATGGGATTCACCTGAAAGTATTATCTTAACTTGCCTGAGGCTATTATTAATGTAAACGCGATCTTTTCAATCCATGGATACCTGGACTCAACCCCTTGAAAAGCTTGGCTGACGTGGTAAACTGGGAGCTGTTTCTTGCCTTCTTCTCTAATCAAGGCTGCATTCACTGCTAAGCCTGATACTGCCAGGTACAAATATAGGTCTTCTCCTTCCTTGGATGGGCTTAAGAGGGGTGGATTACTCAGGTAAAGTTTGAGTTCTTGGAATGCTACTTCACATTCGTCGGTCTAGGCGAAAGCCTGTTTCAAGGTCTTGAAAAAGGGTAGGCACTTGTCCGTAGCTCTAGAGATGAGCCTGTTTAAAGCTGCAATCCTTCCTGTGAGCTTCTGGACTTCCTTGACGGTTCTGGGTGATGCCATGTTGATTATGGCTTGCACTTTCTCCAGGTTTGCTTCTATTCCTCTTTGGGACACCACGAATCCCAAGAATTTCCCTAAAGCTACACCAAAAACACACTTACTAGGATTCAACCTCATCTGGTATTTTTTGAAGGTGGCAAACGTCTCCTTCAGGTCATCCAGATGTTTGAGCTCTTCCTTACTCTTGACGAGCATATCATCCATGTATACCTCCATGTTCCTACCAATCTGTTGGCTGAACATTTTGTTCACCAGCCTCTGATATATAGCCCCAGCATTCTTTAATCCAAACGGCATTATCTTGTAACAGTAGAGTCCTTGACTTGTGATGAAAGCAGTCTTCTCCTGATCTTCTTCAGCCATCCTTATCTGGTAATATCCCGAGAAGGCGTCCATAAATGTCAGTAACTTATGTCCGGCTATAGAGTTCACTAGCTGGTCTATTCTCGGTAGGGGGAAACTGTCCTTCTGGCATGCTTTGTTCAAGTCTGTGAAGTCTACGCACATCCTCCATTTTCCATTTGCTTTCTTCACTAGGACAATGTTTGCGAGCCATTTAGGATAGTACACTTCCCGAATGAATCCTACCATCAAAAACTTGGTAACTTCATCGGCAATTGCTTCGTCTCATTCTGGGGCGAAGACTCTTCATCTTTGCTGGACGGGTTTCCTTTCCGGGTTCACATTCAACTTGTGCTAGATGGCTTCTGGAGCTATGCTTGGCATGTCCTCGTGGCTCCATGCAAAGACATCTAGATTTTCTTTGAGGAATTGGATGAGTCTTGTTCTCATCTCAGGGCTTAGCGTCGTCCCTATTTTCATCGTCTTGTTTACTTCTCCTTCAACCAGCTCTACTGTTTCTAGGGCTTCCATTTTGCCTTCTTCCTTCTCTTCAATCATCCATATATAGTTCTCCTTTGTAGCCAAGACGGCCTAATAACACTCTCTGGCTAAGACTTAATCTACTTTTACTTCACCGACACCGTTATATGTTGGGAATTTTACTTTCAAACAGTAAGTGGATGTGGCTACTCTCCATTTGTTGAGTGTGGGTCTCCCAATAATGACATTGTAAGATGAAGGGCAATCTACCACTAAGAAGTCTAATTGATATGTCAACTACATTGGGTAGGTTCCCATTGTTACTGTCAACGTCACAATGCCCCTGGGATATACCCTGTCTCTGTTGAAGCTGACGAGGGGAGAGTCAAATGAGGGCAGTCTCCTTGGATCTAGCTTTAGCTGTTGGAAAGTAGGGAGGTAGATGATGTCTACGGAGCTATCGTTGTCCACGAGGATTCTTTTGGTATTGAATCCCTCTATATTTAGCATTATAACCAAAGGGTCATTGTGAGGCTGCTTCACTCCCTTGGCATCCGCTTCATTGAAGGACATGTCTCAGTCCGTTCGTTGCTGCTTGAATGGAGGTATCGTGTGGACGCTATTCACCTGTCTCTGGTACGCTTTCTTGAGGGATTTAAATGATCCTCCTGAGAAAGGCCCTTTTGTAATCGTCTTTATCTCCCCGATCACATCCTGTGGAGGTTAGGACGAGCAGTCATCACTCCTAGAAAAGGACCCATGCTGGCTCTTATTGTCGTCCCTAAACTTACTATATTCCCCCTTCTTCACATACTTTTGTAATTTCCCTTTCCATATCAACTCCTTTATTTGCTCCTTTAAGTCCCTACAATCTTCTGTGTTGTGGCCGTGATTCTTGTGGAATTGGCAGTACTTGTTCTTATGACGGACATTTGGGGATGAGTGTAATGGTCTCGGCCATTTGAGATAGTGCTCATCCTTAATCTGCGTTAAAATTTTGTCAACAGGCATAACTAGAGGAGTAAATTTTACCGTTCGAGGACCTTTGTCATCCTTTCTTCTGTTCCCATCATAGTTTCGACGATCTGGGCGCTCCCACTTTTGACCCCTACGCTCGTCTTCCTTCTTTCCCTTGTCTCCTGGCTTCTCTACATCCTTTATGGCTGCTAAAACGTCTTTAGCATTCATGTATTTCTGTGCTTTCAAGAGCATCTCTGCCATCGTCTTTGGTGGATTCTTCGCAAGTGAAGCCACGAGATCTCTGGATCTCAGTCCCACTTTGAAGGTCGTCAATTGCACCTTATCATCAGTTTCGTCCACCTCTAGAGTCTCCAGAGTAAAGCGTTTCATGTATGACCTCAGGGTTTTCTTCTCTCCTTGTCTAATGGTGAGTAAGTGGTCCACCGGCCTCTTTGGACGCTGCCCTGCTATAAAGTGACCCAAGAAGGCATTGCTCAACTGCTCAAAGTTGTCAACGGATGATGTCAGCAACTTTGTGAACCATTCCCTTGCAGCTCCTTTGAGAGTGGTGGGAAAGAAACGACACAATATCTCGTTAGGTGGCTGTTGAAGACCTAGCGTCGTCTTGAAGGTATTAAGGTGATCCTGAGGGTCTCTGAGTCCGTCGAACGGCTCAAGCTGAGGTAAACGAAACTTTCACGGTATGGGACATTCAAGTACCGCTGTAGTGATGGGTGAATTTGTGACTCTTGCCATTCTGTCTACGCTTCGGTCTATCTTCACCTTGATGGCGTTCCTCAGTTCATCCATCTCCTTCCTCATCTCTCGAAGAAGGTCTGAATTCTGTTCATCCAGAGTAGTTGGTCTTTGATGAATGCTCCTCCTATGGCTATCCCCTTTCCCTTCCACGTTATCCTTGGATCGATTATCTTCTTGTTGAGCATGTTGAACCTGTTGAAGCCATAGCTTCATTTCCTGATTTTGTTTGGTGAGTTCTTCAATGGTGGCTGCAAGAGCTTAAATTTGCTGGGCCAAGGCTACAAAATCTGGATTGGGTTCCATCTAAATGTAGAAGTTGATGCAAACTATATTCTCAAATATGAATCTGAAAATGTCATTCCCACAAACAGCGCCAAACTGATGAAGCATGAGTTCGTCAGTAGAAATAGGCAGATGGAACCAACCTCTGGTTTGCATGAATGTATCCTCAAAGATGGTCACCTATGTGGTGTCTGCCACAACGTCTCAGATGCCAAAGTTAGAATAAGAAAGCATTTTGTGAAATGAAACAGATTAGCAAGATAGTAAGAGGTGTTTCTTAGTGAATGTCATACCTTCTGTTGATAATGTGAGGGTTTTATATATGTGGCTTTGGTTGCTAGCCATTGTTGGTCGTTAATGCCTTTCTTAGTAACGCCTCTTGCATAGTAATGGGGCTTTTAATAGGCTCCCAACGGTCTGCATGGCTGGTTCTATAACTGCCCAAGCTATTAATTGACTATCTTGAATGATTTCCCTATCCTCGTCAGTGGTGACTAGTTTCTTCGCTATCCAAGATGACTTCGTCATGAGTGTTGGCTTCATTTAGGAGACGTAATCTCGTCATTCCCGTCAATAATGATGATGATAATAATAATAATAATAATAATCATTTTTAAAAACTTTTTAAAAGAAGCGTGCAACTCACGGGCTTATTACTAGTATTACTAAATTTGTTTTCATTGCGAAATTAACTTGTGATTTAAGAATAATACCTTTGCATAGAAACTTACTATTTATGAATTTTTTTTTAAAGTTTTTTTTATTTAATCAAAATGATTTCTACTTGAAGGATTATTATACAATTTTTTTATGCTTATTTATGTTGTACTATTTTCTATTAACCTTATAATGTTCTATTTTATTTTAACCTTATAAAATCATGAAAATTTATTTGAAAGTTTGTTTCAATTTTTTAAGATATTTAGTCAATTTTGTTAATATTTACAAATTTAATACATTTCTTTTATTTTAATTAATTACTAAATTAATATGACATCATCATGGTTCAACCTCAGTCCAATTTTAAAAATCTTAAACCTCTCCCTTTACTAATTCTTTGAATGATCTAGATTTTGGTTTCCTTGACTAAATGGAACAGTATCCTCTATTTTTCTTCTTCATCGTTGCAATGCATGCCTTGTCAATCAGTCATTTTATTTCCCCCCCCCCCCCCCTTCTCTACAATTTTATATTAATTTCATTGTAAGAGCATTTACATCAATTGTCGTAAAATAACATAAGCCTCAAATGTGCCAAATCAACCCTAAAATACACTCACATTAGTCTACATTTGTGTAACAATAATTATGTAATTTTTTAATTTTATTTTATTAATTTTATATATTTTTTATTGACTTGTATAAATTAGACATGTAGAGTGACGTTTATTTTTTAAAATTGACAAAATTTTATAAGTTTTATAATTTTTGAAACGGTTAGTATGCACTAATTGTTTAATCTCTAAAATTATTTAACAAAAAATCTTGATATAGAGTGTTTAATGAGTATTAATTACGATCTATATGATTCAAAAGATAATTCATAGCTTACAAATAAGGTAGAGTGACATTTATTTTTTAAAATTGATAAAATTTTATAAGTTTTGTAGTTTTTGAAACAGTTAGTATACCCAAATTGTGTAATCTCTAAAATTATTTAACAAAAAAATCTTGATATAGAGTGTTTAACGAGTATTAATTATGATCTATATAATTCAAAAGATAATTCATAGCTTACAAATAGTTTTTAACATTTTTTTTATTCTTTTCTATTTTTAAAAAATAGCATTTTTTTATTTAATGTTTAAGATTAAAAGTTTTTTTTTTTCAATTTTCAATCTGGACCATTCAATATCTATTGCATCTGATGTTGAAACCATTTCCCCGACAATAATTTGGCCATGCAGGCTAGTTGGAAAAATCCAAAGTGCTATGGAGTTTGGAATAATGTTAAAAACTTAAAAAGCACGACCCGACAGCTGGGGGTGTACTACGTACGTAGTACAAGAAAGGAACAAGACAATGAAGATTTTCTTCAACATTGCGTGGCTCATATGGCACCATTGAAAGTTAAAAACATATATGTCACACATGAGAAAGGAACTCGAAACCCGAAGGAAACAGCCAGGAGAGAACTCAGCATTAGAAGTATAGTTATTATTAACTGAGTAGTGACTAGTGAGTACTAGTCAGTAGACAGTCAATGCAAGACTGGAACGTGCTAGCTAGGTGCAACTAATAAAAGTCTAAAACACTATTCTCTGATCTCTCTATTATAGAGGGAGATTGGAACTCGTACACAGTAGCAAGGATATGGCTATCAACCGGAAGCTGGTGTGTAATGTGAAGGCAATGGTGCAGCCTGCAACCCATTGTTCAGTAAGACGCATAGAATTATGCTTCCTTTTGTAGAATTATCCAATTACATGCTTTCCGGGTACGTAATGGACTATTTGAGGTCCAATTTGAAAACACAATAAGAAAATGAGGAAGAGGAAATGTTGGACTCAGACAAAATGTGTAAGGCTGAATTTATTCAATTATGTGTTGGCTTTATTCCGTATCAATTTTTTTTTTATAATTTCAGCAATTAGATACCCCGTATTTAGGTGAGAATTATGTAAGGGTTGTGTGTGAGAGAGTGAAAAAAAAAAAAAAAAAAAAAAAAAAAAAAAAAACTCAAGATGTGTGCATTCAAAGGAGTCTCACAATTGGATCTCACAACTGGCAAGTCGCCAAAGTAGCACAAGTGTGAAGCATGCAAGGAGCTGAAGGGTCACCACAGCTGGAGCACTACAGGACAAAAAGTATAGTCTGGCCCAATAGTTAGCTCGCAACTCAAACTCGCAACTCGTTCTAGTCACGAGGCCAAGTCACCAGAATGCCCTGTTTTGCTGGAAACTGACTTTTCACATTTCTCACATACCCTACTATAAATACCCTTATACCCACGAAATGTAGAGAGCTTGGAAAGAGAATTTTGAGAGAGAAACCCTAAAGAAAACCAAGATTGACTCATCCACAGTCTTTGCCTTTTGATTCTCCAAATTCCTCTACTCTCACCCTCTCCATTGACATACCCTTAAGAGGTTCATTAGCCAAATCCTTATCTCACCATACCCATATCAGTGAGGAGGTATTTTGGTGCTTGGGAAGCAGTTCAAGGAGGACCAATTCATTTGGTTGATGCAATGGACTTATTGCGGGATCCGGAAAACTAGAGAAGACAAGGTTAGGCATAACAGTTGGTAGCAGGAGCTTGGAAGGCTCAAGTACATTGGGTAGACTAAACTTGAATGGTCTTTTACTATTCATGTACTCCAACTTCATTCTCTAGTGGATCATTTCACTGCTTGGAGGGCGACAGAGAGGTTTTCGCCGAGTTCTTTGATTTCCTTTTCAATAACACATGCCAGTGTTATCTTTGTGTTTGCATCTCTCTTCCCTTACTCTTTATCTTTTAGTTGATGTTGTATTTGTGATTAATTATGGCTTAGAGTGTTTTCCCAATTTAGGTTTAGCTTATATTCATCATTTTGCACATATATTGTTTGTGTATAAGCTTGTGTTGATAATTTTGAACTTGGGGGTCTAAACATTCATTGTTGTTTTATACACTATTTGAACTTTCAAAATGTAATGGAAAACTTTAAAGGTCATGAATGAGATAATTGAGAAAGGCATAAAGTGAATGAATTTGAACCACTCCCATCAAAACTCTAGTGGTGCACTTAGTTTTTTCCTTTTATTGTTACCTGACGTGAGGTCGACAAGGAAAACTTTTTTTTTTCTGTAACCAAAAAAAAGAAAAAGAGAACGAATTCAAAAAGTTGAATGTTGATGAAAAAAAGGGAGACGAAAAGTGGTTACTGATTAAGATGAACCAAAGAGAATTGAATAATTATAAATGTTATTTTCATAGGACAATAATTTTTGTTTAGCGGTAATGCAGTAGAGTTTTAAGGGAATAGATGTAAAGTGAAAATCGAATAGTTTAGGGGATGTTTTTCAGTTACCTTGAGGATAGCTAGGTTAAATCCTCCTCAATGCTAGTAATAAACATGCAAAAGAAAACAACATTAAATGTTATTTAGAACCGCTTAAGAGAATGTGCTAAGTTATGGTGAATAAACATTTTAGCATTTCATATATTTTGCATTGTTAAAAAAAATAAACAAAAAAACAAAAATTGGGGGAAAAGAAGAACAACAAAAACAAAAGAACAAGAGATGTTGAAGATAATGTGGTGTGGCAAAAGTATAACAACATTAAATGCTTCTCTTTCATTGTTATATAATGTACATATAAATATAGATTATAAATTAAAGAATCACATAACAAAAACAAACTAGTTTTATTACGTGTGATACATTTATTAATCCATTTGTTCCAAAGCATAAACTATCTTCTCAAGATCATTAAACAATCAACTTTTTTTAGAGAGTTTTTATAATCAGACTTGTTTGTTTTAAGACCCCTTAAAACACAACTGAATAAACTTAGTAAATTAGCCAAGTGATTACTTAGTCTAAATTTCAGATCTAGCTTAACACAATCATATAATCATATCAATGTAAAGTGCAGAATATAAAGAACACAAAGATATGATGACTCAGGAAACCACACCGGCAAAAACTTGAGGAGGATTTAAGCTAACTATCCTCAAGGTAAACCTAAATCCACTATGAAAGAATCGAAATTTTACAATAGCGACTTAGACCACTAACATCCTATTGCTACCCACCAGTAGAAACTTACTGACACGACCACGTGCAAGTTCCCAGACCACGGACTCCTTTGTTCATGGATTCTCCAACAAATACAAGCACACCCGCTTGCATTTCTTTACGCTCTTTAGTGCAACAACTGAATGATCATCAAGCTCTCAATGAAATCTCCTTCTTGATAATCCTAAGCATGTGTGAAGGCAACCACCTCTAGATCTCACAAAAGATTCATACACACAGCAAATAGAGCAACCAAGTGCTTAGAGAGCTTTTGGGAACAAAACCCTAAAAATAAAAGGAGGCACAAGATGCACTCTAATCTCTCTAAAAAACCTATAAAAACGTTTTAGGGTTTTCCTTATATATAGGAGTGTTTTACTTGAACCCTAATGCGTTTAAGTAGAGTTTGGGCTGAACTGGAATTCTACAAAAAAATAAATCTACACGTGGTTCTATCGATCGAGTCTAATTTTTAATCGATCGAGCCTTGCAGATTTAGTCCAATAAGTTCTGCAATCACTCAATTCCAATTTTACAAATAAACATACTTTGAGCAAGCCTAAACTTAGACTCTATGTTTTGATCATGGTTTGCCAACATAATACAAATTGAAATTCTAATACATTAGTTCCTAAACTCTTAGAACCTAACAATCTCCCCCTTTGGCAATCCATGACAAAACACATCACAAACATGAAATGCTCAAAGTTACAAATAGCCCAAATACAATTCAGCCTAACTACTATCTATCAGTTGCAAGTGTAGACAACACGATTGAATCAACCTGTATATTTCCTGAAACACTCAATAAACGCATAAACGCATGTGTGGAAAATACAAGTAAACAAAAAATAAATTCTTGATTTCACATAACACAAAATAAAGACATATATAATGAATAACTCATAAATATAAATCAATAAGCAATGTGAAACAAGAAACATAGTATCTTCGCCTACCAAAAACAATTTCAACTCCCCCCTAAACAAAACAAATAGGATTCCCACATATCAACTATTTATCCCCCTTTTTGTCATGTATTGACAAAGACTACCCAATTAGAAGATAGACAAAAAAATACGCAACAGAGTAAGAGAAAATAGAGAAAGAAGGGAACACAAAACGATTCAACTCTATAGGAAATAGAGATAACTCCCCCTATGAAGAACAAAGGTTAAAAACAAGCTTCTCCCCCTATAAAAATAGGAAAAACAAAACAAGTTTTGGGAAAAACAGGTTTGGAGAAAATTTAGGAGGTGGGAAAAATAAAGACACACAAGCCAAACTTAAAAACTAAGTTGAAGATACACATGAAGAAAAATATTCTCTCTTTCAATAAATGCAAACTTGACACTATGTGATCCATAAACAGTTGCATGAGTAGAGAAAATATTTGCACATTGATTATCCATCATATCTCTTAAGAAAAAAAATTTCCTGCAGTTCATACATAAAAAATAGCATATACTAAAAAGTACATAACTCAAAAAATAATCAATCAATTTTTAAATCAAGTTGAGTACCCAATTTAGCAAAGTGTATGCATGATATGTGTGAAAACAATGAAAGATGTGACTGCAAAACTGCAAGATGGATACAAAAAATCAATGCAATGCATGTGAATCCTAAACATAAATGATGCATGAAAAAATAGTTTGGTCAAAAACTTAGAAACTAAAAAATTTTCAGTTTCTATCGATCGAATACCAATCAAGCCAAGCAGATTCTAACCAAAAATTGTTATCGCAATTTCGATTGGTCGAAAAACACCCTCGATTGATCGAAAATAAGGAAAAATCATTTTTTTGAAAAACAGAGTATTTTAATGCAGAAACTCCTCAAAGCACAAGGTTTTATGAATAAAATGCATGAGTATAAGATAAAACGTTTTTCAAAAACCCTTGAATTTAACCCAGATCTTCCAAAAACAAGATTTTCAATCAATTTTTCCTTAAATCTCAAACTTTAAACACATTTTGCATCAAAATCAAGGAATTTCCAATCTTGGATGGCTAAAACAAAATCACACACAATAACATGTACAAAGTTTAGCAAAGAGTAACTTGTATAGTGTGTGTAACTAGCAAAAACTTGAGATACATGTGAGGTAATATGTAAATAGAAATCAAACACAAAGTCTACAAAATTCATCACATAGAGTTCGAAAGAGACTATCACCTAAAGAGTTACATCATATAACTCCCACATCTCCTAGATCATAAGCTTGCAATCATTTAAGTTTCTTGATTTGCCTCATATTGTACACATAAATTTTTAATTTAGCAGAAACTTATTAAAATAGCCAGGATCATATACACACCAATTTTATTTGATTGATTAAACATTAAGTCCAATAATGTACACACCAATTTTAATCATTTAAACCGAGGCTACACCTTATGTTCTTTTTGTGCATGTGTTACACTTTCTCAAGTATAAAATCTTACGATATGCACTAAGGTGTTCATGATTGGCTAGTAAACAGCGGTGAGATGATTATTTATGTCTTTCTCAAAAGGTTCAAGTCTGACAGTCAAAGACATATGACTTCAAAATCAAGACAAAGTGATCAAAAACTATAAACATCTTTTCCACACAACATGCACAACAAAGTTTCAACTAGTAAAGTGCAATAAATAAGCTCATCAAAGCTAAACAAGGTACATAAACATGTTATGTAAAGATAAAATGGTCAATCCTTGATTATAAATCCAAGATGTGAAATACAAAACACAAAAATCTTTTTGGTTTTAAAAAATTTATGACCAAAAACAAAAAGCATACATTATGTTAAATGGCCAATGCAAATGCAAATGCAATGGATGATAGTTTTTAACTAAGCTATAAAGGGTACACAAACAAGAAATATCAATTTCTTAATTAACCCATGAGTACATGTACAAACTCGTACATACTCATACAAAATCAAAAATAGCTTAGAACTTATATAACACATACTATTCAAGTTTGTCCACAATGTCAAGCATATTCTAAATCAAGAGAGAGATATCATAATTCATGTTGTCCTCAAGAAAAATAAAACTAGACACAAAATAAAATATTTTTGTCTTTTTGAAATTTTTCAATGTTTTTGGATTTTTTTTAAATAAAAAACAACCTAAAAAACAAAACAACCAAAAACAAAAACAAAACATGTCCACAAACAATTGAAAGAATTAAATCAGGGACAAGTCGGCAACACTCACGTTAGAGAATCTTTTCTCACCCATATAGCACGAGTCTTCAGCTTTGTAGGTGAAAATCCATGTGAAGCAGAGTGTATTTGAAGGATTACACAAATCTTCTGAGAAAGACTAAAATTCTACAAATTCCTTTAACAAGCCATAAGCTCAAATTTTTCAAAAAAATATGAAACAATTTATATGAACTTATGGTAGGAGAAATATAATCACAAATCCTAGACTGAAACACTGAATGCTTAAATTTCAATTTATGACAATTAGGAGGAATGTGACCGGAGACACCACAAAAGTGACAAACAGGAACAAATTTAGGAACATCAGTATTCCTAACAACAAATCTAGTCTCAAATTTTGGTTTTTGCCTCAACAAAGAACAATTTGGTCTAATATACCCAACAATACCACAAAGGTGACAGGTAGGCACAAAAACATATTTATTATACTTTCTACCAGTAGGTTTAGACTTAGGTTTAGAAACTTCAGCGTCTACATCAGAACTTTTACATTTGTCTAACCTAGCAAAATAAGCCTTTTCTTTATTATTCCTCTTAAAATGAGGGATATAAACTTTCTCAGTTTTAGGCTTAAGAGAAACAGAAACACTTCTGTTATCAACAGCAGGCTTGGTACTAGTCAAATTTTCAATTTTAGCTTTAGATTCAACTAACTCTTGTTCCAAACTTTTCATCTTCTCATCTTGAGAGGAAATTTGATTTCTCAAAAATTCATTCTTTTTATTAGATTCATCTAATCTAACAACCAATTCCTCTTTTTCAAGATTAGCCAATTTTAAATCTTCCTTGAATTTCTTAGCAATTTTCATAGATTTCAATAATTCCTTACGGAGAGTTTCACAGGCATTAATAAGATCAACAGAAACATAAGCAGAAACATGATCAAAAAGACACTTCAAATTATCCATAACAACAGGGGTCAAAGATCAGCTCAGAGATCAAAACATCTACAGCAAGAGAGCTACCCGCTCTGATACCACTTGTTTGTTTTAAGACCCCTTAAAACACAACTAAATAAACCTAGTAAATTAGCTAAGTGATTACTTAGTCCAAATTTCAAATCTAGGTTAATACAATCATATAATCATATCAATGTAAAGTGCAGAATATAAAGAATACAAAGATATGATGACCCAGGAAACCACATCAGTAAAAATCTGGGGAGGATTTAACCTAGCTATCCTCAAGGTAAACCTGAATCTACTATGAAAGAATCGAAATTTTACAATAGCGACTTAGACCACTAACATCCTATTGCTACCCACCAGTAGAAACTTACTGACAGGACCACGTGCAAGCTCCGAGACTACAGACTCCTTCTTTCTTGGATTCTCTAGCAAATACAAGCACACCCGCTTGTTTTCTTTAAGCTCTTTAGTGCAGCAACTGAATGATCATCAAGCTCTCTATGAAATCTCCTTCTTGATAATCCTAAGTATATGTGAAGGAACCACCTCTAGATCTCACAAGAGATTCACACACAGAGCAAATAAAGCAACCAAGTCCTTAGAGAGCTTTTGGGTACAAAACCCTAAAAATAAAAGGAGGCACAAGATGCATTCTAATCTCTCTAAAAACCTATAAAAAAGTTTTAGGGTTTTCCATATAAATAAGAGTGTTTTACTTGAACCCTAATACGTTTAAGTAGAGTTTGGGTTGAACTGAAATTCTGCAGAAAAATAAATCTGCATGTGGTTCGATCGATCGAGTCTAATTTTCGATCAATCGAGCCTTGTAGATTTAGTTCAATAAGTTCTGCAATCACTCGATTCCAATTTTACAAATAAACATACTTTGAGCAAGCTTAAACCTAGACTCTATGTTTTGATCATGGTTGCTAACATAATACAAATTGAAGTTCTAATACATTAGTTCCTAAACTCTTAGAACCTAACAAGACAAGGACACCCATTGACTTTTGGTATAGGAAAGGATCGAACTCTAAATCTCTTATTTGATGACAAGTGATTTTACCAATTGAGCTAACTAAATAATCATCTAAATTCACAGTCCTAACATGTTCTTATATTATATGATTTTTATGGCTCCTTCTTTTTCTTCTTTCAGCGTTTTATTTTTTATTTTTAATAATTAATTAGTTTTTAAACCTTATAATTTTGAAAATATTTTATTTTATTTTTTGGAAATGTTTTGTTTAAACTTTAATTTTTATAATGTTTTATTTAAATCTCAAAATTTTTAATTTAAATCATAGAGTTTTGAAAAAGTTTCACTTAAAATTCAAAATTTGAAATAAATTTCATTTAAACTAGTTAGTCAAAAATGTGATATATTGTTTAAATAATACATTTTTAAAAGATTCAAGATTTAAATGAAATATTTTATAGAAATATATCCAAATCTATAGTATTTAAAATGTAACTTTTCTTCTTTTGTTTTTACTTTTTAAGGGGAAAAAAAAATCATTCTACTTCTTGTGGCCATGTACTCATGTTGGTTTATATCGCGAGTTAATTTTGTATTATATTGGCCAATGTGGTTGATTTTTGTCATACCAATACCCAGGCGAACACAATATCATATTTGTTTAATTTCGATTTAAAAATTGATCCATACCAAGTCATGCCGGTCATACAAGGGCAAATATCATATCTAAGCTTATTAATGCGTAGTAAGTTTTTAAAAAATGGACAATTTTTTAAACTCCTACTAAAAAATTAATATAACTAAATATTTTGAAAGTTTAATCGATATATTGTATATTTTTTATATTCTTAATATATATATATATCAAAATTGCATTCAAATTAAATATTAATTACTATATGATCCATAAAAGTAGTTTTTATACATGATATAAAATTATAAAAGTTTCAAAAAAAAAATTATAAAAGTTTAAAATTTAAACATTTGACTTATAACATTGACACAAGCATAACTACTAATTTTGTATCTTCTTAAAAATTTTAAATACGGATGATATAATTAAAAAAAAAAAAATTGCAATCTAAAAATAAATTTGTCATAATTTACATCAATATAAAAATATTAAAAAAAATATTCTTCAACAAATGCTCCCTACTATCAAATCTAATAATCCATTCCCTGGCCTCAATAATTTATTGGTTCACTGTTGCACGTTGTCACTGTCGTCTGTAGATTCTGTACCGCTGTATTGTTTCTTAATCTATTTGCCATGTGAATATTGATCCCTTTCATATGTGAAGTGAAACTGCTTTTTTTTTTTTTTTTAATGTGAGCAGTAAAAAACTTTTTCGAAATCTATAAGAACTTTCTATTTTTTTAATATTTTTCTTAATATAAGTTATTAAAATTAAAAATTTATATAAAAATTATTTAAATATTTTAATTGTATTAATTATGATATCATTGGTTCGATTATCAGTTCGATTCTAGTCAGACCATAAAACCGATAACCAGTCTCTTTTTTAGTTCTTTGTCCCTTCTCATTTTTAAAACCAATAGAGACATAAAGTGAGGGAGTGCCTGAGAGAATGATGTAATTTTCACACAGTGTAGTCAGCAATAAGACATAACACAATTTTCTTGTGACAAAGGACTAAGGATGACAATTTTGCCCCACCTCGCTTGAGCCATCCCTCTGTGCTTTCCCCTGCGTTGGTTTTTTACTCTTGCAAAAGTAGGGGGGCAAGGATGCGGCAAAATTTTAGCCCCGCATCATGGGGCAAGGCGGAAATGAGTTTACACTTGAATAATATTATTCAGTTTTTCCTAAAATTTAATTTGATTTAAAGGAATAAATATAGTTGTAATTTCAAGTATATTTTTATTAATGAAACAGGTTTTATTAAAAAAAATTAATAATTGTGAGGCAAATTAATAAAAGTGAGTTTTAGAGGGTGCGGCAAAGCCTCCTGGAGCCCAATGGGCAGGACAAAATTAAGAAAAGATAAAATGATATAAAACAGGATAAAAATGAGGCAAGAAAAAACCATGGACTTTGCCTGCACTACCCCAATCCCAACTTACGTCAAATTTACTTTTCACCACTTGAATAACGTTTCAATTCAAAAAGTTAAAAGAAAAAGAATAAGTGGTAAACCAAGACTCGACACTATTACTGCGAGAAGCAACTTGCAATCTTGCTAACTGACCAGTGGCTTCATCACAATCCCATCTCTTCTTGTCACTCTTCTTCGTTGACAGCTTTGCGAAAATGGGTTTGGAACATTTTGCAGAGCCAGCTATTATTGCCACCTTTGAACGTATTGTTAAAGAGCTGATTTCTCCCTTCTTCAAACGACTCTTGCTATGCGGTGAGATTCTGAAACTCCTTGGCCGGCTGAAGACAATTTGGCTGACTATTAATGCAATGCTCGATGATACAGAGGAGAAGCAGATTACAAGTCCAAGTGTGAAAGAGTGGGTCGACAAGCTCAAAGATGAGGCCTTTCAAGCTAAGGATGTTTTGGACACAATCAAAACTAAGTATTCGCGACAGGAGCAGAAAGCTAAAGCTGTGAAGGAGCTAGAGAAATTCTGCAAAAAGCTTCAAGTTTTTAAAGAATCCGAGCTCAAAGAGATAGTTGAAAGATTGGAGAGATTAGCAAGGGATCTGGCTCCAGAAGATATGGAGAAAACCTCCTTCATTACTCCATGGGGGACATATTGCTACAAGGTCATGCCATTTGGCCTTAAGAATGCTGGTGCTACTTTCCAACGTGCAGCCAATACTTTGTTGCATGATTTGATCAACAAAGAAGTAGAAGTTTCTATTGATGACGTAATAGTGAAGTCCAAAGACCGTGAAGGGCATATACCAGCTTTACAAAAGTTCTTTGAAAGAATCCAATTCTATAAGTTGCGGTTAAATCCAAAGAAGTGCACTTTTGGCGTAACATCCGGAAAGCTGTTAGGGTTTATGGTAAGTCAAAGGGGAATTGAAGTCGATCCTCACAAAATCAAGGCAATTGTAGAGATGAAGCCTCCAAGGACTGAGAAAGAGATCCGAAGATTTTTTGGAAGGATACAATACATCAGCAAATTTATAGCCCAACTCACCCTGACATGTGAGCCACTTTTCCAAATGCTCAAGAAGGAAATTCCCACAATATGGAATGAACAATGTCAAGAAGCTTTTGAAAAGATTAAAAATTATCTGATGAAGCCACCATTATTGGTTCCACCTGTACCTAAAAAACCATTATTGTTGGCTATGGATACAGTAATAAGGGCTTTACTGGCTCAGTACCTAGAAGAGTCTAGGAAAGAGAATGCGATCTACTACATTAGCAAGAAGATGTTGGCTTATGAAGAGAAGTATTCACCACTTGAGAAGACATGTGTAGCACTTGTATGGGCAACCCAAAAACTCAGACATTTCATGCTTGCTTTCAAAGTCTTGTTGATTGCAAGAATGGACCCTTTGAAATATTTGATGGAAAAGACTGTAAAAGATGGGAAGACAGCTAAATGGGTTCTGTTTCTGTTAGAATTTGATATTAAATATGTGGCCCAAAAGTTTGTGAAGGAGAGAGCAATTGCTGATCACTTAGCTCACTGTTCACCCAAAGAAGCTGAAGAAATCCAAGGAGATTTTCTGAATGAGGATATCATGAAGATCGAGGTAGAATCATGGAAGATGTATTTTGATGCAGGGACTAATCAAAATGGAAATGGCATTGGAGTTCTTTTAATCTCTCCAAAAGGGACACACATCCCATTCTCTAGTAGGCTTAACTTTCCTGCCACTAATAATGCCACTGAATATGAAGCTTGTATTATGGGGTTGCAAGCGGCCCTAGGTCTTGGAGTAAAAGAGTTGGAAGTATATGGTGATTTAGCCTTGATAATTTCTCAGATTCAAAATAGATGGAAGATCAAGGAAGAAAGGCTAATGCCTTATCATGAATGTCTCTAGAAGTGGGCCTTGAAATTCAGTAAGATCTAGTACCAATATGTGCCAAGAATGCAGAATCAGATTGCAGATGCTCTAGGACCAATGGCATCCATGATGGATGAACCTAAGGAAGATGAAGCTCGACCAATAGTGGTGGAACAAAAAGAAGAGCTAGCTTATTGAATATCAATAGAAGAAGATAAGGGAATGAATGGAGAAGGTGAATGGTATTGAGACATTCTATAGTGCCTCAAAGATAGGACATACCCAAAGTTTTTTAGACAAGAATGAAACCCCTAAAGTAGATTGGTTGCAAAGTAGATATGACCAATTATGCATAATGGATGAAAAGAGACTCAAGGCCTTGTATCACATTCAAGGTTACCAAAGGAAACTTAGGAAAGCTTTTGACAAGAAAGTAAGAAAGAACCAAAGATTCGAAGTTGGAAGATTTGGTGCTGAAAGAAATCTGAGCCCTGATTCAAGATACAAACAGGAAGTTCAAGCAAAATTGGGCAGGTCCATATATTATCAAACAAATATACTTTGGGAGAGTAGTAAGGTTGATGGACTTAGATGTAAACCCTTTTACTGAGCCAACCAATATGGATCAATAGAAGAAATATCACGTCTGAGGTGGTAGTCTGAAAGCACCATGTCTGAAGTGGTTGTAAATTATGTTATTTCCTTTCCTAGGTTTTTCCAAAAAAATTTAATTAATTAAAAAAAAGAAAAAGGGAGATTGAAAACTCAAAAGGATGATCTACACAAAAGGAGAGGAAAAAAGAAGAAGAGAGTGAGAGAGCCTACTAGGTTGAAAACTCAAAAGGGCAGCCTATGTAAAAGTTAAGACCAAAAAAAAAAAAAGAACTACATGATGACCTGATCCTTCTGCCAAGGAGGTACATAGGCAACCATATATTGGTCCAGTCACAACTTCCCCAAACCCACCATTTACCCATTAAGCCAAAAAAAAAAAAAAAAATTGTTTCTAAAATCTAACCATTTCATTAAACCATGCCATTACACAGAATTCAAAACCCAAACCCTAAAATAAAAAAATAATAATAAAAACCTAAAAACCTAGACCCAAAACAGAACCCTTAACTTGAAATTCCTATATAGTTCCTAAACCTAAGAGTTTCACATCAACTTAAAATAAACATGTTCAAAGCCAAAAATAAGAGGATCATTTTTTTCTTTAGTCTTTTCTCCTTTGGTTGTTCATTGATTCCATATGTGCTAAGTACTTTGTCATCTTTGTCCCTCCTTCTAAACTCATCGTTGTCAACCTCCTGTTTTTCTCGATTGTCTCTAAGAAATTGTTTTCTCATAGCAACCACATCCACAATTTTGGTCACCAACCAGTTAGAATATTCTATGGTCATCTTATGAAAGTGAACTTTAACAAAAGATTGATCCACTCGGTCAGCCATCTCCAAGCCCAGCCACATGTTTCTTATAGAAGTAGGATTTGTGTCCACAGGAGTAAAAAGTTTTCTTCCTTTTCCATCAAGCATTCCTTGCTCATATTGGAATTGCCTCAAGAGTCTATATCAGCCTTGTAGAAAGTTGCTTTCCTTAATCCAACTATGAAGATGTGTCTGATCCCAAGGACCGCAACAAAGGAGGTGGGCACTTCCACCAATAACAATTCCATCAAATTGAGACATTGGATTTCTTGTTCAGAAATTTCACCCAATCGCTTTCGTTTGACACTTGGTTTTAAGGACAGTCCTACTGAGGAAATTGCCAGGACCATAATCAACAACAGTAGGCATGGCAATCATGTCCAGTCTTTCCATCAACCATATCTACAAACTCAAGGGACTCCCAAGAAAGTTTTGTGATTCTCCACCAAAAAATACAGAATCCAATCATAAAAGGGTTTCTGCCAAGATCAGAGAAGCAAGATTATCACCATACTTAACTTGACTCACAATGCCTATGGCTCGAGCATCTACAAAACCAAGCCTTCCCAAGCAAAGCAAAAATTCTTCCACCAAGCAAAGAGCTAAGCCAAAAATTTTCTACATGTTGTCAGTCACTCTATGAGTACGTTTGTTAATCAGTCTTGAAATAACCGCATGAAGATTCACCATGTGGCCTTCAATCATGCTATTGGTAATTGAAGTAGGAAGTCCTAGAGCATCAGATAAAATCTCCCTATGTTTGGGATCACAAGAAACTGCTACGGATTTCTTGCTGGGATCATAACCCAGAATAGCTGAAAATTCTTCAATTGTGGTACATGATCTTTAGTATCCCAGAACTTCACAGCAGCACGGAGGAAATCCCACTTGATCTTGACATTCCTTAAAGCCTTGATCCCCTCTAGTTTTTATGCTGTAAAATTGGTCTTGGTACTAAAATCAAAGCTACAAACCCATCTATTGATATCATAAATAGTTGAACGAGGACAATTTTGATTGTTAGCCATGGATAACTCTTGCATGTGATTATTTTTTCTCGATAATTTTGATTCAGAGATTTGTTTGTAGGATAGATGCCAAAATAAGCTACCTCAGTCCTTAACCAGGTTTAAATGGGTTTCAAGAGATTGTAGCTAAATAGGAAAGTGTTTCATGGTCTTAAATAGAGAAAATATTTTTCAAAAACATAAAAAACACGTTGGAAAAGTGTGAGGAATCGGCCCAAAATTGGGCGTGCCTATCGGCACCTTAAAGTGCCAATTGGCACTCCCCCAGTGCTAATTGGCACCCAGTTCAACCAAGGCCCAATTACCCTATTTAGTGTTTTTGTGCACTTCATGGGTCCGTTTTGACTCTATTTAAAATAAATAAATAAATAAAATTGATTGTACAATAAAGTTTCTCAATAATTTGCATGGAGTGTCAAACTGGGGCATTTAGACATGCCTTATCCATTTGTTTTTTTTTTTTTTTTTAAAGAATAATCTACATCACTGCTTTCCAAAAAAAAAAAAGAAGGGGAAGAGAAAATTAATTAAATCAAGATTTTCCAAAGTCATGCATTCATCTCTTAAACTAGAGGCATTCGGCTATGCCTTATCTCCTCTCTCTTTAACAAATAGAAATCACTCGCTCCTTTTCAAAAAAAAAAAAAAAAAAAAAAAAAAAGGAGAGAAATTCTTTTCAAAAGGTTAAGGGTTATCACGCTTAAAGTTTTCAAACTAGGGGCATTTTGTCATGCCTCATTCAAGTAAGTGCAAATCCCATCAGAAGTGGGCAAATAAGTTCAAATTGTTTACTACAAGACTTCATTAGGTGAATTCTAAACTTGTCTCATCTAAGTTTGTAAGGTTGAATTTAATCAACCATCTTGTTGGCTTTATTCTGTGCCAAATTTGCTTGTAATTTAGCAATTAGTAACCCTGTATTTAGGTGGGAATCATGTAAAGGTAGTGTGTGAGAGAGTGTGAAGAAATGCTCAAGTTTGTGCAAAGTAGCAGGGACTCGCGACTAGATCTCGTGGGTAGCTTGCGGCTTGCAAGTCGCCAGAAGTTGCACACGTGCCAAACATGCGAAGAAGTTGAAGCGTTATGCTAGCTGGAGCACTACAAGACAAAAAGTCCAGACTGGCCATTCAGTTAGTTCGCGGCTTGAACTCGCGGCTCAATCAAGTCGCGAGGCTAAGCCGCCAGCCAACTCTGTTTTGAAAAACTAACTCTTCGCATTCCAAACACACACAAGTATAAATACCCCTCATACCCACAAAATATTGAGAGCTTCCAGAGAGAATATTGAGAGAGAAACCCTAGAGAAAAACAAGATTGACTCATCCATAATCTTCATATAGAGACTCTTCAAATTCCTCTACTCTCACCCTCTTCATTGTTACATCCTTGAGAGGTTCATTACCAAAACATTTTCTCACCATACCCACATCTGTGAGAAGGCCTTTTGGAGCTTGGGAAGCAGTTAGAAAGGGACCAATTTCATATTGGTTGATGCTATAGACTATAGCTGAATCCGGTAAGCTAAAGAAGAAATAGGTTCGGCGTAACCTCGTTGGAGTAGGAGCTTGGAGGGATTAGGTACATTGGGTAGATTAGGCTTGGAGGGTCTTCTGCTATTCATGTATCCCAACTACATTCTTTAGTGGATTATTTACTGCCTTGGAGGGCGGCGGAGAGGTTTTACACTGAGGGTTTTGGTTTCCTCTTCGATAACACATCATTGTGTTGTTCTTGTGTTTGCATCTCTCTTCCCTTAATCTTTGCCATTGAATTTCTGTTGTGGATGTGATTTTATTTGGTTTAAATTGTTTATCAATTCTGTTATATGCTTATGTTTATATTCTACACATTAATTGTTTGATAATAAGCTTGAATTGATAATTTGGAAATTGGGAGTCTAAACGTTCATAGTGTTTTATACACTTATTGAACATTCAATTAGTATCAGAGTAGGTGCACTTGCTATGGTTTAATTACCGTAGTGCGATCCTAGACCCCTTTTACTATGGATGAAGCTATGGAAAAGGCTATGCTAAGTTGTGGTTTAAATGTTTGTGATAATGACTCTATGAGTCTATTTGAAGGGTGTCCTAACAATGAACTCCTAGAGTTATTGAAAACAAGGAAACATGCTAGGATGTTTGTTCACATGCTGAAGTATTTTGAAAATGAGAATCACATCTTACACAATAGCCTATGTGAGTCTAATTCTTTAATTAAAAAGTATAAAAGAAGAAATAGAATTTTGTTTGATAAGATTGATAATCTGAAAAAGAAAATTTAATCCAACAAGAGCATGGAAAATGAAGATAAGTTTCTATTTGAAGGTCAAGAGTGCTTGTCTCATAGTTCTTTGAAGGTTTTTAATTCATGCCTATGGTATCTTGATAGCAGATGCTCTCATCATATGATAGGAGATAAAACATTGTTTAAGTCACTCAAAGAAAAGGTTAGTGACTATGTGACATTTAGGGATGGAAGTCATGCTCAAGTTCTCCGCAAGGAGACTATTGAGATTCCTGGATTACCTCTACTGAAGGATGTCTTATACATCAAAGGGCCGAAGGCAAATCTCTTAAGTATCACTCAAATATGTGATGAGGACTTTCTTGTTCAATCCTCAAAGAAGGGGTGTGTAATTATTGATGAAGAAGGCATTCAAGTCTTGGAAGGGAATAAGACTATTGACAATTGTTATGGAGTAGTCCCTACTGCACCAATTTCCTGTAGAAGTGCTCGAATTGACATGTTGGAACTTTGGCATCAAAGGTTCGGTCATGCAAACTTCAAACAAGTGGCTAAAGTTTCGAAACTTGAGGTGGTTGAAGGACTTCCAAAATTTGGAAAGGTCGAGAAAACTATGTGCAGTGCATGTCAAATGGGGAAGCAAACAAAGGCAAGTCATCAAAAGGTGAATGTGATTGCAACTTCTGGATGCTTAGAGCTCCTTCATGTCAATCTAATGGGGCCCACAAGAACTGAAAGTCTAGGAGGAAAAAGATACATTAGGGTCATTGTTGATGACTTCTCAAGATACACATGGGTGGAATTCCTTAGGTAAAAATCAGAAGCATGTGAAAAAATGGAGGTTCTATGCAAGAGGCTTCAAAATGAAAGGGGGGTGTCTATTGTCAAGATAAGGACGATCATGGCAAGGAATTTGAGAATGTAAGATTTGATTCTTTTTGCGAAAAGAATGGGATTAAAAAGGAATTTTTGACTCCTAAGACTCCTCAACAAAATGGGGTAGTTGAGAGGAAAAATCTGGTAATTCAAGAGATGGCAAGGGTCATGCCGCTTAAGAAGAAAATTCCACAAAAGTTTTGGGGAGAAGCTGTGAACACTTCATGTCACATTGGTAATAGAATATACTTTCGAGCAGGAATGAAGAAGACCGTATAAGAAATTTGGAATGGAAAGAAGCCAAAAGTGAAGCACTTTCGAGTATTCGGAAGCAAGTGCTACATTCTCAATGATCGGGAGAATCTTGGGAAGTTTGAGGCTAAAAGTGATGGAGGTATCTTCCTTGGGTATTCTACTAGTAGCCGGGCATACAGAGTTTACAATAAGAGAACAAGGACAGTAATGGAGTCCATCAATGTGAAAATTGATGATGCTATAACAAAAGTAGAAATGGTTGATGATGGAGAAGGGCCGAGCACTAAAGAACCCACTATTGAGGTTGAAGAATATACACTGGAAAAGGAATCAACTCCCGTAAATTCAAGAGTGGAGACTAGAACAATGTCTAGAACGGCAAGTCCTCTCACTCCTCCAGAAGTTCATCCTCCTATCTCTCGGAATGATGAAGTGTCCACTTCCAAGAAACCATCATCACGAGTGGTTAAAAACCATCCAAAAAGTAACATTATTGGGTCTATAGATGAAGGTTTTCACCTTAGAAAGGGAAACAAACTTCTGGCCAATCATGTGACATATCATTGCTACTTAGCTCAATTTGAGTCGAAAAAGGTAGAAGAAGCTCTTCAAGATGAAAATTGGGTTAAGTCAATGCGTGAAAAGCTGAATCAATTTATGAGGAATGATGTATGGGAACTTGCTCTTAGGCCTGAAGGTGTTCATGTTATCGGCACCAAATGGATCTTCAAAAACAAGACCGATGAAGATGGAGAGATTATCCGGAATAAATCTTGGTTAGTGGCTCAAGGATACACTCAAGTAGAAGGAGTTGATTTTAATGAATCCTTCGCTCCCGTGGCAAGGCTTGAGTCTATTCGCATTCTTATGTCAATTGCATGCAACATGAACTTCAAACTCTACCAAATGGATGTGAAATGTGCATTTCTAAATGGCTATCTGAATGAAGAAGTGTTTGTTGAATAACCCAAAGGCTTCGAAGATCCACAATTTCTGGACCATGTGCTGGGATTGAAGAAAGTACTTTATGGCTTGAAACAAGCTCCAAGAGCTTGGTATGATCGGCTTACTCAATACCTCCTGGATAGAGGATTCAAAAGAGGGTATGCTGACCGAATTTTGTTTGTCAAGAATGATGAAGATTATCTTCTCGTAGCTCAAGTATATGTTGATGACATAGTATTTGGAGCTACTATTGATGCTCGAGCCATAGAATTTTTTGAGGAAATGAAGAAAGAGTTTGAGATAAGTATGGTGGGGGAGCTTACATTCTTTTTGGGTCTTCAAGTCAAACAAAAGAAGGAAGGCATATTCATTTCTCAAGAAAAAGTTGCTCAAAATATAGTCAAAAAGTTTGGATTAGACTCCAAGAAGCATGCATCTACTCCTATGAGTTCATCTACAGAGCTCAATGTTGATTCTTCTGGGGTAGAAGTGAGTCCAACATTGTATAGGAATATCATTAGGAGTTTACTCTATCTCACGCCAAGTAGACTAGATATTGCTTTTAGTGTGGGTGTTTGTGCTCAATATTAGGCTGCTCCAAAAGAATCTCACTTGACTGTGGTGAAGCGAATCATAAGATATGTCAATGGAACTCCGAATTATGGATTGTGGTACTCAAAGGACTCTAATGCTTGTCTTGCTGGTTATTCGGATGCTGATTGGGCTGGAAGTGTGGATGATAGAAAGAGTAGTTTAGGTGGCTCTTTCTATCTTGGAAACAATATTATTTCTTGGATGAGCAAGAAACAAAATTCCATGTCTCTCTCAACAGCTAAAGCCGAGTATAGAGTTGTCGAGTTGTTGTACACAACTACTTTGGATGAAGAAGCTATTTCATGACTATGGGATTCCGCAAGATACAATGTGTGTTTTCTGTGATAACACCAGTGCTATAAATCTCTCTAAGAATCCGGTTCAGCATTCCAAGTCAAAGCACATAGAGATATGTTACCACTTCATCCGGGATTTGGTGGAAGATAAAGTTGTATATCTTGAGTTCATTCATACGGACAACCAAAAAGCGGACATCTTCACCAAGCCTCTCGATGGTCCACGATTTGAATCACTCCGTAAGACCATCGGTTTTGGTACAATTCCTTGAATCTCATGTGTGATATGTGCTTTGTTTATTTGTTTTGAGTTGATTATTCTAGTTTAGAGCACACACTACCTTGTTGGCTGTTTGTATAGCTTGTTCTGCTTCTTCTTTTTTTTTTTTTTTTTTTTGCTTTTAATGTTTTTACATTGTTGTCTTTGATCAATCTTTTCCTATTTTTATGTCAAAAATCCAAAAACACATAAAATGTTGAAAATCAAAAAGTTTGATCGACTTTGTTGAGTTTTGTCTCAAGGCATGTTTTGCCTTGTACCTTTGTACTAATGGCCTTGTGCATTTATGAGCGTAGCTTGTTTCCTATGCATTTATATTATTGTGGGAGAACTTTTGACATCTATGTGATTGTTGTAAATAGATCTTCAAACTTGTCATGAATGATTAGTAAATAGTTTTGTTGATCTTGAGACATGCATAGACTTGTTCCTATATATCTTCCCACTCATTTATTTTATTGTTTTTGCTTAAAGGGCTCACCAATTATAAATCTCCAAATGAAAAGAGATATTGAGCTGCAAAAGTCTGTCGCATATATTAGTATTTGACTAAGAAAAAGGGAAAGCGACCTAAAATAAAATGTATGATGCCCAAAAAGTCAAAGGCTTGCTCATCAAATGAAATATCAAAAATTTCAGGCATTGATCTCACAATGAGATATTTTGATGAATGATTAGTGAATGGTTTTGCTAATCTTGAGACATGCATAGACTTTTGTCTATATAATTTCCCACTCATTTATTTTATTGTTTTTTCTTAAAGAGCTCACCAAATGTAAATCTCCAAATGAAAAGAGATATTGAGCTGCAAAACCTGTCGCACATACTAGTATTTGACTAAGAAAAAGGGAAAGCGACCAAAAATAAAATGTATGATGCCCAAAAAGCCAAAGGCTTGCTCATCAAATGAAATATCAAAAATTTTAGGCATCAATATCACAATAAGATGTTTTGATTCAAAAAGCTCAAATGTTATGATGAATATGAAGCCAAATGAAAAACTTCAAAGTTATGTTATCAAGTTTTTGTGGGAGGTTATATATGCATATTTCTATAATTGAGATGGGTCACATTATCTAGTACTAATTGTGTATGTCTTGGCTGAATTGATCATTGAAGCTTCACATTAAACTAAGGACTATCTCATTTTTGATATTCACACACAACCCACATGTCTATGTTCAATGAATGCCATATTCATTTGTGTTATTGTACTTGTTTAAATGTGTTTTCACATGCTCAATCTTTGTTGATCAAACATAAAAAGATTTTTGAGTGTTTTAGTTGTTTTTGGAAAGTATTTTGTTGTTTTTTTTTTTTTAAATGTCCAAATTTCAAAAACAGTGTTACCCTATTCTGGAGACTCAGTCACGGGTTGGTCTAGTCTCATGCCCCAGTTGTGAGCCCATATAGAGATTTTTCATGACTCACTAGCGAGTAAATGTCCCAGTCACAAAAAATACATAGAATATTTTGCAAAAATCTAGGTTTTCATGTTTCTCGCGGCTCAGGTTGGCGACTTGTTCGCGGGTTGAAGGATTAGTCGCGAAGGGTACACAGAGATTTTCGCGACTCAGCTCGCGGCTCTCTCGCGAGTGGAACTTCCATTTGCGAAAAACACTTAGAAAATTTTTCAAACTTTTTGCTTCTAAGTGTTCTGGCGGCTGGCCCTGGCGACTTGCTCGTGACTTGAATTAGTCGCAAAAAACGCGTGTTTTGCAGGTTTGTTTTTAAACCTTTTAAGTTTCCCTTGAACTTTTAAGTCTTTTCATTGTCTTCCCCATTTCAACCCTCTTCAAAACACACTGTGCACTCAACACAAACCTCCATTGTTGCTCATCATTTCTTCCTCAAAGTCCAAGAAAAAGGTATGGGTTTATCTATTCTCACTCTATATTTCCTGTTTTTAGTTGTGTTTTCTTGGATTGTGAAGGTGTTGTTGAAGATTTGAGAAATATGGGTTTCGACCATGGGTTTGTTCTTGTTGGTTGGGTTTAGGTTTTTGGGTTATGTTGCTTGTGTGTTTGGGATGCTGGATATGGTTGTTATCATGTTTAGGCTTCATTGACTAAGTTTGTATTCCGATCTGTATTGGTTTATATATATCATACCCATGATGATTTGTCTCATTGTCATATGTTATTTAATTAGGTTATATTGTTTTGACTTTAAGCTGCTACAGTTTATTGATATCATGTGTGTTGCTCCTACCTTGAGGATATTGTCTACTCTGTGTTAGTTTGAACATTTCATACTCATTGAAATATGTCTCATAGACATATGCTTATTTTTGGTATACATTGCTTCAATACAACTGATTATTACATGTTGTAGTCTGTGCTTGGGAGTGTTTCCTAGAGTGGACTTGTTTGAGTTGTTGGTTTATGTTTTGAGCTATCTCTTTCAATATCTGATTCTAAGCTGTGTATGGACTAAATGTTGACTTGATACTCTATTCTTCCCTATGTAACTAACTTGTTACTAATGTTGTGAATTTCCATCTATTGTGATCTGTTCTTGTTGTGGCCTTTTCTGCTTGTTTACAGATGGCCCCATCTCCTTTAAAGAAGAAGACTCCTGCTAAGAAGGCTGACGAAAGGTTGAAAATGGACAATACGCTGTTCAGGTCTGTTCAACACTTTGAGAGATATAGAGATTCTTTCTTGAGGGCAACCATTATTTAGGAAAGATTTGTAGACTTGGTGGATTTGAAGGACACCTTCATTCCAAAGTGTTTTGAGGGCAGAGGATGGGATAAGTTATTGAGTGACTTACCTGGAGTTTGTGAGCTATTGATAAGGGAATTCTATGCAAATGCAGTGATAAGGGAGGATGAGTTAAACTGTTGGGTTAGAGGAAAGGAATTCACCAGATGCGGGTGATATAGATGAGGTGCTAGGGCTTGAAGGTTTAGATGCCCATGACTTCACCAACTACAAGGACAAGATGCTATCAATAGAAACAGTCCAATCTCATATTAGTGGAGTTAGAGAAGGGAGATGTCTCATTACTACTGCCTTTCCAGTTGACATGAGGTGCCTAACCACCATTATGATGTTTAACTTGTACCCAGTAAGGAAGCTGACTACAATCAACAATGCTAGAGCTATCTTCCTCATAGAGCTCAAGGAGAACACCTTCATAGACATCAGCTCTCACATCTTTAACACCATTGTGGTTGAGACTAGGACCACCTCTAGGCCCAAGCTGATTTTTTCCAGCCTTCTTATGAGGCTTTATAGAGCAAAAGGTGTTGAAATCCCTCAAGACATCAGCCTTATGCCTTCACCCTTAGCCATCAACAAACTAACCATCACAAGGATACAAATTCGTCTCCCAAGTGATGAAGAGGAAGGTAACCAAGAAAAAGGTGAACCTATGGACACCGAGACAGAGGCTATAGGAGAACCCTCAAGCTCAAGGGGTCGAGGCAAGAGGAGCAAAGCTTCATCCTCATCAGTTGTACCTCCAGATGCATTCCAGATCATCCTAGAGAGGATTGATGGGCTTAGAGATGTCCAGAATGAAAAATATGACAGGCTAGCTGCACTTCAAGACCAAATGAACATACTTTCAGCAAAGTTTGATAGTTTCAGCACCTAGTAGTGACCCTTTGGCCATTCCAGTCAAAAAGGGGGAGAATTTTTGAAGGGCATCTCTTAAGGGGGAGTGTCTGTTTGAGGGGGAGCATGCCAAAAACTTAATTTCAGCAGTTTTACTTTATGTTATCTATAGTTTCTGGTGTTGTGTTTTGGATAATCTTATATTTATGGGTTTTCTACATACTATATTAAACTTTTGGTTAATTTCTTGGTTTAAAACTCATGGATGTTTTTAATACTTTGGTTTATTTATATAAGTTTATATTCAATTTTATTTGTACCCATGCTTATGTAGCTTTTGTGATTTATACCCATGTTACTTTTGTAAGTTTTTAGGGTTGTTTTCATGCATTTGTAGGTTTTTATGGTTTGTACCATGCTTATGCAGCCTTTATACTTTGTTATTTTTGCTTCGTAGCCCAGTACTTCTAGCTAAATGTTTTGGATTTCTTTGAGTACTCTCACTCTTGTGCCCTAGTAGGATCTTGTTCCTAGATGCATATACTTCATGTATTATGCATTGGTTGAGTGATGGTCATGCAAGTGATTTGCATTGAGCTTATTAGCTTGCATGTCCAAATGTTCATTCCTTATGTGAATGAGCATTGTGATCACTATTCTATAGTGATTGCTTGTATGGTCAAGCTATGGTTTATTGCTTTATTCCATTTTGCTTGATCACATTGTGCTTGCTTCATTTGAATTACAAGTTTTCTGCATACAATGATCAAGTCGTGTTGTTGTGTTTCAGGAGATACTTGTCCTTATGATTCAAGAGCTTCACAGATTCTAGAGTTAAGTGTGAGTGAGTTTTGTTCAACTGGTCCCAACTCACATGTTAAGTCTAGAGTTTGTTTTAGGGTTTTGTCACGGAATAGCCAAAGAGGGAGATTATAAGGTTGAATTTAATCAACCATCTTGTTGGCTTTATTTCATGCCAAATTTTCTTGTAATTTAGCAATCAGTAACCCTGTATTTATGTGGGAATCATGTAAGGATAGTGTGTGAGAGAATGTGAAGAAATGCTCAAGTTTGTGCAAAGTAGCAGGGACTCGTGACTAGATCTCGCGGGTAGCTCACAACTTGCAAGCTACCAGAAGTTGCACATGTGCCAAGCATGCAGAGAAGTTGAAGCGTCATGCCAGCTGGAGCACTAAAGGACAAAAAGTCCAAACTGGCCATTCAGTTAGTTCGCGGCTTGAACTCACAGCTCAGTCAAGTCACGAGGCCAAGCCGCCAGCCAACTCTGTTTTGAAAAACTGACTCTTCGCATTCCAAACACACACAAGTATAAATACCCCTCATACCCACGAAATATTAAGAGCTTCCAGAGAGAATATTGAGAGAGAAACCCTAGAGAAAAACAAGAATGACTCATCAACAATCTTCATATAGAGACTCTTCAAATTCCTCTACTCTCACCCTCTCCATTGTTACATCTTTGAGAGGTTCATTACCAAAACCTTTTCTCACCATACCTACATCTGTGAGTAGGCCATTTGGTGCTTGGCAAGCAGTTAGGAAGGGACCAATTTCATATTGGTCAATGCTATGGGCAATAGCAGAATCCAATAAGCTAAAGAAGAAATAGGTTCGCGTAACCTCGTTGGAGTAGGACCTTGGAAGGCTTAGGTACACAGGGTAGATTAAGCTTGGAGGGTTTTCTGCTGTTCATGTATCCCAACTACATTCTTTAGTGGATTATTTACCACTTGGAGGGCGGCGAGAGGTTTTACGCCGAGGGCTTCGATTTCCTCTTCGATAACACATCGTTGTGTTGTCCTTGTGTTTGTATCTCTCTTCCCTTAATCTTTGCCATTTAATTTCTACTGTGGATGTGATTTTATTTGTTTTAGATTGTTTATCAATTTTGTTATATGTTTATGTTCATATTCCACACATTAATTGTTTGATAATAAGCTTGAATTGATAATTTGAAAATTAGGGGTCTAAACGTTCATAGTGTTTTATACACTTATTGAACATTCAAATTTTCAGCAAGATCAAGAGCAATCCAAAGATAAAGAGCTAACAACTGAAATTAATACAAATTTGTCTAAGGAGTACTTTCTTATCTTTGCAGGAAAATTAAAATACAAGTCAAGCATCATTCGAACTTCGAGTCCACTTGTGAGAAGATCTCCTAAACCCACCCCTAGAGGAGCCACCCTCAGTGTCTCCTTCTTGACTTACATAAAACTGAGATTCTTGTTGCCGATTTCAAAGTTCAAGATTTCTGATTCTCTCCTCCAAAGATCTTGTGTTGGCATCAACCATTGCAATTTGGTTTTTCTGAAAAACCAACAAAGACAAGTGTTAGATCCATTATCATGGAAGTCCAAGTGAAAACACTAAGGAAGCATAATCTTATACCCAGTTCATTTCATTGAGCACATATTGAGAAGATTGAGTGCGCCACACCAATTGCAAACCTCCAATCATCCGCATGCTTTCTTCCACAAGATCAACCGCGACCTGAAGCACAAATCCACCAGTTCACGAATAACTCAATGAGCAAAAATGAGGACAAAAGGCTAAAGGATTCAGGAACATACTGGGTCATCCTAAGGGACATTTGGAGTGTACTCTGTCTTGTCTAAATTCATAGAGCTGTATGACCCTTCAAGGTTCATCACTTCATATTACCATATAGGAAAATGAGGATATGTCTTCATGAAAGAACTAGTAGAGTCGTTGGCATGACTAGGAGGAGGACTCTCCTCCTCTTCTTCCTCTTCAAAAGATGAAGCCTAAAAGTGCAACATGTAGATATTTTCACAAAAAGTTGAAACAAAGAAGATAAGGGTACAAGACGAGATGCAAATTGAATTTGGAAAGAAAGAAAGATACTGAGGTTACAGGAATGCTAGCTAAACAACCCTACAATTGATTTTGGACAAATTCAAGATAGTCTCCTGGTGTCCCCGAAACAACATGGCCGACTTGAGCACAAACAATTTCTTCATTAGCTAAGAGGTTTGCCAATCGGATGAAGGGACAAGGATGAACTGGAATAGTCGTAGGAGGGTACACATGTTGGACTTGAGTCAACACTCGGTCACCAAGATACCAATATCTCCCATGGCCACACTCAAACAATACTTGCCAACCATTCAGCTCTTGAGCCCATTCACACTCAGCACGTTTCTCACATCCAAGCCAAGGATCTAAAGACATCTGAAAATCACAAAGAACCTAGAATGAAAGGAAACCAAACCACATAGCACAAAAAGAAAATAGCACATAAACCCTTAACCTAAAAAAAAAAACTTGTTAGGACATATGTGTTTCACATTAAGAACATATGTCATGATTTTATGTAATTGGCTTATCCTTTGACAAAACACACTTTACTTGTATTTGGGTAGATCTAGGATGTATTTAATACTTCAAGGAACATGTTGTTCAAGTCTAGTATTCAAGCCATGAAGATTGGACCAAGAAACAAGAGAAGCTGTTCATTGAAGCTGGATAGATAGCTTGACAGCTTCTCGACACCTCTCGACAGCTGCGGATAGATAGCTCGACACCTCTCGATAGCCGGTGGATTGATCAAGAAAGCTTTTGTCTCCTCGACAGCTTCTCGATAGTTGTATCTGTCAAGGTTTAAAGCTCGACACCTGCTAACTATCGAGGTTACGGAAATCAGAATTTTCAAATCTAATTCTTGGGCCAAGCTTTTGTATTTGTGTAGGGTTTCTTTTCTCACAACCCTAGACCTATATAAAGCTTATTTTAGAGGCCGTCACATAAGAGAATACAAGGAGAACATATGCAAAAGGTGATCGATGCCTTATTCTCTCTGAAAGAAGCTACTACGTCTTTTGTTCCTTAGGGTTTTGTAACCAAGTGCTTCTTGATCTTCATTGATAATGAAGTGAAGAACTTTGCAGCCAACAATCTTCTTCTAGTTGGTGATTAAGTCACGTATTAGGATCCGCGCAATTGGTTAGTCACATACTAGGATTCGTGCATCAAAGTGTGGTGTTCATATATTGAAGAGTTTAGAGGTTCTGAAGCGGTAAAAGGTTTCCACTGTAAGTTCATCTACAAGGATAGTAGAGTCTAGGGACAAAGGTTTTGTACTAGATCTGAAACTTCTCTTTACTATAGTGGATTGCTTTTTGGGAAGGTTTCCCCCTAAGTTTTTTACTGTGAAACTAGTTTGTTTCATTGGTTTTCCTAGGTTATCATATCTTGTCTTATTTATTTTTCCGCTGCATGATTTTGACATGATATTGATGTTTATTTGTTTTAATAAGTTTTATTGATAATAAATCTAATTAACAACTTGATTTTAAAACTTGCTAATTCTATCAACCAGGGTCTAAATTTCCCATCAAGTGGTATCAGAGCGGGTACACTCTAATTGGATTAATTTCCTGAGTCTGATCCTTGACCCTTGTTGTCATGGATCGTGGACAATCTCTTTTGATTCCTCCTTTATTTGATGGAACTAATTATGCGTACTGGAAAGTTCGTATGAAAGTTTTTTTGCAAGCTTTAGGTGAACAGGTATGGCAAGCTGTTGAAGTTGGCTGGATTAAGCCAAAGGAAGCACCAGTGGATTGGGATGATGCAACAATCATAGCGGCAAATTTCAATAGTAGGTCCTTGAATGCATTGTTTTGTGGAGTGACCAATAAGGAATTCAAGAAAATATCATCCACAGAAGTTGCCAAGGAAGCATGGACAATTCTTGAGACCACCTATAAAGGTACCAAGGCAGTAAAGACTGTGAAGTTTCAAAGACTCACTAGTAGTTTTAAAGAAATAAGGATGGAGGAGGATGAGACCTTTGACAAGTTCTATGCTAAACTCAAGGATATTGTGAATTGTGCCTTCAACCTTGGAGAATGTATTGCAGAATCCAAAATTGTTAGGAAAATCCTTAGGTCCTTACCTGAAAGATTCCATGCCAAGATCACTACCATTGAAGAAGTCAAGAACATTGATCAAATTCCTTTGACTGAGTTTGTAGGAAACCTTCAAACCTATGAGATGGGATTAGGTTTAATGGGAAAATGTGGAAAGAGTAAAAACTTGGCTCTTAAGAGTATAGAGGAAGAGATTGAGGACTCTGAAAGTGAAGATGAAGATGATGATGAGGATGAGGATCTAACCTTCATAACTGATGAGATTATCAAGCTTCTTCAATTTAGGAAAAAGAATAAAGGCAAACCTCCTAGGAAACCTAAATCCTCAAGGAAGGGAAAGAATGAGAAACCCCTCATCCAATGCCATGAGTGCAAAGGTTTTGGTCATATGAGGATAGAGTGCCCAAACTATCTCATGAAGGAAAAGACCAAGGAATCCGAAGATAAAGGGTTGGTTGCTACCTGGAGTGATACTGAGGATGACTCTTCTGATGAGTATATGGGTGAATGTAGTCACATTATGACCTTTGCTTCCTCAACCAATAAGGTGATTGTGGAGAGTGCTAGTAATAATGAGGATTCTTCTAATGATGAAGTACCCAAGAAGATAACCCTTCAAGAAGCCTATGATAAGCTATACACTGAATTCATAAAATCTAAAAAGACTTCTCATCTTTGTAGAAAAGAGCTTAATAAGGTAAAAACCGAAAAGGCTGATCTATTAGTCAAACTAGATGAGACTATAAGGTTAGTTGAGACTCTTATTGTGGAGAACACCTCATTAGAAGAGAAGGTCAAGAATCTTGAGGTTGAGCTTAGTCAAGCTAGAACTCAAATAAAGAGAATGTCTAGTGCAAAGCTTGATGAGGTATTGAGTGCTCAAAAGCCTAGTTCTGACAAGACTGGCTTAGGACATGCTGTTTCCTCCAGCCTTTCCTCTTCCACGGCTTCTGGATCAAGGACTATCTTTGTGCTCCAATCTGAGAAAGGTGATAAAGGTATGAAATCCAAAATTGATTTGTTTAATTCTAAATCCTTTGTTAGACCTCATGTTTGTCACCATTGTGGTGTTCCTGAACACATTCGTCCTAATTGCTTTAAGTTGTATCCTCAAAAGCAATTTTCTAAATGGTCAAAGGTTTCCTTTCAAGGACCTACACCTTTGTTTGGAAAGTTATTAGAAGCTTTGAGTTTTTTAACTCAATTTCAGGAGAATTCTAATTCTTCTATGTCTTTTAGTAGACATACTAGGACACGTGCCTTTTCAGCTTCACGGCCAAAGACTCGTGCTGTGTGGATGAGAAAGGAGCCTAAGACTTAATTGTCTTTTCTATTTGTCCTTTGCTTTAATTCTTTCTATCTAAAGTGGACTCTTTTTGCTTGATTTCTTATCTACTTTTGGAATCATGCTTTCATGCATCTACATCTTTCTATCATGCCCTTATGCATATGCATCTTTCTTTCATGCTTTCATGTTGTTTGTCTGTTTTTGTTTGGTTGTTTAATTTTTATTTTGTTTTGTTTTCAAAATAAAAAGAAAAAGAAAAATTAGAAAAATACAAAAATAGTGTGTGTTTTGTGTACATTGGTACTTATGTACCTTGGATGGTCATTGAAACAAAATTTTTTAAACTTTGTATCTTTTGTTTATAACTAAACAAATGAGCGTTGTGGCTCATGTTTGTGATGAGTAAGATTAAGTTGTCTTTTATACTTAACACTCATATCACTCTTTTTGACAAGAATTACTAAAAAATCCTGAGAGAAAGGCATTAATAACCATCTCACCACTGTTGTCTGCCAATCATAATATGATACATGTATGCTTCGGCATAGCAAAAGTGCAGTGTCAATGACATTTGTGTGCTTAGGCATAGCAAAATTGGAATGTCAAATATCATTGGGTATTTTTTTTCTCTCTTTTATATGTCCATGCATGATTTGCTTAAAAGAAAAATATGCAAAGAAAATCAAAAGCAAAAAGATAAAAAAAATGCTTTAAAAATGATTACAAATGTGTATTCTAGGAGATGTGGGAGTTATAAGATATACCTCAAAGGTGATAGTCCCCATCAAGCAGTTATGATTGTGTGTGAGTTAAAGTGATTTTCTCATATCTCAAATCGTCATAACATGTATACACTTATACAATCTTGCGATGTTTTTCACACACAACACGCAATATTCTTTGCTACTTTTGATACATGTGCGGGTACAATGTGATTTGGCCATCAAAAGGTGTTACATGTGTTAATGTATGCTCACTAAATTGTCTTGACTTGTTTTTGGAATATAAAATTGGTTAGACTTTTTTAGTGTGTATTTTGCATCTTTCTATTATCTTGTCTTCCATAGCATCTTGTTTCATTACATTCATGCATTTATATGGATTTCTTGGGCCCCCTTTATCATCCTTGATCATGTTTTTATGTCTCTCAAGTGTAGCTTTCTAGCTTCTTGTACTCTTTGTCAATCACGACAAAAAGGGGGAGAATTTGTGAAAACATTTGTGGTTTCTTTTTAAGATTCTACATGTTAGGGGGAGAAATACATTCCCTTGTAAGGGGGAGTTGTGTTTCACCTTCTTAGGGGGAGTGCTTACCTCCTTCTTCTTGTACACCGGTCTTGTGACCATTTCTAGACATACATTGTACTTATCTCTTTATTTATATTGATGTATGTTTTTCTTTCACCCACCCCTTCATGTGTTGTTTCTTTTCTCTCTTTATACACATGTTTCTTATACTTGTATGCAATCTATTATTTTTATTTCACACAAACATGCCTTGATGGGTTTTGTTTAAAGTGTTTTAGAAATGCAGGTTGTCAAAGTCTACTTACCATAAACTCTCTTCTTGCAAAGTTTTTCAAGAGTTTATGTTAGGATAGATTTTATTGTATTCAACAAGTGAATATGAGTTGAGTGATTTATGACTTCTCTCATATGTTCATTTGTTTGTTGTGGTTTTGTCACGGATTGCCAAAGGGGGAGATTATTAGGACATATGTGTTTCACATTAAGAACATATGTCATGATTTTATGTAATTGGCTTATCCTTTGACAAAACGCAATTTACTTATATTTGGGTAGATCTAGGATGTGTTTAATACTTCAAGGAACATGTTGATCAAGTCTAGTATTAAAGCCATGAAGATTGGACCAAGAAACAAGTGAAGAAAAGCTGTTCATTAAAGCTAGACAGATAGCTCGACAGCTACTCGACACCTCTCGACAGTTGCGGACAGATAGCTCGACACCTCTCGATAGCTGGTGGATCGATCGAGAAAGCTTCTGTCTCCTCGACAACTTCTCGATAGCTGTATCTATATAGGTTTAAAGCTCGACACCTGCTATCTATCGAGGTTACGAAAATCAAAATTTTCAAATCTAATTTTCGGGCCAGGCTTTTGTATTTGTGTAAGGTTTCTTTTCTCACAACCCTAGACCTATATAAAGCTTATTTTAGAGGCGGTCACATAAGAGAATACAAGGAGTACATATGCAAAAGGTAACCGATGCCTTATTCTCTTTGAAAGAAGCTACTGCGTCTTTTGCGTCTTAGGGTTTTGTAACCAAGTGCTTCTTGATCTTCATTGATGATGAAGTGAAGAACTTTGCAGCCAACAATCTTCTTCTAGTTGGTGATTAAGTCGCATATTGGGATCTAAGCAATTGGTAGTCATGTACTAGGATTCGTGCATCAAAGGGTGGCATTCATATATTGAAGAGTTCAGAGGTTCTGAAGCGGTAGAAGGTTTTTGTTGTAAGTTCATCTACGAGGATTGTAGAGTCTAGGGACAAAGGTTTTGTACTAGATCTGAAACTTCTCTTTACTATAGTGGATTGCTTTTTGGGAAAGGTTTCCCCCAGGTTTTTTACTGTGAAATTAGTTTGTTTCATTGGTTTTCCTGGGTTATCATATCTTGTCTTATTTATTTTTCCGCTGCATGATTTTGACATGATATTGATGTTTGTTTGTTTTAACAAGTTTTATTGATAATAAATCTAATTAACAACTTGATTTTAAAACTTGTTAATTTTATCAACCGGGGTCTAATTTCCCATCAAAACTCACATCATTGCTAGTCAAGTTATCAATCACCATAAACCAAACTTGCAAAGAATGCTTGGAAGGCGTTGACAAACGATACTTAGACAGCCAACGAAAAAACCTAGGATACATGTCAACAACATCTTCCAAAACTTGAGGACCAACCCCAAAGTATTCATACATCCAGATCTAAAAAAGATCAACATACATCATCAACAGCACAACAACCAACATGACTTTCCAAAACACATACATAGCCAAGAATTCAAAACCTCACTTGCCAAACGAATGGTGCACCTCTTGAACTTGAGAGCTTATGTTGAGAAAGTTGAGTCATGAAGTGCAAAACGGTTGCATAAGCCATGCCACCCCAATCATAATTTTTTATTTAGCCAATATCCCTCAGACTCCACAAATAGTGCAAGCTTATAATACTACCTAAGTCTAGACATAAGAGAGTTCTAATAAAGAGAAGCCTTTTGGTTACCTTCCATTCAAATCAAGGTAGAGAAGCCCCTTGGTCACCACAATTCAAGATTGAGATAAAGAAGCCTCTTAATCATCTCAGGTTCCAAGATAGAGAATCCTCTTGGTTACCTTCAATTCAAATCAAGGTAGAGAAGCCCCTTGGTCGCCACAATTCAAGATTGAGATAGAAAAGTCTCCTAATCACTCCAAGTTCCAAGATAAAGAAGCCTTTTGGTTACCTTCCATTCAGATCGAGGTAGAAAAGTCCCTTGGTTGCCGTAATTGAAGATTGAGATAGAGAAGCCTTTGAATTGCCCCAAGTTCCAAGATAGAGAAGGCTCTTCTTGGTTACCTTCCATTCAAATCAAGGTAGAGAAGCCCCTTGGTCACCACAATTCAAGATTGAGATAGAGAAGCCTTTCAATCGCTCTAGGTTCCAAGATAGAGAAGCCTCTTGGTTACCTTCCATTCAAATCAAGGTAGAGAAGCCCCTTGGTCACCACAATTCAAGATTGAGATAGAGAAGCCTCTCAATCGTCCCAAGTTCCAAGATAGAGAAGTCTCTTGGTTACCTCCCATTCAAATCAATGTAGAGAAGCCCTTTGGTCGCTCCCAGATTTAGACTAAGATAGAGAAGCCTCTCAATCACCTCAGATTTCAAGATTTAATTCAAGTTTATCAATTGTCAATTAGGTCAAGTATTCACAATTTTCATTTTTCAAAACAGCAAACACGCTAGTTCTACGTTCCAAGGTTTTAGGTTCTAGGGCTAGGTAATTTTTGAAAAGTCAACCTCGATTAAATCATGACTGCTAAAATCAGTGTCTTTGTTTTACATTGACATTTGCATTACAAGCTCTATCAATAAGGGGCATTCTGTAAACACTTGATTTTGCACCCACAATTTAATCTTGGGATATGACTAAAATGACTATTCATATACCCAAAATTTAGAGTTGTATTACATGCATTAATTCATTCATTGCATATTATAAAAATGATCTTGAGATTCTAACAATCGCAACGGTATAACTAATTCCCAAATTGGATCATCAGATTGAAAGATATCACAAGATCAAGTTTTCACGGTCTGCATGCATTTTGTTTAGGTGTAACCGATCATGCATGATTAATTCAAATTAATTCTAATTGGTTAAAAAATTAAAATTAATTAAACAATTAAATTAATTAAATAATTTTATTATTGGTTGTTAGTGTAAAAAATAAGCCTACTTGCATGAGAATAAAGTGGATAATCAGATAACAAAAATGTTATGGATAATCAAGTCTTTTTAAAATATTTATATACAAAATAAGTATCACTTTAAAGACCTAAATATCAAGGAAAAGGGATTAATTTTTAGAATACGAATCAAAAACACGTCTAGGTGCAATTCCCGGCTAAAAAATCCTTAAAAATTGAGTCCAAATCGATCCATAACTTGAAAGCAGGGTTGAAGTACCGATTGGCCCAAACACTTGACCCCGCCCGGGTGCTTCCTGATTAAGATAAAGCCTATCTTTTTTGACTTTTTAGAGATAAGGACGCATTCCAATTCATATATGGCCTCATTCAGCTTATTTTTCAAGCATCCCAACTTCTATAAATAGAGGAAAAAAAATCAAAATTAAGGGCTCTTCCTTTCTGACTTCTCTGCTCCCCTTATGTTAAAGATGCTTTGGAGGCTTTTGCTTTAGGAACTTCTTTTTTGTAAGTAAAGTATATTAGAACTCAAAGAAGTGAATAAACTTCTTTGATTTCTAAAATATTCTTTCATTTGAAGAGCACGCTCGAGAAAGAGGTATTTAGTTCTTTCTTCTGTTTTTCTTTTCTTTTTCATTAATTAGTATGTCATTGTTCGTTGCATGAATGCGGTTAATATGTTTTTTTGTGCCTTGTTCTTAATGCATAATTGCCATGCTTAGATACTTTGATGGAATTTTCTTTGACATGTTCTTTAATTGATTGTTTGTTTTAATTCTTTTTCCTTGATTTCAAAATTTGCTAATGTTCATCAAAGCCTTTTTTTATAAAAACTCAAATCTGATCTGTATTTTCATTTAATACAAATCTGATTTTTTTCCTGATCTCAAAACTGATCTGTATTTTCATTAAATACAGATCTGATTTTTTTCCTAATCTCAAAACTGATCTGTATTTTCATTAAATACAAATCTGATTTTTTTATGATCTCAAAACTGATTTGTATTTCCATTAAATACATATCTAAATTTTTTTTTTTCTGATCTCACAATTGTTCCGTATTTTCATTAAATACAGATCTAATTTTTTTCTGATCTCAAAACAGATCTGTATTTTCATTAAATACAAATCTGAAAACTTTTTTGAAAGTTTTCTTTTTTATAAAATTGCAGATTTTGAAACAATAGATCTGATTTTTCTTGATAAAATCTTTTTTTTTTTTTAAACTTTACAAACAACAGATTTGATTTTTATTTAAAAAGAGGACATTTTTATTCATAAGGCAAATTTATTTAAATTAGTTTTTGTCAAGTGTCTATCATGTGTGTTACAACCTATCATTCAACATCATACAAAAAGGGTATAGTGGTCATTAGATTCTAGAAGACCAGACTCTGTCTGGGCGGAATGAGTACCTAACAACTTTCCATTTTGTAACCTAGCCCCTTGAACTGAGAATTTTGGATAGGTAGACTAGTGTTTTATCTTTAATTTTGGTAGATTGTAACTAGGACCAAAGCTTTGAATTCTTTTGCATAGATTGTAACTAGGACCAAAGCCTTGTAAGGTTAATTTACCAAAATTGTACTTTTTATTCAATCAATGACATTTGAAGTATTTTGAACATGTAATTGTATTAATTTTTTCTTATTTTTTCTTATAAAAAAAAAAAAAAAAGTGGTGACTCCACACCACTACCCAAAAGAGAGGTGCCCTTAAAGCACTCAAATCTCTTTTTGAGAGCACCATGAAAGTTTTCCCAGTCTCTCACAGTAGTAGGATCATGCATAACAATCAAAGATAATAAAAAAGATAACAACTTAAAACACAAAACTAAATCACAACAACCCAAAGTAGAACTCTAATTAACACAAAAACTCATTAATCTAAAATACCAATGCAATAAAAATAAACAAAAATGAAAAACAAAGAGAGAGAGAGATGGATGTAACATTTTTGTGTGAGAAAATCATGCATAGAATGGAAGAGAAAATGTCAAATTTATAGTGAGATGATGAGAATAAGAAGAATCAAAATAAAAGAAGATAAAATGATAGAAAAATAGTGATATTAAGATAGAAAGTAGTGGGGAGATAAAAAAGTAAAAGGAATGGAGAGATATAGGAAAATTAATAATAAAAATAATGATTTTTTTAGGGTGAATAAAAATAATGGTTAAAAAATAAGATATGCACTCTTAAGAATGTACGACATACCTCAATTCAATGTTGGACCATGGGCAATATCATTGGTTTGTCTAGAGCTTAAGGGGATGCTCTTTATAGTGGTAGCCTCATGAGACAAAAATAAACTATCAATGAGTAATGGTAAATAAATGGCCTCTCCATGAGTAAACATGGCAGAGGGAGAGAAGGCACACGCAGCTCATTTTATTATGATTAAGATTGCACATATGTATCAGGTCTTGACTCAAATGGAGTCATTGAACAAAAGAAAAATCTTTAATAGTCAAATCTATGGCCAGTCCATCAAGGACCACATAATTTAGCAATGGAAGATACATTAGTTCTTACACCATATTATATGGCATTTGATTATATTCCTTCCACCCATGTTCTTGTTTCATAATGCCATTTCTAAAGACAAGATTCATCTCTCACTAAAACAACTAAAAACACAAAACTAAATCACAACAGTCCAAAGTAGAATTTTAATTAACACAAAAATTAATCAAAACCTAAAGTATGGATGCAATAAAATTAAAATAAAATAACAAAAAATGAAAAACAAATTGAGAGAGAGAGAGAGAGGTAACCATTTTGTGTGAGAAAATTATGTATAGAATGGAAGAGAAAATGGAAAATTTATAGGAAAATGATGAGAATAAGAAGAGTCAAAATAAAGGAAGATAAAATGATAGAAAAAGAGTGATATTAAGGTAGAACGTAGTGGGGAGATGAAAAGTTATAAGGGAGGGAGAAATGTTAGAAAATTAATTATAAAAATAATGGTTAAAATATTTTTTAATTTTTAAATGATGAAGTTTTTAAAACAAAAAGAAGAAAAAGAAAAAGGAAAGAGTGTTTTTTTTCTTTCTTAGGAAAGAATTGATTTTGTTAGGGGTAATTTAGTAATTATGGTACAACATGACTTTTGGGTTACTTAAAAAAGATCTAAGGGAAAAAAGAAAAGGAAAAATATAAATTAATGAAGTATTTAAGTTTATAGTGGATATTAATTATAATGGTGAACTTATATTGCATAATGTTGACACATGCTAAAAAAATTGAAGAAGTTACAATGAATAAATGATACTAGTATGTAGCCCGTGCTATCGCACGGGAATGGATATATTCTTAATCATGAGTTTATTCATGTTTAAAAGGCGCAGTTAAGTCTAAATTCATATTATTAACCAGAAAATTTCATTAACAAAACTTAGCAGTATATATATATTTTATATTAATAAACACGTATATATTGTATTTTGGTATTACCACATGGGAATGATTAATTATAGTGATACTATTGGTCAATTTCTTTTTTGTCTTTTTGGGTTTATCACAAGGAGGATAGAATTAGATAAAACAATAAAAATATATATTGCATTTTATTATTTAAGTGATGCTATTGGACCTTTTTAAAGCAAACTAAATGTAAAACTTAAAGCAGTGGGAAACAAACTGTTTTCCCTAAGTTAATTTTTTCAATCCTCATAAATATTTAGATTCATGATTTTTTTAAATTTGTACTTTCATGAAGCCACTAAACCACATGATGAAAAAGAAATATGAATAATAATGAAGTTAATACTGTCATCAATCAAATACAATTAGTTCATATTAATCTTCTCCAAAAATTGCTAAATCCATCAACTCCTTTGGCTTTGGAACTGAACAATGTAGTCAGTGAACCATCCAAAACCCCATGAACCATGGCTACCCCTTCCCTTTTTCTTGCCAGCAAACTCAAAGCAGAGTCTCTAGCAAATGAAAAACTCAAATCTCTGGTTATATCTTATGCCCTTCCTGCTGGAACCCCATATACTGTCCGAAAATCAATGTTACCATCAGTAGGAGTACAAAGGGAGTCATCATAAGCATATTCAAAGGGATTTTGAATTAAAACTTTAATTACGGAAACAATGTTTTATAACAATTCTAAAAAAGCTGTATAGAACAACCTAACATAAAAATTATATACATAAGAAATCAAAAAACATATACAAATGTTATAATGAATTATAGAATCAATTTAAAATGTAAGATAAATATATATGGTACAAATAGATAAATATAAGGTTTGTCAAGCAAGATGAGGTTTGGGAAGGAAAAAAAAGAGTCTATCTACATCTTGTGATAATGACGAAGACACAGCAGGTATTAGGGTAATTTCTATCATTGATAAAGGTAATCTCCATCTTCATCTTCCGATCATGATGAAAATGGAACCACCAACAACCTATTATGATATAGCACATCAAGGGAAATAATTAATAAATCAACCAAAGAATAAAACATACATACGGACACATAAACAAAACATAACTCTCACTAAAGTGTTTTAACTTCCTTAGACAATGTGGCTCAAGCTACAGCAAACCCTTACATGTAAATTAACGGGGGAAACGGGGGAAAAAACCCGAACACTATGACACTTCACAGCAAATATTGAATAATTATAAAAATGGAAAATAAATTGAATCGAAATTAAGTCAAATCATTTTTTTCACAGCAAATTTAGTAAAGAAAATTGAGTATAGCACATACACAGCACTGAAATAGTGAAAAATAAAAACGGAGATAATGGGAAATATACATTAAGTTTGAATTATAACACATCCCAATAAAGAAAACTGTAAAAAAAAAAAAAAAAAAAAAAAAAACCCTTCAAATGATCCAAGTTCAATCAAACAAAACTATCAATTTATATAAGCAGAAAAGCTGACATGGTAACTTCACTTTTTTGCTTAGCATCAAAACAAAACAATTAATTATGAAATTTGGTTACTCCAAAAGAATAAGGCCTAAAGCCTCGTCCTTGGACTTGCTCATAATACAACAATACATATAATTAATAGAAATAAAGAAATGCATTTGTTCAAAAATAATAATTAATCTATATATATATATATATATATAAAACGGAAGCCTTTGCTGGCACCACAATTTTCCACGTCAGCACAATATTTAAAAAATAAAAAATAAATAAAAATTATAACTCCTCAAAACCCTAGCAACCTTACCCCTTTCTTAAGTTAAGAAATATAAAGCCACGGTTTCTACAAACTCTCTCTCTCTCCAGACGTAGGAAGCCCTAAAGCATTCAAGATCTACAATGCACAGTATAGATTTTAGCTTATAAAGTTCAGCTTTTGTAAGGTTAGTTTTGTTTATATATTAATTAATACATAGTACTTTGTTCACCATTGAATACTCATATAATCAATTTCCAATTCAATGTTCAAGAATTAAACCAAAATTCTAACTGCGCTATCATAAAATATTATTATTAGTATGAATTTTATGGAGTTGCGGTGTTCAAGAATTAAACCAAAATTCTTTTAAATTATCTATAATATTTTGTCCTCTGAAAATTTTATCTCTTTGATTTTATTATATTGTGTTTCTTAAGCTATAGAGAGATTTTCTTTGGTTTCTGCAAACTCTCTCTCTCTCCAGATGTAGGAAGCCCTAAACGCACGGTATAGCATTCAAGATCTACAACTCACGGTATAGATTTTAGCTTATAAAGTTCAGCTTTTGTAAGGTTAGTTTGTTTATATATTTAGTCCTTACGTTTAGGTTTAGGTTTAGGTTTAGGTTTTAAGAGATTTATATATTACTACTATGTGGCTAAATTTCCCGTGACATCAGTTTTATGTCTTTAACCAAATACATCAGGAAAGCAAGAGAAGGCGCATAAATATTTAGTCCTTACGTTTAGGTTTAGGTTTAGGTTTAGGTTTTAAGAGATTTATATATTACTACTATGTGGCTGAATTTCCCGTGACATAAGTTTTATGTTTTTATTTATTTATTTATTTATTTTTATGTAAGGTTAGTTTGTTTACATCAGTTCTTTATCTCAAAGATAAACCTTTTATTTCTACCGCAAGAACTATTTAGGTATGTATCCCTTGCAAGCACACATAAACTTAAATTGTCTTTTAATATATGAATGCTTTATTATTTTCTAATAGTTTTCCCGTGCATCGCACGGGTTAGCGACTAGTTAAAATAAAAAAGAAGTTCTACTTATTAAAATCTTTCAAATACTTTATTCCTTGCTTAATGACTTCCTGCTTCATCTCTAAATCTTGTAGGTCCAAAGTTGTTAACAACCATGCCTTTGAACATTGCGTTTAATCTCATAATTTCTTCATCGGCTAAACATAAATTAAATATCATCAGCCAATGTAAAAAATATTCCTAAACCTAGATAAGCTTACATTATGCAAGTTCAATCTTGACCAAGGAAAATCCAATAAATAAGAAAAACAAAGTAAAAATAAACATGATATGATAAAAATTCTAAGATAGCTTGGTTATATTTATACACACAAAAGTAAAAGTAATATTTTAGCTTGGTTATATTTATACATGTAAATTATAAAGCAAAAAAAATTAGTAACAAAAATTAGTTTAGAATATTTGCAATTGCCTTTGATAATCACATGCTTCAATCTATTATATAATTCAGTCTTCAATATACATTGGTTAATGGTTACACACCCACATAAGTCAATTTTTTTTAAACATGTGTGTGCACCAACATGTAATTGTTGAAGCAATAGGCCACCATAAAACAAAGTGTAAAATCATCTTCACGTTTGCAAGAACCTTTTTCATAATATTTTAAAATAAATATAGTACAACGCAAAAAGTTTGACTACAAACTCGCTTATAACCAATGTCTACAACTCCTACTAAAAAATTAACATAATTACATATTTGAAAATTGAACTGTTGCATTGCATATTCTTTATGTTCTTAACACGCGTGTCAAATTTCATACCAATTAGATTTACTATTCAATATGAAAAGAAAACTGTAAAATAAGAAAAAATGACCCTTGAATAGCTAAATCAGGTTGTTGCATAATACCACAGCTTTCCAAAGTACCATGAAATCATAGGTCGGTACTTTGGTGATACTTAGTGTGAAAGTATTCAAGTTCTCTAAGTGCTACATAAAATCACAATGTCGGTCAAAATTATTCGACACACTTAGAAAGAATTTAGTACCAATTCAAACTGATAATTCAACATTTATAAATTAGAAAGCAAAGATGATCAATATTAAATCTGGATAACCCATTTTACCCAAAAAACGTTCATATCCTAACACTAATTGATCAAAAAATTATCTATATTAGAATTAATTTTGTAGAGGAATAATCACCAAATTCAAATATAATAAATGCATAAATTAAAATAATTCAAAGACATGCATCATGTAAGTTTGAGAAAGTTGTAAGGTGCAATGAGTACAGAAGAAATTTCTAATTCTGTCAATGTGAATTAGTTACATTTAAAATTACCTGATTTTTTTCTATCCTTCTCACGCTTTCAAAAATCTTCTTAAGTACCTCTTTGTTTGATTTTTGAATGCCCTTACAAACACAGAGTGTCATTGAGCAGCATTTAGAAATTCACCCAGTGAAAGATTTTTAAAATTCTTTTGAAAAATTAAATTGAAATCTTACAAACATGAGAATGTACTTTAGTGACTCTAGTGGAAAACACTTGAACAACATGACTAACCCTCCAAGATAGCAAAATATTATAACAAATTAAGATACATCAAACATGAAAAGAGCAAGGAACTAAATGCATATGAATGGATAAATAAGAAAGGATAACACGTTAAAATTTAAAACAACAATTCCATAGCGAAAGAGTAAAGGGTTCTTCAAATTGTTCATATTGTTAAACTCATATCTCAAAAGAAACAACATTTTCTGAAAAATTTACTGATTCTATTCTTTTAAAAAACAGGTGGAGTACATCATTAAACAAATATTTGAAATAAATAAATATTGGGACTTGAAGCTCAAATATTTGACATCTAAAAATATTTGTCATAGTCTGTATTTCTCTGCACTTGTTGGTCTGCATTTTTTGCAATCTGCATACTTGTTACTCTGAATTTCTCTGCGCGTACCTATTGCTCTGTACTTCTCTACTGTATTCAGCTTCTTGTTCTTTCTGTTTTCAGCTTCTTGTTTCCTCTATATTTGGATTTCAGGGCTGTCTTATATGTATTTGTTTTCATCTGTTATCAATAAATAGGAATGAAAATTTAATTCAAATGCAAAGTCTGCAATCTTAGCCCTATTGATCAAATATGGTCAATCTCATTCTACATTACAAAGTGTGTGTATACCAATGAAATACAATTTAAAAATAAAATTGACACAATCATTGTGATATGGGAACTATATGGGGAAAAAATCTAATACACAGAAGTATGTGCTAGAAAAACTTGATAACAACGCTAGAAAAGAAACATGGGAAACGAAATTATAAAGGGAAAAAATGTTTCAACAAAAAATTTAAAATAGAATAAGTAAAATGAAAGCTTTAAAGTGTAGAGATATACTCAAAACAAATTGAACCCAATTATCCGAAAGGAAAACCAAATCCAACACAAATAATGGATATTAAAAACCATTCATAACCCAAATTCCTTATTCAAAACCAAATCTAAGCCAAAAAACTTAATGCAATCCAATCCAGTCAAAATACCCCGACCTAAATCAGATTTGACCCCAAATTAAAAAATAAAAATAAAAGTAAAAAACCAAAAAACAGAGACTATACTGGTGGAGGGAATGGGTTTGACGATGGCAGAGGCATGGACTGTCGCTTGACGCAATTAGGGGCAGATTTCTCAGTTTTTTTTCTCTCTTCACTCTCTGTGCCTAATAGACTCATTCTCTCTATGTTTATCAAACACTCTCTCTCTCTCTCTCTTTTAATCTGTGTTTTCTGTTTTAAACTTTGTAGGTTGCACAATAAACACTTAAAACTTAAAGCCTCAAATGGTGCAACATGCGGTGTTTTGTAACTTTCAAATTGTAAGCGTGGAAGGTTTTTAAGTGGGCAATTTTCCTTACATGTCATCACAGCCTTAATTCCTGGGAAAGGCTGAAGCAATGGAAGTAAAATTAAAAGTTATATGAAAGAATTAAACTGGAAAGAATTAATCAAATTTGCTTTCCTATAGCTAATTGATTAGAAATATACCCAACTATTTCATTTTTCATCCTATTAAAAGACTCAACTCAATGGAACTAAAATTTTTTTTTCAAGAACTATATAAAATCATCTATCACCAAACACTCTACTTTATCCTTATTTTTGTCATATATCTGTGAGTTTCAAAACTGGGCAATGTTGTAGATAAATGAATCAATCCTTGAGAATGTGCACATGTTTAGATTTCTTGAGGAGAAACACAAATATTAAGAGTTGGATTCACTACTTCCAAGAGTCATCTGAAAGATTAATTAATCTTTGTGTTGATCATGGCAATATAAACTTAAGCAACTATATTTAAAAAAAATTAAAAAAAGATATATGTAAAGAAACATCCAATAAATGTCCTATAAATAAATAGGAAAAAGTACAGATTAACTCTTATAAGAAAGACATAAAAGTATAAATACATGTTTAGTGACAGATTATTGTAGACAGAGAAGCGGTATCCAGCAAAGAAGATATGATTGGCAACATTGGCCGCGCTTTGAATTCTTTCGTCCCCTCACTATGCAGATTGTAAACTTAGTTACAGAACAGCCCCAAAACCAATTCAATTCCTAATATCCAAAACAAAAACAAATACTAAACAAATTCTAATTTTCTAACCCAAATACCTGAATCAAAACCAAATCTAACCCAAATGCCTAAATCCAACCAAATACCCAAACATAAATCATACTATCCTTGAAAAAATTATCTTTTTTTGATAAGTAAATCTCTGAGAAAATTATTCTCTACCATAACATACAAAGCAATTAATTTTGTACAAAGAACATCATTCTTTCAGATTTAAGAATTTAAAACATGCAAAACCTAGAAAAACCCAACATCAAAAATAACAAAATCATGACTTAAAAAGTATCTTTTAAAAAAATATCGTCTAAAATCTACAATGTATAAACAAAATAACAAAATATTTTCAGATTTCAAAATCCCACAATTTCAATCCCCCTTACTAATAATAGAACATGTAAGAGAGGTATAGTTAGGAGAATATTAGGAAAAAAAATTGGTACCTTTGCTTTGATGAAATTAGAGACTCCAGATTGAAGAAAGATTCCACTTCATCTCTGCTGAGAAAGAAATTGAACGTTTTACATCCAAAAGAGACGAATTTAAACAAACCCATTACTAAAAATATCAAATAAAATAGTCACATATCAAAATTTGAATGATTTAATTCCAAAATAGACGGATTGAAAAAAATCTATTACCGAAAAAATTAAAAAAAGAATAGTCACATATTAAAACCTGATTTCCTTAGCCCTAATTTTTGAATCCAAATCTAGAACCAAATTGAAAAAATTGAAAGCATATAATCAGTTACAGTGACTTTGAAGTTTTCATTGGGAAGTGATGTGGCTTATTTCACCATTAGCGAGTAACACAATCATTCCAATTCCGAAATCTAGAATGTGAACAATTGAGGGAGAAATACATTGAAATCGGAACATTCAAAGTAGAGAACTAACACCACGAATAAACAAAAGTAATATATTCATCCAAAAAGCAGATGATAAACTCTAGATCCGACAAAAACAAAAACAAAAGACAAAAACAAAAGAATCAAAATAGATCTAAGCGATCTGGAATCTGATTGATTCGAAATTGGTACCTGGCTGAACTTGAGGGCGTGCTGATCAAAATGTCAAACTGAAAAGCGAAGAGAAAGACTTAATTTGAATACCAAAATCGAAACCAATCCAAACAAAATATCAAAACCTAATCACAATTAATAAACAAACTTAAATCGAAGATAAAAACTCACCGGTAGTGGTTCCAGCCTCTCTCTATCTTAACAAATTATTAAATTTCAGAAAAGCAACTAAATAAAAGAAAGGTCTTACCCTTTGGTGCTCCTTCTTTCTGTAGTAGTACGTGCCTCCCCTCTCTTTATGCCTCCATAATCCTCTTCTTTTATAGTGAAGAACCCTAATTTCTTGTCTGCCATTGACAAAGAGAGAAAGAGCTGTCAAGGATTTTAGAAAGAACCCACCTCATCTCTGTAGAGAAAGAAATTGACAGATATAAATCCAAAATACTCGAAATAAAAAAAATACGAATAACCATAAAATATTAAATAAGAATAGTCACAGCTGAAAAGCATTCATCATTGATCCCTGGTAAATTAAACAAAAACACCCTCATAATTCACCACTATTTATATTAATACCACTCAAAGCACAAAAGGTTACTGTAAAGTCAAACTCAAAACTCGAAAACTCACCGTATTGGGAGACTTGCAAGACGATGACCCATCAACGACATCGTCGGAGGCACCCAAAGAAAGCGGCATCTGTATCAGACCAGACTCACTGGCTCCGACGCTGGCACCGCAAGACATGAAGAGTTGCTACTGGAGCATGATGACAGCTGCGGCGGAGGGCTTAGTAGCGCCGGAAATCTGGTGGTTACGGAACTTAGAAGCGAGGATGGAAGAGTCATGGTCGAATTGGTAAGGAACATTGTTGTCAAGGTTAGACGGTGGCGTTTTGTCGGAGAGGTCTCTAGGCTTGAGGTCCCACGGGGTTTTGGGGTTAAGGTCAGGCCAAGAACACGAAGGGATGGTAGAGAACATTTGCTCCAAGAAGTCATCGTGGGTGTTGTTGGGGTCGAAGTGTGAGTTCTGGAGGTGTTGAATCTGAGAGTTTTGAATCTGTGGGGAGCTGTATTTCTAATTTCCGTTTGATTATTGTAGAATGGGAGGTGAACCTGTAAGTAGGCGTGTCTGATATCAAAAGGTTTTATTTAGCCCAAAAAAAAAAAAATAGCACAACATTTAATGTAAAACGTAGATTTCTAGAAGGGGGAGGTGAACCTAGCGTTTTATTCAAGAAAAAAAAAAAAAAAAGGAGACGACAGCGTTTCATAAGAGATGGAGCAAAATTAGACTATAATTTCAGATTTGAATTGAACAATTAGAAGGATAAATCTAGACACATGGCACAAAATTAGAACTCTAATTAGGAATTCTAATTTGAGTTTCTCTCTGCTTCACCTATTATTTTATATATAGATGAGGAGTTTGTAATCTATCGGTGTCTATTAAAATTCCATATAATAGTAGTATTTGAAGAGTTTGGGTTAATGGAGAGACAAATGATAGAGTTGAAGATAGAGTAACACTTTAATTTAAGGAAATACTCAATAGATGTCAACCGGTAAATCTAAGAATAAAAAAGAAAAAAAGAAAATAAATGATGATATGATCCTGATGTGGTTTAACTGAAACATAACAATAATAAATACTACGTTTTAACTTTTAATAATTTATAGATGATCTTATGAACAAAGAACCCTCTCTAGCTTTTACACAAACATTTAATTCAGGATGTGATAATACTCTCCTCTTTCTTTTCTTGTCTAAGTTTTTCCTATCTTCGTCAACGGAATAATAGAACTCATTCTCTTGCTAAAAGAACAATTACTTTACTTAATTTAATTATCTGGATAGTAGATATATCACCAAACATTCATCATGTTGTTGAGGTTAATTTAAACTCCCTAAATTAATGAGTTCACCGTCTTTTTTCTTAAAAAAGAAAAAAGAAAAAAGAAAAAGTCTACAACCCGCTAGCCAAAGGCAGAAGATCACTTTAAATCCTCTACACCGAAAATTAAAAAAAAAAAAAGGTGATCAAGAAAATTCAGACCTTTGTCCGTGTGGGTTCTATCAGTTTGTCACACACCGGAAAAAGAGAGGAGAAAGACTCGCTAGCCTGGTATAGATTTCTCAAAAAAAAAAAAAAAAAAAAAAAGCCTGGTATAGCAAGAAGCAATTTGCAGACTGCAGAGACTTCCTTCCACGCATTTTATTCCATTATATATTCCGATCTTTTGTCATCCTTTTGTGGATTCTTTCTTTTCTAAATCTGAGAAAATGCTTTTGGAGACTCTGGGAGGGGCATGCCTTTCTCCATTGGTTCAAGTGCTGTTGGACAGGTTGGCTGTTCCCCTGATCATTAACTTTTTCCAAAACCCGGATTTCGATGAGACACTCCTGGAGAGGCTGAAAACGGTTCTGCTGACTGTTAACGCAGTGATCAGTGATGCAGAGGAGTCGGAGATCACGAATCTGGTGGTGAAAGACTGGGTCAACGAGCTCAAAGATGCTGTCTACGATGCTGATGATCTTTCTTGCGAGATCCAGACTATAGCTTTGCATTGCCAGTTGGAAGACGCTAAGGTCAACTGGGATCAGGTAACAGGTCAATTCTCTGCTCATCATCAAAGTTATGAAGATATAAAATCCAAGCTCTCAAATAATGAAGATATAGAGTCCAGGCTCGAAAAGATAGTTAAAAGACTAGAATCTTTATCCAAAAAAATTGATCTTCTCAATCTAAAAAGAAGTGTCGCTCGGAAACCACCAATTATGTTACCTTCGACTTCTTTAGTAGATGAATCTGAAGTATTTGGTAGAGGTAAAGATAAAGAAGAGCTATTAAAATCTTTGCTTGCTGGTACTGTAGCAGAAAACAGAATCCCTGTAATTGCAATAGTTGGGATTGGTGGGGTTGGCAAGACAACCCTGGCTCAACTTTTGTATAATGACTCAAGGGCTAAGGGACATTTTAGTCTAAGAGCATGGGCTCATGTTTCAGAAGAATTTGATGTCTATAAAGTAACCAAAATCATTTTCGAGTCTGTCACTTCAAAAATTTGTAATCTGACAGATCTGAATATTCTTCAAGTTAGACTAAAGGAGGTATTGACGGGGATGAGATTTCTACTGGTTTTAGATGATATTTGGAATGGGAATTTTATTGATTGGGATTTTATGTTAAGCCCCTTAAAGGCTGGACACTGCAGCAGTAGAATTATTGTGACAACTCGTAATCAAAATGTTGCATCAACCATGAAGCCTCTTCTTACTTATCGGCTGCCACATTTGTCAGATGAAGCTTGTTGGGAATTATTTGCCAAACATGCATTTAGGTCTAGCACCCCTGAAGAACATCTCATCTTAAAAAGAATTGGTGAGGACATTGTGAAGAAGTGCAAAGGCCTGCCTTTAGCTGCAAAAACACTCGGGGGCCTCCTGCATCCTGAAGTAGAAGCTGAGGAATGGCATGCAATACTGAACAGTAAGATATGGGATCTACCTAAGGATAAAAGCAGCATACTTCCTTCTTTATTATTGAGCTATTATGATCTTCCTCCACATCTCAAACGATGCTTTGCTTATTGTTCGATAATTCCTAAGGGTTTTGAATTTGAGAAAGAAAAATTGATTCTCATGTGGATGGCGGAAGAATTGTTGCCGCAGCCAATGGATAAAGACAAAATGGAGGATGTTGGGGTAATCTATTTTCACGAACTAGTATCAAGGTCATTTTTTCAATTGAGTCGTGATAATCAGTGCTTTGTGATGCATGACCTTGTCAATGATCTAGCTCAATTTGTGTCGGGAGAATTTTGCTGCAAGTTTGAGTATGGCAAGCCATGTGGAATTTCGGAAAAGACTCGACATTTGTCATTCTTGATGGACCAAATTAATGGCCCTGAGAAATTCGTGGACCTTCAGGAGTTGAAGTCTTTGCGAACCTTCCTTCCACTAAGCTCTTCAAATCCGAGTAACTACCCTGCCTTAAGTAACATAGTTTGTAATTTGTGGTTGAAATTTCCCAAACACTTACGAGCGCTATCTTTTGCTTATCAAGCAATCACTGAGCTGCCTGACTTGAAAAGTTTGGTACATTTACGCTATTTGGACCTTTCTCACACTTCAATTGCAGTGAAATCTGGCTGGAAGTGCCCTCTGTATAATTTGCAGACATTGTTGTTGTCAAGTTGTCATAAACTCACCGAGTTACCAGCAAACATTGGAGAACTCATTAATTTACGTTATCTAGATGTGAGTGGAACCAACTTAAAAAAGATGCCACTTGAATTTGGAAGATTAAAGGGTCTCCAAGTTTTGTCTAATTTTGTTTTGAGCACAGATGGTGGGTCAAAGATCAATGAGTTGGAAGAGCTTTCACATCTTTGTAGGAAACTTTCCATCTCAAAGCTGGAATATGTAGACAATGCTACAGATGCTTCAAAGGCCAACTTGAAAGGTAAGAATTATCTTAAAGAGTTAGTTTTCCAATGGAATTCTGACATTCATAAAGTACAAACTGAAGTACTCAACAATCTGCAGCCTCATGAAAATTTGAAGAAACTTACCATTGAAAACTACAGCGGTACAAGGTTTCCCAATTGGTTAGGTGATGTCACTTTCGTTAACATGGTATTTCTACGTCTTACCAGGTGCAAAAAATGCACGCTCTTGCCACCACTGGGGCAGTTATCTTCTCTTCAAGAGCTCTACATCTCAAATATGGAAGATTTAAAAAGGCTGGATTCTGGATTTTATGGAAACTGCCACTTTGGAGCCAAGCCATTCAGATCTCTGAGAACTTTGCTGTTAGAGGACTTACCACAGTGGACGCACTGGACACCTCCTGCAAATGAAGATGGACTCTTCCCTTCCCTTCAGGAGCTTCAAATACGACGATGTCCTTTATTGATTGAGAGCTTACCTAAGAACCTCCAGTCCTTGACAAAATTGGTGATTTCTGGGTGTAATAAGCTCCAGGCTTCAGTTCAGACGGCCCCAACTTTGGAAGAAATGAAGCTTCACGGTTTAGATGATTTGAAGACCCTGGCAGTGGAATTGTTGGAAGGAAGTTCCTGTTTTAAACGACTGGAAATAGTTAACTGTCCATCTCTCAGTTCCTTTCCTGGAGGTGATTCTCTTACCGCAATAACTTCAATTTCTATTTCTGATTGTAGAAATTTAGAGATAGTCCTGCTTCCTGAGAGTAATGTTCTTGAGCGATTACATATTGCAAAAAGTTGCGATTCTCTTAAATCTCTGTCCCTAAGCTTTTTCACCAAGCTCGAATATCTTCATATTGAGGACTGTACGAATCTTGAGTGCCTTTCAATTCAGGATGTGGCTCTCGAATTTCTTAAGGAAATGGAAATCAAAGATTGCCCAAGACTGGAATCACTTCCTAATGGGGGGTTAAACAACTGCCTACCTTGTCTCCAAAATTTGGAATTGTCTAATTGCCCGAAGCTCTCTCAATTTTCAGAAGGCAGTTTACCCATTAAACTACAATCTCTATCTATTTCCGATTGCAACAATCTTACCCCTAAAAAGGAATGGGGTTTACAGGGAATGGTGTCTCTCACTAGTTTTGAGATTGAAGGTGGATGCAGTGAACTGGAGTTTTTTCCAGAAGAGGGGCTGCTGCCTAACAGTCTCACTTCTCTTTGTATTAGCAAGCTTCCAAATCTCAAATCCCTGTTCAAAGGGATTAGCGACCTCACCTCGCTTGAAACGCTGAACATCTACAGCTGTGAGAACCTCAAGGCGTTGCCAGCAGAGGGATTGCCCACCGCTCTTAGTTTTCTTTTCATAGACCAGTGCGCTTTGCTAGGCCCACTTTGTCAAGAGGGAGGGAGAGACCGGCACAAGATTTCTCAAAAAACCAAGGTATACATTTCTTAGGGAACACCGACGGAAGCTGAAACAAAAATTTTGTTAAGGTACCTCTTCTATATCCCACAAATATTGTATAATATTTATTGGAAATTGCCTTAAATTCTTGTAATTACTTGGTTAAAGATTTGAGTTATTGCTATGTATTTTTTAAGGTTGTAAGATTCCTACATTAATACGCACAGATAAGCTGGTGAGTTGGGAAACTGAAAGATGGTTTGGTGACTTCTGGGATTGAAGGATACGAATGTGTTAAGTTGGGAGTTTGTTCATTCTCTGAGTGTGAGAGAATCAGTGAATGTATTAGGTTTGGTGATTGTGAGAAATAATGGTATCAAATTTGCGAGTTGAGTTTGTTAAAGTAATGGAATTTGATTTGATTTGTATTTGTGCTGTTCTTGAAGGTTTATGTAAGTTGGTCGAATGTTGTAATCCATATCATAAATATGCAAGGATTCTAATATGATATGATTAGAGGAGTCATTTGACTCACTTTCCTTCTCAATATTATCAGGCATATTCTCATATAAATCTTTTTTCTTGAAGAATGAAGAAATAAAAAATTTTCAGTCTTATGATTTTGAAAAGGTTAAAATGCAAAACTCATATTTTATGTTTCATCAAAATTCATTTCAGTTCTCTAACTTTCAAGTTTTTTCAATTAAGGCTTTTCCATCAATTTTGTTATAAGTTGTGGTTAATTTTCTATTTTTTAATATTTTTCTTCAAAATTTTTATATTAAAAAATCAATTAATGATTGAAAAATATTTTTCAGATTTTTTTTTTTCAAAAAATTTTAACAAAAGTTGACGGAAATGTCTTAATTAAAAAAATCTGAAACTTAGAGAAGTGAATGAAAACAAAGTTAAAAGACTGAAATGAATTCTGAAGAAACTTAAAGAGTAAGTTTTGCATTTTAGTCTTTTGAAAAATATCATAGATGTGGATTTTGATTGGCAACACTCATAAGATGTAGCATTGAAAATTGCCAAATCGCATTAAAGTTCATTATCTCATTTGAATTATTTTTATTTATTGTTTGTATTGTATGTATTAGCAAATCCCAAATTATCCACATTAATGTACAACTCCGTACATATGCACGGGATACATTTAAAAACAATTATAATTACACACATATTTGAGTTCAAATTATACTTTAAGTTAAAGTTTCGATTTACACATTTTTAAGCCATGAATTTCTACACCTAATAATTCACTTAACATAAAATTTTAAAAATTTGATAGAACATTTGGTGCAAAATTGGACTTTAATTTAAAATCTAATTGGACTTCTTTAAACTTTGGCTTTAACTATATATATATATATATATATATATATATAGTGACAAAGCTTGCAGCTTTGACACTGCTATGCTATGATTACTGATCGTTATTCAATTTCTGACGGGAGATACACAAGATTAGTCTAACTTGCTTGCTACTTCACCATCGGTGCTTGCTGCTATCTGATGTCAATAGGGGTATTTTGCCAAGTAATAATATTTTATTAATAATTATTAAAAATAGTATTGTGGAAAATTTATTTGGTAGAATAATCTCTTTATGAAATCCTCCTACCAAACACATCCTAACATTTTGACAGTCTGATAACATTTGTAGTAGTTTGAAATGAAGTGCTTCCAAAATACTTAATTTTATTTATTTTTCGTTCTCATATAATATCTTGACCAAAATGCAAAACATACCTTCTAAGTTTGACCCTAATTCATTTTAGTCATCTAATTTCACTTTTATTCGATTCAATTCTTTAAGTTTCAACTTTTTTTCAATTTAATATAAAATTTAGAACAAAACTAAGAAAATAAAATAAGAAGAAGAGAGACAAAACTTAATGAAGAAACATAAAATTCAATTGTATTATAACTTACATTCTTATCAAATCATTCATTTACACTGATAAGTCCACTATTTGACTTGATATTAAGTACATCCCATATTCTTGCAAATGTTACTTTCATATTTAAATCATTTTTTTTTCCAGTGTTGATTTCATTCAAATGTTATATCTCTTATTTAGTTTGTCCATTCGAATAAAACCATACAAACGAAACAAATCATCAAATTAATATCCAAGTATAGTATCGCTATTGTTTCTGCACCAAAAAAAAAAAAAAAAAAAACTAACTTATGCAACTTGAGTAATGCCCTTAATATAAAAGAAGTTTGCATAAAGTATTGTGCTTTAAGCCTTAAGTAATCACTGCAACATTTTCTAAATTCAATAACTAATAATAAGTCTAATCTCTAGATTTTGATTGATCAATTTTAATTTTATGAGAACTCAATTGAATAAAAGAAAAATTAGAAGACAAATGAATTATAGTGAAACTTTGAAGATAAATTTTGTATATTTGCCTAAAATTAATCAGCCTGAATTTTTAAATACTCAACTCGGTTCATTATTTACAACCCTAATCAAAAGATACACCATCCAAAATCGTGGGTTAGTCATTACAACCACTATTTTAAAAACTGGACAGGTCTAACTGGTTCAATTGGAACTAGACTTGAAATTAGTTTGGTTAAAAAAAAAAAAAGGATAAAACCTAAGAACCAATCTCTTTTTAGTTCTTTTTTTTAGTTCTTTATAACGTTTCAGGGGTTGTATAGCAGAGTAGTTTGAAATATGATTTTTTTGTAGTTTTTTGAAACATATATAAATAAAAAAAATATGTAATATTGTTTAAAATGTGAAAATATGAATTTGATCTCCCATAACAAACAGCCCCCAGTTTTTTAAACCATGTTATAATCATGGATGGGTGGTTAACAACTTGCTAGGTTAGGTAACCCAGGTTTTGGTTTAGTCAACTGGCTAAATACCCAAAGTCCCAAACACAGATCGAAGGAAGCTTTCTCTCAGGTGTTCTTGAATTCTACGCAAGAATCGGCTGATAGATCTGCAAAAGCTTTCAAAAGAGAAAACCGATGTCTTTCCTGTTCCACTATTTGCCTTTCCCTTCCCCGACCAATTTCTGCCATCCCGTTGGGTAAAGTATAGCCAAAGTCGCAGAGCAAGTCAACAGAACAACATCAGATCTCTTTGAAGAAAGTTTTCTTCCATCTCCTGCTTAAACCTTTCAAGAATCGACAAAAGTTTTGAAAAGCTCTAGCTGTTCTCTTTCTTACTCGCTCCATTAGCTGCCTTTGTCAAGAATCGGTCAGTGTTTAGTGTTTACATTCTGCTTCCAAAGAGGGCATCATGGCTGCTGCGTTGGTGGGAGGGGCAGCGTTGGGGGCAGCCATGGAGGTGCTGTTGGAAAGGTTGACTTCAAAAGAGTTTTCCTTGATATATCGGGATTTCAATAATGAATTGAAGAGGTTGAAGAGAGTTTTGTTGTCTGTTAATGCGGTGGTCGATGATGCTGAGGAGAAGCAGTACCATAGTCCAAGGGTTAAAGCGTGGCTCGACGACTTTAAAGATGCTTTCTATCATTTAGAGGATCTCATCGATGACATCTTCACCCAAGATATGAAAACCATGTTAGATGTTGAATATTCTCAGATCAAGGTAAGGACATTGGGTTACGTATTTGGGATGGGAATGGGTATAAAAATCAAGATGGAACAGATCCTTGCGAGGATGGAGCTTGCTGCAAAGCAAAAAGATGTGCTCGGTTTGAGGGAAACAATATTAGGATATGATACGAAAAGGCCTCCGATCAAGCCCACAACTTCTTTAGTACATGAGTGTGAAGTATTCGGTAGGGATTGTGATAAAGAAGAAATTCTCAATCACTTGCTGTCAAAAAGTGATCATGGACAGCCGTCTGTGATTACAGTAGTAGGCATGGGTGGGATAGGCAAGACCACTCTTGCTCAGCTAGTTTACAACGATCACCGTGTAGGGGCACACTTTGATGTCCGTGCTTGGGCTTGCGTTTCGGATAATTTTGACATGTTCAGGGTGACAAAAACAATTTTTGAGTCGCTCACTTCGAAGCATTTTGATTTTAATGAATTAAATTTGCTTCAACTTAGATTACAGGAGAAACTTCGGCAAAAGAGATTTCTACTTGTACTAGATGATGTGTGGAATGATCAGTATAACGACTGGGAGGTCTTACTATCTCCTTTTAAAGTTGCTTGTATGGGGAGTTGTATTATTGTAACTACACGCTCTCAACGTGTTGCAGAAATGGTGAATGATGTCAATGCTCACCATTTGAAAGAATTATCGACTTCAGAAAGTTGGTCGCTGTTCGCAAGAATTGCATTTGGAAACCAACGACCTAGTTCAGATCTAGAACTGGAAGCTATTGGCAAAGAAATTGTGGAGAAGTGTCGTGGCTTACCTTTAGCAGTAAAGTCATTTGCAGCCTCCTTGCGCTCTAAGCTCCAAGTTAAGGAATGGATCACTGCATTGGAGTGCCTAACAGTTCCAACTGAAATGAGAGATGTTACAACCGAAATGAGAGGTGTTCTCAGTGCATTAAAACGGAGCTATGATCATCTTCCTGCACATTTAAAGCTATGCTTTGCTTATTGTTCAGTATTTCCCAAGGGTTATGAGATTGAGAAAGAGAAGTTAGTCCTCTTATGGATGGCGGAAGGTCTCTTGCAACAGCACAGAGGTAATCGTAGAATGGAAGAGGTTGGTGACAAGTATTTCAATGAATTATTAGCAATGTCTTTTTATCAACCATCAAGTGGCAATAAATCACGTTTCAAGATGCACGATCTTATAAATGACTTGGCTATTTATTTGTGTGGGAGGTTTTGCTTTAGATTGGGGATTGATGATCCCTCTAGAATCACTGCATTCATTCGGTATATGTCACTTTTTCGGTGCAAAAATGATTCCCCAGAATTATATGAGGTCATTAATGAAGCCAAGTATTTAAGGACCTTCTTGTCACTGGATAATGAATCATATCATTTAACTAGTGATGAACTGCATAATTTGTTTTCCAAGCTGCAATACTTACGAGTGCTATGTTTATCTCATTATCATATTGTTGATCTACCCGATTCAATTGGCAGTTTGAACTATATACGATACATTGATCTATCTCACACCGCAATCAGTAAGTTACCTGAATCAGTATGTTTTCTCTGCAACTTACAAACATTGATATTGTCCTTTTGTCATTCTCTTACTGAATTGCCGAAAAACATGTGGAAGCTTATTAAATTGCGTCACCTTGATATTAGTGGAACTGCCTTATATGAGATGCCAGAAGAAATGAGTAGATTAAAAAATCTTCAAACGCTGCCTTACTTTGTTGTGGGCGAAAGAAGTGGCTCAACAGTTAAAGAGTTGGGGGGGCTTCTGTATCTTCGTGGAACACTTTACATTTCAAAATTGCAGAACGTGGTCTCTACAAAAGATGCAGCTGAGGCCAGCTTAGCAAAGAAGACATACCTTGATGATCTAACGTTGGAATGGGATGAAAATACTGTTGATTCGGAAAATGATAGAGATGTGCTTGCACAGCTAGTGCCTCATACAAATTTGAAGAGGCTCAGCATTATATTTTACGGTGCTTCAGCATTTCCATATTGGTTGGGGGATATTTCATTCTCCAAAATGCAGTTCCTATGTCTTAGCAATTGCAAAAAATGCTTTTACTTGCCACCACTTGGGCGGCTACCATCTCTTAAAGACCTCATTATTGGAGGGATGAATGCAGTGGAGAGGGTGGGTCCTGAATTCTATGGGAAGAAAAAGCCATTTCAATCTTTGGAGACTTTAACATTTGAGGAGATGTTGGAATGGGAAGAATGGGTTCCTTTTGAAGCTGAAGAATGGGATCCTTTTGGAGAATTCCCTTGCCTGCAAGAGCTTTGTATACGGAGATGCCCCAAGCTGAAGGGCCAATTACCCAAGCAACTTCCTAATATAGAAAAAGTTGAGATTTCTGAATCTCAAGAGCTTAAGACTGCACTTACGATGGAGGAATTATCACAGAAAATGCTTTTACATTATCATGATAAGGTCCTGTTCATAAGTGAAGAAAGAGTTTCCTCATTCTCAAAGCAAAAGACTGACTTTAAATATGACAGAGCCTTAGAATCCTCATTGCATCCGACTGAAGGTGCCGCCAAAAGTCTTTTACATAGATATGATAGGGTTCTGTCCACCACTGAGGATGAAGTTGCCTCATTCTCAAAGCAAGAGACCGACTTTAAATATGACGGTGCCACAGAATCCTCATTGCTTTTGACTGAAGGTGCTGCCAAAGGGCTTTTACATAGTTCTGACCGGGTTCTGTCCATTGAGGATGAAGTTGCCTCATTCTCAGAGGATATGACTGTCACCAGTACTGTCTTGTCATATGATTTTCCCTCAACATCCTCTGAGAACGTGATTAAAAATTCAAACACAAGATATGAAGGTGCCTTAAAGTCCCCATTGCCTATGACTCAGACTACAAACATTAGAAGAGATGAAGCTGATGTTCCAAATGACACCTGGGACAGCCAAGATGGACTGCAAAATTTCTCCTCTTCAGTGAGCAAGAAAGTTTCAGAAATATCACAACTGAAGAATTTGTCACCGTATCTGCAAAGTCTCAAAATTGAAGGATGTGATGCTCAGTTCATATCTGAAGCACTGGGCATCAATCGTCTTGTTTCTCTGCAACATATGTATATTATTAATTGTTGTTCTCTCAAGTCCTTTCCTGGAGGCCGTCCACCCACTTCCATGAAAAGTCTTTATATTCAGAACTGCAAGAAATTAGAGTTACTCCCACCTGCAGAGAGGACTCACCAGTATGCAGTTCTTGAACATTTGTGCATAGGGAGTAGCTGTGATTCTCTGACATCCTTCCCATTAGGCTTCTTTCCTAAGCTAAGAAGTCTTTCTATCTGGGATTGTGCAAATCTGGTATCCCTTTCAATGCCGGAGGGAATCCAAAAAGACCTCAGAGTTCTTGAGTCCTTGGAGATCCGGGATTGTCCTAAACTGGTATCTTTTCCAGAAGGATTGCCTACCCCCAACCTGAAGTCTATTTGGTTCTCCAATTGCATGAATCTCAAGGAACTACCTGATCAGTTGCACACCCTCAATTCTCTCCAGTCAATGTTTATAAATAATTGCCCAGAACTTGTATTACTTCCAGAAAAAGGTTTACCTTCCAAACTGATCCTACTAAGTATCACTTCCTGCAACAAACTCATGCTCGGGATGAAGTGGGGTTTGGATAGGCTTCACCATCTTAGTCGGTTGGAAATTGAAGGTGGATGTGGAAATGTTGTTTCATTTCCAGAGAAGTTGCTGCCCAGCAATCTCAATTCTCTACGCATAAGCGGACTTTTGAATCTCAAATTCCTGGACAAGGGGCTTCAACACCTTACCACACTTAAAACACTGGAAATTAGCTGCTGTAACAGACTCCGGTCCTTGCCAGAAGAGGGTCTTCCATCCTCTCTGTCTTTTCTCTGCATCAAGGAGTGCTCTGTGCTGAAACCAAAACTCCAAAACAAAGCTGGAAAAGATTGGTCCAAGATAGCTCATATATCTCGCATAGAAATTGATTAGAAACTCTGGAAGAGTTGTCTGAAGCAATGAAAATACAATTTCAGTGAGGTACATTTTCTACAAGTCGATGAATAAACCTGCTAGACATCAATTCAATACACTGTACGTTGTGAAACATTATTGCACTTACCAATAATCTTTTCTTTCCATCTTGCATAATCTAGGGCAATTTTGAAGACACTTGGGCGACCAGCGGTAATTGCTCAAGTTTGTACGTGGGTTCTTCTGCAGTTATGTGCGTTCACCTTTTACTTCATGCTTTTGTTGTGTCTTTTCTACCTTCGTTTTGTGATCAATCAATTAGTATCTTGTGAATATTTTTGTGGGCTTCCAACTCCAATTTTCGAACAAGTTCAAGGATTTCTATCATGTTTCTAAGGATTATGTGGCTTCAGCTTAAAGGGATCTTCCTATGTGGCTTCAGCTCAAAAATGATGTGGACTGAATTTCTTTGAACCAGTTTGAAACATTTTGGGTTTGAGAGGTGCATAATATAAGTTGGACATAGCTTGAGGGTCTATTTTATTTTTTGAGTGTGAGAATGTCATTGTATGTATTGAAGCTTTGGATTGTGAGCTGAGATTGATTCCTTTAAAAAACAAACAAAAAAAAAAAAAAAGCAAAACAAAACCAAAAAAAAAAACAAAAAAAAGTTTGAGATCTAGACTTTGAGTTGGGTATGTAATATAAGTTGATTTGAGTTTGTGAGGTGCTTTTACAAAAGTTCACCCGATGCTTGTAATTCATATTGATAATAGTGGATGGTTGGTATTACTTGTGGACGTAGGCTCGTATTTGGCCGAACCACGTAAAATCTTGTTGTCTCATTTATGTGATGTCTTTCTACTAATCCTAATTCTTAACATATTGGTTCCCCAACACAGGCCACAGCAAATTGGTATTAACGCATTGTGCTTGTTGCCACTAACCCAAAATCTCTCTTAATGGTTCAATATCATTGTTACTACAGTTGATAAATGTAGTCTGTTGTTACATTTGTTGATTCAAGACCAAGAACTATGAAACCTCAACCACCGAGTGTACACATTTCAAGTTTGTTCTTACTAAAGCAGTGATACGGCCTTAGAAATGAGTTAACTGTGTACTTCTAAAACTCACCCCCACGAAATGCCAATAATCAAACTTGGGAATTTTTGCGTTGATATCATACTAAATTACGAATAGACCCAAAAGCTAAGCTAATTAAGGAAATGAAAACAGTAGAGAAAATTAAAAACTAAAATTAGTACAGGTAATAAAAAATGACATGTTAATTAAGAAAGTAACAAAAAGTGACTTTAAATAAAATAGAATGGAGTCAACGATTACAAGTGGTTGATCTAACTAATGTTAATTAAGAAAGTAACAAAAAGTGACTTTAAATAAAATAGAATGGAGTCAACGATTACAAGTGGTTGATCTAACTAATCTCAAATTTTTTGGATTTAGGCTTTGTTGTTATTGTTGTAATCTCTATCTCTTCCAGCAATAGGATGGATTCTGTTAACCATTATTTTTGTCATCCACTGAATTAAGAACTAGTTGTCAAGGACTTTCTACGCTTGACAGATCGGTGAAAATCCAAAAAAGTAGTCCATGTTGCCTGATTTTACATTAGAATTTCAAACGATCATAACTTTTTATTGAGCTGGAGTTATCAGTTATGAGACTTACGATCAGTCAGTACAAAGCTGAGTCAACTTGCGCTTCCTAGCTAATACAGCATCGTCTGAGTTCAATTGATCCAGTCCTTGCATGGAGAGAGGGAATCGTCTATCAATCTTCAAAATTATATTGGCCCAAATTCATGCGTGAGCACTCAGCTGAAGCCCATTGTACTATCATTATTATTGAAGTAGTGCTATTAGCAATACTCGTCCTGGTATATATATATATATATATATATATATATATATTTTTTTTTTTTTTTATGTTCAAACTGAAAACTTTTGCGGAAGCAATATAAAACAAAAATCATATTTTCATTTAAAGATCGTTGTACCACACAACTATGGATTCTAAATAGAACAAAATTGCATACCTCTCTTAGCAACCCAAGCGTGTTGCCTCCCAAGGTATTCACGTCTCTCTCTCTATTTCTTTTGAGTTTTCAGAAGACTGCAGTATCATACAGTAGTTCTGATGACCAACTACTGAATATGATATTATAAAATCTTATTTTATAGTAGACTTCTAAAACCCTAGAGAGAGATTGGACGTGGGATCCTTAGGAATCCTAATCTTCAGCCGTAGGATTTTATCAATAACTTTTTGAACGTTATTGACTTATCTTGAAACTCTTTCCAAAATTATTTCTTAATTTTCTCAATAATATCAAAAAAATATCTGAACTTCTACATATTGCAATAATGTCCATCAACACATCGCAATTGACTCCTAAAGATTAGAGAATTACAAATGAGGTCCCATTTCATACAATTTTATATCTATGTCCTTCCACCATACTATATTCCCACAAGCCACTAAGACTAGATAAATATCATTGTCATGTCCCTAGCTTATGTGACCCTTAATTTCTTGATTTCATAATTTCTATTGGACTCCAAAATATCTTTAAAAAACTCTTTAAATATATATATATATACAATATTATATATATGAAAAACATTTTTGAAAAATGTCACTGGCCGGTTTTGTTTTGAGTCCAACTTCAATATGAAAACCAACTGAATATACTATCTTCTTTAGAGACTAGTGAATTCATTGTTGAGCATTTATATATTTTACTCATTACATACATAACCCAACGTGTCTGTATATAACCTTTAAAATTGGCATCACCAGTTGACATTGTCAAAGTTATGTGCATAATAAATAAATATACACAAACCTCTCATGTTTGAGGACAATAGAAAATTGTAATAGAACAACCTTTTAAATAACAATGATCACTCCATTAGGTGTCCTTGATCGGATCCAATTCAGTGTATGTACTTGTTACATTACATCCACTTGTTTGCTTAAAGTCACTACTTCAATGATGGAGTAAATCATCCTATCATATAGCAGCACAACAAGTGTAGGCTTCAATGGTAATATTCAATTAATATCCACAGCCTAGAACAATTTAATAATATATGAAAAATCATTACTCCCTGTCTTTGGCTCCTTAACCATTAACATGATTTTTCCTACAGAGGTGATATCACATGCCACATTTAAACAATGAAATATACCTATAAAAGTTATGAATGTGAAAATAGAATTTTATCATCAAATAAAAATGCATAGTATTGTTTTTGAGGGCACATAATTCTAACACAAACTTCAACAAACTTTCATTAAACTGGACTAAAGTCCAAGCCAGATACATCTTTTGAAACTTGAAGTTCAATAAAGGGTGGGATTTCCTCAACCCAGACAACACTATCAGATACAAATTGAGCATTTCTAGCTAATAAGTGGGCTACCATCTTGTATGTTCTGCTCACATAGTTTACTTTCCAAACCAGGGCGTTATACTTCTACCTCTTAATACCTTCAATGATCATCTGAATAGAGATAGGAGGGGAGCTACAACCCATTAGTGCATCTGTCACACCTTTCGCATCTCCTTCCAGCACAACTTGCTTCAGCCCAAGGTCCTCAGCGAATTGCAATCCTTCTTCAAAGGCCTTTGCTTCCACCTCCAAAGCTCCTAGCGGTATGTCCAAGTTCCTACTCATCGTACCCATTAACTCGCCCCTTTCATTTCTAATTACTATCCCAATTCCACAACAGCCTAACTCTTTAAAGACCGCCCCATCAACGTTTACCTTATACCATTCTTCCTGCGGTGGCATCCATCTTCCTATTCTCTAAAACTACCTAGATATAGACTATGTATTTGAAAGTAAATGTAACATGTGAGCTTTGTGTGGTTTTAACCCTATGCCATGTGTGATTTCCCGGTGATCACCCGATTTGGTTCTATAGTCTTTGTGACAACAGAACCAGATCTAGGTCAATACCTTTTTCACTTTGGATGACACATTCTTCCCTACTACCCATGGGGAGAAGAGGTTCCTTGATTATGTGTGGGTGAGGCTGCTGCCCATGGGGCCAAAAGACCACATGCAAAAGAGGCCCTATTTGACGCGTTCTCCCTGCTGCCCATGGGAGAAGAAACAAAACCTTAAGGATATGGGTGAGGCTGTTGCCCATGAGGCCAAGAGACTACATACCAGAGAGGAAAATATCATGCCAGTTGTGAATAGGTGGATCCCCTGACCATTCTATGTAATAGTGTGGTATATTTGTGATAAATTACCTTATGTTAGATTTTATGGCTTTGGAATTATATTGTTAGTGCTCACAGATTATGGTATATAGTTTCAAAGTATTAATTTTGAGAAACTTTGTATTTCATTATTTAATCATTTTTCTCACATTATTATTGAAAATCATATTGCAATATTCAGTGAGAAATTTCTCAAACTAAATCATGCTTTGTAAACTGATCATCATCATGAAACTTACATTTCTTCCACCCCTATTAATTATGCTACTTATTGTGCTCTGTCTCATCCCATTCTTTTACAAACTTTTTTAGAGTAGGCAACAATCATTTTGAGACAAGTTTTATGGCTAGCAGTAATTAGACTAACTACTGATGGAGGCTGGATTTTTGTGATAAAGATATTTAGATTATGTATATCATAAACTAGGCTTGACTAATTCTTTTGTATATTATAGTGGTTATAACTTTATTTTCACTGATGAGACAAGATAATGATATGTAATTGTTTTTAGGGTAAATACAAATTTTTTGGATGAAAATTGATGACATGTCTAATGGCCAAAATAAAAAATTAGCTTTCATTGATGTGATAATAAACGAAAAATTTATTTTGGTCATTTTCTATGTCAATAATTTTCATCTAATATATAATGGCAGAGACTAAATTGACACGGCACTAAAACATTAGGGACCAAATTGACATAATTGAAAGGTTATTGATCAAATTGAAATATGGTGTAAAAGATAGGGATCAAATATATAGTTTACCCTTGTAATTATTGCATAGAGCTTTGACTTACTTTGGGAGTATCATTAATGAAATTATTATGATAATTTTTTATGTTGGTACTTTGATAATGAATTTTGGATTGAATTGTCAAAAAGGAAAAATCTACAGGTACATTTTAGATGCTTTTCTCATGCTTTGGAACCTTTTGGGTTCGGAGTGTGACAGCTATGGTATCAAAGCTTAGATTATGATTCTGTAGACTTTGAAAATAGGAATTAATTTTAATCTAAGTCAGGGCATTAGGGGTTTGATGATTTCCTTATTCTGTACATTTCTTTCAACTTCCACCTACTATTCCTTTATTCTTATCTAGCTTGTCTGTGCTAACCTTCTATGTTGCCTTAATTTACCTATTTTGTTTCTTGGATATAGGTATAAGTACCTTTGTACACTATACCCCCTAAAAAGAAAGCACATAAAGCAAGGCATATAGATGAGGTTGCAGCTCCCAAACATGGCCCTAGGCAACACCAAGAGTGTGAAAGATCTGTCACTCCTGAGGTGGTCAGATATGTGAGGTGGCAAACAGGATCTATGCTAGGATTGCTATCGGTCTAGGGTGGTGAATGTAGGAAGGAGAATTGTTCTTTTGGGGAATTCCATAAGCAAAACCCTCCAACTTTTAATGGTGAGCCTGACCCATTTGCAATAGAGAATTGGTTGCTAAAGATGGAAAAGATATTGAGAGCCCCGAACTACTAGATTTTGAGTTATCGGTTTCTACCTCTATTGGTGATACTTTAATGACTAATCTTGTGCTTAAGTCTTGTATTCTTTGTATCGAGGGTAGAGAGTTATTGGCTGACTTGGTGTTACTGATATACATGATTTTGATATCACTTCGGGCATGGATTGGTTGGCTTCTTACCATGCTAGTGTGCATTGTTTTGAGAAAGAGGTGGTGTTTAGGCCACTGGGTGAATTAGAATTTCTATTTAAAGCCTCATGTTTGCCTTTAATGCCTCGTGCGATATCATGCATTCAAGCAAACCACTTTCTTAGAAAGGGATGCCAAGAATTCCTTGCTAGTGTAGTGGATTTACAAAGCAAAGAATTAGAGATAGGAAACAATCCCATTGTGCAGGAATTTCCGAATGTTTTTCTTGATGATCTACCTGGGTTGCCCCCGGATCGTGAGGTTGAGTTCTCTATTGACCTCCTTCCTGGTACTGCACCTATTTCTAAGGCACCATATATAATGGCACCCAAAGAGTTGAAGCAACTTAAAGTGCAATTGGAAGAATTGCTAGACAAAGGGTTTATTCGCCCTTGTGCCTCACCTTGGGGAGTTCCAGTTTTATTTGTTAAGAAAAAAAGGGTTCTATGAGGATGTCTATTGATTACTGTAAGCATAATAGAGTTACCATTAAGAATAAATATCCTTTGCCTTGTATTGATGACTTATTTGACTAGTTGCAAAGAGCACAAGTCTTGTCTAAGATTGATCTTCGTTCTGGTTACCACTAGTTGAAGATTAAGGGTGAGGACATACCAAAGATGGCCTTTCCGACTAGATATGATCATTATGAAATTTTAGTGATGCCATTTGGATTAACTAATGCCCCTGAAGATTGTCTTACAAATTCTAAGAGAAAGGAAGTTATATGCTAAACTAAAGAAGTGTGAATTTTGGTTGAATCAAGTTGTGTTCTTGGGTCATGTGATATCTAAGGATGGAATTACGGTGGATCCTAATAAGATAGAAGCGGTAGTTAATTGGGATAGGCCTATAAATGTGAGTAAGGTTAGAAGTTTCTTAAGCCTTGCTGGTTACTATAGAAGATGTGTAGAGGGATTTTCCTACATTGCAGCTCTTTTGACAAAATTAACTTGAAAGAATGTTAAATTCAAATGGAAGGAAGAATGTGAGAAAAGCTTCCAAGAGCTAAAGTGAAGATTGGTCACAGCTCTAATGTTAACTATCCCTTCAGGTATAGGGGGTTTTTTCATTTATAGTGATGCTTCCCGTAAGGGACTGGGTTGTGTGTTGATGCAAAATGGGAAGGTTATGGCTTATGCCTCTCGTCAATTGAAAAATTATGAGAAACATTATCCCACTCATGACTTGGAGTTGGCTGCAATTGTTTTTGCTTTGAAAATTTGGAGACATTATTTGTATGGGGAAAGATGCGAGATTTTCATTGATCATAAAAGTTAAAAGTATTTCTTTACCTAGATGGAGTTAAATATGAGGCAATGAAGATGGCTAGAATTGGATAAGGATTATGATTGCTCTATTAACTATCATCTTGGTAAGGCTAGTGTTGTAGTTGATGCTCTTAGTATAAAGCCTTCAAGTTTTTCAACTGCTTTGCTAACTACTCAAAAGGAAATTATTCTTGATCTTGAAAGGATGGAGATTGACTAGTTTTAAAGCATACTTGACTAGTTTGAGTGTTCAACCAACTTTGGTATGAAGAATTTAATTGTCATAGGCTGATGACTCACATTTAAAGAAAATCATGGATGAGGTGCATAGTGGAAAGAAATCTAAATTTTCTATTTCTGAGGATGGTGCTTTGAGATTTGGGAGCAAACTTTGCATGCCAAATAATCCATTGATTAAAAAGGAGATTCTAGAGGAGGCTCACTATTCCCCAAATACAGTGCATCCGGGTAGTACAAAGATGTACCACGATCTTCATGAAAACTTTTGGTGGAATAATATGAAAAGAGAGATTGCCCACTTTGTATAGCGATGCTTGACTTGTTAGCAAGTTAAGGTGTTGCACCAACAACCCTTAGGTTTGTTGCAACCACTTCTTATTCCCCAATGGAACTGGGAGAAAATTACTATGGATTTTGTTTCAGGATTGCCGAGATCTCGTAAAGGTCGTGATGCTATTTGGGTGATTGTTGATAGAATGAAAAAATCAGCTCATTCTCTCCCTATTCGGATGAACTACTCCTTTGATCAGTTAGTTCAACTCTAAGTTGATGAGATTGTGAGAATTCATGGTGAACCCACTTCTATTGTTTCAGATAGAGATCCAAGGTTTACTTCTCTTTTTTGGGGTGGTGTGCAAAAGGCCTTGGGTACTAGATTGGATTTCAACACAACTTTCCACCCCAAAAACAGATGGACAATTTGAAAGAACTATTCAAACTCTAGAAGATATGTTTAGAGCATGTGTTTTGGATTTTAAGGGGAGTTGGGTTTGTCACTTACCTTTGGTGGAATTTGCTTACAATAATAGTTACCATTCAAGTATTAGAGCAGCACCTTATGAGGCTTTGTATGGGAGAAAGTGTAGATCCCCAATTTGTTGGGATGATGTTGGAGAACGAAAAAATCTTAGGGCCAGAGATTATTCAGAGGACTTGTGAAAAGGTAAATTGAATTTGTGATAGACTACGAGCAGCCCAAAGTAGACAAAAGAGCTATTATGACATTAAAAGGAAGGCATTGGTTCTTGAAATTGCAAAAAAAGTTTTCCTACGGGTTTCACCTATGAAAGGAGTAATGAGATTTGGCAAAAATGGTAAGTTAAGCCCTAGGTTTGTAGGGCCTTTTGAGTTCTTACAGAGGGTGGGCAAAGTTGCATATAGAAATGCCTTACCCCAGTCCTGTCAAGAATTCATAATGTTTTCCATGAATCTATTTAAGGAAATACATTCTTGACTCTTCACAAGTATTGAGCCATGAGCCTCTTCACATTGGAGATGACTCGTTATAATACCCCAATTAAAAAAAAAAGGAAATTAGATTTTTTGGTGTCCCACACGTGCCCCCCCCCCCCCCCCCCCACCACACCTACCCCACCACTCATTCTCACTATCTCTTTTCTCTTTTGGCCGACCACACTCATTCATGGTCTTCTTTTATTTTTAATTTTTTTCTCAACACAACAAAAACTCCTCTCTACCACTCCTTCACACTCTCCCACCAGTACCACTCCACACCACCATCTCCACCATCATTTTTCTGGCAAGATCACCGGAAAAACTTTTTAGGAACCTTTTCCTCTTCACATCTTTTATTTAAGGTAAAAACTTCTAATCTTTTTGGTGGGTTTATATGCTTTTGCTAGAGGTTTTCTATATCTAAACTTTGATAATGATACCCATGTGATTTATGAGTTTTGGAAGTGATATTCATGTATTTATATGTATGGGTTTTGCATTGGTGGAATTATTTAATGAGTAGGTTTATAGTTTTTACATTGGTGGCTATCTAAGTTGTGAAGATTTAGGGGTTTTGGCTTCTTAATGTGAAATAGATGGTGAATAATTTTTATTGATTATTTGGAGCTAGTTAAAGATTCTAATTGTTTGTGTTGGAGAATATTATGATTTTGGTGTCATAAGTCTCTTGATGATGTTATATAAATCTTGTGGAAACTACTTATAAAGTGTTGAGATTTTGATGTTAGTAATAATACCTTGAATGATTTATGAGAATAAGTTGGAATCTATGCCTTGTAATTAATTTGTTGAGAAACTTTGGAAGTGGAATACATTATATGTGAAGTTAAATACTAGGCTTGCCTAATTAATTGCTCATTTGGAAACTCCTAAATCATAGCTAGACTCAATTTCAAGCTTTATGCTTATTGAGTTAGGTTTGCTTGATATTGTTTAGGTTCTAGCTAATCTCCTTTGGATCTTGGAGAATTAGGCTTTTTACGGGTTGCAAGGTAAGTGGCTTCTTAATGGGATTTTTTTAGAAACATAATCATGTTGCATGAAATGTTGTTTTGGGTTAAACATATTTTGGAAAATTATTTGTGGAACTATGTTTTCCTAAAAAGAGTCATGTTGTAACCCAGCTATATATGATTATATATGAAAAGCATAAATATTTGGCATGGAAAAGAAAAGCATCTTTGAACTCCTTTTGATAATGGATTTCATGGTTTGTGGTAGTATTTGGAAATACTAAAGATGCTTTATCTTAACTTGTTCTGTTTGGGAAATTTATGCAAAATATTTACGACAATAAATGGTTTTGAGGACTTTTTGAGAATATTGTGGATATTTGGTTGATAAAATAGTTTATGAAACTACATGGAAGTGAACTATGTATATCAAATACATTAACTTATGAGCTTTTGATGTGGTTTTGTCATTGTGCCATGATATTAGTGATTACCCCGTCTGTGTGATGACCCGTCTGTGTGACGACCCTGTCTATGTTCGTCTATGTAACAACCTTGTCATGTTGCCTTGGGTGAGGTTTTTGATTTTGAAATAGTATTGGATAGTTTTATGGCTCACAGTGAATAATATGTAGTTTCATAGTTATTTTGGGAAGCTTGGTGTTACATTATTTCTATCATTCTTGCCATATTGTTAATGAAATATATTTTGCATAAATTAAATGGAAATTCCCAAATTATAGCATGATCTGTAAAATGCTCATTATCATTAGACTTGCAATTCCCCCACCCCATTAATTATGCTACTTACTGGACTCTATCTCATTCCATTCTTTTACAAACTTTTTCAAAGTAGGCAACGATCATTTTGAGATAGGTTTTTGTGGCTAGTTGTAGTTAGATAACTACTGATGAAGGTCAGACTTTGGTTATGGAGATATTTAGATGTACATCCTAGAATAGGCTTTGACTCATTCTTTTGTATTTGATAGTGATGATGACTTTATTCCCACTAATGGGACAAGCTAATGATATGTAATTATATTTAATCAGACCTTATTCTTTTGTGGCCAATGGTCATTGTAATTATTGCATAGAACTCTAACTTACTTTGGGAGTACTGTTAATGAAATTATTATGATAATTCTTGATGTTGGTACTTGATATGAATTATTTGGATTGAATTGTCAAAAAGGAAAATTTTATAGGTATCTTTGAGATGTTTTTCTCATGCTTTGGACCCTTTTGGGTTTGGGGCATGACACTTGTCATATGAAGAAGTTCCGATAGAGATTTTGGATCATAAGGAGCAAGTGCAAACCAATAGAACAATATCTTGGGCAAAGGTGCTTTGGAAGAATCATTTAGTGAAAGAGGCATCGTGGGAGTGTGTGGATGATATGCTGTCAAGATACCCAAACCTTTTTCAAGATCAAGGTGCGTAAAATTTCGAGGACGAAATTTTTATAAGAGGGGAAGAATGTAAAGTCCCAAGTTTAAATAAATAAATAAAAATGTGTGGTCAGATTTTTAGTGTCAAAGGTGCTACCCCACCATTCCCCACCACGCATTCTCACACTATCACTTATCCTCTTGGCTGATCATCCTTTTCTTCTTGTTTTGTTTTCTTTCTTTTCTTTTCTCTGAAACACTCCTTGCACTCCCTCACTCTCCCACTGGTACACTCCACACGACCAACTCCACCATCATTTTTCCGACAAGATCACCAGAAAAATCTTAAGAACCTCTAAGCACCTTCACATCTTTTATTTAAGGTAAAATTTTCTAATCTTTTTGGTGGGATTTTATACTTTTGCTTGAGGTTATTTTTACCTAAGCTTTGATAATAATACCCATGTGATTTATGAGTTTTGGAAGTGATATTCATGTGTTTATATGTATGGGTTTTGTATTAGTGGAATTATTTGATGAGTGGATTTATAGTTTTTACAACGGTGGCTATCAAAGTGATGAAGATTTGGGAGTTTGGCTTTTTAATGTGAAATAGATGGTGAATATAATTTTTATTGACTATTTGGAGCTAGTTTAGGAATCAAATTGTTTGTCTTGAACAATATTATGATTTTGATGTCATGGGTTGTTGATATTACATAAATCTTATGGAAACTACTTATAAATTGTTGAGGTTTTGATGTTAAAGATAATACCTTGGATGATTCATGAGTATAATGGGAGTCTATGCCTTGTAAATAAATTGGTTAAGAAACTTTGGAAGTGGAAAACATTATTTGTGAGGCTAAATACTAGGCTTGCCTAATTAAGTGCTTATTTAGCAATTCCTAATTTGTAGCGAGATACAGTTTCAAGCTTTATGCTTATTGTTATAGATTTGCTTGATACTGTTTAGGTTCAAGCCTAATTCTCCAAGCTCCAAAGGAGATTAGCTAGTCTCCTTTGGAGCTTGGAGAATTAGGCTTTTTGCAGGGTGCAATGTAAGTAGCTTTTTAATGGAATTTTTTCTTTTGGAAAATAATCATATGGCATAAACATTGTTTTTCGGTCAAACACATTTTGGAAAATTATTTGTGGAATTATGTTTCTTAAAAAGTGTTGTGTTGTAACCCTACTATTTATGACCATATAAGAAAGAGCATCATGTTTAATATTGCATATGGGGAAATGCATGAATATTTGGCATGGAAAAGAAAAGCATCTTGAAATTCCTTTGATAATGGAGTTCATGGATTTATGGTATTATTTGGAAATACTAAAGATGTTTTGTCTCAACTTGTATTATTTGGGAAACTAATAGAAAATCTTTTTAACAAAGAATGAAGTTGAAAACCTTACAAACTTATGGAAGTTTTGGTTGTTTAAGGTTTTTTTGAAACTACCTAGATATAAATTATGTATTTGAAAGTAACTGTAACATGTGATCTTTATGTGGTTTTAACCTTATGCCATATGTGATTTCCCGGTGATCACCCGATTTGGTTCAGTAGTCTTTGTGACAGCAGAACCAAATCTGGGTTAGTGCCCTTTTGCTTTGGATGACATGTTCTTACCTACTGTCCATGGGGGGAAGAGATTCTTTGATTGTGTGTGGGTGAAACTACTACCCATAGGGCCAAAAGACCACATGCAAAAGAGGTCGCATTTGACATGTTTTCCTTGCTGCCCATAGGGCCAAGAGACTACATACTAGAGAGGTCAATATCATGCAAGTTGTAAATGGGTGGATCCCCTAACCGGTCTATGTGATAGTGTGGTATATTTGTGATAAATTACCTTATGTTAGATTTTATGGCTTTGGAATTATATTGTTAGTGCTCACAAATTATGGTATATAGTTTTAAGGTATTTACTTTGAGAAACTATGTATTTCATTATTTAATCGTTTTTGTCACATTATTATTGGAAATGATATTGCAGTATTCATTGAGAAATTTCTCAAACTAAATCATGTTTTGTAAACTGTTCATCATTACGAAACTTGCATTTCTCCCACCCCCATTAATTATGCTACTTACTGGGCTCTATCTCATCCCATTCTTTTAAACTTTTTTAGAGTAGGTAACGATCATTTTGAGACAAGTTTTGTGGCTAGCAGTAGTTAGACTAACTATTATTGGAGATTGGACTTTTGTGATGGAGATATTTAGATGATGTATATCCTAGAGTAGGCTTAACTCATTCTTTTTTATATTATAGTGGTTATGACTTTATTTTCACTGATGGAACAAGTTAATGATATGTAATGGTATTTATTTAAACCTTCATTCTTTTATGGCCAATAGTCCTTGTAATTATTGCATATCACTTTGACTTACTTTTGGAGTATCATTAATGAAATTAATATGATAGTTCTTGATGTTGGTACTTCGATAATAAATTTTGGATTGAATTGTCAAAAATGAAAAATCTACAGGTACCTTTTAGATGCTTTTCTCATGCTTTGGATCCTTTTGCGTTCAGGGTGTGACATCAAGTGTTAGTAAATAGGTGTCTAGAATTTTGGGGACTAATGGAGTAGACACGGTTCCAGGACCCGAAACTACAGCATCACTACCAAAATTCAATTTGCTTGAGTTTTTGTCTCTTGAAGTTAGTGGCACCAAGCAGTAGGAGAACTTGCCACCAATAGTAGAACTCAATTGGGAAACAAGGGAAACCACCCCGCCTCCAATGCCAACAATGTCGGAACCTTTGTCATCAAAGTTTCCTACATTATCATGTCCACACCATCTGATAGGGAGAGGCATAGGATGGCTTGTCGTTGATCCCAGAGTGAGAGTGTCCATAGAAGGGTCTCCCTTTAAGAATGATGAACCGTCGCCACAAGAGATGGAATATTGGCAGCTTGTTCCATCGTTGGAGCATGATATTTTTGCTAGTGATTCACATTGTGATGAAGTGCAGGAAACGCTTTTGTAGGTTGTAGACATTTCAGGATCAAAAAGTGGAGCAGTTTGATTGGAGCACTCAATGCAAGGCTTGCACTGTAGCCAAATCAAATCACTACCCATATTAGCAATGCCTAGTATTGGGACTAGTGGCGTACCAACTGGGTATTTCATGAGGCATTTCACCCTATTTGAGATTACATCTGATTGGGCTGAATCGGGAAAGACTAAAGAAGTTGTAATGTTGCAGAAGCTACAAGAAAACAAACATATTGCTTTCTGAATGAAAAAGGAAACTAAACAAGTTAGCTTCTGAATGAAAACCTCAAATCCATGAGAGATTCATTGAATCTACAAGGTGATAGGGTTCTGAAATCCACTAGAGAGAAATAGACAAAGTTTGTATTTTTTATAAATCTGAAAACTAAATTGCCCTGAATGCTACAATATGTTTAATTAATAAAAGAAACCTAGGGCGACGCCCAAAAACCCTAATTTGCAGTAATCAAGTAATTAAGTGGCAAAATAGTGATTTTTGCCAAAAATAGCAAAATATAAATAATTGCGAAAATTGAAACTACTGACCTTAAGAGTCGTCCTAAAATAGACGAGATCTTATTTTGACTTTTAAACTAAAGGTTATTAAGAATAAACAAATATTACTATAAATAGCAAAAACACTGTTTTCGAGACTTTAACGAAGGAATTTGCCTAAATTAGATGATGCTCGAGACTCGAGTCTAGATCAGAATATCGTTTCCCTTCAACCTGCCAAATTTTATGCAATTCTGACATCACCACCTCGATGGCCTCTATTGGCACCATCTTTCATCTTGCGATGTGACTTCTAGCGCCCTTACTACTCTAGGAAAACTTGTGCTATCTATTCTACATCAAGTTGGCTTAAAATGATCGACACAGTTAATGGAATGTAGCAAGGCCTTGGCTATGCGCTATGAATGAGTTTCTGAAGGGTTGTAGAAGGGAGAGTCCGGAGAGTCACGGTGGATGAGAACCACACTAAAGCTCCCATCATGAGTCTCAATTAGATCAGAGAAGCTACAAGGCATGACAATGGAGAATGAAGTTGCCAATGCAGCAAAAGACAGAAGTGAGTGACTATGAGATGCCATGATTGATTGATTGATTGTTGGAGAGGTAGTGATGATGAAATTGTGCTGGATTTAAGTGCATATATTGTGAGTCAGTGCCTTCTATTAGATTTCCACAATGAGTCTTTGTTTGTGCACTCTATAATAGCGCCATGATGTACTGAATTGGAATTCCAACTCGCTATAATAGCCGAGTTGGCTCTTTCCTATATCTAACGGGTTTGACCAAAAAAAAAAAAAAACTTTGCATTTATGAGTGCCGCAAATATGTTAGGCAGCACTCTACGGTGATTTGTGTTTGGTTTTAAATTTTTGTTTTTATTTTTTTGATGTGTAGAGTTGTAGATCCTATTCTTTGGTAATTGTGCCATGTGAGTGTATTGGAGCTTGGGTTTTGTGAGAGAGTAATACTAGAGACACATAATTTTCCACAAATTTATGTCACAACTCACCCGGTGAACAGGTCAAAGCACGTAAATTCTTAGTGTTATCTTTTATGTGTGGGATGTCATACTTTCTTTTGGGTTTTCTCTGTTCTTATTATTTATTTTTGAGATGTTTCTATAGCTACAATATTTTTTCAATAAATCTTGTGTGAGAATGATATCTAGAGGTCTTTACCTACAACATATATATATATATAACTCCATAAGAATAATTATTCTCGAGAGTACAGTGAAGCAATATGCTTCGCTTTCACATAATAATTGATTTTACTAATTAAATTAATAGTGAGATATTTACCATTCAATAATCGCAGAGCCACGCAATGCATGAGAATATATAATTATTTTAATATATGGTATAATGTATAATTTTCTTTCTAAATTTTATTGTAGATAATTTTTTATCCCTAAAAATTAAAAATTTGCTAAAGTAATTTCTATATCTTTATTTTTACAAATATATAATTTTATTATTTTTGGTATTTTAATTGATATTATTCTTTTTTGAAGTGGTCCATATTCGTCTAACTATTGTTATTATGCATTATATTTTCCTAATTTCTGTACAACTAAATTTTTAAGTTTCAAATTTTTCATTCTCTTAAGGGGATTATCATGATAATCAAAACTTATCATATAATTACAATTATTATTACTTAAATAATTGGTAGACAAATTCAAATATATAACCATATAGATTTTGTTTTGATATAAACTCAAATTCTCACATTCAAACTAAAAATTAACTCAAACAAAAATCAAACCAAAGTTATAAGAGGGAGAAAAAAGACTTGTAATAAAGAACTCAAAAAACACAACACCAAAACATATCAACTCAAAGTAGAGATATTACAAAACTTAAAAAATTCATCAACCTAAAGTAGAGTTACAAGAATAAGGAATGAAAAATTGAGAGAGAGAGAGAGAGAGAGAGAGAGAGAGAGAGAGAGTATAATGGACCAAACAAGCCAAAGTGGACTAAAATGGACCAAATGGTCCCAAATGAATCTTAGTAGAGTGAACATACCAAAATGGACCGAAATGGTACACTGGTGTGGCTCAATAAAAGCATAATAATAATAAATGTTATCCTTCGACTTTTAGATATTATATAGATATAAATATATAAATTCCTAATAATTGATTCTAGAAAGGAAGAAAAAAAAAAGTTACCTAAAAATTGAGAATTGGAGAGAACATTTAAGCAAGAGGAAATAAACGAATGGAGCAGTTATTGACATTTGACAGTGGCGGAGTCACTAAGGGGTTCAGGTCATATTAAGAATATTTGAATATGTATGTATATTTCCCATTGCTTTATTTAATACCAAAAGTTTTTAATCTCCTTATTGCTGCTAAAATTTTAATTTATTTCCTTTTTTCAAGGAAAAAAATATATTTTTTAATTCTAATCTGTACTTTTTTAATTAAAAAAAAAATGAATTCTCATCAGTACTTGATTTCATTCCATATACTGTTATTACTTTGATATATTAAACTAAGCTTATGATTTGTTAGATCTAACCTTATCAAATGAATCTAAATAATATTACTAAGAACTATTATGGTTTATTATTGATCCTTGATATCGTATAACTTTTAAGAATTTGACATGTTCAAAATTAAGAAGTATTGATAATTTGATACATTCTTTAGAAGAAAATGCTGATAATATGAAAGCAATAAACATTTCCATTCTTTTGCCGAAATTTCCAAAGAGCATTGTAAGAATCTACAAGTACAAGTGTTTGCAAATAAATTATTTGTCTATATTTAAAAGGAAATGACTAATAACTTTAATTCATGTTTCATATATGCTTGCTCATTTTACTTCTCAAAAAATAGCATAGGCTACAATTTTAATTGGGGATATTTAGTTTTTTTTTGTTAAAAAAAATTCTTATTATACTTACTATTAGGATCTATTGGAAAATAAGTGTGAGTTAAAGCGATTTAAAGCATATGTTGTGTATCCAAAAGTTAAGTAATTTTGGATATATACCACTATCAGTTTCTTTAAGACCTTCTTCTCTCACCCTGTATGTGTATATTAAAATACTTAGTATTCTAAAAAAAAATATATATATATATATATATTGTAGGGACATGATTTTTAACGACTCAAGGATGACGTTGGGCTCGTATGCAAAGGGCCCGAACAATACGATTTGTAGAGAGTGGGTTTGGAAAAGCCTGCCCTTGGGCGCTGGGCTTCGGTCTGGTCCTGGTTTCATGAGAGCTCATACAAAGATAGGTTTGGACTTTATAGCTGAGCCTTACATCGATGTAGTTTGAAAGGTTTGACTCCTCGGAATTAGTCCGAAAAGCATTACATTCTCACCATTCTCCTTCCTTTTTCGTTTTTTTTTTTTTTTCCTTTTTAGCTCTCTTTCCCTTTTATACTAGTATTCACTTCCCGTTCTTCATCTACGTGTCAGTTTTTCCTTGTTTTGGGTAATTGCTTGTCCTATCAATCCATACGTCAGAGTAATTGGGAAAAGCTGGATAGCATGGTATGGAGTATGGGCTTGTCAGGCGCTAGGCTCCACATCATGGCGTTGGCAGTTTTCTCCCTTGTACTGCTCTTGTACTGAGTTTGTCCTTTTCTTCAGGCGTTTTTTATGAGATGTGGGACGTGAGGTCATCCTCGGCCATATCCTTGGGCTTTCTAGGAGCTTCATTGCGCGTCCTCGGCGGTTGGGCTTTATCGGCCAGGGCTTTGGGCCCTTAACACAAAGTGGGCTGGGACCTCAGATTTCGAGCCCCACAATAGCCCCTCAAAATCCTGTTGCCCGACTTTATTGTTGGGGAGTAGGGTTTTGGTAACGTCAGGCCCAAATCATGACTTGCCCAGCTTCGCATTTCATCAACATCGAGGTTGCTGTACTGGCCTGGGGAGCGCGCCAAGGCGTGAGACATCCCTCTAGATTTTCCCAGGCGGCGTCCTGGACGTTTCAGTGTTCAAGGCCCGCCATTAATGCGCCTCCTTCACGAGGTTATTCAAATCTTACAGTTGTATACGGTGTCGGAAATTGTGCCAAGACTATCTTGTCTGTAGCACTTATTGGAAACTTGCGTGGATTGAATGCCACCGGTCTGCTCCCTATTTAAATAGGGTAAGGGATTATTCCTTGTGCATATAAACCCTTCTGCTTCCTTCAGAATCATAACCCTTTATCCATAACCAGTTCCCACATCCAGTGTCGTCTTCCCTTAGTGCAATATGTTTGAGGCTTGGGTGGAGGTGGAGGAACTTCACCCGCCACAGAGGCACCGGACCCTTCCAAGACTTAAGGTGGTGTGGTCTGGGCAGGGGAGGCACAGATTTAAGGTGACCTCCCGCTTGGATAAGGTGGGAACGGTAACCCCACCTCTTTCAGTCAAAATCCAAAGCAGGTTCTGGTCACATCAGATTTTTGGTGTGTCAGAAGAAAGAATTTCCGCCATCAGCACCGTCTGCCTTATCGCAGGCAAATTTTTGTGGAGGCTCCTCAACTTCCGATTCCCGGCACCTTTTCTTCAATGGTGTGGGCCTCAAGTTGGGTTCCCTGCACCTTTTCTTCAGCTGCGCTAGCCCGAAGCCGGGCTCTCTGCACCTTTTCTTCAACGATGCAGGCCCCACTTTGGGTTCTTTGACTGCCTGAGTTATAGGCATGTAAAAGTATTGAGGAATGGCTTCCTTAGACGAAATTTTGAAGCGGCAGCGCGGCTCTTCTCTGCACCTCTTCCTCGGCTTTTCCTTCATTCCCTTGTATCTTTACTTTTCGCTTGTGTAGTTAGTTTTAGTATGAGCTTATTTAAGCTCCTTCATTGTACATTGTACTGTTCTTTTGTCTTAATAAGAAATGAATTTGCTTATTCTCAAATACTTTTCCTTTCTGTAACAACTACTTCGTTCATGAATATAAAACGTACACTTTCCTTTAATGGTACTTAGAGCAGAAAAAAAAAACCTTTAAACAAATTCCTACTAGTTTGAACTTACTGACATTATCAAGTATAACAATGATAATTCTCAATAAATTAAATTCCTGGAACTAACCGAGATAACGGCCAAGCGTTTCGTAATGCATGCAAGGCGACCGTCCGAGAACGACAAACTCTAGATAATTCATCCGAGAAGGTGGCCGAGCAGTGAGGGACTTCGACCGTGTTTTTGGCAACATATTGCCCTATATTGCATCAATCCCCTTGGCATTGAGGATCTGAGAGTAGACTGGGGAATCCATGCAGTTTAGGGATTAGCCCAACTATTAATGGGGGAATTCTCCTCGGATGGATTCTAAGGTCCATGTAACGTCCAGGTCGTGCCCAAACCCCATGTTGTCTCTTCTTGGTAGTTGGTTTCCCCATAGGCTTGAGTCCGAGGACCATACAAGGCCTTGGTAGACCATGCAAGGCCTTGGTTCTGTCCAAAACTTGTAGTTTTTTCTTTGTGTACTTGGTTTCCCCATAGGCTTGAGTTCGAGGACCATGCAAAGCCTTGGTTCTGTCCAAAACTTATAGTTTTTTCTTTGTGTACTTGGTTTCCCCATAGGCTTGAGTCCAAGGACCATGCAAGGCCTTGGTTCTGTCCAAAACTTGTAGTTTTTTTTTGTGTACTTGGTTTCCCCATAGGCTTGAGTCCGAGGACCATGCAAGGCCTTGGTTCTGTCCAAAACTTGTAGTTTTTTTTTTGTGTACTTGGTTTCCCCATAGGCTTGAGTCCGAGGACCATGCAAGGCCTTGGTTCTGTCCAAAACTTGTAGTTTTTTCTTTGTGTACTTGGTTTCCCCATAGGTTTGAGTCCGAGGACCATGCAAGGCCTTGGTTCTGTCCAAAACTTGTAGTTATTTTTGTGTACTTGGTTTCCCCATAGGCTTGAGTCCGAGGACCATGCAAGGCATTGGTTCTGTCCAAAACTTGTAGTTTTTTTTTTGTGTACTTGGTTTCCCCATAGGCTTGAGTCCGAGGACCATGCAAGGCCTTGGTTCTGTCCAAAACTTGTAGTTTTTTCTTTGTGTACTTGGTTTCCCCATAGGCTTGAGTCCGAGGACCATGCAAGGCCTTGGTTCTGTCCAAAACTTGTAGTTTTTTCTTTGTGTACTTGGTTTCCCCATAGGCTTGAGTCCGAGGACCATGCAAGGCCTTGGTTCTGTCCAAAACTTGTAGTTTTTTCTTTGTGTACTTGGTTTCCCCATAGGCTTGAGTCCGAGGACCACGCAAGGCCTTGGTTCTGTCCAAAACTTGTAGTTTTTTCTTTGTGTACTTGGTTTCCCCATAGGCTTGAGTCCGAGGACCATGCAAGGCCTTGGTTTTGTCCAAAACTTGTAGTTTTTTCTTTGTGTACTTGGTTTCCTCATAGGCTTGAGTCTGAGGACCATACAAGGCCTTGGTTCTGTCCGAAACTTGAAGTTTTTTTTTTGTGTACTTGGTTTCCCCATAAGCTTGAGTCCTAGGACCATGCAAGGCCTTGGTTCTGTCCAAAACTTGTGGTTTTTCTTTTAAGTATTTGGTTTCCCCATAGGCTTGAGTCCGAGAACCATGCAAGGCCTTGGTTCTGTCTAAAACTTGTAGTTTTTTTTTGTGTACTTGGTTTCCCCATAGGCTTGAGTCCGAAGACCATGCAAGGCCTTAGTTCTGTCCAAAACTTGTAATTTTTTCTTTGTGTACTTGGTTTCCCCATAGGCTTGAGTCCGAGGACCATGCAAGGCCTTGGTTCTGTCCAAAACTTGTAGTTTTTTTTTTTTTTTTTTGTGTACTTGGTTTCCCCATAGGCTTGAGTCTGAGGATCATGCAAAGCCTTGGTTCTGTCCAAAACTTGTGGTTTTTCTTTTAAGTATTTGGATTCCCCATAGGTTTGAGTCCGAGGACCATGCAAGGCCTTGGTTCTGTCCAAAACTTGTAGTTTTTTTTTTTTTTTTGTATTTATTTATTTTTTGAAGGTTAGCCCCTATACCAGGGCGGGGAGAATTAGCTTGAGGCCGGAAGCCCCTAGGGCTGCCCGTGCCATTGGCACTGCAAGGCGTAGCCCCTAGCTGAAGTTTATGTCGGAGCAACAACTGCGTGTCCCTGGAGATGGAGGAAACTTCGCGAACTTCTGCCTGATAGAGGCTTGACTCCACCGCCACTTGCGCCAATGCGCAAGCCTTTCCCGCAGACGGCGCCAATTGTAGGGACACGATTTTTAACGACCCAAGGATGACGTTTGGCTCGTATGCAAAGGGTCCGAACAATACGATTTGTAGAGAGTGGGTTTGGAAATGCCTGCCCTTGGCGCTGGGCTTCGGTCTGGTCCTAGTTTCATGAGAGCTCATACAAAGATAGATTTGGACTTTATAGCTGAGCCTTACATCGATGTAGTTTGAAATATTGGACTCCTCGGAATTAGTCCGAAGAGCATTACATTCTCACCATTCTCCTTCCTTTTTCGTTTTTTTTTTTTTTTTTTTTTCCTTTTTAGCTCTCTTTCCCTTTTATACTAGTATTCACTTCCCGTTCTTCATCTACGTGTCAGTTTTTCCTTGTTTGGGATAATTGCTTGTCCTATCAATCCATACGTTAGAGTAGTTGGGAAAAGCTGGATAGCATGGTATGGAGTATGGGCTTGTCAGGCGTTGGGCTCCACATTATGGCGTTGGCAGTTTTCTCCCTTGTACTGCTCTTGTACTGAGTTTGTCCTTTTCTTCAGGCGTTTTTTTATGAGATGTGGGACATGAGGTCATCCTTGGCCATATCCTTGGGCTTTCTAGGAGCTTCATTGCGCGTCCTCGGCGGTTGGGTTTTATCGGCCAGGGCTTTGGGCCCTTAACACAAAGTGGGCTGGGACCTCAGATTTCGGGCCCCACATATATATATATATATATATATATATATATTGGGTACTGCATAAAATATAGGGAAAGAGTGTCTAAATTTTTCTTTATCTTAGCACATATTTAATAATTCTGATAAACACTTATTGTGATAAATTTTTTTGTTTATAAAATACTACATTTCATGTTGCACTGTCTATAATTTTTTATACTACGAAATATAACATATTGTTTATATTATATAAAAACAAAAATAGTCACACATTGGTCCTCCCAAAGATCTATTTCTGTCTCTGCCTCAGTGTATCGAGTTCGAGTTACTCTACATAAATTATTTTGGTTCGAAGATTAATTGAGCCTAATGTGGAGCTGTTTAGGTAGGTTAAATTAGTTATCATATTAGCCAAAACATTGGTTTGTTGAGCCAAATGTGAGTGCTCTAATTCAAGGGTGCAATACTCCTTAGTCCTTAATGGAGATTCTTAAAACCAAAGGAAAACATTATTCATTTGTAATTCTTTTGAGGAGAATTCACTTGTAATTCAAGTGACAATTTCTGAGAAGGTAAAGTTTCTCTTCTTCTTCTGTTTTTTCCAAATCATGTCTTCTTTTTCTCTAAAAACAAAAAAAGGAATGCACACATTGTCTTTTGCAAGAGTCGCAAGTGCCAAACACTTTCCCTTAAGTGCCAAAATACTATTAAGCGTTTGCTGCAGTCTACATCCCAGAACTTACGCAAGAACCAAAAAGGCTTTTGACGTATATAGAAGTTGACATCGATGTCCACCCCGCACCTCACGATTGCCGTAAATTCCAAACTATTTAATGAATACTTTTGGAAGTTGATAGGAAATTGATCTCGATGTGCTGCCACTAGTCCAACGACCCATGTAAAGGCAAAACTAATTAATGTTTAGTTTTTGTAATATATACTAAGGACTAGACTTTCTGTAACACCAATTAATATCTTGATTTGATAATAAAATAATAATAATAATAATATAAAAAGTAGATTTCATAAGTCGAAACTTTAAAAAATAAACTTTTTGTTGTCATTCAAACTCTTTTTTGTTTTCTTGCTTAAGTTTCATCATCTAAACCATTTTTTTCCTTTTCATAAAAATCATCCAAACCAATTAAAAGCTGGGATGGTTTATTATGGGCAATTTTTATTTTGAAAGTATGACTCGATTTGCTAAGGGATATTTTAATAAATTATATTTAGAAAAAAAAAAAGATTTTAAAGGTTGTATCTAAATAGATTAGAGAGACTAAAACAACCAATAAATGATAACAAATATGCAAAAATTGTAAACGTTTTCGTGCTTTTTTAAAAATATGGGAGAAGGTATCTTGTACTCGTTCCATACAAAGGATAATTATTAATTAAGGGATATTTACTGGTTTAATAGATAGTTAAATGCCTAAGAAAAAAAATAATAAATGAAAGAAATTATAAAACCCAATTTAGTCTCTGGTTGTTACACGGCTTAGGATGAGTTAGCCAGTTAGGTTCATCTTTCAATTATGAGCTTTTTGAAAGAGCAACGATTTAATTAGTACAACTGCTACTTGGGGAATGTAACACGAAAACACACTCTATCACCTTTACAAGAAATTATATAGTTCTCATAGTGGACCACGTCATTTGTCTATCATTCCACTAAAAGACTCTCACCTATTTAAAATTGCTTAGTCAATAGTTAGTTTCTGTTTTTGTTTTTTTTTTTTTTTTTTTTTTTTTTTTTTTTTTTAAATCAAACTCAACAATTTTAAATATGTGGGAGTTTTTTAGTGAAATAGTGGACAAGTAACGTGGTTCACCATGAGAATCTTATAATTTCTCCATCTTTACAAGGTTAAAAAGCACAATTTTAAAATCTTACCAAACGCTTAAAAGTAGTGATTTGAAACTGTCAGCGTGATTTTCACCTAAAAAAACTCTAACCAAACGGACACTTATAAATTACTCTTAAACAAAACGTGAGTTGTACAAATTAGACATTTGAGAAACAAGTTGGTCCCAGATACAGGTAAGCAAGCTAGGCTTAACAAATTGGATGACTAGCTAGGGTCTTGGTCCTAAAGTGATAGACGACTTGCCCCTACGCAAAAGTTTTACATGATTAATACGTTGAGAAAAGGAAGAAATTTTGGACAAAGGCTTACGTCTTGCTTTTGTGAAGCCAAAATCGTAAGCATATCAACGTCATATAAAAGACTTTTATGCAATCTATTAAGTCTCATGATATATAGGTATATATCTGTTTACCTCTAAAATTTACGTGCCGTGGTGAAACTCATGAAGAATAAAATGAGTCACACATTGGTTTATATTATAGGCCAGGAGATTATACAAAGAAATAAATAGTTACTACTAAAAACATGGGCTATAAGTATGTTTTTTTTAGCCGTGTTTACAAAATAACGCAGTTATAGTCAATCTATAGCCGCGTTTTTAAGAAATGCATCTTAAACTACTAACCTATAGAAGTCGCGTTTTAAAAACGGGGCTACAGGTCAACGAAAATTATGTTGTCGTAGGTCTTTTTTTTATTTTTAATCAATGCTACATGTTTTTTTAAGAATGGTGCAAATAAGCTAACACCCTTGTAAGCATTCCTATCTGGTAATTAAAAAACAAAAAACAAAAAAAAAAACATTTTAGCTCACCAAAACAAAAAAGCTATTGTATAATTTGTATCATATTTTACATAACTATTTGCATAACGAACGCTACATCCCATTATTCATACATTGTATTAGAATGATTTTTTTTTTTTAATGCCCCACATTGTAGAAAGTGAGAGAATATAAAAAAATAAAAATAAAATAAAAAAAAACAAAGGAAAAGAAATAAATGCATAAGCTGCGGTCATCATCAAAAAAAACTAAGGATGCATAGTGGCCCACTAATAGTGGGATGCATGCGTGCGCTTAAATGATAGTGAGAAATATCAAATTCAAATATCATGCTTTCAGAGAAAAGAAAATAAACCAACACTATATAAAGATTAAGATTATTGATTCAATTTCTCTCTTGAACTAATCAATTTGATTTTTTTTTTTTAATAAATAAATTTGAAGCATTTTTCAGGTTTAATTAGATATATCATTCTTTAAAATAAATAAATAAATAAACTTTGTGTCTTCCAATTCCCTCCAACTTTTGGGAGTAGGTGCTGTGTGACTGCTGCCATATAATCCATGAAACTCCATTACATGCCTTGTGGAATTGCGAGGAATTGGATGTGGTGCGGTCCAACTCAGATCTCTAGATATACTATTAGTATTCCAAACTTGTTAGTGTGAATAAAGGATATTCTACCATAATTTTATTCTATATTGTAGGCTGATGCACGCTGTCATTTTAACTTAATAAAAAGTATTCAATTTTCTTTTGAAATGAAAAATTAAAAAATTAAAAACTTATGGGAGTAAGGGAAGACAAGATATGAATCTTATTATTATTTCTCCAACATAAAGAAAAGATGCTTTATTCAAATTTTGGGTCTTCCAATTCCCTCCAACTTTAGTTCAAGAGGCACGTGATATTTATTTTTTATTTTTTATTTTTTATTTTTTATTTTTTATTTTTTATTTTTTTGTGTGGCTTAATATATAAAAGTTCCATGGACATCTAAAAATCAAATAATAAAAAGTTCATGTCCAATTTTTTATTTATTCATTTTGTATCTCTATGAAGCCTCCATATTTAATCAAGCTAACGTCCATATATGGACTGATCTTTACTACTCGGGGGCTTTGGCTTAACTGGTTTCTCTGATTCTCTTCCCCTATCCTTTCCCCTGACGAGCTATGGTTTTTTTTTTTTTTTTCAAATAAAAATTTTGATTTTATGAGAAATTGAACTAGCTTCACTAGGCACATTATGGAAGAAAAAAAATAAAAATAAAAAGGAAAAGCAAAAAATAAAATCCAAAATAATAATATAATTTTTTTTTTTGAAAATCTAATTTATAAGTGAATAAACCAATTTGAAAATTAATAGGAGAGTGATCCTATTTTTTAGGCAATGTTAATTTTACTGAATTATCCTTTAGTTTTGTCTCTACTACTTAAACATAGGGGTGTAAGGGTATTCTTAAACTAAAAAATGAGGAATCCAAACAGGATAAGTCTCTTAAATAATAATATAGATTAACCACACCATAAAGATTATAAGAAGAGAAAAGAACTACACTCCATTCAAATTGCCTAACAAATATTCACTAAATTAAGCATTAGAAAATTTGCAACTGTACATCAAATCGGTATTTATTTATTTTGAGAAACAAGACAGAACTTTTCATTTATGAAAGGCAATCGGTATTCATCTAATCACTTTTTGTTTAGGTAGTAGTCATGTCTTTGTCTACCATTTAACTATGCAACCAAGTGATTCACTGACGATATTAAACACTTGAGTATTATTCTACTATATAATATAATATAGGGCTTGATGACCTATTGACCTACCTCTCCAATCACAAAAACAAATATTCTCAACATACAAAAAATAACGAATCCACTTTGATTAAATATGCATCATTGAGTCATCTACAACAATGCGGCAAAGGTAAGCAATCCAACCACAATCAATAGTGTGGTCATCATCTTTATTTACTACTAGTGTGTAGTTCCGTGTACATACACAAATACAATTAACAATAATCATAATTATATGGTTTAAATTATATTTTTTTTAGAAGAGATTCAAATTATGCATGGTATTAGTTTATACTTTTTTAAAACCATACATTTCTAAAATATGTAATAATTTCTTATTTTATACATGATGAAGCACAAAATTGCCTCGACGGTGTCGATGGGCAAACCTAATTTCTTGTTGAGAACAAAGAGAATAGAGGTGAAAGACACCAGGGTGGTGCCAGCCAAGGGCCCTTCGATACTTAAGTTAGATAATCTTTCTTTAGGAATCTATAGCATATACTGCAATATGATGTGTCTGAGATCACTTACTTGAGCTAGCTGGCTTTATATAACCATTACTCAAGTTAATGCATTTGTCCATTGATCTCCCTTGGACGTTGCACTTGAGTGAATGACTTCATTAATGGCAATGAAGTCTCTCCTGAAATGGGTGTTTGTAACACTTGGGCGACGGATCATGAAGTCTCTCATTGCTAGATGGATTGGTGGAGTTATATCTAACTTTAATGTGTTTATAGTCGTCCATTGGAACGGACGACTATTTAATCACTACTCGTCAGTTGCCCCATTCCTTTGTCGTCCAGATCTTGAACAAGCATAGGAATACAATCAGTTGTGATGGTTCGTGTTTTTCCCCGTTTCTCGAACTCTTCTTTCACAATAAATGTGAAGCAACTCCTTCGTCAGGTGATGGACATGTGTCTTCCTCCTACTCGTGATATGTGTGAAATTTCCTAGATTTTGGCATGTCTTAACTTCAATTTTTCTTTTTTAGAAAAAAAAAAAAAAAAAAAAAAAAAAAAAAACCAATTCCCCTTCTTCTTCCTTATTTCCCCTGTGCTTGAAGCTCTGAAGAATTTCAAACTTTCAAACATTTTTTTCCCTGGTAAGGTTTCTTTTCTTTATGCTCTCTTGATGGTTGATTTTGATTTCGTAGACAAGAGTGCCCTTCTATCTCCTTCTTCTTTGCTAGATTAGGAGTCTACCTTGAATACTCTTCTAGTTGGTGTCCTCAAGTAGGTTTATTCGTATCTCGTTTTACTGCTTTCAAACCCGTTTTACTTACCCTTTATCCTTTGATTCGCCACTCTTTGATTAAACATCATTTAGAGATGACCACCATAAAGTATAGGGATGATGACGTTAGGTCAAGTGAGTTAGAAACAGGGCAATCATCAAATGCTAAATCTCTAAGTAAGGAGGTTGACATGGTTTTGCCAAAATCGCCTTCATCCTCTTCTTCAACCCTCTTACATGCTCTCTCCAAGTCTTGCTCTATAAAAGGGAAGCACTTGAAAGGCTTTAGAAAAAGGTTTCAATTTCCTAAAGGTACCATCACTTGCTTGCCTCATTCCAACAAAAAGTCTTGCACTTTTCCCATGGTGAAGTGTGCTTCTACAGAGCTACTTTTCTGTGCGGCCTTCGTTTCCCATCCATCCATTCATTATGGGTCTTCTTTTTAATTCCCAAATTGCCCTTGGTTAGCTTGTCCCTAATGCTTGGAGGACGATTGTAAGTTGCATGTCGATTTGGATGTCCGCCTGTGAAGGGGACATGATAACCTTGAACGAGTTTTTGTATTTATACCATCTGAAACCCTTCACCCATTATGGGTATTTTAAGCTTTTACCCTGGGATAGAAAATCTAGGGTCGTCTCTAGGTTTCCTTCCTCCTTTCGCGACTGAAAATCACGATACTTTTTTTATCTTTGGAATTGGGTGGGAAACCATGTCTGACAACCTATGGGGTGAAGTCTCGAGGTTATTGCAGAAATGGGAAGTTTCGTCGCTTGATGCGTACTTTTTATCCTTTTTTCTTGATTCCCTCGTCAAGAATTTACTTGTATAAACATTGCTCCTCTTTTTGTTCTACAACTTCTGATCTTCCTAAGTTGGAGAGTCAGTACTGCGATCAAGTTTAGACTGCCCTTGCTTTTGCTCGAGAGATCTAGGACTTTGACGACCTGGTCAACCTTTGTCATTTGTTTGACTATTGCCTTGGACTCGAGCCCAATGAGTACGTGCTGGAGAGGATTTACCAAGAAGAAAAAAGTAAGTTCGTCTTTAGAAGACTTCTCGTGTTTTTCTCCTTCCTTCCTCTAATTACTCACATTTCCTCTTTTATTAGTAGAGATGGCTACAAGGTACAACAAGGAGAATTATGCTTGTATTAAAGGGATGAAAAATGAACCCTTGCCCAGCTTGCCGAGGATCCAAAGAGACAAAAGTTACACGATGAGAAGGGTGACATGGTGATCTCTTCATCTATCCAGATTATCCCATCATCTCCAACCCCATCTCTTGAAGACACAACTTCTACCCCTCCTACTACTCATTCAAATGGGAAGAGCAAAGTTGGGAAAAATGTTTAGGACGACCCAGCTACTACCTTTGGATGAGCTCACAATGTGATTACAGATGACGAGCTCAAAGGCCTAACTTCCATTCCTTCCCATGAGCTAGTTAGCCGTTATATCCACAAGTTGGTGCAGGTATACCATTTTGACCTTATTCACCAATCTCACCGTAGCCGTCATTTTTAACTTTTAAATTTTTCTTTCAAGTTCTTAGAGAATCCTTACGCTTAACAACAAATTATCTCAACAGTGAGAAGAAAGTCGTGGTGGCCAACTCTAAACTCAAGTCTGTTGAAGTGGAAAGTTCAAAGTTGAGGAAGGACCTGATTAAAGCTATAGACGAGATTGACAAGGCGAAGGAGAAGATCAAGGAGCTTAGCAAGGAATTGAGGGTGGAGAAGATGCTCGTCATTCAAAAGGATGAGGAGATCCAGGCTGCTCTTTTAAGGACTGTTGCTGAACATGAGATGGTCGTTCAACAATTCATGAAATCTAAACACTTTTCTGATCTTCAATTCATCCAATACTATAAGGGTTTTGAGCTTTTTTGCAAATGGACAATGAAGCATCACAACCAAGTTGTGGACTTCTCTAATCTTGATTTCGAAGCTATTGACACCGAGGTTCTTGCTAACGAAGCTAAGGAGCAAGAAGAAACAACTACTGTTGCTGTAGGAGGAGGGGGTGCTGCTGATGCTAGACGAGCAGATCTTGGCCAGCGGGATGAGGCCATTGCTCTTCCTGCTTAGTAAGATTTATGCCTTCTTCTTTTAAACAATGGTTGCCTCCTTGTTTTGAGGCTTTTACTTTTTGGTTTAAAAACACTAGTTGCCTCTTTGTTTTGAGGCTTTTACTTATTTGCTCTTGACTGCATATTTCATCTAAATATTGACGATTTTGGGTATTTATACTAACAGAGTTTTTTGTCTATTAATGACTTTTCCTTAGAAATTCTCATATGCTTTAAATCTATTCATAGAATTTATACCATTTATCTTCATGACTTACTCACGATCTAGCCTTCATGATTTAAACTCACCTATGGAGTATGTACCACTAGCATTTTCCTTAACAATTCCCTTCATGACTTAAACTTGTCTATAGAGTTTGTATCTTCGAGAATGACTTGAGCTCATCATTATTAGTGGTCAATGCTTATCAGTAGAATAATCAACGATTTAGATTCGTTGGCAGAATTTTTATCATAAGTTACTTAGAACTTCTCGCTTTGAACTTGCTTATAAGAATTTTGAACTTGTAGCTTGTCTGTGGAGTTTTTATGATTTTAACTCATTCACTCGTGAGGGGATTTTTTACCACTAATAATTGTGATTTAAACTCGTCATTCGTGAGTGGAGCTTTTATCATTATGATTTGACCTCGTCATTCATGAGCGAAGTTTTTTATCGTTGACAATCATGATTTAAACTTGCCTTTTCATGAGCGAAGTGTTTATTACTGACAATTATGATTTAAACTCGTCATTTGTGAGCAAAGTTTTTACCTTTGACAATTATGATTTAAACTCTTCATTTGTGAGTAGAGTTTTTACCATTGAACATTATGATTTAAACTCATCATTTGTGAGTAGAGTTTTTACCATTGAGGATTATGATTTAAACTAGTCATTTGTGAGCAAAGTTTTCACCATTGAACATTATGATTTAAACTCGTCATTTGTGAGCAGATTTTTTACCATTGATGATTATGATTTAAACTCGTCATTCATGAGTTTTTACCATTGATGAAATCTTTCAAAGACTCTGTCAATATGCTCACTATGTATAGCTTGCACTTAGTTATTAGATACACGTATTAATGACCTGGTCTTTGGAAAGAAATGGCTTAGAGACACCTTATTTGCTTTATTCACCCTTGCTTACAAAGGTATTACAAAGGTATAACTTAACAAAGTAAAATGCAAAAAATAGAAAATGCTTGCATGAAAAAGTAAAGTCTATCTTATTTGTCAGTGGGTAAGGCGAGGTATTCCAGGTGCTAGAATATATTGGCGTCAGTACTTTTACTAGTAGTACTTCTTGAGGTGTTCTACATTCCAAGAACAAGGTAAAAGACTCCCGTCGAGGTCTTCCAAGTAGTAACTTCCTCATCTTGAGTAACGGATAACCTTGTATGGACCTTCCCAATTAGGGCCTAGCTTTCCCTAGGTTAGGTCTTTGGTGGCCTGTGAAACTTTTTGTAGAACCATATCTCTAGGATTAAATCTTCTAAGCTTCACCCTTTGATCATGGTACTTTGACATTTTTTTGCTACTACAGAGCCATCCTTTGAGCCGCATCGTCTTTGACCTCAGACAAGCAATCTAGAGCTAATTTCAACTCCTCGTTGTTGTTGTAGTTGTCATAATAATTTTGTCTGAGGCTTGACAACCCAACTTCAACAGGGGTCACTGCTTTAGCACCAAATGCTTACTTGAATGGTGTTTCCCCCGTTAGTGTCCTTGCAGTTGTTTAGTAGGCCTATAAGACACCTGGTAGTTCCTCAGGCCATGCTCCCTTTGCCCCCTCAAGTCGGGCTTTGATGATTTTGAGCAAAGTTCTATTTGTGACTTCTATCTGACCATTGGCTTGTGGATGTCCAGGTGAAGAATAATGGTTTTTTATTCCCAACTCCCTGCAAAATTCTCTGGATTTGTGGTTGTCAAACTGTCGTCCATTATTAGAGATGATCACCCTAGGGATTCCAAACCTGCAGACGATGTTTTTCCAGATGAAATTCTATATCTTGGCCTTTGTGATTATTGCCAAAAGTTCTGCCTCGACCCATTTCGTGAAATAGTAAATAATGACAAGCAAAAATTTGACTTGCTTCTTACTTTGTGGTAGTGGGCTAAAAATGTCGATCCCCCATGTCAAGAATGGCCAGGGGGATGAGATACTCGTCAAGTGCTTTGCTGAAACATGTTGCACATTCCCAAACTGCTGGCATTTGTCTCACTTCTAGATGACCTTAACTACATCTTTCTGCATGGTTGGCCACAAATATCCTGCTCGTACCACCTTTCCCACCAATGATCATGGACCTGAGTGGTTTCCACATATTCCTTCGTGGACTTCTCGCAACACATACATTACGTCCTCTGAGTTTAGGCACTTCAGGTGGGGTAGCAAAAAACCCCTTTTGTACAACTCATCGTTCAAGATAGTGAACTTGAACAACCTAACTTTAACCTTCCTGGCCTCTGATGGTTCCAATGGGAGCATTCCGTCAGAGGCCAGGAAGGTTAATTTTTTTACATGCAATACATGTAGTAACATACATAACACTACCATTAATAAATGGTGGCAACATGATATATTATAGAGAAACATTCTTCACAACATTTTCATAACACCTTCATAATAAAATCATAAATGGTAATTTATTATTGATTGTTACGGGTTAACAAAAAAATAATTTATTGTAAAAGTGTTGTGAAAATGTTACGGACGTAACACTTTTCTAATATTTTATCTATACTATATATAAGAGGATTCTCCTCTTTCAACTGGACTTTTATGTAGTTCAAAAATACCCTCATTAATGAAGGGTTGCTTCATTAAAAATATGGTCATAAATGTCAAATAACAAATTTCATTTTGAATTCAAAAAGAAAGCTCCTAAAATTTATGATTTTTTTTTTCACGTTTAAAAAAGAAATTACAATTACTGTTTATCTCTAAAGTTTATTATTTTTATTTATTTGAAAAATTAAAAAATATAATTCTAAATTATAATAGATATAAATTATTAATTTTTACTCAAAAATTATAAGAGCCTTTAGGCATGCATGTCAGGGCTCATAGGCTAGTTTTTTTTTTATAAGAAAGTAAGTAACCACATCCAACTTTATATAATTTTTAGCCCGTTTCCTTTGTTTATTTGTTTCTTTTTTCTATTAATTAGAAGAAAGAAAAAAAAAATATATATATATATATATATATATCCCTTCCCCTTTACCTATAAATAGAAATGTCTTTAAGCATGCGCATTCGCGCTCACAGGGTAGATTTTTCTTATAAGAAAGTAAGTAAACCTCATCCGACTTTATATAATTTCTAGTCCCTTTCCCCCTTTTTTTTTTTTTTTTTTTTTTTTTTTTTTTATTAATTGGAAGAAAAAAAAAATAGCCGCCTTCCTTTTATACCTATAAATAGAAGCTCTAATCGCATCCAAGAAAATGAACATTGTATACTTCAACAAAACACAACTGATCAAATCCCATTTCTCTTTCTCTCTCTCTCTCTCTGTGTGTATAATAAATAAAAATTCTAAAAAAAAAACAACAAATGGAGCCTCCGTCCTCGGAATCCCAGGAAAACCATCAACAGCAGCAGCAGCAGCAGCACCAAAACGTCGTCGTAATGCGACACGGAGACCGCAAGGACAACTTCGAGCCATTGTGGGTGACCACCGCTGAGAGGCCGTGGGACCCACCTCTCGTGGAGGGGGGTCGGGTCCGGGCCTTTTGCACCGGTCGGAAGATCCGAAATCAACTCGGGTTCCCAATCCACCGGGTCTTCGTGTCCCCTTTCGTCCGCTGCGTCGAGACCGCATCTCAAGTCGTCTCTGCTCTTTGTGCCCTTCACGATGATCCCAACAATCTCACTGGCGACAACGTCTCCATCGATCCCTCCAAACTCAAGGTCTTTTCTGTCTTTTCACATTCCTCCTCTCTCGCTCTCCATATATATAGCTTTCACTTGATATTTTGATTGTATGGCCATATGTTTTAATTTTAATGATGCATTAGTTTATATAATATTTTTAGAAATTTTTGCATTCGAGATGAAAAAAAAGTAATTAATTTGTCTTATCGGTTTTGTTATTTACCTATTTCTAATAAAAGTGACGTCAGAACTTCTTTATTTGATTAATTTGAGTAGTTGTTGATGTTATATATATATATATATATATATATATATATATATATATATATAACTTTTGATTGATATTTGACTGTATTTTGGTTTAGAAAATATTTTTAGAAATTTTTTATATAAAAAAAAAAGTAATTAGTTTTTTTGACGGGTTTTAATATTTACTTATTTTTTATGAAAGTAGGCATTAAAACTTTTTTAAAGTAATTTATTAATAATTGTTTTAAGAATACAGGAGTCTTTTCATTTTGATATTTTTGATGGTTAGATGTGACGTTTCTTATTTGATTAATTTGAGTAGTTGTTGATGTTGTAAAATCAAGATTGATTTGTTTAGTTTAATACAACAAAAACTCTTGTCTGTGTTTAGTATCATATATTTTGTTTTGTAATGCCGGAAAAAACAAGAAGGTTTTGTAGGTTGACGGCTAGCGTAAAATTTGGTTACTTTATTATGAATTAATTTATGAGTTTAATGTTTAATTGAATTATAATCAGGATTATTTGTTGCATAATTGTGATTTTTTTAAACAGAGATGTAAATTTGAACGATTTTTTTGTGTAAACCAAAAAAAGAAAAAGAAAAAAGAAAAATGGGTAAAGTTTATTGTAAAATCTGGTATTTGTGAGAAATTGTATTTACACCAAGTTATTTGATTTGATTTGATTTTTTTTTTTTTTTTGGTTATAATTGGTTTGACTTAGAGTTGGGTGTTGATCACTGACTTCATGACCAGCTCTGTAATAGACAGAGTAATATTACACATAGCGTAGCAAGGCGGGTACTAGTACCATCATTGTTATTTTTCAAAGGCTTGAATATTGGACCAATGGACTTTTCGTTATCTTGTCCTGTTTTGACTATGCTTGATTACTGGGGGGTGCAATAGATGGAATTATACATGGATTGGTAGAGGATTTGATTTGATAAGTTTAATTTAAGGATACTAACATAATTTGTCTACCAGTCAATTTTTTTCAGAATTTATTATTGCTTGATGAGTTTCGTCCATTGATGTAGACATCATTAAAAGTTGCTAAATGAGCTGTTTAAACATAGAGTTGTTCTATAGTCATGCTATACTTGAAAGTCGAAATTCTATCTATGAATTATTTAATTACTGGGCTTCTGATACTTTTCATAGAAATGTAATTGGATCACTGTTGGCTAATCAACTACCTTCATGAATCTCTTTATTTCTCCAATTTTCAGGTCTCTATCGAGTATGGATTATGTGAGATGCTAAACACTGAAGCAATCAGACCTGGTTTGGCTCCTAAAGATGGGAACTGGGGCTTCAATATCTCAGAGCTTGAAGGAAAGTTTCCTGCTGGAACAGTGGACAACACTGTGGAACCAGTGTATAAAGAGGTATTTTTTTTTTAATATCCTTTTCATATTTTTATTTTCCGTCGGGAATTTTCTGGTACAATAGGCATGGATACATACATCTGCACGATGATTATGGCTAATTGAGGTTTTTGCTGGAGGAATCATAGTTGCCGCAGTGGGAAGAGACTGTGCCAGGTGCAAGGACTAGATATGCTCATATTTTTCAGGCATTGGCAGATAAATATCCTACAGAAAACTTGCTACTTATCACACATGGTATAATTCACTCTTCGCTACACCATCTCTCGAATTTCAATCCATGTCATTGTATCAAGAATTAGTTTTGCAGTTCAAACTTCAAGCGGTGAGTTGTTATTGACTTGTGTTTATGCAGGGGAAGGAGTTGGGGTGGCAGTTTCTACATTCATGAAGGATACTACTGTTTATGCAGTAGAGTATTGTGCATATACAGAACTAAGAAGACCCATCTTCCACAAAGACCAGTCATTTACTGCAGGAAATTTTGAGGTGCTTACACACAATGGAAAGACTGGTATCGAATACATCCAGAATGTGAAAGATGATATCAATGGAATGTCATAGTGGTCATGCATAACACAGTTTCTTTTGATGTCTGCTGGGATTTTACGTGAGAGTCGTTTGACTTGAATTGTTTTAGTCTTGAGGTTCTTTGGGTGTACAAGTTTATTAGATAACACGTGTTTTCTTTATTTAGTTATTGTTTTCTGCTTTGAAAATCAATGGGAGAAGCAAAGAAATGAATGAAGCTTCCTTTCATTAAATGTCCCTTTTTGTCTCTTAGTAGTGGCAGAACAGGATAAAACATGAGGAATTTTCAGTGCAATTTCTTGGATTCCATTGCTCTTCTGAAACTTCAATTGTCATCTGGTTATCTTTAAAATAAAAGTTTATGAAGTACAAAATAAAATGATCAAAGGGTATTTTGTAATCTTGTTTGAACATTTTGCCTGAAGAATATAAGAATCACTCTATCTGCTTGCCAAAAAGAAAGGAAAATTTGGAATCTTCCAAAAATCAGTCTAATCGCAAAGTGACTAGTAGGTCAGGTGAATGTATGTGTGAATATATTGTTCCTAATGTGAGATGCGCAGATGATGGTTTTGGGGGCTTTCTCTGTTTTAGGCCACTCTGTTTCTAGCCCTGTTTGAGAATTGAAACATAAAATAATAGAAAGGACTTAAAAAGAATCTAAATACACCAGAACATGGGGCTGTGTGTACGTGTGTCTTTGTTTATTTGTTTTTCTCTTGAAGCCTTAGCTTTGGAATTTTCTTCTTGTTTGAATGTTGACTTGATGATGGTCATTCATCGATTCGGTTGAATGCATCTGATCAAATTGGAAAATTTTCAGAGAAATAGAGAGGGAGTAAGGAACTGAGAGAATTTATTACTAGTATTTATCTTACTAATAAATTTTTCTTAGGCCACGTGGAAGGAAAGAAAAATCCATTTAAAGTGAAATTTTTGGCCAAAGACCAATTATGACTAGAAATCATACGAATCTACTAAACTATGACACCAGTTTAGAGCTTTAAATATTAAAATAAAGTTGTCAAGAGACTTCTAATTCAACAGTATTACTTTCTTCTTCTTTTTTTTCTTTTTCTTTTTTTAATAAGGAGAATCAGGTTCGCATTCCCTTCTCCATTTGTTGAAAAACAAAAATCTTAAAATAGTCACGTTTCAAACATTTGAACCATACCCACCTAAAATTTAAACTTTATCTTAAGATTCTACTTTATTTTAATTATGTGGTGACTTTCATCTGTAAGTAGAATCTACACACCTAATATTACGTACTTGTAAAAGGAACTTTCACATGTTAGTGGAACTACATAGCTAAACTCTACATACTTGTGAAAGGAATGATACACCTACTTCATAAGAGGATTCACATCAGGTGCAATACCTAGGGTATTGCACCTGATGCAATACCTAATCAATGGCTGAGATTGAAAGATTGAAAAAGCAACTTTCAATCTCAGCTATTAAATAAAATATATTTAAAAAAAGTAAAAAGGTTAAAGTTAAAAAGTTAAAAAATATTGTGAGGGAAGTGGAGGTATTGCACCAGGTGCAATACCCTAGGTATTGCACCAGGTGCAATACCCTAGGTATTGCACCTAATGTGAATCCCTCATAAGATATGTTTTGCTTATTAAGATTAGTAAGATATGTTTTGCTTATTAAGATTAGTTTGGAAGAAGAGTCGTTTGAAATTACAATATTTTGTTTATTAAAAAAAATGGATATTTTAAGATGCTTTAAAGAGTACAGTTCACAAATATTTCAAAACCAAACGTTAAGGATTAATAAATAATCAATTATGAGTTGTTGTGCATAATTTTTGAGGAAAAAGACACATTTTTCAATGATTCATTGGTTTGCACTCTTATCATATGCCATTAACCTACTCGCTAGTCCAGCGACTAAAGTAAAAGATTGATTATCCATGTCCCTCTAACCTACTCGCTTGTCTAGAGACAGATGTTAAAGCTAAACTAGATATTTTTAAAGTAGAAGTTAAAAATTGAACTCTGCATTCCCCACTTTCTGTTTTTACCCCTCATTCAAACCACTTTTTGTTACTTATAAAGCTCTTCCTTCTTTCGTTGTAATTCCATCTTGTCATTCTTTCTATTTTTTTTCTCATTTTCATTTTCAAAGGAGACTGCAAATAGAATTTTCAATGGACAATCACTGAAATAACACTAAAAATAAGTAAAATAAAAATGAAGGAAAGAAAATCTAAAAGAAAAAGTTTAGGTACAAACTAATTTGTAAATTGGTTACAACTCTATTCAATATCTTTCTATTGTTGTGAATTTTGACAAATTTACTATTAGATTATATTTTCCTTTTATATCCTCTAGGATTACAAAATTTTCAACAAAAAAAAAAAAAAAAAAAAATCAATAGTTATGTCATCAATCAAGTGATTAAATTTCAAGTTTTTGTAGTTGTGGGCGCCCGAGGACCAAGGAAGGGATTGTTGAGTTGTTATCATTATTATTAAGGCATCATAAGCCCGACAAGAGATTCCACCGGAGGAGGAGAAGAGACAAAAGACTCTTGAGAGCTCCAGTTGGGAAGGACAAGCTATGGAGAGAGAATCATGGAGGGTAAGGGAAGTTTCTAGTGAGAAGTAGCAAACTGCCTCTACATTAAATGGCTGGTAACAACTTTATCAACTACATTGATAAAGAAGTGACCTAAATAGTGGAGATCACAACTAAGCAACTTTTCTACCACCTTTATTAGAAGTTTAAGGGAATAGGTGTCATGATGAGAATTTGGGTATGTAGAGATGAGGGGCCAAGATATGAAGTGCTGAGAAGTATATAAGAAAAAGAAAATTTCAGAAGAAAGGGATTCGCAAAGAAGAGAAAGAAAAGAATAGAATCTAAAACAAGAACATAGAGAGAAAAGAGTGAACAGTGTTTCCTTCTGGGTAAGATTTGCCTCCTCAGGCAAGCTTGTAATAAGCCTGTTATATACATTAATCCATGAACTATTTTTGTTCTCGGGCTAAGCCCTCCCCTTTTTTGTTTGATCCACTCTCTTACAAATATACTGATTTGGGCCTAGTTGAGTTGCACAAACCTCACTAGTCTAAATGGGTTTGTGCTGTTTGATTTTTGAGTCCTTATAATAGTCTTAAATTGTGCATAAAAAACAAGTTTTTGAATAGTATAACATCTAATTGACACGAAGTTTGACATGCGTGTTAAGAACATAAAGAACATGTAATCCAGAGATTAGATTTTCAAAATATGTAACTATGTTAATTTTTTTAGTGTGAGTTGTAGTCAAATCATGTCCAAAACCCAAATTTACTTTTTAAACCAAATTGGTGACCTAACAAATCCTATGCTTCACTAATTGGCTGGAACTAAAGATCATTTATGCATCTCTAGTGTATTATGACCAAGAGCATAAGTTGGAGCTGGGAAGGTTCTCAAGAAGTTTTAATTCCCTATTTGTTTCAACATTAACATTTTTTATTTTTTGGAAATGAATAATTTTGTAAAAAGCATTTTCTAGAAAATTATCTTATTTTCCTATATTTGATAGCAACCTAAAAATGAGTTGGAAATTTATTTCTTGACTTTCCTTATTCATTAACTTTGTTTGAGATAAAGTTGTTTTCCAAATTTTTTTTGGAAAACAACTCTATCTCAAGCAATATTTTTGGAAAATAACTTTATCTCAAGCAAAACCAAATAAGGGAAGTCAAGACATAGTTTTTTTTACTTATTTTTTTATATAATATTACCAAATACAAGAAAATGCAAAAAAATATTTTCACATAAATTTTTCCATCAAAACTAGTACAATATAAAATTGTTTACATTCTTGAAATTTCATGAAGTTCGTTCTTTTTCTATAAACTATTTAAATAAGTTTTTTTTTTTTTTTTTTTTTTTTTTCAATCATTATTTTTGCCCTTAAATAACTAAGGTAAAGAAAAATTAAAAAAAAAAAAAAAAACTCTTTTGAAAGTTTAGAGATATAAAAAAAAAAATTTAATTTAAGAGAAAAAAAAGATATTCATACAAATTTTAGAGACAAGAACAATATTTTAGCCTAAAAAATATCAATTATTATCTCATTAAAAATATATAAATAAAAGAAAGACCTAATCTAACAATTAGAGTAAAAGTCCTACTTTTAGAATCTAATATTGTTTACTATTTCAGGTTGGTAGAAAGGAAATTGGAACAGACAGACTTGTCGTAACATATGATTCTTCGAAGAAACCAAGAACTTGAAGACAGACATGTGTATTGATTGATGTGACCAAAATAAACATACCAAATCCTCTTTGATTTAATGCTTCATCACGTCAGCTCTGCGCAGTAGACAAATAGGATTTGGCTCTGTATTTTTTTTTTATTAGATATGTTATTTTATTTTAAATATATAAAGTTAAGTGGTAATTAATTTTAATCTTTATATTTTATTTTATTAGTGGATGATGTAGTAATTTTTCATTAAAATAAAATGAGGTTCATTTTTAAAAAGTAGGCGTAAATGTTCTTTTCGTCCCTACATTTTTGGGTCATTTCTATTTTGGTCCCTACATTTTTATTTTACCACTTTTAATCTCTGATCCAATTAACGCTTGTTATTTTAGTCATTTCCGTCACTCAACTAACATAAAAAGCTGACGTGGCAAACGAAGTGCACTGTTGACACAATAAATGCTGACGTGGCGAATAAAATAATAATAAAAAACTTATTTATTATTTAATAAATGCCAAGTCAGCATAAAATAATAATAAATAATAATAAATGCTACCTCAGATCCATGTCAGTTTAGAATTTTAAATTTTAATTGATCAATTTAAAAAAAAAAGAACTAAAAATAAAAAAAAAAAACACATGAATTTAGATCTAACATCCTCTTCATCAAGAACATAGAAGAGCACAACCCAGAAAAAATCATACAAATCCAGAAAATCAAACACAAGAACACAAGAAAATCAAACTTAGAAACATCATAAATGCTCTTTAGATCTGGTAATTCGTTGGTTTCTCCATCTTCATCTCTCTCTCTCAAACACAAAAATGAAACAAAACAAATCTAAAGTTGGGCTTTGAATCTAACAGCAACCCATGAATACAACAATTACAACCAAATCTGAACAAGGTGGAAACCCAGATCAGCAAAATCATAACCCATAATTAAATAAACAAAATTTCAGAACCCAAACCCAAAACTCAACCCAGTTTTTTTTCACCAATTACGTAGAGACAAAACTCAAAGACATTCAACAATTACACAAAGACAAAACTCAAACCCAGATTTTTTGGCCCCAAACACAAAACTCAACATAGATTTTCTTATGCTTTCTAAGAAACCAAACTCAAAACTCAAATCCCAAATCAATGAACAAAACCCAAGATCCAAAACTACAAATAGCCACGGATTTAGAGAGAGAGAGAGAGAGAGAGAGAGAGAGAGAGAGAGAGAGAGAGAGAGAGAGTGGGGGTTTTGGCCATGGGTTTAGAGAGAGAGAGAGTTGGGTTTTCGACCAAGGTTGAGAGAGAGAGGGCCGGGTTTTCGGTTTAAAAGAGTCGAGTTTTGGCTAAGGTTTAGAGAGAGAGAGAAAGCTGGGTTTTTGGCCATGAATTTAGAGAGAGAGAGAGAGTTGGGATTTTGGCCATGGATTTAGAGAGAGAGAGAGAGCTCACCTTCAACGGAAACCACCTTCAGTCACCTCCAATCCAACTTAACCCGAAACCACCATTAGCCACCTCCACCTTCACCTTGAGAGAGCGCTTGAGATTTTCACCGAGAGAAAGAGAGCTTGGAGATTAGAAATTGATAAATTAGAGATTCTAATTTCTATATTATTTACGGAGAGAGAGCTTGGAGCTTGCAGAAGACTTTATTATTTTTATTTAATTTCTATATTCATTTATGATTTTTCTAAGTTTGATTTTCTTGTGTTCTTGTGTTTGATTTTTTCTAGGTTGTGCTCTTCTGTGTTCTTGATAAAGAGGATGTTAGATCTAAATTCATGTGTTTTTTATTTTTAATTCTGTTTTTTTTTAAAATTGATCAATTAAAATTTAAAATTCTAAATTGACATGGATCTGAGGTGGCATTTATTATTATTATATTATTATTTTATGCTGACTTGACATTTATTAAATAATAAATAATTTTTTTATTATTATTTTATTCGCCACGTCAGCATTTACTGTGTCAATAGTGCACTTCGTTTGTCACGTCAGCTATTTCAGTTAGTTGAGTGACGGAAAGGACTAAAATAACAAACGTTAATTGGATTAGGGACTAAAAGTGATAAAATAGAAATGTAGGGACCAAAATAGAAATGACCCAAAAATGTAGGGACGAAAAGAGCATTTATGCCTAAAAAGTACTGAAAATAAATATACAATATTAAGTGATAGTGAATTTTAATTTCAACATTTTATTTTGTTAATAGATGATATGATAATTTCTCATTAAAATAAAATAAGATTGATTTTTAAAAAGTACTAAATAAAGTCAAATCTCTTATATTTATAATGCAAATCAAAGTCACATCAAGTTGCAGACAAAACTCTTCTTTAGAAAAAGTTTCAGACAAAACGAATTTTAAAGATAACATGTTCGATGAATGAGTGGGAGACGATTATGTCAAGGTTTGTTTGGTTTTTCTTCAAGAAGCATAATTGCTCCCATCCCCCCCAAAAAAAAAGAAGCATAATTGCTGTACACTTTTCTTTATCCAACAAACATGACAGTAACTAATTAGGTAGTCTGATAAAATAGAATAAAATAAACTAATTATTCTTTGTTTATGATTGCTCTTAATCCTGAAAAGTTCCAAGTGTGGATAATAGATGCTCTTGTTTGGATACTGGGAATGGTTGTACCATTTTTGCCACCAGCTCTTCTTTCTTTACATTAATAAAATTTCTTATTATTTTTTTGACAAAATACGAAAAATAAATAAAGTCATTCATTGCTTTGCCATCAAATATTTATTGTTGCTATGCTTCGCTCTTGTTGAGACACAATAACGTAGCATTTTGGTTTACGTAGATTCATTTAGTTCACTTAAGTTACTTTGGTTTGTTTTGGTCTATTTAGTCCACTTCGGTCCACTTTGGTTAATTCAGTCCACTTCGGTTCTTTTTGGTTCATTTGGTCCCTTTAACAGGAAAGTAAATAACAAAAAGAGAACCCATTCTTCTTCAGTCCATTTTGGCCCATTAATTCCATTTTGATCTATTCGTTCAACTTTAGTCTAGTACAGTCCATTATTCCACTTGGATCCATTCAGTCCACTTCAGTCCATTCTATTCGATGGTGCTTTGGGATGAGAGGTTTATGTAAAAAGAAGAATTACTTCATTGACAATTATGTTACATTCTTAGGGCAATGTTAGTAGGTTCTTAATAAAATTAAAATTTTCTTATTTACTTAAATTCTTGTATTTTTTTTAATAAGTTATGGATTTACTTATATATATTTCCTCTTTAGGCCATTCAAAATGTATAGAGGATGAATTGTAAGCAGTACTAGAAACAAATTCTAACAACACATTACATTATTTATACAAATATCTCGCCTTAATTATATAATAATTGAATGTAAAATGTTTTATGTTTTCTTAAAACATAAAAAAAAACTTACAAAATTTAAAACACTTTCAAATAACAAATATAAATAGCTTAATTGAAATCTAATTTATTGTATCAGCTATATTTTGTTAAAAAATAATCACACCATCTTAAGAATGATTTGAGACTAACACTTATTAGTCTCATCTATCATTTTCATTTTTCACTTAATAAAAAAAATCGTCAAATTTTTCCTCGCATTTTGCAGGTCTAGGACTAGTTAAAATTGTTTAAGATGACTTATTGGATTTATTTATTTATTTTGATAGACAAAGGGTATCTAGACCTCTTCGAATATCTAACTATTCTCTTGGGTGTATGTAGTCCCCCTGTTCCACACACACCAAGTTATTATAGGGAGGATTCCCTTGAGGGTGACCCTAAGATGTTGGTAAGATATTTTGAAGTCAAGATCTCATAGATATCATGAGTCTTAGGAACTACTTGGCCAACCCTTGGGAAAAAAAGAATTGAAAAAAAAGAAGATAACGATGAAAATCAAGTGGATTGAGACCATAAGTGTATTCCATTCAATGTGTATCGTTAGTATGTATGGTAGGATGAGCATATTATAACTGTGCAATATACTGACATTTGATAACACCTATATGAAAAAACATATTGCACTATAAGATTCAACTTTGAGTAGATAGAATACAATTAGCACGGACACAGATACGATATGGCAACACGAGCAATTTCTAAAAATTTATAACATGATACGGCGATACAAGCAATTTCTTAAAAATTATAATATGACACGACGGTTACGACACCCCAAATTAAGTGTCCGTGCTTCCTAGCAACTAACACTGCACAGCAAGGCCTGTTTTGATGCCAACATTGTTATTGCCAAAGCTTGAGTATTGCACTTATGACACCTTCATTATCATGCTACACAGAATTATTTTACAGGGGAAGCAACATGGATTGGGTAATGGAATGACCAGATCCATTCAGATTAAAGTACTAATATAGACGCGTGTACTGATTATTTCTTGTAAAAGATGCATTCTGAAAATTATAAAATTTTCCCGTTAATGAAAAATTATTTTAAGAATCTCAGTTGTTTGGATCTTTTTTCCCCCATCTTCTTCCTCTACTTTTATTTATCCACCGGGTCTGTGAAACGTCTCTTTTTATCTTTTGGTGTCAGTTAAATGATTTAAAACTTCGAGGATGATTGGGAAAAAAGCAAAACAAAAACAGAATGATGAATGGTGTTCCATGATCTAGCTTTAATTTTTTGCCAAAAGAATATAAGATTATTAAGAATACTCTAATTTGAGGACAAGCTTGTTAGCAACCAGAATAAGAATTCTGAAGAAAGCTGCAGGGACTTAGAAGGAGACTATTATTCAAAGCATCATTAAGCCTATCCCTGAGATGAAACAAGAAATATGTGATGAGTTCTTTGTTGTGAAAGCTTCCACTTTCAAATCCACAAGCTTGAACATAGAAAATTTAATCTCTGCAGTTGAGTTGACAATAACAGTAACTAGAACTTCAGCTAGTCAGTCCAGTGTAGAAGGTGTCAAAGGTGTCAAGGTGACGTATCTGCATTTATAAATTGGAGTACTGTAGCACAAGAAAGTGTGGGAAGGCTTAGCTATAAGTCCAGTTCTGATAAAAAGAACACTCATGTTCATATGTGAAAATCACCAAGCTTTGATCTTGATCTCCGAGAAGCTAGTGGCAAAGAGTCTGGATCAAATGCCACAACTGCTTCAGGATAAGGCTATAGATGGAGGGCTCATCAAGCCAGGCTGATATTAGTCTTGGAAACCCAGTTGGGTACAAGGTACAACTGTACAACCGTACAAGTACAGCCAACAGATGTTAACGGTATCAAGCAATGCCTGTGGAAGAGAAAGTTATCACATTGGAAAGAACTACTGAGAAGTCAAAAATTACATTCCTAGGCTTCTTGATGGAAGAGGAAGCAGCTATTGTAGTCACACCAAAGAAACAAGAAAACCAAGCTGTTCCTAAAAAGGCAAGTAGAGAACTGTATAACTCATCTAGTGAGGAAGCTGCATCAACTGCACCAAAAGGTAAAGACTAAAGAGAAGTGCAAGCCTAGGTCTTCTTTCATTGGGAACTGCATGTGCTGTGCAACTGTGATTAATTAAATAACTTAAGAAAGTAATCACTTTCAGTTTCTTCCTTGATTTGTCATGGTTGAGTTTTCTTTCTGACTCAAGTTTTTGGAATGGAGTTGTAATATGGAGACACCGTTTATTAGTATATTGAGATAAAACAGCAAAGAGTAACAATGCCAAAGAAGAAAAAAAGTTTGAGACTTGAAATCTTACAACTCTGTCCAATGACTCCAATAGGAAAGTGACTAGTAGGTCACTTGAATTCAAGTGTGATTATGATGGTTTTCAGAAGCACTTTATCTAGCCCTACTGATACCAAAGAATTTAAAGCACTAAAAAGTTATGCATGGAAGTGGCTTTTCTTCAAATTCTGCATCCAACCTACATGCTTATCCAAGCACTTCATATCCCACACAAAACAATAAATTCTGCCAAGAACACTGTTAAGCCTACCAAGCCAAAACATTCAACATAGTGCCTGCGAATCTACTCTCCTGAGTAATGACTGACTAAGTTCTTGAATGCTGGTTCATACCTTCATAAAATGGCGCAGCAGCTATTACTTATATCAAATCCAACCACAAACAAAAGAAAGAAAAGGAAGAGGCCTCACAAAATGTTGAAATAAAAAACAAAGCATAGGATTGTCACTGTGAAAACAAATCCAAATGATGGTATAAATTTCAACTGTATTACAGAAAATGCCAAAATTTTCTCAATATATATATATATATATATATTTTTGAGGAATCAGAAAGAAATTTTATTCAACAAAAGAGAAAACTGGCAAAAGCCAAACCAGTAGACAGCAGAGCAAGATCTGCATCATACAGTACAGCAAATGACAGCTTCTCTGATACCTAGCCTTAATAGATACACACAGCCTAAAATCTTGCAAAGTAACAAAGGAAAATCCCAGTTACAGCAAAACTCCCTGTACAAAGAGATTCTCAATCCCATAAGAAACTACCCAAAGCAGCAAAGAAGAAATACCCCCTGCAAAGTTCAGTGGACAAGCCAATACAGAAGGTAGCCTACAAGCCTCAATAGTACACAATAAGGATTAATGGTTAAATCCATTATGCATACAAACAGTGCCATTCAGATCCCCTGGATCCTAGTTGAGTCCAGTCCATTCCATCACTTGGACTTTAAGGATATTAGAATTGAGGCTCCGATTCCTACATACGATTATTAAGAATGAGTCATTATAAATGGAGCCAGTGTCCATCCTAGCTTTAACATCTCTTTTAACGCACTTAGCGATCTGTTCTTTTGCAAGGAGCTTACAAGCATGAAATGGTGATAGTTGCCACCATCTATGTTGCTCTTTTTAGAGGATAAATATTTGAAGTTGTTGGGAACTTACTCTACATTATGCAGATCTACAACATGCTTTGGCAATTGTTTTCCCTGGGTTTAGTTGCAATCCAAACAAAAATGTAAATAATGAGGATGCTGGTGACTAGATGAACATTAACAGACTAGAGAAGCAAATTAACAAACTATTATATATGTAAGCCACAGAGTCTTAACACAAATAATAGCAGTTACAAGAATTACAATGCCACAAGGACCTTGTCAATTTCTAACTAAAAGTCACAACTACAAAGTTCAGCCTCTAACACCAGAAAATAACAACAATGGCTATGACAAATTATCGCTCTGAGGGGCTTTGATGAGGCTCAATATGATCAAACACATCTGTTGGGAAGTCATCAAAGAAGCTGTCTGGGGTAATGGGGTCGTCAATATTTTCCTTAGCATCACTTCTACAACTTCCTACTGGTTCAAATAATTGTGCCCCAATGGGAAGTTGTGCTCCATTTCCAAGTTCACAAGCATCCAATGTTCCAAACATATCAAAAATGTTGGGGTCTTCAAGTTTAGCCAAGAGTTCTTGACTTTCTGGTGAGAATGTGAGCTCTGGTTTGGGTTGTGGGATTTCAGAAAATGGGATTTGTGATTGGGACTCAGTGCATGAGTTCTTCTCATCCTGGGACAACTCTTGATGTGCAAGGTCTTTTCCAAAATAAACCAAGTTCGAGTTAAGAAGATCCGTCAATGGCACCATTTTGATCATTTCATAGTTCTCTATGCAGGATGATGAGCCTGATTGAGCCTTTGATGAAGATTCTCCCTCAGATGAAGAACTGAACTTTGCAGCCTATAATTAAAGAAGCTAAATTATCCAACAATCAAACTTAAAAATCAGAACAATAAACCAATGCCTGTGAAATGGCATTTCTCACATGCAAATAAAACACAAAAACTTATTTAAAATTCCAAGTTCCTACAAAGAATGTTTACTTTTAGAAAACCCAGAGAACACATATGATTTTGGTTCAAACACCCTAAAATCAAAATAAGTCTTAACTTAAGAGGGAAAAAAGGTTCTCAAAATACATTTACCTGCGAAGCAGAAACATCATGACAAGTCTGAACCGCCCTTTTGTTTTTCTGTGGTTTGTTGGCTGTCCCTGAAGTCTGCAGAATCCTTGCCAGCCTTTTCTGCCTGCTACTCCAAAAATTCTTCACATCATTATCAGTTCTTCCGGGCAGATACGTAGCGATTCTCGCCCATTTGTTCCCAAACTGTGCCTGCAACTCTATCACAACCCTCTCCTCCTCTACTGAAAATTTGCACCCACTTAGGGAAAGACACACCCCACGCCATAAAAAAAAAAAAATGTTAGAGAACATCCATCTAAAGCATCATGTTGTACATCATAAAAGTGACAAAAACATAGTCTTGACAACAAACTGGAAAAAAATGAAATAAAATAAACCATGATCAAAATTTTCATCAAATACCACTACATGTGAGGAACTTGCATACACAATTACATACATTCTTGTACATATAACCCCAATTGGAGAGAAACCCATCAACAAAATTCTATCTTGTTAACTTGTACATATAAAAATAAAGAGAATGGGGGCTTACTTCTTCAAGTTGGGTCGAAGCTTATTGACCCAACGAAGGCGGCACGACTTTCCGGTCCGCTGCAAGAGGCCTTTGGATCGAATGGAGCTCCAGTCTCTAGGACCATACTTCTTCACATGGTTTAGCAACACTTCATCTTCCTCTGCCTTCCATGGACCTTTTCTTATACCTTCATCTCTTTTCACTTCCATTTTTTTTCTTCTCACTCTCAAATTCTAAACATTTCTCACAAACACTTTCACTTTCCTAAGGATTTTTTTTGTTTAAGGAAACAAAATAAATTTTTTTTTTAGTTCTCTGAAAGGCTTTTTTCACTAAGTATTGTGTTTTTTTTTTTTTTTTTTGGTTCTGAAACACTGTTTCTGAGTGTGTTCTCCTTTTTATCTTTTGACGGTTAAGGCAGTTATTCCCACTACCCTCCACTAAATAAGCCCAGTTTCGATAATGGTAATGGTAAAAAGACAGAAATAGCCCTTGTTTCAAATATAGGGACAGCCCTCCCGCCCAACCCTTTGCTTGCTTTATAATTTTTTTATTTTTTATTTTTTTTATTACGAGACTTGCTTGCTTGCTTTATACGCAATTGAGTTTAGTATTTCTTTTTTTCTTTTTTAAATAACTTTTTCGGTTTATCAAATAAAAATTTAGTATATTATTTAGTCCTCAGAATAGCAACAAATCGTTTTTTTTTTTTTTTTAATGATACAAATTCAAGTTAGTTTATAATTGAGGTCTTTTTTTCTTTTCTCAAAATTGATTTAATTACGCATACATGCTTGAACGTAATTATACATGTGTTTGCTATTTTGAATGAAAGGTGAGCGAAAAATTTAACATTTTTTAAAATATTACTAAACTTAAAATTAAGGAAAAAAAATTAATTCAATTTTTTTTATAGATTTTTTAGCATCATAAATTTTGTTTTGGATGTTACGTTTGATATAAAATTGAATAATTCATGTATTATTGAGTAATTGGAAAATTTTAAAGCTCAAATAAAATTATAGAATATTTCTTGATTCAATTTCATACTTTCGATTTTTTTAACATCATAAATTTTTTTTTGAGAGACAATTTTTTTTTTAATATAAAATTGAATAAATCATAAATGTTTTTTAGATACTATATTTTTTATAAAATTGAACAATATATTACTGAGTAAATGAAATATTTATAAGCTATCAATTTAAATTGAGCATTTATATGATATATGTAACATATTTTATGCTTTATTCACGAGTTATGATAACTTTATTGAAAATTAAAATCAACCTCTTAAATATTAATTTTAATTTTGAAAGAATAACTTCATTTACCAATCAGTTTTAACAGGTTTTTTTAAAACACAAATTTTTAGCTTTCACTTCTACTTTTATTTATATATATATACACAAACAATTATACTTACACCAATTTTTAGTAAATAAATAAACAGTAAAAAGCTTCTTTCAAACCCACATTAAGGCTTCGTTTGAGAGTTCATAAGGGAATGAAATGGAATAACAAAAAAGAATGGAATCGAATGTATTTAAGCTAGGGAATAGAATAAAATGAAATTAAATAACCTTAAATAGATATTTTAAAATAAATGAATGGAAATGAATGCAATTGAATGGAATGTAAGTATTTTTGTTTGGGAGTAATATCGAGGAAAATGAATGAAATAATTTTATGATAATATTACCATTAAACCCCTATTTTAAAATAAAAACCTAAATATATAGGAATATTTTGGGAGTTTTAGTAAAAAATTCATTAAATCTAATTTTATTTCTTCCAATTCCTCCTAATTTCGAGGGGAGTAAAAATTTAAAGTTTTAATGGAATAAAGGGGAATTAGTGCTGCCTTTTAGTTATTCCATTCTCTCCTATTTAAACTCTTAAATAAAAAAATAAATTTTCTATTCTTTCCATTAAAACTTCCAAACAAGAGATGAAGAATATTTTAAAATTATTCTCTTTATTTCTTTCCATTCCATTCTCTCCTCCCAAACGAGGGCTAAGAGAACCAGCACTTAATATATATATATATATATATATCAACGTTTCCTGTGGTTGTTATTCCAAATAACTTGAGTACACCTTTCGACTTTTCCAAAGACAAACAATTTTCCAGTTGGGCAATGTACAATTTCTAGTGTTTTTCTACAGAAAAGCAAAGCAGTGTGTAAATAAACTAGCAAAGAAGGCAACGAAATTATTTCTTCCCAATACAGGAAATATGCTTGTTTGACAACAATGGATTATGTGTTAAAAGGCAGAAATGATACAAGATATCCAAGAAATTAGTATTAAAAATTTGTGGTCAATCATAAGTTTAGGCCAATATTAACAATGTGGTCATATTTCCCAATCTTGTCAAAACTTAGGCATTTGCTTGCCCCATCCATATAGAAGATCATAATATGTTGGCCATTATTGACAACTTCCTGGAGATCGTGTGTAACTATTAAGATATAAATTAGAAAAAAATACTCAGGTAAATCAGCAAAATTGAAACAATTGGATTGATTGACAAATATTTACATGAAGTAAATGTGTGAGATGGAGCACCAATTTCAGCCATTACTAACGGCGACACCAGAATCCCCGTAGTGTTTGATGGACCCTGTACTTGCCGGAGAGGCGTGCACCAAGTCCCCCATGAAATAGTTCTCCAGCATTGCCATTGACACCAGTAACATCTAATTGCTGGCAAATAACCTCATTTTCAGAGTCTATTTCCAGCACCCTTCTGAGATTTACACCTAATCTAAAAAGAGCCAGCAATTAAAAAGGGTTTCTCACAAAAATCGGTTTCATGAGCTGAAATCTGTGGAGGTTGTTGTCCTCAATGCAATGTGCTATCCATGAGCATCTTAGCGACAATTCTGACTATTCAGTCATCATGCTGTCAACTGCCTTTGCATATATCATGACCATTACCAGAATCATCTGAAATGTTATCATGAACACCATCATCTTGGACATCATTATCCACGGAGAGTAGGTTCTCATCCATGCTGTCATTCCTATTTTTCAATTCCATTCCTTCATTCTCCTTGATGACACCAGAAATTTCAATCATCTCAACCACTTGTGACTCAACGGGCAAGGATATAGCTGAGGAGGTCTTGGTTTCAGAATCAGGAGTATTGGAAACTGTAGGCTCAAGATCATTATCTCCAAGACCATCTTGATGGGTCACTGTGCATTGCTCCAGAAACTCCCTAGTTGACGGAGGAAAATCAATGGATAGTGGCTCCACATCCATCATATTTTACCGGAATCTCTATCTTGAAACTCATTTACATCACTGGAATCAACTTTGGATGGGAGATGCTTGCTTCTTGTATTGTCCAAACCTCTGTTTCCATTCTCTGAAAAGACATTGCTTGCAACAACCTCATCAACAGAATTTAGTCCAGGCGGGGAAATACATATGGCTGATGGCTCAACATCCATCTCGGCACAACGAATTTCTTCTCCAACATTCTCACCAGAGATGCGATTTCCACTAGTAGCCAAATCATTCAGTTCATCACACACATCACTGCTAATAACGCGAGGAGCATCATTTACAGACCCACAATTCTCATCATTAGCTAATGCATCCTCATTCATACAGTCACTTTAATTTACTAATTCTGTATCTTGGTTAGTAAGAACCATCTCAACAGTTTCTTGCTTGATGTTATCTACAGTTTTGACTCTGAATGGGATCTAAAGCAGTCTGACTGCTATCTAAATCAACAAATACATTTAACTGCTTCTGTACACAAACTGCTGAAGAAATAGCATGATCACGAATCAAAGAATCATGGGGTGGGCAGTGTAGCATGTCATTCAATGCCTTGTGGTACTGGAATATGCTGATAGATGGCATAGTAGACCCTCGTTTATGGCAAAGATTAGTAACTTTGAACATATGCTCACACATATTGCCCATTTCTGCCAAGTGCAATTGCAAATACCAAACTGTGAACCAGGATTCCAGACAACATACACTTAATCCTTAACAAGCTGGTCGGCAACTTTTGCACATCCACCTTATATGACAACATCAGAGTCTGGAATCTTCAATGCTTTGCGCCAAGATGTTAAGCCACTCATCCACTCATCTTTCCATTATCGTGCAAAATCATCCTTCCCCGAGTACTCATTAAGCCAGAAGTAAGAATGCAATTTTGTACCCAACTTATCAACCAACCAATCAGCACATTGATAAACACCAGGGTCCTTCTCATTCAACAACCTAAGCTTCATCTGGCTGTGGTAAAACTCCATTGCTGCACATGTCTCCTGGCTGGCAAGTGGAAGAGATTTTAGTGCTGCAGTCCATGCTCCTGAGTCAGAACAAAGTCTCAAGTCAGTAATTTCTTAATAAAAGAAAACAGACTCACATAGAAAAGCCAATGGACTCCATACTATTTTTGAGCTAGACTTCATATCTTTCACCTCATACGATCAAGTTGATCTTTAATAATTAAGATTACTAATTCATCGGGTGACCAAATCTTAGGAACCCCAAACCAAGTACAAACATACATAAATGCATACCTACACATACACACTCATACATAAAACAAATCTTGATCAATAATTGGAGGTTAGTGGTCCATTCCAAGAAATGGTCCCCCATTCAACAGTGTGAATGAGCATTTTGGCAGTGAATGTAGAAGACTGCAAAACGATATATTTTTTTCACTTCCCTCACACAAGGGAAAGAATTCCTCCATTTAGAAAAGACAGTGACCAACCTATTCTAGGATACCATATCGCCTTAAAGTAATCCATAAAATCTGACTCATCAATAAAATCTTCCAATAAATCCTCAAACAAATTAACGTTTCCTTGTCCTCGGCAGATGTTATCCACTGCCTACTCAAGCTGTCTAGATATCTCGACTCGCATCTTAGTTTCCAAACATTTCTTTACTAAGTTTTTATGCCACGCATGACGGACCCACCAGAAGCATATCAGTACACAGCAATCAAACACATCCCTGAGAAAAATGCATAAAGCATATATAAATTCAACAATTCAAGCATGTACAATTCATTAAGAATATAGAAGAAATCACAGCCACCACGATAAAAGGTCTGGCTCCACTAAAGTAAATTTTCAGCATGCTTATAAATTCAACAATTCAAGCATGTACAATTCATTAAGAATATAGAAGAAATCACAGCCACAATGTTAAAAGGTCTGGCTCCACTAAAGTAAATTTTCAGCATGCTTATTAATCCAAACAAGGCCTTAATATCCGACCTAGCTAAATAGGGTGATGTTTTACCCGATAGGTTTGTGGCTCATGGCCTTGTGTTTAAGTTACCGGACTCTTGGAAAGAGTATAAACACCGGTATAGTCACCATAGAACCTATTTGAATCTTCAACAAAATATCGTTGATATTCAAATTAAAGAAACAAATAAGATGTTGGAAAAGGTTTCTAGAGCTAAGGAATTTACTTCCAAGGCTAATGTTGTAGAGGGAGGACCCTCTAGACCTCCACAACATAATAAGAAACATGATTTCAAGAGAAAAGGAAAATTTCATAATAAAAATGGGTAATTGCTTTATTTATGGCAAAGTAGGTCATTATGCAGCAACATGTAGGGCAACAGACAACTTCAACAACAATAAGAACAACAACAAAGGCTCTACATCAAATAATGCAAATGTAGTGCAAATCTAAGAGATCATTGTGGCGGTGGTGTGTGAGGCACACTTGGTGACAAAAGTGAAGGGATGGGTAGTTGACTTGGCTTGCATAAGACACATTGATGCATTCAAAGAGGAGTTTAGTTCCTACACTCCTATGGCGGAAGGCACCGAATGTGTCTATGTTGGGGACAATAGGTCTGTGCTGGTGAGTGGTAAAGGGAAGGTACTATTAAAGTTAACTTCCGGTAAAACTCTTTCACTCAATAATGTCCTTCATTTATCTCACTTTCGACACAATCTCATTTCGATACATTTGCTTGGTAAGGCTGGTATTAAAGTTTTATTTGATGGTGGCATAGTTACTAAAACTAAGAATGAAGTCTTTGTTAGTAAGAGCTATGATGATGAAGGTCTCTTTATACTTAATGTTGATCAAGTTATTATTCATCTTTTTGTGCTTACTTAGTTGATTCCATTTATGTTTGGCATGATAGACTTGGCCATGTTAATCTTAGCTATATAAAGAAAATGAAAGAATGTGGAATTATTAACTCACTAAATGAAGCTAATATGGACAAATGTGAAATTTGTGCTGAAACTAAAATCATCAAGAAACCTTGTAAATCCATAACAAGAGAAACCGAGCTTCTTGGATTGGTACATAGTGATTTGGGTGATTTAAAACACACCATGACTAGAAGTGGATAAAGATTTTATGTGATCTTTGGTGATGACCACTCTAAGTTCACTAAACTTTATTTACTAAGAAAAAAGGATGAAGCTTTGGAGATGTTTATAAAGTATAAAAGTCAAGTTGAGAACCAAAAGAATAAAAGGATTAAGAGACTTAGAATCGATAGAGGTGGTGAATTTGAGTCTAATCCTTCTAAGGAATTTTGTGAACAAAATGGCATAATACATAAGGTAACTCCACTTTATTCACCGGAATCTAATAGAATAGGCGAAAGGAAAAATAAAACTCTTAAAGAAATGATGAATGATATGCTTGTTAGTTCTGGACTATCTTCCAACATATGAGGGGAGGCCATTCTTTCGACTTGCAATATTCAAAATAAGGTACCTCATAAGAAAACTGGCAAAACTCCTTATGAACTTTGGGAAGGGCGTAAACCTAACTTGGAATATCTTAAAGTGTGGGGGTGCTTGGCTAAGGTCATGCTACACGAGCCTAAAAAGAGAAAGCTTAGTTCTAGAACATGTGATTGTGTATTTATTGACTATGCTTGTAATAGTTCATGCTATAGATTTCTTGTTATCAAAAGTGATATATTAGAATCATACACTATTATTGAATTTGAAAATGTCATATTCTTTGAGCATGTGTTTCCTTTGAAAAATAAGGAAAAAGAATTGCATAATTCTATTAAAATTTCTAATGATTTTGTTGATGATGTGCAAGAAATAAGAAGGAGCAAGCGAGCTAGGAAGGAAAAGGATTATGATAATGATTTTTTTGCCTATATCGTTAAAGATGAACCTATAAGTTACTATGATGCAATTAAATCCGTAGATTCACCTTTTTGGTTAGAAGCAATTAATAATGAATTAGATTCTATTATATCTAATCATACTTGGGAATTAGTTGAACTTCCACCCAAAGTTAAACCTATTAGTTGCAAATGGGTGTTTAAAAGGAAATTAAAACCGGATGGTACAATTGATAAGTTTAAAGTTCGCTTAGTAGCCAAGGGTTATAACTTATAAGCAAAAATATAATGTGGATAATTTTGACACTCATTCTCCAACTACTAGAATTGCATCTATTAGAATTTTATTTAGAATAGATTTATATGGAACAATCCGAGGTTATGTAGTTCTTGGACAAGAATATAAAGTTTGTAAGTTGGTTAAATCTTTATATGGTTTAAAACAAGCACCTAAACAATAGCATGAAAAATTTGATAATGTTAAGCTTACACATGGATATGTGATCAATGGTGCCGATAAATGCATATATAGCAAGTTTACTAATAATGAGGGTGTTATTATATATTTATATGTTGATGATTTGCTTATATTTGGAACTAGCCTTGATGTTGTGCATGATATTAAATGCTTTCTTGCCTCTAATTTTGATATGAAAGATTTGGGTGAGGTAAATATAATCTTGGACATCAAGATCCTTAAGGATAATGATTGCATTACACTATCACAATCTCACTATGTAGAAAAAATTCTTAAAAAGTTTGAACACTTTAATATGTCACCTATTTCTATTCCTTTTGACTCAAAGGTACACTTGTTTAAATATCCTGGTGATAAGTGTTTCACAAGATAAATATGTACAAATCATTGGTAGTTTAATATTTTTGACAAATTGTACTCACCCTAATATTGCATATGCTGTTCGTAGATTTAGTATATATACTCATAATCCTAGTATTGAACATTGGAATGCAATATCAAGATTGTTGAGATATTTAAAGGGTACTTTTGACTATGGTTTGTCATATTGTGGTTATTCTGCTATATTAGAAGGATATTATGATGCTAATTGGATCTCTGATACAGATGAGATAAAACCCACTAGTGGATGTGTGTTCACACTAGCTGGAGAGGCTGTCTCTTGGAAATTATCCAAGTAGACTTGCATAGAGAGATCCACTATGGAATCAGAGTTAGTAGTCTTAGAAAAGCTTGGGCCTGAAGCCAAGTGGCTTAGGAGTTTGTTAATTGATATACCATTATATACTAACTCTATTGCCTCTGTTTGCATACATTGTGATTGCCAGGCTGCTATAGCACGTGCTAAGAGCAAAATTTATAATGGAAAAAGTCGACATATCTGATTGAGGCACAATATTGTGAAGCAGCTCATTGATAATGGTGTAATGTCCTTGAACTTTGTAAGGTCAGAAAGGAATTTGGCCGATTTTTTAACCAAGCCACTAGCAAAAAGGCTGGTTAGTGAGACATCAAGGGGGATAGAGTCGATACCCAAATTGTGACACTATGGCCAATGCCCAACCTCTATGATGGGCGATTCCACGTAGGGGTTAAATGGGTAGAGGTCATTTGTGGTCTATATGGGCACTGTCAGTTATTATGTATTCCGCTATCTCATTGAGAAGATTGGTGATGAGTCCACCCCTATGGTGTGAGATAGTGCTAAATTGTAGATTGTTGGAGGTTGAGCTCTAGCTCTTAATGGATCCATAGTCCCTACCTGTTGGGATGGGGTGTACTGCACACTCTTGATGGATGCCACCTATGCGGGAGTGAAAATTGTGCCGCTTCCTATGAGACTTGGGTAGGCCTCCAGAGCTCTCATGAAACTCAGTGGCGCATGGCCTATATAAGGCGCCAACCCAGTTATGGAACAACCTTGGTAAAGAAAGGTATGTAGGTGGTAAGTTTGGTTATCTAATAGCTTGGTTAAAAGAGTCTAACTCTACCATTGTCTAGTAGTTCCTACTTATTTATCCTAAGTATGGTTAAAACCTTATGATACCATATTGACGCATGCCTTCTTGAGTTTATTGTCTTTCCTAATTTAGTGTTTGTAACATGTGGGAGATTGTTGGAATATGTGTGTTTCAAACACTTAAACTTTGCTTGTGTCCCACATTGGTTAAAGATGAGTCTTCATGTGTATCTATAAACCATAGCACAACTTAAGTGATAGCTTGAAAGATAATGGGCTACGGGTTAAGAGTTGGGCTTGAGTTGAATTTGGGCTTGTCTCTATCTCTCTTGGGCTATACCCTTTTTCCTTTCTTTCCCCTTTTAGCCCAATTCAGTTCAACCTGTTGGACATTAACCAAGCAACCCGTTGAGGGCGTTTAATGTGCTGCCCGTTGGGCATGCACAGTGACCATTGCAGCTCATAAGTTCTCTCATTAGTTGGCTTATAAAACCCTCTATTCCCCTTTTTATTCTCTTCAGTTTTTTTCAACTACACAGCCGCCTCTCCTCTCTCTGTTTTGCTCTGTTTTTCTGCTCATCTCCACTAAAAATTTCAGCATCAATTTTTAATTTTAAGGAAAGGCAAATTAAGGTTGTTCCTAGTTCTTCTTACTTGAGTGTGTGATTAACTTGAAAAAATCACTATAGTCTAACTTGGGAGGTTGTTCAACCAAGAGAACCATTCATATTAAGTTCTACTCCGGGTGGCACGAATCAACCTTTAAGGACAACGCATTTTACGTGATTCTATAAGTTGTGAGATCTTTCTAAAGACTGTTCTATTTTATTATTATTTTACTTTCTATTGGAAGGTGGATATTAGAAGTGATATAAATCACTTCCATAACTTAATTTATTACTCATGAATGCCTGGATTGCAAACTTGTATGAAACATAATCCTCTCCGAGATTCCACTAGGACAGCCCAATTATATAATGGTTCTAGATGTCTCAACCATCTTAATTCACACTTTATTCTCCAAAAAAAAAAAAAAAAACTTAATTCACTTAATCATCTACTAAATTAACCAAACTTTGATACCACTCGTTGGAACTCAACCAAGTCTTATGTGAATTATGAAAATTAATTAATAATAGGACTCTTTCCCAATTTTTGAAAATCCATATTTTAGTGTTTGATTAATTCTTGTTAGCTGCTCTTGGTTGCGGCAATTGTTGTTGTTGTCAGCTACGATTGTTGCTTTCTTTACATGTTTGTTGGTCAATGAAAATTTTACCCACTTCATTTAAAAAAAATTGTACATTAAACCTAGCTTTATCCTACATAAGTTGTAATATGGCTACCATTTTATTCAATGACTTTACTCTTGGTGACAGTTTTGTTTATTCTTCATTAGTTCTTTAACCTACTCATGCCTCTTGGTATCCAATTTTCCATCAAATTCCTTAGCTGATAAGATGTTCAGCATGGGGAAAAGAAATCAATATCTGACTTTATACTTGGCCTCTTGTTTATTCTTGAGTCTGAGTTACAGGTAACAATATTGTTATATACCAGCCAGTTGGCTCATGTCATCTGTGTAAAAAGTTGAAATATTAGTTTTCAATCTAAAGTATATCTGAACTAAAGCATAACTTATCTTATATTCTTGTGTAAAACACCATAGTGTTCAATTAAGCAACAGAGCGTGCAGTCAACTACTCAAAAGATAATTAAAAGAAAACCACAAAGAAAAAACAAGTCATCAACCAACAAAATGCAAAATACAACAATTATAGAAAACCACCACATCTTCACTGCAAAATCCCAGAAGATCAAGAATCAATGAGACATAAATCTTTACTAACACAGAATAATAAATTTCCAGTTAGTAAAGGATGCTTGCAATAACCATTACACTAAAGAGAATCAAATTTGATTATATGTATAGCATACAAGTAAAACCGTTGCACTTAAGATTAGTTAAATCAGAAACCATTGAAAAATGAAAATCGCAATAACTATTTATCTTATTAACATTCACGTTACCTTATAAAAGAAACTCCTCCCAAATGGGCAGTTTCCATTCCCAAAATCGAAGTGCTTGCAATCAATGGACCTGCAACAAAGACAATAACAAACTACAAAACTGAGAACAACAATATGCGTTCACAATACTTCAATTGTTAGTTATCTAAATTGTTTATCAGTTTCTTGAATTTACTACCAACACTTTCAGGAAAATTGACTAAACAGTATCTGAAAGTTGCGAGTTCTCAAAAACTTTCTGATAGAATTTTCTCAACTAAACAAGAGAGTAGTAGTAGATGACTCTGTGTTACTAGAATGTTAGTGAATTACAACTCTAGTAGGAGTATTTAAAGGGGGACACAAATCAAATTTGAAAATCAAAAACCAGAGACAGTATCACAAGTAACATGAAGGTCTATCGTCTAGACAAGAGTTAAGAAATTACTTGAGCTTTGCCTTGTAGCTATCAACAATGTCCTGCTTCTCTTCAACAAAATTGATCAAAGCCATAACAAGACCAAAATACAATGGAAAGTATCTTCATAGCCTTCTAAAGGAAAAACTAGGGAATACTCAATTACGCCACACACTGACCAATGTGGTAATCCCAACCTTTGACATCAGGCAACTCCAACCAGCCATTTTCTCCAGCTATGAGGTTTTCAAATTAATCCAAGTTTCTAACTTAACTTTACCTGAAATTAACCCAGTCTAATGAGAAGGAATTAAAACTTCACATAAACAAAAAAGAACTAACATACATTTGTATCCATGCCTTAATTAGATGAAGAACCACACACACTTTGATGCTTTACTTTCAGATATATGCATTGGAACCTCAGCTGCCCCAACATTAGGCAATAACCCCTGACTCTGCATCCTCCCAAACAAGCCCCTCTCATCCTTCCACCTCTGCTGCTCCCCAAAACAACTGATCATAATATTATACGTTGTAGTACATGGCTTATGTGGCACTGTGCACGGCTTAAGGCGATAGCAATTTTATTGAATTGCCGCCATTAGGAACTGTGCCTCCTATGCCTACAAAAGGTACATTTCCCAAACACACATCTTCTGAATTTGTTAAGAAGTAAGAGTTTGATGCAGCTACAGCTTGCATCTATCTAAACTGCAAGTCATATGTACATCAGTCAAAACACAACAGCTACAGCGGGTAATGTTAAAAGTTCACATAAGAGGCACATGTCAGATTAAGTGTGCTAGCCACATGTGTTTTTATCTGATTGGCTGTTTGTATATAAGCTATTTACATTCTGTTTTTCTTGTATAGTGGCTAGATTTGGATTAGTTACAGAGAGAACTAGATTAGTTCTCTCTCTGTTAATTCTAATTAAAGTAAGTATACCGATAGAATTCCTATCAGTTCATTGAGAGTTTCTCTTTTAGTGATGATAGTCACTCCACAAGTACAAACTCTTTCCCTTCTTCCATTGAGGAAAACATTGTCCTGTTCTTCAAATTTTTCCCTACTATAATCTCTCAACAGATTATACTTTTATGTGACACACTTCCCTTTGCCCATCTCCACAGTAATAAATAAAATGGCCAACAAGAGCAATAGAGTGCAATTGGTATGGAGTCTAAAGTTATTCTTCTTTGTTTCCCTTTCCCTTCTTTTGTGTGCATGTGTCTTGTAGGATCCTAGATGATGGCTTTAATGACTGCACACATATTCTTGGAGGAAAAACATTCTAAGGTGTGCCAGCCACAGACTCAGTTATTGACAATTCAATCTTTAGGCTAACAATTTCAAACGTGTTATTTTTCATCCAAAATCCAAATAGCAAAATCAACCAATAATTTAAGCTCAAATCAAATCAAAATTTACAAATCAATCCCAAAATCCTCGCCAATACATCATTCTTTTTCCTACAATTTTTAGACCCAAACAGATTCTCGAATGAATCAAAGAAACTTAATAGAACTCAAATTTCAGCACAAGTTAACAGTTAGGAATTCGAGCTAGGAAATTTACCAATTGAAATCACCAACAATAAAATTATAAAAATAAAAACTAAAAATTTTCAACCAAAAAAAAAAAAAAAAACTCAACAAAACCGATACAATACAATCTCATTTATTTTCCGACGATTTCTCTACAACCAAACAGATTCTAAACGAGTCCAAAGAAATTTAATCGAGCTCAAATTCCACCACAAAGCTAACGAATTAAGCTAGAATTTCCAAGCAATTGAAATAAATATAACTGTTAAAATAAATAAAAACTCAAACAAAGCCTATTCATTTCAAACAATTTCTCCAAATATAGAATCCGAGTAAATCTATAGAAATGCAATGAAATGAAAAGCCGCAGAAGATCGTACCTATTAGAATCGGATATAAGTGTAATTTCCATGATTTCTCGGGAAACAAGCAGAGAGAGACAGACCTATAATCGGAAAATGGGGTGGCGAAGAGTGCTCAGTCTATCAACGGCTCGCTTATTGTCGGAGATGAGATAGCTGACCACCATAAATCAGCCCGTCGGAGATAAGATGAACTCCGATCTTTGGGTTTTCTGAGATGAGTTCAGATCAATTTCGAGAGAAGTTTCTGACATGAGCTCCAATTTGAGAGAATCTTCTGAATGTGTGAGTGGTTTCTGAGTCTGGAGTGTGAAAAAAATGAGTTTTCCTTTTGTATTTTAATTTTGGACTTTATTTCAAGGTTTGGAAATTTTGAGATATCTTCTATCGAAGGTTGCCAAAGGATGCGTTGCAAAATGCTTAAATTTTGAGGTAAAATTAGCGTTGGAATGTAGAAACTAGCCCGACTAATTTTAATAGATTATTCCGAGGGTTGTATAGGTTTATTTCAAGGATTATAATGACCCTCGGAATAAAGCTAATCAAACTTAGCCACGCGCCCCAATTTTTAGGGATGGTTTCGGCACTTTTTTAGTCTACCCCTTTAAAGTGGGTTGAAACAAGTCAAGTTTATTGCAGTGAAATGATTAATACCACTCCAAGCATCATGCAAAAACGAATCCTAAGTCCAACAAAACTAATCAAAAAGTGGCATCATACTTATAAAAAATATTTAGTATCAAATAATATCACGTCAAGTATATTAAAGTTTAATAATTGAAAGACGTGTATAAAATAACCATATCAACATTCCACCATTACTTCATGATGTTACTGGGTAATTAATTTTTGTGCATATATCTCTTATTTATTTGATTTTGATACGACTGACATGATATTATTGGATACTAAATATTTTTTTCATTGATGGTGAACATGTGGTTTTATATTTTGTATTGTAATGTAATATGTACATGCATAAATGAACTGTACGTCACATTTGTGTAATGTTGTAATGGTCGCAAACTCGCAATATTTTTGCAAACCAAACTGCCCAACAAAGTGGCTATATATAAAACCTAAGGGGAAAAAATCAGCAAAAGAAATCGTTAGATGTGAAAGAAAATATTTTTGGAGCAAAACAAGAATAATGATATATATTAGCGTAGATGCAGCATGTCGCGAGATTCATTAACATAGCATATAGCTTTATTTGCTAAAATACAGACTCACCAGTCCACAGATGTGGAAACATCACAAACTTACAACAAAACACTAAAGCTATTATTACAAAGTTCAGAATGCATCTAAATAAGCAGAAGCAAAGCACTATGTCTCCAACAAACACTGAAGCACACAGATGTTCAAGTGGGAAAGACAAAAGGCTTAAGGAAATTCCAGAAACTGAAAAACAGGACCATGATTCCAACAACAGTTGCTGTCCCTCTCCAAAAATCTTTGAAATATAGAGTTGTAAAGGATGCCATGACTTTGCTCCAAACATTGTCATAGTGACCTTGAATTTTTTTACTGAGTTCCCAGTAGCAGGTATGATTAGCTTCAACAATTTGTTCGCGAAGTTTGTTGATCAGAGTTGCCACTGCCTTGTTGTCGCCTAGCCAGTTAACAATAACTTTTTTCTCAACAAGTAGATCCACATCTTCTTCAGTGTTGATAAGATTATCCCACAATATAATATAATTACATATGTAAGCTTCCCGTGGATAATGACACTGCTCTAAGGCCATGAGGTTTCGAACAGCACATTCAGTTGCATCCCCTATTATAAAGGATTTGAGTTCCAAGACAGTCTGCGCGTTCTCCAGGCATTTGAAGCGAGGAAAGCAAGGAAAGCAACTCAAGAACCATGACATATTTACAAATGGACAAATTTCCAATAAGGCACTCTTTCGAAATTGAATGTCAAGTAAGCGTCCATTCTCGGATTTGCTGACTTTGAATTCCACTCCTGCCTCAGACAGGTTGGTTGCACAAGGTACACGTGCAAAACTACGTCCACATGTTGGATTATGTGGAAGGAGAAAATATCTTAGGAAATCAGTAAAATGTTTGACTTCCTTCTTCTTACTAGCGAATATCTTCTCGTAATCAGAATCGCGAACAAAACCGGATATTTCCCAGAAATGGAAAAAGTATTCATGGACATGCCTACGAAAGGAATTATCTTCATTTTGCGGGTACATAAAAAGGTCACTGTAGGCAAACTCGTATAAATCCTCCAGAACAAAAAATGGAACCTGATTTTCTAGTAATAGCAAGTCCTGCATTATGTTATAGCTTCGCCATGGGTTTTCCTTTTCATGGTTTTTCTTTTCTGGATTGTCTTCTTTTCTTTCTTTTTGGAAATTTATTACACATGCACCCCACATCCTCCACTCACACTTTTGGGAAATGGTAGTCATTGCTGGTGGGCTCATTGGCGGGTTTTCATTAGTCCTCCACAACTCTTCAATGATAAAAATTGAATCCAAAAGAATCATTGTCATGAAATCTTCCTCCTTCATCACGTGACTGTCATCTGCATAACAATGAAGGATCTTCTGGTATTCGTGTTCTTGGATGCGTCTTGAAAAATCCTCCTCGCTCTTCTTCGTCCGAACACAGGCATCCCAGAAATATCTTCTTTTTAAGTCTTCCATCTTATTCAAATTTTCTTGGCCGTAATGATAAGGGCCTATTGAAATTAGCTTTGGAGTGTAGGCATCTTCATTTACTTTGCGGAGTTTCAGGGGAACCTTGTAGATACAACACTCGCGCCGCTTCTCAGGTTCCACTTGCTGGGCTGGTGGTGGAATTTTTATACTATACTCTTCGCCTCCACGTTGTTCTGACGGCGCAATATGATCTTCCATGCCCGGGAATAGAAACTCTTTGCACGGACCGCTTGTGAGGTAGAAGGTCAATAATCAACTCTTTGTGTTCACAATCTCATTCTTCAATTGAATCACTAATATATGGAAATGCTACCTTTCCGGCTTTTCCACCTGTTCGTGCTCTTTTTTTCTAGCCGCAAAAACAACATTAACTAGCAGGGATAAGTCTCACCTCTTAATGGGCAAAAACTTGTTGCATATACATTAATATATTAATACGCACAGAATAAAGAAAAAAACAAAAACAAATGAAACGGTAACAAGAACAAAGTTTAATTACAAATTAACCAAGTTGGATGATATGCCATCTCACCCAACCTTCTTAAGTCATTTAACGAACTCATTCAAAACTTAAGTCGTTACTCTCCCATCTCCACCCCCCCCCCTCTCTCTCTCTCTCTCTCTCTCTCTCTCTCTCTCTCTCTCAACCACTTTCTCTCACTCCATTGGCACCCCCGATCCCTTGTCTTTCTTCATCATTCCCCATCCCCACTCCCTTCACCTCCACAGTGTCACCACATCACTAAATCAATATCATTTTTCAAAGACATCAACTACATCCAATTTGACCCAAGTTCATGTCAAATGAGCTCAATAACTCAACCTAAACCCATGACTAGAATCACCCACACAAAATCTTATTACTCCCTTACCTAATTAGCCAACAATTGCCAGTCAAATAATCAACCACCACCCATATCTAGCTAAGGCCCACTCAACCATGCCCCTCGTAACATACCATAATGGGTCCATTAAATGACTTAAGGTCATCATGTGAGATTCACATGACAGGACACTTGTTTAGTTTAGGTGGATGTCACCTCTTGTCCAATTAAGTTTGTAATTAAACTTTATTTGTGTGAGAAAGTATTTCTTAAAGAAAATAGGAAATAACACCGAAAGCTTTTGATGTGAGAGACTAAGAAAGGTAAAAGAACAAAGAAACCCTTGGCTTTCTGAGCAATGACCTAAAAGACTTCATAAAGATGTAATAAAGGTTAATCATTGTTTTAATTAATTTGAATACCATTAGACAAAATAAAGCTTAATCATCTTTTTAACTCATATGGTTCTCAATAATCCAAAAAGGTGTTCAAAAAAGGGGGGAGGGTCTGACCAAATAAGCAAAACCTAGAAAGCTTTACACAAGAGGAGATAAGAGACAAAAAGAAAGGTAAAAGGAAGAGGGATAATAAATCCAAGGATTGTAAAGACACCCACCCTAGCAAAAAAGGACCCGAAGTAATATTAAGAGGTAGGTATTTTTTTGTGAATATTATTATTATTATTATTATTAAATATAAAAAAATATTTTACTTTTTTTTTTTATGGATGAAAAAATATAACCTATCCTGAAATTTTAATTGTAAAAATCATAGTATCATTTCTTTTAATGGAAAATGAAAAAAAAAATAAAATCAATGCATTCTTGTATATCCTCAATATTTATTTAAATACAAAACGAAAAGGAGTTTGCTTTTAAAAAATACAGAGAATTAATGAGTTGTATATGGTAAAAACCGTATAATAATAAATACTAAAATAAAAAAGAGATATTGTACTTCAAATTAATATTTGTACAAAATTTTAAAAATATGAGAGACCATTAAGGAAAATTAGACGTAATAAAATATATTTTAAAAAAGTGGGTTGGCGTGGGGGGAGAGGGGTGGGTTTGGGTCCTCTCCCTACCCCACTGCACTTGGTATTGAAAATGTTTGTTAGAAATTTCAAACCTAGATTCTCATAAATCTCATGATTGACCCTTGGTAGCAGTGTCGGCTCAACCATCGAAGCAATTGATGCATTGACTTAAAGCCCCCAGATAACAGAAGGCCCCAATGCAAATTAATTCCGGCTCCTTCACCAAGGAAAAAAATTTAAGGCGCCACTAATGGAAATAAATTGATATGAAGAGCGAAAATTAAGGACGCTTGAAGAGAGAAAATTAGGCCCCTTTGTAACCGACGGTTTATAAAAAAAAAATAAAGCCCCCTTTTCCAAAACATAGAAATTGAAGAGATAATGTTCCTATTTAAAATCTGAATTAATAGCTTTGTAAATAACTTCATTGATAGAAACTAACATTTATTACTTGAATCTATAGGAAAAAACAAACAGAAAAAAAACATTCTCTCTTCATCTTAAATCTCAAGAAATCAAATATAGTACCGATTAGTATTTTTTTTCCCTGCTTACCTTGCTTCTCTCTAGTCTCCATCTTCATTCTATTTTTATAGCATTCTTCGTTGTTGGCTAGCTACTCTTCTTTGATCTTCATTCAGGTTTGCTTCTATTTGCTCTTCCTTTCCTTTTATTCTTCTTGCTACAAGGTTTTTTTTTTTTTACTTGTTGCCGAGTTTCACTGATTTGGGTTTCTCTCTTTTTTTTTTAAGGAATTGGAATGAAACACTATCTAGTCATAGTCAACACCCAGAACATTTTACTAGACTTTCAAAATTTTTAATATTTTTCTCCAAAGTACATGTTTACTGTTTATAGCTGGAAAGCATTCCACCTTTTTCTATGCTATGAATCAGCAAGAGTTATCAAAAGTCAGAATCCATGTGAATTGCAGATTTTTTTTTTTTTTTTGAGAAACGTGAATTGCAATTTGCAGACTATAGTTACATCAAGACTATAGTTACATGTTTACATAAGCATTCAACTTTATTTTAGTGCTTCTATTTTCAACCTACATCAAGTCTATTTTTTTTTTTTTTGCTTTTTTTTTTCCCATCCATTTAGAAAGTCATTAATTTGTTACAGGTAGAGTGTTGTCTTAATTTAATAAAATTATAAGTTTAGGATAATATATTTTGTATTAAAATTAATTTGTTAAGCTATGTGATAAATAATTTTTTATTCCATAAAATTAATAATTTTTCTATTACAGATCATGTTTTATTTTAATTACAAATTATTACTAAAAGATTAAGTGATATTAAAAGAAAATGTTAAAACAATGTAAAAATTTAATTAGTAATTTTGTATCTCAAAGAGAATGATAAATAGATACTAAATATTAAAAAAATTAAAAATTAAGTAAATATTATCTAATTAATATTTAAATAATTAAAAAAAATTCTGCCTAAAGTTTTCACCTAAGGCCCTCAAATTTGTTGAGTCAGCCCTGCTTGGTAGTCCTTCTTCTGACTCACCACCAAAGAGGGGAAACACAGGCACATGCACCAGCTGTTTGTATGTATGTAAGTAATAACTGTATTAGTATTGCAAAATCTAAAGTTCGGCAACAGTAGTACCTCATCCTTTGCTTTTTTTGGTAGTAAAACCCATAATACAAACCCATAAAAGAAATTTTGTATAGAAAGGGAAAAAATAAAGAAAAAAGAAATTCATTGTCTCATATATATAAATATATATATATATATATATATAATTAAAATAAAGCTTCATGCTTACTAACTTATTCATAAATACATTATTAAGTATAAGCATAACTTGACAAGTAATCAAACTTGAAATTAGAATAAATGTTTGTTTGTTTGCTAAAGATATTAATATAAATTTGGTTGTTTCTTATCATGAATATAAATTGTTTATGAACATTTAAAGAAAAAGCACCTAATTCCAATAAGCTTAACTAGTAAAGTTTTTGTCGTCGAATAAGAGATTTGAAATTCAAATCTCGCCTATACAAAAAACTAATTGGTGTCCTACCCAATAATAAAATGCAATTAACAAGGAGCAGTTACAATAAATTAAATTTCTATTATATCTATATAGAAAATGAAAAGAAAAGAAAAAGTATCCACATGTTTTCATATACGGCCATGGTGCATGGCTTTTTTTTTTTTTTTTTTTTTTTTCAGTCGAGATAATATTTATATGTTCATTAGTGATGTTGTAACATAGTAGCACTTCTCTTTCTTCAATAAAACTATTATTCTATATTCATAATAATATGGAATATGTGTTGCCCCATTTCTTTGATTTGAATTTCATCTCATTTTTCTCCACTACCTACCAATCTCTTCTTCTCTTTCATAAGTTGTACGTAGATCATATTAGAATATCTCTTATCAAACTTGTTATTGTTGAGGAATATTGTTTCCAAAATATCAAGTAATTACTCATTTAAAATATTCTTTTTATTAATTAATAGTATGTTTGAAAGTTTGAACTCTAGAGCAACTAGAAAGTAGAGAAGATGAGAGAAGAGGGGAGATGAATGGTCATTTTTCCCTTATTTGGATGTTTTAGAAATTAATTACTAGAGGGTAGGAGAATAAATATCTATCTCCTATATTTAGATGTTTTAAAAATTAAAATGGGACATGTATGCCTCTTTTTTATGTTATGTCTTTGTGTTAGAATCTCATTCATTTTTCTCAGTGTGTGTGTGCGTGCTTGTTTTTCAAAAATAAAATAAAATAAAATAAAATGGGAAAGAAAGAAAATGATAAGAGAAGTATATATAACTCTTTTATGTTCAATTATAAGTGTAAAATCAACAATTTAATATATATTTTTTAATATAAGTGAAACCTCTACTCTTCCCCAATTTTTGAGATTAAAAATAAAGGGTTTGGCTCCAAATCTCTTCCCTATTTATTTAAGGATATATATATATATATATATATATATATATATATATATATAAATATAAGGTTAATTTAAACATCCCTACATCCTATTCCCTTGCCTCTATCCCAATTCCCAACACAACAAATTTTACAAAAAAGAATAGGACAAGATTTTTCTCTTAAGTAGTTTGGATAAAAACCCTTCAAACTCTTTATAAATGTTTTTATTAGATATAACTTTTAAAAACCTAACCATTTGATTGCATTTACTTTTTTTTTTTTTTATCACGCATGCCAAATTTTGTTCAAATCGAATGATATTTACTATTTGATCAATAACTTATTTTTGAAATTTAAATATTTAATTGATAATATAACTATTGATATTTGATTTCATTCTTATTGAAATTTTACAAGCTTAGAAAATATAATAAAAATATGCAATCTAACGATTAAATTTCTTAAATTCACATTCAACAAAAATATATAAGAAACGTGGTTTCTCTCCAAATAAATCTTTTCCAAAAGAATATATAGTAAGTACTGAAATGGGAAGGTAAGAACCTGCAAACTTCACTGGAAAGAAATGCTTGTATTTCTGGAGATACCTCCTCTAAAATACCATCACACTCATTTGTAGTCTGTCTCTTTTTGTTGATTATGTGCCCTGATCTCTTCCGCTTGCACTCTTATATATAGTAGGCGTGGTCTGTACGGACTGTCCCAATACCAAACGCTAGTCTCCTTGTTTCTCCTAATCAGCCTCAATAATAATGTGTGGTCACGTCGGGCAACAGCGCAAGATAGGGACCAATGTTGCCATATTTGTATTGTTTTATTTCTTATATATAAGAAGCCGCTACAATGTTTTGGTACCATGCACTTAGAGCATTTCCAGCAGTCTCTCCAAATTTTTGCCTAATTTTTGTCTGTTTAGAGAATGAATAGTGACATTTAGCTTTTAGCTACCCACTTTTTCAAATACACTTTCCAACAGACTTTCTATCACATTCTCTATCTCATTTAAATATTATATCTTCATTCATTCTTTATTCTTTTTTTATCATCATTTATTTTTTCTATATTCATTACCAACAATTATATTTTTCAATGAAAAGTATTATATTCAAAACATTTTTCACAATACTTTCACAAGAATCACATCAAAATCTTATGTGAAAAGTTGTTACTAGTTCTAATTTGAACCCACTATTTAAATTATTTTTTTACTCACCAATATCAACTAATAATAATCTGACACTTAAAATTTATTGTGAAAATACCGTAGTAATGTTACTCAATTTTGATTTCTTTTATTCCTTATATTATTTTCCTTTCTTTCATACTTTTTTTTTATCATCCATACATTTTTTTTTCTTTTCTTTTTTCTTGTTTTTTCTCCTCCACACACGTCCACCTACCCCCAATATCTATCTTCACTCTTTGTTTGACCTTTTGTCTTTCTAGTTATCTCCAGAACATTTCTCCCTTTTCCCTCTCTGTTTTGTTCTCTTTCTCTTACACACACACACAAATTTCTCTCCCTCAATCTCACACAAACAAACTCTCTTTCAAACACGCATAGATCACCGGCAGAGAACAAAGATTAGAGTCCTCCCCACTTCTAAGAACATGCAGCTTAATCACCATATTGGTTAGATCGGCGTTCTACATGGTTTTCTTTTTTTTTTTTGGTTCTGGTTTGATTAGTTTTATTTTAATGTTCAGATTTCATTAGGCTTATGAGAAAGATTGCTTTTGTGTTTCAAATCTTTCGTTTGGGTTTTTGTTTTGATTGTGGTATGTTTTAGATTGTAGCCGTTGAGATAGAGAAGCACAAGAGAGTGAAGATTAAAGAAAGAAAGAGAAAAGGGATGAGAGAAAAAGAATTATTTTTTATTCAACCGGGTATTATTTTAAGTGTGAATATTCTTTAGATATGCTACAGTGATTGCTACAGTGCTCTCCAGGCCTGGAGAGCTACTGTAGCAAATCTAAAAAAAAAAATGGAGATGCCGAGTCTGTTGGAGGAGTGATTTTGCGTGAACAGTGGCTTTTACTCTCCAAAATTTAGAGAAGGCTAGCCTGTTGGAGATGCTCTTAGTGTGTTTAGAGCATCTCCAGCAGACTCGGCAAAGCCAAATTTTGGAGAGTAACAGACACTATTCACGCAAAACAAGCACTCCAACAGACTCGGCAACTCCAAATTTTTTTTTAGAGTTGCTACAGTAGCTCTCCAGGTATGGAGAGCACTGTAGCAATCACTGTTCATCATCTAAAGAATATTTCCCCTTAAAATAATACCCGGTTGAATAAAAAAATAATTCTTTCTCTCTCATTCCTTTTCTCTTTCGTTCTTCACTCTCTGGTGCTTCTCTATCTCAACGGTAACATACCACAATTAAAACAAAAACACAAAATCCAATCCAAAGATTTGAAACACAAAAACAATATTTCTCATAAGCCTAATGAAATCTGAGCAATAAAATAAAACTAATCAAACCAAAAAAAAAAAAAAAATGTAGAACGCCGATCTGTGTAGAACGCCAATCTCCACTTCTCTGCCGGTGATCTATGTGTGTATGAGAGAGAATTTATTTGTGTGAGATAGAGGGAGAGAAATTTGTGTGTTTGTGCAAGAGAAAGAGAAAGAAAGAAAATGAAACAGAGAGGGAGAAGTCTTCTGGAGGCTACCACACACACAAGTGATCCAGAATGAACTAGAAAAAGAAAAAGAAAAAGAAGGGTAGGTGGAGATAGTGGATACGTGTGTGGTGGAGGAAAAACCAAGAGAAAAAAAAAATAAATAAAAGGGAACGTGTGGATGAAAGGAAGGAAAAGAATAAGAAATAACTATTTAGAAATTTTATTGTAATATTTTCACAATATTTTCACAATAAATTTTAAGTAATTAACTAATATTGGTGAGTAAAAATATAATTTCAGTGGTGGGTTCAAATTAGAACTAGTAATAACTTTTCACATAAGATTTTAATGTGATTCTTGTGTAAGTATTGCGAAAAATGTTGTAAAAATACATTTTTCATTTAAAAATATAATTGTTGGTAATGAATATAGAAAGAATAAATGATAATAAAAAAAGAATAAAGAATGAATGAAGATATAATATTTAAATGAGATAGAGAATGTGATAGAGAGTCTGTTGGAAAGTGTATTTGAAAAAGTGGGTAGCTAAAAGCTAAATGTCACTGTTCATTCTCCAAACAGGTAAAAATTAGGCAAAAATTTGGAGAGACTGCTGGAGATGCTCTTATACTGTGTAAGTATTGTAGCGGTAACAGTGCTTTGGTGAGGCACTTTATTTTTTTATTTTTTTATTTTTCAAACAGTAGCTATAGTTCCAGCGGTACTATAGCTACAGCAGTTACAGTTTTTTTCTTCCATTTTGTACTTTTTTTTCCCTTTTTATATATATTGTTTTACCATACAATAAATTTAACAATATTTTTACAATTATTGAGGTGTCAATTTCTTATAAGTCAAAGTAAAATAATAAAATATGAAACTGTGACCAATCACAACTGAAAATAAATGTTCTGTGAAAATGTTGTGACACTTATTAGGTGAATGTGTAAAAGTCACTGTACTTTTGATTTGTTCAAGTGACACTGTAGCTACAGTAGCTACAAAGTTTTTTTTTTTTCTTCATTCTTCCGTTTGTACTTTTTTTCTTTTAAATATTTATAAGAACCCGCATATATATTGTTATACTGACACAACAAATTTCACAACATTTTCACAATTATTGAGGTGTTAATTTCTTATAAGTCAAAATAAAATAATAAAATATGAAACTGTGACCAACTACAACTGAAAATAAATATTTTGTGAAAATGTTGTGACACTTGTTGGGTGAATATGTAAAAGTTACAGTACTTTTGATTTGTATGTACTTGTAGAGGTGAAATTCCCAAAGTCAACAATGGGCCTGGGGCCCCACACGAAGCCCAACCATGACTCAAAGGGGAATAGAGGCCCGAAGGACTTTTGGCCCAATCCTGTGGAGCCCAACTTGTTTTAAAAGACGCCTGAGGAGGAACGTCTCCTCGGACACACAAATATGGGCCCAATGTGCGTCCCCTCCACAGTGAAGAACCATCTCAGATGAACGTGAGTAGTAGGACGAGCCTCACACAGCAGGAAAGAGGAAAATGTAAGACGTCAGGGAGAAGCCACAACTGCCGCATTAAATGCAAGAAAACTATTTTTTCAGCCGTATTAATGTGGAGAAGACAGGCGAACAGTATTGCATTGGTCAGTGCAACTCACAGAAAGATAAGGAAGATGTCCGATGGGACAGGCACTCAAGTGAAGGTTCAGATGGTTAACAAGTGTAAGGTCCTTATCAATTTAAGGAGGCTATATAAGAGAAGAAAATCCCCATGAAGAGGGGATCGAGAAATTGAGGAAAAGAGGGAAAGAGAGGTGAAAGAATTCTGTAGTTTGTAATAAGAGCAAGATGTGCTCTTATACGTCTCTTCGGACCGATACCTGTGAACGTAAAAGGAATATTCTCACGTTCAATATGTTGCATGGCATACATCTAGCTGACATTCACTTCGTCTAACCCTAGTTCTGTAACCCGCTCTCTACAAATTCATTGTCTAGGGACTTTTAGGCCAGAACCACTTACTTGCTGGGCTTGGGCCCCAAAAATTGCCCCTACAGTACTGTTTATCGCTTTTTTTATTTTTTCCCAGTCATCGATTTGTGCTCTTTAAAGCGGCTATACTGCTACAGTACTTTGGTACTGTACACCTAACGTATTTCACTGTGCAGCATTGTAGTTGCAACAGTCCTTTGGTTTCGTGAGTCATTCTTCTTTCTTCTTTTTTTTTTTTTTTTTTAACCCTTTTGTTTAAGTTATGCACAGTAGCTACAGTGCCAAGCGGCACTGTAGCTACAGTAGTTGCATTTTTTAGTCTTCCGTTTGTATTTTTTTATATATATTGTTATACTGACATAGCAAATTTCACAATATTTTCACAATTATTGAGGTGTCAATTTTTTATAAGTAAAAATAAAATAATAAAATATGAAACTGTGACTAATCACAATTGAAAATAAATATTTTGTGAAAATGTTATGACACTTGTTAGTATAGTATTTTTGCACTGTAGCTACAGAGCCTAATTTTTTTTTTTTTTTTTTTTAGTAATTTGTTTGTGTTTGTATCTGTTTTTTTTTTTTTAAAATATTTATGTAAGCTGGTATATATACTGTTATACTGACACAACAAATTTTACAATATTTTTGTAATTATTGACGTGTCAATTTCTTACAAATCGAAATAAAATAATAAAATATAAGACTGTGACCAACCACAACTAAAAATAAATGTTTATAATAAAAGTGTGAATGCGCACACAGTATCTTGTCACTGTACATCCAGTGTTTTTGCACTGTGCAGCACTGTAGCTACAACAGTGCTTTGGTTTAGTTAGTCATTTTTTTTTTCAGTAATCGGTTTGTGTTTTTTTTTTCTTTTAAATATTTATGTAAGCTGACATTTATATTGTTATACTGACATAACAAATTTCACAATATTTTCATAATTATTGACGTGTCAATTTCTTACAAGTCGAAATAAAATAATAAAATATGAGGCTATAGCCAACCATAACTGAAAATAAATATTTAAAAAAAATGTTACAATACTTATTGTTATCACAATATTTTCACAATTGTTGAAATCTCAGTTTCTTATAGATCAAAAAAAAAATGCTAAATGCACAATGTTTTAACATTAATTTCATAACAAATCATAGGTAAGCTATTATTGATGGATAGCACTGGAGCTACAGTGCTTTTGGTTTAATCAACTGGCATTGTAGCTACAATGCCTAAAATTTTCAATGACCAACCACAATTGAAAAAAAATGTTTTGAGAATAACAATAACAATGTTATTAGTTTAAAACTAATAATAACTTGTCATTTAGAATTTGTTCTAAAAATGTTATGAATGTAGCATTTCTCTCAAATAAAAAAAAAAAAAAATCTATTCAGATCCTAAAAATGAAGATATTGTGAAAATATTGTGATATTTTGTTGTATTCTTAAATTTCTTTTTTAATATAATCAAATTAGGTGAGCCAAAATTTATGATTTCACACACAAAATTTATATTAATTTTCTCATTACTGGGGCAGCACGTGCCTTGCACGTGCAGCCAACACTAGTTACTCTAAAAAAAGGCCAAAGATACCTTTTTTTTTTCCTATCTTTTATCTTAAAAAAAAAAAAAAACTTGCTATTAACTTTCTTTAGTCATTCATTAAGGACCATTGTCATTGCCCTTCCTTATTGTTGTAACTATTGATATATATATATATTTTTAAATTGCTACATAATGTTTATAAGCTAACGAGACAATAAATTAATGTGATTAATTTTACATCAGCAACATAATAAATAAATGGAAAAGTTAACGAACACTTTAAGGACATCAGTTTAGAAAATATTTTTAGAAACTTTTTATGAGAAAATAAAAAAGAAACTAACTTTTTCAAAAAAAAAAAAATTATATTTCTCGTAAAAGTTTTATTAAAACTTTTCTAAAATTGTCTATTAACAAATGCCCTAAGAGCACCTTTAACCGGACGCATAAATAGATTTCTTAATTATTTTTTATTTGTGTTTTATAAAATGATACATCAGTTTATAAGAGCATTCATATTAGTCTCACCAAAATTTTAGTTAAACAATGGAATGTGACTATGGTAGTTCCCTATTTATTGAATAATCAATGTTTGAGAAATATATACAAAATGTTTATTATTTATTAATATTTGATATTTATAAAAATTTTATGGATTTTTAGGTTTTATTTACTCATATTTAATTGTTTTTAGTATTTATTCAAGTTAAAATAAGATTCTTATATAGTAGTATATTTAGGATATATATTCTTAGGAATATTTTTACTTATAAATTATGTTTGGGTAAAATATGTTTTTGGTCCTTATTTTTTACACTATATTTTAATTTAGTTTCTAACCTTTCAATTATATCAATTTGGTCCTTAACATTTTACACAGTATTTTCAATTTCCGCAATTATCACAATTTTTATATTTTTGACAAAAATCACTATTTTGGGAGTTGCCCTACCCGTCCTAGGGTCTCTTTTACTATATAAACAAATTGTAGCCTCTAAGGAAATTCAGTTTTTAGATTTATAAAATAGAGACTTTGTCTATTTTTCTGTGGTGGATTAATTCCTGATTTATCACCTTGTGAATTCAAGGAACCCCTCATAAATTTAAGGTTTACTACCCAGGAACTAATAGTTTATTTTCTATCTGTCAAAGAGAGTTTCGAGTGTGCTTTTTTCAAACTTTCACGACATCAATGTGGCAATAAACTAGTTTTTTATTTTGGCTGTTTGTCATGTCAATAATTTCTATCCAAAAGATAATAGAAGGGACTAAATTGACATTACATTGAAAGTTTAGGGACCAAATTGACATAATTGAAAAGAAGGACCAAATTCAAATATGGTGTAAATGATAGGGACAAAATACATAGTTTACCCATTAAGTTTATATAACATATAAGTTGGTCATAAGATTAAAAATGAAAATTGAAATTTTTGTATCATTTAATTTTTCAACTATTTTTTTTTTCCTTTCATATGATAGATTTTTTAGTAAAATTCTTCTTTTGAGTATTCAAGAGAATCCTTCATGGCTCTAGGTGAAATTTTTCCTTCACATGATTATTAAACAAGTCACATGAATATTAAAAAAATATTAAAATTCTTCTTTGTGTATTATTTAAATAAGTCACATGAATATTAAAAAAATGTTATATGACTAAAAGTACACGCAACCGATTTCACACATTTCTTGTTCGGTTGAACTAAAATAGCAAAATGGCTGAACAATAGTAAAATGGTAGATCACATTTTCAAAAGCATATGTAAAACTTTTATACATGTAGTTATGTATCATCTAGTCTCCCTCACAAATTAATGAAATTTGCTCCCACCTCTGTGTCAATTTGTTTCATTAAATGCTAACATGTTAGTTTGTTTCCTCAATTAAGGGACCTTTTGTCATTTTTGTTAGAACAAAGGGGAAACGCTCCTTTCACAAAATGTGACTTTTTACTTTCTATGAAAGGAGGCTTCATCTCTTGAAAGAGATAAGATAAGGGGCCACGCGTCAATATTTTACAATTGCAAGGATTGACTTCTTTGTGAACATAAAACTATGTTTGGTTGGATGGAAAGCATGTAAAAATATTTTTTTTAAAGAAAATATTTTGTGTGTTTTTGAAAATGTTCAGAAAAATATTTTCATTCGATTGATTGAGTTCCTAAAAATGTTATAGAAAACATATTTTTACTAAAATTCTATGGATTTTTAGGTTTTGTTTACCCATTTTTAATTGTTTTTAGTTTTTTTGTTAAGTTAAAATAAGGTTCTTATATTGTAGTATATTTAAGATATATATTCTTAGGAATATTTTTACTTATGAATTAAGTTTATATAACATATAAGTTGGTCATAATCTTAAAAACGAAAATTGAAATTTTCATATCAACAAAATTTTCAACTTTTTTTTTTCTTTTCATATGATAGATTTTGTAGTTAAATTCTTCTTTTGTGTATTCGAGAGAATCCTTCATGACTCTAGATTAAATTTTTCCTTTACATGAATATTAAACAAGTTATATGAATATTAAAAAAATATTAAAATTCTTCTACATGTATTATTTAAACAAGTTACATGAATATTATAACAAATGTTATATAACTAAAAGAACACGCAAATTGTCTTTTCAACCACCACATAGAGGGGTGGGCTCTATTTAGTTTAACTGATAAAACCTTTTGTCATAAAAAAAGAGACCTATGTTTTGAATCCCACCTTCTTGACCTAATCATAGAGAACAAGCATCATGGAACGTGCATTATAAGTTGAAATTCTATCTTATTTGTTAAAAAAAAAAAAAAAAAACAAAACAAAATAAAACAAAAAACCTCTATCTGGTTGAAGGAATTTTCTTGCCAACTGATTTCACACATTTCATTCTAGCCTGAGCAATAATAGAAAAATGGTAGATCACATTTTCAAATGCATATGAAGAAACAAAGACTTGGTCCTACTGACTACAACTGCAACAATGTGAAACGAAGACTTCCAATTTTGGTCATGAATTAAGGGACCTCTGTCATTGTCATTTGATCGAAGGGGAAATGCTCCTTTCACAAAACGTGACTTACGTTCTATGAAAGGAACGATTCATGTCTTAAAAGAGATAAGATAAGGGGCAACGCGTCAATATTTTGCAATTGCAAGGATTGACTTCTTTGTTTTTGTGAACATAAAACTGTGTTTGGTTGGATGGAAAACCTGTTAAAATATTTTTTTTAAAAGAAAATATTTTGTGTGATTTTGAAAATGCTCCGAGAAATATTTTTATTTTTATTTATTTTTGTAAGAAAAGAAAAAAAAATATTATAGAAAACATATTTTTTACTACTTTTTCGCATTGTCTCATCTTCCAAGCAAGTTAGTGGGGGGATGGTGATTGTGTGACTGATAATGATGATTGGAGGTGGAGGATTAGTTGAGAACAATGGTTCAACATGCATAAACCCAACAACATTCTTCTCCTAATACGCATGCAACAATGGAGGATCCCAAAATTGTCTCTATTACAGTATTTCTTTCTCTGTGTATAAATCTCTCTCAATAATTTTTCTAAACCACTCAAACAATGGGGTTGTTTTTATTTTATCCTAATGCAGTAATGAGTATGTAATGATAGGGGTGGGCCCTGCTTTGCCACGAGTTCAATTACGTTTTTAGAATCATAGTGGAGATATGTCAATGTTCTACTTAGGAGTGTGTAAAAAACCCACCGATCCGTTAAACCCGATCTGACCCAACCCGATATACCGGATTGGGTCGGGTTTTAAGGTTTGATGGGTTGGGTTGGGTTATAATTTTTTTTTTATTGTGGATCGGGTTGAGTTTGGATTATAAAATTATAAACCCGTCAAACCCGATCCGACCCGCCTATATTTAATATATATTTAATAATTTTTTTTAAAAAAAACTAGCTGTACTGCTTAACGTGTAACACCATACTCTGCAATTCACATCAGTTCTGAATTTTCTGACTTCTGATGACAGCTGCAAATTGACATGATAAAGTAGCATAGAAAAAAGTGATATGCTTCCCAAACGTTTCAACTTGTACTTCGGATTACTATTTAGTTCTATTTCAATTCCTTAACAAAAAAATCAGCCTTTAGAGAACTTTTGAAAACTATGACTGGAGAGTGTTTACTGTTTAGTTCCATTTCAATTCCTTAACAAAAAATCAGCCTTTAAAGCACTTCCTGATTCTTCGATTCCTACTAATACTATCATATATATATTATATAATAGAAAATCTTATAGCTATTAGTTGTTTTAATATATATTTAAATATATTATATAATTAATAATAAAAAATTCAAAAACCAGCTGTCCAGCACTTGGTTTCCTCCTATCGTACATAACATTCTATTAGTTTCCAGACACACAAATGACAAACCCAAGGAATAATATGCCACCTCTCTCTTCCCCTCCCTTCTTAGTTTCTCACATAGTCAGTTAGTCACATTTCACTCCCATTTGAACTTCAACACACCCTCCCTCTGCTGAGTCACTACCGTCCATCATCTATCATCACTGCCTCGGCGGTAGTTCTATCTTTTCGGTGGTAGTTATCTCTTCCAGTCTTAAGTAAAGTTTCTCAATGTTTTCTCTCTCACTCACTCTATCTGTTTATCTCTCTTGCTGTGGTGGATCAATGTTTAGCTTTTACTTCGTTGATTTCTTAATTTTCATTTGGCTGATTTTTAAATGTTTTTGCTTTGTCTCAACATACAGGTGTATTTCTTACCGTAAAATATTTTCTCTTGTGGAGTTGCTGTGTCCCTTTCTCTTTATCTTGCTTTTTAGGTTTGTCTTTGTTTGGCCCTCTTCCTATTGTTTTGACTTTTGCTGTTTAGTCATCAATATTATTTGTCTTATCTTTAAGTAGTTACATTATTCTAATCTTTTGGTTTTTTTTTTTTTAAAATATATTTATATTTATAGATGGCATCTGAAACTCAATGCGGCACAAATGAGGTTCCAGTGGCATCCACTCCTGCAAATGAGGCTCCTCAAATGGCGACAACAGACACTAGTACTGTTGCCTCAAATCTCCCTCCCATAGAAGCAGAAGGTATAAAAAAACCTAACCAAACGTCATATGTATGGGGTCACTTCATCTTATTAGAAGGTGAGAGAGCTGAATGTAAATATTGTGGTAAAACTTATGCTGCTGGGTCAAAAACTTATGGCATTACCAACTTAAGAACTCATTTGGAATCTCGGTGTAAAAAATATCCTTATGGTAAAAAGAATATGCAGGATAAAACTCAAATGACTTTAGCTTTTAAACCTAAAAAGAGTGATGATGCGGAGGGTACTAATAGTAATAGTCTTATTGCTGTAAGCTACAATGAGAGCATGTGTAGGGAAGCACTCGCTAGGATGATTATTGTGGATGAATTGCCATTTAAATTTGTTGAGCATGAAGGGTTTAGGTACTATAGTAATGTGTTGCAGCCTAGGTTCATTGTCCCAACTCGCACCACTGTTGCGAGAGATTGCATAAGACTTTATTCAATAGAGAGGGATAGATTGAAAATATTTTTAGAAAAATCTACTCAAAGGATTTCCCTCACCACTGACACTTGGACTTCCATCCAAAATATTAATTACATGTGCCTTACTACCCATTTCATTGATGATGATTGGCAATATCACAAAAGAATTTTAAATTTTCGTCAAGTCCCTAATCACAAAGGTGAAACCATTGGAAAGGTAGTGGAGTCATTGTTGCTTAGTTGGGGCATTGATAAAATTTTCACCCTCACAGTTGACAATGCAGCCTAGTAACCTACTTGGATAGGATAACTAAAGAGTGGGGTGCTTCTATCTTGGATGGTGAGTTTATGCACATGAGATGTTGTGCACACATTGTGAATCTTATTGTGATAGAAGGTTTGAAAAGCCTTCATGAGTCAATTGTTAAAGTCCGTAATGCAGTAAGGTATGTGAGGTCCTCTCCATCTAGGTATGATAAGTTTAAAGCATGTGTGGAAAAAGTGAAGATTGCTAGTAAGGGTTGTGTATGTCTTGATGTTCCAACTAGATGGAACTCGACCTACATGATGCTAGAGAATGTAGAAAAATTTCAAAGGGCATTTGAAAGATTACGTGTTAATGATGCACAATATATTCGTTACTTCTTGGATGATGGAAGTGGGAAAAAAATATTAGGATCACCTGATTTTGAGGATTGGGATAATGTGAAGGTGTTTGTGAAATTTTTGAAGTTGTTTTATGAAGTTACATTACGATTTTCTGGTTCTCTATATGTCACATCTAATGTATTTTTTCATGAACTTTGTGTGATGAAAATTGAATTGACAAACTTGTGTGAAAGTGAAGATCCTCTTTTGAGTATGATGGCAAGGGATATGCATGAAAAATTTGATAAGTATTGGGGGGACATTGAGAGGCTTAATTTGATGATGTTTGTTGCTGTTGTACTAGACCCAAGGTACAAGTTGAGGTTTGTAAATTTTTGGTTTGCCAAATGGAATTCAGGAGCAGTGGCAGATGATATGACAAAAAAGGTGAAAAAGACTGTTGTTCGTATGTATGAGCACTATTGTAACTGTGATGGGTATTCAAATGGGCAAGGTCAAGATGGCTCTTCTTCAAACAATGTTGAGACTAGACCTATACAAGATCCCCACACATTGGTGAAATCTATTTATAAGAAGCATTTGGCAATGGATAGTTTGGAAAGCAAATCAGAGGTGGAAAGATATTTGGCTGATTGTGTGGAAGAGGATTCTCCAAATTTTTGTATTTTAAATTGGTGGAAGGTGAATTCCTCAAAATATCGGCTTCTCTCAAAAGTAGCTCGTGATGTGTTAGCCATTCCTCTCTCTACAGTTGCCTCTGAGTCCGCATTTAGTACTGGGGGTCGTGTGTTGGATCCATTTCGAAGCTCTTTGCTGCCTAACACAGTTGAAATGTTGATTTGTGCTCAGAATTGGTTAAGAGCTACTGATATAATTGATCTTCAAGAAGCAATGGAAGAAGTTGAATCCTATGAGAGTCTTGAATCAGGTAATTTTTCAACTAAGTATTTTTTTTTATGACTAATTTTTAAATTGTCATATAAGCCTTTTGGGTTTTGAAATTCCATTTTATAATTTATTGTTTTTTTTTTTATTTGTCTCAGAGTTTGCATCTCAAAGCACCATAACAGTGGAAGAGGAAGATTAGTTGGAAATTGGAATGCTGGAATCTGGATAGCTTGGATATTTTAGTTCTTAGTGGGACTAGTATAGAATTCTTTTGAAATCCATTCGTAGAAAAAGTTCTGTATATTTTGTTTATAAACTCTTGATATATTTTGTTTATAACTGGCTCAGGAACTTAGGATGCTAGTTCTGTATATTTTGTTTGCTGACTCAGTTACATATATTTTGTTTATAACTGAGTCAAGAACTTAGGACACTAGTTCAATAGTTCATATATATTTAGTTTATCAACTTAGTTAGATATATTTTGTTTGTAACTGAGTAAAGAACTCATATATTTTGTTTATAAGTGAATTAAGATACTAGTTCATTTATATTTTGTTTATTATCTCAGTTGGATAATTGAGTTGGAATATTAGTTTATATATTAATGTATATTTTGTTTATCAATTTAGGTGGTAAATGTAATTTAGGTGGTAAATGTGATATATTTTTTTTGGCTCAATTTAATAATAGAAATAAAAAAAAGGGATAATTACATATAACCCACCTGTGGTTTGGGCGAAAATCACTTTGCCTACCCGTGGTTTGAAAAGTATCACTTAACCCACCTGAGGTGTGTTTCCGTCACTCTCCGTAACCCACCTCGGTCTCTGCCGTTACAAAAACACCTTTTAACCCCAAAACAGAACATAACGCGAATCAAAACCCCCAAAACTCAAACACTTTTCGAGAGAGACACCCAAGGTGCAATCAGGCTTGTTCTTCGCGGTTTGGAGCGTGTGGAGAGGGAGAAAGCACTTGTTTGCATCATCGAACCTGGGCAAGGTATGTGTGATGTTTTTTCATCTGCATTTGGGTCTGTTCCTGATTTAGGGTCTCAGATTTTGTTCAAGTGTGAACTTACTGTGTGAAAGTCTAAATCCAGGAATCGTGTTATGTTGAGATGTCTTCATCAAGTGGTAATTTCTCGGGTTCATGTGGACATATGTGCAATGTGCAGACTTGTGTTTTGAGAACAAGTTTGAGTTTGCACAATTTTGGGAGGAGGTTCTTGGGTTGTAGCCGTTATAAGGTTGGTCCTAAGTGTCCTTTCTTTGTTTGGATTGATAACCCAACCTGTCCTCGTGGGAATGAAGTTGCACCTTTGGCTCTAGAGAAGATGTCTAGGCTTCAGACTGCTCTCCAACTTGCAAATGAGAGGGAAAGGACAGCTCTGGAAATGGCAGAAGAAGCTAGGCAAATGGCAGAAAAGGCTCTTGAAGAGGAAGCCAAAGCCAAGGAGAGGGAGAGAAAGGCTCGAGCTGTCTGTGCAAAAGCTAAGGAAAAAGCCATTCTTGCTGAAGAGAAGCAAAGAATGTGGAAGTCTGCATGCATTTTGTCATGGATCTTTTTTGTTATTGTTATGTTGTTGTGTTTTGGCTCAATTGAGTTCTCTGGAGTGAAGAGACCTAGATTGTTGCCCCTGAATTAGTTAATTGGTTAGTAGAGATAGTTATGGCAATAGTGTTAATGAATTTGCATTGTAATAGCACTAGCCTACTGATGTAATGTTTTGATGTGTCAATGAATGAAGAATTGGTCAATTCTTGAGTATTTTGTGCATATCCTAACAACCATTCAATGGAAGAAGTAATGGTCAATTATCAATTTGGCTGTGCATACCATAACAACCATTCCACAATAAAAACTTTCATACACTGTATTAGAAAAATATACTTGGACATAATTTGTAGTAGCAATAAATAAACTTCCATATAATTTGGCTGTGCATACCATAACAACCATTCCACAATAAAAACTTCTCATACACTCTATTAGAAAAATATACTTGGACACAATTTGTAGTAGCAATAAATAAACTTTCATATAATTTGGTTGTGCATACCATTCCACAATAAAAATAATATACTTGGACACAATTTGTAGCAGCAATAAATAAACTTCCATATAATCTAGTTTGGACAAATATTGTTCCATACAAACTGTAATAGCACAACTTCCATATAACAACCTGGAGTGTATTGTACCTTAATTACAAAAAAGCACATTCCAAGGCCAGCAGTGATTGTTTTTTACACTAATTAGTAATTACAAAAAAGCACATTCCAAGGCCAGCAGTGACTGTTTTTTACACTAATTGATAATTACAAAAGGCCAACAGTGGTCTTCACAAAAAAAAAAAAAACCAAAAAGGCCCACATGTTCCCACTAGCTTTACTCCCAATGCTGACATGCGTACCCACTAGCTTCATTCATTTCTTTCCTTTACTCTTTCCTCTTTCCACCCACTGGATTCATTTTTGGTGGCCTTTGTGCAGCAAGCTGTCCTCTAGTCCTCACACCACCAGTGCTCCCACTTGCATGTGAAGTCTACAAAATAAAAAATAAATCCACTTGTTAAAAAATATCCCAAGCTACACAACCATCCAGGACTAAGTTACCTGTGAAGAACTTGGTAAGGTATTCCAGGTCTCCCTAGGTGTGTGAAACTCTGGTTGTGAGGAAGAGAACCATCTTGCTCTCTTGTGAGATGGCCTAGGTTGATTTCCTTGCTGTGAGGATGAAGGCTGAGTGGCAGACATCATGTTGTAGGTCTGGGTAGGCTGCTGGGATGGTGGCTGAGGTGCAGGCTGAGGTGCAGGCTGAGGTGCAGATCTAGGTGCAAGCACCCCTTCCCTTGCCTGCAACAAAACCCAGTTTCAATACAGTATCTATTGTAAGTTTAAAAACAAGTTTTTTTTTTTTTTTTTGCCATTTAAATCCTAATTACTTACAGCTTTTTCTCTTTGAAGTCTCTGTCTCCTCTGCCATGGTGTCTCCCCAGTGATGCCAGCCTTGCACCCTCTTGAGTTATGCCCTTCCTTTTTGCATTTCCCACATCTTACAGGTCTGTTCTGTCTACTTGCTTTGTAAGGGTTCCTAGGCTCATCAGAAGCCCTCTTTCTTTGCTTGGGTGGTTTGCCTGGTGGTTTGTATATATGAGGTGCCAGGGGAGCAGGCTGTCCAGTCTCAGCCCATTTTGACTAGCCAGGCATGGGAGGAAGTACCTCCTTGTATATCTCCATGTAAGTTTCTTTGAAGTAGCATGGGTGGGTATAGTCTTCTGGTGTCTCAATGTTTGTATAAATGGCTGTTATGGCATGTTTGTAGGGAATGCCATTTAAATCCCAAGACCTATAGCTACATGTCTTCTTCACCAAATCAACTACATGCCTCTCATACTGACTGCCTACCTCATAAAGGAAACTACTAGCTGGGGTAGCACTAAATGCCTTACTTTCAACCTTCAATTTCTCCAACCTATCTTGTATGCTTGGACACAACTTTCCAGCATACTTCTGTATCCTTCCCTTTTTGTGTAAAGCCTAGTCATAAGTCTAACCCTAATCCACTCCAACATTGCCAAGATAGGCTTGTCCCTAGACTTCAATATCATTGCATTAAAAGACTCACTCAAATTATTTACCAAACAATCTGTTAAGGCCCTAGGAGTGAAGTGTGACCTTGTCCACTGTGTAGGTGCAATGTTTGCAAGATACTCATATGACTTTTCATCCAAATCCCTTATGTACTGCATGCATCTCTCAAACTCCCTTACTGTTGTGGCAGCAGCACACCTCCACAATGCATCCTTCAGCTCCAATCCCTTGTGATCAACTTTGAAATTGTTGTAGATGTGTTTCACACAGTATCTATGCTCCACGGTAGGGAATAGTGTCTCTATTGCAGGTATAAGCCTCTGTAAATAAGCAAGCAAACAAACAAACAAAACAAGTTAGTTCAGCAAACAAAGTCAACTATTCAAGTGTAATTGAACAAAACAAAACTTGCATACCTTTTGCCTATCAGAAATGAAGACCAACTGAAGCTCCTCTGGCCTCCCTATATCATCAGCAAAAATTTTCAAAAACCATATCCAAGACTCCCTGGTTTCTTGTTCCACAACAGTTATGGCTACTGGAAAAATGTTGTCATTTGCATCCTTGGCAGTGGTAGATAAGATTTGCCCACCAAATCTGTGCTTTATGTGACAACCATCTAAACCTATAAATGGCCTGCATCCACCTAAAAATCCTACCTTCTGAGCATTGAACCTAACATACATCCTCTTAAATTTTGGCTGGGAAGTCTCCTCAGCCATTTCTGTCTGCAATATAACCCTACTCCCCTTGTCTACAGTGGTTATCATTTGTGCATAGTTCCTAAGGACACCATATTGCAGTTGCTCATCTCCATTTATCAAATCCTTTGCCTTTCTCTTTGACTTATACACTTGGTTTACACTTAGGTCAACAGATAAATTTTGCATCACATGGTTGTGTACACCACTCACCTCCCAATTTGGATTTTTGCTAAAATCCTCAATGAACCTCTTAGCAACATAAGCTGATGTTGCTTGGCTGTTTTTGAAAGACTTGGGACAAGTACAGTCATCAGTCAAGGTCTTAATTTGAAATGTTAGCTCTCCACTTATTTGAGATGCATAACATCTCCACCCACACCCATTCTTGCAGTGAACTGATATTTTGGTCTTCTCATTAAGCTTGAATTTGATGTCAATAGGTTTTTTGATTGCATACTCCCTCAAAGCAGCTCTGAACACCTTTGCATTAGGGAACTTCATCTCCTTCTTCAGTACAACATTTCTCATGTCACTCTTAGCATTAAACTCTACTTGCTCAGGTACCTGCTCATCATCAGACCCATCCATGCTTACCAGGTCATCCTCAAGGGCTGGCTCAGCCCACTCAGGGTCTGTGTGGGGTGCATTGGTTGATTCTGGGGTTGTGTGGGGTGCATTGCTTGATTCTGGGTTTGTATTGGGAGCAGAACCTTGTGGAGCTGAGTTTTGAGCAGCAAATACATCATCACCAAAGCCATCCCCCTCTAGGCCTTCATTTAGCCAATCATCATCATCATCATCATCATCATCTCCTTCAACATTCTGTTCTTCATCTCTTGCATCAATGTCAACATCCTCAACATCTTCTTCATCATCACTCTCATCATCATTCTCATCATCTTCATCATCATCACTATCCAATTCTATTTCAACCCTTGCTGCATCACCACTTACATCACCACCTGCATGACCACCTACACCATCTGCCACTCTCCCTGCATCACCACCTACACCACCTGCCACTCCCCCTGCCACTCCCCCTGCATCACCACCTACGCCACCATCTGCCACTCCCCCTGCATCAGGATACTCAACTGCCAATGGCTCCACATCTATGTCAGTATAGATTATGATTTTTTCAGCATACCATGCCTTATGAAGGTTAGTCATGTTTACGACATCTGTATCTATTTCTATGTCTCTTAAATCATGCTGTAGATCACCATCAGAAATTAAATACTTATATCTACTGTGTTCCTTAGGAGCACCAACTAGATGGCATAAATCCCGAATTTCAAAGTAACTCAACTTGTCAGGGTCAATCTCTGTCAGTAAACGTACAGACCCACCCACATATTGTATGGTTGGCTCCTCCACAAAACATCCCCCAACATGAATTTCAAGGTCAAATGTGACATCATCCATCTGCAATTAAAATAAGTATTTTGTTTACACACACTGACATGCAGAAAGTGAGAAGAAGCCAAAAGAGACAACAAGCCAACAAATTGACAACAACACACGGACAAAGGACCACATAAAGCACATGCAAAACCAGATTCCCAACAAATTCATAGGGACCACACTACCCACACTTCACAAACAAGTGCAATCATTGACAAATAAACTTGATTCCTTCAGGTATATGCATTATAGAAACAACAATAGCAAAATGCATATCCTAAGCGATTCTACACATAAATAGCAAAATGCTAATTTAACATACAAAAAAAATTTTACTGTGCAGATGAACAGCAAAACCTAACTACGTGGGTGGGTCACCATAAAAAAATGACATCAAGAACCCAAATGCAGATGAAAAAACATCACACATACCTTGCCCAGGTTCGATGATGCAAAACAAGTGCTTTCTCCCTCTCCACACGCTCCAAACCGCGAAGAACAAGCCTGATTGCACCTTGGGTGTCTCTCTCGAAAAGTGTTTGAGTTTTGGGGGTTTTGATTCGCGTTATGTTCTGTTTTGGGGTTAAAAGGTGTTTTTGTAACGGCAGAGACCGAGGTGGGTTACGGAGAGTGACGGAAACACACCTCAGGTGGGTTAAGTGATACTTTTCAAACCACGGGTAGACAAAGTGATTTTCGCCCAAACCACAGGTGGGTTATGTGTAATTATCCCAAAAAAAATTGTCCAACCCATGGGTTCAACCCGACCCACATGGGTCGGGTTGAACCCATGTGATGGGTTGGGTTGGGTTGAATTTTTTTTGACCCACCATGGTGGGTTGGGTCAAAAAATCACCATAACCCGACCCAACCCGACCCATGCACACCCCTAGTTCTACTGTTTAGGCACGTTATCTGATAATCCGATAAATGGACCCATGTTTCTTCCTTCTAACGCATTAAAACGTTATTTGATAATCGATATATGGACCCATGTTTCTTCCTTCTGAAACAGTTACCAAGGTTATTCCCTTGTGATTAGTGTTATGTATTGGGTGAAATGTTCTGCATACATGCTTCCCTAGGTGCACTAGCTCTTAGGCTGAATACCTTTGAAAGCTCACTTAGTGTGTAAAAAACACTAGTGAATGTTTAGACCCCAAATTCAAAATTTCCAAAGCAAGCTTATATTCAACAATGTATGTGCAGAATATGAAATATAAGCAATACTCAAATATGCCAACTACTCTAAGCCATATTTTAATCACAACATAGCAGTAATTAATAGCAAATAGTAAGGGATAGAGAGAAGCAAACACAAGATAACAATGGCACGTGTTATCGAAGAGGAAACCGAACAACTTGGTGAAAAATCTCTTTGCTGCCCTCCAAGCAGTAAAATGATCTACTAGAAAATCAGTTAGGATACATGAATAGCAATAGACCCTCCAAGCCTAATCAACTTGATGCACCTAAGCCCTTCAAGCTTCTTGCTCCAATAGGGTTATGCCTAACCTTGTCTTCTCTAGCTTACCGGATCCCACAATCAGCCCATTGCATCAACCAATCTAAATTGGTCTTCCTTGAATTGCTTCCCAAGCTCCAATGCCTTCTCACAACTCAGATTGGGTGTGGTAAGGTTTACCTCTCTTGGATATGATAATGGAGAGGGTGAGAGTATAGGAATTTAGAGAATCAAATATATAAGATTGTGGATAAATCAATCTTGTTTTTCTCTAGGGTTTATCTCTCAAAATTCTCTCTGGAAGCTCTCTTCTTTATTCTACATTTCGTGGGTATAAGGGTATATATAGTAGGGTGTGAGATGGAATGTGAGAAGATAGTTTTTAGCAAAATAGGGTGTCTTGGTGACTTAACTTGGCAACTGGACTGAGTCGCGAGTTCTAGTCGTCGGTTACCAGACTGGCCAAACTGTACTTTTTGTCCTGTAGTGATCCAGCTGTATTGACCCTTCAACTTCTGGCATGCTTCACACAAATAAAAATATCAATTAAGAAGCTCGTGAACATGCTCGAACTTGTTTGAAACGAAAATTAACAAAATTTAAAAATATAATCTAATTTGCTGATGAGCACAAACTCACTCATGTTTGAAATAAAATAATATGAACAATTCTAAACTTTTACAAATTGGTTGGACTAAGCTTGTTTAAAGCCCTAATCAATCTTGGCTATCTTATTAATGGAGTGTGACTTTGGTAGGTCCCTATTCACCGAACTAATGTGTAGTTTTGTGCATATGAATGAATACAATTAAAAACAATCACAATTATAGATTTTTTTTAGAAGAGATTCAAATTATACATACTATTAGCATACACTTTTTTTAAACCATACATTTCTAAAATATGATTTAGAATTTAATTGGATTTAGACTCTTCGGTTTTTTCACCCAATAATTCACTTGCCAAAAAAATTTTAAAAATAAATGGACATGTTGGACTTTTCAATTTTTATACTCAATAACTCACTTTGCACAAAATTAAAAATTAAATAGGACACGTGGTGCAAAATTGAGAATCTAATTAAAATCTAATTGGATTTTTTCTAAGTTTTTACTATATATATATATATTTATAATGTTCTCAGCCTATAAGTTGGTCCTAAGCTTACAAAACCGAAATTTTTGTACCAATAAAATTTTCAACTATTTTTTTTTCTTTTCATATGATAGACTATATTAAAATTATTCATTTTTGTATTCAAGAGAATCCTTCATGATTCTAGTTAGCCTTTTAAATAGGTTAAAGTTTTCCTTTAAACTGGTTTCGAGCTATCTCCTCAAATCCATTTAAGTGATGATTCTAATTATCTACATGTATTATTTATTAAAGTTACATGAACATTACAAAATGCTATATGAATAAAAGTATAAGCAAATTGTCTTTTCAACCACCATGTAGGAGTGTGAACTTTATTTAGTTCAATTGGTAAAATCTCTTATTACCAAATAAAATATTTGAGGTTTGAACCACATCTTTTTGGCCAAATAATAAAGAGCAATCATTATAGAGCAAATATTATAAATTAAAATTCTATCTTATCTAAAAAAAATATATGAAAAAAAAAATTTGCAGTAAGTTTCCTACCAAGTCCCAATGGATATCACACATTTCATTCTGGGCTGAACTAAAATAGTAAAATGGTAGATCACATTTTCAAATACATTTGTAAAACTTTTTTATATGTACCATGTTGTCTCTCTCACAAATGAAATTTGCTCCAAGTCCCACCTCTCTATCTTAGTTTGTTTCATTAAATGCTAATATGTGAATTAAGGAAGACTTGGTCCTCCTGGCTGCAGCTACAACAACGTGAAACGAAGACTTCCAGTTAATTTACTAAATTTGGTCACGATTATAGGGACCTTTGTCATTGTCTTTTGATCGAAGGGGAAACGATCCTTTCACAAAACGTGACTCACATTCCATGAAAATGTTTTAAAAAACATATTTTCTACTACTTTCCTGCATTAGGTGGTTGAAAATGGGGCTGAAGATTTGCTTGATGAGTTTTGGATGTGGTAGAAAATGAAAGGACTGTAAATGAAATTGTAAAACATATTTTTGCCAAAAGTGCCTTTATTTTACAATGAATTGAAAAATAATTTTCAATTAACCAATAATTTTATTCGTCAATGCAAAAACTATTTCCAAAATTCAATTTTAGTTGAAATAGACATAATCAAAATCATCAAGTTGTCAACTATCCAGAATCATCAAGTTATACATTGAAATCTTCCTCACTAATGGCATTTTATCCTCTCTCCTGTCTCATATTACTTATATATTGTACTTGTAGTACACTCATATTATTTGTACTTGCAGTACACTAATATTACTTGTACTTGGCCCATTATATTGTACTTGTAGTAAACTCATATTACTTGTACTTCACATTGTTAGGACGTATATAGAACTTATTAAGAACATATGTCATATAGAATTGGATAATCCTTTGACAAAACACACTTTAATTGTAATTGGGTAGATCTATGATGTGTTTAATATTTCAAAGAATAAGAGTTCAAGTCTAGTATTGAACCCATGCAAGTTTATCCAAGAATCAAGTGAAGAAGTGCTATTCATTAAAACTTGACAGATAGCTCGACAGATGTATCTATCGAGATTTGATATGTGATTCTCGACAACTCTCAACAAAAGTTGTATCTATCGAGAATTACGAAATTCAGATTTCCAGATCTGTTTTTCATGCATATTCAAACTATTTGTGTAGGGTTTATTTTCTCACAACCCTAAACATATATAAGGATTATTTTGAGGGCTGTCTAAGGTGATGCAACTTGATGCAAAGTGATTATTCACTCAAATTGTGACCGGAGACAATTTGCCCTAATTCATCTTTTTCTTGAAGAAGTTGTTGCGTCTTTGCGCTAATCAAGGAGCTTCTTGATCTTCATCGTTTGAATGAACAGAAGAACTTTGCAGCCAACATCTTTCTCAAGTTGGTGTATTAGTCACGTACTGGGATCTGTGCATTGATTGATTAGTCCCGTACTTGGAGCTGTGCATTGAAAGAAGAGATTTTCACTACATTACAAGTCCAATTGTGCATTGGGGTAAGGGTTCAATTGTAGCTTGGTATAAGGTACTAGGATTCTTTTACTTATAATTGCTTGTTTTGATAATAGTGGATTCTTTAAAGTGGTGACCTTAAATTCACCTAGTGTGGTTTTACTTCGGTAGTTTTCCCCATTTGTAAACAAATCACCCGTGTCAAATTTATTTTTTTATTGCATTTAGTAAATTTGGTGATTTGTTTGTGCTACCACGCTTATTACATGTAATTGAATCGAATTAATTTCACTTGGCTAATTAATTGATTAATTGACCAAGGGGGTCAACACATTCTTGGCCTATCAAGTGGTATCAGAGCGGACACACTCTAATTAGGGTTAATCTTTACTGTGTGATCCATTGACCCTTGTTTGTCATGGATAGAGGACAATCTTTAATTATCCCTCATTTGTTTAATGGCACTAACTATGCATACTGGAAAGTACGCATGAGGGTTTTCTTGTAGTCTTTAGATGAAAAGGTGTGGCAGGTAGTGGAAATAGGCTAGACCAAGCCAAAGAAAGCGCCGGTTGATTGGGATGATGTTAAGATCAAAGCGAAAAACTTCAACAGTAGAGCATTGAATGCTTTATTCAGTGCAGTCACAAATGAGGAGTTGAAGAAGATATCCTCAACTGAAACTACTAAGAAAGCATAGACTATCCTCCAAACAACCCATAAAGGGACTAAGGCTGTCAAGGATTCAAAGCTTCAAAAGCTTACCACAAGCTTTAAAGAAATTAAGATGGAGGAGGATGAGTTGTTTAATGAGTTCTATGCCAAGTTGAAGAACATAGTGAACTCTGCCTTTAATCTTGGGAAAACCATTCCTGAACCCCGTAAGCAGTCCAGTTTGTCTTTGTTCAAGAACCAAGATAGAGGAAAGAAAGATGCTAAGGAAGGCAGTCAGTACACGGTTCCCTCCGGACCAAAATGCTTCGGATGTTCGGATGTCAAGGTTTTGGACATATGAAACAAGAATGTGCATAACTTATCTCAAGACTATTGGGAAAAGCAAGGCCCTTGCTACTACCTTGAGTGACACTAAGCTTGAGGATGATTCAGATGACAACAATGACGAGGGAATCTTGAATGCCTTCACTGCTACAGTTGATCCTACTGATGGGGTTTCAAAAACAGTAAATGATGAAGAGGACTCGGCGGACTCTAAGTTTGAGAAAATGGATGATCAAGATGACATCCATATAGCCTATGAAAAATTGTACAAGGTTTCTGAGAAGTATGAGAAACTATATAGGCTGGCCACTAAGAAGCTGAGTGATATGGAACTTGATCGAGAAGAGTTTTCCACAAAGTTTGATGAAAGTAATCAGACTATTGGAGCACTGCGGTTTTAGAACAATTTCTTGGCTGAAAAGACTAAGAACCTTGAAGCAGAGCTGTTTCAAGTTAGAGCTCGATTGGAGAGGACTTCCAGTGCAAAGCTTGATTAGATGCTTAGCTTTTAGAAATCTGCTTCTAATAGAACCGGTTTGGGGTATGATTTCTCTTTTCCTAATATTGCTTCTACTAGTACCACTGTGTTTGTCTCACTTGCTAATAATGTTAATTTTAAGAACAATGAATGTAAAATTGATGTAGCTAGTGAGAACGTAGATAAGGGCAAATCAATTTTAGGAGCACCCCCTAAACTTGACAAGAAAGAGACTAGAAACCCTAGGATTAAGAAAGGTAATAACCAAAAGTCTAAACAAAAGAAACAACATCTCTGTCATCAGTGTGGAGCTTCAGGGCATACTTGTCCAAATTGCTACAAGTGGTTAATCACTCAACAATGTAACAGTATGATCTCATTTGGAAACCAGAATCAGTTTCCATCCTCTTTTGCTCCTCTTGGAGATCTTCTTAAGGCCTTCATGTTCCTTTCGAACTTAAACAATTTCAATTCTTCTCCCTCACCGCCAAATCAAAGGTTCACTCAATGGAAAGGTTCTTCAAAGATGTGGAAGGAAAAAAGGCTCAAAATGATTTAAACACTTTTTCTCTCTCTCCCTCTCTTTTTGTTTATGCATTACTTATGTGTTTTGCTTTCTTGATTTGAGTCATTCTAGTTTTATGCTATGCTTTGCTTAACATGTTTTTGTTTGTTTGTTTGTTTGTTTTGCTTTATTTTGTTTTTTATAAAAAAAAAAAAATTGAAAAATTAGAAAAATACAAAAACAGTGTGTGTTTTGTATACATTGGTACTTGTGTACTTTGGATGGCCATTGAAACAAAATTTTCTAAAATTTGCATCTTTTGTAACTTAGATGAGCATCTCAATGCACAACTGAGCAAGTGAGCTTTGCGACTCATGTTTGTGATGAGTTCGATTAAGTAATCTTTTATACTTAACACTTATATTACTCTTTTTGACGGGAATGACTAAAAAATCCTAAGAGAAAGGCATAAATAATCATCTCACAACTAAAGCTCGCCAATTATGAATAACATCTGTGTGCTTTAGCATAGCAAAATTATGATATTTAAGCTTAACATAATTGGGTGTTTTTTCTCTCTCTTATATGCCCATGCATGATATGCTCAAAAGAAAAAATATGCAAAGAATAACAAAAGCAAAAAGAATCAAAATACTTTTAAACATAGTTGCAAGCATGTTTCTAAGAGATGTGGGAGTTATAAGATGTACCTCGAAGGTGATAGTCCCCATCAAACAATTATAATTGTGTGTGAGTTAAATTGATTTTCTCATATCTCAAATCGTCATAACATGCGACACTTATGCAATCTTGTGATGTTTTCACACACAACACGCAAAATTCTTTGCTACTTTTGATACACGTGCAGGTACAATGTGATTTTGTCATCACAATGGATACATGTGTTAATGTGTGCTCACTGAACTATCTTGACTTGTTTTTAAAATATAAAATTGGTTAGACTTGTTGTGTGTGTGTGTGTGTGTGTGTGTTTGGATCTTAAATGCTTTGCATTTTTCTTGTTGATGGATGTTTTTAAAAGCTTAATATGTTGATTGGATCCTTGGTTAAGTAGCTTGCTTGATTCATTCATTTCTGTGTTTTTCCTCTCTTTAAAAAACCTTTTCTATCAAGCTCGACAGCTTCTCGACAGATCTCGACAGCTAGCTATCTATCGAGACCCTTGGACTTCGTTTCTCGACAGATCTTATCGCATCTTCGATCCATTGAAGCTTTCTGGAATTAATCTCAATAGCTTCTCGATCCATTGAGAAAGCTTTTGTCTGGTCGATTGCTTCTCGATAGCTACTCAATCCGTTGAGATTTTTTTGTTGTCGACAGATTCTCGATAGCACCTCGACAGATTTATCTGTTGAGAATTAGTGGTCGATAGAATCTCGATAGATCCTTGATCCATTGAGACGTGATTTCTTTAAATAAATCTAGTTTGATCATTTCTTCTCTAGTATGATCTCTCTTTCTTTCATTCTTCATGCATTCCACACATTTAGACCTAGGTTTTGGGTTTTCCTAAAATTTTTGGGGTTTTGAAAATCTTTGGGTTTTGCCTATATGTTGTTATATGCTCATGCATTGCATTACATTTTCAAAATATTTTCTGCATTTAGATGTGTGTTTATATGTTGGAAACTTGTGTGTTGGTAGGATTGGATTGGGTTGAGCCCATGATGAAGTTTTCTTTGCACATCACATGCTCATGCATTATTCATACATACGTACATTTTCTCTCTCATTTTTGGTACTCTCTGTTGATGGTGCTTTTCTATTTGTCTCCCTCTCTCTCTCTGTCGGATAGTCTGTGTATGGCACCCAAGCACAAAACCACTCCGTCTCGGAACCCTCTTTGTTTCGGGGCATCATCTTCTGATTCTACTCCTCTTCATGTTAGGGACCGTGATAAGAAGGCCCGTCAGGACTTCTTCGAGAACTTCTCCAGACGTGGTGTTCATTCGGAGCGCCACATGATTCTATCGGATTTTTCCGATACTACGCTACCCACTATCATTCACAATAGGGGTTGGGAATCTCTATGTGAGATACCCATGAGTTGTCCCTTCGTGATCATACAAGAGTTTTACACCAACATGCACGGTTTTGATTCTTCTGTGCCTTGGTTTATTACTTCTGTTCGAGGTACACGTATGGTAGTCACTCCGGAGCTTATCTTCGATGTGCTACATGTTCTGAGGGTATCGCATCTTAATTACCCCATGTCCACGTCTGCGGATTGTGTCCAAAGATGAACTTCTATCTCTCTTTTGTGAGACACCTTCTTCATAGGGTGATTGTCAAAACACCTTATGCTTGGGTTTTGCAAAAGGTCTGAGGTTCCTTAATATGGTGATGACATTTGTTCTCTATCCTTTATCTCACTATAACTCCAATACAGAGCCTGGTGCTCGATTTTTTCTTTCCCTCATTGAGGACCTTACTATAGACTTTCTCTCTCATTTCATACTCTCCTTTATAGATGTCTATAAGGATACGATGACCTGTGATAAGTTTATCTTTCCTTCTGCTATCACGAGGATCATTCATCATGCCTTTGTCTCCTATCCCAAGTCTGCTCATTTCACTGCTATGGGTGCCATCAGCGCGGCGTCTGTTTGATAAAGTGAGGCCTAGCTTCGACCGAAGCTGCCACAGACCGAGACAACGACTCCTTCAGCCCATTCCGCTCCATCCACCTCCACTCCTTCCTCTTCTTCGGGTGGTGGTGTGACTCTTGAGGCGATTATGGCGCAATTTTAGGGCATGGATGCTCACCTTGACACTCTCACTGATGAGATGAGTCAGGTGACCACTCGTGTGGGTCATATTGCACAATGTTAGGCTTGCCTTGGTGGCTTTGTTACTTCTCCCTCTCCTTCTCCCAAGTCTTTTGAGGATGAGGATGAGGATGCCGATGATGGTTCTGGTGATGATGAAGTGCGGATGAGGATGCTAGTTCTTCCAGTGATGAAGAGATGACTGCTTCTCAGTGACTTGCCCTTTGTCATTTGTGACAAAAAGGGGAAGTAGTTTTGGGTATGAGAGTAGTTATGTACTTAGGGAGAGAGTTAGCATAGGACTTTTTGATAGGGGGAGTGTTTATTTATTTATTTATTTAGGGATGTACTAAGGATTTATGTATCTTTTCTTTTCTTTCTTTTTAGATACATTATCTTTTGTATACTGGTCTTGTGACCATTTAGTGATAGCAAACATTGTACTCATTTATATATATATATATATATATATATATGATGACGTTGTTATCATTTTCACCTATTTCTTTATGTGTTGTTTCTTTTCTCTCTTTATACACATGTTTCTTCTTATGTATGCAATCTTTTATTTCTGTTTCACACTAAGATGTCATGATGAGTTTTGTTTAAAGTGTTTTAGAAATATAGGTTGTCAAAATCTATCATGCCATGAACTCTCTTCTTGCAAAGTTTTTCAAGAGTTTGTGTTAGGATTAGATTTTATTGTATTCAACAAGTGATTAGGAGTTGAGTGATTTATGACTTCTCTCATGCTTCATTTGTTTGTTGTGGTTTTGTCATGGATTGCCAAAGGGGAAGATTGTTAGGACATATGTAGAACTTGTTAAGAAAATACATCATATAGAATTGGCTAATCCTTTGACAAAACACACTTTACCTGTAATTGGGTAGATCTAGGATCTGTTCAATACTTCAAAGAACAAGAGTTCAAGTCTAGTATTGAAGCCATGCAAGTCTATTCTAGAATCAAGTGAAGAAATGTTGTTCATTAAAACTCGACAGGTAGCTCGATAGATGTATCTATTGAGATTTAATATGTGATTCTCGACAGAAGCTATATTTATCGAGAATTACGAAATTTAGTTTTCTAAATATGTTTTTCATGCATATCCAAGATATTTGTGTAGGGTTTCTTTTTCTCACAGCCATAGAAATATCTAAGGATTATTTTAAGGGCCATCTAAGGTGATGCAACTTGTTGCAATGTGATTATTCACTCAAATTGTGATCGTAGACAATTTGCCCTAGTTCATCTTTCTCTTGAAGAAGCTGCTGCATCTTTGCGCCGAGGGTTTTGTAACTAAGGAGCTTCTTGATTTTCATCGTTTGAATGAATTGAAGAACTTTGCAACCAACATCTTTCTCAAGTTGGTGTGTTAGTCACGTACTAGGATCTGTGCATCGATTGGTTAGTCCCGTACTTGGAGCCGTGCATTGAAAGGAGAGATTGTCACTACATTATAAGTCCAATTATGTATTGGGGTAAGGATTCAACTTTAGGTTGGTATAAGGTACTGAGATTCCTTTACTTGTAACTGCTTGTTTTGATAATAGTGGATTCTCGGGAGTGGTGACCTTAAATTCACCCAGTGGGGTTTTGTCTCGGTAGTTTTTCCCATTCATAAACAAATCACCTGTGTCAAATTTATTTTTCCGCTGCATTTAGTATATTTGGTGATTTGTTTGTACTATCACGCTTATTGCATATAATTGAATCTAATTAATTTCACTTGGCTAATTAATTGATTAATTTACCAAAGGGGTCAATATATTCTTGGCCTATCACACACACATACTATGCCTATATAAGGCTCTTTATTGTACAGTGTTAAATACACATAATATACATCAATATACAGACTATTCAGTCTCTATTTCTCAATTTATATCTTTAACATGGTATCAGAGCCATTGTTTTGACCTTCTGGTACTTGTGGTCTTCTCTGGCGTCCTCCTGTTGCCCTTGCCTTCGTCCAGTACAAATTGTCAGAAGTGAGATACCGCTACCAAATCTCTGCCAAACTTTACTGCCTTTGCAACTCTCAATCTAGTCCTTCTGTTCATCAAATTGCCAAACTAAAGGCATAGATTGATAGATTGGACAATCCTGAGAAAAACCCAACTAGAATTAACTCAATTTGAAGCTCAACATGCCCTCATGCGCCACCAGAAGGTTCAATATCGCAACACATGCACCCATATGCCACCAACCACCTTCATGTGCCTCACGCCTTTGGATCTACCATGTCAACTCTAGTAACATCATCACAGGTCAGCACTGTGACGTCATTACTCTTTCCCTTGAACTCTTATATGTAGTAGGATAGAGATTGAGGTCAGGTGAAAAAAGTAACTTTCAATTTCAACCATTAATTATTAAAAAAAGTTAAGAAAAAAATTAACAAAAGTAAAAGTTTAAAAAGTGAAATGTGAAAAAATTTTGTAATAGAGAGGATGGTAAATTGCACCCGGTGCAATACCCTAAGTATTGCACCCCTAATCCATAGGTCGGCATGGTCTATCACTATCCCAAACGTTAATCACCTTTCTCTCCTAATCACCAAGCAATGATGTTTAGTCACGTTGGGCAACAGTGCACGATAGCCGATAGGGACCAGTGTTTCCATATGTTTATCGTTTTATTTGACTCTAGAAAGGTTAAAGGAAGACTTGCTATTAATTTCTTCTAAAAAAAATAAAAAGGAAAAGACGAAGACTTGCTATTAATTTGTTAATCACCATACAATAATGTTTAGTCACGTCGGGCAACAGTGCACGATAGAAAAATAGGGACCAGTGTTTCCATATACACTACAACAAATCTGACTTTTTTCAAGGGTCAAAACCCTTAAAAAAAGTATTAAAAACCCTTGAAAAAAATTATTTTAAGAGTCCAATTGACCCTTGATAACCTTCGAAACATATACCGTTGAAAAAGAAATTTTAACGGCCTTCGTGGCCCTTAAAATAAGTGCTCTAATCTTATTTTGAGGGTCAAGAGACCCTTAAATAACCTTTTACCAAGGTTTAAAAAATTTATATTTACAACCCTTGATCAAGGTTATTTAAGGGGTCTCTTGACCCTCAAAATAAGATTTTATTTTATTTAGAAAAAAAAAACCACAATCATGCACAAATATATATATATATATATACACACACAAAAATTCACAATTGTTGAAATGATATGCTATGAACATACAATTATTTCATAGCATATTCAAAATTCCATAGAAATCATTCTCATAAGAGCATACAAGAAAGAAGAAGAAAAAAAATGCCCATCAATGTTCTAGCAAGGGAATGAGCAAGCTGGTTGCCCTCTCTTTTTACATGTTTGAAGCTATATTTATGAAAAATCTCTTATAACATCCAAATCTCTTCAATAACATGACCAAACCATGGTTTTTGATGGCGCCTGGTTGTTGATAGCTGTGACAACTCTCTGACTATCTCCTTCAAACTCTACCTTAGAAATGCAAAGTTCTCTAGCAAAACTTATTGCCCTACTAACTGTCAAGGCTACTTCATTTTCACCCAATTAACATTAAAAAAGCAATTATGTATTTACACCAAAAGCTTCAATTCTACAAAAGCACGTTACCATGCTAGTCTTTATCAGAAATCTTTTGCTTCTTCCACTTATGTGTAGCTTCCAATATTCTATGATTAGTCGTCTGAGTTTCCTCTGGGAACATGTAGTCAATGTATTCCTCGTATCTGCCAATTTAAACTTGTTAGCAAAGGCAAACAAGGAAAGCTTACAAAATGTAATGGAACACAATTATATCTCAGACAGCATCTGCCTCCTCTTTTTCAGCTTTTTTGGCTGCTTAGCTTGGACTAAACTAATATCATCAAGCTCACCAAAACTACTTTCTATGTTCATCCACTCTTCCAATGGCTTTACTCTTTTCTCTTTCAACTCTGGTGCAGATGTTCTGTAGTAGTTGCTGGTTTTCTCAAAAACCCCTGATTCATAGAAAACAAAAGAAAAGTGTTAGAACTTGTTTCATTGGTGATGAAATTTAAAAATAAATCAGAATATAAACAGTCTTTTACTCTAGTTTGCAACCAAATTAAGCTGCAAACAAGACATAGGCACTTATGCTTGGCTGAATTGCTTTGAGCACAATGCAAGAAGAACCGCTTCCAGATTTACTTCACACATCCAACTTATCCTAACCACCCTGCATGACAAAGTCATAGTCCTTGAAGATTTAGAAGGAAATGTAATATAAGGCTACCATAAAAAGTAAAAACTCTAGATAGTGATTCATATAATCACTTTTGTTCAGCATAGGCTTCTGCTTGAGATTCATCTTCCAAAGCAATGGACAAAAAACACACTTCCAAACCAAGGCCCAAATTAGGAATTAGTGTCAAAGCCTAAAGTACTTGAAATTTGACAATACCAGCAAATATTCTTTGATTTCAATGCCTAAAGCATATCATTCACAATTGTTGAAATGATATGCTATGAATTTCACAAGTCGGGACATCTTCACGAATAACTCCCTTCACTTGGTTTCCATCTTGAGAGGGCACAAACTTGACACTCACTTTTGTTGGAATTTTCCTTCCAATACAACATACAATTATTTCTACAAGCATCTATCTTCACATAATCAAGACCCAAATCCCGAATCATCTTCTTTGCCTCATATAATGAATCTGGCAACTCTACAATAACTTTAGAAAGCGCATCATTCAACAATTGAAGCAATAGAGTAAATGATTTGTTTGTCCAACCACTAAGGCATTCATAATAGTACAAGTAAATATCAAATAATGGGAGATCAAGGGGATTCTAACAACAAACATCCAAAGTGCATTCATTTACTTATGTAGAAGCCCACAATCATGTCCTAAAACAGGTATTAATGGATGTAGTGTAAGACATACACACATAGACAAAAACATTGTATATCACAAGAATAGGGATAACTCACCTGCCCAGAATGAAAGAAATAATTCTCCCTGGCCAATTTTGTTGGTGTTGACTGATAGAAGTTGTAGCAGGTCCAAGTAAGCTGCAAAAGAAGAAATAATAGAATCTAGTCAACTGCCAAAAGAGTGAACAAAACAAAAAAACAATAAAAGAAAGAAGGGTAGGATACTAGGATGCCCCATGAAGATTAACAAAATCCATTTTGTTCGAGAAATTATTATAAGTGAGTTGCATATCGGGCAGCAGTTAACAGTATTTATACAATCTTTCCACATCACTTTAGAAGACAGTATCACTCTAATTGCAACATCAGCTCAGAGAACAGGGTTCTCACTAGGTATGCATTTAATTTAAAAAGAACTAAACCCACCATCAAATTTCCATTACAGTCAAATCACACTCAAAATTTTATAAAACCAAACCAATAATTCACTTTGAAAGACAAATAAACCCAATTCATGCTGTGGATGTACCCAACCAAGAAAAATAAACCCCCCTAGGTTCATCCCCTTACCACTAACCTCCACTATCAGTAATCTCCCTCTCAATTTCCACAACCCAAAGCTGAGACCCTTGAACCTAACATTCCCATAATCCCATGGCAACACCCAACCAACCTCACCCTTAGTCAACCGATTGCAACAATCACACGCACCACACATTAAACACAAAAACTGCACACACATACACATGACAACTGAAAAATACAAGAAGTTTACTAAATTTCTCTGATATACAGGCCTCTGATGTAACTAATATTGAATATAGCAATTTGGAGCAGATTCCTTGTCTGTTTCAAATTTCAATTAGCATAACACAACCATTAAATTTCTCGATCTTAAATCTCTAAGATCTAGCAAAAAATTAAATGAGAAATAATTTCCATTTGTTTTAACCAAATTTTACATGGAGTACTCGAAACAGAGTATGAAGTAACAAAAAATAATTCTATGGATTTTCTAAAAGAAAATTGAATCTGATCACATAAACAAGGAAAATATGCTTAGATGTAAATTTCTGCTAAAAAAATTCAAATGCGATTGTCCGTAATTGAAGTTGAAAGACAGAAAATCGGAATTCTGATGATGATTACCAGAAGAAGCGAATCCTGCTCAGTGATTTCAGCTTCCTTCTGTGCTACAACCTGAGGAAAACAATTACGTTACAGTGAGATTCTAAAGCGAATGATCAATTAGAAATAGAAATAGGGAAATCGATGATGAGCTCAGTTTTCTGAGAAATGTGAAACGAAAATCATGGGGAAATCGATGAAAAATTGTGGGTAAACCAAAAAAACAAAAAAATCAAAGACGAAATTAGGGTTTGTGATTCGTACCTAACCGGAGCTAAGAAACACAACGCCAAGAGAGAGGAAGAGTCACAAAACCGAGATAGTAACTAATCGGAGCTGTGCGATTACGTACCTAATCGATGATCGTCGAGCTCTATGAGATCTCCATGATCGTCGAGCTCTATGAGATTTCCATGCGCTCTGTGAGATTTCTATGCTCTCTCAGTTTCAGGCTTCAGCGAAAGAGTGATAATAGCTTTGTGTTTGTTGGTTACGTTTGGGCTATATTTTTAAATTTTGTTGGGCTTTTTCCAAGGATGAAAATTTTGTTGTGGGCTTTTTTCAAGGGCTGAAAAAATTGAAATTTTTTATCAAGGGGTATGGGCTGAAAAAACTGACGCGTTTTTTTTTTTTTTTTTTTTTTTTTTTTTCACATTTATTTCAAGGGTATTTTAACTTATTTTGAGGGATTAAATAACTTTTGAAATAAAGTTAAGTAATATAGCCTACCGCATTTGTATTTATAGATTATATCGACACATTTTAGTAAACCCTCGATAAAAGAGGGTTGAATAACTAAAGTTTGTTGTAGTGATACTTATCTTTTTATTTGACTCTTAATAGGCTCGAACAAATCATCATCGTCCATACGTTCACGACTAGTGACGGACGACCTCACCTAGATCGTCCTGGAAGAAATGGTCGTCGCTCAAGGACGAGTAAACCCACTTCCACCCCTCGAGGAACCGTTATAAAACATTAATCAACCTTCAGACCGTTGGGAGGGGCTGCTCACCATTAACACCCCGCAGGGGCATTACCAGGCAAGAATAAAGTCTCCATCAAGACTCCACCAACGGCTAGAAGAAACCACCTGTGAGTGCATGCATATAAATACATAACCCCAAAAGGGGTGGAGGTAAGGAAAAAACTCTAGCACATTATTTTCACAGCCCTCTTTTGTCAATCTTTCTGACTTTGGCATCGGAGACTTTTTGGCAGGCACCACGCCGGCGAACTACACCCGTTCTTCCCTTCACTCGTTATTGAGAATTGGGTTGGTTGAGGACGACTTCCATCGGGACGATCATAATTGGCTGACGATCTGAGCATCATCAACTCTAAAAAGGTTAAACGAAGACTTGCTATTAATTTGTTCGTTAGTCATTAAGGACCATTGCCATTGTGTTTTAAGGAGCCAGGATAATAATTTGTCACTTTCAAATTAACAAAAGTAAAAGTTTAAAAAGTGACGTGAAAAATTTTTGTAATAGAGGATGGTAAATTACACCCGGTGCAATACCCTAAGTATTGCACCGGATCCTAATCCGTAGGCCGGCATGGTCTGTCACAATCCCAAACGTTAATCACCATTTCTCTCCTAATCAAAGCAATAATGTTTAGTCACGTTGGGCAACAGTGCACGATAGCCGATAGGGACCAGTGTTTCCATATGTTTATCGTTTTATTTGACTCTAAAAAGGTTAAAGGAAGACTTGCTATTAATTTCTTCTAAAAAAAAAAAAGGACAAGACGAAGACTTGCTATTAATTTCTTCTAAAAAAAAAAAAAAAAGGACAAGACGAAGACTTGCTATTAATTTCTTCTAAAAAAAAAAAAAAGAAAAGACGAAGACTTGCTATTAATTTGTTAATCACCATGCAATAATGTTTAGTCACGTTGGGCAACAGTGCAGGATAGAAAAATAGGGACCAGTGTTTCCATATACTTATCTTTTTATTTGACTCTAAAAAGGTTAAACGAAGACTTGCTATTAATTTGTTCGTTAGTCATTAAGGACCATTGCCATTGTGTTTTAAGGAGCCAGGATAATAATTTGTCACTTTCACAGGGACTGAATAATATTTTAATAGGCATAAAAGTACAAATAAACATATTTATACAAACTAGTATTATTTAGTTAGATTTTAATAAAATATTAAAAAAAAGATCAACTAATTTTATTAAAAGTTTACAAACTAATGTGGTATTAAACATAATTATTGCCACATCAATAACACAATAAATAAATAACACCAAAGTTACTACCAATTTTATTTAAAAAAATGGCTAAGAGTTTTGTACCTCAACGTAATGGTATGGTCATGGTTCACATTCTCCCTCCCCAATTGTTGTAACCACTGATTATTAAAAAAAATTGCTACAAAATGTTTACAAGCTGACATGACAATAAATTAATGTAATTAATTCCACATCAACAACACAATAAATAAAGGAAAAAGTTATTGGTATCCTAAGGTCATTAGTTTTAGAAAATATTTTTATAAAATTTTAATGGAAAAAGAAAAAAGAAACTAACTTTTTTTTATAGTTTTTTATTTTTTCCATAAAAGTAGTATTAAAATTGTTCTAAAACTGTCAATTAATTGATGCCCTAAGGGCACCCATTAACCGAACTTATAAATAAATTTCTTAATTACATTTTTTTTTTAGAATGAAGACCGAGCACTTTTATTGACTACCCGGAATATCTGAAACAACAAAAGGTTCAATATCAGATGGAACATGCTCCATCCAAACTAGTAACGGAAATGAAACAATTGCTCTCCTAGCCAAAGCATGGGCTACACAATTACCCTGCCGCCTAATATGAGAGAATGAGAAAAAACTAAGTGAAACAATAATAGACATAATGTCTTTTACAATCTGTCCGATGGATGATTGCCCTGACTCAGTAGACTTCAAAGCTCTGCACACTACTTCCGAGTCTCCTTCAAACTCCGAACCTGCAATACCCAGCTCAACAATGAACTTGACAGCCCTTCTCGCAGCCAAAGCTTCCAGCACTTCCACCGAACCTGGATACAGAATCTTCTCGGCAAGAGCAGCGATTACCTCTCCCATTGCATTCCGAACCACTACCCCTATACCAGCCTCTCCCGATTCAGAGAACACAGCCCCATCATAATTAGTCTTGAACCTTTCACCCATAGGAGGACACCAACGTACATGACCCTTAGGTGGTTTTGGGGCTACCTTGGGGCGCTTTGCTTGGAACTCCGTAAGATACGCCATAGCCGTTTGTAGAATTCTGTCCGAGGCTAGACCCTTTTCATTCAAGCGCAACCTGTTCCGATGGTTCCATATAAACCACGCCACCACCGCAAAAAGTTCCAGCTTATCACTCCGTTGTCCGACCAAAGAGATAAGTTCTTGTATCTCTGGAATTTGCGCCTGCTCTGTTCGGACCCAGCTGAAACAGGGGAACCAAATATGTTGGAGCTTCTCGCAACTCCAGATAGCGTGGAGAGAATCTTCCTCTGCCGTGAGACATGACTTGCATTTTGCATCTTCCAATACCCTTCTCCGCTTCAAGTTTGCCATGGTTGGCAATGCATTTGAACACACCCGCCAAAGGAAAACTTTAATTTTGTTTGGAATATGTAACTTCCATACACGCTTCCAGAAGAGATTTTGCTTCGAACTATCCGAGCTTGATGCAGCACCCAAAGTTTCAGATTCACACAGGAGCTGATATCCTGATTTAACCGAGTAATTACCATCCTTGCACCCCGGCCAAATCAAGCAGTCCTCTTGGTCCGTCCAGCACAGTGGGATAGCTTGGATACGGCTGACCTCGAAGCTCAAGAAGTTATGTTTTAACACATTTTGATCCCAGGTCCTTGTATCAGGATTTATAAGGGCAGCAACCCGAGCACCTACCAGCCCACCCGATTGTGGAGACATAATTCTAGCCGATCCCTTCCCAGGCAGCCAGCTATCATTATACACACTGATGCTTTTACCATCCCCTATCCTCCATCGCATCCCCATCGAAATCACCCTTCTGGCTTTGAGAATGCTCTGCCAGGCATAAGATCCCCTAGCTGCATGGGCTTCAAAGATTGAGCCATTTGGAAAGTACTTTGCTTTGAAGACACGGAAGAATAGGGAGTTATGATCCTTGAGCAGTCTCCACACCTGTTTTGCAAGCAAGGCATCGTTAAACTTTCCCAAATCCTTGAAACCCAACCCCCCTTCAGCTTTTGGCTTACAAAGAACCTCCCATTTTTTCCAATGGATTTTTCTTTGCTCGCCCTTTTGTCCCCAAAAAAATTTCCTGATTAGCGCCTCAATTTCATCACAAAGGCCTCCCGGTAATTTGAAGCAGCTCATAGCAAAGGTGGGGATTGCTTGTACCACGGCTTTGAGCAAAATCTCTCTACCCGCTTGGGACAAAAGCTTCTCTTTCCACCCTTGGAGTTTACTCCAAACTCTCTCCTTTATATAATTAAGGCTTTCCTTCTTTTTCCTTCCCACCACCGCAGGTAAACCAAGATATTTTCCATATTCTTTAACCTCGGGTACCTGAAGAAAATTTGAGAGTTGATTCTTTGTGTCACTGTGAACTGCCTTGCTGAAGAAAATGGTTGTCTTCTCGCGGTTTAACTTTTGGCCTGAAGCTTTCTCATACAAAGATAGAATATTTTGAATAACCTGTAAATCTGCCAAAGAGGCTCTACAAAATAACAAGCTATCATCAGCAAAAAATAAATGAGAAATTTTTGGCCCCCATTTACATAAAGAGAAACCCCTAATACCATCCTCTGCTGCTGCCCTTTGAAGCATTCTATTCAAACCTTCTGAACATATTAAGAACAAATAGGGGGACAAAGGGTCTCCCTGCCTTAGACCTCTTGAAGGTCTAATATCACCCCTCGGTTCACCATTTACCAAGATAGAGTAGGAAACAGTGCTAATACATTCATAGACAAGGGACACCCACTTTTCACAAAAACCCAATTTCTCCATTATTTTTACCAGATACACCCACTCCACCCGGTCATACGCCTTGCTCATATCTAGTTTCAGAGCCATAAAACCCCCCTTCTTCGATTTTTGGTTCTTCATATGGTGTAGTGTCTCAAAAGCAACCAGGATATTATCAGATATTGCTTTGCTAGATTGAAAAGCACTTTGAGTATCAGATATAACACATGGTAAAACAGTCTTGAGTCTATTTGCAAGTACCTTAGAAATAAGCTTATAAAGAGTGTTGCATAGAGCAATTGGGCGGTAGTCAGAGACTCTTACCGGGCTTTTGACCTTTGGAATGAGAGTGATGAAGGTTCGGTTTATTGATGAAGGTATAGAGCCCGAATTGAGACAAGTGAGTACGGCCTCCACCACATCATCTCCAATGGCTGGCCAAAAGTGCTGGAAAAAAAGGGGTGGCATGCCATCCGGTCCTGGTGCTTTTAGGGGATCCATCTGCTTCAGAGCCAACTCCACTTCCTCTCTTTCAAAAGGTGCTACTAGTGCCTGATTCATCTCCTCTGACACCACCATAGGAGTGGCTACTAAAGCTTCCTCAATCTGATTTGGTAAGGAAGAAGCAAAGAGACTTTGGTAAAAATCTACCAAAATATTTGCAATCCCATTTTCATCCTCACATTTATCCCCCCTATGATCTTCCAGCAGCTCAATTCTATTTCTCCTGAACCTATGGGATGCTTTACTATGGAAATAACGAGTATTGCTATCACCTTCGTGCAACCACAAAGCTCGGGATCGTTGTTTCCACATTTTTTCTTCTTTAGAGAGCAGATCATTTATTTCTTTTTTCAGCCTAAGCACCCTATTCATCGACCTCCCTGCTATGGCTGCCTCCTCTGCCTTCCTCAACAATTCTTTTTTTTCCTTCAGCAATCTTGTAATATTCCCTATAGCCATTCGACTCCACCATTTTAATTTTGCTTGGCAATGAGTGATCTTGCCTTCAACCCGAGCCATAGCTTGGCCAGGAACATCACAATCCCACGCCTCCTCCACCGTGTCCCTACACCCCTCCTCCTCCAACCACATGTGCTCAAACCTCCATGGTTTATTTCGAACCTTAGGCACTCCATTGAGACAAATAAGTATTGGTTTGTGGTCAGAGGAACCACACTCCAAATGAATAACCTTCGTTGCCGGGAATTTTCCTAACCAATCCATTGTAGCAACTGCCCTATCCAACCTCTCCCATATTGTATAGCCATCCGGATGCCCATTACACCATGTGAACTTCCCCCCCACAAAACCAAGGTCTCGAAATCCACATTCATCTAACACCGCTCTAAAATCCTCCATTTGTCTACTAGGTCTAATTCGGCCCCCACATTTCTCATGACTTCTTGTGATCTCATTAAAGTCACCTGCACATAGCCATGGAATAGCATTTCTGTTTTTTAGTCGCCGCAAGCATGACCAAGACAAGTGATGATTTGCTATTTCTGCCTCTCCATAAAAACCTGTAAATCTCCATTCATCCTCCGTGCCTTTATTCAAAATGCCATCTATATGGTTTGGGGAGAATGTATCAAGTGAGAAATCAATCCCCTTCTTCCAAAAAATGACAATGCCCCCCCCTCTCGTTTCACGACAAACTTCAATCATACCACCCAAGTTTAATCTAACCCTAATTTCTTCTAGCCTTGCTTTATCCAGCCATGTTTCGGCTAAGAACACGACTGAGGGATCTTGTGCCCGGATCATGTCTCCAAGCTCTTGTTCTGTCGGTTGGTTCCTAAGCCCCCGACAATTCCAACATAAGAGATTCATTGCTCCTGGCGGGGCTGCGCTGCAGCCTCCACCATTAAGAGATTTGCCTTAGAAGTTTGAACATTCACCCTTCTCTTTTTAATTTTTTCATCCTCATCTATCTCCATCATAGGACGTTTAGAAGAGTTTATCCCTTCCTTTGGGCAGCCATCGGGGACCCTCTGAACCACCCTCACTTTCCTAGTCCATGTCCTTAAAGTACTACCCCCCATGCAAGCCTTACTCTCTTTGGAGATAATAGTATCGGGCTGGACATTCTCCATACTTTCCAAAGGACAAGCTCCTAAGTGGACCACGTGAGCTGCACCTGCCTCCAAACCCAATTCAGACTCCTTTGTTCGGTTAGGAAGCTTCTCATCAATAGCATGGTCAACTCCCACATTCATTTGATTGGCAGCCGCCTTCCTTGAATTCCTCCCAGCGAAATCAATTTTATTTAATTCCGCATCTATCTCCCTAATCCGCTCCTCAATTATATCTCTATTATTTCCATTCAATTCCATATTAAACACAGTTGGCGGTTTCTTAATTACATTCTTAATTACATTTTATTTCCATTCTTAATTACATTTTAGTTGTATAAATTGATACATTAGTTTATAAGTCATATGTAGTAAAATAAATAAAATTTGTGGCATCATTCTAAATTAATTTCTTGGACCAATCAGTTAATGAAAAGACACAAAATAAAAGTCATAGGTTTCCCATAATTCACAAATTGAATAAAAGTCATATTTATCATCTAATTACATGTCAAATATTTTTTGAACTAAAAAACTAATTTGTGTTAGCAAGACCAAAAAAAAAAAAAAAACAAAACAAAAAAAAAAAAAAACAAAAAGCAAAACCAAACTTTTAATTATGGGTCCCTAACAATAAAAAATCCAAGTCAAACAACTTAACAACATAAGTCATTTGAATTAAATAATAATAATAAACAAACATGTTTCGAAATATATAGAAGTAAACAAAATTGCACATGTAGGTGAGTTAAATTTCATAGAAGAAACAAAACCGCAAGAAGGACTTCAACAATATATGGCCAAACAATGAGAAATCCTTACAACCTGACCGACACCCTATTAAAAAAAAAAAAAAAACCGAGTTTAGCCCTAACCAATCCGATGGTTTTTTTTTTTTTTTTGAGAAAACCAATCCGATGGTTGGTCAAGAAAACTCTAACAGTTAAGTCAAATAACCAATAGGAGAAAAAATAAATATTTAAGTCCCGCTACAGATATAGAAAAATTGACAAAATTTTCATATCGCACTCATATATTCAAGTCACTAGATCCTACTATCACTGTAGTATCAAACAAGCCTAGTGAAAAACTTTGTGAAAAAAGTCCGTCACTTCATATATCTTTTTTCTTTTTCTCTTTTTAAAAAAAAAAAAAAAAAAAAAAATCCTCTCCCAATGGTTCTACTTTGGGAGGGAATCCAAATTGCCAAAAGCCCGACGCAAGTTTATTAATACTTCTACTTTTTGTTTTTTGGTAAAATACAGTTTACATTCTTGAAGTTTAGGCTAATACCAATAAGATCTAAGATATTTTAAAATTAACCAACTTGACCCCTAAACCGTTACCATTTTTTTGCTCTATGACATCATGATTAATGACCAAATTGGTCAATTTTTAAATGTTCTGAACTTGGCTAACATTAGCCAAAATCTTAAAAATATTAACTGTATTTTACCATTTTATTTTTTCCCATACTCCTATCTATCAATTAACTTTTACCACTTTAACTGTACAAAGGTTGTTTACAACCCTAATCAATCGTGGCTATCTTATTGATGCATTCTGACTATTGTAGTTCCTTATTCATCCAATAACCAATACTTGAGAAATATATACAAAATCTTTATTACTTATTAATATTTGATATTTATATACATTTTATGGATTTTTAGGTTTTACTTACTCATGTTTAATATTTTTTAGTTTTACTTTAAGTCATAACAAGGTTAAAATTAAGATGATCATATTCAAGCTTATTTTAGTTAAGTTTAAATAAAATTTAGGATCAAAATGTTCAAAATTTTATTTTAGGGAGTCGAAAAAAAAAAATTTAAAAATTTTATATTAAAAATTTTGTTTGGGCCAGGTGAGGAGGTTCATTTGAACCCTTGACCTTAATGTAACACCATCCATGAATATAGTAGTATAATTAGATATATATATTCTTTGGGATGTTTTTGCTTATGAATTAAATTTATATATTCTATAAGTTGGTCCTAAAATTTCAGTTTTTGCTTATGAAAACTAAAATTTTTTGTATCAATAAAATTTTCAACTATTTTTTTTTCTTTTCATATGATAGATTTTATATTAAAATTCTTCCTTTTTGTATTAGAGAGAATCCTTCATGAGTCAAGTTGACCTTTTAAATAGGTCAAAGTTATCTTTCAAACTTGTTTTAAGGAATGGACACAAGTGCAATTCTTAAGGAATCTCCCCAAACCCATTTAAGTGAAAATGATTCTGATTATCTACATATATTATTTAAAAAAGTTACATAAACATTAAAAAAATGTTATATTACTAAAAAGTACATATTGTCTTTTCAAACAATGTGTAGAGGTGTGAAATATATCTAGTTCTATTCGTAAAGTCTTTTATTGTCAAATAAGATATTTAGGGTTTAAACTTCATTTTCTTAATCCAATGATAAAGTGCTATCATAATAGAGCAGATATTATAAGTTGAACACACACATATATATATATATATATATATATATTTATAAACCCTCATAAAGTGTTGGAGTAATTTTCCTCCTGAGTCCCAACCGATTTCACACATTTCATTTTGGGCTGAACTAAAATAGTAAAATGCTAGATCACATTTTCAAATACATTTGTAAAACTTTTTTATGTAACCTGTAGTCTCCCTCAAGAATGAAATTTGCTCCCAAGTCCCACCTCTTTGTCTCAGTTTGTTTCATTAAATGCTGACATGTGAATAATCAAAGACTTGGTCCTTCTGGATGCAACTGCAACAAGGTGAAACAAAGACTTCCAGTTAATTTATTAATTTGGTCGTGATTATAGGGAACTTTGTCATTATCGTTTGATTGAAGGAGAACGATTCTTTCACACGTAGAAGTTCTATGTGCACGATGTTTTCAAAACATATTATAAGTAGTTAGTTATTATTGGTTATTTTTTGAATTTATCATTAAAATTACTTTTTTTACCCTATCAATAACAACTTGTAACAACTTACTACTTAAATTTGTTGTAAAAATGTTATGAATATAACATTCTTCTGTCACAAAATGTGACTCGCGTTCTATGAAAATGCTTTAAAAAAATATAATTTCAAGTACTTTTCAGTATTGTCTCATCTTCCAAGCACGTTAATCATGGATGGGAGTTGGGTGGCTGAAATTTGCTCCCACGTCTCATCTCTCTGTCTCAGATTTTTTTCATCAAATGCTAACATGTGAATAAACAAAGACTTTTTTTTTTCGAGAAAAAATAAACAAAGACTTGGTCCTACTGGATTAGGATTTGGTGTAATACCTTGGGTATTCCACTAGGTGCAATTCATCCAAATTCTTTACAAATATTTTCACTTTTTACCTTTTTAACTATTACTTTTTACTTCTCTTAATTTTTTCCTTAATTTATTTGAATCAATGGTTGAGACTGAAAGTTTTTATTTTTTTATTTTTTTTGCAAATATCAATCTCAACCATTCATAGGTATTGCATCAGGTGCAATACCCTAAATATTGCACCTTATCTCAATCCGGTCCTATGTGTCACAACTACAACAATGTGAAACGAAGACTTCCAGTTAATTAATTAATTTGGTCGTGATTATAGGGAACTTTGTCATTGTCGTTTGGTTGAAGGGGAAATGATCCTTCATAAAGAGAAGTGATACGTTTACAATATTTTCAAAATAAATTATAGGTGATTAGTTATTATTGGTTATTATTTGAATTTATCATTAAAATTACTATTTTGCCCCACCAATAACTACTTGTAACAACCTAGTACAAAGAATTTATTGTGAAAATGTTATGGGTATAACATTTCTCTTTCACAAAATGTCACTCATGTTCTATGAAAATGCTTTAAAATATATATTTTCAACTACTTTTCGGTATTGTCTCATCTTCCAAGCACGTTAGTCGTGGATGGTAGTTGGGTGTTGACAATGGGGGTTAGGCTTGGAGGCTTGATTGATTAGTTTTGGATGAGACCGAAAACGAAATGAAATGTAAGTGTAAAGTATTATTTGCCTGAAAAATCTTTATTTTACAGTTAATTGAAAAATAATTTTTAGTTAACTAAAACTTTTAGTCACCAATGTAAAAGATATTTTTTAAAAATCAATTTCAGTGAAACAAATATAGCCAAAGTCACAATTAAATTAAACCAACTACCCTTTCATAAATGTTTGTAATTAGTGGCACTTTAAGAAGATAATAAACAAATATTTGAATAAATGATGTTAGAGATATTATAAATTTTACAATATGAGACTTACAAAATTAATATTAAAATGCATGTAATAGGTTGTTGACGTCTACAAATCATATTAATTGTCACATCAATTTGTATAGGCTTTGAAGTAAAATTTATAGTATTTCTAACATTTTCCTATCTGAATTATTTCTTGTAATTAGTGACACACATATTTGTAAGACTCGCGTATTTAAAGTTGTTTGCTATTTAGAGCCCTGCAAACACAGTTTGTTTAACATACTTATTAGCCAAGTTGTTACTTAGGTTAATTATTCAGATCGAGGTTAAACAATAATAAATCATATCACAATAGAGAAAAAGTAAAGAAGACAAGCAATATGATGACCTAAGAAAACCACTGAAACCATCTAGTTTCAAGGTAAAAAACTTGGGGAGGATTTAACCTAAACAATTCACAAGGCAACAAATTCACTAAATAGAATAGAAGTGTTTACAATAGATTTTTCCCTAAATTCAATGTTACCTCTTGTAGTACTTACTCATATAACCACATGCAACTTTGAATCCACAGACTCTTCTATTTTGAATTTTTTGCACACAAACACTCCAGTTTGTGACTTTGAGATCCCACTCAAAGATTTAGAGCATCAACACAAACTCTCCAGTTTGTGACTTCGAGACCATCCTTAAAGGTTTAAATCTCTAGCACCTTTGATGACTAGTGATGGTAGCAACTTTTACAACACCAGATCTAGAGTTTCTTCAAAGAATAATATTGGTAGAAGATTTTAGAGAGTTTCGGGTACAAAAACCCTAGATCTACAATTGGAGGCACAATAAGCACTCTTCTCTCTCTCTCCAAAAACCCCTTTAAAATGTGTCTTAGGGTTTACTTTAAATATTATGTGAATTAGATCTGAAACCCTAATCACTTAATGGGCTTAATAAGCTGTTGGGCTTTAATTATATTCTGCAAATCCGTGTCTTGATCAGTGAAGCCTTCTTTTTGATCGGTTGAACTTGGCAAGTTTTGAATTTCTTGAACTTGTAGCTTCTTTATTCTTGTATTCTGATTTGTAGCACCTTGAGCATTGCCTAATTTACTCCATAGACTCTATAATCTATACCTAGACAGGTTTGTGCTTACAATTTACCAATTGTTCTAAACTTTTAGAACATAACAATCTCCCCTTTTAGCAATCCATGACAAAACTTACATACAAAATGAAATGCTCAAATACAAGAATATCCCTATTACAATAAAATGCCTAAATACATCAAAAATTTCAATCTAGTACTTCTAACTTAGAAGTTGCAAGAAGAGGCTGAAGGTCTTAATCGGAATGTATCTGTCTTTCTTGAAACACTCAAAAGAGCACATCAACGCATATGTGGAAATAAAGACAAATAAACAATATGAATTACAATGATAACAAATATGTAAAATAACTCTCCCCCTAAGTTAGATACATAAAAACTTTTATTTTCTCCCCCTCTCAAAAACAATTTCATCTCTCCCTAAATAAAAACATTTTAAAAACCTTTTAGATATGATTCACAAATTTCATCTATTTCTCCCCCTTTTTGTCATGTATTGACAAAGACAACCTAAATAGAATGTAGCCAGAAAACATACACAACAAAGGTCAAGAGAAAATAGAGAATCAAGGAACCATTAAAAAAAAAAAATTTAGAAAAAAAGCTCTACAGAAAATAGACACAACTCCCCCAATAAAGAGTAACAACTCCCCCTATGAACAGTAAATGTTTTAAAAATAGCTTTCTCCCCCTATAAAAAAGGAAAAACAAAACAAGTTTTGGGAAAAACAGTTTTTGAGAAAATTTAGATGGCGAGGAAAATTGAAAATAAACACAAACCAAACTTAAAAAATAAGTTGAGGATATACATGAATACAAATATTCTCTCTTTCAATATTTGCAAACTTGACAACATGAGACCCATAAACAGATGCATGCAAACACTTCCAGGCATAATTAGTTAAGACTATACAATAAAGATCTCAATGATATGAAAATTCAGCATGCAAAGTGTTTTCATGTGTTGAGGTGTTTTGAACTCAAACCAAACTTAAGAGTAGAAAAAATATTTGCACATTTTATAATCTAACCTATCTCTCAAAAAAAAATTATTTTCAATTTTCAACAGTTCACACATCATGTAAAATAGCATATACTAAAATGTATTGAACACAAAAATGAATCAATCAATTTTTAAATCAAGTTGAGTACACAATTTAGCAAATGTATGCATGTTGTGTGTGAAACTAATGAGTGATATAAAAAATACATGATAGATAAAGAAAACAATGTAATGCATGTGAATCCAATTACAAATGATAAATGAAAAGATTGATCGATCAAGAACTTAAAAAACTGAAATTTTCAAGTTTCAATCAGTCGAAAGGAATCGAAAATTTTTTCAATCAATCAAGCATTAATCGAGTCAAGCAAAGAGTATTGGCCTAAAAACTAGATAATTTCGATTAGTCGAGGACCTTGTTCGATCGATTGAACCAATAAAAAATTTTGAAACTAAAAAATCTGAAAATTTTATGCAGAAAAACAACTTAAAAAGCAGTTTTTAAGACTCAATACATATGCATATGATCTAGAAAAGTTTTAAAAACATAATGACTCTTAGATGCAAACATCAAATCCAATTAAGAAGTTAAAACCACAAGATTTAAACTTCTTAACACATTTTTATTCAAAATCTAACCAAAAAAAAAAAAGTATTTACACAGCAAATTATATGTGTTAAGTTATGGTTTTTCACATAACATTTATGTTGGCTTTATTCCATGACAAAAAGTGTTGCAATATCATTAATTTATTTTCTTGTACTTTGTGGTATTTAACTATAATGGGTTTAGTCTTAAGTGATGAAGATTTGATCAAGATAGTTGAAGGTCACATGAGGAGCACATGTTGGAAACTAAAGAGTCAGTGTGTTTTGCGACTTGGCCAACTCACGAGATGACTCGCGAGATGCACTAGTGGCTGGGATTTTAAGTGTGACTCCTATACCCTTCACCCATACTATATATACTCTCATTACCCACAAAATTGTAAGGAGGCTATTTAGAAGAAAACCCTAGAGAGAGATTTCTATAGCACCCACTTTGTTAAAGAGAGCTACTCATTCTCAAGAGAAAATGGTTATTTATACCTTTCTCCTAGGATTTTCTAGTCTTAACAATCAAAAGAATGACATCAAAATCAAGATCATTTGTTCAAAGACTATAAACAACTCACACAATTAAGCATTAAATAGCACAAACTAGTAAAGTGCAAAAAGTAGCTCATCAAAGCCAAGCAAGATACACAGTCATGAAATGTAAATTTTATTGGTCAACCTTAATTACACACTTAGTGGTGTGCAATACAAAAAAAAAAAAAAAAAAAAAAAAAAAAACCTTTTTTTGTGTTTTTATGTTATGACCAAAAATAAAAAAGCACACATTATGCTAAATGAATAAAATGCAACAACAATGCATGACAGTGCTTAACTAAGCTATAGAGGGTACACAGACAAGAAATATCAATTTCTTAATTAACCCATGAGTACATGTACAAACTAGTATATACTCATACTAAATCAGAAATAGCTCATACACTCAGTTATGCAATACACACTTTTTATGTTTTTCCACAATATCAATCATGTTCTAAGTCAAGAGAGAGATATTATAATTTATGTAATCCCCAAGAAAAATAAAATAATTTAGTTGTTCTACTATTGAGCTTTCATACTTATTGTGGATCCAAATGCAAACACCCAAAAAAAAAAAAAAAACAACAACAACAAAGCATTAAAAATACCAAATTGTAATTAGCCCGTCAGCATTTATTTCTCAACAAAGAATAGTAATCAGTTAGCATCACCCAAGCAAGCAAAAGAGACCATAAAACCCAGCAAAATAAAAACTATACAAAACAATTCTGAAGTTTAAACACTATAGTCTAACTTTGTATAGCTTATACATACCTTCAAGTGCTTTAATTGGTCCAAAAGTCTTTGACAAAGCTCTCTGGTCCTTTCAAATTCATTCTCTAATATTTCAAAATCAACATATGCTTGTTATTAAACAAATAAGAAAAAGAGAAAAAATTAATGGTAACAAAATTCTTTTACATTACAACAGAACCAAGAGCAAGTATATATAACAATACTGAAGAGAATATTAATAAAACCAAACAGGCAATTAAGCTAAGCTATACGAAATCTACTAAAAAAAAAAAAACTTGAAACTTAAACACATGAAAGCAAAGAACATAAAAGAAAAAACTGTAGGCTTGTTTACTCCAAGTTGCTTAAGATTTTGCTAATCTCTCAGTGGTGGAGACCAAGGATGGAATTGTTTCTGTGGCTTCTACATTTGCTTCTCATCAAGAAGGAAACAATAAAATAAGACTAATAGCATTCTTTTACTCTCATTTTATGCTAAAGTTTGAGTTTCAATAATTCCATTCACTCAAATTCTTTTCTTTGCCATCCAAATTTTACGTGGGTCATTATCAAAGTTAGGGCCCTTACATATTGTGGATACCAGGATATGGATGTATTTGGTAGTGGGGCTATAGGGGGTAGTATTGAAGAGCCTCCCAACCAATTGCATAGCCATGAAAAAATGTATATGTACCTGCTATGTAATACTACCAATTGCCTCACATTTGGTTCATAATTCATTTTTTCCATCATGCTAATATCTTCTAGACTTCATCCTTGAATTTTTGGTTCATATTCATCATTCATAAATGAATAAATTATTTAGATTTATCACGACATGAAGGCAGGAAAAATTGAATCCAATCATCACTAATTAAATCTAAAAGGGATTTCATCGGACGTGTGGAATGCAATAAAAACAAATATATAGAATACCAAAATAACATATACAGAACAATGCAAATTTTCATCTGCATTCAAAGAGACCAAAAAATTAAAATCGGGTCCCATTTAGTAATACCAAAGACATAGATACAATAGCAGGCAACGAAACATATATTGCAAGAACCTTTGAAGTTTCTTTAGTAATTGTTGCAAAAAACCAAAAGAGACTGGGAACCCAACACCATAAATAAATACCTGCACATCAGTTTAGCCTAAATACCAAAAATAAAACCAAATCTAATTCAAAAACTCTAACCAGAAGCAAATATAACCCAAAGGGCTAAATAAGAAACAATTAAGCCAAATTATAAAAACCTGATCATATTTATGCCTAATGGATGGGGATGAATTGCAAATCAAGAGAAAAACTAAACGGTAGTTGTTTCGAAGGGATGGTAGCTGGAGGCTAGTCGTTGGGAGGAAATAGGCCTAACGGTGAACGATAACCCAAAAAGCAAAGACGAAAACTTTCTGGTAATGGTGAAGGACTCAGATTACTTTCTCTCTCTTCTTGGCGTTTTATGTTTATGGGTTCTCTTTTTTTTTTTTTTTTAATAGAATGTGGATGGGTCTTTCTCGTGTTCTTTCCATTTTCTTCAAACTGTATTTTAACCATGTGTTTAATTGGTTTATGGTATAGGTATCTTATCAGGAGAAACTATTAAAATTGTGTTTTAATGTTGACGAAACAGTATATCCCTTCATTTTTTAGCTTATACATGGCAAAATATTAGATGAGTTTTTTTCCTATATGGTAGCACAGTCTTAATTGTATGAGAAAGCATTCCTTTTATATATAGTACTAGTTGCTAACTTATATGATGCACGCAAAAGCTATTGTGTACGAAAATTTAAATTTGATTGTACATTAGGATTTCAATCTCATAAATTCCTATCCTTGATATGAAACATTGAATTACTACATGAAAAATACCAATCAAACTTAAATTTAATTTTAAATTAGGATTCCAATCCTTAACATCCCCAATTATCCAATAAATGTTAAAGTATCAATTTCTAATGAATTGATAGATGTGTTTAGCATGCTGAAAAAAATTCTAAATATAATTTTAATTCCTATAATAAAACAAAGATACAAAACACTTAATTTAGTTGAGAAGCTACAATAATTATGGATTTAGCAAACAAACAAACATAACATAAAATTTCTACAGAAGGTCATAACAACTTCAACATTTGATAGGCCAAAAACGTATTGACTCCTTGTGATAAATTAACCAATTAATTAGTCAAGTTAATTAATTAATCAAATTAACATGCAAAGTATGGTAGCACAAACAAATCACCAATTAAACTAAGTATGCAGCGGAAAATAAATTGACACGGTGATTAGTTTATGAATGGGAAAAACCTACACGGCAAAAACTCCGCCGGGTGATTTTTAGGTCACCACTCCCGAAATTCCACTATTATCACAACAAGCAGTTATAAGTAAAGGAATTCTAGTACCTTATATCAACCTACAGTTAAACCCTTACTCCAATACTCAATTGGACTTGTTCTGTTGTGACAATTTCTCCTTTTGATGCATGGCTCCCAAGTACGTGACTAACCAATTGCGCGGATCCCAGTACGCAACTTCAATCACCAACTAGAGAACGTTGTTGGATACAAAGTTCTTCAGTTCATCCATATGATGAAGATCAAGAAGATGCTTGATCACAAAACCCTATAGTGCACAAACACAGCAACTTATTCAGAAGAGATGAACTAGAGCAAAACTTTGTCTCCGGTCACAATTTGCTTGAACAAACTTTGCTCAACACTTATGCAACTTGTGAACTTTTTGACGGCCCTTAAAATAATCTTTTTATATGTCTAGGGTTAGGAGAAAAGAAGTCCCAAAGACACATTCATGGATTCTAAGAAAATAGATCAGAATTTCTGATTCTTTCTTAAACCTCGACAGATAGGAGGTGTCGAGCACATGGGTTGAATGACTTCTTAAACCTCGACACATGTTAGTTGTCGAGCTTTACTGAACTTGCACTTCTCAGCTTGTTTCTTGGACAGACTTGATGACTTCAATACTTGATCTTGAAACACAGTTTCTTAAAGTATTAAAAACACCTAGATCTACCCAATTACAAGTAAAATGCGTTTTGTCAAAAGATTAGCCAATTACATAAAATAGTGACATATGGTCCTAACAAGTGAATCACACATGTCCTAACAATCTCCCTATTTGGCAATTCGTGACAAAACCACAACAAACAAATGAACATATGAGAGAAGTCATAAATCACTCAACTCATATTCACTTGTTGAATACAATAAAATCTATCCTAACACAAACTTTTGAAAAATTTTGCAAAAAGAGAGTTTATGGTAAGTAGACTTTGACAACCTGTATTTCTAAAACACTTTAAACAAAACTCATCAAGGCATCTTTGTGTGAAATAGAAATAATAGATTGCATACAAGTAATAAGAAGCATGTGCATAAAGAGAGAAAAGAAACAACACGTGTAAGGGGTAGGTGAAAGAAAAACATACATCCACATATAAAGAAGAATAAGTACGATGTATGTCAATAAATGGTCACAAGACCTAAGGTACAAGAACAATGTATCTATAAAAGAAAGAAAAGAAAAGATACATAAAATCCTGACTACATCCCTCAAGATATCAACACTCCTCCTAACAAAAAAAATGTCAAAAAATGTCCTATACTAACTCTCCCCCTAAGTATGACTACTCTCATATACCAAAACTACTCCCCCTTTTTGTCACGAGTGACAAAGGGTAAGAGTGTCAAGTAGACATCTCATCAGTAGAACTAGCATCTCCATCATCATCATCAGAAGCATCATCGTCATCATCCTCATACTCAAAATTAGAATTAGAAGCCACTGGAGGAGGTGGAGGAGAAGCCTCAAAAGAAAAATCAGAAGATGAAGTAGCTCCGGAACGAAGAGGGTTTCAAGCCATAATAAATTTACACTTAGTTGTCATAGACACGATTAACGTAAGCAGAAAGAGAGGGAGAGAAAAAGAAACAATCAGAAAAACTCCAAAACAATTCAAATATAGCAATTATATTGAAATGGAGTACGTATGCATGGAAAATGCATGAACATGTGACATGCAAAGAAAATTGCATCATGGGCTTAGCCCAATCCAATCCTACCAGCACACAATCAATTGCACACATCTGAAATGCATACTGTTATTATGCTAATGTGATGCAATGCATGAGATTTTAAACTCATTTAAGCAAAACCCATCCCAAAATATCAACAAACACTAATCAATTTTGAAAAACCCCAAAATTTTTCAAAATCCCCAAAACCTAGGTTTCAAAACATGAAATGCATGAAGAACGAGAGATTAGAAGCTTACCAAGTGAAGAAACTCTTGAAAAAGCTTGAAGAAACCTTATGGAGAAGATTGGGAGTGAGATGAGAGTGTTTGGGAGATGAAGAGATAGAGTTATCGAGAGAGAGATTGAGAGAAATGAGGTTCGGATTGCACAAGGAAGAGTATATAGAACCTTAATAGATGAAGGTGTCGAGAGGTGTTGAGCCAAATGTCGAGGATTTGGTTGTCGACAGATACAGGTGTCGAGAAAGTGTTGAGGTACAAAAACATCAGACACAAGAGATGAGGCTCGATCGATCTACCCGGTGTCGAGACGCTATCGTGGGGACAGGAACTTTCTCAATCGATCCACCAGATGTCGAGGAGGTGTCGAGATTGCGATAAGAAAAAGCTTTGAAGCTTGATATATAGCCAAGTGTCGAGAAAGTGTTGAGGAGGTGTCGAGCTAGCTTTTTAAAAACAGTTTTTCAAGAAGAGAAAAACATAAACATGAATGCAATCAAGCATGCAACTCAACCAATGATCCAAACACCATATTAACATCTCAAAATCATCTCTCAACAGTAATTTTAAGCACATGGATCCCAAAAACACACACACACACACACACACACTAAACAAGTCTAACCAATTTTATATTTCAAAAAAAAAAAAGTCAAGACAGTTTAGTGAATATACATTAACACATGTAAAACCTTGTGATGGTCAAGTCACATTGTAACTGCACATGTATCAAGAGTAGCAAAGAATATTGTGTATTGTGTGTAAAAGACATCGCAAGATTGTATAAGTATATACATGTTATGACAAGTTGAGATATGAGAAAATCACTTTAACTCACACATGATCATAACTGTTTGATGGGGACTATCACCTTTGAGGTACATCTTATAACTCCCACATTTCTTAGAATACACACTTGCAATCATATTTAAAGCATTTTTGATCCTTTTTTTTTTTTTTTTTTTTTTTTTTTTTTTTTTTTTTTTAAAGCAAATCATGCATGGGCATATAAGAGAGAGAAAAAAAAATACCCAATGATGTTAAGCATTTGACATTCTAATTTTGCTATACCGAAGCACACAAATGTCATTGACATCACACTTTTACTATGCCGAAGCATATAGATGTCATTTCATGATTAGCGGGTAACAGTGGTGAGATGATTATTTATGCATTTCTCTTAGGATTTTTTAGACATTCTAGTAAAAAAGAGTGATACGAGTGTTAAGTATAAGAGATAATTTGATCTTACTCATCACAAACAAGAGCCACAAAGCTCACTTGTTTAGTTGTGCATAAAGATGTTCATCTACGCTACAAAAGATACAAAGTTTAGAAAACTTTGTTTCAATGGCCATCCAAGGTACACAAGTATCAATGTACACAAAACACACACTGTTTTTGTTTTTGTTTTTGTTTTGTTTTGTTTTTTTTTTTTTTTTTTTTTTTTTTTTTTTCTGATTTTTCAATTTATTTTATTTTTTTTATTTTATGAAAAACAAAACAAAACAAAATAGAAAAAAATAACCAAACAAAAACATGTTAAATAAAGTAAAGCATAAAACTAGACTGACTTAAAACTTGAAAGCAAAACACACAAGTAATGTATATACAAAAACAAGAAGAGAGAAAGAGAAAAGTGATAGAATCACTTAGAGTCCTTTTTCTTCCACACCTTGGAAGAACCTTTCCTTTGAGTGAACCCTTGAACTGGCAGTGAGGGGGAAGAATTAAAACCATTCAAGTTCGAAAGGAACATGAGGGCTTTAAGAAGATCTCCAAGAGGAGCAAGAGAGGATTGAAATTGATTATGGTTTCCAGATGATATCATGTCGTTACTTTGTTGAGTGGCTCGTCACTTATAGCAATTTGATCGAGTATGATCAGCAACTCCACAATGATGACATAGATGCTGTTTCTTTTGTTTAGGCTTTTAAGAGTTAGCCTTCTTGGCTCTAGGATTTTTAGCTTTCTTCTTATCTTGCTTAGGGAGTGCTCCTAAGATAGATTTACCCTTGTCAATGTTCTCACTAGCTAATCAGTTTTAATATCATTGTTTTCAATTTCAACATTATTACTAGGAGGAACAAAGATAGTAGTACTAGTTGAAGCAATATTAGAGGAAGAGAAACCATACCCTAAACTTGTTCGATCAGAAGTAGATTCCTGAAGACTGAGCATGTTAGGAAATTTAGACCCCAATTGATAGAATTAACAAGTTTTAAATCCAAGTTGTTTATTAGATTTATTATGAATAAACTTGTTAAAAAAAACATCAATATCATGTCAAAATCATGCAGCGGAAAAAAATAAATAAGATAAGATATGATAACCCAAGAAAACCAATGAAACAAACTAGTTTCAAAGTAAAAAACTTAAGGGAAAACCTTCTCGAAAAGCAATCCACTATAGTAAAGAGAAGTTTTAGGTCTAGTACAAAACTTTTGTCTCTAGACTTTACAATCCTCGTAGATGAACTTACAGTAAAAACCTTCTATCGCTTCAAAACCTCTAAACTCTTCAATATATGAACACTACCTTTTTTTGCACGGATCCCAGTACGTGACTAACCAATGATGCACGACTCTCAATACGTGACTAATACACCAACTAGAAGAAGATGTTGGCTGCAACAATGAAGATCAAGAAGCACTTGGTTACAAAACCCTAAGGCGCAAAGATGCAGTAGTTTCTTTCAAAGAGAATAAGGTATCGGTCACCTATTGCATATGTTCTCATTTTATTCTCTTATGTGACAGCCTCTAAAATAAGCTTTATATATGTTTAGGGTTAGGAGAAAAGAAGTCTCAAAGACACATTTACGGATTCCATGAAAACAGATCATAATTTCTGTTTCTTTCTTAAACCTCGATAGATAAGAGGTGTCAAACAGGTGTCGAGCAGGTGTCGAGGGGACAGAAATTTGCTTAATCGATCGACCAGGTGTCGACGAGATGTCAAGATTGTGATAAGAAAAGCCTTGGAAGCTCGATAGACAGCCAGACATCGAGAAGGTGTCGAGTAGCTATCGAGCTTTAAAATTCAGCATTTTCTCACTTGATTCTTGGACAGACTTGCATGGATTTAACATTTGAATTTGAAATAAGGTTTCTTGAAGTATTAAACACACCCTAGATCTATCCAAATACAAGTAAAGTGCGTTTTGGCAAAGGATTAGTCAATTATACAAAATATGTCCTTAATAATCTCCCCCTTTGGCAATCCGTGACAAAACCACAACAAACAAATGAACATATGAAAGAAGTCATAAATCACTCAACTCATATTCACTTGTTGAATACAATAAAATCTATCCTAACACAAACTCTTGAAAATTCTTGCAAGAAGAGAGTTTATAGCAAGTAGACTTTGACAACCTATATTTCTGAAACACTTGAAACAAAACTCATCAAGGCATCTTTGTGTGAAACAGAAATAATAGATTGCATACAAGAATAAGAAACATGTGTATGGAGATAGAAAAGAAACAACATATGTAAAGGTAGGTGAAAAAGACATACATCATCATATATATATATATATCAAATATAAGCACAATGTATGTAAACATAGTCACAAGATCGGTGTACAAGAAAAAGGATGTAAACACTCCCCCTATCAAGAGGAAACACAACTCCCTCTTACAAAGGAATGTATGTCTCCCTCTAACATGTAGAATCTTAAAAAAGAAACCACATCACAATTTCTCCTCCTTTTTGTCATGATTGACAAAGGGTACAAGAAGTGAGAAAGCTTCATTCGAGAAACATAAAGATGATTAAGGATGATCAAGGGGGCACAAGAAATCCATATAAATGCAAGAATGTAATGAAACAAGTTGCTGTAGATGACAAGATAAAAGACGAATGCAAAATATGTGAAAAACAAATCTCTCAACAAGAAAAATATTATGCATATAGATCCCAAAACACACACACACACTAAATAAGTCTAACCAATTTTATATTTAAAAAACAAGTCAAGACAGTTTTGTGAGTATACATTAACACATGTAAACTTTGTGATGGCCAAATCACATTGTACTTGCACATGTATCAAGAGTAGCAAAGAATATTGTGTGTTGTGTGTGAAAAATATCGCAAGATTGCATAAGTGTCAACTAGTTATGACGATTTGAGATATGAGAAAATCACTTTAACTCACACACAATCATAACTATTTGATAGAAATTATCACCTTCGAGGTACATCCTATAACTCCCACATCTCCTAGAATACACGTTTGCAATCATATATAAAGCATTTTGATCTTTTTGCTTTTTATTTTTCTTTACATATTTTTCTTTTAAGCAAATCATGCATGGGCATATATGAGATAGAGAAGAAAAAACCAATTATGTTAAGCTTTTGACATTTCAATTTTACTATGCCGAAGCACACAAATGTCATTGACATTGCACTTTTGCTATGCCGAAGCATACAAATGTCATTTCATGATTGGCAGGCAACAGTGGTGAGATGGTTATTTATGTCTTTCTCTTAGGATTTTCTAGTCCTTCACGTAAAAAAAAAGTGATATGAGTGTCAAGTACAAGAGATAACTTAATCTTACTCATCACAAACAAGAGTTATAAAACTCACTTACTTAGTTGTGCATAGAGATGCTCATCTAAGTTACAAGAGATACAAAGTTTAGAAAACTTTGTTTCAATGTCTATCCTAGGTACACAAGTACCAATGTACACAAACACAGTGTTTTTGTATTTTTCTGATTTTTCCTTTTTATTTTTATTTTGAAAACAAAACAAAATAAAAACTAAACAACCAAACAAAAATAGACAACCACATGAAAGCATAAAAGAAAAATGCATATGCATGAAGGCATGATAGAAGGGTGTAGATGCATGAAGGGATGATTCCAAAAATAGATAAGAAATCAAGCAAAAAGAGTCCTACTTTAGATAGAAAGAATTAAAGTAGAGGACAAACAGAAAAGACAATTAAGTTTTAGGCTCTTTTCTTACCCACACAGCTCGAGTCTTTGGCCGTGAAGATGAAAAGGCACGTGTCCTAGTATGTCTACTAAAGGACATAGAAGAATTAAAATTATCCTGAAAGATAGTTAAAAAGCCCAAGGCTTTTAATAACTCTTCAAATAAAGGTGTAGGTCCTTAAGAGGAAGCCTGTGACCGTTTGGACAATTGCTTATGAGGATACAACTTAAAGCAATTAGGACGAATATGTCTAGAAACACCATAATGGTGACAAACATGATGTCTAACAAAGGATTTAGAATTAGACAAAATAGTTTTGGATTTCATACCTGTATCACCTATCTCAGATTGTGGCACAAAGACAGTTCTTGATCCAGAAGCCGTGGAAGAGGAGGGGCTAGAGGAAACAACATATCCTAAGCCAGTCTTATCAGAACTAGGCTTTTGAGCAGTCAATACCTCATCAAGTTTTGCATTAGACATCCTCTCTATTTGAGTTCTAGCTTGACTAAGCTTAACCTCGAGATTCTTGACCTTCTCTTCTAATGAGGTGTTCTCCATAACAAGAGTCTCAACTAACCTTGTAGTCTTATCTTGTTTGACTAACAGATCAGCTTTTTCAATTTTTACCTCATTAAGCTCTTTTATACAAAGATGAGAAGTCTTCTTAGATTTTATAAATTCAGTACATAGCTTATCATAGGCTTCCTGAAAGGGTTATCTTATTGGGTACTTCATCATCAGAAAAATCCTCACTGTCATTAGTACTCTCCATAATCACCTTATCGGTTGAGGCAGCAAAGGCCATAACGTGACTACGTTCATCCACATACTCATTAGAAGAGTCATTCTCAGTATCACTCCAAGTAGCAACCAACCCTTTATTTTTTGACTCCTTGGTCTTTTCCTTCATAAGGTAGTTTGGACACTTTATCCTTATATGACCAAAACCTTTGCACTCATGGCATTGGATGAGGGGTTTCTCATTCTTGCCCTTCCTAGAGGATTTAGATTTCCTTGGAGGTTTGCCCTTATCCTTTTTCCTAAATTGAAGAAGCTTGATAATCTCATCAGTTATGAAGGTTAGACCCTTATCCTCATCATCATCTTCATCTTCAATTTTATCTTCATCTTCTGAGTCCTCAATCTCTTCCTCTATACCCTTGAGAGCCAAGTTTTTACTCTTTCCACCTTTTCCCATTGAGCCTAATCCCATCTCATAGGATTGAAGGTTCCCTACACGCTCAGTCAAAGGAAGTTGATCAATGTCTTTCACTTCCTCAGTGGCAGTGATCTTGGCATGGAATCTTTCAGGTAAGGACCTAAGGATTTTCCTAACAATTTTGGATTCCGCAATAGATTCTCCAAGATTGAAAGCAGAATTTACAATATCCTTGATTTTATCATAGAACTCATCAAAGGTCTCATCCTCCTCCATCCTTATTTCTTCAAAACTACTAGTGAGTCTTTCAAGTTTCACAATCTTTACTGCCTTGGTACTTTCATAGATGGTCTCAAGAATGGTCCATGCTTCCTTAGCAATTTCTGTGGATGATATTTTCTTGAATTTCTCATTGGTCACTCCACAAAACAAAGCATACAAGGCCCTACAATTGAAATTTGCCACTATGATTATTGCATCATTCCAATCCATCGGCACTTCCTTTGGCTTAATCCAGCCAACTTCAACAGCTTGCCATACCTGTACACCTAGAGCCTGCAAAAAAGCTTTTATATGAACTTTCCAGTACGCATAATTAGTTCCATCAGATAAAAGAGGAATCAAAAGAGATTGTCCACGATCCATGACAACAGGGGTCAAGGATCACACTCAGGAAATTAATCCAATCAGAGTGTACCTACTCTAATACCACTTGTTGGGAAATTTAGATCTCAGTTGATAGAATTAACAAGTTTTAAATCCAAGTTGTTAATTAGATTTATTATGAATAAACTTGTTAAAACAAACAAACATCAATATCATGTCAAAATCATGTAGCGGGAAAAAATAAATAAGGCAAGATATGATGACCATAACCTAAAAAAACCAATGAAACAAACTAGTTTCACAGTAAAAAAACTGAGGAGAAACTTTCTCGAAAAGCAATCCACTATAGTAAAGATAAGTTTCAGCTCTAGTACAAAACCTTTGTCCCTAGACTCTACAATCCCCGTAGATGAACTTACAGCAGAAACCTTCTACCGCTTCAGAATCTCTGAATTCTTCAATATATGAACGCCACCCTTTTTGTACGGATCCTAATACGTGACTAACCAATGATGCACGGCTCCTAGTACGTGACTAACACACCAACTAGAAGAAGATGTTGGCTGCAAAGTTTTTCACTTCATCAACAATGAAGATAAAGAAGCACTTGGTTATAAAACCTTAAGGCGCAAAGACGCACTAGCTTCTTTCAAAGAGAATAAGACATCGGTCACCTTTTGCATATGTTCTCATTTTATTCTCTTATGTGATGTCCTCTAAAATAAGCCTTACATATATCTAAGGTTAGAAGAAAAGAAGTCCCAAAGACACATTCATGGATTCCAAGAGAATAGATCATAATTTATGTTTCTTTCTTAAACCTCGACAGATAAGAGGTGTTGAGCAAGTGTCGAGGGGACAGAAATTTGCTCAATTGATTGACCAGGTGTCGAGGAGATGTTGAGATTGCGATAAGAAAAAGCTTGGAAACTCGACAAATAGCCAGGTGTCGAGAAGGTGTCGAGCAACTATCGAGGTTTAAAATTCAGCACTTTCTCACTTGAACTTGGATAGACTTGCATGGTTTTAACACTTGAACTTGAAACAAGGTTTCTTAAAGTATTAAACACATCCTAGATCTACCCAAATACAAGTAAAGTGTATTTTGTCAAAAGATTAGCCAATTACACAAAATATGTCCTTAACAGAGCATCTCTTCAAGCTTTGCACTTGAAGTCCTCTCCAATTAAGCTCTGACTTGAAACAACTCTGCTTCAAGCTTCTTAGTCTTCTCAGCCAAGAAATTGTTCTCGAACCTCAGTGCTCCAATAGTCTGATTAGCCTCATCAAACTTTGTGGAAAGTTCTTCACGATCAAATTCCACATCACTGAGCTTCTTGGTGGTCAGCCTATAAAGTTTCTCATATTTCTCTAAAATCTTGTATAATTTCTTGTAGGCTGTATGGATATCATCTTGATCATCCATTTTCTCAAACTTGGACTCCACTAATTCCTCTTTTTCATCCACATCTTCAACAATCCCATCAGTAGGATTGACAGTGGTAGTGAAGGCATTCAAGATTTCGTCATCCTCATTGTCGAAATCATCCTTAGGCTCGGTGTCGCTCAAAGTAGTAGCAAGTGCCTTGCTCTTCCTAATGCTCTTGGGATATGTAGGACACTCCTGTTTCATGTGACCGAAGCCATGACACCTAAAGCACTTAGGTCCTGTGGGAACAGTGTACTGACCGCCATCCCTAGCATCCTCCTTCCCTTTGTCTTGGCTCTTAAACTGAGAAGAACTGGATTGCCTGCGGTCCTTGTCAAAGCCCTTTCCATTGGCATTCTTTATAAACTTCTTGAACTGCCTGGTGATGTAGGACTTCATCTTAGAATCTTCATCATTTGAAGACTCATCTGTCTCACTGCTTTTGGCCTTTAGTGCCATGCTCTTGCTCTTGCTCTTGCCTGACTTACCAATTCTTGTTAACCCTAGCTTGTAAGTCTACAAATTACCAACCAGTTCTGTCAAAGGTATCTTGTCAATATCCTTTGATTCCTTTATCGCCGTGATCTTGGCATGAAATCTCTCAGGTAAAGATCTGAGCACCTTTCTCACAATCTTGGGTTCAGGAATGGTTTCCCCAAGATTGAACGCTGAGTTCACTATGTCTTTGAGCTTGGCATAGAACTCATCGAATGACTCATCCTCCTCCATCTTAATCTCTTCGAAGCTTGTAGTGAGCCTCTATAGTTTCGAATCTTTGACAGCCTTTGTTCCCTCATAGGTTGTCTGGAGAATGGTTTAAGCCTCCTTGGCAGTTTCAGTTGAGGATATCTTCTTAAATTCTTCATTGGTGACTGCACTGACTAAAGCATTCAATGCCCTGCTGTTGAAGTTTTTTGCCTTAATCTTGGCATCATCCCAATCTGCCAGCGCTTTCTTTGGCTTGGTCCAGCCTATCTCATCAGCCTGCCACACTTTCTCATCTAAGGACTACAAGAAAGCTTTCATGCATACTTTCCAGTATGCATAGTTAGTACCATCAAATAAAGAAGGTATAATTAATGACTGTCCTCTATTCATGGCAAATAGGGGTCAATGGATCACACAGTAAAGATTAAAACCTAATCAGAGTGTGCCTACTCTAATACCACTTGAAAGGCCAAAAACGTATTGACCCCTTGTGATAAATTAACCAATTAATTAACTAAGTTAATTAATTAATCAAATTAACATATAAAGCATGGCTGCACAAACAAATCACCAATTAAATTAAGTATGCAGCGGAAAATAAATTGACACGGTAATTTGTTTACGAATGGGGAAAACCTATACGGCAAAAACCCTACCGGGTGATTTTCAGGTCACCACTCCCGAAATTCCACTATTATCACAACAAGCGGTTACAAGTAAAGGAATCCTAGTACCTTATACCAACATATAGTTGAACCTTTATCCTGATACCCAATTGGACTTGTTCTTTAGTGACAATTTCTCCTTTTGATGTACGACTCCCAAGTACGTGACTAACCAATTGCGCGGATCCCAGTATGCGATTTCAATCACCAACTAGAGAAGGTTGTTGGCTGCAAAGTTCTTTAGTTCATCCACATGATGAAGATAAAGAAGATGCTTGATCACAAAATCTTACGATACACAAACACAGCAACTTCTTCAAAAGAGATGAACTAGGGCAAAACTTTGTTTCCAGTCACAATTTGTTTGAAAAAACTTTGCTCAACACTTGTGCAACTTGTGAATTCTTTGATGGCCCTTAAAATAATCTTTTTATATGTCTAGGGTTAGGAAAAAAGAAGTCCCAAAGGCACATTCACAGATTCCAAGCAAACAGATTAGAATTTCTAATTCTTTCTTAAACCTCGGCAAATAGGAGGTGTCGAGCAGCTGTCGAGCAGGTGTCAAGCAGACAAGCACATGGGTTGAACAGCTTCTTAAACCTCGACATATGCTAGCTGTCAAGCTCTAATGAACTTGCACTTCTCAGTTTGTTTCTTGGACAGACTTAATGACTTCAATACTTGATCTTGGAACACAGTTTCTTGAAGTATTAAAAACACCTAGATCTACCCAATTACAAGTAAAGTGCGTTTTGTCAAAGGATTAGCCAATTACATAAAATAGTAACATATGTTCCTAACAAGTGAATCACATATGTCCTAACATTGATGCTCAATTGCTCATTCCCTTTCTTCCTTTTTTTTCATTGAAATACCATAAGTTATCATGAAAAAATGAATGAAAACTCAAGATATTCCTTACCATTATCAATACCCTTGCAAAAATTGTTGCTAGTGCCGTATAATTCATGCTCTACTCACATATGGGAAATACTTCTTTTTATATCAAATAAATATTAAAATAATTTAGTTTACTTGAAAATTATTACAAAAAACTTAGGTTGTGTGAATGCAATTCATATCTAATTAAATCCATTACTATAAAAGTGCTCTTACATTTACTTTGATGAGTACTAATAATATAAGAATTGAATATTTGGTTGGGAAAGGAATGTATGCAACTATACATAAGTTCTTTGAGCTCATTAAACATAAATGTATAGGGGCTTTTTCTTGTGCATTGATCTAAGAAATCTATAGAATCCTTAACCTAAAAATGAAAAGAACAGGCCACACAGTCATGGATTGGAGGGTAGAGCAAAAATTCACATTTCACAAAGATTTCAAAGTTCTTTAGATGGAAATTTGACAATATCATCCCTCAAACATTTTTGATATACATATCATACAAAAAAATACTTATCATAAATGTTATTAAAAAATAAAAATGAAGCTCTAAATTTGGATGATTCACCTACTATGCAGAAAACTTTCTACTATGCTCAACCATTTTATCTTCAAAACTTTATAATAGGCATTGCTGCAAAAATTTGGATGATTCACCTCTCAAGCAAATTTTAAGATAATTTTAAATTAAAAATTCTAAATGAGCTCACTAAAAAAGTAATGTTTGACCATACTTGCTTCAAAAATAAAAAAAATAAAAAAATAAAAAATAAAACCCCGAAAGAATCACAATGAGAACTTCATGGCAATTAGAATCAATCTGTATATAATAATGAAAAGTTGAAACCAAGCCAGCAATAATGATAATATGCACAATAAGCTGAAGAGCTTAAAAATTTCTCTAAAAAATAAGGACATTCATGGGTAGATAATAATGAAAACAAAATGAGCCAGCAGTAATAATAAGAGAAAACATTGGGTCAGGAGCTGGCGTAAAACCTGTGTTTTACGCCAGCCAATCCTGACCTGCCACGTCACCTTTTTTTTTTTTTCTTTTGCAAAAACATTAAGCCTTAAACCTCTCTCCCTCTCTGTCTCTTCTCTCCTCATCTGATCTCTCCATCTTTGAATCAAACCATCACCACTACCATGGCCGGAGCTTCAAAGCTCAACACAAGCCACCATCACCACTACCATGGCCGGAGCTTCAAAGCTCAACACAAGCCACCAGTCTCGCGACCTGAGTTTATTGCCCAATGACTCTTTCTTTTTCCCTCAGCCTCGGCTCTCTTCTCTTTCCTTTCTCATTTCTCTTTTTTGTCTTTATTCACTTATGTGCTTTTGTTTGTGCTTGGTGGTTCAGTGATTATGGTCCGGCGATTGTGGTCAAGAGGCACAGTGGTGGTTCGGCGATTGTAGTCATGAGGCACGGTGGTGATGTGAGTCTAATTTGGTGGGTTTCGTGGGCTGATTTGGTGGGTCTCAGTGGTGATTGTGGTCCGGTGGTTCGTGGGTTTGATTTGGTGGGTGAGTGGGTAGGTGCTAGTGGGTCTTGGGTGTTTGTATCAGAGGTGCCTCGACGATGGTGATGATGAGTCTTGGTGGTGTTATTGATGGGTTAGTGGCATGGTGGTTGTTGATGGGTTGCTGAGAAGTGGAAGAGGAAATAGGGTGATAGTGGAGGTATTTTTGTTTTGTTTTGTTTTGTTTTTTTTTTTTTTTGGTTGGGGCTGGATTGTTGATGGATTGTTGGGTTGCTGGGTTTGATTGTTGGGGCGATGGTGTTGTGGGTTTTTTTTTTTTTTTTTTTTTGCTACTATGGTTTTTGATTGTGGCCGATGGTGGTTCAAACTCAGGCTGCGAGATTGGTGGCTTGTGTTGAGCTTCGAAGCTCTAACCATGGAGGTTGTGGGTTTGATTCAAAGATGAAGAGATCAGGTGAGAAGAGAAGAGAAAGAGAGGGAGAGAGGCTTAAGGCTTAATGTTTTTGCTGGAAAAAAAAAAAATGGTGACATAGTGGGTTAGGATGTTTTTCGCTAGCTCATGCCCTAATGTTTTCTCTAATAATAAATATGCAGTCAGTAGGGTACAAGTATCAAGCAATGATACTGTTCCTTCAATATCCAAGTTGGCAACGTTTTTTTTTTTTTTTTTTTTTTTTTTTTTTTTTTTTTTTTTTTTTTTTTCGCACTAATATTATAGCAAAACAATACTTGAAACTGGAAAATATAGTCCATATTTGGCAGTGACTCACTTAATTAAATACACTTTCCTACCTCAATCCTAAATCCAAAATAAAAGAAAGCCAACAAATTCAAACTATTCTAAGTCTGAATTAAAAGCAATGAAAAGAGGGCTGAAGTCTAGAACTCTTGACAAAGTGACACTCCTCAAAAATCTTAAATGTTTACATCTAAGCAGCAACCCAATGCATGGGCTAGAACACAATTTCAAAAAATCATACACTCGAAACTAGTCCTTGCAGTAATAAAAATCTGATAGTGAAAGCTCATTGGAAAATTATATATTGGTAAGGGAAAAATCCTAAAATTAAAGTAAAAATATCACTAACCATTATATTTTGATCTTCTATGGATTAGGAATTGAAATCCCTAATTGAAGGCAATTGAATCAAACCCAAACTCGAATTTCTCTACAAACTCACCCCAAACTCAAATTAGCTACCAAAAATAAAAATAAAAATTCGATAGGGTAGAAACCCAACGACAAACCCAGGTGGTTTTTCAATGTTTTCAGGGAAACAAACCCAACGGCAGAAACCCAGTGGTAGAACCCAGAAGGGCGTAGAAATCTAATGGCAGAAATCGAGATCGGCACCCACAAACCATCTCAAAACCCATATTGGGGAGTAAAAAAGGAAACAGATCGGTTGTGAGATTGGCGGACTCGATTGGTAGTGCGAACTGAGAAATAGAACCTGAGAAGAACCAGTTGTGTTGACGACGATTAATCCGGTGATGAGTGGCGCCAATAGATGGAGGGTGATGAGCGGACTGGGTTGTGGGAGAGTAGAACTGAGGGTGAGAAACTATCATGAGTGAGAGATGAGTGGCGCCTATAAAGGTGGAGTAGTTGAGTTATGGGAGAGAAGGACTGATGGTGGTCTGGGTTGTGGAGAGAGAGTTGATAGTGAAGAGGTGTAGAATATCGGGTTTGAGAGAGAGGAGCAAGCGTAAAAGGTTAGATTTAAAAACTAAAAAAAAAAAAAATTACTGATGTTTAAAATATACAAAGGTCTATCAAAAGTTGGAAGTTTCAATTTTATAGTATATAAATTAAAAACCTTGATTTTGAATTAAAAATTTTGGTTTAATTTAGGGATGTGTCTTTTTTATATATATATATATATATATGATTTTTTTAAAATATTAAAAAAAAATTTAAATTATTTGACTATGTGGTTAGATGAGTGACCCACTAGTTGAACCAGTAACTGATCATGTCAATGTGCAAACCAATGATAACTATGAATTGACATTTAGTCTTTTTTTTTTTTTTTTTTTTTTTTTTTCTCATATTTTATCATTTTCATTTATAAAGAATTTGGGTGTACAGAAGGATATTCTTCAAGCCAAAAATGAGAGTCCTTCACCCAGAGCTTGAGCTACCTAATTACATGTTTAGAAATGGTATGCTTAGAAATGCTTCTGGTGGAAGACCCAAAAGATCGAATAGGCTCCAGCAAATCCGAAATCTCCAATAGGCAAGGTTCCTTTGTGTTAAGCAGTGCAAGAAGCAATGAGTTTGTGAACTCGACAACTGGGTCCACAATTCCAATATCTCGACTGAAGTTCAAGGCTTTCGGTAATGCGTAGGCTGCCGTCCAAGTTGATCACCCTGACGATGAGGCTGTTCACTGCAATTTATAATTATACAAATGAACACTAAGACAACCATTTTTGTTTAATTTCCCAAACACCTTGCCCTCCATACCCGTACTGATCCAAGCTGAGTACATCTCAAAAAACTTGGCCCAATCTTGAACAGGCGTCACAAAAATGGATTCCAATTCACCCGACCATTAGTCACCTCCATATGTTCAAACATCACAGCATCTTTATCTGGAACTAACCTAGGATAGCTTAAGAAATAAAGGAGTCAAATGACTAATACCACTCCAAGCATCATGCCAAAACCAATCCTAAGTCCAACAAAACCAAACAAAGAGTGGCACCATACTTATAAAAATGTATTTAGTATCAAATAATTCTATGTCAAGTGTATTAACATCCAATAATTAAAAGACGTGGGTAAAATAACCACATCAGCATTCTACCACTACTTAAGAGTGTTAGTAGATAATTATTTTTTGCATATATATTTCTCATTTATTGAATTTTGATATGATTGACGTAATAATGTGGTATTATTTGATACTAAATAATTTTTTCACTTATGGTAAACATATGGTTTTATATTCTGTAATGTAATACAAACATATATAAACAAGGGTTTTGCTAACGAGTGCCTTTAGAGCACTCATTAATAATCCACTTTAGAAAATTTTTAATACCATTTTTATGGAAAATGAAAAAAGTTGTCATAATATTAATTACTTTTTTTTTTTTTTTTTTTCATTTTTCATAAAAACTTTCTTTATATGGATTATTAACCAGTGTCCTAAGGGCACTTGTTAACATTTTCCTATAAAAAAAACCGTACGTCACATATGTGTGTAATGTTGTAATGGTTGCAATATTTTTGCAAACGAAACTGCCCAACAAAGTGGTTATATATAAAATTCCAAGGGGGAAATAAAATATTTTTGGAGCAAAACAAGAATAATGATATTTGCGTAGATGCATGTTGCGATCGCAAGATTCATTAACATAGCATATAGCTTTATTTGCTAAAATACAGACTCACCACACCAGTTTATAGATGTGGAAACATCACAAACTTACAACAAAACATTTGTTAAGCTAGAAGCAAAGCATTATTACAAAGTTCAGAATGCATCTAAATAAGCAGAAGCAAAGCACCAAGTCTCCAACAAACACTGAAGCACACAGATGTTCAAGTGTGAAAGACAAAAGGCCTAAGGAAATTCCAGAAAGCGAAAAGCAGGACCATGATTCCAACAACAGTTGCTGTCCCTCTCCAAAAATCTTTGAAATATAGATTTGTTAAGGATGCCATGAGTTTGCTCCAACGGCTGTTATAGTGATGTTTAATCTTTTCACTGAGTTCAAAGTAACAGGAATGATTACCTTCTATAATTTGTAGGCAAAGGCCGTTGATCAGAGTTGCGACTGCCTTATTGTTGCCTAGCCAGTTAACGATAACGTTTTTCTCAACAAGTAGATCCACATCTGCTGCAGTGTTGATAAGATGATCCAACAATACAATATAATTACATACGTAAGCTTCCCGTGGATAATGACACTGCTCTAAGGCCATGAGGTTTCGAACAACAGATTCAGTTTCATCCCCTATTATAAAGGATTTAAGTTCCAAGACAGGTTGCATGATCTCCAAGCATTTGAGGCAAGGAAAGCAACTCAAGAGCCATGAAAAGTCTAAAAATGGACAAATTTCCAATAAGGCACTCTTTCGAAATTGAATGTCAAGTAAGCGTCCATTCTCGGATTTGCTGACTTTGAATTCCACTCCTGCCTCAGACAGGTTGGTTGCACAAGGTACACGTTCAAAACTACGTCCACATGTTGGATTATGTGGAAGGAGAAAATATCTTAGGAAATCAGTAAAATGTTTGACTTCCTTCTTCTTACTAGCGAATATCTTCTCGTAATCAGAATCGCGAACAAAACCGGATATTTCCCAGAAATGGAAGAAGTATTTATGGACATGCCTACGAAAGGAATTATCTTCATTTTGCGGGTACATAAAAAGGTCACTGTAGGCAAACTCGTATAAATCCTCCAGAACAAAAAATGGAACCTGATTTTCTAGTAATAGCAAGTCCTGCATTATGTTATAGCTTCGCCATGGGTTTTCCTTTTCATGGTTTTTCTTTTCTGAATTGTCTTCTTTTCTTTCTTTTTGGAAATTTATTACACATGCACCCCACATCCTCCACTCACACTTTTGGGAAATGGTAGTCATTGCTGGTGGGCTCATTGGCGGGTTTTCATTAGTCCTCCACAACTCTTCAATGATAAAAATAGAATCCAAAAGAATCATTGTCATGAAATCTTCCTCCTTCATCATGTGACTGTCATCTGCATAACAATGAAGGATCTTCCGGTAGTCGAGTTCTTGGATGCGTCCTGAAAGATCCTCCGGGCTCTTGTTCGTCCGATCACAGGCATCCCAGAAATATCTTCTTTTTAAGTCTTCCATTTTCTTCAAATTTTTTCTTTTGTGATGATAAGGGCCTATTGAAATTAGCATTGGAGTGTAGGCATCTTCATTTACTCTGCGGAGTTTCAGGGGAACTTTGTAGATACAACACTCGCGCCGCTTTTCAGGTTCCACTTGCTGGACTGGTGGGGGAATTTCTATACTATACTCTTTGCCTCCACGTTGTTCTGACGGCGTTATTTGAATTTCCATGTCCGGGAAATAGTTTGAATTTCCACGTTGTTCTGCCATAGAAACTCTTTGCACGGACCGCTTGTGAGGTCGAAGGTCAATAATCAACTCTTTGCACGGACCGATTGAATCACTAATATATGGAAATGCTACCCTTCCGGCTTTTCCACCTGTCGTGCTCTTTTTTTCCTAGCCGCAAAAACAACATTAACAAGCAGGGGTAAGTCTCACCTCTCAATGGGTAAAAACTTGTTGCATATACATTAATATATTAATACGCAAAAAAAAAAAAAAAAAAAAAAAAAAAAAAAAAATGAAATGGTAACAAGAACAAAGTTTAATTACAAATTAATCAAGTTGGAGGACATGCCATCTCACCCAACCTTCTTAAGTCATTTAACGAACCCATTCAAAACTTAAGTCGTTACTCTCCCGTCCATCTCTCTCTCTCTCTCAACCACTTTCTCTCACTCCATTGGCACCCCCAATCCCCTGTCTTTCTTTGCCATTCCCTATCCCCACTCCCTTTCACCTCCATAGTGTCACCACATCACTGAATCAATATCATTTTTCAAAGCCGTCAACTACATCCATTTGACCCAAGTTCATGTCAACTGATCTCAATAACTCAACCTAAACCCATGAGTAGAATCACCCACACAAAATCCGATTACTCCCTTACCTAATTAGCCACCAATTGCCAATCAAATAACTAACCACCACCCATATCTATCTAAGACCCACTCAACCATGCCCCTCATAACATACCATAATGGGTCCATTAAATGAGTTAAGGTCATCATGTGAGATTCACATGACAGGATACTTGTTCAATTTAGGTGGATGTCACCTCTCATTCAATTAAGTTTGTAACTAAACTTTGTCTGTGTGACAAAGGATTTCTTAAATAAAATAGGAAATAACACCGAAAGCTTTTGATGCGAGAGACTAAGAAAGGTAAAAGAACACCGAAAGCTTTTGATGCGAGAGACTAAGAAAGGTAAAAGAACAAAGAAACCCTTGGCTTTCTGAGCAATGACTTAAAAGACTTCATAAATATGTAATAAAGGTTAATCATCATTTTAATTAATTTGAATACCATTAGACAAAATAAAGCTTAATCATCCTTTTAACTTATATGGTTCTCAATAATCCAAAAAGGTGTTCGAAAAAAGGGGGAAAAAGAGTTTAAAGAGGGAATAAGGAAATCTGACCAAATCAGCAAAACCTAGAAAGCTTTACACAAGAGGAGATAAGAGACAAAAAGAAAAGAAAAAGGAAGAGGGATAATAAATCCAAGGATTTTAAAGACACCCACCCCAACAAAAAAAGACCTGAAGTAATATTAAGAGGTAGGTGTTTTTTTTTTTTTTTTTTTTTTTTTTTTTGGCTAAGGGGAGTACATAGAGCCCTTGGAGATTTGAGCACCTCACTATTCTCTCAAATGAGTGTAATTCCTTGCCTCACATATACTAGGTTAGTGGCAAAGCCAACAATGTTTTCCAGTAGGGCCAAGCAAAATATATCTATAATTCATACCCACACATATCAATTTATGCTTAAAACGTGTCTATTAGATGATTGAGTGTGCCTATATATAAATATATATATTATTTTTATTTATATATAAAAATTTGATCAAGTCAATTTTATATAATTTAAGAGAATTTTTGTTTTTCACTAAGTTGTGTAGTTATCCTTTAAATTAATTATAATTAATACTTTGAATATTTTAAATAATTTTTTGTGTTGAATAAATTGAAGATTACACATTAATGTATAATAATAGTTTTAGAAAACATGAAATGTATAAAATAAATTAATTCAAATAATTAATTAATAAATATTACTTTTATATGCCTTAAATTCATAATGGGACCCACCATTCATATGAGAGGAGGGAGTACACATTTATGGTACTCCGGGAGTACCTAATAATTTTCCTTAAAAAAGTGGGGTGGTGTGCGGGGAGAGGGGTGGGTTTGGGTCCTCTCCCTACACCACTGCATCTAGTAATTACTAGAATGATCCTTTGAGATGGCCTAAAAATGTTTGTTAGAAATTTCAAGCCTAGATTCTCATTAATTTCATGATTGACCCTTGGTAGTCCTTCTTCTAACTCACCACCAAAGTGGGAAAACACAGGCACATGCACCAGCTATTTGTATGTATGTAATAATTGTATTAGTATTGCAAAATCTAAAGGTCGGCAACAGTAGTACCTCATCCTTGGCTTTTTTTGGTAGTAAAACCCATATACAAACCCTTAAAAGAAATTTTGTATAGAAAGGGAAAAAAATAAAGAAAAAATAAATTGATTGTCTCATATATATATATATATATATATAATTAAAATAAAGCTTCATGCTTACTAACTTATTCATAAATACATTATTATGTATAAGCATAATTTGACAAATAGTCAAACTTGAAATTAGATTAAATGTTTGTTTGTTTGCTAAAGACATTAATATAAATTTGGTTGTTTCTTATCATGAATATAAATTATTTATGAACATTTAAAGAAAAATCATCTAGTGGGTTCCAATAAGCTTAACTAGTAAAGTTCTTGTTGTCGAATAAGAGATTTGAGATTCAAACCTCGCCTATAAAAAAAACTAATTGGTGTCTTGCCCAATAATATAACGCAATTATCAAGGAGCAGTCACAATAAATTAAATTTCTATTATATCTATATAAAAAATGAAAAGAAAAGAAAAGAAAAAGTATCCACATATGTTTTCATATACGGCCATGGTGCATGGCTTTTTTTTTTTTTATTCTTTTTTCCAGTCGAGATAATATTTATATGTTCATTAGTGATGTTGTAACATATATAGTAGCACTTCTCTTTCTTCAATAAAACTATTATTCTATATTCATAATAATATGGAATATGTGTTGCCCCATTTCTTTGATTTGAATTTCATCTCCTTTTTCTCCACTACCTACCAATCTCTTCTTCTCTTTCATAAGTTGTACATAGATCATATTAGAATATCTCTTATCAAACCTGTTATTGTTGAGGAATATTGTTTCCAAAATATCAAGTAATTACTCATTTAAAATATTTTTTTATTAATCAATAGTGTGTTTGAAAGTTTGAACTCTAGAACAACTAGAAAGTAGAGAAGATGAGAGAAGAGGGGAGATGAATGGTTATCTTTTTCCTTGTTTGGATGTTTTAGAAATTAATTACTAGAGGATATGATTGTATGTGTTTAACTTAGATTTGAATAATAAACATAAGTATTAACTTGGTTAATTAATTAGGTTAAACAATCTGAGTTTACAAGGTCTTAAAAAACTAACAAATTTCACAAAAGAAGGAAAAAAAAAATTTATACATGTTATACATGAAACTTTAAAAAAAAAAAAAGAAAAAGAAAAAAAGATAAGATTAATATCACCTCTAAAAGTAAGTGTGCTTTTGAATTAGCTTCTTTGTTGAAAGCATGCAAAATTATAGTTGTACTTACAAAATAATTGAAATTTAAAAAAAAAAAAAAAAACTGTACATATATAAGCAAATAAACTATGAAAAGCGAAAAAAAAAAAAAAAAAAAAAAACCAAACTTATACTCTCTCTCTCTATATATATAACTCTAAGAACAACAATAACATGTTAGGTAAAGAACGTAAAATTGGAGGAAAATATAAAATGAACTTATGAAAAAAATGGAAAAAAAAAGAAAAAGAAAAGAAACTACCTAGGTTAGTAGTAGATCCAATGGTTAAAACATTTTATGTATGAGAACTACTTGTCAAATTGACAAGTGATATCATTTGTATTTTCATCTACAACATAAAAATTTAATAAAAATTTATTATGCAAACATTTATTGAAAATGAGTCAATTAAAAATAAGTTTAACTTTATTGCTAAAGGCTTGACCTATTTTGCTAGGTCTACATATGGGGTCAGAAGAGAGAAGAGCAGGTCTTGACTTATTTGTGGCAGTGTGTGGTAGTTTATTGTTCCTTGGTGAAGCTCTATTGTGGTGGTGGACAGTGTCACAGACATAGTATAAAAACATTTAGAACCCAACTTATAAGGTAAATTTTTAGTAAAATTCCGAAGTACACGTTACCAAATATGAACTCAATTAAATTAGTAAATGCTCAATTTTTGGCAAACTTTATATTGAAGAATAAAATAAAGTGAAGGGATGGACTAAAGAACCTGTGAATTTTCTTTTGAAGAGAATGCTTGTTAATTCCAAGGGACAGCACAGTTGGCTAGAGATGGTGCTTGATGAAGCAAGCTTCAATTCATTTTCTCTTCGCTCATAACTAAAAGTCAATTATAAAAGGAAAGATATTGTGCACTTGATGGTTCCTTAATGTCTTTTGTGCTCCTATTTATATTGTAAACCGGCGGGCCCCCCAGCCATTTCAAGTGGTTCAGATTTTATTTTTTAAGAAATAGTATAAGGACAAAGCAAAAAGTAGTGGGTTAGGGTGCGTTTGTTTTGAGGAAAAATGATTTCAGGGGAAAACAAACCCGCGTGTTTGGCAGTAACGGAAAATAAAATTTTCCAGAAAATCATTTACTGTTGACCAACAATTACTCCTTTGACCTGGAAATTGGATTACACCCTTATTTTCACTTCAATTCATTTCCGGAAAAAGAGAGAGAGAGAGAGAGAGAGAGCCCAGATCGGAGAGCACCGATTGTTGATCGCGCTGCTCGTCGGACGATCGCGATCGATGAGATCACGCGGTGCGATCGTCCGACGAGCGCAATCGACGATCACGCCGCTCGTGGACGATCGCACCGCGCGATCTCATCAATCGCGATCGTCGATCGCGCTCGTCGATTGTGCCGCTCGTCGATCGACGAACGCACTCGTTGGACGATCGCACCGCTCGTCGATCGACAAGCGGCGCGATCGGCAAGCGGTGCGCGTTTGACGAGCGCGCTCGTTGATCGACGAGCGGCGCGATCGCGATTGTCGATGGCGCCGCTGGTCGGATGATCGCACTGATCTCGTCTCCGCTCAATGTCGCCTTCACCGCACGATCTCATCTTCTCCTTCGCCGTGCGATCTCAATTTGACCGGATTTGATGAATTTTTTTGCTGGGTTTTGTTTCTTTTGTGAATGAGTGTGGAATTGATTCATTTTCTTTTGCTGGGTTTTGTTTCTTTTGCCGGATTTGATGCATTTTCTGTAAAAATGTTTGAATGAACCAAACACCGAAATTAATTTTCCGTAAAACGAATTTTGTGACAACCAAACACATGAAAACATTTTTCTTTCCGGAAAATAGCATTTCCGAAAAATAGAATATTTTGCGGAAATGCTTTTACACGAACCAAACACACCCTTAATGTGTGAACGATTGTTAACCTCTCACAACTACTTTAGCAAATTGTGACAAATAGTGTATTTCTAAAATAATTGACTTTTCAAATATAGAAATTTACAAACTATCACCTCATTTCTAAAACCATTTTTTTTTTAGGATAAACGGCAGAGTCTCTAAAGCCAACTTAGTCCTTAAATAGTTAGTTATTTTTTTCTCAACTGTTTTAGGGACTAAATTAGTTTTAAGGATCAAATTGGTTAGTGTTGAAAAATCTTAGATCTAATTGGTTTTAGTCCAAACCTCAGAGGATGTGAATAGAATTTACACTAAAATTTAAAATGGTATGATAGTCTATATACTTTTAAATTTGTCAAATTTAATCTAAATCATAAAATAAATTAAATGGGCATGACTCGAAACAAATAATTTTTAATTTTTTTTTTAATTTTTAATTTTTTATCTCTCTCTCTCTCAGGAAAAGCACAGAACACACCATGCTATGATGACGTCATTTACACAAATTTACAAAAGAACATACCAACTTAATTCTCACCTTTTCCAGCTTTAAATTTACAATTGATTTGCGAAAGCAAAATTTATGGAAGGTTTGTGAATAATACTTAGTATTATTCTTATGGTGTGTAAAACGAAGACTTGTACTATTGTGTTTTTTTTTTTATTTTTTATTTTTTATTTATAAGTAGAATGATTTACTTGCATCTTATTCACACAGAGTGATAGAATTAGAAACCAAATTCTGTCCCATAAAAATTATTAGTCTTTGTGTAAGTGGTAAATAATCACCTATCATGTAATTGTTACAAAGAGTTTGTGAATAAATTTCAGATTCTAGAACCACTATACTATCGCTGGCATGTGACATCATCAATGTTGTAAGCAGATGATGTCAACAAGTGGCATTAGTAGTTGTCGAGGGGATAAACACTCAATTATATTATATTAATTACTCATTCTTCTCATCTTTATTCAATGTGGGATTTCACTCACACGTGTAATCCAACAATCTCCCCCTCACGTGTGAGTCTCTGCTTCTCTGTGGGCTTCAAGACCTTTCTATGGGCCATAAACAAGTCCTACTCACTCCCCCTTGCCTAATGGGCTTTTCACTTCATCAATGCATCATCCATGAGTCTCTCGTACGCCATCCATGGGAACCACGTGTCAACCCCGCACACACATCCATGGGAACCCCGCACGTCCATGTCCATGGGAACCTTGCATCACACCATTATTTAGCACCATTAGCAATATTCATTTGTTGGGCTCATTTTTTTCTTCTCCAAGATCTTTGTGTGTGGGCCGTTTAGGCTTTTTCTTTCCCCGTTGGGTAGGGACCATGAACACCTTACCACTTTCGCCGAACACCACCATGGGCTCTGATACCACTTGTGGGGGGGAAAAACACCTTGGGGAGCTTCCTTAAGTAATTAATATAATATATAGAAACACACTTTAACTCAAAAGGCCTAAGCCCAATGGGTATGTGCTCAATTATATTATATTAATCACTCATTCTTCTCATCTTTATTCAATGTGGGACTTCACTCACACGTGTAACCCAACAATAGTGACCAGCGACTTTTACTCACTATAGACTATTGAGATGTTTGAGGTGTTTGCATAGAATTTGAATTTGCCATTCATTTCTACGCTAGAGTATTATAAATGAATCAAAATGACAACACACAGTCATTCTCTTTGATTCTTGTTGGATATAAACTACAATCAATGGGCATATGCTAAGAAAAGTGATAGAAGAATTCAGAACTTGATTTTATGACTTATGCCCATTTTAAAATATTTATAGAATTTAAGTTTGATTGCTAATATAATTAACCAATTGATATATGCATAGATAGATAAACAACGTAACAATCCCAATTAATAATCAAGCACCCACGAGAACCAAAAAAGTGTTTAAAAATGAAAAACTGAAGAACCAAGTAGAAAAAAACTCTCCAATGGCTATAACACAAAATAAATATATAAATAAATAAATAATCCACTAATCAGGAATAGATGCAATACATATTACCCATGGTTTTAAGAATCGGACTGGATTGATTGGTTTTCTTGGTTCAATCGAGAACCAAACATGGAATTGTTCTAGTAAAATTTGGGAAAAACGATGGTTCAACCATAAAACCAGCGGTTCAATTGGTAAAAACCGAAAACTTTACCCATTTTCGATTCTTTGACTGTTCCAATTTTAAACCCAGGATATTACCTACAAATCCCCTTAAACTAAGTAATGACTATTTATGTAAGCTTACAATTCCAACCAAAAAAAAAAAAAATCACTAATCAAGAATAGTAGCAATATGTTTTACCTAAAAAACACCCTAAGCTAAGTAATGACTATGTACTTAAGTTATCAATTCCGGCTAGCAACTAATTCCTAGAATCACTTCTTCTTGATAGCCACTCGATCCACAAGTTACGCCACCAACCGCACATTCAAGTCTCCTTGGTCACTTTAAGACCACTTGAAGATTTGAGATTATTCTCTAATGAGTCCCAAGCTCCCAAGCTCCAAACAATGCCAAAAATATTGAAGGCTTATTTCTGTGTGATGGTTTTAATTGACAATTGGGGAGGTAAAAGATAGAGAAAACAAGTGGGTTTTTGCTCTCTAGTCTTCAGCTCTTCAATTTGGTAATTCTCTCTTAAATAAATGTAACATTTTCGACTAAAGTACACTTTTGCTCCATCGAGTTTGATGTTGATTTCATTCTGGTCCTTTATTTTTCAAATTTTCATTTTGACATTGTGTGTTTGATTTCAATTTTATACTGCCTCTTAAATCCATTTCTGTTAGTAATCTAAAAGTTCATATTATGGTTTTTTTCCTTTTCTGTTTGTGTGTGTGTTTGTGCCTATAACAATGGAATTCTTGGATTTCACAGCATTTTACATGTAGTGATATGTTAATTATTTCAACATGAATGACACTTAATGGTTAGATTACTAAAACAAATGGATGGCAAGACAAATATGAAAATGGAGTCGAACATGAAGAGTAGAAATGAAAAAAATTGAAATGTAAAGGGATATAATAAACGCATCCCTATGGACAAAAAACGTACTTTATTATAATATTTTTATACGTCTACTATCATTACATAAAATGAAATAACTCTCACAAATGACATTTTCTTTGTAAGTTCCCGTTAGCTCAATTAGTAACGTTTTGTTGTCATTGAATACGAAATATGTGGTTTAAACCTAATCTACACCTAAAATCAAATAGTGTTTTGACTTGATAATAAAGTGCGCAATCGGAGAACTGACACTATAAGTTTAAATTTTATTGTCTTATCCAAAAAAAAAAAAAAAAACATTCACTCTCTCACTCTCTTTGATGATTAACATGTAATTCACTTTGGTCATGTCATGATCGACTGAGGACCAATGCTGTCTGTTTCATTGGAAACAAAAAAAATTAAACACTTGGCCCTGCCGGCTGTTATCACCAGTGAAACGAGAGACTTGCGATTAATTCGTTCATTAAGGAAATGATGCAAAGGTCGTTTTACCGAATACAAGCAATTAATTGCTGCTTCATTCTCAAAAAAAAAAAAAAAAAAAAGCAATTAATTGCTTTAGCATTTTCCTTTAGAAAGTGTAGCTCTCATCTAAGTTGTAAGTTCTCAAAACACTATTTGTAAGTTCTCAAAACACTATTTGTAAGTTCCCGTTAGCTCAATTAGTAACGTTTTGTTGTCATTGAATACGAAATATGTGGTTTAAACCTAATCTACACCTAAAATCAAATAGTGTTTTGACTTGATAATAAAGTGCGCAATCGGAGAATTGACACTATAAGTTTAAATTTTATTGTCTTATCCAAAAAAAAAAAAAAACATTCACTCTCTCACTCTCTTTGATGATCAACATGTAATTCACTTTGGTCATGTCATGATCGACTGAGGACCAATGCTGTCTGTTTCATTGGAAACAAAAAAAATTAAACACTTGGCCCCACCGGCTGTTATCACCAGTGAAACGAGAGACTTGCGATAAATTCGTTCATTAAGGAAATGATGCAAATGTCGTTTTACCGAATACAAGCAATTAATTGCTGCTTTATTCTCAAAAAAAAAAAAAAAAAAAAAAAGCAATTAATTGCTTTAGCATTTTCCTTTAGAAAGTGTAGCTCTCATCTAGGTTGTAAGTTCTCAAAACACTATTTGTAAGTTCTCAAAACACTATTTGTAAGTTCCCGTTAGCTCAATTAGTAACGTTTTGTTGTCATTGAATACGAAATATGTGGTTTAAACCTAATCTACACCTAAAATCAAATAGTGTTTTGACTTGATAATAAAGTGCGCAATCGGAGAACTGACACTATAAGTTTAAATTTTATTGTCTTATCCAAAAAAAAAAAAAAACATTCACTCTCTCACTCTCTTTGATGATCAACATGTAATTCACTTTGGTTATGTCATGATCGACTGAGGACCAATGTTGTCTGTTTCATTGGAAACAAAAAAAATTAAACACTTGGCCCCGCCGGCTGTTATCACCAGTGAAACGAGAGACTTGCGATTAATTCGTTCATTAAGGAAATGATGCAAAGGTCGTTTTACCGAATACAAGCACTTAATTGCTGCTTCATTCTCAAAAAAAAAAAAAAAAAAAAGAGCAATTAATTGCTTTAGCATTTTCCTTTAGAAAGTGTAGCTCTCATCTAGGTTGTAAGTTCTCAAAACACTATTTGTAAGTTCTCAAAACACTATTTGTAAGTTCCCGTTAGCTCAATTAGTAACGTTTTGTTGTCATTGAATACGAAATATGTGGTTTAAACCTAATCTACACCTAAAATCAAATAGTGTTTTGACTTGATAATAAAGTGCGCAATCTGAGAACTGACACTATAAGTTTAAATTTTATTGTCTTATCCAAAAAAAAAAAAAAAAAACATTCACTCTCTCACTCTCTTTGATGATCAACATGTAATTCACTTTGGTCATGTCATGATCGACTGAGGACCAATGCTGTCTGTTTCATTGGAAACAAAAAAAAAATTAAACACTTGGCCCCGCCGGCTGTTATCACCAATGAAACGAGAGACTTGCGATTAATTCGTTCATTAAGGAAATGATGCAAAGGTCGTTTTACCGAATACAAGCAATTAATTGCTGCTTCATTCTCAAAAAAAAAAAAAAAAAAAAAGCAATTAATTGCTTTAGCATTTTCCTTTAGAAAGTGTAGCTCTCATCTAGGTTGTCAGATTCTATAAAAATGATTTTGTTCCCACAAGGCAAACTTTAATCAACAACACCCAACTTATAAGAGATGCATATGGAAAATGGTGGACCCAATATAGTAAATAGCATTAGTTGGGATAATGGATTTTTCTTTTTTTTTTTTTTTTTGAGGAAAAGGGATAATGGAAATTAGGTGTATTCTTTATGGCAGAATTTAACGTGCATACAAGTCTATCATAGTCACGGTAGTTGAGATCCTTGTCCATGGGGTTGTTAAAATTTATAGTTCTGGCTGAAAGTTAGCATCAACTTTTTGGGAGAGAAAAGTTTGATGCCAAAGTTCATGTTTATTTTATGGGAAAATTATTAAGTACTCTCGGAGTACCATAAATGTGTTGTTTCTCCTCTCATATAAATAGTGGGTCTCACCATGAATTTAATTAGTGGGATCTATCATTCATGTGAGAGGAGAGAGTATGTATTTATGGTACTCCGAGAGTACACAATAATTTCCCTATTTTTAGGTTAATGGATAAAAGATTATCGATAAATATTCTATTTATTACATAACCATTAGGTTCCATTTGGTTGGAGGAGTGGAATAGTAAGAGGATAGAAAATGGTAGGAGGATGAAAAAGTAAGAAAATAGAAAATATTTTATTTTCTCTCCATTTTGATTGGTTGGGAGTGGAAAAGTGGAGCAATGAAAGAAAAAGGATTTGAAGAAATTTACTCAAATACCCTTCTTAAAGAATGATGCCCAATTAAAACAAAAAAGTAACAAAAATAACCACTTAAAAAGAGCAATCACCCAAATTTAATGAAAAAAGAAAAATCATGTTCCAAAAAAAAAAAATCACCTCTAGTTAAAAAAAAATTAAAAATTATCATGCCCTGACCCTTGCCGTTTATAATATCCTTATAATTTTGGAAAAGAAGATATTTTTTTACAATTAGTTACAAAAATTAGATAAATATTTCTTGTTATTTAAAATACAATAGTTATATATATATATATATATATATATATATATATATAACTGAAACCTTTAACTTTTTATTGATCTTTCTAGAGCTTGCCACATCATTCTCATTCTTTTTAAATAAAATTATTTTTGTTTAGTCCAAACAAGGAATGAAACTATATTTCTTTAACAAGTCCAACTTAAACTCAAACTCATTATTATCATTTTTTTAAAACAAAATTATTTTTGTATAGTTCAAACTTAACAAGAAGTGCGACTTTATCTCTCTAACAAGTTCAACTTAAAGTCAAACTCAAATTCAAACGTTGATAATTTATCTCTAAATTTGCGAGATTAATCATGAGCACTATAAAAGTTGTGCAAACCCCAATATTTAAAAAAAAAAATCACTGAGTAGAGGTATGAGCTCTTCTTCTATTATTTTCTTCTTCTCTACTTTGTTAAAAAAAAAAAAAAAATTATTTTATGATTTTTCATGTATTTTTTTAAAAGTAACTTGTGTACATGAACTACCAAACTCTTTTTAGCCATTTTTTACAAAATAGAAAAAGCTTATAATAATTGAAATTTAAGGTTGTTGTTATTGCATATGTTTTTGCTTCACCTCAGAATATGAAAGTATGTTAAGTTCTTGGGCAGAAAGGTTATATATGATATATTCAGAGGAGGTATGGTTTTTATTATTTCAATGTGGGCTCCTACTCAACATTTTTTAGCGTCAACCACATGCTGATAAGGTTTGTTTAAATTTTAGACCCGTTAAAATTTAAAACTTAATACTTTATGGGTTCATGTACTATTTTCTTTTTCTTGTATTTTTCTTTTGAATAGTCATATATTTTTTGAATTGTTCAATAACTTGTTCTTTAATTATATATCTTCTTTTGGCATTTTGGAAGTTTTAACATCCGAATTTGTGTAGTCACACATACACACGTGTGTTATAGCCATAAATTACTCTTTTGAATGTAACTTATTTTTCTCTTATATTTCTTTACTATTTAGTTATATATATTTTGTTTTGTTTCAATATTTTCTAAGTAGTGAATCATCTGATTCTTTAATATTTTTTGGTCTTTTAAAAGTTTTAATATATGAATTTTTGAGTTATTTTTTTGCAGTATTTGAAACTTTCTGAAATTTTTTTTGTAAGCCATTACATGTTCAAGCAATGACTTCTCTATCAAATTGTAACACAAATTGAAGTCATACAAGGGCAAATCATGCAATGGTGTAGTTTTTTAATCAATTTAAGATTTTATAAAATTATTTTAATCTACCTCATAAATAGGTAGATTCCCATGCATAGCACATGTAAGCGACTAATTATGATAATATATATCTCAAAACAATAGAGCAAAGTCATTCTCTCTCTCTCTCCTACAAATCAAAATTGTTATTGTGAATCCACAAACAAGAATTCTAGAATCGGCCATAAAGAAGATAAAACTTCTTTGAAAATATTATTGGTATTCTGAACTCCAAATTTTCGTTTTATATATTTGCAGGTCTTTTTAAAGACTACACAAAACTTATTTATTAAAATAAAAATATTCCTAGAATACCCAAATTGATTGAGTACTCTAATAGGAATCGATTTTGACTAACAAACCCTTAAAAGTTAAAAACACCTTGAAATCAAGGAAATAAAATCTCATTTCTTAAAATCATGGAAATTAAAAAATTAAAAAATGATAAAAATTAAAATGCACATCTTGTCCTATATCACACCCCTCCACTTAAATGAAACTCAACCTCAAGTTCTCGTTTGAAAACTGAATCTGTCCACTCCAAATAACAAATAGTTCGAATACTTGTCCATCTTCGAAAGCAGTTTAAAATATTTTCCTACAATTTGCATAGCCTAGAATTTCTTCTTTGCACTCTTCAATTGATTCACAATATCAACCAATAAAAGATTAGGGAATACATTAAACTTTTCAACTCCAAGAAAATTAATAGCTTGTATTGTAGTAATTCTCAAGAAATCAACTAAATCTTATGAATTGTGTGAGTTACGACCTCACCGTCCATAGTATTTCCAAAATTTTTTATATCATTCTTCTTCTCCATAACATCTTCAAGCTTTAATTTCCCTGCTTGTTGTAAGACTTGATATTTTTTCATCACCTCTAGATTTTCTTGATAATTTGCCTCTATGTTATTGATCACCAATGTTATATCCTCTTTTAATGGTTAAATGTAGAGTCATCAATATAATTTCTAGAGTAAATTTTTTTTTAGAAAAAAAAAAAAAATCAATTTGCTAGCATATTTTTCTCATTCTTGACCATGAACGTATTTTGTTTTTAACTTGTATGATTCTATAAATTTATTTTGTTCCAACCACTCTAAGGCAAACTTTAACAACACCCAACTTATCTTATAAGAGATGCATATGGCAAATGTGAATAATATTGTGTATCATAGGTGGACCCAATATCGTAAATAGCATTAGTTGGGATAATTGAAGTTTTATTTTTTTATTTTTTATTTATTTATTTGAGAAACGGGATAATTGAAGTTAGGTGTATTATTTATCACAGAATTTAACGTGAATACAATTCTGTCATAGTCACAGTAGTGGAGATCCTTGTCCATGAGGTTGTTAAAATTTATAGTTCTGGCTGAAAGTTAGCATCAACTTAATTTTTGAGAGAGAAAAGTTTGAGGTCAAAGTTCATGTTTGTTTTAGGCTACTGGATAAAAGACTACGGATAAATATTTTATTTAAGGTTAAGGAAGGCTCTTCACAGTAAGGCAAATGCTGCCTATAGATATCACAGCAAGTCAAATGCTAAAATGCCTTTGGCTACGCAACCGTCCCATGAACATCACATTTTGAATATTTACATTTATGTAATTACAATAATGACCGGTCAATTTGTTTGCAAAACCTTTTGAATATAAACCCATATGTGTAATGTAACCAACACATTGGTTGGCCTACTGGTAAGGGCTTGGGCCAACATGCTCTAGGCATGGGATTGAGTTCCTCTACTAGCAGCGTGTTACGGCTCCTTATAGCCCTACCTGTAGGCTGTTCATCTAGCTCATCAATGACTATGGTGTTGGGTTTTTAGCTTAAAAGCGGTTAGAGTGCTATTATAATCATACTCAAGTGGGAAAGCCACACTAGTCAAAATTAACCGGTGTTTTGACCTAATGATAAAAAGAAAGTGTAGAAGTTATTAAATTTCAAAATTAATACTTTGTCCTTTAGATGATGTGGCCAACTTAAAAGCTGACATGTCATCACTTCATTCAACACATTAAGAATTAAAAAGTGATCATTCTAATTTTTTTACAGGATGATTGATTATTTAATTTTTTTTAGGGATTGAAAATGATCACTTTAACTTTGTTATGTCAAGTAATAACAATGAGATAACTTTAAAATTCCAAAAACTAAAATCGATTATGAGCAAGTTTAGGATCAACAGTGAAGTCCTTTCTTTTTTTTTTTTTTTTTTCTTTTTTTTTTAAAATAATGGCCAACAACGTATTCTAGTTTATAGTTAATAAGAGTGTGGCACTATTTAAAATAAGATTTAACCCTTTCATATTCTATCATAAAAAAAAAAAAAAAAATCATATTTCTTTGTTTTGCCACAAATTAAAATGTTAGTTGATCACATTTTCAAATACATATAAGATTTTTATACATGTCTACCATCAAGATGTAAAAATGAAGTCACCCTCACAGATGACATTTGCTCTCCCTCTGTCTCTCTCTCACTCTCAGACTGATAATCATCATGTAATTGGATTTCAGTTCAATAATGTCAGTTTGAAGCTACAATGCTAAAAAATCAAACTCTTGACCCGGCAGGTTGCAATCACTAATGAAACGATACACTTGCAATTAATTCGTTCATTAAGGAAGCAGGACCATTGATAATGTCTTTTTATCAAACACAAAAATAATTCAGAAAGTGTAACCCTCATTATGACTGGCAAAAAGAGATGAGTCGAGGGTCACACAACAAATCAAATACAACAAAAAGAGATTAATCTTGCCATTACTTGAATTGACTTGCCTATGCATAGGAATCCAATACAACAAATCAAATTACACATCCTATTATAAGATCCTCTTCCTCGTATCTGATTGATTGCATTTGGATAAATTTAGATAATTCGAATACTTGTCCATCTTTGAAACTAGTTTAAAATAATTTTCCCAAAATTTGCATAACCTAAAATTTCTTCTTTGCACTTTTCAATTGATTCACAATATCATCCAATTGTGTATGTTACGGTCTCACCGTCCATAGTATTTCCAAAAATTTTCATATCATTATTTTCGCCATTTTCCTCAATCAACTTGATCTTCTTCTCCATAACATCTTCAAGCTTTAATTTCTTTGCTTGTTGTAAGACTAGATATTTTTTTCATCAATTCTAGATTTTCTTGATAATTTGCCTCTATGTTATTGATCACCAATGTTATATCCTCTTTTGTACGTTTTTAGACCCCTTAAAACCACAATCAGATTAACCTAGGTAATTAGTCAAGTGATTACTTAGTCAAATTAACAAAACTAGGTTAACACAAATATATCATATCAATGTATAGCAGCGGAAAATAAAAAACACAACGATATGATAACCTAGGAAAACCAAACCGGTAAAAAACCTGGGGAGGATTTAACCTAGCTATTCTCAAGGTAAACAGCAAATCCACTAGAAAGAATCGAAGTTTTACAATAGCGACTTAGACCACTAACATTCTATTGTTACCTACCAGTAGAAACTTACTGACACGACCACGTGCAAGCTCCGAGACCACAGATTCCTTCTTTCTTTGGCCTTTGTAAAACACAAACACCCACGTTTATGACTTTGAGATCTCACTCAAAGGTTTAGCAACACAAATTCTCCTGTTTGTGACTCTAAGACCACCCTTGAAGGTTTAGATCATCAGCACCTTTGATGACTAGAGAAGGCAGCAATTTTTACAATACCGAATCTTGAGATTCTTCAAGTAATAACACTGGTAGAAGATATGAGAGAGCTTTTTAGGAACAAAACCCTAAATAAAAAAGAGGCACTCTCTTCTCTCTCTAAAAAGTCTTATAAAAACATGCTTAGGGTTTCCTTTATATACTGGGAGAAGTAGATCTGAAACCCTAATCCTTAATAGGCTTGAACTGCTGTTTAGGCTTAATTAAAATTCTGCAGATACGACTTTCGATCGATCGAGTCTGTCTTTCGATCGATCGAACTAGATAGATTATGAAATCTTCTTCTTGCAGCTTGTATGTTCTTAATTCTTGACTTGAATTACCTTGAGCATTGTCTAATAATACTTATAGACTCTAAGATCTATATCTAGACAAGTTTGTGTTTACGATTTGCCAATTGTTCTAAACTTTTAGAACCTAACATCTTTTAATGGTTAAATGTAGAGTCATCAATATAATTTCTAGAGTAAATTTTTTTGGCAACAATCTTGTTTTGTATAAGACAATATTAAATCATAATCAAATGGAAAAAAAAAAAAAAAAATCAATTGCTAGCATATTTTTATCATTCTTTACCATGATCATATTTTGTTTTTACCTTGTAAGATTCTATAAAATTGATTTTTGTTCCAGCCACTCTAAGGCAATCTTTAACAACACCCAACTTAGCTTATAAGAGCATTTCTTTCTCTCACACACCTAGGCAAGGTAATGCTTTTCTTTCTCCCACGCACATAGCACAGAGAGCAAGACTATTCTCTCTTGTTATGATCTGGATGGAGGATGTTCCTCCAAATCTTTATAACTGCTTTGCACTGGATTTTTTAGTTATTAAATAGAGTGCCCCAGTTGGCCGGTTGTTCCTCAAAAAAAAAAAAAAAATATATATATATATATATATATATCTTATATGCATATGGCAAATGTGGATTTAGATACTCTAGATTTCTTTGGGTACTCTATCAGTAGATTTCTTTAAATCCTAACCACTATTTTATAATTTAAGGGCCTAGATTCTACCATGTTAGAATTTTACTAACAATATTCTTAAAATAATAAAATAATGTTGCAAACAAAACAATTGAAAGTATTTTTGTGAGAGTTTAGACTCTTAAATCATAAAAGAGTAGTTAGAATTTAATAAATTTACTGATGAAGTATCCTAGAAAATCTTTAGAGGATTTGGATCCAACAAATGTGAATAATATTGTGTATCCTCGGTGGACCCAATATTGTAAATAGCATTAGTTGGGATAACGGAAATTAGATGTATTCTTTATCACAGAATTTAACGTGAATACAAGTCTATCATAGTCACAGTAGTTGAGATCCTTGTCCATGAGGTTGTTAAAATTTATAGTTCTGGCTGAAAGTTAGCATCAACTTTTTGAGAAAGAAAAGTTTGAGCTCAAAGTTCATGTTTGTGTTAGGCTACTGGATCAATATTCTATTTAAGGTTAAGGAAGGCTCTTCACAGTATGTCAAATGCTACCTATAGATAGAAATGCCTTTGGCTACGCAACCGTCACATGAACTTCATATTTTGAATTACAATAATGGGGTCTATTTGTTTGCAAAATCAATCGAATATAAACATTGGTTGTGTAATGTAACCAACACATTGGTTGGTCAAGTGGTAGGGGCTTACGTCATCATTGCATTCCACACATTAAGAACTAAAAAGTGACCATTCTAAATTTTTTAAGGGACAATTGATCATTTATATTTTTTAGGGACTGAAAACAATCACTTCAACTTTGTCATGTCAAGGACTAATGGTTAGATAACTTTAAAATTTTAAAGACTAAAAGTGTAGTCTTTTTTTTTTTTTTTTTATAAATTTTTTAAATGGCCAACAACGTATTCTAATTTATAGTTAATAAGAGTGTAGCACTATTTAAATTAAGAATTAACCTTTCATATTCTATCATTAAAAAAAAATCACATTTATTTGTTTTGCCAGACTGATGATCATCATGTACTTGGACTTCAGTTTAGTATTGTTAGTTTCAAGCTACAATTAATGCTAGACTGATGACCAATGCTAAAAAATCAAACTCTAGACCCTGCAGGGTGCAATCACTAATGAATCGATACACTTGCGATTAATTCGTTCATTAATGAAGTAGGACCATTGATATTGTCTTTTTATCGAAAACAAAAATAATTCAGAAAGTGTCACCCTCATCCTGACTGGCAAAAAGAGATCAGTCTATGCATAGGAATCCAATACAACAAATCAAATTACACATCCTATTATAAGATCCACTTCCTCATATCTGATTGGTTGCATTTGGATAAATATAGTTATAGGAAGAAAAAATAATGATTTAAAATTTTTGCCAAAATATAATAGTGTTTGTTGTGAAGTCAAATAGAACACGACCTGATACTTACCTCTTATTCGCTCAAAAACCTCAAAAGCAGGACTCAAGTGAAGAGCCTATTCGGCTATCCATACTTATCGCACTCATGGCGGGAGCTAATAATTTTTTTTTTTTTTTTGGGGTAAAACTATTATATTTATTTGTAATTTAAGAAAAACTCAAACCATACTATATACATGCATGTCTTCATGCATTAGTGAGGCATTTTTGTCAATTTAGATGTATTGGTGGTTTTTGGGACATTTTGGAGGTTTTGTGAGGCGTTTTGGTCATTTTTAATATTTTTGAATATTTTGGAGATTTTAAGCACATTCTAGTCGTATCAGAGACTTAAGGGGTATTTTGATCAACTTGGAAGATTTCTTGTATATTTTGTTCATTTGGGGTTTTCAATGGTATTATGGGTAATTTTTGAAGGCCTAAAGGGTATTATGGTCATTTTCTTGATTTGGAGGGTCATTTTAGTCAATATGGAGAGTTAAGAGGACTTTTTTTTTTTGGGGGTCAATTTAGAGATTTTGGGAATTTTTCTAATTTTAAAGTTATTAAGGAAATTCAGTAATTAAAGTGGTTTTAAGGGTATTTTGGAGGTTTCAATGGTAATTTTGGTGATTTTGGAAACTACTATGATATTTTGGTCACTTAAGAGATTTTAGTAGTTTTTTTTTTTTTTTTTTGTCATTTTAATTTTTATTGGGTTGGGTCATTTTAAAGATATATATTGAAGGTATTTTGATTATTTTGGAGGTTTTAAAAGTATTTTGATTATCTTTCGATGTTTTGGGGTGTATTTATGTCATTGGACAATATTTATTATAAATTTGTGTATATCCACACAATGTGTAATAACACTAAAATTGTGAGTCTAACTTATGATTTCAAAATTGAAAATGTGAGTTAAACTCTCGATTTTAGTAAACCTTAACACTTGGGTGTATACACACTAGTGTGTAATAAGTTTTACCCTTATGTCATTTTGTTCAATGATAATTTTGTAATCTTACAGGTTTGACTATATTATACCTGTAAACAAACAACTAAAAATGGAAAAACATTTTCCGTAAAATATTTTATTTTAAAAAAAAAAACGGAGTGTATATGTCATAACATGAACATTTTTTTTAGTTTAATAATTTACTACATTGTATAGGATTATCACAGTCTCATAAGATAATCACATGATAATAAAATTATTATTATAATGTGAATCTCTTGGTAATCTTATATTCCTGTAATTTTATGTGCATATAAACGAACCAAACCCTGTAATATGTCACATATATTTAATGTTATGGTAATGGTCGCAACATTCCACGAGCCAAACAGCTCGACAAAGTTTTGGAGCAATACAGGAAATGAATATTAGCTTAAATGTCATTGGATTGGATTTCATTGTGATAACATAACATAACATAGAGCTTTATTTGCTAAAATAGGGACTCTTCTCCTGTCCATACTGCGGAAACGACATCACAAACTTACAACATGAATACATTTGGTATACTAGCTAGAAGCAAAGCATTATTACAAAGTTCAGACGCAACTAAAGCAACCAGAAGCAAAGCACTCCAACTCCGAGTCTCCAACAAACACTGAACCAACCACAAATGTTTAACGGTGAATGATAGAAGAGATAACGAAATTCCAGAAAGTGAAAACAGGACCACAATTGCAACAAGAGTTGTGGTGCCTCTCCAAAAATCACGGAAATATTCATGTGTTAAAGTTGCCATGAGTTTGCTCCAACAGCTGCTATAGTGCCCGCGAATTTTTTCACTGAGTTCATAGTGACAGGATTGATTGCCTTCCACAATTTGGTGCCCAAGTTTGTTGATCAGAGTTGCCACTGCCTCATTGTTTCCTAGCCAGTTAACGACAACCTTTTTCTCAACAAGTAGATCCACACCTTCTTGATTGTCTTCTTCTCGGTTTCTCCGTACTTTTTTGCAATTAAACAGACATAAATCCTGCACCCACCATGTACATTCGAAGTAGGTAGTGCCATTTGAGGGCGAACTCCTTCATGATTTTTCCTTAGTCCTCAACAAGTGCTCAATGATAAAAAAAGAATCCAAAAGAATCATTTTTATGAATTCTTTACTGTTGATGTTGTGGAATATCTCTGCATAACAATGACGGATAAGTACTTCATTTTCTACAATGTATTTTGCAAGATCCTTCTGGTCCTTTTTAGTCCGATATAAGGCTTCCATGAAATATCTCAATTTCAACTGTTCCATCTTCTTCAACTTTTTTTCATGGTGATGAAAAGGGCCTATTGAAATCAGCATTGGAGTGTAGGCATCTTTATTTACTTTGTGGAGTTTTTCGGGAACCCTGTAGATACAACAATCGGGCTGCTCATCACGGCCCAGGTCTAAGGCTAATGGTACGTCTACAATAATATCATCACACTCTTCAATCTCGACCTCGATGCAGGGTTTCATGAGTTCCATCTTTGTACGGCAGCACAAACACAAAGTAGCTACCTTCCAACAACAATAAATATACTAAGATTTAAAACTAAATTAGTATAATTAGTATCTATTTAGTATCGATACAAAATAATTATTTCTCAATACATATCAACTCAATCACCTAGTAAAATAGAGCTTGACGTTATTTTGAATCCCAATAATTATTTATAATCGATTGGGTTATAAAATTTCCTTCAATTCCTCTTTCATTGTACCTAATTAAAAAAATTTATTAAAAAATTATATTCTATTTTGTCATGAAGCCTAATTTAAAAAATATTCATGATCGGAAAAGTCAAAACTATAGTTAAGTATTTAAGTCTTAATTTTTAATTTCTGTTAGATTTATTACACTTATGTGCAACTTTAGGGAAAAAAAATTCAAATTAAACTTCTAAGAAACTAAATCTATATGCTTTTCAAATCCTAAAATTCTAACATTCAAAATTTGAAGTTTTTGAAAATGCTATAAACGTGGTATTTCTCTTGTTTAGATACTAAACCATGCTTGAACAAAATAGGCTAGGCTTGATATGTTCCTGAACACTAAAATAATGCTTGTAATAATAATTATGTGAAACGGCATAGTTTAATTTTTTTTTGTAAATATCATCAGAAATATAAATCAATAAGAGTAAAATTGAGATTTGATAACTAATGTGCTTAAGCATTGATTTTTTTTTATTAATCTTAAATAAAAGTAGATTATAGACCCTTCATTCGTATAGGATTTTTTTTTAAATGAACTGTATAGGTGTTTTTATATAAGAATAATGAAATAATATTTTTTTAGTCCAATAATGAAATTTTTATTTCCAAATTTATTACTATCTATATTCGTGTTTAGAATTTTTCTAATTTTTTTATAGAAAAAAAAAAAATTCTACGGATAACATTTGATAGAATATGATTAAAATACCATTAAACTACCAAATTAACAAAAAAAGGACCACCCAAAAAAAAAAAAAAAAAACCCATTAAAATGATGGAATATACCTCCAACAACCTCCAAAATGCCCAAGATATATCTCAAAATTTCACATATTGCCCCCCAAAACTTTTAAAATCCACACAAAAAATAAAAATAAAAATAAAAATAAAATTTCAATTTTCATTTTGGAAGTTTCAAGTGTAAGCTATTATCCATCTGAATGTGTAAGTTTAATCGATAGTTTTTGTTATTTGTTTTAATTTTTCCTTTGTACTTCTTTTTTATTGTGCTAAATAGTAAAATTTTCAATAATTTATTTTGATTGTGATTATTTTTAAGTTGGTATAAGTTTTTCAATATTAGTATTTAAAGTGATTATTTAAGTTGTTATTTAATATCTATATAAAAATATAGGAAATTTTTTGCACACATATGAAGACTATAAAATGACGAAAATGGGCCAAGATTTTGAGCAAAATTAAGACAACGGCGAACAGAGAATTGATAGCTACACTATGTGCACTAAGAAATTCGCCCTCACATGATTTAAAAAAAAAAAAAGGTTTATGCTCTGTTTACTTTGATGTAAAAATATTTTTTTTATTTAAAATACATTTTAAATTGAAAAAAAAATATATATATATATTTCCTGAGAAAACTACTTCTTGTTCTTTTTTTTATTTATTTTTTTTTTATGTGGAAGGATCCTTAACATTTTTTGCTTTGTAGCAAACAGATTTCCTGGTAATCTGAAAATAATTTATGTTTGATTGGGATCGATTTTATGTCGTACCAAATGTCTGCAATAGTTTTCAGAAAATATTTTACACTCGTCAAACCCAAATCTTTTTTGTTTTAAATGTCAAATTGAGACAGTATTTGAAGTTTCTATATAGTTCTTTTTAAGTATTTTTCCTTGGGTACCACATGCTTACCCTACAAAAAGTAACATTTTTCTTCTCATAAATCCTTTTTTATCACGTAAATAAAATTCAATCTGAAATTTCTAGTTTATCTAGCTGATAATAAGGGATTTTACTAAATAATCGAAGTGACTCTGAACTAACTGTAACTGATACTCACTCATCCACTTTTCAATGGGGAAAAAAACACACCAATTAAATATAATGGGCGGCCTAAGAGTATTTCCATAAGGTGTTTTATAAAAATGTCATTTTGACACATTAAAAAGTCACTTTATTAATGTTAATACACCATTTTACAATACATCATACATCACATGTTCTATTCTTCAATTCTATATATTAAAATAATATATACAATACATTAAAATAATATTTATGAGAAATATAAAAATATGTTAACCAAATTAATTGATTTATCATTTTTTTATAAAATATTTATAAAAATGGTTCATAACACAATGCCCTTAAGGCATTTGTTAACATTTCCTTTTTCATTATTACACACTTCATAAAAAATTCTTAAAATCTTCTTGCACTAGCTCCTATTTATCGAGTGATCCCAGATCACTCTCTCTCAAACAAGTAAAGCATAAAACACGTAATAGCGATTGCGTCATTCTCACAATCACAAACATACAACTATCTCACCAACTTGCCATTAATTAGTTCATTAGCATCAAAGACTGAATACTTTTTCTGTGTCTGTTTTTTCCTGAAGAGCCAGTGAAAAGAGTTAAGATATGAAGGGCCACACGTCAAAATCTTGCAGTTGTTAGGATTGACTTGCTTCGTGTCTTCACCTTCTTTCTGTCTTTATGTGATAAGAAGAGAAATAGGACTTGAGTCTGTCCCATAAGAGAAATTCTTGCCACACATGATAGGTTCTATTGTGAATGAACGTGTATCATAGGTGTGGCCTTCCCCTCCTCCACTATATATTTTTATTATTAAAAAAAAAAAAAGGTAATTAACTACCCAATTTATTGTAAGGACAAGGTTTTTTTTTTTTTTTTAATAATACAATTGTAATAATAATGGAGAGTCAATTTGAACAATTATTCTCTTAATAAAAGAGAACAAATTGTACTACTAAGTTAATTACACACCACTTGGCTATGAGTCTCGCTTTGTTTACAGTAGTTAACACATTTGTTTATGGGGTTTGTTAAAATTAATAGTCCTTGGTAAAAGTTAGAACCTAGGAAAACAGGATGAGAAAAATTATAAAACAAGAATGATAACTTATAGAAGTCATAAATGGATAATTTAATCAAAGACAAAAGGCAGTTTTTTTTTTTTTTTTTTGTCATAGATAATATAATTTTTTTTTATGTAATTACCTAAGAGGTCCAACTTAGTGTAAAGTCTATCTTTTGCTAAATCATCTCAAGATGTTCTAGGGCATGCTCAAACTTTGTTAGAGGGTCAAAAGACGATACAAGGTTGATTTTAATTAGAGGATCGATCGACCTCCTTACCCTTATCTAGATGAGCCAAAGGGCCAAGGAGCTAGAAGGCAATGGGGCCAACCTAAGGGGTAGGAAGTAGATCATTGGCCTAAGGGATGAACTTGGTTAAATCAACATTTTGATATTCTTGGACAGAATAAAAAAGAGAGAATATAACGAACAAGGAAATTATAAGAACAAGATGTAAGGTACTCGTACTTTTTTAGTGTTGTAATTTATGGTCCATGATCTTTTGAGTAGGCTTAGGATGTGGTAAGTGTTGTAAAAAAAAATGTTTAGACCGCAATTTAGTTTAATTAGCCAAGTTGTTAATTAATCCAATTGAACTGGTCCAATTAATAATGTGTTATATGTAGTATAACTTGTCACATCCTCTCTTAAAAGTTATCATAACTTTTGAGTGGAATTGTGATGTGCATTTGTATTAGAACCAATTTTCTTTTCTCTCTTGTGTGTGTTTGTTTCTAAAAAAAAAACAATTTGTCAAATCTAAGGTATAGCGAAAAGTAAATTTAAACACAAAGATTTAGTCAATGGAGAAAATTCTAACGAGATATTACTTTGTAATAAGTGTGATTAACATGTTTGGATGTTAGTATGATTGAATTGATTTTCTATTTGGAATAAGCGTATAATTACATGCTTGAATGCATTGGTTATGAATGAGATTCTTTCCATGTTACATACATACATATATATATATATATATATAGGTATCTATACATACATATATATATTTATATATATATATATATACATATGTATATATATATATAATTAGATTTATATTTATATGCATGTGGAATTTATAATGTTGGCTACTTGATTTGATTCTCATTTTTTAGATCAATGTTTACTAGTATGTTGTTATTACCTTTGTTATTTTTGTTATTATCTTGTAATGGGTTTTTTTAACTAGAATTTTAAATCCCATTTTCCTACATCAAATGGCTTAATTCACATTCTCTTTCGAAAACATTTTTTGAAATAATTTCCAAAAACATTCTCATAAATTAAAACAAGTTTTACAAGTAGTTTTCAAAATTAGTTTTCCAACTTCTTTTCAAAAACAAATTTTCAAATAAGTATGAGTTTTAGACCATTTTCCGAAAATTCCTTTTTTTTCTCAGAAGTACCATTTCCACTAAAAAAGTTTTATCATTATTTGGGTCCCTTTTGAAAATATCATCTCAAAGAGAAAAATTCATACAATTTTTAAAATATCTAAGAGAATACTCTGTCCTTCAAATATTTGAATAATAATTTCCTTTTTCAAACACCCAACTTCCTTTTTAAAATTCAAAAGTGACACTTTTGGAAAACTTCACAAGTTTTCCTTTTCAAAATATGTCTTCAAAAATCATTTTTTATGGTTTAACGAATTATATTTGATTATTTATATGAAATAAACATTAGTTTGGCTAGTGTTAAGTCATTAAGTTATTTATTTAATATAACAAATTAGCATTGATTTTGTTAGTATTAAATAATTTATTGTTCTTTTTAGATGATAAATATCATTGGATCACCAAATATCACCAATAATTCTCACTTGTCGCTTGAAAAGAACTATTAGGATTAGAAATAAACAAAGAACAATTAGGGTTAAGATGTAAGACTATTAATATAATTTTTTTATTAACAAATTATATACACACATAATGCATTTAAAGGGAAGGTGAAAGTGCCTTTTGATATCTTAACCTAATGATAAAGAGTAATCATTATGTAGTAGATATCACAACATATATATATATATATATAGTATCACATTGGTTTCAAAGAAAATATATAATCGCATAAGAAAGTGTACAATCACTAATTTATAGAAACCGAAAAGAACTAAATTAATAAACACACATATATATATATATATATATATATATATATATTATATTTTAATTTAATTTAATTTTTTTTGTTCAAATTCTCACTTGAAGAAGAACAAGAACAAAGTTTTTTATTTTTCAAAAGTAGTGGCAATGTTCTTTTATTTATTTATTTGTATTTTTCCTTTTAGATTAAAAATACTACTTTATTTTCCTTTTGCCCCCTTCTTTTTTTATTTATTAATATATATATATATATATATATATATATGTTTGGAATCATAAAAGACATTGATAAAATATAATATATATATATAATTATATATATATATATATATATATATTTTAATTTATAAAACTTGATCCACATAAAGGATCAATAATAATCAATTGGTACGTTACACACTAAAATATATCAAAAAGCAAATATTATTAAACAAAAACTAAATTTTATTATTAAAAAATTTCAACCAAAATTTTTTCCTGCATATAATGGATTTCAGTGTTCCTCTCTACAAATTCAAGCAACCGATAAATTTAATAGTTTACTTTCATCTTTTTCATTTTGTGATATCATTCTATGCATATGGAAGATAATGATACATCATCACATCAACATATGTATTAATTGGAACTATGGTGATTTATGATTCTGTCATACTCAGTAAACGATACATGACCACATTTTACAATCGAGTCTCCCTCAAAAATGAGATATGCTCTCTCACTCTCTCTCATACAATTATTCATGACAAGTCACAACATGCAATGCTCAACTGAAATGAAATGAAGAATTGGCCCTGTAGCCTGCTGATTGCAACAACTCTTACATAAACCCTAAGAGCATCCACAGCAATGGAGCTAAAAATTTAGCTTTTTAGTTCTATCAAAAGTTATTTTATCTATTTTACCTACATACATGCTACAGCAGTGGATCTACATACATCCACAAAAGTCATTGCTAATGTCATTTATTGAATACGAGAATGATTCGATTGTCACCCTCATCTTGGCTGGCGAAAAGAGTTAATATGAAAGGGCACGTCAAAATTTTAGTCATTACTCTGAGGAATATAAAGAAATTAAATCATATACTACCACATATACCCCCCATTGAGATGGTAGGATCATTGGCTTAAAGAATGACATAGACTCGAAGGTTTTAGTTTCAAACCACAGATTATTACTTTATGCGATTTTCTGAATGTCTTATCCACAAGAGGGGAAATAATATAGCCAACGGCTGGAACAGTAAGACGCCACTTCCACAATAAAAATTGGGTTTTAAAAGATATCATTCCTTTAAATGTGGCAACACTATTTTTGCATCAAGTGGTTAAACTTCATTAAAAAGTTTGGTAAATTATATAATTTTCATATAATTTATAGTGATTTCAATTTAAACCTTAAATTTTAAAAAGCTTTAGTTAGACTCGTGAACATTTTAAATCTTTTGAATATACAACATCAATGAGTTACTATTAATTAAAAATAATAGAAAATTTCAAAAATTGTAACTAAACTTATTAAATATATATATATATATATATATATTTTAAAAGCATCCCACATGAAAGTATAAAGACTTTGGTATAGTATCTCAATCATTTAGTTATTGTCAAAAAAATATATACAATTTAATTTTATATAAGCTCAAGTCATGATCAATTCATATTATATTATATACTATACAGTAATAATTGTCAAGAGCCTTGTATTATTATTATTATTATTATTATTTGAGAAGAAAAACTATGCTTTCATTAATAAAAATCAGCCAAAATCAGCTACAAGTACATCATTAAGTTGTGGTGGAACATCTTTCATCCACACTACCAAACTATTAACTTATCTTGCATATCTAGCAAGGTTGTGAGCTACAGAGTTCCTTTGCTGACAAACATGAGAAAAACTAATGCTTTGAAAGGTCTTTAAAAGAGTTTTGCAATTCAACTGGCACCTCCCAATCTTTTCAACATAGACGTCTAGGGTTAAAATTCCTCGTCCCCATTGTAATTGTACATTCTCTTATAAAAAAATATAGTAAAAATTATATCATACACATTGTGGTTGTATCCAGTTGATGTTCTCTCCTTTTGTTTTTATTCATTAAAAAAATTGTAAAACTTTATGACGGAAATGAAGAATTTTAAAAAAAATACTACCCTGATTAAAATTTTAATAACAAGAGTTTTTAGAAATTTCCTATATAATTTTATATTATTTTAATGATCTAATAAGAAGCACTCTAAATTGTCAAAACTACACTTCTGCTCAAAACCTCTAGATTTTTAATTTTTTGGAGTTGTTTTTCACTACAAACTTTTATCAAGATGATCAAGAGAGTAAACATGAGCTCAAATACTCTAAGATAGAGGGATGGAATGGAAAATTAGATTTTCAAAGCATTTTTTGCTATAAAATTAAAAGGAAATCATCATATTAGCATTCGGAAAATTAGTGAGAAGGAGAACGACCTAGCATAGAGAATTTAGGTTATTTTTATGCAACACTACTCTCAATAAGGAGCATGACCAAAGGCTGAGAGAATCTGAATTTCTACATTCTAACCATCTTTTCCACATCACACACAAGCTTCCATTCTTGAACTAGATCCATCGTACTTGCTCAGGCTTTAAACAAATCAACGTCCTTAGGATCAATCCCTTTGGTTCCCTAGTCACTAACTTGCAATGAAACCAAGTTGTAGTTTTGTAATCGAACTCAACTCGCACAAAGTTCATGTATATCACTAGAGTTGCTAACGGCTCGATGTTAGTGAGAATAAATCATTATTGATGATTCAACACAATTACAACATTTTTTTGCCAAACAATTTAGGGTTTTAATTGGGTTGAGTTTTGAAAGTTCAAATAGTGTATAAAACACCTTGAACGTTTAGACTCCCAAATTACAAATTACCAATTCAAGCTTAATATCAAACAATTAATGTGCGGAAAATGAACGTAAGTTTAATACAGAATTGATAAACAATCTAAACCAAATAAATTTACATCCACAGCAGAAATTAAATGGAAAAGATTAAGGGAAGAGAGATGCAAATATAAGGACAACACTCGATGTGTTATTGAAGAGGAAACTGAACCCCTCGGCGTAAAACCTCTCCGCTGCCCTCCAAGCAGTAAACAATCTATTAAAGAATATAGTTGGGATACATGAACATCAGAAGACCCTCCAAGCCTAATCTACCCAATATACCTAAGCCCTCCAAGCTCCTACTCTAACGAGGTTATGCCAAATCTATTTCTTCTTTAGCTTGCTGGATTCCGCTATTTAACCATAGCATCTACCAATATGAAATTGGTCCTTTCTTAACTGCTTCCCAAACATCAAATGGTCTCCTCACAGATATGGGTATGGTGAGAAAAAGTTTTGGTAATGTATCTCTCAAGGATTTGACAATGGAGGGGAAGAGAGTAGAGGAATTTGAAGAGTTTCTATGTGAAGATTGTGGATGAATCAATCTTATTTTTCTCTAAGGTTTCTCTCTCAAAATTCTCTCTGAAAGCTCTCTCAATATCGTGGGTATAAGGGTATATATATAGTAGGGTGAGAAGGAATGTGAAAAGTCAGGTTTTTCCTAAACAAGGTGTTCTGGAAACTTGACCTCGCGACTGGGTTGAGTCGCGAATTCAAGCCGCGAGCTAATGGCCTGGCCAGCCTGGGACTTTTGTCCTGTAGTGCAACAGCTAGCGCGACTCTTCAGCTTCTGGCATGCTTGACACGTGTGCACCTTTTTGGCGGCTTGCAAGCCGCGAGCCACCCGCGAGATCCAATTGCGAGCCCTTACTTCTTTGCACAATCTTGAGCATTTCTTCACTCTCACACACACTACCTTTACATGATTCCCACCTAAATATAGGGTTACTAATTGCTAAAATACAAGCAAATTTAGCACGGAATAAAGCCAACAAGATGGTTGATAAAATTCAACCTTACAAATTTCTATTTTTCAAATATTTTGGAGGGTTTTTTTTTTTTTTTTTGGTGGTGAGAAAAAACCCAAAGTCTTATGATATAAGGCTGTCTTTTTTTTTTCTTTTTCATTTTGGGGGGGGGGGGGAGTTAGTAATGTGAACCTTAGGCCAAGACCTTGAGCCAGAATTGAAGAGATGTATACTTTTCACACATCGTAGCACATGCGTGCCACATCATCGGCTTCAATGTGAATGAATTTTGATTATAGGAGAATTATCTACAGCTGTTGAGATGATAGTAATAAAGTGAGAGAGAATTTAGAAACAATGATAAGGAATATAAAAAATGGATAGTGAGTGACAGAGAGAGCAATGAATGATAACTGTTGCAATTGTGCCAAGCCTCCGAGAAGAGCATAGTTGATTGTGAATCTCATTGCCACAGTATCTCTCTCGGTACCAATTTTTTGGAAAAATGAAATTATGGATTATGTTTATTGAATGCATTGAATGAGTTATGAATCTAAATGAGCTTATGAATGGGTTGAAGGGTTTTATTTTTTGTTTTTCAATGAGCTTTTTGTTAACATTTTTGTTTATTTGTTGTTATTTGACCTAATTTTATTGTTGTTTAGTCTATTTTTGCTATCATTTGGGCTAATTTTATTTGGCACTTTATTTATTTATTTTGTTTAAGTGGTTAAGGATTATGTTTAGGGGGCCAAGATTATTTCTATGAAACCCAAATTCTTGGAATTCGCCTGTTAGGAAATTTAATATTTAGGAGAGTTTTAATATTACTTTTATGGGAAATATAAAAAAAAAATTATGTGAAAAAAGTTAGTTACTTTTTAATTTTCACATAAAATTTTTAAAAAATATTTCTTAAATTAATCCTGTAGGGCCCGATAATCTGTGGCCCTGGCCCATTTATTCATTGGGGCCCAAGGCCCGAGCCGAGGAAGGTTATAGCCAAGGATAGGTAATACAAGTACAAAATAGTCCTGGGACACAGCCAAGGACGATTTAGTCCTCGGCATGTCCGAGGTCCCCCTGGAAGGAAGGACAAAAACAGAACAAAAACAGTCTAAAAAAAAAATCTAAAAATATCTATGTCAATAGGGAAGGACACCCTGGATAGTTTAACGACCAAGGACAAAGGGAAAGCTGCACTTACTGCCATTCAATACTCTGCACCTGACAGAGCCATACCCTTTAGCTTTTACAACCATCCCCAACTACTCTGAGTATGGGCTGATGGGACAAGTATCAGTCTTGGAAAATCGAACCCCACACGTGGACGTTGGATAAGGAAGACAGGCTAGTATAAAAGGAAAAATAAGCAATCTGGGGAAGGAGGCTAGGAAAAATGGCCAAAAACCAGAGCCTCCCAGCTCGCCTCCAGGAGAAAGACTCCCAGGGCGAACACGATTTAAATCATGTATGAACACCATGAAAAACTCACCGTCTGGTGACTGGGGCCTAACCTTTCAAACCCATGCTCTATAAATGATATTGTTTGGGCCTTTTTACGTGCGAACCCAACACTATTACGGGTCATTACAAATCGCATACTTACAATTGGCGCCATCTGTGGGGAAGGCTTGTGTGTTGGCACAGGCGGTAGGTCGAGAGAGTCCCTTTATCATTTCCAACAACCGGTTGTAATGTTCTAGTGTAAAGTTCCACTAAGGGTTATGTTTCTTTACTAGGAGCTACGCTGCGAAGCGTCAACCGCACGAATGATTCTAGGGGCTTGGCCGAGGAGCTAATTCCCCCAAAACCAAGGTCTCGTGCCATAGCCGAGGGGTTAATTCCCCCAACTACTTATCAAAATCAAGTTTTGGACAGAACCAAGGTATTGCATGGTCCTCGGACTCAAACCTATGGGGAAACCAACTACTTAACAAAATCAAGTTTTGGACAGAACCAAGGTATTGCATGGTCCTCAGACTCAAACCTATGGGGAAACCAACTACTTATCAAAATCAAGTTTTGGACAGAACCAAGGTATTGCATGGTCCTCGGACTCAAACCTATGGGAAAACCAACTACTTATCAAAATCAAGTTTTGGACAGAACCAAGGTATTGCATGGTCCTCAGACTCAAACCTATGGGGAAACCAACTACTTATTAAAATCAAGTTTTGAACAGAACCAAGGTATTGCATGGTCCTCGGACTCAAACCTATGGGGAAACCAACTACTTATTAAAATCAAGTTTTGGATAGAACCAAGGTATTGCATGGTCCTCAGACTCAAACCTATGGGGAAACCAACTACTTATCAAAATCAAGTTTTGGACAGAACCAAGGTATTGCATAGTCCTCGGACTCAAACCTATGGGGAAACCAACTACTTATTAAAATTAAGTTTTGGACAGAACCAAGGTATTGCATGGTCCTCGAACTCAAACCTATGGGGAAATCAACTACTTATCAAAATCAAGTTTTGGACAGAACTAAGGTATTGCATGGTCCTCGGACTCAAATCTATGGGGAAACCTGCTTATCAAAATCAAGTTTTGGACAGAACCAAAGTATTGCATGGTCCTTGAACTCAAACCTATGGGAAAACCAACTACTCAAGGAAAATTTTAAGTTACTCAGTCCTCGGACCAAACACCAGAAAAAGGTTAAGGCTACGAAAGTTATTAGGAAGATGGCAAAACGCCTTATTATTCAGCTACCTGCAGGTGTTGTTCATTTTGGGTATCCTCGGGTGATTATTTCCTACACGGCATCGGGCATTCCGCCATCACCTCGTTTAAGTTTGGGGCATGCAACCCATTTTCAGGTCGGTCTTTTTATATACAATACCTCCAATACGTTTATAATAGTATCTTTTATCTTTAGTAAGGATTTTCGACCCTAAGTATCGTTTTCTTGGGTCGGCATTATTACGCTAGATAACTCTAATAAACCCATCATAATATACTTTTCTTTTTCCTGGTAAGGATTTCTGCCTTAAGTGTCATTTGTTCAAATCGGCATTCTTACGCCGACTAACTTCGATAAGCACGGAGCAAGCTCTTTTTAGGGTTTCGGTCCTAGGCATCGGTCAAAGTGTAAAAATAAAAAGAATTCACAAGATAGTATGTCTATTCATAGCGTAACCATTTCAGAAATAAAGAGATAGAACATGTGAAACAAAGCAATAACAACTTTTATTAATATAAAGAGGTATTACAACGTACAAAGAAGGGCTTAAACAAGCCTATACAGAAGGTGGATTACAAAAACAATAATAAAAAAAAAAACAACAACAACAATAAGACAAATAAACAATCAGATGTCTTTTTAAACTCGTCTCCGAAGTCCTTTCAAACTCTGCCACAGTAACGCCTATATTGAGAGGAGGACCTTTTTTAGAGAAAGAAGGAGGAGAAGAAGAGAAAGAAGGAGGAGAAGAAGAGGAAGAAGAAGAAGGAAAAGCACCAGGATGGATCTGGTGGTGAAAAGAAGAAGAAAGAGAGGTAAAAGGAGGCACCAGTGAATGAAGAGAGGAAGAAGCAGGGGCCCTGCGTCAATCCTGACTCCTAACATACTGGTGCCATGTTAGCTATGCTCATGAGAGAGCGGCTGGTACTGATAATGGGTGACCCCAGCTCAGTCGCGCCGAAAGTTTGACGCGACGAGCCCCTGCTTCGGATTTTGGCTGAAAGGAGGGTGAGAAGTATCTTGAGTCTCTGCCATCCCTGCCCTGACCGAGCCATTTTTAGCTTCATAAGAACATGGTATTTCTGAGAAGGGTATGGTTCTTTCATTACTCACTCCTATCTTGAACGTATCACAATATAAGGTGTAACTAGCAGATAAAGTAAACTCTGGAGGTGGCTAAGGGTTTCTGGTTTCAGAAGGATTAAAAAGGTCTCTATATGAAAGAAATAATCTCATGCCTTTCTTCTTATATGAAGGGCAAAATGAGAGGTATTTAATCTGTCCAGATTTCCAAGAAAACCTGTAAACTAGAATATACCCGTTCCACTTCCCCACACCGACAAATACCGTCGAATTTAAATGGTCTCGTAAAGGGAAATCATTAAAGGCGCATTTTGGATAACGAAACGGCAGGAACGCATTGTGAATGAATTCAGAAGGAATGTCTCGTAGCCCGGTATGATTCCTGGGTAGATGAAGAGATACCAATATTAATGAAGGGCAGAGTTAAATGAGCCGCAATAAAGGCTTGACATTACCAAAACCCTCCTCTCCGACCAAGAGGTTGGACAGCAGGATTTTGAGGGGCTATTGTAGGGCCCGATAATCTGTGGCCCTGGCCCATTTATTCATTGGGGCCCAAGGCCTGAGCCGAGGAAGGTTATAGCCAAGGATAGGTAATACAAGTACAAAATAGTCCTGGGACACAGTCGAGGACGATTCAGTCCTCGGCATGTCCGAGGTCCCCCTGGAAGGAAGGACAAAAACGGAACAGAAACAGTCTAAAAAAAAAAATCTATGTCAATAAGGAAGGACACCCTGGATAGTTTAACGACCAAGGACAAAGGGAAAGCTGCATTTACTGCCATTCAATACTCTGCACCTAACAGAGCCATACCCTTCAGCTTTTACAACCACCCCCAACCACTCTGAGTATGGGCTGATGGGACAAGTATCAGTCTTGGAAAATCGAACCCTACACGTGGACGTTGGATAAGGAAGACAGGCTAGTATAAAAGGAAAAATAAGCAATCCGGGGAAGGAGGCTAGGAAAAATGGCCAAAAACCAGAGTCTCCCAGCCCGCCTCCAGGAGAAAGACTCCCAAGGCGAACACGATTTAAACAATGTATGAACACCACGAAAAACCCACTGTCTGGTGACTGGGGCCTAGCCTTTCAAACCCACGCTCTATAAATGATATTGTTTGGGCATTTTTACGTGCGAACCCAACACTATTACGGGTCGTTACAAATCGCGTCCTTACAAATCCTCTTAAGGGTTTTTTTTTTTTTTTTTTTTTTTTTTTTTTTTTTAATTTTTCCCTATCATAAATACTAGTAGTTGGGATTATCAAAGGTAGGTCCTACTCGTTAACACAAAACTTAATGGGACTTCAAGTCTTTCCTAGTCATAGTAGTTAAGATCCTCTATCACGTGGTTGTTAAAATTTATGATCCTCGCAAAGGTTAGCATAAAAAATTTGTAAGGATGTTAAAACTTTGTAGCTCACGATCCATGTTTGTTGTGGGATAGTAAATGATTATGATAATGGAAAATGCTAACGAATGCCTTTAGGGCATTGGTTAATAATCCATTTAAAAAAAGTTTTATGAGAAAAGAAAAGAAAAATGAATGTTTTGACAGTTTTTTTCATTTCTCATAAAAGTTGTGTTAAAACTTTTCTAAAATGGATTGTTAACTAATGCCCTTAGAGCACTCATTAGCATGACCTTATGATAATTTATTCTAACAACTTCTTCGAAGGAAAAAAAAAATTCTTTTGAGATTTATTTCATGCAATTAAAATTCCCAATGAAATAAGATTCATGTCCCTAATCCTATTCTTTCTTTGCATTTGCTCAAAGAGTAATGCTATGAACTTAACAAAAAGTTAAAAAAAATTTACAACATTTCCAGATTAGTATGTTATATCATTAAAAAAAAATTCAATAGAAGATTACTACAATTTTTTTTAAAGATTAATATATATAGTTGGCTCATGTATGAGTTGTCATGGTAATTTAAGAATATTGTGAAATTGTTATGATTTTTTTATTATGTATCTACCATTACTCTTGCTCAAACTGTTTCCAATAGACGCAAGTCCGGCTTAGATTGAAAATCTTGAGTATCTGAGTGGAGGTCACTGACTCACTAACAGTCTTAAATGTTCAAAATGTGTAAAACACCCTTGAACGTTTAGACCCTCAAATTACAAATAACCAATTCAAACTTATCAACAAACAATGTACATGCAGAAAATGTAAATAAGCTAAAACAGAATTGATAACATAATCTAAACCAAATAAAATCACATCTACAACAGAAATTAAATGGCAAAGATTAAGGGAAGAGAGATGCAAACACAAAGACAACACAGCAAACGAAATTGGAAAATAGGCCTAATTTCCCAACTATCTAGTTAATAGGTCCGGTTTTGAAAGAAATTGGGTTAGTAACATCTCGAGTTTCTGACAGTCGATTTTGGGCCTTGTAAATCGACTCTCACAGAGTCGGTTTTGGTTGTCCGTGACATCTGATGTGGCGTTATTGCCAGGTGGCAGCCATCTAAAAATCGACCATCAGAGAGTCGATTTCCATGTTGGTGTCACGTGCCATTGACGTGGACTGACGTGGAGCACGACCTGGAAACCGAGTGTGTGAAGGTCGATTTCTAATAGGATATTTTTGAATTTAAGAGAGTTTCAATCGCCCACCCACTCACTCACTCTCCTCTACAGACTCTCGCTTAGTCAAACGCCTCTACAGACACTCGCTCACCCTCACTCACCCTCTCCTTCTCTCACTCTCTCAGCGTCACCGTCGCCGACGCCGGCCCCAACCCACTCACCCTCTCTTTCAGTCACCCACCCACTCACTCTCCCTCATCAGTCAAACGCCTCACTCACCCTCTCAGCAAACCGACACTGTCACTCACCCTCTCCTCCTCTCACTCTCTCAGCGTCACCGTCGCCGACGCCGGCCCCAACCCACTCACCCTCTCAGCCTCACCGACCCAGTCTCAGTCACTCTCTCGCTCACCTATGCGGTATCTGAAAGAAATAGAAGAAAAAAAGGTGAGTCAGTTCGTTTTGTTTGTTTGTTTGTATTTTTTTTTTTTTTTTTTTTTTTGTATAAGAAGCATTCTTCTTCATTCCCAGATTGTTGCTTCAATTCGTTCCCATTTTTCAAGTATGCCATTTCTCACTTAGTTTTTTAGATTCGAATTTTATGTTCTTAAGACAAATTTCGAAGACCCATTTTAGATAACATCAGTGTTTTTTTATTTCTTTTTGTTTGAGTATATTATTGTGATGAAGGAGGACAAAAAAATGGCATGACATGTGGTGTAGCTTTGAAGGGGATGAATTTGGGTATTTGATTGCAGATAACACACATGCTTCAGATTCATCTGAGATATGTGTTAAATCTTGTCTCCTGTAAAATGTATCCAATGGTTATGTATATTTAGTAGATTTTCTGCAATGTCTTATGATAAGTTCACGGATACATTATATGCTGGTTTATATTTTGTATTTTGTGGTTTTGTTAGAGGTTTGTTCAAATAACCTATATAAAAGAAAAAGTTAGATGTAACATCAAATGCATACCTTGTTTCATTATGTATTATTATTGACAATATTTTTTAGGTTGTTTTTGTTTTTGTTTTCAATAATGTCTAGTATGTGCTAATTGCTTATCATTTTTGTGCAGTATGGCTGCTGCAAATGCTGGAGAGATTAACCATGCGCAGCCTGGCCCCATTGACACGTCAGTGTTGACGTTGCAGCCCAACCATCGATCAGAAGCCATTTGGAATGGGCAGGTAAAACACACCACTAAAGATTTCACTTTTTTTTGTGTGTGGTGAATTTTGTTTTTTGAACCTGGACTTTAGTTTGTTTCTAAGTCTTTTCTTTCTATGAATATTACATGTTTATTTAGAAAAAACGAATCATAGGCTGTAAACATGATATATTGTTTTATTGATGGCTAGTGAATTGTAAGTAATAGTTTCTCAGTTTATTAATTTCTAGAAGGGAGTTACTACATGTAAGACCCGACGCTCTAGACCAATCAAACATGAGTTCAAATTAGCAATGATTCCAACTAGACCTTTAATTATTCTGAATCTTAAAAAATACGACTATCTTAGTCCTTCCACCATAGCCACATCAAACATAACGGGAAAAGTTACAAATATTTGATAAGTGCTCCCTGAACTAATTCCTCCAAGTGAACAAGAGATCAACTACCCTTCTTGGTAACACCCATTAAATCCCAAATGCTCTAAATACTAGATCCATAAAGCATATGCAATATCACTAGGGATCAACAAATGATCTACCGTCTCCCCACTACACTGGCACATGTAACACCAACCAGCTAAATAGAAACCTCGCTCGATGAGATTATCACAAGTAAAAAATCTTCCCCCAAAGAGATTAATTAAATTCAGCATTTCTTATTTGTTCAAGCTTTTGGTGCTAGTGATAGTTTATCATGATATAGATACTCTACCAGGCACTTCTTGCCTAGGTTTATATAGCATCAAACCATACAGAGTCTAGCAACAAAATTTTGGGTATTCTACTCTTCTTTGCAATGAGTTTTGAATATTTAGACAAAAAATGCGGCATGTAATAGATACATAAGTTGAGCTTTTTCTGATGAGGTGACTAGTAGGTAGGACTGATATTGGGTCAGTTCGGGTCGGGTTTACTGTGACCCGAAACCCGACCCGACAGAAATCGGGTTTGTCTGTCTGAAACCCGATCCGACCCGGAAAATCGGGTCTGAAATCGGGTCGGTTTTCCGGGTCTCGGGTCGGGTCACGGGTTGGTTTTTTTTTTTTTTTTTTGCTGCTGCTGCTTGTTGTTTTCCATGAGCATTTAGTTACTATATTCTTTTTTGTAATAATAATCTCATTAAAAAAAAAAATCCAATATCAAATCATTTTTAAAAAAAAATTATACTATTTAAAAAATATCCAATATGAAATCATTTAAAAAAAAATTTATGAAAATAAAAGCTAAAATCTCCTTAGCAAGCCACATTTATGACTATTAAATGGATACACACAATAAAAACACAAAACCAACAATATCTTCACTGAACCATCTGAGGTGCAAGTATGATATCTCTTCTTTCCATTCCTTCTCTTATGCAACTCCAAAACACACCAAACAAAAGAAAATAATATAGTCCTCCACATTCCATTCATTTATAACCTATCCACTCTAATTCATTTCATTCTGTTGTGAACTCTCCAAACAGTGTCAGAACTTTGAGAAAGCAAAACAAATGCATACAAACCAACACAAGCACTAAAGAGCCGGAAATGAAAAACTATGGCAAGATATCTAAAGCTTTACATTACAACAAAATGCTTAGTCGTGAAGCAGATTACAGCAATCCATTGCTGGGCAGAATGCTTAGTTGTCAAAAAAAAGTTTCTTTTCAGTAATCCTGCATGTAAGCACTTCTTCAAGCTCCAACATTAAACTTGGCTTCATACACATGGGGTTGCTGCAAAAAAGAAATATTCTTTTAAATTCTGAATGGATGCTATAATTGGTACTAACACCTTTAATCAAAGAAACGACAAAGAAATTGATTAGAGAGGCAAACTAACCTTAATTCTCTTCAAACTGTCATTTGTAGCTCTCTGTTTCTCAAGAGTGAGACACAAAGCTGGCAGTTCCTGCTCAATGAATTAGTAAATTATTAATATTTCAGTATTTAGGTATCTCCAATAAGACATTTAGATTAAGGAAACAACATAGGAGAAACAAGAAGATATCCCAGGAAAAGAAGTCAAAGAAACATACATTTTTCAAATTTATCCTTTCCGTCAATAGCAAACTTTCCTCCTCTCTAAGTTCAGCTAGCGACTGCCCAAAAAGAAGAAAAAAACAAGGGATAGGAATACAACTTTTTATTTTAATCATCACCAAAAGCTAGATAAACAAAGGACCAATGCAAAGTTAAGGCAATTTGTTCAAATAGAATCAACAACATTGGATGATGAATGAGAGAGCTCCTTTAAGTTTGGACAGAGCTTAAAAATAACTTCCACCTGATATTCCAAAAACATATTGCACAAAAAAATGTACAACTAAACAATTAAAAAGACATTTGCACTTGCACTTGCACTTCTACCATATTGCCTGTGTATATTTGTACTATAATTAGCATATCAGAAAGATGCGGACCTATTAGCTTAAAGCTTTACCCAATAAACCAAGTGGTACATGAGAGCATATGGAAATCAACTATTTCTATTTATAACACAGTTGTGTACACGCTAGAGCATTATATAGCTGGGTCAACCTATTTACTCCAACTACTTGTCAAGTCGATATTTCTGATACATAAGCATTTAAGGATGCAAAATGGGTAGTTTAATGTGTATATATGCCCATGACGGATATTTGCTAGCAGTCATTAACATGTGCTAGTTTTACTGCTCAATGCAGACATTTTCACACATGGATAAGAAATAATCGAAATGGGTGGAACAAGAGCATCAAAAGTTGCATCAACATAGCAAACTAACAACACCAAACATCGAAATAGAACATGCAACAAACTTGGTAACAACTCTGCCAACACAGAAAACTACACAAAACAGTGACTGCACCACAGCAGATACAACGTCTTAATCTTTAAAAACAGTTGAAATAACTCCTCAATTAGCTCAAAGAACCCTGTTCTGACAGTTTCCAAGTTTGTTTATTCTTTGGATGAATAAATAAAAGGTATACATATAGTTTCCCCTTTCATAATTTATATGCAAATGTCAATAAATAGAATTTTTAGCTAAAATCAAAACCATTACATGTGAATATATCAGCAAAAAACATGACATACTTAAAGGACATGGGTTCTTTGGTTTAAGAAAATAAAGCAAACAGAACACTTAAAAAGTACACGAATCCAACAGAGAAACAGAGTAAAGCTTTCAAAGATGGGAGTGGTAGAGGTCTTTTACCTTGGCGAAAATGCAAAATAGTGAAACCCCAAAGAGAGGCAGAAGAGCTCTTTAGTTTAAAACCTGAAAAAAAAATCAAAATGGGTCCTTAAAAAAAACGATTCAAGCCAAAACCCACATCACAAAACGCAAGAAAATCAAACCCAAACAGAATATTCACATAGAAAAAAACCCCAAAATCCGAAAGTATTAAAAACCCAACTCTATTAACAAGAAACAGAGATAACAAGAAATAGGTTTAGCTATTTATTCTATGACTTACACAGAGACAAATGGAGCAAATAGCTTGAAATTGGCTTGTAAGGCTTTGAGGAATAAAGAGAGAGATGAGGGAGGCGGAGATTGCATAGAGACCACGTAGGGTTTTTTTTCACAAACACAAAAATCGGGTTCAGACATAGGGTATTTATATGACCCGAAACCGACCCTAACCCGATAATAACCCGAAAATATAACCCGAAACCCGACCCGAATATTCTCAGACCCGCCCAAAACCTATCGGGTCGGGTCGGTTTTTGGGTGGGCCGGGTCAAGTGCTCACTCCTACTAGTAGCATTTGAAGGCTATGATTCATTAAAAAAAATAAAACCATACATTAGTTGAACAATGTCAAATAAATTTACCAAAATGATGAACATATCACAAAATAAACTCATGCATGTTCAACTCTATCATTTAGAAATTGTAATAAAGCCTGTCTGTATACTCTATAACCAACATCCTAAATTGGTTTTCAAATGTGCTTTAAAGGCATGATAATTATTTAAACGAATCCAGCTAGTCTGCCACTAATGGATTGAAAATCCAACTTGAGTGAATCAAAGGACTGGAAAATAATTGGGCAAGAACTTACCTGTTGTATGACAGCATCACGGTAAAACCTATATGAGTGGAGGAGCATCGCAACTCTATCAACTTGCAAGCAGTATATTCTACCATAGCTGTGAACAGTGACAATTATTAAATATTTGACTTTAGGGAACAATTTGAATATATTAGCAGGAGAAATTAAACAGTAAGAACCTAGACAGTGTGTTCAAAAGAACCTACACAGTGACAATATTGATATCTTCAGCAGCTAGGACAGCCTCAGATTTAGCCATTGCCATGTCAAACCTTGGCAAGCGAATAAACCCTGCAGATGAAAGCTAAGAAGAAGAAATAGTAACTATGTTAGACCATGGGAGATGCTCAAAATTTCCACGCAGCTCTTAGTCTTATTTGCATCAAGGAACACCACAAAAGCTGCATTGATATATGTCTCAAGGAGGAAAAGAACTTTCTGTTCTAGACCCGTAGTTAAACCAAACATTATTTCTTTCTTTCATACTATTTATTCTGCCAAAACTAGGTAGACTGGTGAAAACAAATTATGTAGGGTCCCTTACACAGGTCATGGTTTTTAAGCCAAAACTTTCTATACGGCTTTGAGCTCTAGGGCAGGTTCTCCTTTCCCTTGGAAGAGTGTTTGGAAGATGAAGGCCCCAAAAAGGGTTACTTTCTTTGTATGGAAAGCTATCTTTGTATGATATTGGTTTCCAGCTCATTTTATCCTCCCCAAACCCCCTTACTGGAGAGCCATATATGGTATACATGAAGCTCAACACAGCCTGCAATTCCTGAACATGAAACCACCCCCCCCCCCAACAAAAGAAACTAACATCCCAAAAAAGACCCCATTACTGAACTTCATTCAGCCACACTTGCCTCCTTATCTAGGAAAAATCTAAACAATTGAAGAAAGTTGACAGCAAGAGGTGTCTCCCCACAACAACAGTCTTGCCAAAACTTCAACCGCTCGACCCATCACCAATATCATGCAGAATATAATGAGAATATAAGAGTATATAAGTGTTCAAGATTAAAACTAAAAAAAATAAAAGATAAGTATATCTCTCGTGACCCACAATTTAAAAAAAAAAATGATACGACAGGGACACGGGTGCAGAAGTGTCCCAAACGTACACGGCATCCCAAATGAAGTGTCCCTAATTCTTAGAAGACAACAACACTTTCATAATTTGAAACTAGAACCATAGTCATAGTTGCACCTTTTGTTTTGCCTTTACTTAAGATAAAGCTATTGGTTTCAACATGCGTTTACAAATAACTGAAATTCTAGAGGGTCTTCAACTAATGACTTCACCAATCACCATATCCAAAAATTTTCCTTTTTTCCCTTTTTTCTTTCCATCCTTTTTATTATCTATGTACCTGTTTTTATACAGTCACATACTTCAATAGTTCTTGACATATGTATTGAATACGACATGGTCAATTATAAGCCAAGTTTGATAACCCAAAAGACAAAATAGAGAACAAAGAAAAAAATATTATTGTTTCACAACAATAGTACATAAAGGCTATTCAATCACAAAAAAAACACATGTACACGATAGAAGAACCAAAAGCTGAAGCTAGAGAGATAGATAAACATCAAATGCAGCAAAAAATGGGGGTTTAAGAGTGATGGGGTTGGTGGGTTAGGAGTTAAGGCTTACCTTAGTGCACTTGCCTTGCGTGTAGTACAAACACATGGGCTTCCAACGATTCTTACTTACAAACATGTATATATATTAAAACTGTGCAGAAGTACAAGTGCAGCACTTCAAATCCTTTCTTTACTCTCTAAGGTACTTCTGCATGCATCTATAATATGGTCAATTTCCAAAATTGCACATACATAATCGGGTTTGTGTCTACATTTTAACACTATCTCTTCCTCACTAAATTTTCGTTTTAAATCACAAGATAGAGAAGGGATTAATTCCCTCCCCCTGTGATTTGTTTCTAAGTCTTTTCTTTCTATGAATATTACATGTTTATTTAGAAAAAACGAATGTTTAACATTGATGCCAATAAGAGATTTTATGACCTAAATATTTTTAAAGTGTAATTTTCTTAGTTAGCATCAAGTCATTAACTAGCTTTTAGAAATTAATAATAAGTTGTATGTTTATAAGTTGTATGTTATTCCATGGTTATGTTAATCCATGGTGGGTGTTATAAATTAATTGGGTGTTATTAAATTTCCTCAAAACCACAAACCGACATGTCATCATCAGTCATAGAAGGATAAGGCCAGCGAACTAATTCCAAACAATCTCTATATAGACTTCAAACTTAAAATACATATATTTAACCATTGATCACAACAAAAACAAGATAAGTAGCGTCAACATTCATTTCAACCACATATGTTCATCAAACTCAAAACCCACAACCCGTTAAACAAGGCAAAATACCACTTAATTCATTATAACCAAAAACAAAAACCAGAATCTTCCAAACCTCAATATGCATTGTACCATGGATCAAACTTCATCAAAACAACAACCCCCCCACTTAATACAAAACACAACCATCTCAAACTTAAAACCATAAATACAAAAAAGAAAAGTTGACAATAGTTAAAACAAAACCACCATGATCAAAACCAAACACCAAAAACCATAAAACATATTCCTTAAAACAAAACTATAATCAGATCTCCGTACACCTCAAAGGGTGCACGAAAACTCAGTCCTACCTTCAATGTTGTTTGCGGATTGATTACGCATAGCATTCTTCTGAACCTGCCGGTTATCTAGCATCGGTAGCTCAGAAGTTGTATGAACCCCACTTTCCAGACTTCTTTTCCAATCAAACCCAGAAAAAATCTTCAATCTTTCGCATAAATCAGACCCTCAAATCACTCAGATAAAAGAAAACCCAAAAAACAAAAAATGAACTCACATAAAGGTTGTGAATTTAAGAGTATATTGGTGACCAAACGCTGTGAAATTAGTTCGGAATAAAACATACCCAATTCAGGTATAAGTAGTTGAAAATTATATGAGTAGTGTAAAAAAAAAAAAAAAAAAAAAGCACAGAGAATCACAGTGAAGAATCAATGTGAGAAATGTGAGAACTATATTCCAATTCTCTTGTATTTTCTATTTTTCCTTTTCCTTTTACAGTTTGGAAATTTCTTGGATCTTTGAATGTGAAACCCGTAAAACCAAAATTGAAAAAATATAAATATTTTTTTTTAATATATTAAAGTAAGTTTGCGCTCGTGTACGAATAATAAATTTCATTTGTGTTATCAAAAAATACATAAATAAATTTCATTTGTGGTGGCGAAATTACTATTTTGCCCACATCATAGTCCTGCTGGTTTGTAAACGTGGTCATTATGTCTTTAATCGACCTCTTAATTTATTGTAGTAATTTTTCATTTTGTCCATTAAGGTTTTAAACTTATCATAAACTGTCCTTTCCACTATTCATTTTCATAATTACATTCTTTTGGCCAATAATGAAACAGGGAAAAAAAAAATTAAAACTGTTAATAAATTATATATTTTACCATCTCTTCTAATTTCAATTTTTAAAATTTTTTTGCCAAACCATTTTCTAATACTCACTCTCTTAATCTAAGTGAAACTTTCTTTATTTTGAGTTTTCTCTCTATATTATTTCTATTTAGTTGCTGCCAAATTAATTTATAAACAAATCATAAGAGAAATGCAGCTTTAATTAATAAACTTTTGCCTTTTCTTGCTCTATTATTATCCAGATTATAAATTTAATAATGGAGATAGACATATACTTCAAATTGAAATGATTTTATATTTTTGAAACTTTAATTGATAAAATAAAATTATGGGATTTAATATAACATATTGTATTAATTTTAGACCTTTTTATGTAATTCTATTTTGCTTTTCTTTTCTTTTTTTTTTTTGTTCGTAGTATATCAATTAAAAGCAAAAAAGAATATGGTGAAAATTCTTTAGCTTTATCTTCGTTTTGAGGTTGGGTGGAATGTTTCATGCTTGGATGATTGCTTTTATTGGGTTACTTTATTTTTGTTACATAATTCAAACCAATATGCATAAGTTTAGAGTTGTAACTCAACTAGTTGGTATTTTTTGGTCTTTTAATTCTAGATATCCAGAATTCAAATCCCTCATCTCAACTATTAAATTATAAAATTATTTCAATTTTCAAGTATAAAAATGGTAGTTTATAAATATGATAAAATGAATATATATATATATATATATATATATATATTAATTTATTGACCATACTTGGGAGATAACTTCTTTCAATCTCTACTACCAATAAAATAAAAACTTTTTTCACTCTTTAAATTATTCTCTCCTAATGTAAGTGATCTTAAAGTTTTTAATTTTTGTTAGTAATAAGTTGTTCCCAAACAAACACTTAGAGTTTGTTTGAGAACAACTTATTTAACTAAAACTGAAATTTTTTTTACTGAACGTACTATAGATAAAACTAACAATTAGCTGAAATAATACAATGAGACCCATAAATAATACCAAAATATGCAATGGGACTCCGAAATAGTAGTAAAAAATAAGTTGAATAGAATAAAAAAATTGCTTTTTTCAATCAATGTCAAACACAACCTTAATATTCAAATCCACGATAATTGATAAAAGATTAAACCTATTAAATCAACTAATAAAATATTTTTCATTAAAAACACTAATCAAATATTTTAAAATGAAGAGCATGCACACAAAGTCTGGTTTTTTTATTTTTTTGGAGAAAAAGTTTTCATGTGTTGACTTTAATGAATTGCAAAAAAGCACGTCAATATTTGGCCGTTGATTTTGTTTTAATATATAGTTGGATGCTTCTACCGTTCATTTTGTTTTAATATATATTTGGATGCTTCTACAGTTACTTTTGTTGGCTTGGATATATTTGTAAGTCACTTCATAGCAATATTATTATAAAATTATTTAAATAGCAAATTAGCAATCATTAGACACAAAAATAAATAAATAAAAATTATATAGTTTTATATATTCGGATTTTTTTTTTTTAAGGTTTGAGGTATGATTCTTTTTTTTATATATATATATAGAAAAAAGGTATTACTCTAAAGGTCACCCTTTTCTTTTGTATTGGTCTTGGGAAAGGTCACGCCATAGAAGTAATTATAGTATTTTTATATGGTGGATTCTTTGACAAACGTTAAGTCTCTTTGGATACTAGGACAATTTTTGGGTATCTCTTTAATTTCTTCAAACAGAGATTTATAGAGACAAAGGGAAAAAACCCCCCCACGAAACCTCATTTCCTTTTAAGTATCCAATGTCTCCTTTATACCTCACCTTAGTCACCTTTCATCCCTTTTGAGGTGACCCCCTTTTGTAAATGAATCATGGTGGAATATAATCCAGTTTTGATATACTGTTTTTTTACTCATTATTATTATTTAATAGTCTGCTTTGAATTGGATATATTATGATTTAACAGGTGGATTCCCTAATTAAAACAAATTAATCATGTTCATCTTTATATATTTGTACTAGATACATATATTTGTCATCATACCAAATAGTTGATTGAAAAAAAAGTTGATAAAGTAATGATTCTCATAAACATTGACGTTATTAGTTTAAACGGCCATTAAGCTTTATTAGCAAGAAAAGAAATATATTGGATGTATGATAATATACATTGGTCAAAAAGTGTCTTGAGTTGGATTAGGCATTTGTGAGACAGCTAATACTATATGAAACTTTTGCAACATGGTTTTTATCACTGCCAATAACTACTAGTGACGCAAATTTCAAGTAAGGTCCATATATTGATTGAAGGAAAAATGGGGTGGTAAAGATTGATCCTGGTAATTCTCAAAAAAAAAAAAAAAAAAAAGATTGATCCTGGTAAAGGTTGGAAATATTAGGTCTAGCAGCTGAAAATTTTGAATTGGGCAAGTTATCAAAATTCTGCCATTTTGTGAATTATAGTGTCTTTTATGAACAAGGAGACGTGTTTGTTTGATTGATTTATTTATTTTCAACTTATTTCGTTTATATATATAACTTTTTGCATTGCCTTACATCAAATATTTTTTTTAAATAAAATAATCTAAATAAAAAAATCATATCAAACAAATAAATAAGTGATTAAATTGCATTGTCTATTATGTTAGTTGTGATTCTTTATAGTCACAAGGATATAAGTATATTGTCAAGAGTCTTGTAATTTGGAAATTAATTGACATCTCCTAGCGTTTTCAATAGAAACATTTAAGGTTTAAACGAAGATACAAGTACTTTGAATGCCCTTAAGGAAGAAAAAAACCATAATCTTTTTATTGTATAAACAAAAGGACAATTGTTTAAATATATAGTTGTATTGATCAATAAACTACACAATTGAATTTAATTCTTATTGATTTTTTTTTTTTTGTAATTCATTGATACATGATTGAATTTAATTAAAAATCCGAAATTACAACCTCTAACACCCAAGTTTTGCAATTGTGCTTAAAGTACTTCAAGGCCTCAATCAGTTCTTCATCGAATGCCATACTATTTATGTGTAGAAAAGTGGGTATGTTCGGGAAACTAGACCCTATACTTTGTGCTTGAAGTACTTCAAGCAGTTCTACATCAAATGCAGTCCTATATTATGTGTAGTATAGGGGTATGTTGTGGGAATTAGACCCTATAGTATACTATGTATGGCAGTATGGGACAAAGGTGGCCGGGCGGTCACCTACTCCTACTTGCTTCCCAACAAGATTAGAGAATGTTGAGACTGGGTTGTTGTTATATTATGTTTACTATCTATAAATATAAATATATATTTTCACTCCAACAGTTAACACCCATGAATTTTCTTCCTACCATTTGTCTACTTTATGCCTTTGGTTGAGTGAAAATGAACGAAATTGGAAAATAGGCCTAATTTCCCAACTATCTAGTTAATAGGTCCGGTTTTGAAAGAAATTGGGTTAGTAACATCTCGAGTTTCTGACAGTCGATTTTGGGTTACTCTAAAGTATCATTTCAATTTTCAAAGTTAAAAATAATAAACAACTTCTATTGCACTCAACTTGCTGTCATATGTTAATCCATGGTTTTCTTATGTGCAGGATCCAGGGTCCCTTAAATGTCGTGCCCGTAGTGAAGAGTTCTCGAATCGAGAGCCAATGGTGGATGATCGAGTGATTGACATCATTAAGGCACTTGGTTTGGAGGGACTTCTCAGGACTCTGGGTAGAGAGATTGATCATGGCCTGATAACGGCCTTAGTGGAGCGATGGCGGCCCGAGACTCACACATTCCACATGCCGCATGGTGAGGTCACCATCACATTGCAGGATGTGGAGGTTCTTCTTGGACTTCCTGTTGATGGTGACGCTATAACAGGGAGCACACAAAAAATATGGGAGACTGTGTGCGATGAGTACCTTGGCTTTCGACCTGCCAATGAAGACCATCTGGAATGTAGTGGCCAGAGGATTCTCATCAAACGGCTTTTGGAGCAAGTTGCCAATCCACTGCCGCCTAATGCTGAAGACGATGAAGTGCATAGGTACGCACGATGCTACATCCTAGCACTATTGGGGGACACAATCTTCATGGACAAATCCGGTGATAGGGTGCATCTAATGTGGGTGCAGCAGTTGGAAGACCTTCGCAACCCACGAAGGTATAGTTGGGGAAGTGCTTGCCTTGCATGGCTGTACCGACAGTTATGCAGGGCAAGCGATAAGAGAGCCAGTCAGATTGGTGGGTGTTTATTGTTGGTCCAGTATTGGGCGTGGGCCAGATTCCCCTTTTTGTGCCCGGCAGTTGAGCGTGGCCCACCAGTGGGTGCTTATGGTCCTCCAATGCGTGGTCCACTGTCCCTTAAGTAAGTCTGTACCTTAGTAACTTCATTTACAATATGTGATCATTACCTAAGCTTACAATCATGTAACTTAAAATATAAATTTTCATTTTTATTTAAAAGGGTATGTGAAAACATTTATGTCAACATTTAAAAATGTTAAACAGAGTTTCAATATATATGATTACGTTAATATACTCTAATTTTTTGTCATTGTCATGTGGCTTGTATGTGCTTTGTTTGGCTTAAGGACTTTTTTTATTCTAGTGATATTATTAATTGAGTAAATTTCTATAAGATTCTATTAGTAGTTATATCTGATTACATTATAGTTTTAATCATAATATTATCTTACTTGGGAAGTTGTAGATATTGATCCCCTGTTCTTGATTGTAGGTGGGTGTGGGTCCCAAACAAGAAAAATAGGCCCGCCCAGGTCTTTAGGGACAGGTATCGGGAGCAAATAGCTTTAATGTTGCCAAACCAGGTATGAAAATGCTTTGTTCAACATGTTCAACAAGAAGATATATATTTGCTGAACTTTGAAATAGAAAGATAGTTGCCTAATGTGTTGCATATTTGTTTTTGGGCTGTTGTAGGTGGTGTGGCAACCGTATGAAGATGAATACGAGAACCTTCCGCCGTGGTGCGTTGCAGGGAGGGCAGTGTAGACGGCAATGGTGCCGCTTGTATGTTTCCATCTAGTAGAGAAACATACACCGGATCGTGTCGTTCGGCAATTTGGGATGATCCAAGAAATTCCCCGCCATGTTAACACGGACCCGGTGCTTCATGCCATTGATTTGAGGGGGAAGATGGGTGTTGATTGGATGCGGAGACATGCTATGCATCTCACGGAGTGGGGTCATCGCCTTCAACATCGTTGTGAAGCAGTGCTTGGTGATATGCCTCTACAGCACGAGTACTTCGATTGGTTCACAAGGATAACTCGAAGGTTTATCGATATCCCCGGTGCTAGATTCATTGTAATGGTAACTTCTCCACGTGTTCTACATTTTACCGTACTTGTTACTTAGTTTACCACTGTTTAGAGAACTCTTCTTATGTGGTCCAATGTTTGCTTAGCATCAAACCTCCCTTTTAAATTGTTGTCTGCGTAAGATTGCTTATAGACAAACAATAATCTTTCTTTCTGTGGTTCATAGTTTACACTATGCTCATGCTTAACCTCTTGTTTCATCTCTAATTAATTCTGTTGTTAATCTTAGATTAGATTACAAGGTTGAAAGCTCCCAATATACTCAACATAACTTCTGTACTAAATCATTGAAAATCAGTTTACTTGAACCTATCATGGGTTTATATTTTTAGAAGAATTTCGAAATTCTCAAAAAAATTGTGTTTAGATGAGGAATTTTGAGGTGAAATTTTACTCAAAGTTGTAACTTGATAGTTCCCAATATTGGTTTCCTTTGCTTGTGTTAACAAGAAAGGTAATCCCAAAATCCTGCAGAATTTTGAACTTGGAATCAAGTATCCAAATCCCAAGTTCAAATTCCGTAGGGAATGTGTCATTTGATGATCATATGGTAACATAATGTTAGCAGTGGTGATGATTGTGGTGGTCGTAGTGGTAATGCCGATGAGTGCTAGTTGTGGCAGTGGTGATGGCTGTGACACTGCCAAGTGATGGTAGTGGTACTAGCAATGGCAGTGGCAACAACTGTTAGGGACTGTATTGCTATTGTATTATAATAAGAAGAAGGGAAATCAATTAGTGACAATTAGTGGCAGTTATTGGTAGCTGTGAGTTGGGTGTGAGAGTTGGCTAGTGGTTACTGTATCAATCAGTTAGAGTAGGGGATTAGGGAATTACTGATTTATTATTTATAGTCTCCAAATTTTAATACATGATTTAATTCAGACTCAATCTAATTGTGCAACTAGCTCATTGGCTCTAAAATAATTTATTGATAAGTACAGATTTCATTTAGAAAGGCTTGGGGGGCTGGAGTCAAGGGAATACCATTGATAGAACTAGAGTGGTTTTATATTAAGCATAATTTTTTTTTTCTTCTCATTTACATACATCATCAAAAAAATATGAGTACAAAATCAAAGTTGTGCTGGGCTTAACAGAATTCTAAGAATTTCAGTAGGGACAATTTGATTTGAAGTTAAGCTAGGTTGTCATGCACTATTATTGATGATTGCAGGTCTTTGTCATATATTTCACTGAGTGACACAGGTTCATGTTGTTCAAGAGACGAGAAAGAATTGTTGGCAAAGATAGTGTACTAGATCTTGTTTTCTGGTTTTATCATGAATGTACATTGAATAAAATGTTATGGATTATGAATCTTGCCTATGATGTGTTAGAACTATTTATCTACATAGTGTTAGTCATTTCTAATAGGGAACCATGAAATAATATTTCATCTCTTTAGATAACTTTGATATGATCAAGCAAGGATAAAATGCGTTGATATCCTGAGGAACTTTATTCTAGTTGCACAAACACCCCTAAACTAACTTTTTCAATCCCTTTTTTCTGTATAAGAAATATCATAATTTATTCATAGAAACTATTCTTATTACATCCGTATCCACCACCTGCCACACAAAGGCAGGGGTCTCATCCAACTACACCCTCACTCTTTCATTTTCGTAGAAAATGTAACTAACCTTAAAGCAACTACATTACAACCTTTCTGTACATAGCTCAATCTCCATGTCCTAAAGAAATCAAGAAGTTAACTAACCTTCACCTTGCGGCCTATATTAATCTATTGATTGCCTTTCTTCATTTTGATATTGCATTATTAATATACTTGGTTTTTCTATGTGCAGATTGAAGGATATGTCCGTATGATGCGTCGTCACCCAGTGGGCACGGAGGCCCACAATGACATTATTAATGTGCTGGAGGCAGTGCATGAGATTGGCCGTGTACGACCTCGGGAACCTGAGGCCCCGAACGAACCGGCAGCTACTCCTGCGGCAGCGCCTACTCAGAGGCCAAGCACTACTGAGAGCCCAAGCACGAGCACAGCTCCTACCGGACGTTGCTCTCGTCCGCCTGTTGCTACCCCTCAGGTTCTCCCTACCCTCGATCCCTCTCCATCCACCGCACATCCATCCCTTAGCCCCACCATCCCTTCACCCACCCCACATCCATCCGTTAGCCCCACCATCCCTTCACCCACCTCACATCCATCCCCTACCCCCACCATCCCTTTAGCCACTCCACATGAGTCCCCTAGTCCCACCATCCCTCCACCCACCCCACATGAGTCCCCTAGTCCCACCATCCCTCCACCCACCCCACATGCCTGTCCTGGGTCTGACATTCGTCCACCCACCCCACGGGCATTTCCTGAGCTATCACCTATTCCATCATTTGACCTGGGTCTTGATCAAACCCCTCCTGACTTGCAACCCCTCCCACCTTCCCACAGTACGTCCACTGGCCCTTCTTCAGCCGTTGACCCACCCCATGTTCAGCCTGAGCAGCCTGTTGGGTTAGCTGCAGCGGCAGAAGGTCGGCCAAAACGCATATCTAAGGCACCTCTATGTGGGACAGGGGGGCACAAACATGGACACAACGTTGGGCCGGAGGCATCTGACGAAGGACATGCAAGACCTCCTCCTTATTATACGAGAAAGCGTAAGGTTCAAAAAAGGTAACTCAAATGATACCTTATTCCTTGAACTGGACATTTCAAGCTGGTGTTGAAAAGTTCATGAAATTATTTTTGTGGCCGAAATGGTTTTAATGTACATTATTTGAACTAGGTGAAAGGTACAGCTGGGACATTAGTTGGAGGTAGATATTCATGTACAGTGCTACATTGCTGCTTCCTTCTGCTGTAGTTGGTACTTAAAAGCACCTTATTTTTCACAGTTCGTGTATTGTCTATTCTCTTTCATGCTCTTACTTTATGGTTTTTTTAATTGGCAGGTTACCAACAATTCAACAGTGTTGTAGTGCATCAGCGAAAATTACTGTACATGGGTTTATATCTTCTTATATGGGGAGAAGCTGCAAACTTGAGATTCATGCCGGAATGCCTTTGCTATATTTATCATCATGTATGTAGGTAGATATTCAAATTGTACATGAAATTGCAAGAAGAGAAAAAAGAATAATTTTTCTTTCCCATTTCTTTAGGGCACTAAATCGTAAGGAGATGTATGAGAGATTTAGATACTTATGAGAATTAATTCAAGTGTGAGGATGTTGGCATGATAGTTGAAGGAGCCAAAATACAATAAAAAATTTACTTTTAATAATTCTTTATCAGATATTAATGAGAGATTATAACTGAAAGAAAATGCATAATTTGTTTTTTCATTTGCCTTTTGATGTGCCATATTGAGTAGTTGGAAATGCCTAGCTTATGGTGTCGAGGACTGCATGTTTTGTTGCTATTTGCAGCTTTATGATCTATTGGTAGGAGAGGTTTGGAACTTTGGAAGATATATGAGGGGTTGAATGGGCTGCAAGAATATGCAAGTCAACTCACTTATTGCTTGAATGTGTTTTTAAATTAGGTCCATTCAATGTGATAGAGGTGCCATCATAGGCTTTCATGTGCTTGGTTTTTGATATTCTCATAGACTTCTTAGGTAGTTTAAATTTGCAATCTACAGACTTAATAATAAATGTATTAATCAGTAAGCAATATCTACCTCATTCAGTCTAAACATTTTGATGAGTATGTACTGATCATCTCCAATTTTTTCTCTTTCCCCCCTTGTTTAGGAAGCATAGATAAAGGCTTTTCTTTTAAAATAATAATTCCATAAATAAGCCTGGCTCAGCTTTTTCAAGTTATGTGATATTGTCAAGTGTCTAGTCATTACAGTTTGGAAGGCTTAAATTATGCACTGATATCATTGTAGTAATTCTACTGTTGTAAATTTTCTAAAACGTTGATTATAATTTCCATAAAGTTTTTTGTAGTACATTATGGCCATTACCACGTTTGATACATTGTGCTTTACACTTGATAAAAAACCCTGTATCATAATTGGCGGAAGTTTGGGTCTCAGACCAAAAAAGATAAATTATAGATACTCAGAACAATTTTTAATAGACTTGCTCTGAATTTTCAGGTTCTTAAACACATGTTTAAAATTTATTTCTGCTAACATTGAAATGGTTACTATCATTGATCATTGAGTATAATTAATTCTTTTATTGATTTTAAGTATAATTATTCAGTTGTTGTACTCCAATCTTTATAGATGGCGTTTGAGTTGTATGGGATGCTGGCTGGAAGTATCAGTCCAATGACTGGTGAGCCTGTAAAGCCAGCCTATGGTGGTGACGATGAGTCTTTTCTAAAGAAGGTGGTAACTCCCATACCTTTCTTGACGATAGCAAAGGTGTTGCTTCTGCACATTCTTTTGGGTATATAAAAATGCATGTTATTATATTGATATATGACTGCTTTGTCTTACCATTTGTTTTGTGATTTACAGGAAGCTAAAAGAAGCAAAGAAGGAAAAGCAAAGCATTCTCAGTGGAGAAATTATGATGATTTAAATGAATATTTCTGGTACTATGTGTTTCTTTGTTTATATGAGTTTCGTATGTACAGAATGTAGTATATTAAAAGTTATGTTGGCGTGAATTGTAGGTCAGTTGATTGTTTCCGGCTGGGTTGGCCTTTGCGTGCTGATGCTGATTTCTTTTGCCAACCTCCGGAACAGCATCGAGTTGACAAAAAGGATGTACGTTGTAATTTTGGGTTATATGTTGCTTGTTTGTTAGTTTTCTGGACTTATTAATCTTTCTTTGCAACATATGAATCTAAATTATTTCTTTTATTAATGATTTTTTTTTTATTTTTTTGAATCTTGACTTATTTCATTGTACATTAATGAAATATTGTCCCTTGATGATACAAAGAATTTTCCTGCTCTATTTTCAGCTATATTTATACAAGAAATGTAAAAGTTGTGTCTTGAGGAGTCCAAGAAAAAGCTTCGAGGGTCACCCTTTGGGTTTATAATTCAAGGCGGAGACATACAATCTGTCTCATGCTTCTAGCTATATTTATAATATTTGCCTCTTACATGTGGGTGCAGCTTACATTATTTATGTCCATTACTTACATGTACAGATATATTGCTTAGGTGAGGAAGAGTTAGAGAAGAGAAATATGAGGTTGGGGTAAATAGGGAAGAGCCCGATGTAAGCATATGTTTAAGGCTAGGTTACTGTAATAAATGGACTAGAAGAGAATGGAGAAGAAAATTGAATCCAAGAAAAGAACCCCAAAACCCAGGGTTTGGGTGAAAGATATAATGAAATAGGTTAGACAAGAGCCAAAAAAATAGTGTTTATAAATAAATAAACACTTGCAGTCCTAGGCTTTGCCATAAAGCTTAAGTGGGATAGGAGAGCCTTATGAGAATAAATCCTGAACAAGTTTTGAACTGGAGTTCAACCAATCAACGACTTACGGCCAGGAAACAGAAGTGAGTAAATTATAACCAGTGTTTAAGTTAAGGAACTATTTAGATCAAGAGAAAGCTAGCAACTATTTCAGGAACTTAGTAAAAGCCACAGCTGAATTTGTCCAATTAGTCCTTTCAAACTAATTATACAGAGAGCAGGAACACTATAAGGTAAATAGAGCTACCTTTGAAAAAACCATGCACAGAATGATTTTCCTTTTTTTTTTTTACTTGTAAATAAGAAATTTTTGTAATGAATCTTAGCTGTAGTAAACCACCAAAAACTAACAACAATACGACTATCTTGCTTTATGTTCTGTTTCAGCAGTAGCTACAAACTTGTTGCATCAATGATTCTTTGTTGACAATATTCTTCTTGTTTCCTCAGCTCTTATATTTATTTATAGTTTCTCCATTTCGTAAGGCAAGTGACTATGTTTTCAGGTTTTTTGGTTATTGGCAGTGTATAGAGATTTTCAACTTCTGATGCTAATGGTTAGTGAACTTTGTGCAGGCATTGAAGAAGTTGCTCAAGGATGATGCCATATCCAAAGCAAGGATTAATACTGAGGTTGGTTACTTCATACAATTAAATTTGTAAATGGTTCGTGGGTGTGTTGTTTTCCATGGCATGACTTATTTCTAATAGGTTTCTAATCTTTTTTTACTGAAAAGTATTTTCGTCAAAATGGGCTTCAAGCTTCAGGTCGTGGGTTCACGTCATAACCCACGACCTGAGGCATAAATCAATAATTGGGTTCTCAAAGTTACTCACAAGTTCATCTTTTGGAGGTTCATATGGAGGCATGTTTTCAAGTCCTGCTTCAGCAGCAGCAAGATAAAGTTAGTTTTAATGATTCTATGTTTCCGATATTCTTCTTGCTTCCTCAGGTCTTCCATTTCTTTATATTTTTTCCTAAGGGGTATTAGAAAGAAATATAAAGAAGTGGAACACGTGAGGTTGCAAGAAGAATCTCGGTAACAAAGAATCATTACTGCTAACTTTTTCTTGCTGCTTGTAAAGCAGAACTTGAAAACGTGCCTCCGTATGAACCTCCGAAAGATGAACTGGTGAGTAACTTTGAGAATCCAATTATTGCACCTGATCGGAGTAAGCTGTCAAAACGGCATGGTGCAACTTCTGCGGCTCAGGTAATTAATCTTTATTGCTTGAATTTGTACTTCATGCAGAAGTTGGGCTTATGCTCTACTTTTTGGTCATTAGCCTTTTCTTGTTAGCCTATCATTAAATTGTAGAAATTCTGGAAGTATGCATAGGATTGCATGATTTATTTATGATTGACAAAGAATATTTAAACTATATCATTCCACCTTTTTGTTATCTTTCCTTGTATGCTTCATGATTAAATAACCATTATGTTTTGCAAAAGAAATCATCAAATTTGCAGTTAGGGTGTATAGTTGTCTATTCAACCCATTTTCTTGCTAATCATCTTTTTTGGAGTGTTAGGTCGTACCATGGTAAAATAATTGTTGCAGATAATTTTATAATCTATATCATTCACCTGCAGACTTAATTTACTATAGTGGGCTTGTTATGATTGGTTATTTAATTGTCATATCCTTGCACATCATTATCATTATTTATTCTTCAGTCCAATTTTAATTCTGTATCCCTATATATGCATTCTGATATCTTTGTATGCTTCTGGACAGAAAAACCATTTCTCTGGCTTGCACAAACCTTATTTGAAGCTATCTTTTGACACGGTTCAACAATTAATGAATGTGAAGAGTGACCTATTGCATGTCGTTCAAAGAAACCAGGCAAAATTTGATGCTGCAGAAGCATATGAGTCCATTATAGCAGGGAAAAGGTAAGGCTGTATTCTTCATTCAGGTTCCATTTGCATTGAACCAGCCATTATTGCCCTTTCAGTGAAAAGGTTATTGTTTTCTTTCTGCAGTTCTACTCCCTAGCACAATACCAATCATCACTCACAGCCGCAGTTCAGGCTCTCAACCAAAACCAGAGGAACGCTTCCTTTCAAGTTGTTGGTTACTTGGTTGAAGAGCTTCGTGATGAATCAACATATAAAGCCTTCTGTAAAGACCTTGAGGATGCCAATATCTTTATTGGGTCTTTCATTTTTGTAGAGGAGCTTGCTTTGAAGGTTAAGGATGCTGTGGAGAAAGAAAGGGAAAGACTTGATGTAGTGTTGGTGTTTCGTTCAATGCCTGAGGTAATGAGACTCAACAAGCTGGGGTCTTTCAGTATGTCATAGCTGGGACAGTCAAAGAGCCCCTTTTTCCAGCTCTTTAAGAGAAAGAAGCAGTCTGCTGGGTTTGCAGAGAGTATGTTAACTTAGTTTGAAAGGACTTTGCCTAAGGTTTTGAAATATTTGCCTAGTGATAAGGCGCAGGATGCTAGGGTTTATATACTTACTTTGCAGTTTTGGCTAGGAGCCTCACCTGATAACCTGCAAACTTTCTTGAAAATGATTTCTGGGTCTTATGTGCCTGCCCTGAAGGGGATCAAGATTGAGTATTCGGACCCGGTTTTATATTTGGATAGTGGGGTTTGTCATCCTTTGGCTCCTTGTATGTATGAGGATGTGAAGGAGTATTTGAATTGGTATGATACTAGAAAAGGATGCTAATGAGAAGCTTAAGGGTCCAAATGCACCAATTGTTGGTCTGATTTTGCAGAGGAGTCACATTGTTACTGGGGATGAGAGTCACTATGTGGCTGTGATTATGGAATTGGAGGCAAAAGGGGCTAAAGTGATTCCAATTTTCGCCGGTGGGCTTGACTTTTCAGGGCCTGTGGAGAGGTATTTGATTGATCCAATCACGAAGAAGCCGTTTGTGCATTCAGTGATATCACTTACTGGTTTTGCACTTGTCGGGGGGCCAGCCAAGCAGGATCATCCCAGGGCTGTTGAGGCACTGAGGAAGCTTGATGTGCCTTATATTGTTGCATTGCCTCTGGTATTTCAGACAACTGAGGAATGGTTGAATAGTACCTTGGGGCTTCACCCAATTCAGGTAGCTTTGCAAGTTGCTCTGCCAGAGCTAGATGGAGGCATGGAGCCCATTGTTTTTGCCGGTCGGGATCCTAGAACAGGCAAGTATATCTTCCTTATCAATTATTTCTATTGTTGTTGGAATTTCATTTTATTGTTATTGCTTATATAGTCTGATTATAGTTAATTCATCACCTTGGAAATGCTCTCAGGAAAAAACCAAAAGCTTCCTCAGCTTTTTAAATCAAGTGCAGTATTTACTTCTGAAAACAAGTACAGATTCAAATATACTTAACCATAAATTACATTTTATTTTAAATGGTTTTATTACACGAGCTGAAGTAGTTTTATTGTTGCCTTGTCTTGTTTCAATTTCATTCAGTACACTCTATCTCAGATGCCCTCTTTCTTAAGGGTTAATTAACGATGTAATGTGATTGCAAGAAAATCACATGCTCTGCACAAGAGGGTGGAGCAACTTTGTACTAGAGCAATCAGATGGGGTGAATTGAAGAGAAAATCAAACGTATATTTGCATTTGTGCTAAATACTCTCTCCCAATAAATAGTGTTTTCCTAGATGGATTATGGTAACTTTATTATTATTTTCCCTTTTACAATATGATTTGCAAATAATAGAAAACCTAAGTCAGCTTGAAAGAGTTCCAGCCCAGAAAAGCTTCTATGTGTAGTAGTGACTAACAAAGAATCGTTTGGGTTTCAAAATTTTGGTATGCTATAAATTCTGAATTTGTAATATTCAAAAGGAAAGTCCTTTTGTGTGCGTCTGTGTATTCCTGAATTACATTTTCTTTTCACTAAGTCGCATTTCTTTTGATCTTGTTCAAGCTTTCGGGACAGAAGGTATGAATACAAAGGACTTCACAAGGTTTGGAAAGGGAAGTTGTCAGAAGCCAAGGCTAGTGGAAATTCTATAAAAATCTAGGAAGCACAAGGTGGTTGTTGTATTCATCAGCTTTTGGAACAATTGGAATATAGTCAATTTGTGATGATGAGTTACATAGTCTCGTATTGTTTTTGCAGGATATGGTAGTGCTTTATGATTCATTACAACTTGCCCATAAGTGTATACTGAATTCCTTCTATGGTTACGTCATGCACAACTGAGTTTGGTGATTTCCATTTGGTTTAATGTATTAATTGTATGGAGCCTGTTGTTACAGTGGCTTCTGTGTTTGTGTTATCTCTCAAACATTTATTTCTTCCAGGGGTGCAAGATGGTACTCAATGGAAATGGCTGGAGTAGTTACGAATAGAGGAGCAAAAATAATTCAGAATGCTCGCGTATTGGTTGAAAAAATTGGAAAACCACTTGAATTAGATAGAGATGGTATCTGGTGTGTGCTCCCTGGATCTTTTCCGGGGAACTTTACTTTCAAAACCAAGTACGATTCTGCTCTTCATGCTTTATAAAGTGACATATTGGTGTTTGTTTTTTTTATGTCAACTGTCAAAATCCTCATCAATTATCTGACATTTATTTTATTTATACCACTTGCATGTAGCCAAATTTAAATGCATCATCCAAGGTTTTCTTAAGTGAGCGTGCTGTTCCTGTTGCAATATTTGAAACTGATGCTGGTAAAGTTTTGCCATGGTTTTCTTAAATTTCATTTGCTTCTTGTTTATGTACTAAAGAAAGCATGTACACATTTGAATTCACAGAAATAATGAAGCATTATGTGCGGAGATGGTGCAAGATTTCATCAGATGTGGGCATTCGATCCATTATTGACTGGTCTTATTACAAGCAAAGGCTTAGTTCAGCAATTCAGAAAGTTATTACCATTCCTGCAGCAATGCTTCAGGTTTTGTTGCTTGTTCATTGTTATTTTTTTCCTTTGTATATCTCCCTTTTTCTTTTGTGTGATCTGAAGTAAGATGAGTTGATTATAACAGGTTGCGAATCCCGTCCCTAGAGGGTAGTACATCCTGATTGGCTGCATAAGAAGGTTCGTGAGAAGGAGGACAAGTTTCGAGAACGCAAATTACTTGATATCTTCAGCTCGTTGAACAGGGATGAATTTTTGAAAAAGAATAGTGATGCTGCTGGCGCCAATGGTGTGATGAATGAAGAAATTGTTAAAGACTTGGAGGACTTTGGAAACAACAGCAGAAAATCTGTAAGTGGACCTACGATAGTTTGTGATTCACCTTGTTCTTATGACAACTATTCAAGTTCTAGAAATTGTCATTAGAAATTTGACTGTCATTTGTCATATCTCACAGCCTGCAGACTGGGAGGATAGGGAATATATTGATGATCCTAGTGAGGTTAAACCTGAGGTATTAAAACGAAAAATATTTCTTTCTAACTACTGAAAATGCAATTAGTATCTGTATAAATTATGTGCTTCCATTAATGTTTATCTTGGTATTGCAGGGATATGATTCAATTCCAAAAGAAATTCCAGACCCAAAAGCTAAAGAGGTTAGTTGATTGCTTAAGAAGCCATGCATACGCAAAGCCATGTATAATCATTAATGCCTGGCTTTAATGATGTTGGACCCAACACTACTACTAATTGTCATTATTTTTCAGTACACTCTATATTTCAAAAGGCTGCTTTACGTTCCACTTCTCTCCTCATTTCCCATTTTCCAGTTTGATGTTTAATGCTGCTATTTTGTGATATGGTGCCTATAGAAAAGATAAAAGAAAACGAAAAATATGATAGAAGATGAAAAAATCTCATAATTTAGTTTCCCTGATCAGCCTCATAACTGGGATGATGAAGAGAATGGTGCGTGGAAACCCCCAAAGGTACCTAATCCAGCGTATAAAGGACTATGGAAGCCCAAGGTATGCCAATTGAGCTCAAGAGATACACAAAAATGCTTGAAGCTTGATTCTCCTTTGCAGTTTCTCATGAGCTTGCTTTTTTGACTTGACAGAAAATTAAGAACCCCAATTATAAAGGAAAATGGAAGACTCCTTGGATTGATAATCCAGGTATTGTGAAGCATACCTATATAATTTTTTTCATTGATTATAAAATATAAAATAATTTGGACCGCAGGTACAAAAATTTGAAGTTGACATTAAGTGGTTTCCTTTTTCCTATGTCCAGAGTTTGAAGATGACCCTGATGTTTATGGGCTTAAGCCAATTAAGTATGTAGGAATTGAGGTTTGGCAGGTAGGACATAAGTCTCAATCTACTATGCTAGATAGACTGATTATTATGTTGCTCTTGTTATGAATAAACTATATGATTAATGGGGTCAAATAATGCAGGTAAAGGGTGGGTCAGTTTACGACAATGTTTTGATCTGTGATGACCCAGATTATGCAACACAAGTTGTGGAAGAAGTATTTGCAAACAGGGAGGTGTGGCCCTTCTCCTTAAACTTTATTGTTAGATTCTAGATCAATAGCAGTTCCTTATTTGCATATCTTTTCTGTAACTTCAGATTGAAAAAGAGGCCTTTGAGGAAGCAGAGAAAGTGAGAAAAGCACGAGAGGAAGAGGTTCTTAACGATACTTACTGCTGATTGCAATTTCTTTAGTCTTACTTGAATTTCATTCCAAGTGATTGTAAATCTTCAAACATCATGCAGGAAGCTCAAAGAGCAAGACAAGAAGGTGAAAGGAGGAGAAGAGAGCGGGGTTATGATCGACGGTACAGGGATAGATATAAGGACAGATACAGAAGGGTTTGTACAATTGGCATCACTCCTTTTAAATTTTTCATGATTTCATCTGGTTATGATTGGTTGTTTGATGATCACCCTTATGATAAAAGTGATAAAGCCTATCATAGGCTTGGGCCAGCCAATCCTTTAATTTTTGAGGAAATTTTGGTCTTCTGTGATTAATTAATTGATTGTGTTGCATTTTCTGTGTATTTAATGGCTGTTCCCCATCAAAGGCTTCTTTACAGACGTGACAAAACACATTTTTCATATCAAGATTTTATTTTTGTGAAGATGTCATAATAATACAATGAATTTCCTCTGTGGTTGTGTCCAACGAAGATTTTCATTGGAAGCTTTTGGCCTTTTTTCTAAATAATGTTGAATGTACTGCCAATCAGTTGATGGAAACAGTTCTTTATTTTAATGGAATTTTATAATAGGAAACTGATGCAGATTGATGATTGTTTTATTTACAAGTTGACCACATTCCATATAGGGAGAGTTTTAGACAGCTTCCCCCCCCTACCTGGCTCTCTAAAACTCTCCCTATTTTTTGGACTCAAAAGACTTGTATGATTGTTTCAAAGTTTGTCCTAAGTTCAAGGTTTAATTTGTTATGCAGGACCGTCGTGATTACATGGATGATTACCATGTCAGCTTCATTCTTTTCTCTACTTATTTTTATTGCCAAATAGAGGTGGTATTCGTCATGACAAGCATATGTTTTTCTTCTACCGCTGAGAGTTCCCAGTAATTTGTTCAACATCCCCAAGTATTCTGAATTATTTTTATTTACAAGTTGACCACATTCCACATAGGTCTATTTTTATTTATTTTTTTCCTCCATGAATATTAATCTCTAGGAAATCCTGAATGTAGTAAGTAAATTCTCTTTTTGGAAGCATCTTATAGCAGACTTACAGTCAAACATATTGGAATCTATTTTGTTTATTATTATTATTTTTTGTATTTTTTTTCCAGAAGAATCTAATTGCTGAAAAACTTTGTTGCTTTAAGAAATTGCAAGCTTGTTAAGCTGCTTCATAGAATTTATATCTTGAGAGGAAATTTGAAAGAATGTTGGTGTGGAGCAGTTGGCATTGGCAATGTATTAGTGATGAGTGATTTGGAACACACCTTTCTTGTTAAAAAAAAAAAAAATTGTTTTTTCATTAGTTGGGATGAAGAATGAGTATGTGAAAACAAATTTATTACAATGGGTCTATTTTGCCTTTGATGTCATGGCCTGTTGTGTGAACACAAATAGAACACTGATACTCAATAATTTCAGCCATAAATTAGGGAAACAATTATTAATTGCAGTTTTTGTATTTTGTGCAGAAATTTCTACTGAACAAACGTGAAATGGAGTTGTTGAAGTTAGAAAACAAGGTTAGGTTTATCCTTGCAGTTGTGAAGGGAGAGATCATTGTAAGTAATAGGAAGAGAGCTGCTCTGTTTGTTGAGCTGCAAACAAAAGGTTTCACTCCTTTTCCAAAGAAAACTAAAGTTGTTGAGCCAGAAGTTGCTGGTGCAACTGATGATACAGAAGAAACAGAAGTGAAATCTCCTGCTGACAGCAGTAGTAATGGGGTACAGATAAGTGATTATGAGTATCTACTGGCCATGGCAATTGGAAGCTTGACCATTGAGAAGGTTCAGGAGTTATGCGCTGAAAGGGATAAGGTCAATAAGGAGGTTGATGATTTGAGAAAGGAAACTCCAAAGTCCTTTTGGAGGACAGATCTTGATGCTTTGGAGGGGCAACTCGATGTATGACTGAAAAATTAACAATTCCTTGTGATGATTTGTTTATTTTTCTGTCTTTCTATTTGTTGACTGTTTTTAGTTTTATGTCATTTAGGAGCTAGAGAGAAGTGATGTGAGGCAGAGGAGTTAAGAAAGAAAATGAGAGGCAAAGCAAGGGGTGAAGCTGCTATGAAGTCTGCTAGACAAGCACCCAAGAACCCACGGAAGAACAATAATAAGAAGGCAAATAATGCAGAATCTGTTGCAGAAGCTGTCTCGTCATCTGTGGCTGCAAGGGAAATTGGTAAGTGTCAAAAAATATTATGTTTATTATATGGGAATTACATTCTTTTGTTTGATTTTTGGTTTACTTCTGCTTCATTTACCAGAGAAAGCTCCTGAGGCAGCAAAACCCAAAGACAGAGCAGGCTCTAGGAAAGCTCCTGGTAAGGTCTGTTTCTGTTCCTATGTTCTATTTTTCCTTGGAAAGGATGAGCTTAAAGAACGACTTGCTGCCTATAACCTCGATGCATCTCCTGATCAATCAGCCGTTCAATATATATTATTATATTTCATTAGGTTGTGTTATTATGATCTTTACACAACTCAGCTGTAATGTAAGAAAAATTACAGTGGATGATATGGGGATATTGTTTGCAAACCAGTTAATATATGATCTTGTGTGAGAAATTGTGTTTCTGACAATATTCTTCATAAAATCAATTATAAGAGAAGAAAATACTGTAATGTACATAGATAAAAAATTTCCATGTTACAAGCACCAACTAAAATTTCCACTTGAGATTCAGCATCACTAATAATTAGTTTCTTGTGAATTTTTCCATGATCTTTTACCGTGATCATTGGGAATGTGTTGGACTGTTTTTTCTGTAAGTATTCCCACAGTAAATTTCTCTTTGTTTTTATGCCTGATAGCCATGGAGACTAAAGTGCCCAAAGTACCAGCCAAGAAGAAAGAACCTAGCAAAAGGGCTGCTGCTGCACAGAAGAAGAAGCCCTTGGCAACTGTTTCGGAGATATCTGATGATGATGATGATGATTAAACTGGCTTTAATGACATTGATGATGATGATGATGATGATGATGAAGATAGTGAGATAGAAGTTGTAGCTACTCCAGAAGCGAGGAAAAAGGGCGGGGAAAACTGGCTGCAAATGCTAAGGCAGTTAAGGCCCCTACAGCGGCAAAGAAGAGAGGTGCAGCGAATAAGCAGCAGCCTCAGACATTGGCCCAGAAGCTTTTAACTGACATGTTAAAGCCTGCTGAAAATTCCAGGATTTCACTGGAGAAGAAAGTGAGAAAGATGAGGGCATCTCCATTCAACAAGAAAAGTGGTTCTGTGTTGGGAAGGGTTGGTAAGGTAAATGAAGTGACTGAAAATGAAGAAAATTCGGGTTCTGCTTCTACTTCTGCCAGTACTGAAGAAACTATTGAAGTTGCACCAGCAAGAGCAAGACCTCAAAGGGTGAACCAAGTTAGAAAACAAGGTATGTGTTGAGTGACTCTGAAAGTGAACATGCCACTGAGGATTCTGAATTTGATGAAGTGACTGATGAAAGTGAAAACAAGAAAACAAAAACAAAAAACAAAAATAGCATCACCTCTTTTGGTTGCTAAGCTTAACTCCTTTTTGTGCTTTCAGAAAGAGTATGACAGAATATGATCCGCGTCTTCTGGCTCCAACCTGCTTGTACCTGGCATCAAAAGCAGCAGAAAGCACAGTGCAGGCTCAAAGTCTTGTATTTTACCTTAAAAAATTATGTAATTACTTGATACTAGATTGATTGTATGAATTTCCGCTAAATTCAATTGTTGTCATTCTACATTAGTGTGTGAAGTGCTTACAACATACCTTTCTTGTTTTACAGCTGCTGATGAAAAGTATGACTCAATTAACTTGGTAAGCGTCCAATCCCAGCATAGTCAATTTGGTGTGGCTGCTGCCAGCACACATCACCATGCTTCTCAAATTCTTTGCTTGCTAATTCCTGTGCTTAATGACCATAAACCTTTATTATGAACATCGCATTTTTGACCATATAATTAATAAATTGCAATAAAATTTTCGCCAATTTTACCATTATGATTTGGTAGCTTGTAACAAGTGCAGATGCTTATTGATAACCTTTTTTTGATGCTGAGTAGAGATGAAAATGAAAATGAATTGATAACATGTTGGATTACTGTTTTGGTGGAGTTGGTTGTACTTTCTTTTCTTTGACTTTTCTTCTGAAATGGATGCTGGTGTCTTTATGAAAGTTTATTCTTAATAGCACACTAAATAAGTATGGAATGCTTCAATTAAAAATGCAGGTGCTATGGGCCAGGTAGTTGCCCATCAAAGAGGGTCGCATGGGCTAGAGAATTGATAGACGAAGAAGCAGAACAGTTCCTCATGCCTCGTTTCATTGACCCAGATTCAGAAAGACCTTGGCTTGCCCAAAGAATGGCCTTGAGGATACCATATTCTGCGTAAAGTTAATGGAAGGAGACCTGCTTATGCTTCCCAGCAACTAATATAAGATCTGCATAATACGTTTTATTTTTAAGTCTTTGATTGGTCAAGTTATGAGAGAATAGCATGGTGCCTTTTGATGTATGAACTTCCTCTATAGATTGTTTGGCTTATATTTTGTGAACTTGTCCGATCAACTTGTGTTAAGATTCTTTCAAATAGTGTTTCAAAAGGGACAGTATCATTTTTAGCAATTAGTGACTGATGGTTTTGTACAAGCAAGATGGTTTCTCCATTTGAAAAACCAGTTTTAGTTTCTCGGAACAAGCAGTGAGCATTTTATAGTTGGGCAATAATAGGTCTCATGTTGACCGCCATGAAGATCAAAACTATAAACACATGGGTTATGACTTTATTTATAAGTGCCAACTTTGGCATCAACTTTAGCTGGCTGTTTGATCTGGCATATGTATTTCATGCACATACATAATCGGGTTATGACTTTATGTTCAGTCCCATTTGGTCCATTTCGGTCTAATTTGGTTCACTTAGGTCCACTTTGGTTAATTCGGTCCAATTCAGTCTATTTGGTCATTTTGGTCTATTTCGGTCCAATTCGGTCCACTTAGGTCCATTCCGTCTATTAGGTTCATTCAGTCTATTTTAGTCCACTTCAATACTATTCACTTGCCTGTTGAAATTAGTTCCCAACTGGATTAAAAAAAAAAAAAAAAATCCCCCAGTGGAAGTCGACCATCTTATAGTCGATTTCTATAGGAAATCGACTCTCAAAGAGTCGATTTCTATGGGAAATCGACTCTCAAAGAGTCGATTTCTATGGGAAATCGACTATCACAGAGTCGATTTCTACTGGGGTTTTTTTGTTTTTTTTTTTGTTTTTGGCACCTACTCGTGCAGCAGTAAACCATAATTGGTTTCTCTTCCCCTGCAGCAGTAAACTAGATCCAGAACACATAACATGAGCAGCGGTAAACAAGTAGATACAATACTGGTAAATGGCTCGTACATCATATGCAAACAACTGGATTCAAACAGTTACTATTCATACCCATTATAGGTTCCCTATTAACGGACAAAATACATTCAATACTAGCTATCATCGCTTCAAAGGAGGGCCCTGTGGTTGAATTTGCCAAAGTAGTAGCTACTAATGCCAGCCGTAATATAATTGCTGGCATTATAGACAAAAGCTGCACAACGCAACTATAGTAACAAGTACAATAGACAGCAAATAGTTCAATTACAACAACATTCAACAATTACCAAAATAACAACTAATAAATACAACATAGTCTCCATATTTGCCTACCACTTGTCCATACTAAACCATACTGATACAACATACTTTACATAGTCACCAAGCACTTCTCCATACTGATACAACATACTCTACATAGTCACCTAGCACTTGTCCATACAGAAGATAACCACAAGTTCCACGTACAATGTCACTTAGCAAAATCGAGTTTCCGCTTGCCTGCCAAAAATTAAAATACGGTCATTAGTTTCCAAATGCAAAGAACTATAACAAAATGAAATTCTGCATATATTATATAAAAACAGTGAGGGCACTTGCCTAGTTTATAGCAGTACCACTTGTTGATGCCCCACGGGAATTGGGACAACTTCTACGGTTATGCCCCTCTTGATGACACACTCCGCATCGTTGCCTCGGTTGAGTCTCCCTCAAGTCCGTATCTTCCCTCCGGCTTCCCCGTTCTCGCCGTACCCCATCCATTTCATTCCTTATTCTTGACTTCACAGGACGACCTGTGCCCCGCAACAGCAGTGGGTCAGGCACCCATCGTGGTCCGGAAACGTCCCTCCACTCAGACTCTGACTTTGGTACCACAAAATTATGTGAATATGTGAGAATGGCGTTGTTCAAACTGTAACATGGGTCAATATAGTTGGTCGCATTGAGATGCAGACCTTGAAGAACTTTAATTGCATGTGAACAAGGGATCTTCAAGTTTTGCCACTTTCTGCAACCACATGTTCTAGCAAATATGCGCACTTCATGACTGTGGTTTCCCCCTCCACCTCTATGGTCATTGTACGGGGTAACCACCTGATATACACCCTCTGCATGATTAAAATTCCTCACAGTGTGTCCTGCAATTTTCTGCTCATTTCTGCTATAGATCTCCATTGCATAATCACTCCACAGCTTACCTCGAGAGAGATCAGAAGTAATTTGTTTATGTCGATCGTGGAAATATGCAACAAGTTTGCACCAAGTGAAATGAACCATTGCAGCAATGGGCAAACCGCGGGCACCTTTAAGTACCCCATTAAAGCACTCGGAGATATTGGTTGTCATTGCCCCGTAACGTCTTCCACCATCATGTGACTGGGTCCATTTCTCCACATCCTCACTCACTAGATATGTGTACGGCATATAACGTTCAATCCGCGTATCAGTAGGGTCTACACCCCTCAGTAAATTAATCTCGGCCTCCTTAATGGATTCCATTATGGACTTAAATTTAGCTTCATTACTCGCATATCCAGCTTTCAAGGCCAATGCCTTTAGAATCGGGTTATCAAAGTGTCTGTTGAAGTTGCTAGCAACATGTCGAAGGCAATATCGATGATATACCTGTTCTCTTCCGTCCTCACGTCTAGGCCACTCTCGAATGGCACATTTAATACCTTTATGTCGGTCAGAAATAATACAAATGCCATCGTTAGGTATGACATGCTCTATGGAAATCCTGAGACACTCTAAAAACCACCCCCAACTAGCCCCTGACTCCTTGTCCACAACAGCGAAGGCGAGAGGCAAAACCTTTTGGTTAGCATCGGTTGCCATTGCAATCATCAATACCCCTTTGTATTTACCATACAGATGAGTCCCGTCAATACTAATCACTGGCCTGCAATATTGGAATGCAGCAATGCATGGAGCGAATGCCCAATATACATAGCGTAGTAACGCAGTACCTTCGTGTGGCCTAGGTATGGTGTGATAGCTGTACTGGGTACCTGAGTCCTCATCCAAGTATGCCAACAACAACTTTCGCAACTTTTGGTAAGACTCCTCCCAATCCCCAAATATCTTAGCAATTGCCTTTTGTTTTGCGTCCCATACTTTATAGTAAGAAAGCTCATGATTATACTTAGTACGTATGATCTCCCACAGCTCATCAATACGTGCAGTGTGATTTTTTTGCAATTTTCCCATAATTTCTGATGCAACAAAATGCGAATCCATCATTCTACCATCTCTTTTTAGGCCAAAGGGTATACAAGTGTGTGGACCCACATAAGACGTAACCATCCGCATACCATTGAATTTAGTCTTCATGTATGCCCCAACATACCACATGCAGTTGTCATCAACACATGCGGCGCACAATTTCGTTTTGGTCGACCTCCGGATTATAAAATTTCTATTATCCTTTGCTGCGTATATTATCAATGCATGCTTCACCGCATCTTTATTTGCAAAAGTCAACCCTTTAGAAAAATGCATCCCATCTTCCCAAGTAGAGACAAATGGTATCTGAAGACGTGAAGGATCAACCATATCTTCCCAAGTATTTGAGTAGAATGACTCAGCAGGAGGTCTGTAGCCAGTGGTCGTATTTCTATTATACTGGACACCAATATCATCATTTGCATCACCTTCATCATGGTCCTCCATATTTTCCTCTTCAAAATTGGGAACGACTTCATGTTCATCCACATCGTTCTCAAAGTCGCCTTGCTCAATCCTCTCTTCGTACTCATCCACAACCTCAACATTTTCACCATCATTCGCAACATGATCTTCGTCTTCGTCTTCCTCCTCTAAATGTGTCTCTTCACGATAGAGGGTTTCACTAGTATTAGCAACATGATCTTGAGATGGGAGCGTATAACCTCCCATCGTATACCCTTGTGCAGTATACCCTCCCATTGTATACCCTCCCATTGTAGTGCATCCATCATCTAGGGCTGTAAATTGTAAAGCCGTAGTTGTTTCTTGCACCACCTCAGTAGTGTTATCTGCAGGCGCCTCCAAACTTACATACAACTCAGCAGCATTTACTTGGGGCATTTTCTGGATCCTATTAAACATCATCTTTACATGTTTATCTTCTTTGATCGCCATATACCCATAATTTATCCGTTCATGAAGGACTTCTTGTGGGTAACGATAAATAATCTTGATGTCATACCAAGCAGGATTCAATTTCAATTCGTCCATTATTTTCCTCTTCAAATCATTCAACGTCTTCAACTTACGACGTAACATCATGTAGTAGCATTCGATACCCTCCCCTCTAAATGGGAATCCGTCAATCCCTTCAGGATTGTGAAGGGGTCCACCGAAGTATACATTTATATCAATATTCTTCAAAGATTGTGAACCTATTAGAGAGCCAAGCCAAGGAAATTTATGTTAGTGACATATTTTATCTCTTTCATTTAACATCAATTACAAAACTTTTTCTATCTACTCAAAGTACAAAAATTACAAGGGATCTAAAAGTGTAACAATTGCATATACTCACCCCACATCACATACAAACACACTCAATCATTATAATTTCGTACTCAAACAAATAAAAAAACTAAAAACAAAACTCACCCCCATTACAAATTTTAAACTCAGCTCTAACAAAAATATAAATAAAAATATCATCATTCCAGTGCTACGGAAATTAATGGCATACCCTATTACACTACTATTAATGAAATAACATAGAGCAAGGTTCATCAGACAAAAGAAAAAAAAAAAAAAAACACTAATGTGAATATGATCATGATCAATCAAATTAGACATATCATCTAATTTGAAAATCAAGGCATTAATATACAGTGAAATATACTAGATGTGATATACAAACTCAAATTTTGACTCTGAATCATAAAAATCATACAATAAAAAATCCGTCATGACAGTAAATTTGTTTCGAATCTGCTAATATGTCATCAGCTTTATGTCATCCAGAAAATGGAAAAATGCTAGCTGCTTAATTAGGTGCAACTGGACCGGTGACCCAATTATTTTCATAGCTTTTACTGTATTCAATAATGTCTTTCTCATGGTTGGAATTTCATAAAAGTTGGAGGTTGCACAATTCTTTGAACCTGTTTCTTTTTTCTTTCCTTATGTGTCTATTATTTATATATTTATATAAATATATAAATATATAGTTGTATAAATATATAAATATAAATATATAGTTGTATAAATATATACATTTATTTATATTTCTATAAATATGTACATATATTTATATTTATATAAATATATAAATATAAATATATAAATATATAAATATAAATATAAATATATAAATATAAATCTATATATTTATATAACTATATATATATATAACTATATATATATATATATATATTTATATTTATATTTGCATTTAGTTGTATAAATATATAAATATATAGTTGTATAAATATATAAATATATTTCTATAAATATATAAATATATAGTTGTATAAATATATAAATATATTTCTATAAATATATAAATATATAAATATAAATCTATATATTTATATAAATATAAATATATATATATATATATATATTTATATTTATATTTGCATTTAGTTGTATAAATATATAAATATATTTCTATAAATATATAAATATAAAAAAAATATATATATAAATATATATATAAATATTTAAACATATAGTTGTATAAATATAAATATATATACATATTTAAACAACCAACTAATATACATAAGGAGCCCTGCTTGGGCTTCCAGGCCGGTTACTCAAAAAAAAAAAAACTAATATTATGAAACAAATATACATATTTAATACAAACAAATATCTTATTACGAAACAAATATAAATATTTAATACAAACAAATATTTTATCAAGAAATGGCATGACAAATTCAATGCAAGCAACACTTTTTAAAGCAGCTATATACACTAAACAACCAACTAGATAGTGAGGAGGAGACCCTTACTTGACATGAGGATGAGCAAATATACTGCTGAGATTGTATGAGACTGAGAGGAGCAATGTTTTGCTGCTGATGTATGAGAGTTTATGAGAGTTGTATGATGTTTTGTGAGAGTTGTTGAGAGAGGTTTTGTGAGAAGTTGCTGAAGGTGTGAGTTGTGTGAGGCAGTGAAAATATTTTCTGAGAGTTGTGTGAGAGGTTGTGTGAGAGTTTTTTATTACAGACCAATCACCCAAAAATAAAACACGGATATGACCAACGCCAAAACAGTGCTGGTCAGACTTTTCTTTATAAGCTTTGCACATTCAAAATGACATAACCCACTCAAAAACAAATACTTGATGGCACGCCCAAAGGAGACCAAAAATACAACACAGTAGCTGGTCAGCTTTGCACAAAAACACAGACTTGATGGACTTGATGGCACACCCAAAAGAGACCAAAAATACAACACGTTAGCTGGTCAGCGTAAGGTTCAAAAATAGACTTCATGTCAGATATTCTCTGCATGGACTTGATGGCACGCAAGAGACCAAAAATACAACACAGTAGCTGACTTGATGGCACGCAAGAGACCAAAAATAATACAATACAGTAGCTGGTCAGTTCAAAAACAGACTTCATGTCAGATATTCCCTGCACGCCTGCACGCCCAAGACAAAACATAGACACGACCAAGACGTGTGAGCTGGTTTGACTGTGTGAAAATCGAGTCTCTGAGACTCGATTTCACTTTAAGTAAATCGAGTCTCATAGACTCGATTTCTACGTAGAAATCGAGTCTCAGACACTCGATTTCTACGTGGAGTACACGTGGAAATCGAGTCTCAGACACTCGATTTCTGCGTGTACTCCACGTGGACTTTTCGCATAGGAAACCAGGTAAACCGAGCCTTAGAGGCTCGATTTACAGGCCCTAAATCGACCCTCTAAGGCTCGAGTTGTTACAATTACAAATTGTTTGCAAACGGGGCCAACTAACTGAATAGTTAGTTTTTAAATGCTAGTTTCCTACAATCTCCCAACACAGCGATGTGTTATCGAAGAGGAAATCGAAGTCCTCAGCGTAAAACCTCTTCACTGCCCTCAAAGCGGTCAAAAATCCACTAAAGAATGAAGTTGGGATACATGAACAGCGGAAGACCCTCCAAACCTAATCTACCTAGTGTACCTAAACCCTCCAAGCTCCTACTCCAATGAGGTTACGCCGAACCTTTGTCTTCTCTACCTTATCGGATTCCACTATAGCCCATAGCATCAACCAATATCAATTAGTCCCTTCCTAACTGCTTCCCAAGCACCAAAAAGCCTTTTTACAGATATGAGTATGGTGAAAAAAGGATTTGGCTAATGAACCTCTCAAGGATGTAACAATGGAGAGGGTGAGAGTTAAGGAATTTGGAGAATTAATATGTAAAGATTGTGAATGAGTCAATCTTGTTTTTCTCTAGGGTTTCTTTCTCAAAATTCTCTCTAGAAGCTCTTTATATTTCGTGGGTATAAGAGGTATTTATACTTGTATGAGAATGGAATGCAAAGAGTCAGTTTTTCAAAACAGAGTGGACTGGCGACTTGGCCTCATGACTTGACTGAGTCGCAAGTCCAATCCGCGAGTTAACTAAATGGCCAGTCTGGACTTTTTGTCCTGTAGTGCTACAGCTGGCATGACGGTTTAACTTCTCTGCATGCTTCACTCGTGTGCATCCTCTAGTGGCTTGCCAGTCGCGAGTCACCCACGAGATCCAGTCACGAGTCTCTGCTTTAGTGCACAGTTTTGAGCATTTCTTCACACTTTCTTACACATTACCCTTACATGATTCTCACCTAAATATAGGGTTTCTAAATGCTGAATGACAAGAAAATTTGGCACGGAATAAAGCTAACAAGATGATTGATTAAATTCAACCTTACAATCTCCCCCTTTGACTATTCCGTGACAAAACCCTAAAACAAACTTTAGACTTAACATGTGAGTTAGGAACAGTTGAACAAAACTTACTCACACCTAACTCTAGAATTTGTGAAGCTCTTGAACCATAAGAACAAGTATCTCCTGAAACACAACAACATAATATGATCATTGTATGCAAAAAACTTGTAATACATATGAAGCAAGCACAATGCGATCAAGCAAAATGGACCTAAGTAATAAACCATGGCTTGACCAAAAATGATCAATCACTATAAACAGTGACCACAATGCTTATTCACACACAAAATGAACATCCGGACATGCAAACTAATAAGCTTAATGCAAAGTATTATTTGCATGTCCAATACTCAACCGATACATAAACACTATGTAAATGCATCAAGGATAAAAATCCAACAAGGGCACAAGAGTGATGTACTTAAAGAAAATGCAAAACATTTAACAACAAGTACTAAGCTACAAAGCATAGGTACAAAACCCAAAGTACATAGTAAACTTAAACTAAATATAAACTTACATATATATAAACCAATGTACCAACAGCTTTTAAAACATACTCACAAAAGCACTGTAACCATGACCAGAAGTATATATAAACTATAAGCAGATAATTGTACTAAAAGAAAACTAAATTAGCCAAATGTTAGGCTATCCAAAAGTATGTGTGAGTGTGTGTCAGCTTCCTCTTCTTAAGCATACAACTCCCCCTTTCACTATGCACTTTTCCCTTTGTGTTGCTCTCCCCCTTTCACTGTGCTCTCCCCTTTTTTGACACAAATAGCTAAAGACTGTCCTCTAGCTTTTGCTGAATAGCATCTAGCTGTGTCTCCATTGTCATGAGACACATTTGGACCTGATTGTTGGTGGAGTAAAGAACTTTTTCAAGCTTGACAATACGCTGATGTAGACTCACAAACAAAATACCCAACCTGTCACCGTGATGGTTAGATTGTTCATGCTAAGTGCTAGTTGTCTGTAGCACAGGAGTAATGGGAGAAGTAGTCTCGGTATGCACAGGTGTAGCAAAGCCATGACCGGATGAAGTGGCATGAAGGAAAGGTTCACTCTTAGGTGCTTTGGAAGAGTGACTTTTGCTGGCTTGAAAAGAAATCATGGACAGTGGACGAAGACGATCCATTTTCTTCCCATCTGTTGGTGGACTTACTCCTTTAAAAACCATGATCTTTATAACAAGACTACAAAAAGGAATGCATGTTCGTGTTACTGATCGAGCCGTTGTTTCCCCAATGATTTGAAAGATGTGAGCACATATGTCAATTGGAGCTCCAGTGATCAGATCACATAGGAACTGAGCTCTTCCAAGGTTGATGAATGCAGTGTTTGAGAATGGATACAGGTTGAAGAACATGATCAATTTGAGAGTATTCAGTTCAGGTGTAAACTTTGTAGTGCCTATGGATGTGCCTTTGCTCGAGACTTCATGATCAGGCCCGAGGACTTGAAGAATGTCTTGTATCTAAGGCTGTCTATCATCATATGGAGTAAGGTCTACATCTGGTCTAGTGATGTGAAGAACCTTTGCAATGTAGTCAGGATTGATGGTGAACTCTTTTCCATAAACCCAACACTTCAACTCAACTCCAATTTACCTAACATTTGAATAGAATTTCTTGACCAATTCATCAATCAGGTCCTCAAAGTTCTCGAATAGATCAGCCCAATCTTTTGCTTCAAATATCCTAGGAATAAATGTAGTTACCAAGGTTTCAAATTTGACCACTCATTCCACCACAGTAGGAGCTTTCTGAAAAATGCTAGAGTGTGTTTGTGAATCAAGAGGAGTCCTAAATCTTTCACTATTTGACTTTTGAGACGAACAGCGAGTCCGTTTTGAAACAGGGGATGATGGAACATCAATTACAATGTCTTTTCCTCGAGAGGAACAGCGAGACATCTGCAAAAGAACAGACACACAACAGAGAACCAAGTGCAAAAACCACAAGACACAAACATTAACTTGATTAGATTCAAGTTAGTCAATGAAATAAGTGCACAATGAAATATAGAAAGAGATAGCACACAAATGTGGTAAATGGATTAAGAATGCAGCATTTAAGCACGAGAAACACTGGTGTGTGTGGTGTGTAGGCACAACTAGGCACAAAGTAGTCTATGAAAGCCCTAGAAACACAAGTAATTGTCTTTGAGACAAATTACTACAAGTAGGAGTGTTCATGGTGCGGTGCAGTGCGGTTTTAGGCCATTTTTAGCACTGCACTTTGCAATGTGGTTTAGCTAAAATTATAACTACACCACACCTTATTTTTGTTGTCACATGTGTGGTGCGGTGGTGCGGTGTGGTTTAAAGTTTAGCAAAAATCATAACTGCACCGCACCTCATTTTTGTGGTCACATATGCGATGCGGTGTATAAGATGCGGTTTGAATGATTTAAAGTTGGTATATTTTTCAAATTTTGGGCTTTTTCTACCCAGCCCAAAACTTATTTTTCCCTTTGTTTTGGTCCAAGTTTTAAACTATTGAGCTAGTTTTTCTATTTTGGGCTGGCTTTCCTAATCAACACTTGCTAGGGTTATCAAACTATTTTTTTTTTATTTTTGGAAAACTAGGGTTATTAAACTATTAATAATATATTTAATATTAAAAATAATTAAATATATTAATATATAAAGAGAGTGCGGTGCAGTGCGGTTTTCTTATTATAAAACCGCAAACCGCATTGCACCATGCAATGTGGTGTGGTGCGGTGCACTATTACTTGCGGTGTGGTTATGCCATTTTGTGGGCGGTTTTGGTGCGGTTTGTGCGGTTTATGCGATTTGGTGAACACCCCTAACTACAAGCATGAAATGCACAGCACAACATAAGTTAGAACAGTTAACATGCTCAAAACAAAGACATAATCAAGGAAACAAGTATATCAAGCATCATTCAATCAAACCCCACAAAACCCAATCAAACAAACTCAACAAAATAAACCAACCCATGGCCGAAACACCATATATCACAATACTCAATAACAACTCACAAATCAAGAAATCCAAGGCAAAGAACATGAAATTTATAGTGAGAATAAGAAAACCCATACCTTTTTCTTGAAGATTGAGGTTAGAATGATGAACAAATGGAGGTTTTTCGAGAGTGACTCGGTGAGTTTGAGAGGGGTAAAAACAGGGAAGACAATGAACAATCACAAAAATTCGAGGGAAAACTCAAAAAGGTTTTAAAAACTGACCTATTTGCGCAAAACACGCGTTTTTCGTGACTGAGTCAAGTCGCGTTCAAGTCTCCAAGGCAAGTCGCCAGAACACTTGAAACAAAAATTTTTGGTGATAGTTTTGGCTACCATTTTATTCAATGACTTTACTCTTGGTGACAGTTTTGTTTATTCTTCATTAGTTCTTTAAGCTACTCATACCTCTTGGTACCCAATTCTCCATCAAATTCCTTAGCTGATAAGATGTTCAGCATGGGGAAAAGAAATCAATATCTGACTTTATACTTGGCCTCTTGTTTATTCTTGAGTCTGAGTTACAGGTTACAATATTGTTATATACCAGCCAGTTGGCTCATGTCATCTGTGTATAAAGTTGAAATATTAGTTTTCAATCTAAAGTATATCTCAACGAAAGCATAACTTATCTTATATTCTTGTGTAAAACACCATAGTGTTCAATTAAGCAACGGAGCATGCAGTCAACTACTCAAAAGATAATTAAAAGAAAACCACAAAGAAAAAACAAGTCATCAACCAACAAAATGCAAAATACAACAATTATAGAAAACCACCACATCTTCACTGCAAAATCCCAGAAGATCAAGAATCAATGAGACATAAATCTTTACTAACACAGAATAATAAATTTCCAGGTAGTAAAGGATGCTTACAATAACCATTACACTAAAGAGAATCAAATTTGATTATATGTATAGCATACAAGTAAAACCGTTGCACTTAAGATTAGTTAAACCAGAAACCATTGAAAAATGAAAATCGCAATAACTATTTATCTTATTAACATTCACGTTACCTTATAAAAGCAACTACTCCCAAATGGGCAGTTTCCATTCCCAAAATCGAAGTGCTTGCAATCAATGGACCTGCAAGAAAGACAATAACAAACTACAAAACTGAGAACAACAATATGCGTTCACAATACTTCAATTGTTAGTTATCTAAATTGTTTATCAGTTTCTTGAATTTACTACCAACACTTTCAGGAAAATTGACTAAACAGTATCTGAAAGTTGCGAGTTCTCAAAAACTTTCTGATAGAATTTTCTCAACTAAACAAGAGAGTAGTAGTAGATGACTCCGTGTTACTAGAAAGTTAGTGAATTACAACTCTAGTAGAATTATTTAAAGGGGGACACAAATCAAATTTGAAAATCAAAAACCAGAAACAGGATCACAAGTAACATGAAGGTCTATTGTCTAGACAAGAGTTAAGAAATTACTTGAGCTTTGCCTTGTAGCTATCAACAATGTCTGGGTTCTTTTCAACAAAATTGATCAAAGCCATAACAGGACCAAAATACGATGGAAAGTATCTTCATAGCCTTCTAAAGGAAAATCTAGGGAATACTCAATTACGCCACACACTGACCAATGTGGTAATCCCAACCTTTGACATCAGGCAACTCCAGCCAGCCATTTTCTCCAGCTATGAGGTTTTGAAATTAATCCAAGTTTCTAACTTAACTTTACCTGAAATTAATCCAGACTAATGAGAAGGAATTAAAACTCCACATAAATAAAAAAGAACTAACATATATTTGTATCCCTGCCTTAATTAGGTGAAGAACCATGCACACTTTGATGCCTTACTTTCAGATATATGCATTGGAACCTCAGCTGCCCCAACATTAGGCAATAACCCCTGACTCTGCATCCTCCCAAACAAGCCCTTCTCATCCTTCTACCTCTGCTGCTACCCAAAACAAATGATCATAATATTATACGTCACAGTACATGGCTTATGTGGCACTGTGCACGGCTTAAGGTGATAGCAATTTTATTGAATCGCTGCCATTAGGAACTGTGCCTCCTATGTTTCCCACACATCTTCTGAATTTGTTAAGAAGTAAGAGTTTGATGCAGCTACAGCTAGCATCTGTCTAAACTGCAAGTCATATGTACATCAGTCAAAACACAACAGCTACAGCGGGTAATGTTAAAAGTTCACGTAGGAGGCACATGTCAGATTAAGTGTGCTAGCCACGTGTTTTTATCTGATTGGCTGTTTGTATATAAGCTATTTACATTCTGTTTTTCTTGTATAGCAGCTAGATTTGGATTAGTTACAGAGAGAGTTAGATTAGTTCTCTCTCTGTTAATTCTAATCAAAGTAAGTATACCGATAGAATTCCTATCAGTTTATTGAGAGTTTCTCTTTTAGCGATGATAGTCACTCCACAAGTACAAACTCTTTCCCCTCTTCCATTGAGTAAAACATTGTCCTGTTCTTCAAATTTTTCCCTACTATAATCTCTCAACAGGTTATACTTTTATGTGACACACTTCCCCTTGCCCATCTCCACAGTAATAAATAAAATGGCCAACAAGAACAATAGAGTGCAATTGGTATGGAGTCTAAAGTTATTCTTCTTTATTTCCCTTTCCTCCTTTTGTGTGCGTGTGTCTTGTAGGATCCTAGATGATGGCTTTAATGACTGCACACATATTCTTGGAGGAAAAACACTCTAAGGTGTGCAAGCCTCAGAGTCAGTTATTGACCATTCAATCTTTAGGCTAACAATTTCAAACGTGTTATTTTTCATCCAAAATCCAAATAGCAAAATCAACCAACAATTTAAGCTCAAATCAAATCAGAATGTACAAATCAATCCCAAAATCCTCTCCAATACATCATTCTTTTCCTACAATTTTTAGACACCCAAACAGATTCTCGAATGAATCAAAGAAATTTAATAGAACTCAAATTTCAACACAAGTTAACGGTTAGGGATTCGAGCTAGAAAATTTACCAATTGAAAACACCAACAATAAAATTATAAAAAAAATAAAAAAAATAAAAACTAAAAATTTTCAAAAAAAAAAAAATCTCAACAAAACCGATAGAATACAAACTCATTTATTTTTCTACGATTTCTCACCAACCAAACAGATTCTAAACGAGTCCAAATAAATTTAATTGAGCTCAAATTCCACCACAAAGCTAATGAATTGAGCTAGAATTTCAAAGCAATTGAAATAAATATAACTGTTAAAATAAATAAAAACTCAAACAAAGCCTATTCATTTCAAACAATTTCTCCAAATATAGATGTAAACACAAATTTTTTCCAATTGTAGAAAATTAAACAATTGAAAAGAAATATGGTTTGCAAATAATAATTTGTATTGATGAATAACAAATACAATCTCTATTTCAATTCTTTTACAAAAGAATACCCTCTGATTCTATCTTCATTGAACTTGACTCGAATAAGGAATCTTCTTGACTTTAGTTGAAAGATGGATTGAACGGTCTCCACAACAAATCTCTAGCTTCAAGCTTATTAGAGATTTATTGTCTTTGAATATGAAGACTTTTAGGTTGAAGTTCTTTGGGGCTTTAGAGGCTTGATCCGTTGAGCTTCAAGGATTTGAGGTTTGTTGAAGTTTATGGAGGCTTTTTCAGCTTAATTCCAATAGAACTTCAAAGAACTTATTTGAATGTTCTTCGTGTGTTCTTGAGACAGTTTCTCCAGAGCTTTGACGTCTTCAAAACTTGGTCTTGAAAATGAGAAGGGATGTCCTCTATTTATAGTGATTTCAGAGGATAAGCTCCACTATGAATTAATATGCTTGAAAGTATGTAGCAGACTTTTGATTGGTCCAAATTCTTCTTAGAGATAATTATCTCTATTTATCTATTTTGATAAAGATAATAATCAACAAAGATAAATAATTATCTCTATTTAATTTATTTAATAAAGATAATTATCTACCAATTTTGAATAGACAATTTATCTTTATTTTATTTATTTATTTATTTTAATAAAGATAATTTACCCATAAATTTTGAATAGGAAATTTATCTTTATCTTGTGAGCCAAATGACACGTGACAAATTTTGATATGCCAATGTGATGCCAATTTGGATGACACATGTCATTATCTAATTTAATTAATTTAATGACATTAATTTAGAATTTGCCACTAAACTTGATGTGGCATTTTATAATTGGCTTAAAATTTTGCCTCTTACAATAGAATCTGAGTAAATCTATAGAAAAGCAATGAAATGAAAAGCCGTAGAAGATCGTACCTAGTAGAATCGGATATAAGTGTAATTTCCATAATTTCTTGGGAAATAAGCAGAGAGAGACAGACCTATAATCGGAAACTGGGGTGGCGAAGAGTGCTTAGTCTATCAACAGCTCGCTTCTATCTCGTAGATGAGATAGGTGACCACCACAAATCAACTTGTCGGAGATGAGATGAGCTCCGATCTTTAGGTCTTTTGAGATGAGTTCAGATCAATTTTGAGAGAATTTTCTGAATGTGTGAGTGGTTTCTGAGTGTGGAGTGTGAAAAAAATGAGTTTTCCTTTTGTATTTTAATTTTGGACTTTATTTCAAGGGTTGGAAATTTTGAGATATCTTCTATCAAAGGTTGCCATAGGATGCGTTGAAAAATGCTTAAATTTTGAGGTAAAATTAGCGCTGGAGTGTAAAAACTAGGCCACCTAATTTTAATATATTATTCCGAGGGTTGTATAGGTTTATTTCAAGGATTTTAATAACCCTCGGAATAAAGCTAATCAAACTTAACCATACGCCCCAATTTTTAGTGATGGTTTCGGCACTTTTTAGTCAACCCTTGAGAAAAGTGGGTTGAAACAAGTCAAGTTTGTTCTAGTGAAAGGACTAATACCACTCCAAGCATCATGCAAAAACCAATACTAAGCCCAACAAAACTAATCAAAGAGTGGCACTATACTTATAAAAAGGTATTTAGTATTAAATAATACAACGTCAAGCATATTAAAATCTAATGATTGAAAGATGTGTATAAAATAACAATATCAACATTCCACCACTACTTTAGGGTGTTAGTGAGTAATTATTTTTTGTATATATGTCTCTCATTTATTAGATTTTAATATGACTGACATAGTATTATTTGATACTAAATACTTTTTTCATCTCCATAAAAAAAAAAAAAAATACTTTTTTCATTGATGGTAAACATATGGTTTTATATTTTGTAATGTAATATGTACATGCATAAATGAACCGTACGTCACATTTGTGTAATGTTGTAATGGTCGCAATATTTTTGCAAACCAAACTGCCCGACAAAGTGGCTATATATAAAACCTAAGGGGAAAAAATCAGCAAAAGAAATCGTTAGATGTGAAATAAAATATTTTTGGAGCAAAACAAGAATAATGATATTAGCGTAGATGCAGCATGTCGCGAGATTCATTAACATAGCATATAGCTTTATTTGCTAAAATACAGACTCACCAGTCCACAGATGTGGAAACATTACAAACTTACAACAAAACACTAAAGCTATTATTACAAAGTTCAGAATGCATCTAAATAAGCAGAAGCAAAGCACTAAGTCTCCAACCAACACTGAAGCACACATATGTTCAAGTGGGAAAGACAAAAGGCTTAAGGAAATTCCAGAAAGCGAAAAACAGGAGCATGATTCCAGCAATAGTTGCTGTCCCTCTCCAAAAATCTTTGAAATATAGAGTTGTAAAGGATGCCATGACTTTGCTCCAAACGTTGTCATAGTGATCTTGAATGTTTTTACTGAGTTCCCAGTAGCAGGTATGATTAGCTTCTACAATTTGTTCGCGAAGTTTGTTGATCAGAGTTGCTACTGCGTTATTGTCGCCTAGCCAGTTAACAATAACTTTTTTCTCAACAAGTAGATCCACATCTGCTTCAGTGTTGATAAGATTATCCAACAATATAATATAATTACATATGTAAGCTTCCCGTGGATAATGACACTGCTCTAAGGCCATGAGGTTTCGAACAGCACATTCAGTTGCATCCCCTATTATAAAGGATTTGAGTTCCAAGACAGTCTGCATGTTCTCCAGGCATTTGAAGCGAGGAAAGCAAGGAAAGCAACTCAAGAACCATGACATATTTACAAATGGACAAATTTTCAATAAGTTACGCTTACGAAATTGAATGTCAAGAAGGCGTCCAGTCTCGGATTTGCTGACTTTGAATTCCACTCCGGCCTCAGACAGCTTGGTTGCACAAGGTACACGTTTAAAAGTTTTTCCACGTTTTGGATTCTGTGGATGGAGAAAATATCTTAGGAAATCAGTAAAATGTTTGACTTCCTTCTTCTTACCAGAGAATATCTTCTCGTAATCAGACTCCAGAACAAAACCGGAACTCTCCCAGAAATGGAAAAAGTATTCATAGACATGCCTACGAAAGGAATTATTTTCATTTTGCGGGTACACAAAAAGGTCACTGTAGGCAAACTCGTATAAACCCTCCAGAACAAAAAATGGAACCTGATTTTCTAGTAATATCAAGTCTAGCATAATATTATGGCTTCGCCATGGGTTTTCCTTTTCTTGGTAGTCTTCTTCTGGGTTGTCTTCTTTTGTTTCTTTTTGGCAAGTTATTACACATGCATCCAATAAATTCCACTCACACTTTTGGGAAATGGTAGTCATTGCTGGTGGGCTCATTGGCTTGTATTTATTCGTCCTCCACAACTGTTCAATGATAAAAATAGAATCCAAAAGAATCATTTGCATGAATTCTCTCTCTTTCCTGCCATTTTCCTCTGCATTACGAGGAAGGATCTTCTGGTATCCTTCATAACAATAAAGGATCTTCTGGTATCCAATTTTTTGGATGCATCCTACAAGATCATCCTTGCTCTTCTTCGTCTGAAACCAGGCTTCCCAGAAATATCTATATTTTAACTCTTCCATTTTCTGCAAATTGTCATTGTAGTGATGAAAAGGGCCTATTGAGATTAGCTTTGGAGTGTAGGCATCACCATTTACGTCACGGAGTTTCTGGGGAACCTTGTAGATACACCGCTTCTCAGGTTCCTCTTCCTTGGTTGGATGTGGAATATCTATAACATTATCATCGCTTTCTGACTGCATAACTTCCGTGTCCGGGAAAAGAAACTCTTTGCACGGACCGCTTGTGAGGTGGAAGGTTAATAATCAACTCTTTGTGTTCACGATTCACATTCTTCAATTGAATCACTAATATATGGAAATGCTACCTTTCTTGCTTTTCCACCTGTCGGGCTCTCTTTTCCTGGCCGCAAAGACAACGTTAACTAGCAGGGGTAAGTCTCACCTCTTAATAGCCCCAAAATAAAAATAAAAAAATTTGTTGCACATACATTAATACGCATAGAAGGAAAAAAAAGAAAAAAAGAAAAATAAATGGTAACAAGAACAAAGTTTAATTACAAATTAATCAAGTTGGAGGACATGCCATCTCACCCAACCTTCTTAAGTCATTTAACAAACCCATTCGAAACTTAAGTCGTTACTCTCCCGTCCCTCTCTCTCTCTCTCTCAACCACTTTCTCTTACTCCATCAGCATCCCCAAGCCCTTGTCTTTCTTCGCCATTCCCTATCCCCACTCCCTTCACCTCTATAGTGTCACCACATAACTGAATCAATATCATTTTCCAAAGCCATCGACTACATTCAATTTTGACCCAAGTTTGTGTCAATTGAGCTTAATAACTCAACCTAAACCCATGACCAGAATCTCCCACACAAAATCCAATTGTTCCCTTACCTAATTAGCCACCAATTGCCAATCAAATAATCAACCACCACCCATATCTAGCTAAGACCCACTCAACCAAGCCCCACATAACATACTATAATGGGTCCATTAAATGACTTAAGGTCATCATGTGAGATTCACATGACATGACACTTGTTTTAATTTAGGTGGATGTCACCTCTTGTCCAATTATATTTGTAACTAAACTTTATTTCTGTGAAAAAAGATTTCTTAAAGAAAATAGGAAATAACACCAAAAGCTTTTGATGCGAGAGACTAAGAAAGGTAAAAGAACAAAGAAGCCCTTGGCTTTCTGAGCAATGACCTAAAAGACTTCATAAAGATGTAACAAAGGTTAATCATCATTTTAATTAATTTGAATATCATTAGACAAAACAAAGCTTAATCATCTTTTTAACTCATATGGTTCTCAATAATCCAAAAAGGTGTTCGAAAAAGGGGCAAAAAAGAGTTTAAAGAGGGAATAAGCAAATCTGACCAAATAAGCAAAACCTAGAAAGCTTTACACAAGAGGAGATAAGAGACAAAAGAAAAGAAAAAGGAAGAGGGATAATAAATCTGAGGATTGTAAAGACACCCACCCCAGAAAAAAAACGACCCGAAGTAGTATTAAGAGGTAGGTGTTTTTTTTTGTGAATGATCGACCCCCTCCCACCTTTCATTTGTTTTTTCCCCTCCTTTTTTTTTTGGCTAACGGGAGTACATAGAGCCCTTTGAGATTTGAGCACCTCACTATTCTCTCAAATGAGTTCTTTGTCTCACATATACTAGGTTAGTGGCAAATCCAACAATGTTTTCCAGTAGGGTCAAGAAAAATATATCTATAATTTATAGCCACACATATCAATTTATGCTTAAAACGTGTCTATTAGATGATTGAGTGTGTCCATATATATATATATATATATATATATATATATATATTATTTTTATGTATGTATAAAAATTTGATCAAGTCAATTTTATACAATTTAAGAGAATTTTTGTTTTTCACTAAGTTGTGTAGTTATCCTTTAAATTAATTATAATTAATACTTTGAATATTTTAAATAATTTTTTGTGTTGAATAAATTAAAGATTACACATTAATCTATAATAATAGTTTTAGAAAACGTGAAATGTATAAAATAAATTAATTCAAATCCATTAATTAATAAATATTACTTTTATATGCCTTAACATATACAATGTAATATAATAATAATTAAATAAAAAAAAATATATATATATATATATATTTTTATGGATGAAAAAATATAACCTATCCTAAAATTTTAATTGTAAAAATCATAGTATCATTTCTTTTAATGGAAAATGAAAAAAAAAAAAAAATCAATGCATTCTTGTATCCTCAATATTTATTTAAATACAAAATGAAAAGGAGTTTGCTTTTAAAAAATACAGAGAATTAATGAGTTATATATATGGTAAAAACCGTATAATAATAAATACTAAAATAAAAAAGAGATATTGTACTTCAAATTAATATTTGTTCAAAATTTTAAAAATATGAGAGGCCATTAAGGAAAATTAGACAGAATAAAATATATTTTTAAAAAGTGGGGTGGCATGGGGGGAGAGGGGTGGGTTTGGGTCCTCTCCCTACACCACTGCACCTGGTAATTACTAGAATGATCCTTTGAGATGGCCTGAAAATGTTTGTTAGAAATTTCAAACCTAGATTCTCATAAATCTCATGATTGACCCTTGGTAGTGCTTCTAACTCACCACCAAAGAGGGAAAACACAGGCACATGCACCAGCTGTTTGTATGTATGTAATAATTGTATTAGTATTGCAAAATCTAAAGTTCGGCAACAGTAGTACCTCATCCTTTGCTTTTTTTGGTAGTAAAACCCATAATACAAACCCATAAAAGAAATTTTGTATAGAAGGGGTAAAAATAAAGAGAAAAGAAATTGATTATCTCATATATATAATTAAAATTAAGCTTCATGCTTACTAACTTATTCATAAATACATTATTATGTATAAGCCTAACTTGACAAATAATCAAACTTGAAATTAGATTAAATGTTTGTTTGTTTGCTAAAGACAGTAATATAAATTTGGTTGTTTCTTATAATGAATATAAATTGTTTATGAACATTTAAACAAAAAGCATCTAGTGGGTTCCAATAAAATTAACTAGTAAAGTTCTTGTTGTCGGATAAGAAATTTGAGATTCAAACCTCGTCTATACAAAAAACTAATTGGTATCTTGTCCAATAATAAAACACAATTATCAAGGAGCAGTCACAATAAATTAAATTTCTATTATATCTATATAGAAAATGAAAAGAAAAGAAAAAGTATCCACATATGTTTTCATATATGGCCATGGTGCATGGCTTTTTCTTTTTTTTTTTTTCAGTCGAGATAATATTTATATGTTCATTAGTGATGTTGTAACATAGTAGCACTTCTCTTTCTTCAATAAAACTATTATTCTATATTCATAATAATATGGAATATGTGTTGCCCCATTTCTTTGATTTGAATTTCATCTCCTTTTTCTCCACTACCTAACAATCTCTTCTTCTCTTTCATAAGTTGTACGTAGATCATATTAGAATATCTCTTATCAAACCTGTTATTGTTGAGGAATATTGTTTCCAAAATATCAAGTAATTACTCATTTAAAATATTTTTTTTATTAATTAATAGTATGTTTTAAAGTTTGAACTCTAGAGCAGCTAGAAAGTAGAGAAGATGAGAGAAGGGGGAGATGAATAGTTATATTTTCCCTTGTTTGGATGTTTAAGAAATTAATTACTAGAGGGTAGGAGAATAAATATCTATCTCCTATATTTAGATGTTTTAAAAATTAAAATGGAACAAGTATGCATCTTTTTTATGTTATGTCTTTGTATTAGAATCTCATTCCTTTTCCTCAGTGTGTGTGTGTGCACGTGCTTGTTTTTCAAAAATAAAATAAAATAAAATGGAAAAGAAAGAATATGATAAGAGAAGTATATATAACTCTTTTATTTTTTAATATAAGTGAAACCTCTACTCTTCCCCAATTTTTGAGATTAAAAATAAAGGGTTTGGCTCCAAATCTCTTCCCTACTTATTTAAGGATATATATATATATATATATATATATATATATATATATATAAAAAGGTTAATTTAAACATCCCTACATCCTATCCCCTTGCCTCTATCCCAATTCCCAACACAACAAATTTTCCAAAAAAGAATAGGATAAGATTTCTCTCTTAAGTAGTTTGGATAAAAACCCTTCAAACTCCTTATAAATGTTTTTATTAGATATAACTTTTAAAAACCTAATCATTTGATTGCATTTACTTTATTTTTTTAACACGCATAACAAATTTTGTTCAAATTGAATGTTATTTACTATTTGATCAATAACTTATTTTTTGAAATTTAAATATTTGATTGATAATATAACTATTAATATTTGATCTTATTCTTACTGAAATTTTACAAGCATGAAAAATATAATAAAAATATACAATCCAACGATTAAATTTTTTAAATTCACCTTCAATAAAAATATATAGGAAACGTGGTTTTTCTCTAAATAAATCTTTTCCAAAAGAATATATAGTAAGTACTGAAATGAGAAGGTAAGAACCTGCAAACTTCGCTGGAAAGAAATGCTTGTATGTCTTGAGATACCTCCTCTAAAATCACACTCATTTGTAGTCTGTCTCTTTTTGTTGATTATGTGCCCTGATCTCTTCCGCTTGCACTCTTATATATAGTTGGCGTAGTATGTCCAGACCGTCCCAATCCCAAACACTAAACTCCTTTTCTTTCCAAATCAGTCGCAATAATGTTTAGTCACGTCGGGCAACGGTGCACAATAGGGGACCAATGTTGCCATATATGTATTGTTTTATTTTACTCTAAAAACGGCCAAAACAGTGCACGACAGGGGACCAATGTTGCCACATATGTATTGTTTTATTTTACTCTAAAAAAGGCCAAAAGAGAGAGAGAGAGAGAGAGAGAGAGAGAGAGAGAGAGAGAGAGAGAGATTCTAACTTTTATCTCCAAAAAAAAAAAGCGCTAAAAGAAGACTTGGTATTAATTTCTTCTTGTTAAAAAAAAAAAAAAAAAAAAAACTTGCCATTAATTTGTTCATTAGTCATTCATTAAGGACCATTGCCATTGCCCTTCCTAATTGTTGTAAATTGCTACATAATGTTTACAAGCTAACAAGACAATAAATTAATGTGATTAATTTTACATCAGCAATATAATAAATAAATGGAAAAATTAACGAATGCTTTAAGAATATCAGTTTAGAAAATATTTTTAGAAAATTTTTATGGGAAAATAAAAAAGAAACTAACTTTTTCAATATTTTTTTATATTTCTCGTAAAAGTTGTATTAAAATTTTCCTAAAATTGTCTATTAACAAATGCCCTAAGAGCACCCGTTAACTGGATACATAAATAAATTTCTTAATTACATTTTAGTTGTGTTTTATAAAGTGATACATCAATTTATAAGAGCATTCACATCAGTCTCAGCAAAATTTTAGTTAAACAATGGAATGTGACTATGGTAGTTCCCTATTTATTGAATAACCAATGTTTGAGAAATATATACAAAATGTTTATTATTTATTAATATTTGATATTTATAAACATTTTTTGGATTTTTAGGTTTCGTTTACTCATATTTAATTGTTTTTAGTTTTTATTTAAGTTAAAATAAGATTCTAATATAGTAGTATATTTAGGATATATATTCTTAGGAATATTTTTACTTATGAATTAAGTTTGGGTAAATACATTTTTGTTCCTTATTTTTTACACTGTATTTTAATTTAGTTTCTAACTTTTCAATTATGTAAATTTGGTCCTTAACCTTTCAATACCATGTCAATTTATTCTCTGCTGTTATCTTTTGGATGGAAATTATTTACGTGGCTAACAGCTTAAATAAAATTTTAGTTTCCGTTGATATGTGATGTAGAACAGACAGCACATGCCTTCCTAAAGCAATAGGGGCATTGGAAGTCATAACGTAAGATCAAGGAGGGGTGCTAGTAGAGGCCATCGGGGCGACAATGTCGAAATTTCATGAAATTTAGTAAGTTGAAGGGAAATGGCATTCTGATCCAAATACGAGTTAACTCGAGTGTCACCTAAATTTAGGCAAATTCCATTGTTAAGGCCCCGAAAATAGTATTTTTGCTATTTATAGTAATATTTTTTTTTTCCTTAATAACTTTTAGTTTAAAAGTCAGAATAAGTTCCCATCTATTTTAAGACGTCTCTGAGAGACAATATTTTCAATTTCCGCAATTATCTCAATTTTTCTATTTTTGACAAAAATCACTATTTTGCCACCTAATTACGTGATTAGCACAAATTAGAGTTTCTAGGCGTTGCCCTAGCCACCCTAGGGTTTCTTTTACTATTTAAACAAACTATAGCCTCTAGGGAAATTTAGTTTTAAGATTTATAAAATAGAGACTTTGTCTATTTTTCTTTGGTGGGTTAATTCCTGATTTATCACTTTGTGGATTCAAGAAACCCCTCATGAATTTGAGGTTTACTACCCAGGAACTAATAGTTTATTTTCTGTCCATCAAAGAGAGCATCGTGCGTGCTTTCTTCAAACTTTCACGACATCAATGTGGCAATAAGCTAGTTTTTTATTTTGGCTGTTTGCCATGTCAACAATTTCTGTCCAAGAGATAATGGAAAGGACTAAATTGACATGACATTGAAAGTTTAGGGACCAAATTAATATAATTGAAAGGTTAAGGACCAAATTCAAATATGGTGTAAACGATAGGAACAAAATACATAGTTTACCCATTAAGTTTATATAATATATAAGTTGGTCATAAGCTTAAAAACGAAAATTCATATTTTTGTATCAATAAAATTTTTCAACTATTTTTTTTTTCCTTTCATAAGATAGATTTTATAGTAAAATTCTTCTTTTGAGTATTCAAGAGAATCCTTCATGACTCTAGGTCAAAATTTTCCTTCACATGAATATTAAACAAGTGATATGAATATTAAAAAAATATTAAAATTCTTCTATGTGTATTATTTAAACAAGTCACATGAATATTAAAAAAATGTTATATGACTAAAAGCACACGCAAATTCTCTTTTCAACCACCACATAGATAGACGGGTAGGCTCCATTTTCAATTAGTAAAGCCTCTTGTGATCAAATATGAGATATAGGGTTCAAATTCCACCTTCTTGACCTCATGATAAAAAAACATGCATTATAGGTTGAAACTTTATCTTATCTGTTAATTTTTATTAAAAAAAAAAAAAAAAAAAAAAAACCCTCTATCTGGTTGGAGAAACTTTCTTGCTAACCAATTTCACACATTTCTTTTTGAGCTGAACTAAAATAGTAAAATGGTAGGTCACATTTTCAAATACATATGTAAAACTTTTATACATGTAGTTATGTACCATGTAGTCTCCCTCACAAATTAATGAAATTTGCTCACACCTCCCTGTGTCAATTTGTTTCATTAAATGCTAGCATGTCACAATTTGTTTCATCAATTAAGGGACCTTTTGTCATTTTTGTTGGAACGATGGGGAAATGCTCCTTTCACAAAACGTGACTTTTTATACTTTCTATGAAAGGAGGCTTCATCTGATCTTGAAAGAGATAAGATAAGGTGCCACGTGTCAATATTTTACAATTGCAAAGATTGACTTCTTTGTTTTTGTGAACATAAAACTTTGTTTGGTTGGACGGAAAGCATGTAAAAATATTTTTTTAAAGAAAATATTTTGTGTGTTTCTGAAAAAGCTCTGAAAAATATTTTCATTTGATTGATTGAGTTCCTAAAAATGTTATAGAAAACATATTTTTACTAAAAATTTTATGAATTTTTAGGTTTTGTTTACCCATTTTTAATTGTTTTTTAGTTTTTATTTAAGTTAAAATAAGGTTCTTATATTGTATTATATTTAAGATATATATTCTTAGGAATAGTTTTACTTATGAATTAAGTTTATATAACATATAAGTTGGTCATAATCTTAAAAACGAAAATTGAAATTTTCATATCAATCAAATTTTCAACTTTTTTTTTTCTTTTCATATGATAGATTTTATAGTTAAATTCTTCTTTTGTGTATTCGAGAGAATCCTTCATGACTCTAGATTAAATCTTTCCTTCACGTGAGTATTAAACAAGTCATATGAATATCAAAAAAATATTAAAATTCTTTTACATGTATTATTTAAACAAGTCACATGAATATTAAAAAAATGTCATATGACTAAAAGAACACATAGATTGTCTTTTCAACCACCACATAGAGGGGTGGACTCTATTTTGTTTAACTGATAAAACCTTTTGTTATCAAATAAGAGATCTATGTTTCAAATCCCGCTTTCTTGACCTAATGATAGAGAACAATCATCATGGAACGAGCATTATAAGTTGAAATTCTATCTTATCTGTTAAAAAAAGAAAAAAGAAATAAAAAATAAAACCTTTATTTGGTTGAAGGAATTTTCCTGCCAACCGATTTCACACATTTCATTCTAGCCTGAACAATAATTGAAAAATGATAGATCACATTTTCAAATACATATGAAGAAACAAAGACTTGGTCCTACTGACTACAACTGCAACAATGTAAAATGAAGACTTCCAGTTTTGGTCATGAATTAAGGGACCTTTGTCATTGTCATTTGATCGAAGGGGAAACGCTCCTTTCACAAAATGTGACTTACGTTCTATGAAAGGAGCGATTCATGTCTTAAAAGAGATAAGATAAAGGGCCACGCGTCAATATTTTGCAATTGCAAGGATTGTGTTAAGTGCTGAGTTGATGAGGTGATAATAGCTATATTTCGAGGTTAGCTAAGCCTCCTGGGATGAATGAAAGAATGGAGAAGAAGAATAGAGTAACAGAAGGAGAAATAGAATAACAGAAGAATATTGAGCTGTTCTGTATTGATGATCCCTTATGGTTACATCCTCTCATCCTTATACCCCAATTCTCTGTGGTAAGTGACTGCACATGGCTGTGCTTACAGCTGTGTAACTAACTCATACTCCAGCTGTCCTAGCTGTCACAACTAACTTCACTAACCTTCACACCTGATTCGGGTACAAGCATCCTTCTAGCCTTATTGTAGTTCCTACATACTCACCATTGCCATTTTAGCTAATTAGGTACCTTAGCAGGCAGCCAAGCACTTAACCAATTAAAATAGCAATTACATTCAGCAATCATCCTAACTAAGACTCCTAACAATACCTCCCTCTTTAAAAGACCTTGCCCACAAGGTGAGGGAACCTCTGCTGCATCACATATAAGCTCTCCCAAGTAGCATCATCAACCCCTTCTCCTTGCCACTGAACTAGGACTTGAGTGATGGTCCTATTTCGAAGCTGGTGTGACTTTTCCTGCAGCACAGCTACAGGCTCTGTGATGACTGCCCCTTCCATATCAGTAGGTGGTAGAGTGGGAATTGAGACCACATGTTGACCCAACTTAGCTTTCAAGCAAGATACATGGAAGGTGGGATGAATTTTAGAATTTGGAGGTAAATCCAATTTATATGACACCTCCCCAACCTTCTGCAAAATCTGGAATGGTCCATAGAACTTAGGAGCTAATTTCTTCAACTGATGGTGCTTAAGGGACTTCTGTTTGTAAGGTTGGAGCCTCAGGAACACCCAATCCCCCACAGAGAAGCTTCTCTCAGTCCTCTGCTTGTCAGAATATAGCTTCATTCTGTTTAGTGCTGCTACTAAATTCTGCCTTAGTAAGGAAGTCAGTTGCTGTCTAGTCCTTAAATGAGCATCCACTCCTTCAATTTTTGTTGTACCAGCAATGTAGTCCATCAATCGTGGAGGAGGGTAGCCATACACTGCTTCAAAGGGAGTGAGCTTGAGTGAGGTGTGGAAGTTGGTATTAAACCAATACTCAGCAAGTGGCAACCACTCCACCCAAGTGGCTGGTCTGTCAGCTGCAAAAGCTCTCAGATAGTGTTCAAGACTCTTGTTCACAACCTCTGTTTGGCCATCTGTCTGGGGATGATATGCTGAGGACATTGCCAATTGAATGCCCTGAAGTTTCATCAGTTCTTGCCAAAAGTGAGAAGTGAAAACAGGGTCCCTGTCACTCACAATTGAAGTAGGCATCCCATGCAGTTTAAACACATGTTGCAGATACAAGTTTGCCACTTTAGAAGCAGTGTAGGGATGTGACAAGGCTATGAAGTGAACAAACTTTGTGAACCTGTCTACCACTACCATCACTACTTCCTTCATCTGAGATTTTGGCAAGCCTTCAACAAAATCCATGCTCACAGCCACCCAAGGTCTCTCTGGAATAGGCAAGGGCTGTAGTAGGCCTGCTGGATGACATGTTTCATGCTTGAGTCTTTGGCAAGTGTCACACTCCCTAACATATTTCCTCACATCTGACTTCAATCCAGGCCAATAGAAGTCCCTTTGAACCCTGTGCAAGGTTTTAAGGACCCCAGAATGTCCCCCCCATGGCCCATCATGTACTTGCTGTAGAATAGCTGTTTTTAAGGCTTCACATGACCCCACATACATCCTGCCCTTGTACAACAGCAGCCCATTGTGCATACTAAATCCCTTAGGACCCTCCTTACCTGATTGAAAAGCTTCCAAAATACTCTTAACATGGGCATCAGTAGCATAACTGGACTTAAGTTGAGCTAACCAGTCAGGAGTAGGGAAAGAAATCATACACAAAACCCCATTTTGAGATGAGATTTCATCACTAGGGACCTGTCTGGACAAAGCATCAGCTACTACATTTTCTTTTCCCTTCTTATATTCCACAATAAAGGCATACCCTAGCAGCTTGGTGATCCACTTTTGTTGGGCTGGTGTACCAATTTTCTGTTCCAGAATATACTTGAGGCTCTGCTGGTCTGTCCTTACCAGAAAGGAGTTTCCAACCAGGTATGGCCTCCACCTTTGCACAGCAGTGACCAAGGCTAGCAGTTCCTTTTCATAAGTTGATAAGGCTAAACTCCTGCCTTTAAGAGCCTGGCTGTGAAATGCTATAGCTCTCCCTTCCTGCATTAACACAGCTCCCAATCCAACACCTGAAGCATCACACTCCACCACAAATAGTTTATCAAAGTTTGGAAGAGCTAAGACAGGTGGATTGGACATAGCAGACTTGAGATTTTGGAAGGCCATCTCAGCTTCTTCAGTCCAAGCAAAAGAATCTTTTTTCAAAAGGGCTGTCAGTGGTGCTGCAATCTGCCCATACCCTCTCACAAACTTCCTGTAATACCCTGTGAGACCTAGGAACCCCCTCAAGGCCTTAACATCCTTTGGAGTAGGCCATTGTTGCATTGCCATTGTTTTCCTAGGATCTGTCCTTACTCCCTCACCAGAAATCAAGTGGCCCAAGTACTCCACCTCTTCACAAGCAAAGACACACTTGGATTTCTTTGCAAATAACTTCTCCTTGGTTAACACCTCCAATACAGTTTTGAGATGGGAAATATGTTCAACCAGGGACTTGCTGTACACCAGAATGTCATCAAAAAATACAAGAACAAACCTTCTAAGGTAGGGTCGAAACACTTGATTCATTAGGGACTGGAATGTTGAAGGAGCATTAGTGAGTCCAAAGGGCATAACCAGAAATTCATAATGCCCTTCATGAGTCCTAAAGGCTGTCTTAGGAATGTCTTCCTCACTTATCCTAATCTGATGATAGCCCGACCTTAAGTCAAGTTTAGAAAAAATGCAAGCACCATTCAGCTCATCAAGCAATTCATCAATAACAGGTATTGGAAACTTATCCTTAATGGTATTCAAGTTAAGCTGTCTATAATCAATGCACATACGCCAAGAACTATCTGCCTTCCTCACCAACAAAACAGGAGATGAAAAGGGGCTGCAACTATTCCTTATAGAACCAGCATTCAACAATTCCTTAACTATTTTTTCTATCTCATTCTTTTGATAAAAATGATACCTGTATGGCCTCTGGCAGACTGGTTGAACTCCATCTTTAAGGGTAATATGGTGTTCATGACCCCTGAGAGGAGGCAGACCTACTGGAGTATCAAAAACATGAGAAAAATCTTGCAGTAGATCAGTTACTGCCACAGGTAATGCAGCCTGTTTCTCCAGTGATGAAGTGTTTGAAATATGAACTAACAGACCCTTTTTGATTGGGGTTTTAAGAAATTGATCACCATTAATGAGATGTGAATCAGTTTGCTTCAATCCTTGCAGCTTGATGTTGTGCCCCTGATGACAGAATTCCATAGTTAAGAATTGGAAATTCCATTGAATATCCCCCAATGTAGTTAGCCATTGTGTTCCTAGCACTACATCACAGCCTCCAAGTGGTAACACATGGAATTGAATAGAAAACTCCCTTCCCTGCAAGCAGACTGGTACTTGATCACAAAATCCCTTAGTCCTAATCAAGGCACCATTGGCTACCTTGACCTCCAGTGTCTGTGATTGGTCCACTGCTAATTTCAGTCCAGGGACTAAGGCTGCATCAATGAAGTTGTGGGTGCTGCCTGTGTCAAGCAACACTACCATACTTACTCCATTGATTTTACCCCTAATCCTCATAGTACCAGGCGTGGGGTTGCCAATTAAAGCATATAAGGTTATCTCTACCTCCTCAGGATTGGTATTGGTGTCTTCTTTCTCAGCCCTTGAACCTTCCAGGTCTTCTTCCAACTCAGTAATCTTGACACCCGACTGTGGATCAAGTCCCAAATCAATTCCCTCAAGCAGAAATATCTTGGCACTTTTACATTTATGACCAGGACTCCATTTATCATCACAGTTATAACATAATCCTTTCTTTTTCCTATCTTCCATTTGAGCAGGAGAGATTCTTTTAATTGGAATTCTAGACTTGGCCTCTAAAAATGTGTTGACTCTAGGAGGACCCAAAATAGATGGCTTACCCGATTCTTGTTGGATTCTAGAATTCTTTTTGCAACTGCTCCAATACTCCTCTTGAATCTTAGCCAAACCAAAGGCTGCATTCAATGATGGTGGATTTAACATTCTCACAGGCAAACGGATTTCATCTCTCAAACCACTTAAGAAGCAACTCATCTTGTGTGTTGATGATAAGCCTTTGATTCGATTTGATAAGGCCTCAAATTCAGCTTTGTAAACAGCTACTGATGAAGTCTGTTTCAACCTGGTAAGGGCCTCCATTGGATCATCATATGGTGTTGATCCAAATCTGACATACAAGGCTTGTACCATACCCTCCCAATTACAGAAAATTCTAGCATCCTCTGCATCCTGGTACCACACCAGAGCTTCTTGGTCCATGTGAAATGAAGCCACCAAAAGTTTCTCCATAGCTGGAGTTTGGTAATAGGCAAAATACTGATTAGCTTTATAAACCCAGCTAGCAGGATCATCACCTGATAAGCGAGGAAAATCAAGCCTAACAGGTTTACCAAGGGTCATTGTTGAAGAATTAGGAATTGTAGATGAAGGTTCCTGTGATCTATTGTCATCCGTGTTTAACTTTTGAAGAATTGAAATAAGATGTTGGTTCATCTCATTCATTGTTCTGGTATGAATCTCCTGAATCTTTTGCATTTCCTGGATGCTTTTGCCATGATGATCAGAAGTAGCTCGAAGAGAAGAAATAGCTTCATTAGTGGCTGCCATGGCAGCTGTTGATCGTGTCTCAGCCATTAGTCACAGAATCTCTGCTCTGATACCAATTGTTAAGTGCTGAGTTGATGAGGTGATAATAGCTATATTTCGAGGTTAGCTAAGCCTCCTGGGATGAATGAAAGAATGGAGAAGAAGAATAGAGTAACAGAAGGAGAAATAGAATAACAGAAGAATATTGAGCTGTTCTGTATTGATGATCCCTTATGGTTACATCCTCTCATCCTTATACCCCAATTCTCTGTGGTAAGTGACTGCACATGGCTGTGCTTACAGCTGTGTAACTAACTCATACTCCAGCTGTCCTAGCTGTCACAACTAACTTCACTAACCTTCACACCTGATTCGGGTACAAGCATCCTTCTAGCCTTATTGTAGTTCCTACATACTCACCATTGCCATTTTAGCTAATTAGGTACCTTAGCAGGCAGCCAAGCACTTAACCAATTAAAATAGCAATTACATTCAGCAATCATCCTAACTAAGACTCCTAACAGATTGACTTCTTTGCTTTTGTGAACATAAAACTTTGTTTGGTTGGATAGAAAACATGTTAATTTTTTTTTTTTTAAAGAAAATATTTTGTGCGGTTTTGAAAATGCTCCGAAAAATATTTTTATTAGTTTGGTTGAGTTCTTAAAAATGTTATAAAAAAACATATTTTTTACTACTTTTTCGTATTGTCTCATCTTCCAAGCATGTTCGTGGGGATGGTGATTGCGTGACTAATAATGACGATTGGGGGTAGAGGATTAGTTGAGAACAATGGTTCAACATGCATAAACCCAACAACATTCTTCTCCTAATACACACATGCAACAATGGAGGACCCAAAATTGTCTCTAATACACTATTTCTTTCTCTTTGTGTATATATCTCTCTCAATAATTTTTTTGAACCACTCAAACAATGGGGTTGTTTCTATTTTATCCTAATGATAGGGATGGGCCCTGCTTTGCCACGAGTTCAATTACCTTTTTAGAATCATATTGGAGATATGTCAATGGTCTATTGTTTAGGCATGTTATCAGATAATCTGAAAAATGGACCCATGTTTCTTCCTTCTGACACATTAAAACGTTATCTGATAATCGACATATGGACCCATGTTTCTTCCTTCTGAAGTAGTTACTAAGGTTATTTCCTTGTGATTAGTGTTATGTATTGGGTGACATGTTCTGCATACATGCTTCCCTAGGTGCACTAGCTCTTCGCCCGAATACCTTAGACATATCCACCATAGCAGATCAAGTGTGCGTTTAGCATTGATTATTTTTGCCAGCTTATTTTACTATTTAACTTATTTTTGCTATTATTCATGAGTCTCATTACACTTTTTGGTACTATTCATGGATCCCACTGTATTATTTTAGCTAACTTTTACTTTTATCTATAGTACTTTTAGCAAAAAATTTTACATTTTAACTAAATAAGCTATTCCTAAACGGACAACAAATTATTTGATATTCTCCTTGGCAAATGCACATATGCGCATTGACTCTTAGCTTGATTTTGGATTCGATGGGCTTGGCCGAGTTGGGCCGCTCTTCACAACTAATAGATGTGACAAATGGGCAAGTCGGGTTGGGTTCGGGTTAAGTCAATTGAGTTGTGGGTAAAAAATGTCATTTTAAGCGAGTTAGAAATGGGTCGGGTCGGGTTGACCTGTATTTTTCACATAAAATTCTTTTTATTTAAGAAAACAATATGTGTTTGCCATTTGGAAAGTCACGCAACAAATTGCTTGATGTAAAAATACATTACTTTTAATTCACCATTCATATCAAAAATGAGCTTAGCTAAACAAATTAATACTTATTCAATAATTTTAAAATTATACAAATCCCAACATTACTAACCAAAACAAAATAGCACAAAGGAGAAGTAAAACAAATACACAAGTTTCATTTCTACACAATATCAACATCCCAAAACATAAAACAAAATTACAAATGCCATATTGGATAACTAATTTGACAAAGAATAAAAACATGTAAGATATTTACAATCTTGAAAACTAATTTTAAAATCTATTATCAATTGTGGTTGGCATTCTATTTTGATTTGAGAATATACATTAAAGTTTGGTGACAAGCATAAACTTGAATCATGTTCAAAATAGAATGAAAAGAACAATTTTGAACTTTTATACTTAGCTGGACTAAGTTTGGTTACAGAATTCAATCATGGCTATCTTATTAATGGGGTGTGACTATGGTGTGGTTCCCTATTCATTGAATAACCAATGTTTGAGAAATATATACAATTTTTTTATTATTTATTAATATTTGATAATTATATACACTTTATGGATATTTAGGGTTTGGTTTACTCATTTTTAATTGTATTTAGTTTTTCTTTTAAGTCAAAATAAGGTTAGTATATTTAGGATATATATTCTTAAGAATTTTTTCACTTATAAAGCCAGTTTGTATAACCTATAAGTTGGTCCTAAGCTTACAAAAGAAAACTGAACTTTTTGTATCAATAAAAATTCCAACTATTTTTCTTTTCTTTTCATAGGATAGATTTTATAATAAAGTTCTTCCTTTGTGTATTCAAGTAGGGACGGATCCAAAATTTCAAGCTAGGGGGCCGGCAATAAGTGAAAAAAAAAAAAAAAAAAAAAAAAACATAAATAAGCATCCATATAGTATTAACAAAACACAAATCAATGTTTCTTAATATATTAAGATGCAATCATCTACAAACAAAGAAAAAAGACACAAAACACTATTGTTTCTTAATACATTATCTATGAAAAAGGGAATTTGACGCTCTTTTAAATCTTCGAAATCATCTATAATTGAATCCAAACTAAATATTAAAGCTATGTCCCTTTTAGTGTATAACATCAAAGAGTCCGTCAAAAAATCATTTTCCATTTATCTAATTTTAAAATATTACTTATAAAATTATGAGTTAGCTATGTTGGCAAGTCACAATTTAATTTTTTTAAATTTGTGTCTTTGTCAAATTGTCACTATTACATACCCCACTACTATAAAACTATAATGCACTACTTTTCTACTTTTCTAGCTTTACCTTTTTTTTGGGGGACCTGTCGTTTGTTTCCTATTATTGCCCTACTACCAACAAATATTCTCTACAAACTCTCTCTCTATATATTATAACTTTATTTACAACTCACTTCTCACTATCTCTGACATTTAGTAGCTGCAAAAAATAAATAAAAAATAACACAAAGACTCCTAAACACACAGATCCACATATTTAAATTTAATTCACAATCACCCTAAGAAAAAAAAAAAAAAAAAAAAAAAAAACACCACAGTCACATATGACAAATTCACAAATTTTGGTTAGAGATTTCTAGTATCGTTGTTCAATTTTTAGTATTATGAAAATACGTATTTGAGTGTTATAGAAATACGTGTCAGAAGTACTATTGTTATTTAAGCACTAAAAACTGTTGTTTAAACACTAGTATCAAACAGCCTTGTAATAGTGGAGAGAGAAAAATCATATCAAAATCAATGTTAAGTTTTGAAGTTGAAGGAGAGAAAAAAATACTTAGACCAGATCGGGATTTAGGATGGAGGTCGGAGTCTACAATTGCCGACATCAGAGGAGTGGTGGGTAGGTCAAGCACCACAATTCAAGAGAATCCTTTATGGTTCTCTAGTTGGCCTTTTTAAATAGACTTCAAATTGGTTTTGAGAAATCCCCTTAAACCCATTTAAATGAAGATTTTTAAGATTAATCATGTGTATTATTTAAATAAATCATGTATCATTCGAAAATATCATGCAAATAAAAGTACTCGCGGATTGTCTTTTCAATTACCATGTAGCATTCCTAAAATAAATAAATGAATAAATAAACTACCAGAGGAACTTTCCTCCAATCCAATTTGTTTGTTAATTTTTCCTATTTAAATATAATTATTTCACAATTTCCATTCTGTGCTAAACTAAAATGGTAGATCACATTTTCAAATACGTATGTAAAACTTTTTTATATGTACCATGTAGTATCCCTCACAAATGAAATTTGCTCCCACCACTTTGTCTCGGTTTGTTTCATTAAACACTAACATGTGAAGAAACAAAGACTTTTCCTACTTGAGTCAGTCTATTACCATAATAATTTTGACAATTTTGACCACAATTCGTATATGTGGCGAGTTGTAAAAAGTGAAAAAAAAAAAAAAAAATTCATGCAGATCCACAATTTTACTGCTAACAAGTTATCATATGAACAAATTATAGTAAAATTGTGAAAATAGTTGTGATACTAAACTTACTCGATCCTACTAACTACTGGCTACACTTGCAAGTTGCAACTGCAACCATGTGAAACGAAAACTTCCTGTTGATTTGGTCATCGATTATAGGACCATTGTCATTTTTTTTTGGCCAAAAAAAAAATAATAAAATAAAAGACAATGACAAAGGTCCTATGTCATTGTCTTTTGATAGAAGACTAAAGATTTATATTGTGGTGTCACTATACTCACTCAATTCTATGAAGGGGAAACAGCGAAACGCTTCACTCACAAAATATTAATCAAGTTCTATGAAAGGAGCGCTTCATCTTTTACATGAAAATAAATTTGTGCATTCTATGACCCCCCCCCCCCCCCCCCCCCCCCCCCAAAACAACACACACACACACACACAAAAGAAAGAAAGAAAAGAGATAAGATAAGGTGCCACGCATCAATATTATGCAATTGCTAGGATTGGCATCTTGTTTTTGTGAACATAAGTCACAATTAAATGTGAGTTATAGTTCTTATAAAAAAATAAAAATAAAACAATTGTGGGTTTTAATTAACTCATTTGGTAGTCTCTTTTCGTAGAATAAGTGATCTACCAATACTAAAAATTATTTGATGATAACAAACAATTATTAGGAGTGTACGCTATAAGTTAAAACTATATTTCAAAAAAAAAAAAAAGTCACAATTAAATAACTGAACCTTTCATTTTCAAATAGATAAGATTTTTATGTACATCTCAACTATTAATTAGAACCATGAAGATGTACAATGGAATCTCCCTCACTAATGCAATTTTTAATATATTTTTATTATTCTATTGAAAATGGAATCTGTAGGTGTTTTTCTTATTTCCGGCCCACTTAAACCCTGTTGTGCATGCCATTGGACCACCCCAACACTAGGTGAGATATACCACTAATTGAACCTACAGCGTCAAACTTGCAATGTGATAAGTCGTGAGGAATTCCTACCATCAGACCACCGTTTGGTGTGGTTTTGGCATTTCATTGTAAGATGAAGACTTGCAATAGATTGGTCATAAGAAGGACCATTGTAATTGTTGTTTACCAAAGAAAAGATTAATTTATGGTGTCACTCACATCTTATGAGCTGGGTAGAGAACAATGCTTAGATAAAGTGCCATAAGTCAAAATCTTGCCATTGCTAAGATTGACTAACTTGTTATTGTGAAGTCAAAACTAATAACAAACAAATCAAGTCAAATAAGCTAAAGCCAGACGACAAGGGCATAGGTAAATTTTTTGAATACATTACTTCTTAATAGTCCAATATTCATAACCATAAAGTAAAGCTAGTCATATAGTATTCTTATAAAAATTTCCCTTGAGCTTAATAGGTATTCTATGATTGTACAAAACTTTTGAGATATTTCTACATTTCATCCACCCTGTCCTTATCCTATAATTCAAATCCTCATCAATCTTTCTATATTTATGAATTATTGATCTAAGATTTTGTCGCTCTTTAGTATCTCTTAACCATCAAGTCTTATCGAAAACCTTTAAATTCTAGAGCACTTCGCCAAAATTCTAATATGGCATTAACTTCACTTCTAATTTTATCCAATAAAACTATATCATAAGCAAAAGGCATACACCAAGGGGCTTCCTATTAAATTGACTTAGTGAGCTCATCCATCACTATTAAAAGAGATATGGTCTTAATGTTGATCCTTGATACAAACATATAATGATAGGGAATTCACTTGTGATTCTTCCAGTTGTTCTCACACTAATTACAACTTCGTCATTTATATCCTTAATCAACTTAATATACTTTAGATGAATTCCTTTCTTTTCCAAAACCCACCACTTAACCCTTTTAAGGATCATATCGTTGCTTTCTCTAAATCAATGAAAACCATATTAAAATTTTTACAAGCCTCTATGTATATTTCCATTAAACATCTAAATAAGAAAATAGCTTCATGGGTAGTTTGTTTTGGCATAAAACTAAATTGATTCTCCGATATTGTTGTTTCATGTCTTAACCTATACTCGATCACTTTTTTTTTTTCCAAAGTTTTATAGTGTGGCTCAGAAGTTTAATTTCACAGTAATTTGTACAGTTTTGAATCTCCCTTGTTCTCGTAAATAGATATTAAAGTACTTATTATCCTCCACTCAGAAAGCATTTTGATACTTATCCGCTCAAAATCTACCAAAGCAGGACCAAGTGCCTCATGAGAGATACCCTTGACACTTAAATTCAGCACCACATGATAAATTCCAATGTGAATGAATGTGCACCATTGCAATAGTTAGAAGAAGATGTAGGACCTATGCAAGAGCATTAACATCAGCCTTATAACGATGTCTTAGTAAAAATTCTAGCTAAAATTTTCGTATTTGCTATTCTAATTAACATATTGTTTGTTTTTTTTAATTATTATTCGCCTTATTACATTGATGGTTAACTATGATTTTGGGGGAAGTCAAGTTCAGAACTCTTGTCAAATGGGTCACTAGTTGGATGCTACCACTGTGTTTTCTCGAGGCAACGATGGATCAACATACTTCATAAAATTTTCTATTGTAACTTTCCAAAAGAACAAGTCCACATAAATAAAATCACCCTCATAGGCGCTCTTTATCTCTGACAAAATTAGTTATTTTAGATTCCCCAATTGAATTCAACTATGCTAGAGTATTGATCAATGCAACAAACAGATCGAGTAGGTTCCACCAAATCCGAAATCTCCAATAGGCTAGGTTCCTTTGAGTTAAGCATTGCAAGGAGCTATTTGTAAACTCGATAACCATCAAGGCTTTCAGCGATAAGTAGGCTGCCATCCGTAGTTGATCACCCAGAAAGGAAGCTGGTCTCTGCAAACCACCATAACTGCTCCATTGCTGTCTATAATAACAATCCCAAAGCTCACTCTGTTGGTTGCAATGAAAGATGTCAGTGCCATGTTCATCTTAAAATGATGAGGCGGTGGTGGCTTCCATTTCAATGGAACGGAGCTTGTGCCTGCTGATTTGTCTCTATTCTCCATTGAGCATTTCTATTACATCAATATAGCCACGAAAAATTAGATGACTCATTCTGTTACCATCATCACCAAATACTGGTTAACAACTAAATATATCAAACAATAGGTAGACACTAAACAAAGAAATTCTATTTTCAGAAAATATGAGGAAAGAATATCTGTTTTGTTCAATGCTTATCATGGCATGGGCAAGTTACCACCAGGAAGCACTGCCAACCTTTTTTAACTAAAGCCTGTAATAGGACTAGAACCCTAGAAGTTACCTGTGATTGATAAACACTTTTTGCAACTAACAGAAGACCAAAATCACATCAAATGTTTTTCTTTTTCCTCTTTCAATATATCCAATGATCAACATACTCAAATTAAACAGTGTTGACAAATGAACAGACAAGTTCATTTGCTTTTGTTCTCAGGCTGTGTTTCTATGAATCCACCCTCCAGAGTTCTGAAGGGAACTCCACCATAAAATTTCTGAAATCCTATCCATCCATATTGAAATAAGTGAACTAAATTTCGTCACGTCAACAACATTTAAACAAACATTGACTATCACCATTTTGGTTCAATTTAAATTATTCATGATGTGGCAAAAAAAATCTAACCTGCCCATTTCAAAATAGATATAAAAAGGTTTTGTGAGGGGTAAAACATAAGTACATTACATTTCCCAATTAAATTAAAACATATTACACTAGTTATGCTTCATTAGTCAATACAGCCTTGTGTTTGAATTTAATTGAGGAATCTAATGTAGAAGTAACTGAACCTATGTTTTGCTCCTTTACAAAACCTATCATTGAATTACCTAAGGACTCTTGAGGCATCCTAATCCGTGTTTCTATCATACGAATTTTGAAGACTGTTTAAGACCCATCTTACACAAGTAGTAAAGTAAATCTGCAGACAACATATTCAATCATGTCAGATGAACTACAAAAAAAGACACACAGTTTAAGCAACGACTAAGACTCCTTAGTTTTTCGTAATGAAAATGGTTTATGTTGCAGTTTCCTATGATGTAGGGAATTTAACCAAAAATTCCAACCTGTGAGAAACAAAACAAATAGAGAAAACACACGTCAAAGAAAAATAATCACACGCACAAGACAATATTTTTACGTGGTTCGGCAATTTGCCTACGTCCACGGAGTTGCAGGGATTTCACTATTATCAGGGAAAATACAATAGTGCACAAGAACACTCTCAAGAAACCCAAATCCCAATTACACCCTAGCACTCTCTCACATAAAAAATAAGAATAGAAGCTGACTGCCTCTCTTTTCTCTATTTTCTCTCATGTGGCTTGCTCACTAGGTTAATTGGAATTACTCTTTTTAAATCTCTATGTTCTCACGGCTGCATCTACTTGCACTTAATACAATATATATATATATGTATATGTTAAAGTCGGTAGAGACAAAAAGAAAAAGGTTTCCTATTACAAATAGGATTTGGCAACTAAGGACCGACGTGGGCTTGTGGCAATTCAAGCCACACGGCCCACTTCAACAAATCTCCACCTTGACTTGAATTGATCAAGCTACATGAGCAAACTCCTCCATCAGCTCCACCTTAGCCCTTAAGGGCTCACAAGCTGCAAACATCAGCCACAATCCTCCATAACACAATCCCTCATCCCTGCAACTCATCCTCCTGTCCTCAAGCTAGAAGACCAATTGAAGCTGCGCACAGCTTCAACTTCTCAATAGTGACACCCTTAGTCAACATGTCTGCCGGGTTCTTAGATCCACAAATCTTCTCAAGTATTACCAGTTTATCTTCAACAAGGTAACGGATAAAGTGGTATTTTGTCTGTATGTGCTTCGACTTTGAATGAAAAGCCGAATTTTTGGCAAGAAAGATTGCACTCTGACTGTCACTGTGTAGAATGCCCATCTCCTGCTTCTTACCCAATTCATCTAAGAAACCATGTAGCCAAATCATCTCCTTTCCAGCTTCAGTTGCTGCAACATACTCAGCTTCTGTACTAGACAAAGTAACAATCTTCTGTAGATTTGAAGCCCATGATATAGCTGTACCACCTAGAGTGAAAACAAACCCTGTAGTACTCTTTCTACTATCAATATCACCAGCAAAATCAGCATCTACATAACCTTGCAGTTTCAAACTTGCACCTGTGAAGCAAAGACATGTATCTGATGAACCCTTCAGATATCTCAGAATCCACTTGACTGCCTCCCAATGCTGCTTTCCAGGCCTACTCATGAATCTGCTCACAACTCCCACTGCATGTGCAATGTCTGGCCTTGTACACACCATAGCATACATCAAGCTGCCAATAGCTGAGGCATAGGGCACCTTGCTCATGTGGTCCCTTTCTTCTTCTGTCTTCGGTGATTGTTCTTTGCTTAGTTTGAAATGACTACCCAAGGGTGTGCTCACTGGTTTAGCTTCATTCATGTTGAACCTGCTGAGAACTTTCTTCACATACTCTGACTGTGAAAGCTTCAATGTACCATTAGCCTTGTCTCTAATGATTCTCATACCAAGGATTTGCTTTGCAGCTCCCAAATCCTTCATTGCAAACTGTTTGGACAATTGCTTCTTCAGATTATTAATCTCCTCAATGCTAGACCCTGCAATAAGCATATCATCCACATATAACAGTAATATGATGTAAGAATTGTCAAAAGATTTAACATAGCAACAGTGATCAGCTTCACATCTCTTGAACCCAATTCTATGCATAAAACTGTCAAATTTCTTGTACCACTGTCTAGGAGCTTGTTTTAGGCCATACAAGCTCTTTCTCAGTTTGCAAACTAAATTCTCTTGTCCTTGAGCAATGAACCCTTCTGGCTGAATCATGTAAAGGTCTTCCTCCAAGTCACCATGAAGGAATGCTGTCTTCACATCTAACTGCTCAAGATGTAAGTTTTCTGCAGCCACCATTCCCAGTACTAGTCTGATTGTTGACATCTTCACAACTGGAGAAAATATCTCTGTGTAGTCAATGCCTTCCTTCTGCTGGAACCCTTTAACAACTAATCTGGCCTTGTAACGTTTGCTACCATCATGCTCATTCTTTATTCTGTATACCCACTTGTTGTGCAAAGCCTTCTTTCCTACTGGCAATTCAGTCAGTTCCCATGTTTGATTCCCCAACAAGGAATCCATCTCATCCTTCATGGCTATCTCCCACTTGCTTGAATTCTCATCTTGCAAGGCTTCATCATAACATTCTGGCTCACCACCTTCAGTCAACAGGAGATAATTTAAAGTGGGTGAATAACGCTGTGGAGGTCTAATGTTTCTGGAAGATCTGCGGACTTCAGCTACAGGTGTACTCAGATCTACCTGTGAATTTACATTCTCCTTATCTTCTTCACCCCTTTTCTGGACAGTACCTTCAGTCAATTCATCTAAGTTGACAAACTCAGATTTCTTTTGATCTATCTCTGTAACATCTGACACTACAGTTGACCTGTCCTTGTACATAACCTGTTCATTAAATATCACATTTCTACTTCTGATGATTTTCCTGTTTTGTTCATCCCAAAACCTATAGCCAAATTTCTCATCACCATAGCCAATGAAAAAACATATTTTAGACTTTGCATCAAGTTTACTACGAGCATCAGAATCAATATGAACATAGGAAACACAACCAAAAACTTTTAAGTGTGAAAACTTTACCTCTTTACCGCTCCAAACCTCCTCAGGAAGTCTGAACTCCATGGGAACTGAAGGTCCTCGGTTTATCAGGTAAGCTGCAGTACTAACAGCATCAGCCCAAAAAGTTTTTGGTAGTCCAGCATGCAACCTCATACTCCTAGCACGCTCATTGAGAGTTCTATTCATGCGCTCAGCCACACCATTCTGCTGTGGTGTCCCAGGAATGGTCTTCTCCATCCTAATTCCCTGTGCAGCACAATACTCACTGAACCCTCCATCTATGTACTCTCCTCCATTATCTGACCTCAAACATTTTACTTTCAAACCTGTTTCTGTCTCAACCATGGCCTTCCACTTCTTAAAAGTTTCAAATACATCTGATTTATTTTTCAGAAAATAAACCCATACCTTTCTGCTTGAGTCATCAATAAAAGTGATGTAGTACCTTGAACCTCCAAGGGATGCAACCGGAGAAGGCCCCCACAAATCAGTGTGTACTAACTCCAATTTTTCAGCCTTCGGTGTTCTGCCAGTTTTCAAGAAGCTCACCTTTTTCTGCTTTCCTAAGATGCAACTTTCACACATGTCAAAATCAATGGACTTCAATTCTGGTAATTTTCCTTTTGACAGCAGCATCTTCATCCCTTTCTCACTCATGTGACCAAGTCTTCGGTGCCATAGGCTTGTATCAGTACTTGCATCAGCAACTGCAATTGTGTCTCTTGGACTTGAGGTCATGTACAGAGTACCAGTTTTCTTTCCACGAGCCAATACCCTAGCTCCCTTTGTAACCTTCCAAGTACCACCAACAAATAGTATTGCATGTCCTTCATCATCAAGTTGTCCAACAGAAATCAGATTCCTCCTCAGGTCAGGAATATGTCGAATCTTCTCCAGTAACCAAACAGACCCATTGGGCAACAATATTCGAACATCTCCCATACCCACAACATCCAAGGCTGAACCATCAGCCAAATACACCTTACCAAAATCACCTGCAACATAATTCTGTATGATTTCTCGGTGTGGAGTGGTATGAAACGAAGCTCCTGAATCCAAAACCCAATCATCAAGTGGACTGTCTACTGCAAGAAGTAATGCATCCTGTACCTCTTCTGTTACAGCATTAGCAGAATCATCTTCATTCTTCTTCTTAGGACTTTTGCATTGATTCCTAAAGTGACCTGTTTTCCCACAATTCCAGCATTGTACTTGTTGGCCTGATCTAGATTTACTTCTGTTCCTATTAGAATTTCTGGATTTTGATCTGCCCCGATTTGAATTTCTGTTATTACCTCTGCCTCTTGTCTCAAGGTTTAGGGCAGAACCAGATCCTGAGGATTCACCTGCATCTCTTCTGCGAATCTCCTCAGCCAGAATTAAATCTCGTATATCATTGTACTTGAGTTTTTCCTTTCCTGTAGAATTGCTTACTGCCATCCTCATTGCCTCCCAACTGTTTGGCAAAGAAGCCAAGACGATCAGAGCACGAATCTCATCATCAAAATCAATTTCTACAGACGACAATTGATTTGTGATAGTATTAAATTCATTCAGATGTTGTGCTACTGATGCATTCTCTGCCATCTTCAGATTAAACAGTTTCTTCATCAAGTGCACCTTATTGTTTGCTGACGGCTTTTCATACATACCAGACAAAGCCTTCATCAGATCTGCTGTGGTCTTCTCCTTTACAACATTGTGTGCAACAGACCTAGACAGAGTTAACCTGATAACTCCTAGTACCTGTCTGTCAAGAAGAGCCCATTCCTCAGCCTTCATAGCCTCAGGTTTTGTCCCCAAAAGAGGCAGATGCAATTTCCTCCCATAGAGATAATCTTCAATCTGCATCCTCCAATACGCGAAGTCTGTGCCATCAAACTTTTCTATTCCAGACGCCTTTCCTGCTTCCTCTGCCATTGCTCCCACTCAAACCTAACCTGGCTCTGATACCAGTTGTAGGGAATTTAACCAAAAATTCCAACCTGTGAGAAACAAAACAAATAGAGAAAACACACGTCAAAGAAAAATAATCACACGCACAAGACAATATTTTTACGTGGTTCGGTAATTTGCCTACGTCCACGGAGTTGCAGGGATTTCACTATTATCAGGGAAAATACAATAGTGCACAAGAACACTCTCAAGAAACCCAAATCCCAATTACACCCTAGCACTCTCTCACATAAAAAATAAGAATAGAAGCTGACTGCCTCTCTTTTCTCTATTTTCTCTCATGTGGCTTGCTCACTAGGTTAATTGGAATTACTCTTTTTAAATCTCTATGTTCTCACGGCTGCATCTACTTGCACTTAATACAATATATATATATGTATATGTTAAAGTCGGTAGAGACAAAAAGAAAAAGGTTTCCTATTACAAATAGGATTTGGCAACTAAGGACCGACGTGGGCTTGTGGCAATTCAAGCCACACGGCCCACTTCAACATATGATTCTTTTTTTCTCATAAATAGTACATGAATTATTTACTTAAGTTGTTCCACACTGTTTCACAGCCTTGACTTGATACTGGAAAGACTAAAAAGCCCCTAAAATGCCAGTGAGAGAGAGAAGCGGACCTTGTGGATGCCGGAGAGGTGGAGGACGGAAAAGGCGGCGGTGGCAGTGGCGCCGACGAAGAGGGAGGCGACGGAGAAGGCTTTGAAAGGCATGAAGTGGGAGTCGCCGGCGTGGCCTCTTCTGAAGGAAGACATTGCCAGATGTTGCTGTAGGTCTCAGTCCAAGTCCCACCACCACCGCCTTCGTTCTCCTCCATCTGCGATCCAACTTCAGCTTTGGCCTCTCCAGCTTTAGCTCTTGCAGTTGCAGAATCTTGCTCTGCCCCCAACTCCCTTTTCAGTCTATCTAAAATTTGTTGTACACTCTTTGCTTTCCCTTTCTCTGCATGGGCTTAACTTGGGGGATGGGGTCTTTCTTTTTTGTGAATGGGCTTTACATAGATGAATTAATGCGTATGATAATGAAACCATCTGCATTGTAAAACAACCAGCCCCTTAACTCACAAAAGTATCTAAAACCCATCAACCCCATCGATTTAAAATTGCACTATCTAATTTTACGTAAATTTCAATTCTGTTGTGTAATTTCAAATTCGTTTAATTCAGTCAGCTCTCTCTAAAACAACGTAGTCCTATGTTTTTCTTTTTCCACATTTCCTTCTCTTTATTTCACCCTTAATTTTAAAGAAAGAACTCCTAGGCCAAAACATTCTTTGCATCATTGTCTATTTGTAAGACTTCCTATTTCATTACTTATTTGATAAGGAAATTCTTTTCTTCCACTCAAAGGAATAGCCTTTTTTTTCACACAAAAAAAAAAAAAAAAAAAACCAATTTAGTTTTTCTTTCTTTAACAAAAAAACCAATTAACTTTTCAAGTTATGATAGGAATTTAAGGCATTTCACAAAAATCTCCACTTTATCTCAAATTCTATCACCGTTTTTTTTTTTTTTTTTTTTTTTTTTTTTTTTTTTTTTTTTTTTTTTTTTTTGAGATTGCTCCAACTTAACCCATACTCATGCACACTTGGACTACAAACTTGTACCAAATATAATCTTCTCTCAAATTCCATCAGGACCTACCGGTCATATATATCTCATAATTCATACAAGAAATAATCCAATAAATCAACTAAGCTCAGAGACCACTAGTTGAATCCTAATTTAGTCTTACTTGAATTAAGAAAATCAACTAACAATTTTAATCAATCAAAAACTTTATCACAACAATTACCATGTCAAGATGTCAATCACACACATAATCATAGAATTAGGAAAATCATTTATTCTCAAAAAAGAAAAATCATGGAACAAATTCCAAATAAATTCACTATTATAAAATAAATTACAATATCTTCTCAAGATTATGCCTAACTTTAGATCTATGCCAAATACAATGCACCTTCTCTTTAGAAAATAATAGAACTCACTTAAGAATCACTCACCTTGGATACAATAATTTTTATGGTTGTAGCACCCCAAAAATATTTCCCTAGAGAAAACCTAAAATTTATCTACTTTTCTTTTGATTTTGTAAGGTTGAATTTATTCAACCATCTAATTGGCTTTATTCCGTGCCAAATTTGCTTGTAATTCAGCATTTAGTAACCCTGTATTTAGGTGGGTTTGATGTAAGGGTAGTGAGTGAGATAGAGTGAAGTTTGCTCAAGAGTGTGCAAGAAAACAGAGACTCGTGGCTTGGCCTCACGGGTGACTCGCGGCTGCAAGCCGCCAGACGCAGCACACGTGCCAAGCATGCTGAAAGGTGAACAGTCATGCAAGCTGGAGCACTACAGGACAAAACAGGACAACTGGCCATGCGGTTATCTCGCGACTGAATCTCGCGACTTAGTCAAGCCGCGAGCCACCCCTGTTTTGTAAAACCTAACGTTTCACATTCCTCTCACACTCCAGTATAAATACCCCTTTTACCCACGATTGTAAGAGAGCTTCCAGAGAGAATTTTGAGAGAGAAACCCTAAAGAAAAACAAGATTGATTCACCCACAATCTATACATTAGAGTCTCTTCAAATTCCTCAACTCTCTTCCTTTCCATTGTCAAATCCTTGAGAGGCATTATACCAAACCTAGTTCTCACCATTATCATTACTGTGAGAGAGCTGTTTGGATTTCTGGGAAGCAATTAGGAAGGAACCAATCTTCATTGGTTGATGCTACGGTCTAGTAGCGGAATCCGGGAAGCTAGAAAAGAAAAAGGTTCGGCGCAACCTCGTTGGAGCAAGAAGCTTGGAGGGCTTAGGTGCACTGGGTAGATTAGGCTTGGAGGGTCTATTGCTGTCCATGTATCCCAACTGTATTTTCTAGTGGATTGTTTACCGCTTGGAGGGCGGCGAAGAGGTTTTATGCCGAGGGCTTCGGTTTCCTCTTCGATAACATATCGCGTGTTGTCTTTGTGTTTGCATCTTCCTTCCTCTCTATCTTTGTCTTTTTATTATCTGCTGTGGATTATGTTTTATTTCGGCTTAGATAGTTTTTACTAATTCCATATTATAGCTTATGTTAAGTTTCCGCACACTAGTTGTTTGACATATTGCTTGAATTGGTTAAGTTGTAATTTGGGGGTCTAAACGTTCAAAGGTGTTTATACACGTTTTTTGAACTTTCAATTGGTATCAGAGCGGGTACACTGTTATTGGTTTCATTACCATTGTGTGATCCTTGACTCCCTTTTGAGATGGATCCGTCTCAATCCCTAAATGCACCTCCATATTTTGATGGTAGTAATTATACTTTTTGGAAGGTTCACATGAGAGCTTTTCTATGTTCTATTGATGAATCTGTTTGGGATGCTGTTGAGATTGGTTGGACCAGACCTGAGGCAGCCAAATCCACATGGGATAAGGCAGCACTTGCTGCATCTAATGCTAACAATAAAGCACTCAATGCTATTTTCTGTGGTGTGTCTCCAAATGAATTTCACAGGATTTCTCACATTACCGTTGCCAAAGAAGCATGGGAGATTTTGGAAACCACCTACGAAGGCACAAAGAAAGTGAAAGACACCAAGTTGCAAATGCTGACCACTCGGTTTGAGGAGCTCAAAATGAGTGAGGATGAGTCTTTTGACTCTTTCTATAGGAAGCTAAATGAGGTGGTTGTCAGCAAGTTCAACTTAGGGGAGAAAACGGAAGATTCAAAAATAGTAAGGAAGATCCTTCGATCATTGCCGGAAAGTTTTCGTGCTAAAGTGACGGCGATTGAAGAGAGCAAGGACCTTGATGACATCAAAGTCCAGGAGCTGGTTGGTTCTCTCCAGACTTATGAGATGTCGCTGCCCAATCAACGGAAGAGTAAATCTCTTGCTCTTAAGACCATTAATGAGAAGGTGGAAGATCAAGACTCATCGGGAGAAGATGTGGTTGACAAAGATGTTGCATACCTTGTCAAAAATTTCAGAAAGTTCTTGAAATTCAAAAATAATGGCAAATTTGATGATAAAAGAAAATTCCAAAGTTCTGGAAGGGAGAAAAAGGAATTCAAAAAGAAAGATGGAAAAGAATCCCAACCTACACAAGGTGTCACTTGCTTCGAATGTAACGGGCATGGACATTTTAAGAAGGAATGTCCGAATTATTTGAAATCGAAAGGCAAAGTGTATGCCACGACATTGAGTGACTCGGATTCATCTGACTCAGAATCTGAAGAAAGCTGTGATGGAGAGGGGAACTATTCAGCTTTTATGACTATTGCTCATGTTGAGTCTTCAGATGAGTTGAATCTGCTTGTACGAGACCTTGGAGAACATAGTGATGATGAATCACTGGGAATTGTTGAAGAATCAGATGCTGAAGAAGATGAAAGCACAATAAATCTTTAAGAGAATTATAACTCACTCTTGGAGAAGTCGGGTGAGTACACAAGGGTGGCCAAGGCTACTGTGAGAAAAATGAAGAAGGCAGAGGGGGACTACAAAAGTCTCCTAATCCGATATAGGGAGGCCAAATGTGAGATAGAAATACTGAATGGTGAGCTGTCCGAAGCTTACACAAAAGTGAGATTTCTTGAGCATGAGGTTGTGCAAGCAAATGCTAAAATAGAGAGGGTCACCACCAAGAAGCTAGATGATGTTATTTCATCTCAAAAGAGCTTTTCAGACAAATCCGGATTGGGATATACCGGATGAAGTAGCTTATCTGGAAATGTCACTAAAGAAGTGAAGTTTGTAAAGGCCAAAGATCCAGTTGTAGTTGATCTTAATGAAGAGAAGCTCAAGATGGAGGAGAAGAAGAATGTGGTGAACCAACGGATGTTGAATCCCCGTAATCAATCTGTGGGCAGGTCTGAATCTCGTGCCAAGTCACGCCCACGACCACAAAGAGGTCCTAGAGCAACTTATGTGTGTCATTATTGCGGACTTCAAGGGCATACTCGACCAAATTGCCAAAAGCTGAGAGCAAAGAATAGTGCAACTCCTCAAAGGTCAGGAGGACCTAGAAATGATAGAAGAAATTGGGCAGGTGATCAATCTAGAGATCAAAATGGTGATCCCGGAATGATGAACGTGATGAAGATGATTGGTGCATTCACCAACTGTTTGGAAAGCTTCTCACGAAGGTTTGAAAGCCCTAACTCCCGTACCCAATCCTATAAGGAAATCACCCCAAACGTAAGTGACATGTGGATGAAGAAGGGTACTCATGCATAAGCATTACAACATGTCCATGCATTAATACTTCCTATGCTTTGTGACGATGTTTGTTTGTTTGCTTGCTGTTTTTGCTGTTGGTTGTTTGCTTGTCTACTTGTGCATATTTTTAATTTTGTTTTATCAATCTTTTTGCTTCTAGTGTCAAAAATCCAAAAAATCACATAAAAATTAGAAAATCAAAAAGCTTGATTGACTTTGTTGAGCTTTTGTCTCAAAACTTGTTTTGCCTTGTACCTTTGTGCTAATGGCTTTGTGCATTTTCGAGCATTGCTTGTTTTCTTGCACTCATATCACTGTGGGAAAAATCTTGAAATCTATGTGATTGTTGTAAATAGATCTTCAAACTTGACATGAATGATTAGTGAATGGTTATGTTGATCTTGAGACATGCATAGACTTATGTCTATATATCTTCCCACTATTTATTTTTGTTTTTACTAAAAAGAGCTCACCAAATGTAAATCTCCAAATGAAAAGAGATATTGAGCTGCAAAAACCTGTCGCACATTCTAGTATTCGACTAGGAAAAAGGGTAAGCGACTTTATATTAAAGAAAATGTTTATTCAAAAAGCCAAAGGCTTATTCATTAAAGTGAAATATCAAATATCACTCTCACAATGAGAGGTGATTGCCTCAAAAGATCAAAAAGATCAAATGTTATGATTAAAAGTGGAGTCAAATGTAAAGCTCCAAGTTATGTTATCAAGTTTTGTGGGAGGTCATATATACATATTTCTATAATTGAGATGGGCCACATGATCTAGTGCTAATTGTGTATGCCTTAGTTGAATTGATCATTGAAGCTTCACATTAGACTAAGGACTATCTCATTGTTGATATCCACACACAACACACAAGTTTATGTTCAATAAATGCCATATTCATTTGTGTGATTGTACTTGATGAAATGTGTTTTCACATGCTCAATCTTTGTTAATTCAAGCACAAAAAGATTTTTGAGTGTTTTAGGTGTTTTTGGAAAGTATTTTGTTTGAAAAATCTGAAAATTTCTAAAATCCAGTTTTGCCCTGTTTTGGTGGCTCAGTCGCGGGTATGTCAAGTCGCGAGCCTCAGTCGCGTCTTCGCGGGTCATTTTTGGCGACTTGTTCGTGAGTGGAAGGTCCAGTCGCGAGGGTTACACAGAGATTTTCGCGGCTCAGCTCGCGACTCACTCGCGGGTAGACCTTCCAGTCGCGAAAAACACTTAGAAAAATTTTTCAAATTTTTGTCCTCGAGTGTTTTGGCGGCTTGAACTAGCGACTTTGTGGCAACTCAATCAAGTCGCGAAAAACGCGTGTTTGGCAAAAATAGGGGCAGTTTTTAAATCTTTTTCAGTTTTTCCCTCGAACTTTTGTGACTGTTCATCTTCTCTCTAAACTATCTCCTTCCCAAACACTCCGCGCTCCCATTTCCAAACTCCTTTGTTGCTCTTTTTCATCTCAAAATCTTCAAGTAACAGGTATGAGTTTTCATTCTTGAACTCCTTTCTACTTGATTTTGTGTTTTTCCCCCTTGATTTTACGCATTTATTTATGTTTTAGAGATGGGTTTGTGTTTCGGCTATTGCTCTATGTTTATGCTTAGCTTGTGGTTGCTGCTGCTTGAGTTTGGAATTCTTTTTGTGTTTAGACTTCATCATGTGCTTAGCTGATTTTTTTTTGTTACTCATTTGGTTTAAACTTGTGCTGTTGAGCTGTTTCAAAATTCTCCATTGTGGTTGTGTTGGTTAATGTGCATGTTCTATTGTATGAATACATTGGGAGCATCTGATAGTTTCATAATGCTGATTATGTGTCATATCATTTTCTTTCCATTGTATGTCTCATTGACATATATCTGCCTTTAGGATAGTTTCTTTATCTGCTAATTTAATTCTCCCCTGCATTCTCCCTGTTGTTCTTGTGTGTCCTATTTTAGGCTTGTTTATCCATGTGGTTGATCTAAGTAGCTTATTGTTTAAGTGTTCTAGTTCATCTGTGTGGCTGCAATTTCTTTGTTAATTACATGGTACTGACTAGTTCTACACATATATTGTTCTATGCTGTTGTGGCCTCTTCTGATTGTTCACAGATGGCTCCCTCACCTCCAAAGAAGAAAACTCCTGCAAAGAAGGCTGACAAAAGATTGAAAATGGATTCTAAACTGTTTAGGTCAGTTCAACACTTTGAGAGATACAAGGATATCTTCTTGAAAGCAGGAATTATTCAAGAAAGATTTGTAGATTTGGAGGATTTAAGAAAATCCTTTATCCCCAGCTGTTTTGAAGGGAGAGGATGGGAAAAGCTTCTGAGTGATCTCCCTGTAGTGTGTGAACCCCTGATTAAGGAGTTTTACTCAAATGCTGTGATAAGGGAGAATGAGTTAAGTTGCTGGGTTAGAGGTAAAAAATTCATTTTGGATGCACATGTCATTGATGATGTGCTAGGGCTTAAAGGATTAGAAGATCAGGAATTTATCAATTACAAGGATAGGAGTGTTTCTATTGAAACAGTTCAACAAATGATAGGTGGGCAGAAAGAAGGGAAATGTTTGAATACCACTGCCTTTCCAGTGGACATGAGGTGTCTGACAATAATCATGATATTTAACCTCTATCCCATAAAGAAGTTGACTACAATCAACTGTGCAAGAGCAATTTTTCTGATGGATCTCAAAGAAAAGAATTTCATTGACATAAGTTCCCACATATATGACACCATTGTGGATGAGACAAGAACAACCTCTAGGCCAAAATTGATCTTTCCTAGTTTGCTAATGAGGATTTTTAGAAGGAAGGGTGTTCCAATCCCTCAAGATATCAGTCCCATGTCCACACCCTCTGCAATTAACAAGCTCACCTGCAAAAGGATAAGTGTTAGACTTCCAGGAGAAGAAGATGAAGGTGATGAAGGGGAGGGTGTCCCAATGGAGACTGAGGCAGAGGCAGCAGGGCATGCATCAACCTCAACACCCAGGAGGAGTGGCAAAAGGTCTAGAGCATCAACTTCTTCAGATACACCTCCAGATGCTTTCCAAATCATTCTAGAACGACTTGATGGGATCAGAGGAGTCCAGACTGAGCACTCTGAGAGGATGAGAGCCATGCAGGACCAGATTGATGTTTTGTCTGCAAAACTTGACAGCTTCACCACCCAGCATGGACAGTGACCCTTTGGCCATTCCGGTTAAAAAGGGGGAGATGTTTCTTTTCTGTTGTTGATGACATTGATGATGAGAAGCAGAAAAACAGCTCTTAAGGGGGAGTAATGTGTTGAGGGGGAGTTGTCAAAGTTGTCAAAATCAGAGACTTTGTTTTTTATATGTTTATGTTTTGGGTATTTGATGTTTATATGGTTTAGATACACTGTGGTTTTGGTGTATAGTTGTTTCTAACTCATAACTTATTCTCTTGGTTTAATCTTTTATATATTTTGATGATGTTATTCAGGATATTGTGGTTTGTACCCATGTGCTTTTGTAAGCTTTCAGGGTTAATGTTTTATGCATATTTGTAGGCTTTATGGTATGTACCTTGCTTAATGCAGCCTTTATGCTATGTTGAAATCAGTACTTTAATCTAAATGTCTTGCATTTTGATTTATGTACTGTCACTTTTGTGCCCTTGTAAGATTGTTCCTAGATGCATATACCTTGTGTATTATGCATTGGTTGAGTGTTGATCATACAAGTATCTTGCCTTGTGCTTGTTAACTTGTATGTCCTTGTGTTCATTCCAAGTGTGAATGAGCACTGATCACTACCTTGTGGTGTTCACTTGGTTGATCAAGCCATGATTTGTTTCTTAACTCCATTTTTTGCTTGATCACATATTACCTGTTTCATATGCATTTTATGATTTTCTGCTTACAATGATCATGGTGTATTGTTGTGTTTCAGGAGTTTTATGTTCATATGATTCAAGTGCTTCACAGCTTCTAGAGTTAGGTGTGAGTGAGTTTTGTTCAACTGTTCTCAACTCACATGTTAAGTCTAGAGTCTGTTTTAGGGTTTTGTCACGGAATAGCCAAAGGGGAAGATTGTAAGGTTGAATTTATTCAACCATCTAATTGGCTTTATTTCGTGCCAAATTTGCTTGTAATTCAGCATTTAGTAACCCTGTATTTAGGTGGGTTTGATGTAAGGGTAGTGAGTGAGATAGAGTGAAGTTTGCTCAAGAGTGTGCAAAAAAACAGAGACTCGCAGCTTGGCCTCGCGGGTGACTCACGGCTGCAAGCCGCCAGACGCAGCACACGTGCCAAGCATGCTGGAAGGTGAACAGTCATGCAAGCTGGAGCACTACAGGACAAAACAGGACAACTGGCCATGCGGTTATCTTGCGATTGGATCTCGCGACTTATTCAAGCCGCGAGGTCAAGCCGCGAGCCACCCCTGTTTTGTAAAACCTGACGTTTCACATTCCTCTCACACTCCAGTATAAATACCCCTTTTACCCACGATTGTAAGAGAGCTTCCAGAGAGAATTTTGAGAGAGAAACCCTAAAGAAAAACAAGATTGATTCACCCACAATCTATACATTAGAATCTCTTCAAATTCCTCAACTCTCTTCCTCTCCATTGTCAAATCCTTGAAAGGCATTATACCAAACCTGGTTCTCACCATTATTATTACTGTGAGAGAGCTGTTTGGATTTCTAGGAAGCAGTTAGGAAGGAACCAATCTTCATTGGTTGATGCTACGGTCTAGTAGCGGAATCCGGAAAGCTAGAAAAGAAAAAGGTTCGGCGCAACCTCGTTGGAGCAAGAAGCTTGGAGGGCTTAGGTGCACTGGGTAGATTAGGCTTGGAGGGTTTATTGCTCTCCATGTATCCCAACTGTATTTTCTAGTGGATTGTTTATCGCTTGGAGGGCGGCGGAGAGGTTTTACGCCAAGGGCTTCGGTTTCCTCTTCGATAACACATCGCGTGTTGTCTTTGTGTTTGCATCTTCCTTCCTCTCTATCTTTGCCTTTTTATTATCTGCTGTGGATTGTGTTTTATTTCGGCTTAGATAGTTTTTACCAATTCCATATTATAACTTATGTTAAGTTTCCGCACACTAGTTGTTTGACATATTGCTTGAATTGGTTAAGTTGTAATTTGGGGGTCTAAACGTTCAAAGGTGTTTATACACGTTTTTTGAACTTTCAGATTTCATGCTCAATTTTAAGATTGTCTCCTCTCCCTAAAGGGGAGGTCCCTTGGACCAAAGTTGTCAAATCATTTGCTACACTATCTATTTATAAGACTTTAATTCCTAAACATGGTAGACAAGCAGAAATACATTATATCTTTGACAAGGAAAAAGTTTAGGGTATGTTTGATAATTGTTTTTTCCCCTTATTTTTTGTTTTCAAAAACAATTTTCTATTTTTGAAACTAAAAAACTTGTTTGGCAATAAAAAATGGACAAAAAATAAAAACTGTTTTCAAAATCCAATTTGTGAAGGAAACTAGGCTGTTTTCAGTTTCTAATTTTCAAAAGTCAATGAAAATATGCATTTACTTTAATGAATCTGTCTCATTTAATGAGTTAGCATTAAAATTCAAATCCTAACAATAACTTATTTTAGTATTTTCTATTTTTTTTTTAAAAACTATTTTTTAATTTCAACTAACCAAACATGTTTTTGATTTTAAAAATACAAGAAAATTGTTTTTTCTTTATATTCCCAAAAATAAGTTTTTGAAAATAGAAAACAAAAATTGTTACAAAACATAACCTTTAGTTCTATTTCGAGGAATAGTCTTTCCTTCCACACAAAGAAAATCCAAAAAATAACAAAATTAATATTTCTTTTTTCAAATAGAAAACCCAATTAGTTTTCCAAGTCACAATAAGAATCTGAGACAATTTCCCAACAAGTGCAGCCCTATAAAAGTTTAGGGAGTCTAATTGCATTTTACCTTTGAATTTAATAACTCTTTGAAATAATAACACTGTTTGTATTTTATTGGTCAATACAACCAAGTGTTTGAATTTAATTAAAAAATATAATATATTGCTCCTAATGTACTGCACCTAAGGCATTACCCTTCGGAATACATGGCTTCAAGAGCATGGTTTTTTCTTCTCAAAAAATAAAAAAATGGTTTTAATGGATTGTGATTTATGTGTTTGAAAAAACTCTGGCGTGACATTGAATTATGGTAGGGTGAAATACAAAGGCCTTTATACCGAGTCTATATTAAATTTATTTATTACTAGCACTAGAAAGAATGCAAATAATAATGTAATAATACAACATGGTGTTTTATAAATTGAAACGGAAATGGATGTCACTCTTTTATTAGGGAACAGAGGATACAAATATGCTTCATATGTTTTAGAAAAGGAGAGGATATAACAAGCTGGATTTCGAATACAACTACTAGCAATGCCAAACTTCCAATACATACTAAAATATCACAATGAAAAGAAAGTTAGGTATTCGTGAACACAAAAGGCCTAAGGAAATTCAAGATAGTGACGAGCACGACCACGAACCCAACAACAGTTGCCGTGCTTCTCCAAATATCCCGGAAATATACATTTCTCAAGGATGCCATATTTTTGTTCCAACTGCTATTGTAGTACTTATCAAGTTTTTCAGTGACTTCACTGTAATAGGATTTTGTTCCCACAATTTCACGGCAAAGGTTGTTAATCATTTTGGCAACTGCACGGTTGCTGCCCAATGAGTTAACAATAATCTTTTTGTCAACAAGCAACTCCACGTCTTCCTCCCTGTTGATAAGAAAATCCAATAGTTCGATATAATTGCATATGTAAGCTTCATCTGGATAATGACACTGCTCTAGGGCCATGAGGTTTCGGAAAATTTCTTCAATTCGGTCATGTACCACAAACTCTGGGATTACCAAGCGAATTTGAAAATGCTTTAAGCTTGGAAATTTTTTCAAGCAAACTGTGGGCCATGGGCAATTGATACGTGGACAACAGGCCGAGCTAGGCTTGAATTGTATGTCTAGTAAACATCTTTTTTCTTCTAATGAATATTTCTTCTGCTTCTGATCATTAGGTTCCCACTTCTCTAACTTCAGTCCTGCGTTGTCCAGCTTTGTTGCACTATGTGGTTGCTGATCAGTATTTTGATCTCCAATAATTCCATGTTTGGGTGGATGGTAGAATTGTCTGTACAAATCAGTGAAATGTTTTACGCCTTTCATCTCATCAGTGGATAATTCCTTGTCAGTGGGCAATTTCTTGCGATCAAAAAAGTATTTACAGGCAAGCGTAAGAAAGCATTTATGACAGCCTGTAATCCCACTTTGATCATATAAGCGGTCGAGAATAAAAAATGGAAGCTGATTCTCAAGTAATATCAAGTCTTGCATTATGCCATCCTTCAGGCATTGTTTACTTAAAATATAATCCTTTCCATATTTTTGATCCTCATTCCTCAAGAAGAGCTCAATGATAAAGATGGAATCCAATAGAATCATTCTCACGAAATCTTTCTTTTCCGGTAGAGAAATCTCTACTGCATAACAACGGCGGATCTCATCTTCATTTTTTTCAATGATGCATGCAAACTCCTTCTGGGCTTTGCTAATCCGAGAAAAGAACTCCTTTAAATAACTTTCTTTCCACATTTGCATGTCCTTTAGTTCGCCATTGTTGCGATGAACAGGGCCTATTGAAATTAACTTTGGAGTGTAGGCATTTTTATTTACATTACGAAGTCTTTGGGGGACCCTATAGATGCAACACTTGGGGTCCCAGTTAGGCTCCCTGGCTTGTGTAACGTCAATGATAGTATCTTTTTTTCCCCAAATAGGCATGGCCATGTTTTCAATCGTTAGCTTCCTTTTTCCTGTGATAGATAAACAACAATCATTAGCACTAGAATACAATCATTCCAGATTTTAATCCACGAGGCATTACTTGCTCTAGGCTCCAGGCCCCAACCCAACCCTATGTACATATCTTCGTCAGGACTTTTATTAGGTTTTTTCTTTTGAAATTATCGCATAATCATCCGAACACTGGGGCCAAAATTGAAAGATAAATAATTATACAATTGAATATTTTTTAAGAAAACAATAAACAAAAATTTAATGTCTTAAACCTAACCTTAAAACAATTTATTTTAACAATCAAGATTAAGTGGATAATGAATCCTTCTTAAAAAAAGTGTAAATTTTTAGTTGATTTGATTAATTGTGCTTATTGTGTGTGTGTGTGTATATATATATATATATATATATAAAGATAAAAGGATTTTGAGAGAGAAGGGGAAAGATTTACATCATTCGGCCTCTGTGATTTATGTCTAAAAAAAAAAAACCCTAATCTTAGTAGCTACATTTTTTTTTTGAATTGTTATTTTACAATGAACCTTAAATATAATGTATATTGGAACTAAAGTTAACTTATTAGGGGAATCCTTTGATAAGAATAAATTCAAGGACGATTAATATTCATTGATTTTTGTCAACCAAAGAAATCGACATGTGTTGAATGTGATATTCATTAAACACTAATACTTAGGCATCACAATTGTGAATAGAGTATTTCATGAGAAAATTTTGCTAGAAACTTAGTTATAATCAATGATTACAATTCCCACTAAAAATATTAGCATAGGCTACATAATTTGAAAATCAAACTGTTAGATTGCATGCATGTTCTTTAGCAAAAGTTAAATTTTCAACATTTGATTGATGACATAATTATTGATCTTCTAAAATTTTGTAATGATAGAGAATATAAGAAGAAAATATAATTCAAATTTGAATTTGTCAAAATTTACAGATAATAAAAATATATTTAATGGAGTTGTAGTCTTTTGCTACAAATTGGTTTGTATCTTGATTTTGTCCAATTTAGTAATAATTATGACATGATGATATGTGAATTATATTGAGCCCACTAATGTAACCGAGTCCAAAAATCTTTCAAAATCAATTAACTTTGTTTCAATAAAAAATCTTGTGTAAAGACAATTTTCCATATTTTCCAGTATTTGGTAGAGTAAAAAAAAAAATAGTTAAAGAAAATTTATCCTTGGTAAATAAAAAAAGAGTGGCTTATTTTTAGAGATTGTTTTCCACTATTTTTTTTGGAAAATGACTCTATCTCACAACAAGTTAAATAAATGAAGCTATGAGATTTTTTTTAACTCATTTAAGGTTGCTACCAAACATTGGAAAATGAGATAGTTTTATTAAAAATACTTTTTAGAAAATATTATCGCTGAAACACAAAGTCAACAAAAGAAATCATCATGTGTTTTTTCTCAAAAAAAGAAATGAAAAGGAAATCAACATGTGTTGAACGTGATACTCATGAAACCATGGTTTTAAAAACCGAACCGAACCGACCAGCTCAACCGGGAACCAAACACCAATCCAATCTGGTTATCATTAAAAACCGAAAATTAAGAAAAAGGTATAAAAAAACCGAAAATCGCCAGTTCAACCAGCAAAACCAAAAACTGGTGCGGTTAAACTGGTTTTAAAATGTTTGATGATAGATCAATACAATCATTTTGAACACAAAAAAAAAAAAAAAAAAAAAAGATGAAATATAGGTTTAAAAAATTTTAGAACCATGATACATGTTTTATGAAGAGAGAGTGTGATCCTTGATTATTTCTTGAGGTGGATAACCTTTAGCTTCTTCAACTCACTGATATTTTATCTTGAATTTTGCTACAACGAGAGAGACTAAGAGATAAACTTAAGACTGGAGCATAGAAGAAGCAGTTTGAACTTTGGAGACTAAATAAAATGAGAAATATGAAGTCTAAATTAGGAAAAATTCTTAAGTACTCTTGGAGTATGGAGAAATGGTCTTCCCTTCTCTTATATTTATGATGGACTCCACCATGACTTCAATGAGTGGACTCCACTATGAATGTGAGAGGATAGATCACCATTCTCTATACTCCAATAGTACTTACTCCTTTTTTTTCTTTTTTCTTTTTTATTTTTTTATTTGATTTTTTTTTTTTATACAAGATAGAATTTCTATTCTAGCCTAATCTAAGTGTATATGTGTGTGAAGCTTCCTCTTGGAGACTTGAACCCCGACCCTTGCCCCCCCACACCTCACAAGCATTTATATTTATAGGGTGACTGCCGCTTTAAGAGTACACGGCGGTAGTGTCTAGTTATTTATTAATACTTTTTTTTCTTTATACTTCCTGGACCTAGATACCCACATTACTTTACAGCTCATTATTTGCATGCTGCTCCCAAATAACAACACTACAACACCCGATTTTCTATCGTCTTCAGTCCAAAAACAAAACAATGGGAGTATCCAAATAATTATATATATAATTACTAAATATATAAATTAAATAATAAACCAACCTTACTACTACTCTGTTATTATTTATTGTTAATTTGATATTTTTTTATTGGAGTTGATGTGATACTTATATAACTTCTTATATATATCCCCCTCAAAAAACAAAAAATAACTTCTTATATATAAGTTGTAGAATAATTTTCTAAATATAGTACGTGAAAACTAAATACACACATATATAAACTAAATATTATTAGTTATAAATTTATTATATATATTTTTTATTATTTTTTTAATTTTAAAATTATTATTTATTTATTTATGATGTCGTCGGTTTGACCACCATTCGGACCAAAAAACCGATAATCACTCCCTTTTTCAGTTCATTAACCGTACCGATTTTTAAAACCATGCATGAAATACCAACACTTAGAACTCACAAAGAGTATTTCATGAGAAATTTAGTAATAATTACAACATGATGACATGTGCATTATCTGGATCCCACAAATGTAAAGGAGTCTAAAAATCTTCCATGATTAAAGTAATTTTGTTTAATAATAATAATAATAAGTCACTTTGGCATTAGGATGTTACAAGATCACGTTATTGTAAGAGAATTATGTATTCGCCTATCAAAACCTTTTTTTTTTTTTTTTTTTTTTTGAGAATAAATCAATAACGGATTTTTTTTAGAAGAAGAATAAATCAATAACGTAGTGTACATATGTGAAGCAACATTTGCAAAAAAATTCTTACACAATAAAATATTCATATTTTCTACTAGAGGTTTACGTCAGGGGTACCTTTGTCGCCTTTGTTGTTTTTAATATGTGCAGGACTATCTGCATTACTTAAAGTAAAGTAAGCAAAATAAATAAGGAAAGTAGTAGTAGTAAAGTAGTAGTAATGGAAAGAAATTGGGTTTACCATCTGTACACGTGGGCCAAAAATTTCACATCTGTGATTAAGAATCATTTAGGGGCTGATATCATAAAGGAACACGAGGAAAAATTGGGTTTACCATCTTTTAGTGTGGAAAAATAAGCAAAATATTTTTCACCAATTGCTTGAGATGTTGAATAATAAATTAACATAATGGAAAGAAAAATTGCTTTCCAATGCTTGGAAGGAAATTTTGATTAAAACTATTGCTCAAGCGGTGCTAGCATATACCATGAGTGTGATTAAGCTTCCTAACAATCTTTGTGATGAGATGACTAGTATGGTGCATACATTTTGGTGGGGATAAACTAATGACAAGAATAAAATGGCATGGCTTAGTTAGGAGAAGATGTGTATACCCAAGGAGGAAGGTGGTTTGGGTTTTCTCGATTTAAAGGCCTTCAATTTAGCGTTGTTGGCTAAACAAGGCTGGTGCCTACAAACAGCTATAAATTCACTGGTTTATAAAGTCTTCAAGGCTCATTATTTCTCAGATGGTGATCTTTTATTTGTAGAGATGGGAAGCCACTCCTCCTATGTACGGAGAAGTATCATGGCAGCACAATCTCTTGTTCAGAAGGGATAAAGATGGCAAGTGGATAATGGGCTTTCTCTTAATATCTTGAAGGGTAAGTGGTTACATAAACCATCTACCTTCACAGTTACCTCCAGGCTTGTGGATGTTCCATTGGATGGGATGGTATCACTTCTCATTAACCCTTATACTCAAGCCTAGAATTCAGCAATGATCATAGAAATTTTTTCACCAGGTGATGCTTTGGCCATATTGAATATTCCCTTAAGTACGAGATTGCCTACTGACCGGATGGTATGGATGTACTCACTAAAGGGGAATTTCCTGGTCAAGAGTGCATATAGATTGGCGGTGGCATCAGGGGTGTCGGATCTGCTAGGAGTTCATCCAATGTGTAAAATCAAAAAAAAAAAAAAAAAAAAAAAAAAAAAATTTGTGGTAGCTTCATATTCCAAATAAGGTCAGGTCATTTGCTTGGAGAGCTCGTAAAAACATACTTTCGACAAAGGATAACTTATACCGAAGGAGGATTACTGAGGATCCTCTATGTGTAGTGTGTGGTTGTGAGCCAGAGAGTAGTGGTCATTGTAAAAAAGCTTGAGAAGTGTGGATACTCACTGGAATTCCGTTTGATACTCACGGGAGGATATTCCCTAAGTTTATCGACCTCGTGGCACTTAAAATTTGAGCAACAACTAGGGGAAGAAATTTTAGAGCTCGTGGTCATGGTGGCATGGAGTATATGGTATAATTGCAATGAAGTTCATGTAAACTGAGTCAAGTCAATGGGGCAATTCTTCACAAGGCTAGATTTCTGCTTGACGAATTTTAGATAGCCAACTTCAGTTTCGCTCTGCCTGTGGACCCGGTCTGTGCCCAATGGGAAGCTCCACAATCTCCATGGTATAAGATTAATGTTGATGGAGCGATCTTTTCTAGCTCTCAGTCTGCCGCTGTGGGGGCTGTTATTTGAGGCAATGAGGGAAGAGTAATGGTAACTTTAAGCAAGTACCTGCCTCTCCTATTGGGACCACTGGAAGCAGAAGCTAAAGCAGTAGAAGAAAGTGTTATTTTTGCTTTGGATGTTGGTATACAGGAAGTAATTGTAGAGTGTGACTCCCAGATTGTGGCTGATGCTTTGAATGGTGTGAGTGAGCACTAACTATAATAAGTAATATTATTAAGGGAATTTGCCATAAGTTTCAAGAGTTTAGATGGGTACAAATATCTCATGTCAAAAGACTAGGCAACCGGCTAGCACACATCTTGACTCAATATGTTAAGAATGTTGTTAGTTATGTAATTTGGATAGAAGAAAATCTTAGTATGATTGAGTCAGTTTTAACTCAAGAGATATTTTTTTTATCTTTGTCTTAATAAAGTTACGCATTTTTATCATATATGTGTGCGTGTGCGCGCGCAATATTTACAAACAAAAGTATTTGGTTACTAAGTAAAAATCAATATACTTCTAATTTTCTATCTTGTTGGGAATTAATTATACATATTTTTCCTCTAAATTCCTTTTTTAGTTTTGGCTAATGACCTTGAATTCTAATTCATATTTTCTTTTGGGTTTCTCTATTTCTCTCTTTGATCTGTTTACTGGCACCTCCTTCCTTTTTCTTCTTTTTTTTAAGAATAAAAAAGAAGAAAGGGCAAGGAGGTTTAATCCCCTTTTCTAATATCTTAAATTTAAATATAAATTTTACAAAGTTTTAAATCCCAAAATATGTAAGCAAATACGAGGCTTATGAAAAATATATATATACAAACAAACGATACATATCACCTCTTTCTCAAAAAAAAAAAATAAATAAATAAATAAAAATAAAAACTCTACATTTCACCTGATGGCCTGAATAGGAAAGTTTAGAATCCAACGGACCAGATATGTACATCTATAAAAGTTTAATTGATATTCTTTGTGAATTTTTTTATATATATACACATAATTGGACTTGAACCTATAGACTTAGTGGTGATTTATCCTTATCATTAAACTAAGATATCATTTAATATTTAGTGAAACTTTTTATATTTGTTAGATATGATATGATTTCAATTAACATTGGGAGGGATACCAATCACTTTTGACTATTAGATCAAAATATCAATTAGATTTTTGTAAAGATGAATTTCAAACTATATCTTTTATTTGATTAGAAAATACTTGATATGTACATTTGAGTTAATTGGAATTCTTTGTGTTTACAAATGGGCATTCATGATGCATTACATTCAAAAGATGTACCAATATTTTCAATGTTATGGATGTAATTAAACAAGTGTTTTAAAATTGATCGAGTCAAGTTGCGTCACTTGAATCTTGTTTAGGTATGTCACAAAATTCACAAGTCAATTATACTGGGTTGAATGAATAAATCTATATTAAAAGCAAAATGAAAAAAATAATAATGAAAAATTGTTGGAACACCACTTCTTTGTATCTAGATTTACAAGAAACTGTGTAACATTTTTTTTTTTACCATGAAATAGAAAAATTTTTATTTTTGGTCAAAAAAAAAAATGCAAAAAAAAAAGAAAAAGAAAAAAGAAAAAAGAAAAGACTGAATTCCAAACAAATTACATATTGAATTTAGCATTTTTGATCCCTCAGTGCATGTGACCACTCTTACTTAAAAAAAAAATAATAATATTAAAGAAACTTCATCAAAATAATTTAGAATTTAATTTAATATATTTTTTTGTAGAATTAAATTAGAAAAGAAAAAAACTTTTTGGAATAAACTTTTGAATTCTACTATAATTAAATATTTTTTTTACTACAAAGATGCTGCAGCCTGCAATTGAATCTTGATACAAACGGTAGAGTAAAGTGCAATTGAGCACAAATTACAATAAAGACTAAACAAGCTAATCAAACCAACCGCAAGACATCCTTCTCGGTCTACATATAAAATCAGTCAATTTTTTTTTCTTCCAAAAGAGAAAGGAACACCGTACTCAACATGCTTGATATCTCACACTTAGAGGTGGCAATTTTTACCCAAACTCATTGACTCATCCACAACCCACTTAATTTTGGTAGAACTTGACCTAACCTAATTAAACATTTGGATTAAATGGGTAAAGAGCCATTGAGTAATCTAATTAAATGAGTCCAAATTAAATCAAAGCCTCCAATTTCAAACCCTAAACCTTGGAACTGTCTTCCTACTCAAGGGAGTTCTCCTTATTAAGTTTGGCATACACCTAGGTAGACTTTGCAAATGGTCAGACTAATTGGGTTTAGGTTTTACCTGGATGGATTCAAGTAAAAAACTTATTGGTCTAAAATGAGTTGTTGATCCTAAGACGCTTGTCTAGACTTTGATAGGTCAGGTCAACCCAAAATAACCCGTATTTTTTCACACACAAAACTTTAACATACTTTATAAGAAAATAAAATTAGAATCCAATAATAGTTCCAGTAGTCTGTTACAATAACAATTAATTCGATTAAATAAATAAAAAATGTGTATACAATGTTATACATCAAACTTGAAAAAAAAAAAAAAAAAAAAAAGAGAGAGGTTAAAATCACCTACAAATTAAGTGAGTTTTTCAATTAGCTTTTTGTTGAAAGTTGCCAAATTATAATAGTTGTACTTCAAAAAATTGAAAATTTTATGAAGTTGTACATAAGCAAATAAGTTAAAAAGGTTAAAAGGAAAAAAGCTAATCCAAACTTATACAATATATAAAACTTTTAGAATAAAATAGAACATGTTAGGTTAAGAACATATTAGGTAAAGAAAAAAAAGTTCAAGACATCCTTCTTGGTCTATATATAAATTCAGTCACAATTTGTTTTTCTTCCAAAAGAGAGAGGAACACCATACTCAACATGCATGATATCTCACACTTAGCTTGGGGTGACAATTTTTACCCAAACTCATTAACCCATCCACGACCCACTTAATTTTGGTAGGACTTGACCTAACCTAATTAAACATTTGGATTAAATAGGTAAAGACCCATTGAGTAATCTAATTAAATGAATCTAAATAAAATCAAAGGCCTCCAATTTCAAACTCCAAACCTTGGAACTATCTTCGTACTCAAGGGAGTTCTCTTTATTGAGTTTGGCATACACCTAGGTAGACTTTGCAAATGGTCAGACTAATTGGGTTTAGGTTTTACCTGGATGGATTCAAGTAAAAAACTTATTGGTCTAAAACGAGTTGTTGATCCTAAGACCCTTGTCTAGACTTTGATAGGTTAGGTCAACCCAAAATAACCCATATTTTTTCACACACAAAACTTTAACATACATTATGAGCAAATAAAATTAGAATCCAATAATAGTTCCAATAGCTTAAACCTGGAGATTAATGTCATTAATATTTTCATTTATAATATAAAATTTATAATATAATTTTAGTATACAAATGTACATTGAAAATGAGTTAATTAAAACTTAAATTTATATTTAAATACTAAAGGCTCGATCTAACCAAGTTTAGGTTAGATCGGGTTAGGTCCAAAACTAATTGAAATAAATATGACCCATACCATATTTTGTCGTTTGGGTTTAGGCAAGTTATTGTGCCAAGTCCTATTTTCCTAGGTCTACATTTGGGCTCATAAGAGAGAAGAGTACGCCTTGACCTATTTGGCATCATTGTGCGTTGGTTTATGGGTCTTGGGTGAAGTTCTACTATGGTGGTCGACAATGCTGTAATGAAATAGAAAGGGAATTTTGTCAAGAGAGGAGGAGAATGAGTGAGGTGACTAGGATAGAATATGAAGAAACGATTAACAATAGTTGGTAGTTCGGAAACCTTTCTTTCATTGCAAGAAGAGTCTAGTAACTCAATGGAATTTGCAAATTCTTCTATAAAAGAGAATTTGAATTCAAACCCCTCTTACTTCTCTACAGAAATTAATTGAGTACATTTAGAGATCAACCTTACAAAGGTAAATTTTTAAATGGATTGAATATGAAAAAACAAATAACCAGAGTTTTGGTTTCTTGGAATCCCTTCTTTTATTGCACTAAGATTCTTATAGTTCAGTGGAATTGCTCAATTCTCTTAAAAAGAGAACTTGAATTTGAATTTCCTTTAGTTGTTAAAAGAAATTATTTGAGTATAAAAAAAATTTAGAGAACCACCTTAAATAGAAAAGTTTTAAATAAAATTCCAAAGGACACGCTACCCAATATTAAGTGAATTAAATTATTAAATGGTCAAATTTTGGCAAACTTTATATTGAAGAACAAAAATAAAGTGAAAGGATGGACTAAAGAACCTGCAAATTTTCTTTTAATGAGAATGCTTGTACAGTTCAAGTCTTCCAAGTGACAGCACAGTTGGCTAGAGATCGTGCCCGGTGAAGCAAGCTTACAAATTTGGATCTTTCATTCTCTCTCCGCTCATATAGTTAAAACTCAATCATAAAAAAATTTATTGTACGATAGATGGCTATTGATTCTAAATCTTGTTGTCCTATATATAGTGTAACAGTACCCCCTCTCCTTGTCCATTTCGAGTGGTTGAGAATTTATTTTCTAAGAGATAGTCTAAGGACACAACTTTTGTGACATAACTATGATCTAATGCATTGTGAGTGATGCAGAAAAAGTGGTGAGTTCTTCTATGAATAATTGTCAACCACTCATAGTCGACTATTTAAGCATTTTTTTTATTAAAAAAAAAATTAGAATCGACTAATTCAGCAAGTTGTAACAAAAGGTGTGACAAACTGTGTGACTCTAAAAGAATTCATTTTCTAAATCTAAAAATGTACAAACTATCATGTCGATTAAAATTTTCAATATTGTTAAGAGTCTATATATCTTTAAATTTGAAAATTTTAATATGAACCATAAAATATATGAAAAGCATGAAACACATTATGCTCCTATTAATGGGTCGGGTCAATCGGGTTACAGGTTAGATCGAGTCGGGTTGACCTGTATTTTTCACATAAAATTCTTTTTATTTAAGAAAATAATATGTGTTTGCCATTTGGAAAGTCACGCAACAAATTACTTGATGTAAAAATAAATTACTATGAATTCACCATTCATATCAAGAATGAGCTTAGCTAAACAAATTAATAGTTATTTAATAATTATAAAATTATACAAATCCCAACATTACTAACCAAAACAATATAACACAAAGGATAAGTATAACAAATACATAAATTTCATTTCTACACAATATCAACATCCCAAAGCATAAAAGAAAATTACAAATGCCATATTGGATAACTAATTTTACAAAGAATAAAAACATGTAAGATATTTACAATCTTGAAAACTAATTTTATAATTTATTATCAATTGTGGTTGGCACTCTATTTCAATTTGAGAATAGTTTGGTGATAAGCATAAACTTGAATTATGTTCAAAATAGAATGAAATGAACAATTTTGAACTTTTATACTTGGCTGGACTAAGTTTGGTTACAAAATTCAATCATGACTATCTTATTAATGGGGTGTGACTATGGTGCAAGGATGTCAATACCGTACCGGGGGCCGTACTGGTTTGGCCACCGATACGATATATTTCGGATACTGGTCAATACCAGTGTTCTGTTTTAGGTTTACCACTATTTTATATATTTAATATATGTATACACACACACACACACACATACACACACAAAATCTCTATTTACCATAAAACAATACCTCAAAAATTCATGTTTACCATAAAACATTACTTCAATTAAGAACAAATAATTCATAGTTTTAAACTTTAACATCAACTAAAAGAAAGAAAAAAAAAATTAAAAAAAAAAAGGTGTTTCTCCAGTATAGTCGGTAAATCCGGCCGGTACAGCCGAATTTCGCTAGTACGATGCCGGTACGGCCGGTATTTTTTTTGGTACGAAACAGGGGGGTCGAGCGTACCAGAATGCTGACCGGTACGATATATTCTAGCCGTACCGGTCGGTACGGTACGGAATCGATAACCTTGCTATGGTGTGGTTCCCTATTCATTGAATAACCAATGTTTGAGAAATAGATACAAAATTTTTATTATTTATTAATATTTGATATTTATATACACTTTATGGATATTTAGGGTTTGGTTTACTCATTTTAAATTGTATTTAGTTTTTTTTTAAAGTCAAAATAAGGTTAGTATATTTAGGATATATATTCTTAAGAATATTTTTACTTATGAAGCCAGTTTGTATAACCTATAAGTTGGTCCTAAGCCTACAAAAGAAAACTGAAATTTCTTTTAACTCAAAATAAGGTTAGTTTATTTAGGATATATATTCTTAAGAATATTTTCACTTATGAAGCAAGTTTGTATAACCTATAAGTTGGTCCTAAGCTTACAAATGAAAACTGAAATTTTTGTATCAATAAAAATTCCAACTATTTTTCTTTTCTTTTCATAGGATAGATTTTATAATAAAGTTCTTCCTTTGTGTTTTCAAGTAGGGACAGACCCCAAATTTCAAGCTAGGGGACCGGCGATAAGTGAAAAAAAAATAATAATAAAAAAATAAAATAAAAAATACTTAAATAAGCATCCATATAGTATTAACAAAACTATCAACCAAGACAAATACACAAATCAATGTTTCTTAATATATTAAGATACAATCATCTACAAACAAAGACAAAAGACACAAAACACTGTTATTTCTTAATACATTATCTATGAAAAAGGGAATTTGACAATCTTTTAAATCTTCGAAATCATCTATAATTAAATCCAAACTAAATGTGAAAGTTATGTCCCTTTCAGTGTATAACATCAAAGAGTTTGTAAAAAAATCATTTTCCATTTATCTAATTTAAAAATATTAGTTATAAAATTATGAGTTAGCAATGTGGGCAAGTCGCAATTTAATTTTGTTAAATTTGTGTAACATTTTTTTTATATTGTGTATTTTTTTCTTCGTCTCTCTATCTCTGTCAAATTGTCACTATTACGTACCCCACTACTATGAAATTATAATGCACTACTTTTCTACTTTTCTAGCTTTACCTTTATTTTTGGGCACCCGTTGTTTTTTCCCTATTATTGCCCTACTACCAGCAAATATTCTCTCTCTCTCCCTATTATTGCCCTACTACCAGCAAATATTCTCTCTCTCTCTCTCTCTCTCTCTCTCTGTGTTATAACTTTATTCACAACTCACTTCTCACTATCTTAGACATTTAGTAGTTGCAAAACAAAAAAAAACAAAAAAAAAAAAAAAAGACAATGACAAAGGTCCTATGTCATTGTCTTTTGATAGAAGACTGAGATTTATATTGTGGTGTCACTATACTCACTCAATTCTACAAACGGGAAACAATGAAATGCACCACTCACAAAACATGAATCAAGTTTTATGAAAGGAGCGCTTCATCTTTTACATGAAAATAAATTTGTGCATTCTATGAGCTAGCCACAAAAAAAATAAAAAGAGATAAGATAAGGTGCCACGTGTCAATATTATGCAATTGCTAGGATTGGCATCTTGTTTTCGTGAACATAAGTCACAATTAAATGTGAGTTACAGTTCTTATCAAAAAAATAAAATAAAACAATTGTGGGTTTTAATTAACTCATTTGGTAAAGTTTATTTTGGTAGAATAAGTGATCTACCAACACCAAAAACTATCTGATGATAACAAACAATCATTAGGAGTGTACACCATAAGTTCCAACTATATTTCAAAAAAGAAAAAAGTCACAATTAAATTAAATAACTAACCCTTTCCTTTTCAAATAAATAAGATTTTTATGTACATCTCAACTATCAAGAACCATGAAGATGTACAATGGAATCTCCCTCACTAATGACATTTTTAATATATTTTTATTATTCTATTGAAAATGGAATTTGTAGGTGTTTTCCTTATTTCCGGCCCACTTAAACCCTGTTGTGCAGGGCATTGGACCACACCCAACACTAGGTGAGACATACCACTGATTGAAACTACAACATCAAACTTGCAATGTGATAAGTCGTGAGGAATTCCTACCATCCGACCACCATTTGGTGTGGTGTAGGCATTTCATTGTAAGACAAAGACTTGCTATAGATTGGTCATAAGAAGGACCATTGTAATTGTTGTTTACCAAAGAAAAGATTAATTTACGGTGTCACTCACATTTTATGAGCTGGGTAGAGAATAATGCTTAGATAGAGTGCCACAAGTCAAAATCTTGCCATTGCTAAGATTAACTGACTTGTTAGTGTGAAGTCAAAACTAATAATAAACAAATCAAGTCAAATAAGCTAAGGCCAGATGACAAGGGGAGAGGTAAATTTTATGAATACGTTACTTCTTAATAGTCCAATATTCAAAACCATAAAGCAAAGCTAGTCATATAGTGGTCTTATAAAAATTTCCCTTTAGCTTAATAGGTATTCTACGAATGTACAAAACTTTTGAGATATTTTTCCATTTCATCCACCCTGTTCTTATCCTATAATTCAAATCCTCATCAATCTTTCTATATTTATGAATTATTGATCTAAGATATTGTTGCTCTTTAGTATCTCTTAACCATCAAGTCTTATTGAAAGCCTTTAAATTCTAGAGCACTTCACCAAAATTCTAATGTGGCATTAACTTCACTTCTAATTTTATTCAATAAAACTATATCATAAGCAAAAGGCATACACCAAGGGGCTTCCTATTAAATTGACTTAGTGAGCTCATCCATCACTATTAAAGGAGATATGGACTTAATGTTGATCCTTGATACAAACATATAGTGATAGGAAATTCACTTGTGATTCTTCTAGTTTTTCTCACACTAATTACAACTTCGTCATTTATATCCTTAATCAACTTAATATACTTCAGATGAACTCTTTTCTTTTCCAAAACCCACCACTTAACCCTTTTAAGGATCCTATTGTTGCTTTCTCTAAATAAATGAAAACCATATTAAATTTTTTACAAGCCTCTGTGTATATTCCATTAAACATCTAAATAAGAAAATAGCTTCATGGGTAGTTTGTTTTGGCATAAAACTAAATTGATTCTCCGATATTGTTGTTTCATGTCTTAACCTATACTCGATCACTTTTTTTCCAAAGTTTTATAGTGTGGCCCAGAAGATTAATTTCACAGTAATTTGTACAGTTTTGAATCTCCCTTGTTCTTGCGAATAGATATTAAAGTACTTATTATCCTCTACTCAGAAAACATTTTGATACTTATCCGCTCAAAATCCACCAAAGCAGGACCAAGTGCCTCATGATAGATACCCTTGACACTTAAATTCAGCACCACATGATAAATTCCAATGTGAATGAATGTGCACCATTGCCATAGTTAGAAGAATATGTAGGACCTATGCAAGAGTATTAACATCAGCCTCATAACGATGTCTTAGTAAAAATTCTAGCTAAAATTTTCGTATTTGCTATTCTAATTAACATATTGTTTTTTTAATTATTATTCGCCTTATTACATTGATAGTTAACTATGATTTTGGGGGAAGTCTTGTCAAATGGGTCACCAGTTGGATACTACCACTGTGTTTTCTCGAAGCAACGATGGATCAACATACTCACTACATAAAATTTTCTATCGTAACTTTCCAAAAGAACAAGTCCACATAAATAAAATCATCCTCATAGGCGCTCTTTATCTCTGACAAAATTAGTTATTTTAGATTCCCCAGTTGAATTCAACTATGCTAGAGTAAGGATCAATGCAACAAAAAGATCGAATAGGTTCCACCAAATCTGTAATCTCCAATAGGCAAGGTTCCTTTGTGTTAAGCAGTGCAAGGAGCTATTTGCAAACTCAATAACCATCAAGGCTTTTAGTGAGAAGTAGGCTGCCATCCGTAGTTGATCACCCAGAGAGGAAGCTGGTCTCTGCAAGCCACCATAACTGCTCCATTGCTGTCTATAATAACAATCCCAAAGCTCACTCTGCTGGTTGCAATGAAAGATGTCAGTGCCATGTTCATCTTAAAATGATGAGGCGGTGGTGGCATCCATTTCAATGGAACGGAGCTTGTGCCCGCTGATTTGTCTCTATTCTCCATTGAACATTTCTATTACATCCATCCAGTGTGTTAAGTGTTTGCAACACTTTTCGCACCAGTTCAATGAAAGGCATATACCGAACCAACAAGAGCTTTTTCAACACCCCTGATTCTAACCAACATTTCTGAGCACTGGTACATTCCCAAAACGTATTAGTTCCTTTATAATGCCTCATAATACAAATGAGCACTAAAACAACCATTTTTATTTAATTTCTGAAACACCTTGTCCTCCATACCCATACTGATCCAAGCTGAGAACAACACCACAAAGAAATTAATCCAATTTTGAACAGGCCTCAAATGGATTCCAATGCACCCTACCATAAATCACCTCCATATATTCAAATTTCAAACATCATAGCATCTTTATTTGCAACTAGCTAGAATAGCATAAGAAATAAAGGAACCAAATGACCAATACCATTCCAAGCATCATGCCAAAACCATCCCCACTTTATATCCAACAAATCTATACAAAGAGTCCCACCCTGCACTGATGGCCTTCCCAACTTCCAACCCATGTGTTGTGCAGACAAAAGTAGAAGGCTGATTGTAACTCGCTATCCTCTTTCCGAGTAGGCAAAGATTTACCCACATAGAAAAGATGATTCATTTGAATCGACATCTACTTTTTATGTACCTACCTCCAAACATACTTCTACTCTCGCTGTCACCTAAATCCTAATTTTTTTATCCTGCACAAAAATTATTGGAGGGTGTAACCATATGGTTTTACACTAAATCCTTATAGAATTTAAATTCAGATATTAACTCAATGTAATCAGTGGTAGCAAGCTTCTTATCATGGATTATCTAAGAAAAAGAAAAGGAAACTCAAGCATATAGGAAATTTCTCACCCATTTGTTCATCATGGACAAAGAGCACACAACATATTACTTCTGGTTTGAGAGAAGCAAGGACGGTTCTTAAAAATAGAAAAATCTTCTGCTAGCTTCTCTTTGAAAAGAAACAGAAAAGTGTAACCATGAGTGTGCTTTTACGCATGCATGATATCCATTCTCTGTAAATGGATTTGTTTTCATTAAAAAATATAGACAATGATCGTCGAAGAAGACGGTCGGACAAAGCTACAATCATTCTCAGAAATAAAACTCAGTGCCTAAAAAATAACAAAAATATTCCAATTTATGTATACGAGAAGTAACTTATTTATCTCGTGCCCTTGGACGAACTCCAAGTCCAGTTCTTATATTTGCACCCACTTCTAGGAGGTCTTCCACCTATATAAGATATGCAACATTGAGCACATTTTCAAAGGATTCAAAATACAATTCAAAAGGATAATTATGTTGACTTTGCTACCTTTAAAAGGTCATATATGAGAATAGAAACTCTTATATTTCTTTATAAATGCCACTCTCCATCCCATAAATGAAAAGAAGAAACTTTAGACATGCATAGACACAAGCTGACAGCTGACACAAACACAAAGGATGGCAAAGGAAACAATAATTAATAAATAAACCAGACAATCGCTTGAGAAAAGTTCTTCACTTTTAGGTATAGTGAGAGATTGATTATTATGCCAATGTGCTCTAGTTCAAACTGTAACTGGGTTCAAAGCCCACTGCGTGCAGGAGTAAACATGGATATAATAATAATAAAATATTGGTTATTATTATTTTTTTTTTATTGGTAAGTTACATACTCACTTGGTAGGTCTACACCAAGAAGTTTACCCTCCACCTTGCTCTTACAAGGAGGTTCCATTTGAGTTATTGTTAGTCCCCCCTCCCTTTTACTCTTTTCTAGTGATTAGCAATAAGATCTTCAAACATTATCAAATGAAAAATTATTATCCATTACAAACAGCCAAACAACAAGTGAAGTAAGTTTCATAATCCCTATATAATTAGTGATAATGAGGTGGAAAAGATGCACAATGATTTATTGATCAATTGTCATAGCTGATAAATTGTTGAACTCATAGTAGCAATTTGTCTGCCAAAAAAAATCAGCTTAGTATAGAATAAATAATTAGGATTTTAGGTGACATCATAGAGGGTTTGAAGTATGTTTGGAGATGAGAATAGAAAAAGTAGAAATTTAGGGTGAAAAAAAGAGGTAGAAGAACTTGACTCTAACTGCCAGGAGGTTGGAAGAAGAAAAAGAGAAGAGAAAAAAGAAATAAAAGTTTAAAAGATTATCTCTAACATCTGCCAAAAGAAAGAGAACATCTTTTTACACCCAAAATTTAACTCAAAGCAATGGAGCAAAGATACAATTGAAACACAATCCCTTCCAAGTAATGACACAACAATGAAGTATAGCTAAGTTTTTATATATGGCCAAGAGGGCATAATTCCAGTTAGGAGGTTCAAAATTCAGAACCAATAAAGGTAAAATAGAGCTCACATGTGTTGGAAAACTTTTCAAGCATTAATGCTCTCAGTACACCCCAGCTAAAATCACTCATAATAGAAAAAAATCAAGTTGGGGGAAAGGACTCAACTCAACTTCAAATAACAAATTAGATGACTCATTCTGTTACCATCATCACCAGAACTGGTTAACAACTAAATAGATCAAACAATAGGCAGACACTAAACAAAGAAATTCTATTTACAGAAAATATGAGGAAAGAATATCTGTTTTGTTCAATGCTTATCATGACATGGGCAAGTTACCACCAGGACGCACTGCCAACCTTTTTAATTAAAGCCTGAAATAGGACTAGAACCCTAGAAGTACCTGTGATTAATAAACACTTTTTGCGACTAACAGAAGACAAAAATCACATCAAATGTTTTTCTTTTTCCTCTTTCAATTTATTCAATGAACAACATACTCAAATTAAACAGTGTTGACAAATGAAAAGACAAGTTCATTTAATTTTGTTCTCAGGGTGTGTTTCTACGGATCCATCCTCTAGAGTTCTTAAGGGAACTCCAACATAAAATTTCCGGAATCCTATCCATCCATTTCGTCACGTCAGCAACATTTAAACGAACATTGACTATCACCATTTTGGTTCAATTTAAACCCATTTCAAAATAGATATAAAAAGATTTTGTGAAGGGTAAAACTTAGGTGCATTACGTTTCCCAATTAAATTAAAATGCAGTACAGCCTTGTGTTTGAATTTAATTGAGGAACCTAATGTGGTGTACATAAGTAACCGTTCCCAAGTTTCGCCCTTTTACGAAACCTATCATTGAATTACCTAAAGACTCCGAAGCATCCTAAATCGGGTTTCTATCATATGAATTTTGAAGGAGACACATTGAAGATTGTTTAAGACCCATCTTACACAAGTAGTAAAGTAAATCTACAGATAACATATTCAATCATGTCAGATGAACTACAAAAAAAGACACAGTTTAAGCATCGACCAAAACTCCTTAGTTCTTCGTAATGAAGATGGTTTATGTTGCAGTTTCCTATGATTCTTTTTTCCTCATAAATAGTACATGAATTATTTACTTAGGTTGTTCCACACTGTTTCACAGCCTTGACTTGATATTGGAAAGACTAAAAAGCCCCTAAAATGCCACAGAGAGAGAGAGAGAAGCAGACCTTGTGGATGCCAGAGACGTGGAGGGCGGAAACGGCGGCGGTTGCGGTGGCTCCGACGAAGAGGGAGGCGACGGAGAAGGCTTTGAAGGGCATGAAGTGGGAGTCGCCGGCGTGGCCTCTTTTGAAGGAAGATATGGCCCACCCCAACTGTGCAGCACTAGCTAGGGCCCACCAGATGTGGCTGTAGGTCCTAGTCCCAGTCCCACCACCACCGGCACCGCCGCCTTCGTTCTCCTCCATCTGCGATCCAACTTCAACTTTGTCCTCTCCAGCTTTAGCTCTTACAGTTGCAGAGTCTTGCTCTGCCCCCAACTCTCTTTTCAGTCTATCTAAAATTTGTTGTACATTCTTTGATTTCCCCTTTCTTTGTATGGGCTTAACTTGGGCTTTAGACCTGTTGGGGGATGGGGTCTCTCTTTTTGTTGGGTTTTCAACCGGATGTTAATGGGCTTTTTACATAGATGAATTAATATGTGGGTATGATAATGATACCATCAACATTGTAAAACAACCAGCCCATTAACTCACAAAAACCAACTTCAAGCATAATATTTATTAGGTACTTCTACGGCGACTTTAAGTATCTAAAACTCATAAACCCCATCAATTAAAAATTGCACTATCTAATTTTACCTAAATTTCAATTCTGTTGTGTAATTTCGAATTCGTTTAATTCAGTCAGCTCTCTCTAAAACAATATAGTCTTGTGTTTTTCTTTTTCCACCTATCCCTCTCTCTTCATTTCACCCTCAATTTTAAGGAAAGAACTCCTAGGCCAAAACATTCTTTGCATCATTGTCTATTTGTAAGACTTCCCATTTCATTACTTATTTGATATGGAATAATCTTTTCTTCCACTCTAAGGAATAGTTTTTTTTTTTTTTTTTTTTTTTTTTTTTTTTTTTTTTTTTCCTTTTCCACATCTAGGAAACAAAAAAAAAAAAAAAAAAAAAAAAAAAAAAAAAAAAACCAATTTAGTTTTTCTTTCTTTAACAAAAAAAAAACCAATTAACTTTTCAAGTCACAATAGGAATTTAAGGCATTCCACAAAAATCTCCACTTTAACTCAAACTCTATCACCATTTTTTTTCCTTTTGAGATAGCTCCAACTTAATCAAAGCAACTTTTTTTTGGAAAAAAAAAAAAAAAAATCACTACTTATGTAGCTTAACCCATACTCGTGCACACTTGGACTGCAAACTTGTACCGAATATAATCTTCTCTCAAATTCCATAAGGACTAATTGACACAAAAAATAATCCAATAAATTAACTAAGCTCTAATACCACTTGTTGAATCCTAATCTAGTCTTACTTGAAATAATAAATTCAACTAACAAATTTAATCAATCAAAAACTTTATCACAACACAATTACTGTATCAAGATATTAATCACACACATAATCACAGATTTAGGAAAAGCATTTATTCTTTAAAGGAAAAACCATAGGACAAACATTGAATAAATTTACTATTATAAAATATATTATAATATCTTCTTAAGATTATGCCTAACTTGAGATCTACGCCAAATACAATGCATCTTCTGTTTAGAAAATAATAGAACTCACCTATGATTTTCACTCACCTTGGATAGAACTACTTTTATGGTTGTAGCACCCCAAAAATATTTCCCTCAAGAAAACCTAAAATTTATCTTCCTTTCTTTTGGTTTCATGGTCAATTTTAAAGATTTTCTCCTCTTCCCATAGGGGAGGGTCCTTGGGCCAATGTTATCAAATCATTTGCTACACTATCTATTTATAAGACTTTAATTCCTAAACATGGTAGACAAGCAAAAATACATTATATCTTTGACAAGGAAGAGGCTTACATTCTATTCCAAGGAATAGCCGCCTTTCCTTCCACACAAAGGAAACCCAAAAAATAACCAAATTAATATTTCCTTTTTCAAGTAGAAAACCGAATTAATTTTCCAAGTCACAATAAGAATTTGAGGCAATTTCCCAAGAAGTGCAGCCCTATAAAAGTTTAGAAAGTCTAATTGCATTTTACACTTGAATTTAATAGAATTGTTTTTTTAAATGTTGAATATAATTTAAATTTGGGTTAACTATAGAAATTCACCCTAAACCATTGGGGGTACTTGTTTGCAACACAAGCTATAAAAGCTCATGATCAATTCCCTAGTAGAAACAAACCTAACTATTTGCACCCCATAGTTCATCTTGATGTTAACTTTAGTAGTCACATGCCTTGAATGTGATTATTAGAAAATGAGATGACAACCCTTTTACATTTAGATTACCAAATTGTTGACCTACTATTATTTATCCTTAATCTTAATCTAATAATAATGTAGACTGCACACCTAAACTCTTAAATTCAATCTAACAAAAGATTCACACTAATCAACAAGCTTAGGCTAAAGGCTAACATGAAATTGATGAGGCTAAAACACAACGAGGTACAATGGGTATTTTGGAGATTTTAAGGGTACTTACTTTCATATTAGAGATTTACGAGGTGCTTGGCTATTTTAGAGGTATGGGAGGTGGATTTCAGTCACTTTAAAGGTTTTTATTTATTTTTTTTTTTTTAGGGTTATTAGTTCATTTTGGATGTTTCACACGTGGGGGGGGGGTGATATTTTGATAATTTTGGAGGTTTTGAGAGTATAATGGTTTTTTTTTGAGACATTTGGGTGGGAACTTTAGTCAATTTGGGAGTTTCAGGTTAATTTTGGTGATTTGGAGAGATGGTACTTTTGGCCATTTTGGAGATTTTGAGGGTATTTTGGTTAAATTTAGATTTGGTCAATTTGAAGAGTTTAGACTTTAGAGGCAATTTTGTCATTTTGGAGATTTTAGGGGCATTTAAATCATTTTTGGAGGTATTGGAGATATTCAATCAATTTAGAGGTCTTAAGGGTATTTTGGAGGTTTTGATGCTATTTTTGGAAGTATTTGGATATTTGATCATTTTGGAGAATTTAGATTTTATTTATTATTATTATTTTTTTTTTTTTTGTCATTCCAGAGATTTCAGGATTTTTTTGTCATCTAAGAGGTATTGGGGTACTACAATCGTGTTGAAGGTTTGAATATTTTGATAATTTTTCTTATATTTGGTGTAATATTTTGGTCATTTTATCTAATGATATTTTGATCATATTTTGAAGTATCGAGTGTAATGCAGTCATTTTATCTAATAATATAATTACAAGCTATGGCATGAACGTTCTTGTCATTTAGATAAATTATTACATTGTACTATAGGATTTTCACCATGAGCTAATCATAGTAATGTTAATCTCTAGATAATCTTATATTACCGAAATGTTATGCACAAATGAACAAACTAAATGGAGTAATATGCCACATTTTCATAATCTTTGTTGTAATGTTCACAACATTCCATGAACCAAACAGCCCAGCGAATTGGCTATTGAAAGTTCAAAAACGTGTACCAATACACTTTTGAACGTTTAGACCCCCAAAAATTATCTTAACCAACACAAGCAATATGTTAAACAACAAGTGTGCGGAAACTTAACATATGCTATAATGTGAAATAGGATAAAAACTATCTAAGCCATAACATAATAAAATCACAGCAGATAATATAAAGGCAGAGATAGAGAGGAAGGAAGATGCATACACACAGATAACACCCGATGTGTTATCGAAGAGGAAACCGAAGACCTCGGCGAAAAACCTCTCCGCCGCCCTCCAAGCGGTAATCAATCCACTAGAAAATACAGTTGGGATACAAGGACAGCAATAGACCCTCCAAGCCTAATCTACCCAGTGCACCTAAGCCCTCCAAGCTTCTTGCTCCAACGAGGTTGCGCCGAACCTTTTTCTTTTCTAGCTTCCCGGATTCCGCTACTACACCGTAGCATCAACCAATGAAGATTGGCTCCTTCCTAACTGCTTCCCAGAACTCCAAACGACTGTCTCACAGAGATGATAATGGTGAAAACCAAGTTTGGTATAATGCCTCTCAAGGTTTGACAATGGAGAGGAAGAGAGTGAGGGATTTTGATGAGACTCTAAGGTAGGGATTGTGTGTGAAACAATCTTGTTTTTCTTTAGGGTTTCTCTCTCAAAATTCTCTCTGGAAGCTCTCTTTCAATCGTGGGTTAAAAGGGTATTTATACTGGAGTGAAGAGGAATGTGAAACGTCAGGTTTTTCCAAAACAGGGGTGGCTCGCGGCTTGACCTCGCGGCTTGACTAAGTCGCGAGTTCCAGTCGCGAGTTAACCGTATGGCCAGTTGTCCTGTTTTGTCCTGTAGTGCTCCAGCTAGCATGACTGTTCATCTTCCAGCATGCTTGGCACGTGTGCATCTTCTGGCGGGTTGAAGCCGCGAGTCCACCCGCGAGTCCCAGCCGCGACACTCTGTTTTCTTGCACACTCTTGAGCAATCTTCACACTATCTCACTCACTACCCTTACAACAATCCCACCTAAATACAGGGTTACTAAATGCTGAATTACAAGAAAATTTGGCACGGAATAAAGCCAATTAGATGGTTGAATAAATTCAACCTTACAGCTATATATGAAATGGAAAGATTTTTGAAGCAGACAAGAATAATGATAGTAGCGTACATGTCATAGGATTCCATGTGATAACTCACGAGCATAGAGGTTTATTTGCTGAAAAATGAAAATATAGATTCTCTAGTCCATAATGTTTTGAAACAACAATCACAATCTTACAACATGGCATACATTTGGTAAACTAGAAGCCAAGCATATTATTACAAACTTCAGATGCGTCTGATCTAAAGCAACCAAAAGCAAAGCACACCAAGTCTCCAACAAACACACACTGAACCACAGATGTTCAGCGAAGAGAGACTAAAGGCCTAAGGAAACTCCAGAAAGCAAAAAACAGGGCCAGAATTCCAGCAACAGGTATACTGCCTCTCCAAAAATCGCGGAAATATTGACTTTTAAGGGATGCCATGAGTTTGCTCCAATAACCCATATAGTGCTCATTAATCCGTTCACTGATATCATGGTAACAAGAACGATTACCTTCCACAATTTGATGGCAAAGTTCGTTGATCAGATTAACCACTGCCTCATCTCTGCCTAGCCAGTTATCGAGGACCTTTTTCTCAACAAGCAGATCCACATCTTTTTCAGTTTTAATAAGATGATCTAATAACACAATGTAATTACAGATATAAGTTTCATGTGGATAATGACACTGTTAGGTGCGTGGCACCTAGGGGTCCAGCCCACTCGCTTGTCACATTAGTAAAAGCTCAATTAATGAGCTTGCTTGCTCAAGCTTCCAAAGTCAGCTTTTGGTTTAATGCAAAGCTGAGCAAGCGTGTAAGACATGCTGAGGAGAAAGGAAGGAAAAGAAAAGAAAGGCCATTTGGCCATGCCGTGTGATTTAAGAGAGAAACACAGTGAGTGAAGAGCTGAAACAAGAGGGCCATTCGGCCATTGTGAGAAAAACACAAGCGAGAGCTTTAGGAGATGCACTGAGAGTGTGAGAGAGTGAAAAAGAAAAAGTAGACACTTTTCTTTACTCAAGTTATATACAAGGAAGATAAATTGGTGGAGTTTTCATGGAGTTTTTGAGTACTACAACCATGGAAAGGTGGAGTATTCAGAAAAATATTTTGTTACTGGCTTTGTGGTGAGATTGTATTTACTCCTTGAGTTTTATTTATTGCATATTCAATTTATTGTAGACTCAAGTTTAGCATAAATTTGATAGTTGTAATCTCTATTTCATAGTGTATATTTTTCGGAGCTGCCCCGTGATTTTTCCCTCTACACTGAAGGGTTTTCCATGTAAGATTTGGTGTTCTTCTGTGATTGTATTTATGTGGTGTTTGCTGAATTTTTTTTTCCCCATAATATTGTTATTGCTTGGTAGTTATATATTTTAATTCACACATAGACATAGAAGGGATTAGGATTTTTCCCCAACAAGTGGTATTAAAGCTATTGGTTGCTTAGGTTTGACAGTCTTGTGTTGGATTAAATGGAGAATATGATTATGAATACTATGGTTAAACCCTCGACATCGAATTATTCGATATGGAGGCCGATGATGAAGGATGTTCTTTATTGCAAGGATTTGCATGACCCTATTAAGGGTGATAGTGCCAAGCCTAGTGATATGCCAGATAAAGATTGGGATAAATTAAATAGAAAAACTATCGAGTGTATTAGACAATGCATCAATGTCAGTGTTTTTCACTATGTGTCTCAAGAAATAAATGCAGAGGCTCTTTGGGAAAAATTAAGGATTTTTTATGAAAGAAAGACAGCTCAAAATAAAGCTTTTATTGCTATAAAACTTGTGAATTTGAAGCTTAAGGAGGGTAAGTCCATTGCCGAGTACCTTAGTGAGTTCCAAGACTTAGTTAATCAGATGGTTACAATAAACCTAGTAATAGATGATGAGTTGCCAGCTTTATTACTTCTGAGTTCTTTACCTGACAGTTGGGAGACTTTGGTAGTGTCACTTAGTAATTCTGCTCTAAATGGTGTGTTACAACTTGTCATGATTAAAGATAGTTTGCTTAATGAAGAAACTAGAAGAAAGGATATGGGCAAAGATATTGCACATGCTCTTGTCACAAAGAACAAGGGGAGAAGTAAGAGTAGAAGTTCTAAAGGGCGAAGTGAATCCAAAAGTTGGTCAGAATCAAATGGAAAATTCAAGTGCTTTTACTATGATAAAGAAGATCACATAAAAAGGAATTGCAAGGCTTGGAAGAACAAACAGAAAAAGGATAAAAATCAGAAAAAGGCGGATGATGAGAATACCGTTGTTGTTATAGTGTTGGAAGATGAGGTCCTAGCCATAGGACAAGATGATTGTTGTACAGTTTCAAATCCTTATGTTGAATGGGTGATTGATTCAGCTGCTTCCTTCCATATCACTCCTAGAAATGAGTTATTCACTTCATACAAAGCGGGAAACTTTGGGAAAGTGAAGATGAGTAATGATAGTTATGCCGACATTATGGGAATTGGCGATATTTGTGTTAAGGCTAACACTGGATACACCCTGACTTTGAAGGATGTGAGACATGTTTTGGATATTCGCTTGAATTTGATTTCCATTCATGTTCTTGATAAAGAAGGTTATGGCAATTATTTTTGTTATGGAAAATGGAGGCTTAGCAAATGATCATTGATGTTTGCTAGGAAGATTTGTTGTACACTTTACAAGACACAAGTAAAGTTGTGCAAGGATGTTGTTAGTGAAACTCAGGAGGATTCTTCGCCTAACTTGTGGCATAAGCGATTGGCTCACATGAGTGAAAAAGGGTTGTAGATTTTGGCAAAGAAATCTCTCATTCCCTTGGCCAAAGGTACGTTACTAAATCCTTGTGACTTTTGTTTATTTGGTAAACAACATAGAGTTTCATTTAATATACCCTCTACTAGAAAACCCAATGTATTAGATCTTGTTTATTCTGATTTATGTGGTCTCATTGATGTTGAGACTTTAGGTGGTTATAAATATTTTGTTACATTTATTGATGATACTTCACGAAAGGTATGGGTTTATGTTTTGAAAATAAAAGACCAGGTATTTGAGTACTTCAAGAAATTCCATGCCATGGTGGAAAGAGAGAAAGGGAAGCCTTTGAAGTGTCTCCGTAATAATAACGAAGGTGAATACATATCTAATGAATTCAAAAGTTACTGCTCCGAGAAAGGTTTTAGACATGAAAAGACAGTTCATGTTACCCCACACAAAATGGTGTGGTAGAAAGGATGAACCGCACTATTGTTGAGAAAATTATATGTATATTAAGAATGACTAATCTGCCTAAGTCATTTTGGTGTGAAGCTGTTGTGACTGCATGCTACCTAATTAATAGATCTACATTAGTTCCTTTGGGTTTTGACACTCCAGAAAGAGTACGGATAGAAAAGATGTTTCTTACTCTCACTTGAAGGTATTTGGGTGCAAGGCATTTGTACATGTGCCTAAGGAACAAAGATTGAAGCTTGATAGCAAATCCACTCCTTGTATATTTGTTGGATATGGAGATGTAAAATTTGGCTACAAGTTATGGGATCCAAAAGAAAAAAATATGATCAAAAGTCAAGATATAGTTTTTCAAGAGAATGAAAACTTAGCAGACTTTAAGAAAACTGAGAAACCTAAAGTTGCAGTTGAAGGTGTTCTTGATTTTAGACCTACCTCTTCTTCCTTAGATAATGCCCCAAATAGGGAAGAGGTACAAGATGAGAATTATAGTGATGAATCAACTGAATTTGATGCTAATGAGCCAGCAGGTGTTGATGGTGATGATGTGACATATACAGATGGTGTTGAGTAGGGAGAGCAGCCTCCTCCACTAGAGATGGTAGAACCTCAAGTGAGAAGGTCTACTAGAGAGCGTCGTCCATCGACTAGATATCCCACTTCTGAGTATATTATGATTACTGAAGAGGGGAAGTCAGAAAGTTTTTAGGAAGTACAGTCTTATAAGGATAAGCAAAGTCGGCTGAAGGCTATGCATGAAGAGATGAATTCTTTGAACAAGAATAAGACTTATGACTTAGTGGAACTTCCTAAAGGCAAGAAGGCATTGAAAATCAAATAGGCGTTCAAGCTAAAGAAAGATGGTGACAAGTTCGTAAAGTATAAAGCTTGATTTGTGGTTAAGGGTTTCAGTAAAAAACAAGGGATTGACTTTGATGAGATATTTCCTCTAGTAGTCAAGATGAGTTCCATTTGAGTAGTTCTAGGATTACTAGCTAGCTTGGATCTTGAGCTTGAGCATCTTGATGTGAAGATAGCATTTCTTTATGGTGATTTGAAAGAAGAAATCTACATGGATCAGCCAAAGGGATTCAAAGTGGAAGGGAAAGAACATATGGTTTACAAGTTAAAGATTAGTTTGTATGGCTTGAAGCAAGCTCCAAGACAGTGATACAAGAAGTTTGACTCATTCATGGTGGGTTATGGGTACATGAGGACAAATGCAGATCATTGTGTGTATGATAGAAAATTTCCCATTGATAAATTTGTTATTTTTTTGCTATATGTAGATGATATGTTGATAGTAGGACAAGATGTAGGTGTGATTGGAAATTTGAAGAAGGACTTGTTCAAGTCATTTGATATGAAAGACTTGAGTTCAGCAAGACAAATTTCGGGTATGCAGATTCTACTTGATAGGAAAGCTAAGTAACTATGGTTATCATAAGAGAAATATATTGAGCGGGTTCTTTAAAGGTTCAATATGAAACATGCCAAGCCAGTTAGTACACGTCTTGGTGCTCATTTCAAGCTAAGAAAGAAATCTTGTTCTTCATCCAAGAAAGAGAAAAAAGATGTAGTATTAACCATTTATTCCTTAGTAGTTGGGAGTTTGATGTATGCTATAGTTTGCACACAACCAGAAATTGCTCATGCAATTGGTGTTGTTAGTAGGTTTATAATTAATCTTGGTAAAGATCACTAGGAAGCAGTGAAGCAGATCTTTAGATATTTGAGAGGTAGCTCTAAATTGTGCTTGACTTTTGATGATTCTAAACCAATTTTGGAGGATTATGTAGATGTATATTGGGTAGGTGACCTTGATGGTAGGAAATCTACATTGGGGTATTTATTTACTTTTGTAGGTGGAGCTGTATCATTTTAGTCAAGATTGCAGAAGTGTGTTGCCTTATCTACAACTGAAGCTGAGTACATTACAGCTAATGAAGCAAGTAAAGAGATGCTCTAGTTGAAATAGTTTCTCCAAGAATTGGGTTTGAAACAAGATGGGTTTGTAGTTAATTGTGATAGTCAGAGTGCTTTAGACTTGAGCAAGAATTCTATGTACCATTCATGCTCGAAGCACATTGAAGTGAAATACCATTGGTTGAGACTAGTTGTTGAACAACAGTCATTTGAATTAGAGAAGATTCACACAGATGAAATTCCAAATGACATGTTAACCAAGGTTATGTCTAGAGAAATGCTAAAGCTTTGTGCCGAGTTGGCCGGCATGAATTCTAATTGAAGAGTTGGGTTGAAGATCTCCTTTGTAGTGGGCTAGAGGGGGAGATTGTTGGGTGCATGGCACCTAGGGGGTCTAGTCCACTTGCTTGCCACATTAGTCAAAGCTCAATTAATGAGCTTGCTTCCTCAAGCTTCCAAAGTCAGCTTTTGGTTTAATGCAAAGCTGAGCAAGCATGTGAGACACATTGAGAGAAAAGAAGGAAAAGAAAAGAAAGGCCATTCGGCCATGCTGTGAGATTTGAGAGAGAAACACATTGAGTGAAGAGTTGAAAAAAGAGAGCCATTCGGCCATTGTGAGAAAAACACAAGTGAGAGCTTCAAGAGGTGCAGTCTGAAGAGATAGAGAGAAACACAGTGAGAGTGTGAGAGAGTGAAAAAGAAAAATGAGACATTTTTCTTTACTCAAGTTGCACACAAGGAAGATAAATTGGTGGAGTTCTCATGGAGTTCTTGAGTGCTACAACCATGGAGAGTTAAAGTATTCAGAGGAAGATTTTGCTACTAGCTTTGTGGTGAGATTGTATTTCAAAGCGAGATTGTATTTACTCTTTGAGATTTATTTATTGTATATTCAATTTATTGTGGACTCAAGTTTAGCATAACCTTGATAGTTGTAATCTCTATTTCATAGTGAATATTTTTCGAAGCTACCCTGTGGTTTTTTCCTTTACACTGGAAGGTTTTCCATGTAAGATTTGGTGTTCTTGTGTGGTTGTATTTATGTGATGTTTGTTGGAATTTTTTTGTTTCCATAATATTACTATTGCTTGGTAATTATATATTTTAATTCACATATAGACATAGAGGGGATTTGGATTTTTTTTCCCAGCAATGACAGTTAAAAATGGTAAGCATTCCAATAACCGACTCTTCTGAAACTTAATGTCAAGTAAGCGTTTCTTTTTGTCTTCTCTGAATTCCACTCATTCCTCAGCCAACTTTGTTCTACAAGGTAGTCGACGTTTAATTCTTTCTCCACTCTCCAGATTCAACGGAAGGAGAAAATATCTTAGGAAATCAATCAAATGTTTGGGTTGCTTCACCCTAGTAACATCCAATATATTGTTGTAATCATCAGAAGAGCCATTTTTTAGGTAATCATAGAAAGTAATCAAGGGCAAGCTTATGAAAGGACTTATCCTCATTATGATGATTAGGGAGATCCAAGTAGGCAAAATTATATAATTCCTCGAGGACAGAAAATGGAACCTGATTCTCCAGTAGTATCAAGTCATGTAAAATATCAGAGACGTTCTCGTGGATGTTGTTTTCTTCTGGGTATTGCTTAGTCCACCACAAGTGCTCAATGATAAAAATAGAATCCAAAAGAGTCATCTTCACGAAATCTTCCTTGACGATTTCATGAAATTTCTCTGCATAACAGTGACGGATCTTTAATTCTTTTTCTTGGACGCATCTTGCAAGTTCTCCCTGGGTCTTTTTAGTTCGATAACAGGCGTTCAGGAAACACCTCAATTTCAGTTCTTCCTTTTTCTTCAAATTTTCTTTGCCATGATGGAAATGGCCTATTGAAATTTCTTTTGGAGTGTAGGCATCTTCATTTACATTGCTGAGATTTCGGGGAACCCTGTAGATACAACACTCGGGTTGTTTGTCAGGTTCCAGGTCCCAGGCTTGTGGAATGGCTATAATAGTAAACTCTTCCAAGTGGTTGTCAGGCTCCATGTAGAACTATAAAAGTTTAAAGTCTTGGTGTTTGGCTGCCGGGATCAGAAAAATAAAATGCTTTGTTCATAAATTATTTTACAATATTTTTACAAATTATTAATATATCAAATTTTTATTAGTTTTAATTTGAATTTATCATTAACATTTTATTTTTATTTATCAATAATTATTTGAAATATACTAAAGTCATATTAGGAGTTTGTAAAAACTTCCCATATGGGTCCGTTAATTAGTGGGTCTACAAAATTTAACTTTCCCAAGTCAATTAATGACCAAAATGGTGGATCTCATAATAATAGTAGAAAATTGTTATTTTTAATTCCTTTTATAATGTATTATAAGTACTTTATATTTAATTTGTTAGGATTATAGTATTTCAATTAGTATTTTTTGACATTTTTAAGTGTTTTAATAAGACATTTAAGGTTTAAATGCCCATAATTATAATTATCAACTTATCAAAAAGGAGGCTTCAAAAATTTTCAAAATCATTTAGATAACGCATTCAACTTTACAAGTATAATGTTATATTTTAATACTTTTACATTGCTTTATTTTCTTAATTTATTTTGAAAAAAATTTATGTTTAAACTTTATGCATTTACACTAGTTTCTTAATTTGATTGTTATACATGAACCATAAATTGATTATTATATGTTTTTATTTATTTATTTTAATGATATTATATATATAGTTAATAATTGAAATTATGAAAGAAATAAATTAAATTTTACATTTATTAGCTTGTGTATAACAAATATATTAGCATATAAATTTTATTGTTTTTATTATTATCAATTAATATTTTTAAATTAATTTTCCTTTCAATATTTTCTTTTAATTCCCCAAATGGAAATCATTATTGTAGGGACACGATTTTAGTTAACCCGATCCTAGATGGTCAGGCCTTGGTCCAAAAGGTCCCACACAATGAATTTTGTAGAGTATGGGCTGAAGAACTTGGTTCCAGTTGGCTTAAACAGTTCGTTGCATGTCCTTAGTAGATATAGAAATCTGAATGAAGAAAATGGATGTGAAAGTGGGAGTTTTATTCATGGTTATGCGTTCATACAATGAACCCCTGCTCCTCTGTCTCCTCTCTCCTCTTTTTTTTCCGTCCCCTTCTCTTGAGGGACTCTTACATATTATATAGGCCCTCTTTTATCATCTGGATCTTACACTTGTTGATCATCCAAACCCCTACTTGAGCACCTATCCCATCAGACGCCCTGACCAGTTCTTTGTGAGTTGCAGTGACCAAGGTAGCACTGTTCAAGGGTCTTCTCCTTATTAATGCGGTCAGGAGAGTAGTTGTGGTGCATTTAATGTGGTGGTGACAGCCTTTGCTGGGATATTTTGAGTCCTCTTTCTTTTTACGTGTTTGGAGTGAGGGCTACAGTAACTGGGATGCATCATTGACCTGGACTTTGGAATGTCCGAGGAGGAATTACTCCTCGGACGTGTTTTCTTCGCACCAATGGGCCTGAGCAAGGATTCTGGGCCGTGACGTCTCCTCGGACAGAATGGTCCTTGAACGGGCCCAAGGCCCAGCCAACTTGTTATTCTGGGCCGGTCCCCATAATAGTCCCTCAAAACTCCGGTTTTGATCTCCTTCTGAGGAGAAAAGCGGGGTTTTGACATTTATAGAGGATGGAATTAATGAAATCTTGGTCCGCGCGTGTGGGCGGTTACTTTTGACGCGCCACAATTTACGAGGCGCAGCCATTTACTCCAGGCAGCTTTATATCTCCTTCATCCAACGACGGGGTGTAGATCTGACGGCCAGGATTGTTCCTTGAATTTTTGAGCGGGAGGGATTTTTTTCTCTCTCCCTCCTGCTATATAAAGCGCCAGAGAGGCTCATTTTTCTTTTTTATCCGCACATTAGAAGTTCAGAGAACTCCAGAGAACTCCAGCGCCCAGAAGTCCACGAACACCTCCGTTCTTCACATCTCCATAATTGTTTCCGCGAAGCGTCCTTCCTAGAAGAGATTTTCGATCACCTCACCGGTCATTTGTGAAGATACCCGTAAGTTCCGTTCGTTTCGTCACTTCGAATTTCTCCTCGGATTTTACTTTTCTCCTCGGTCTTTATTTCCATTCCTCCAGTTCAGCTTAGATGGGTAGATTCAAAGACCTAGTAGACACTCCGGCTGCCATGGAGGCCTTTAGGGCAAAATACCATATCCCGCAGGGGGTGGTTCTGCGGTACTGTCCCCCCGAAGGAGTACTGTTAGATAGAGACGGGGGTGAAGTGGTCATTCCTATGATTGCCTTTATACAAGGGGGAATGACACTTCCCATGCGTAGGATTACCTGGGACTACTTGTTCCATCATAGGTTGACACCACACCAGTGCGCTCCAAACATGTTCAGGGTATTAGGCTGCATAGATGTCTTGAACGAGCGAATGGGTTTGGGCCTGACCTGGCATGATGTGGTACACATGTACGAGTGCCACTACGTCGAGAAGGGAGGGTATTACCTTAAATCTCGATCCGAGGTGGTTAGGCTAATCTTCTGTCTCCCCATATCCAATAAGACTATGAAGGATGACTTCCTCATTGCCTCAGGAGAATGGAACGATGGTTTTCATTGTCCAACTCGGGCAGGAAATCCAAGTGCGGCGCCTTTAGGCCCAATCCTTTAGGGAAGGGGCTTAGCTCCTCGGATTTACTCTCTTTTTTACTTGTCATAAATTTTGTAGTTTAATTCTAATTTCCTTCTCGGCTATATTGCAAATAGAGGTTTAGTTGCTCCCAGGCTGAGCCACGTGAACGTTCCGGCCCTGAATTATCTTGTAAGATCAGAAATCTACGTCACCGAGGACGGGCAGCTACGCGCGTGTCATTTGGTTTTGGGCTATCGACCACTAACCCGTGCTTTCCAAGCCATTGGCCATGCCATCAGAGCTGGTAGTCCCCGATTGGCTAGGATTGACGTGTCCAAGCCTAAGTTTCTGGCCCAAGAAGATCTTAAGCCAGTCGTGCTACCTGGTGTTCGGGATCCTCCACCGGCCGTGCAACTGCCTCCAGATGACCTTGAAGCCGCCGCGCCAATTGAAGGAGAGGCCGAATCATCTCATCTTTCCCTTGAGGAGGAAATAGACGAGTTTTATTTTGAAGAGGAGGTTGATAAAGCCCCCTTAATTGAGCTCTCAGACCTTGAAGGAGAGCAGGATTGAAACTCCATGGCTGGCGCTCCAATTATTATAGCCTGCTCGGATGACTCTTCAGACGAGGAAGTGGATAACATGGCTGGCAAGGGAAAATCTTTACGAGAACTGATGTCCAACTGAGGAAAGGGTCAATCTTCAAAAGCGCCTGCTAAGTCACAAGCCCAGGACCCTCCCCCAACCGCCCCTTAGGTTCCTTCCGACCCTGGCCTCAAGGTTAACCCGGACCTAAAAAAGAAAAGGCTGGTTGACGTTCCTGAGGAAGGTGAAGTGGCCCCCTGCCCGGCCAAGCAGCAAAAAGCCACTCGAGGGCAGAGGAGTAAAAGGGCTAACTCTGTGGAGAGCCGGGATGAGGAGAATCGGGTTGAAGTGCGTGTTAATCCACGTGTATGGAGTCCGAAGATGGAGCTAGACGGGGTCGCTATCCCCTATACTGCCTCAGTTCGGGAATACAACAGGGGCAGAGCAGGTTACATAGCTGAGGCCCTGGAGCAGCGAGTGCTCCTTCCTCGGGACATGGAGGCCGACAGGCGATTCTCCTAGCCCGAGCTTTTTCTGTCCCTTAAGAGGGACCTTGCGATGGTAAGTCATTCTTGTACCCTTTTATTAAGCCATCAACATTGTTGCATTCTATCCTAATTTCGGTTTTGTTTTGTTGGCAGATCACTCAGCAGGTGTTTGTGGCTGAAGAGTTCTGTCGCAGTAACCGCAGCTTGGCTGAAGCTGAGGTCCAGTCTCGGACAGAGGTGGAGAAGACCGTGGGGTCCCTTAAGCAAGAGAACTTTGAACTTACGAAGAAGTTCAAAGAGTCGGAGAAACAGCGCAAGAGCGCGGAGGCTGGCCTGAAGAGTGCTGAAACCCAAGCGGAGGATCAGTGCCAGAAATTGTTCGTAACCGAAACCAGTCTTGCTACTGAGAAGCAGAATGTACTGGAACTTAAGGCCGCTCTGCAGAAAGCTGGGGACGAGATACGGCAGGTTAAAGAAGAGGCCCAGCTGATCCGAGAGGCTGCAGAGGCTGAAAAGAAAGCTGCTCATCAACTCGGGATTCAAGAAACGGAGGCCAAGCTATCCGAGGAGATTCCCGAGGTGTGTAGGGACTACTGCAGCATCTCATGGGCTCATGCCCTTGATGCTGCAGAAATTCCTGTGGATTCGGCGCTGAGATTGCCTGAGAATATCTTCTATCCTCAGGAGATCCGAGAGAATCCTGATGGCGCCCAAGCAGCTTCTGAGCAGGGCTTGGTTGTGCCTGATGCCATCCTTCTGCTTGATAAAGCCAAGGATCCTGCCATGGACTCTATCTCCAAGGCTCCTTCTCCTCAGCCAGAGCAGGAAAAGGATCCTCCTGCTAAGGCTTAGCTTTTAAGTTTTTAATTTTTGTACTCTTTTTTTTTTTTTTTTTTTTTTTTTTTTGAATGAGAGTTGTCTTGTTTTTGTTCTTTTGTAAGGACCTCTCTTTGTATTGACTTTGGAATATTAATATAGAATGTTCTCTTTGTTTTCTACGGATGTTTACTAATACTATCCCTGTATTTAACGTTCGCAATGATATAAATAAATATAAACAGATGAGAAAGAAGGATGCCGGGCAGCGAATTTGAATAAGGGTTGCAATGACGCTTGACTACGCACGTACCTTGAAATTGCACAAGACTTCTAAGTAATAATTTCCCCTAAGTATTAATTTCCCCTGAGCATGTGGTCCAAGGAGCCATGCAGGACTTAGGTTCTATTTAAAACTTGGATAAATTGTATAAATTGCATAAGTGATAATTTCCCCTAAGTCTGTGGTCCGAGGAGCCATGTAGGACTTAGGTTCTGTTTAAGACTTTGAATAGTTGCCATAAGTGATAATTTCCCCTAAGTCCGTGGTCCGATGAGCCATGCAGGACTTAGGTTCTGTTTAAAACTTTGAACAGTTGTCATAAGTGATAATTTCCCCTAAGTCTGTGGCCCGAGGAGCCATGTAGGACTTAGGTTCTGTTTAAAACTTTGAACAGTTGCCATAAGTGATAATTTCCCCTAAGTCTGTGGTCCGAGGAGCCATGCAGGACTTAGGTTCTATTTAAAACTTTGAACAGTTGCCATAAGTGATAATTTCCTCTAAGTCTGTGGTCCGAAGAGCCATGTAGGACTTAGGTTCTGTTTAAAACTTTGAACAGTTGCCATAAGTGATAATTTCCTCTAAGTCTGTGGTCCGAGGAGCCATGCAGAACTTAGGTTTTGTTTAAAACTTTGAACAGTTGCCATAAGTGATAATTTCCCCTAAGTCTGTGGTCCGAGGAGCCATGCAGGACTTAGGTTCTGTTTAAAACTTTGATAAATTGCATAAATAATAATTTCCCCTAAGTCTGTGGTCCGAGGAGCCATGCAGGACTTAGGTTCTGTTTAAACTTTGATTAGATGGAAATAGACCGGTGGGTACAGGATGGTCATGGAACAAAACATGGGCAAAGCCATTTTCATTAATAATAGTATTTTCTTAGGTTATTTACATTTCACGGGCGAGGTACAGTTTTTTCATCCAAATCTTCTGGATAATAAGCACCTATCCCGGCCACAGATGTAATGCGATACGGTCCTTCCCAATTGGGCCCCAGCTTGCCCTAAGAGGGGTTTTTTGCGTTGCCGAGAATCTTTCTCATCACGAGATCACCCGGACCTAAAGGTCGCAGTTTAACATTAGCATCATATCCTTGTCTCAGCTTCTGATGATAATAGGCCATATGGATCGTTGCTTTTTCCCTTCTTTCCTCGGCTAAGTCTAGATTTCTTCCCAATAACTCGTCGTTATTATTTGGGGTAAAGGAGTTAGACCTCAGTGTGGGAAAGTTGTTCTCGATTGGGAGCACGGCCTCAGCCCCATAGATCATCGAAAAGGGTGTTTCACCGGTTGACCGTCGCGGCGTTGTCCGATAGGTTCATAAGGCGTGTGGGAGCTCTTCCACCCATCTCCCCTTTGCCTCATCCAGCCTCTTTTTCAGTCCATTCACTATGACCTTGTTCACGGCCTCGACTTGTCCATTTTCTTGGGGATAGGCAAGAGTGGAGTATCGGTTAATGATCCCAAACTCGCGGCAATACTCCCTAAAGTTCTTGCTATCAAATTGAAGACCGTTGTCCAAAATGAGTGTGTGTGGAGTTCCGAAGCAGGTAATAATGTTCTTCCAGATGAATTTCTGGGCATCCACGTCCCTAATGTTGGCCAAAGGTTCAGCCTCCACCCATTTGGTTAAGTAATCGGTACCAACTATTATGTATCGCTTGTTCCCTGCAGCTTTAGGAAAAGGACCGACAATATCAAGACCCCACTGAGCGAACGGCCAGGGGCTGGAGAGGGGGTTGAGGACCCCTTCGGGTTGGTGGATATTTGGAGCGAATCTCTGGCACTGATCACACTTCTTGGCGTATTCTTGGGCCTCTCTTTGCATGTTCGGCCACCAGTATCCTTGGGTGAGCGCCCGGTGCGCTAGCAACCTCCCTCCGGTGTGACTTCCACAAATCCTCTCATGTAACTCCTCAAGTAAGGACTCGGACTCTTCTCGATGTATACAAAGAAGGTACGGCCCTAAGTAGGAGCCCCGATATAGTTTGTGGTCTTCCGATAACCAGAACCGAGGAGCATTCCTCCGTATTTTCTCGGCCTCTAGTTTTCCCTCTGGTAGGGTGTTGTCTTTGAGGAAGTTCTTTATAGGATCCATCTAGCTGGGATTCCTTCTAATCTGATGGACCTGAGCCGAGTCTCTTATAATGGGACTCGCCTGGACTAGATCTTCGACAATGATCATTTGAGGCAGATCGTGCGCCGAAGACGTGGCGAGAGTAGCCAGCGAGTTTGCATGGGTGTTCGCACTCCTGGAAACGTGTGTCAGATTGAAGGATTCAAAATTCGATTGTAGGCGTTTAACTCGTCCGAGGCATTCTTACATTCTAGTATCTCTAGCTTCCAACTCACCCATCACTTGGCCAACGACCAATTTAGAGTCCGAGAATGCTTCCATTACCCTTCCGCCCAGTTTTTGAACCATCGCCATCCCTTGAAGTAAGGCTTCGTACTCGGCTTCGTTGTTCGTAGTCGAGAACCCGAGTCTCAGTGATTTCTCGATGGCAGCACCGTCTGGCGATATTAAAACTATCCCAACTCCAGATCCTCTCTGGTTGGCCGCGCCATCCACGTAGACCTTCCAACGCGAGGTCCCCCCTGCTGAAATTGTACCAACCGATTTTCCATCCATGTCTTTCTTCTCGGTTACTGTTTCTACAGAGGGTTCAGCAAATTCCGCAACTAAGTCTGCGAGGACTTGACCTTTGATGGATGATCTGGGCATATATTTAATATCAAAGGCCCCCAAAAGCGTACTCCACATGGCGATCCTTCCTGTGTAGTCGGCGCTTCGAAGCACCGCTCGAAGGGGAAGCTGGGTTAAAACGATGACCGTATGCGCCTAAAAGTAGTGAGGGAGCTTTTGTGTGGCATGTACTATCACCAGGATTGCTTTTTCCAAAGGTAAGTATCGCACTTCGGCCTCATGCAATGATTTGCTTACGTAGTAAATCGGTCGCTGCACCCCATTATCATCCCGTACCAGTACCAAGCTTACAGCATGGGGAGTTACAGCTATGTACGCAAACAGTACCTCGTCTGCCTCAAGGCTGGACATGATGGGTGGTTACAACAAGTATTCCTTAAGTTGCTGGAAGGCCCGGACACAATCCTCCAACCATTCAAACCCTTTCCACTTATTTATCAAGAGGTAGAAAGGTCGACATTGATCTGCAGATCGTGATATGAACTGGTTTAATGCTGCGATCATGCTAGTGAGCTTCTGTACTTCTTTTGGATTCCGAGGAGCCTGTAGGCTGTTAATTGCTTTGATTTGAACGGGACTTACTTCTATTCCCCTGTGGGTTACCATATAACCTAAGAATTTTCCAGACCCGACCCCGAATGAACACTTGGAAGCATTGAGTCGCAACTTGTGCTCCCTTAAGATAGCAAAGACGATTTCAAGGTCTTTCACGTGCTCGGACACCATTTTACTTTTTACAACCATATCGTCTATGTAAACCTCAATGACTTTGCCCAGTTGTGGCTCGAACATCCTGGTCATCATCCTTTGGTAGGTTGACCCTGCGTTCTTTAGTCCGAACGGCATCACCTTATAGTGATAGTTTCCGATGGGTGTCATGAACGCCGTCTTCTCCTGGTCCTCTAGTGCAAGGGGTATCTGATGATAGCCCTGGAAGGTGTCCAGGAAACTCATTCGAGGGTGACCTACGGTTGCATCCACCAATCGGTCGATTCGCGGTAAGGGGAATGGATCCTTCGGGCACGCCTTATTTAGGTCTGTGAAATCTACGCAGACTCGCCATTTCCCTGTTTTCTTTTTTACCACCACCGTGTTTGCCAGCCATTCGGGGTAAAAGACCTCTTTAATAGCCCCTGCTCTTTTCAGTTTTGCCACTTCGTCTCTAACAGCACTAGCATGTTCCTTTGAGGGGCGTCGGGGTGGTTGCTTCTTTGGAATGGAAGATGGGTTGACGTTCAGGTGGTGACAAATAAGGCCAAGATCAACCCCCGAGACGTTGTAAGCGTCCCATGCAAACACATCGACATTTCTTCTCAGAAATCCGACCAGTTCCTCTTTTTCTTGAGAAGGCAACTCGGAGCCGACCTGGAAAAATCTCTCCGGGTCGTTGTCGACAATGAATTTTTCTAAACTTTCACACCTTATCTCCTCGGCTGGCTCATTGTCTTGTCCTGCCAAGGTGGCTGGTTGCTATAAGTTCCCCGGGGCCGAGGACTCGGCATGGGACCGATGTGAGATAGCGGCCACCATACACTGCCTGGCCATGGCCTGATCTCCACGAATCTCTTCTACTTGGCCTCTAGATGGGTATTTTACTTTTTGGTGAAGTGTGGAGGATACGGCTTCCAAGGCGTGGATCCATGGCCTGGCCACTATCGCTGTGTAGGGTGAGTAGGCATCGACCACGATAAAGTTGACCTCTACCACTTCTGATCCAGTCTGTATGGGTAGTCTGATCTGCCCTTTTGGCGTAACAGTCTTCCCTTCGAAGATGATAAGGGGAGAGTCATAAGCCGTCAGATCCTCCGGCCTTAGGTTCAGCCCCTTGTATAGATCAGGGTACATTACCTCTACTGCGCTTCCTGGGTCTACCAACACCCTTCTCACATCGAAGCCTCCGATTCTCAGTGTAACCACTAGGGCATCGTCGTGAGGTTGGATAGTTCCCCTCTTATCCTCGTCCGAGAACCCTAGTATCAAAGAGTTTCCCTTTTTAGACCTTTTAGGTTCCCTCTGCCTGTCCTCGGAGGGGACCCGACCAACAGCCAGTACCCTAGAAGGAGATGGCCCAGTTCTTCCTGGTGCGGCGAGGATGACGTGTATCGTCCCGGTAGGGGGTCTTAATGACACATCCTTTCGAGGCTCTTACATTACTTGACCCGGATGGCCGCTCGAGGGGTGCAAAAGATAACGTAACTTCCCTTCTCAGACCAACTGATCTAGGTGATTCCATAGATTCTTGCAGTCCTCAGTGGTATGCCCATGGTCCTGATGATAGTGGCAGTACAGGTTCTGGTTACGTTTTGAAGGGTCTTCAGCCATCTTTCCCGGCCATTGAAGAAGGGTTCATTCCTTACTTTCTCCAGCACTTGTTGTACTGGCTCCCTGAACACGGCATTCACCGTTTGCGTGTTACTCTGTCCAGCCTGTCTTGAAAAATCTCTCCTCGGCTGGTTATGGTTATATCGTTCCGACCTGAAATCATTCACTTTGGGGGGAATGATCTTTTCCTTTCCCTTTCCTTGTAGCTGATCTTCTTCTACCCTTTTGTACTTGTCAATCCTGTCCATCAACTGATGAACGTTGGCAACTAGTTTACCAGTGAGAGATTTCCTTAAGCCATGTTCGATGGGGAGACCGCTTTTGAATGTGCTGATAGCAACATCGTCATGGTTCTCATCTAGCTCGTTATACATCTCCCAATATCTATCCGAATATGCTTTTAGGGTTTCCCCCTCGTGCGTGGACAAGGACAATAGCGAACTGAGGGGTCGAGAGACTCTGCTATTTGTAATGAAGTGGGAGCAGAAAGCCTGAGTGAGTTGCTTGTATGAGCCTATGGAATTTGTCTTCAGGCTGTTAAACCACCTCATTGCCATTGGTCCCAAGTTGGATGGGAAGACTTTGCACATCAGGGCTTCATTTTGCGAGTAGATAGCCATTTTTTGGTTAAACTGACTCACGTGCTCCACCGGGTCTGCTCGGCCGTTATAGATGGCGAACGCTAGTTGATTAAAGCGTCGAGGCAACTTAGCCCCTTTGATTCTGTACATGAAGGGTGACCTTGAAATCTGGTCTAGCGCTCTATTCATAGCATCGTTTCCCGAACCCTTGCTGGAGGGGCTCTCATATTTTCGTACAGGGCTTGGTTCCTTCTCATAAGAAAAGGTTTCAATTGGGGGGGTTCTCGACCTCCGTCGATAACTCGCATCCTCCCCATTAGAGGACTCATTTGAGCTAGAGGGAGATCGCTTTCGCTGTACATGTCGTAACTTCCTTTTCAGGTCATCTATCTCTCGCTGCATGGCCTGATGACTATTTCGCCTCTGGGATATGTGACTACCTATCTGGGTGTGACTCTGGCTCGTCTGGGTAGTATGCACGCTTCCCTCACGATTCCCCCTGCCGCCTGGGTTGGCAGGGTTACTTTGCCACTGGGAATCAATGGGTTCTGTCTGTTGAGAGTTAGCCTGGTGAGGATTCTCCTAGTGTGGACCTAGTTCTGCCATGCTCGACCGTTGTGCTCACTGATACTTTAGTTTTTCCCACAGACGACGCCAATTGTAGGGACACGATTTTAGTTAACCCGGTCCTGGATGGTCAAGCCTTGGTCCAAAAGGTCCCACACAATGAATTTTGTAGAGTATGGGCTGAAGAACTTGGTTCTAGTTGGCTTAAACGGTTCGTTGCATGTCCTTAGTAGATATAGAAATGTGAATGAAGAAAATGGATGTGAAAGTGGGAGTTTTATTCATGGTCATGCGTTCATACAATGACCCTGCTCCTCTGTCTCCTTTCTCCTCTTTTTTTTCCGTCCCCTTCTCTTGAGGGACTCTTACATATTATATAGGCCCTCTTTTATTATCTGGGCCTTACACTTGTTGATCATCCAAACCCCTACTTGAACACCTATCCCATCAGACACCCTGACCAGTTCTTTGTGAGTTGCAGTGACCAAGGTAGTACTGTTCAAGGGTCTTCTCCTCATTAATGCGGCCAGGAGAGTAGTTGTGGTGCATTTAATGTGGTGGTGACAGCCTTTGCTGGGATATTTTGAGTCCCCTTTCTTTTTACGTGTTTGGAGTGAGGGCTACAGTAACTGGGATGCATCATTGACCTGGACTTTGGAATGTCCGAGGAGGAATTACTCCTCGGACGTGTTTTCTTCGCACCAGTGGGCCTGAGCAAGGATTCTAGGCCGTGACGTCTCCTCGGACAGAATGGTCCTCGGACGGGCCCAAGGCCCAGCCAACTTGTTATTCTGGGCCGGTCCCCACAATTATCAAAGTTGAGAGATCGAGAAAGATGAAATTTAATTCTATTAAGCTAACTAATCGATTACATTACACTCTTCTCCACAAAAAATAATAATAAAATAAAATCAATTACATTACTCTGCAAAAAAGTAAATAACACGCTTGAAATTTACAAACTTCCTAACAATTATCTGACGTAGCATAACGGATTTTCAACTCAGACTGACATGCGGTAAATTTGTAACTAACTATAATAAGAAACTTTAATCTATACTACTTTACGGAGCTTATTTACAAGCTGTGTCGTATAGCGACTCTCAAAACACACACACACACGTATGATTTAGATCCAAATTCGCAAACACCAAAATGTACGTCTATTATGTGGATTGTATAATTTAGTTTGGTTAGGAAATGGATTAAGTTGCAGCTTGAAGATATAAAGTTTTAGAAGGCTCACTAGATTGAACTTAGTAGTTAGTACTCGCTTAAGAGATTATTAAAATGAAATAGATGCCAAAATGTGCGTCTATTATGTGGATTGTATAATTTAGTTTGGTTAGGAAATGGATTAAGTTGCAGCTTGAAGATTTAAAGTTTTAGAAGGCTCACTTGGAGCGAACTCAGGACTTGGTCAAATTATTATTAAAATGAGGTAGAGAGCACAACCTTCAGTTAAGTGAGATTACAAATTTCGCAATCCTAATTCTAAATGCTTTAACCTTGACTTTTAGTTTTACCAATCTAGAAATACCCTTTGGCATACAACTTTCAAGTCTCAGCTCGCTATACCAAAAGAATTTTATGAAGCTTCCTTCTTGTGTGCTTAAACAGAAAATCATTCACCTACGTACGTTTCACCTTGTGACCCAAAATTGGTTTTTTCTTCTAATTTACAGTAGTTTTTAAAAACTTTGTTAGTGAGCTCGCTGACATACTAGAGTTCTAGATTGGTATAATTGTATAAATTAGTTTGTTCATGATGGAAATTCTGTAGATTAGATCCAAAGTTCTAGATAGAGTCACTACGTACGGGGGTAGGTAAACAGGTTGTCTACTAGGGTTGTACATCAATTCTAGCTAGTCTGCAATGGTGAATTGTGGTGATATTCTTTCTTTCTTTTAGGTGTATTATAATTGTAATTGAATGTTGAATAGTTAATGATAAATCTGGATACAATTATGTGACATTAAATCTGATAGTTAGATCATTGGCTCAAAATTAGATTTTCAAACGATATTAGATGGTAAATTTTTTTAATCTTTTACCCTTTTTTTTTTGAATTTTTTAACTTTTTAATATCTTAACATTTACATGTCACACATCAAGCGATAATTTTATGGTGTAATAACTCTAACTATTACACTAGATCTAAATCCCAATTCAGCTAGTTAGATAGTAAGACCCAACATTCAAAAAAACATCTAATCTTAATATATAAGCTCAATTAGCGCATGAGACATGGTCAACTAAGCTAATAAGTTACAGAGTTCGGTTGATATAGACTTATAACGAAAGAAAAAAAAATTATTTTGCCTAAATTCAAGTTACTCTAAAAAAAGAAGGTTTCCTATAACAACATGGAGCAAATCTTCGTGGAGCCGCTTGTGAAATTGAAGAGTACAAGAGATTAGAGAGTTTTGGATAGTGGTGGTACTGAATACATTTTTTTTTCTTATAATTCTTGAATAGCTACCCTAGTGGTTGAATGGTACTTTTCTAAGAGCAATCTACAGAATGACAGAAACAAGTAGGAGAAGATGCTTAGAATTTTATTATTTTTCCATGCGGCCTTATGTTATCTGTGGGTTGAAGAAATTCACCAGTACATTCAGCGATTTAAAACCACATAATTGTTTATCTGGTATTTAACTTCAAACCATTCCAAATTTTGTTCCATAATACAGTTTTTATGTTTAAACCGGTGGTACAATAAGGTATTTATATCACTGACTTTTGAGGTGTTTGGCACATGCAAGACGAAGGTGCAAGGTGGTGACGAGGAGCAACAATAAAGGTGCATTCGTTGTGAAGGAGTTTTTGGAATGGCTAAAACTGAGGATGAGGTGTAGGAGGATGAATTTTGTTTTGAAAGATAGCTTTAACATATAATGTCTAATCTCCTTATAATTGCTTCTTATCATCAGATTAAAACACCAATTAGTTTTTGATGTAAGTGAGAATTAAATTTTAAATTTCTTATTCGACCACAAGATACTTGAATGCTAATATTAAAGACGGAGAATATAATAAAAAAGAAAGACAAAAAAACAGGCGTGGCTAAACCACAGTGCGAGCTAATTTTGCCTTGAATTATAGGTAAGTTTAAAGGTATATTATTGCTAATAATGTTATTTTTGCCTAATCCATTGTAACTGCACTCATTTATTTACTCTTTCGAAAGGAATTCTGAATTATTATTTAAAAGAACACCAAACAAATTTTGCAAAAAAAGAACATAAAAAGTACTGAAACGAGAGAGTAATAAAAACCCGTAAATTTTGCTTGTATAACTTGAGATTCCTTGTCTAAAATGCCATTGCAGTACTGCAGTCTCTTTCACCCCTTCTTGCTGATTATATGTGCATTCTCTGTCTCTTGCGCTCGCTTGTATATGAAGACTATATAGTACGTTAAACAATGACTTTTTTTTTCTCTGAAGCTATAATGCTTGTTATCAGTTAATCCTAGAAGGTTATTAATTTGTTCACTCGTCAAGTTGTCATAATTAAGGACCATTCCCATTGTCGTTTTGCCGAAGCAGGAACAAGGTTCTGAAGTGGCTGGTGGAAAGAGTTGAAAATGATAGACAAGTCAAAATCTTCCAATTGTATTTGGGATTGACTTGCATTTTTGTGTTTTAAAATGTGTGATTAGGTAGGAAGTACATATTATTCTCATATGTTAATGTGTATAGTGTTGTGGGCTTTAAACCCAATTAGATTACTTCTATAGCACATATTCTTGTACTACACTCTTATTTGTACTGCACTCATATGCCTCATATATAAAGGCACTCATGTATATTCTTTCATTTGAGAAATCCAATACCATTGCATTCAGTATTTCTAACATGGTATCAGAACCATTACTCTGACCTTTTCTTAGCAATCTTGTTTTTATTGGTATTACTCCATTCTTAACATCGCTTCTACCGTCACAACAGCTGCCACAACCTTTTGCCGTTGAATCTTCAATGTCTTCCAGCCGTTGTCTTTGGGTTCTGGACCTGCAGCCGTCGTTGAGGAGACCTACACCGCACAGACCACTGCACGTGTCATTCCCACTATGAATATTGCTCCGATTACGTTTCTATAGGTGTCACTGAGATCACATTACGCCGATCTACACGTTGGTGGAAGCCTCAAAGCCATTAGAGATAGCACACGCCGCCTAAATATTCTGGGATCAAGCTCACGCGTTCCACATGCCTCCACGCGCCGACAGCCTTCCGCACGCGCCACCACGCACTTCCATGCACCGACGGCCTTCTTCACACACCTTCACGCGCCAGATCTTCACTTGCTGACGTTAGCCCTAGGTGACGTCATCACTACCACATCACCTGCTGACATCATCGTCCACATCTGCTGACGTCACCCGCCATGTCAGCTGACGTCATCGTTGACTGACTGTTGACCAGCGTTGACTGGTCCGTTGACTTTGAGACTTGCTATCATCGCAACAAATCAGCTGTTTCAATTTTTACTGCTACTATTGCTAACGCTAAGAGTGACCAACCAATGGCTCCCGTCTCTGCACAGTCTCGGTCTTCTGGATCCACTTTCACCATTTCCAAAGATGTCTTTATAAACATCATCACTAATGTCATTCGTATGGTTGGTAATGCATCTTATTCCTCTTCTCTCTCAACTTTATCTGGTATGTCTCCTACCTCTTAGCTTATGGATTCTGCTTGTTGTAATCACATGACACCTCATTCGTCTTTATTTTCTAAACTTAAACCTGCACCACACCTTCTTAATATTCACATAGCAAATGGTTCCACAATGTCTGGTCATAACATAGGTTCTGTTTTGACCTCCAACCTCTCGGTTCCTGGGGTCTTTAATGTTCCTGACCTTTCTTACAATTTATTCTCTGTGGGACAATTAGCTGAGTTGGGTTATCGTATTATCTTTGATTATTCTGGGTGTATTGTGCAGGATCCAAGGACGGGATAGGAGCTTGAGATCGATCCTAGAGTTGGGCGTATGTTTCCTGTGGACAACCTTTGTCTTCCACTTGTTACTCTTGTTTCTGTTGCTGCAGTTTCTTTTGTTCCTTCCCTTGCACTTTGGCATGCTCAACTTGGTCACGCATTTTCCTCTTGAGTACAACAATTAGTTTCTAGAGTTTTGTTAGGTTCAGTGTCTACAGAAAATTTTGATTGTGTCTCATGTCAGTTAGGAAAACAACCAGCTTTGTCTTTCAATACTAGTGAATCAATATCCACTGATATCTTTGACCTTATTCATTTTGATGTTTGAGGGCCTTCCTCTATCTCTAGTATTGGTGGATCTTGATATTTTGTTGTCTTTATTGATGATTACTCTCGCTATAACTGGATTTTTAATATGAAACATCGTTTTGAATTATTGCAAGTATATTCTAATTTTGCAAAAATGGTGGAAACTCAGTTTTCCAAATGCATCAAAATTTTTCGGTCTGATAATGCTCTTGAGTACACTCAATTTGCTTTCCAAATTGTTTTGCATTCCTATGGCACTGTTCATCAACTAATTTGTCCAGGTACCTCTCACCAAAATGGCAGAGTCGAATGAAAACTTCGTCATATTCTTGACACTATTTGTGCTCTTCTTCTCTCTGCCAAAGTTCCTATTTCTTTTTGGGGCAAAGTTGCTCTTCATGCTTTTCATGCTATTAATCGCATTCCAAGTCCTGTTATCCAAAATCAAACTCTATATGAGCGCCTTTTTGGGTCACCTCCAGACTATCACCACCTTCGCTCCTTCGATTCTGCTTGTTTCGTTCTTCTTTAGCCACATAAGCATAACAAACTTGAACCTCGGTCAAGGCTTTGTTGTTTTCTTGGCTATGGCGAAACTTAAAAGGGGTATCGGTGTTATGATCCTGTCTCTCATCATCTTCGTGTCTCCCGCAATATTGTCTTTTGGGAACATCACCTCTTTGTCGAGCTCTCTCACTTCCGTGCCTCCTTATCTTCCTCCTCTATTTTAGATCTTTTTCCAGATGAGGCACATATTCCTTCTGTAGCTGATTCTAATCTTCCTGTAGTTGCTTCTGATTCTCTTGTAGACTTCTCTATCCAACCACCAGATATCATTGATCCCTTTCCTAGCTCACCCTTTAATGAACAGGTGAAAGATGAACAGGTCGAAGACGAGCTACCTAACCCCAACCCTGAGCTTGGGTCCCCTGCTCCTACTCTGCCTGAAGATCTTGCACAAGACATTCCACCTCGTCACTCAACTCGGCTAAGATCCATTCCTGCACATTTACTTGACTATCATTGTTACACTGCCCTTGCTACACTACACAAGCCTCACACCTATCATGAGGCTTCCACTGACCCTTTATGGCAGATTGCAATGAAAAAAGAACTTGATATATTATCTAAAGACCATGCTTAGGATTTGGTGACACTTCCTCTTGGAAAATTTTTGGTTGGTTGTAAGTGGATCAACAAGATTAAGACTCGCTCTGATGGGTCTATTGAGCGCTACAAAGCTCATTTAGTTGCAAAAGGTTTTACACAGGAGTATGGGATTGATTATGAAGAGACCTTTGCTCCGATTGCTCGTATCTCATCTGTTCGTGCTCTTTTAGTTGTTGTTGCTGCCAGTAAATGGGACCTTTTTCAGATGGATGTCAAAAATGCATTCCTTAATGGGGATTTAATTGAAGAAATTTATATGCAACCTCCTCCTGGTCTCTTTGTTGACTACAACAAGGTTTGTCACCTTCGACGTGCACTTTATGGCCTTAAACAAACTCCACGAGCTTGGTTTGCCAAATTCAACTCTACCATCTCTCGCTTGGGTTACATGACCAGTCATTATGATTCTGCCTTATTTCTTCGTCGCACTGACAAAGGCACTATTTTACTTCTCCTGTATGTGGATGATATGATCATAACTGGTGATAACCTTAGTGGCATTCAAGAACTCAAGGATTTTCTTAGTTAGCAATTTGAGATGAAAGATCTTGGACATCTCAGCTACTTCTTGGGTCTTGAAATCACTCATTCTATAGATGGACTTTATATTACTCAAGCCAAGTATGCCTTTGAACTTTTGTCTTGAGTTGGACTCACTAATAGCAAGACTGTTAACACTCCAGTTGAACTTAATGTGCATCTGACTCCCTCAGGGGGGGAAACCATTGTCTAATTCCTCTCTTTACAGGTGCTTGGTTGGCAGCCTAGTTTATCTCACTATCACTCGTCTAGACATTTCTTATGCTATTCACCAGGTGAGCCAGTATCTATCTGCTCCACGATCGACTCACTATGCTGTTGTTCTACGCATTCTTCGATACCTAAAGGGCATTCTCTTCCATGGTCTTTTATACTCTACTCAGTCTCCTCTTATTCTCCATGCATTTTCTGATGCTGATTGGGCAGGAGATCCTATTGATCACAGGTCCACCACTGGTTATTGCTTTCTTCTTAGTTCTTCTCTGATTTCTTGGCGAAGTAAGAAACAAACTCATGTGGCCCGCTCCAGTACTGAAGCAAAATATCGTGCCCTTATTGATACCACATCTGAGCTCCTTTGGCTACAATGGCTTCTCAAAGACTTAGATGTGTCTACATCCTCTGCTACTCCTCTTTATTGTGACAACCAGAGTGCCATTTATATTACTCACAATGATGTTTTCCATGAACGGACTAAACACATCAAGATCGATTATCATTTTATCTGTTATCATCCTGTTCATGGTGCTCTCAAGCTGATCTCAGTCTCCTCTAAAGATCAACTTGTAGATATCTTCACCATGTCACATCCTAAAGGACGCTTTCGTACTTTAGTTGATAACCTCAAGTTGGTCTCACATCCACCTTGAGTTTGAGAGGGGTTGTTAATGTGTATAGTGTTGTGGGCTTTAGGCCCAACTAGATTACTTGTATAGCACACATTCTTGTACTATACTCTTACTTGTACTGCACTCATATACCTCTTATATAAAGACACTAATGTATATTCTTTCATTTGAGAAATACAATATTATTGCATTCAATATTTCTAACATCATAAAAATAGCACCAAACAAGGGGCGGGGCGAGGGGAGCGAGGGGGTCAATTGCCCCCCTGACCTTCCCAAAACACCTTCATAATATAATACTTGCAAAGCATTGCCCTCATTATTTTGTTTCATCTCAATTTTGCCTCGTACGTATATAGAAATCCTCCCTATTTTTTCTTTTTAAAATGAATAGAAAAAACCTCCCTATTGTAAACGAAGTGTAAATAACCATAGACATACCACTTTTTCGTCTTTCTCCGATTGAAATAAATTTGTTGGGTCCCGTCGTAGGACTCAGATATGTGCTTTTGATTGGAATTCACGCATTTTAAGATAACAATAACGCGAGTAACATACACTTTAACGAGAAATTATAAGGTCCACATGGTGAACAAGTAATGTGGTCCACCATTCTATTAAAAAACTTCTATCTGTTTAAAATTGTTAGTTAGAAAAAAATTTTAAACATAAATTAATTACTGACTTATCAATTTTAAACAAGTGGAAGATTTTTAATAGAATGGTGGACAAGTGATGTGGTCCACCAGAGGACTCTATAATTTCTCCACTTTGACACATATTTTACCATAACTATTCTATACGGTAGACCGTGAGTAGCTATCTATTATTATCATGTGAACTCATATTTTTTCTGCATCATTTAGTCTGCCATGTAGGTTAATTGTAGCAAAGTGTGTAATAATAACATTATTGTTAACAGATTGACTTTACTAAAGATACTACACAATTTTTTTCACAACAAATTTCATAAGTATTAAAGGAACAATGCTAGCTACTTGAACAATATTTCTAATAATAAATTTTACAACTATTAAGTTGTTATTAATTCTCACACACCACTCACAGTACTGTTTTATTTTTTACCATATACCATTCTCAATGTAGTCAAAATACAATTTTGAAGCACATTTTTACTTTTTAAACATTTTAGATTAATTTATTTTAAAGTCAAATTACTTGTTTCACTCTATATATTTTTATCAAGCATTGATTTGCGCTCTGTTTGTTTCAGCGATGATGTTTTTTAGAAAATGAGTCATTTTTCAATAATCATTTTTTTATAATACTATCCCATTTTCCAATGTTTGGTAGTAATTTTAAATGAGTTGAAAAACAATTTTCTAACTTTCCTTATTTAGCTTGCTGTGAGATAAAGTTGTTTTCCAAAAAAATTTAGTGGAAAACAATTTCTAAAAATAAGTCATACTTTTTATGTTAATCAAAGATAGTTTTCTTTTGACTCATATTTTTTTATACTACCAAATATTAGAAAATATGGAAAATTATCTTTACATAAAATTTTCCATCGAAAGAAACGAAACGTTGGCTTTATTTAACTATTTATTTTTGTTCTCTTTTATTATTAAGTATGAAGAATTTATTTATTTATTTTGTATTAATATCTACTAATATTTTTAAAATTGATTTTACTTTCAATCTTGCCCCCTTAAACTAAAATCCTAGCTCTGCCGTTTGACCCAACCCTCAAGACATAAGAGACTAATAGATAGAGTTCATAAAATGAAAATAGAATGATAGATGCATGCCTAGACATTCCAAATGGGTCGGTTCGATCATGTTTGGATTCAATCTACTTGGGTTTGGGTTAGAACATGTTATCCTAAGCATGGTTGTCAAAACGTGTATTGTATTGTAAATCAGTTTTTTATTTTTATGCATCATGTATCGTATCATGTAATGTAAGAAATACAAACACCTAAAATTTTTTTTAAAAATACACACACACACACACAAAGTATATTCATTATATATATTTAACTAATGATCAATTTAATAATTACTTAAAAAATAATATTTCACAAAGCTAACTGAATAAATCAAATTAACATCTATTTTATAACATACGCAGTAAAATTGATTAAACTTAGAAATGATCAAACATAATATATGAGCTAAAATAATAATTCCCTTTCATCATCTTGCTTAATGAATTTGATCTAAGTCAATGTTATCACCATGTTCATCATCTTGCGAAATTATTTTTCCTTGACATTTTCTTCATAATCATCAACATTTACTATCTCTTTTTTCTTCATTTTGTTATTCTAATAATTTTTTCTTTATATTTTTTCTTTGCATTCTAGTTTCATAGAGTTATGACAATAATAACAAAATAAAAATAATTATATTTTCATTTAATACTGTAGGGACACGATTATTTAACGGCCCAAGAATGACGTTGGGCTCGTAAGTAAAGGGCCCTAACAATATGATTTGTAGAGAGTGGGCTTAAAAGGCAGGACCTTAGTCACAGGTTAGCGGTTTGAATGGGGTTTCTGTGGAAACTTCTCTATGGGGGGACTTGGCTTGACTAGCTAAGCCTTCCATTAGTGTGGGTTACAGAGTTTAAGTCCTCGGACAGTGTCCGAGGAGCATTGTACCCTTACCTTTTTCTCCCCTTCGTAGGATTTTTCCTCCTTCCGGGGGCCTCCATTCTCCTTCGCTTTCCTTCCCTTTTATACTAGTGTTCGTTTCCCCTTTTAGGGTCCACGTGTAAGTTTTACTTTCTGGGGTGCAGACCTGTCCTGTCAACCCATACCTAGAGTGGTTAGGGGTCGTTGGGAAAGTTAGAGGGCATGGTTTAGAGTATGGGCTTGTCAGATACAGGGTTTTGTATTATGATGTTGGCAGCTTTTTCCCTTGTCCTGCCCCTATACTGAGTTTGCCCCTTTTTTCAGGCATTTTGTGAGGTGCTGAGCATGAGGTCGTCCTCGGCAATATCTTTACACTCCTTTTGGGATTTCATTATGCGTCCTCAGCAATGGCTCTCCTCGACTTAGGCCTTGGGCCATAATGTAGAGTGGGCCTGGGCCACAAATTCTCTGGCCCCACAAATACAATATTCATAACATAGAAAAAGAATTTTTAAATATGAAAGTAAAGTATCAAGTGTATAGTCCAAATTTGGTAAGAGAAAGAGAACAGGGAGAAAAAACTCATGGACATGATATTTTATTAGATTCAATTAAGTATACCAATAATTTAGTGTTAAAAATTTCAAATAACTTGTTTAAATAAAATAAAACCATAACTTTTAACAAAAAAACTTATTTTAAACACAAATTTCTATGTATCATATGATACTTACAATTTACTAATATGATTCATACTTATGTATCAAACGATTTATGAGTACTTACGATATGAAACATTTTGTTCATGATACAATACGCATTATATAATACTGACAACTATGATCCTAAAGATCAGACCAAGTATTACTCTTTTAAGGATCATACCATGGTTGTAAACTTTATAATGCTTACCTACTATCGGCCTGGTTATTTGCTTGTATTTCTTTTTCACAAATAAAATAAAATAAAAAGAAATTTGTAATTTTTTTTTAAAAAATTTTCCCAACGTAAGAGAACAAATAAAAGGAAAAAATAAATAAATAAAAGACTTATGGTCTGTTTGGGATCTGCCTATTTTGCTGAAACTGAAAACTTTTTGCTGAAAGTATTGTAGATAAATGTAAAAATTAGTTGAAATAGTACAGTAACACCTATGAATAGTATCAAAAAGTTCAATGGGACCCATGAATAATAGCAAAAATAAGCTGAATGGTAAAATAAACTGACAAAATTAACCATGCCAAATATACACTTAGTTAATATACGTGCATTCTCTGTCTCTTGCGCTCGCTCATATATAAAGACTATGTAGTACGCTAAACAAAGATTTTTTTTTTGAAGCTATAAGACTTGTTATCAGTTGACCCTAGAAGGTCAAACAAAGACTTAGTTATTAAGGGGCTGTTTGGTTTTTTTTTTTTTTTTTTTTTTTTCTTTTTTTTGGTCATCACTCATTAGTTTTCACTCAATTTTTGTCACTCATCACTTAAAATACCCCAATTTTCCCAACCCCACCGTTTGGTCACTGTTTTTAGTTCACATCACTCAAATTTTTCGGCTTTTTGTGGGCCCCATACCTGTTACTTGGTGCAGTTTTTACTCTTTTTTTCCCCCCTTCAACCCCTTCAAACCCCAACACCCAAACTCACCGAGCCCAGTGAAAAAGAAAAAAGAAAAAAAGAATAAGATGAAGAAGACCAGACTAGGCCCAGCATGAAGGGGAAAAGAAAAGAAGAAGATGAAGAAGAAGATCACCTAGTGTGAAAGAAAAAAAGAAAAAGAAGAAGAAGAAGAACCCAAACTCACCAAACCTAGTAAAAAAAAAAATGAAGATGAGGAAGACCAAACCAGACCCAACGTGAAAAGGAAAAGAAAAAAGAAGAAGAAGAAGAAGATTACATAGTGTGAAAGGGAAAAGAAAAAAATGAAGAAGAAGAACCCAAACTCACCGAACACAATGAAAAGAAAGAAAAAAAAAAGGAAAAAAAAAGAAAAAAAAAGAAGAAGATGAAGAAGATAGGAGCAAACCCAGCGTGAAAAGGAAAAGGAAAAAAAAAAAAAAGAAGAGGAAGAAGAAGATTACCTAGTGTGAAAGGAAAAAGAAAAAAAATGAAGAAGAAGAACCCAAACTCACCGAACATAGTGAAAAAAAAAGGTCAAAAGTTGCGGCTGGACTCTGACTGTAGGGCCCTTTGGTATGTTTAATTATGAAAATGCTACTGGAAACCGAGTATTGAGTGATGGAAACAAAAATTGAGTTTTGATGTCACACACACTTCTCAGCCGTGGGACCCACATATTTTGAGTTATGTATGATGGAAACAAAGTTATGAGTGATGGAAACAACAAATCCAAACAGCTTCTAATTTGTTCACTTGTCAAGTTGTCATAATTAACTACCATTCCCATTGTCATTTTGCTGAAGCAGGAACAAGGTTCTGAAGTGGCTGGTGGAAAGAGTCGAAAATGATAGACTACATTTTTGGGATTAACTTGCATTTTTGTGTTTTAAAATGTGTGATTTGGTAGGAAGTACACCTTGTTCTCATAAAAACTGGACACAACCAGGGGCGGGGGCAAGGGAGGGGGGCCAATTGCCCCCCTCACCTTCCCAAAACACCTTTATATAATACTTGCAAAGTAATCTCTTGTTATTTTCTTTCATCTCAATTTTACCCGTACATATAAGTACTTACCACATTTCGTCTTTTTCCGATTGAAATAAATTTGTTGGGTCCTGCGTAAGACTCAGATATGTGCTTTTGATTGGTCCTCATGCATTTTAAGCTAACTAGTGCGGGCTGCATGTGCAAAGCACGTATTGCCCCTCAGTAAGAAGTATGAAATCATATACTTAAATTTGAAATAGTTATTTGAATATCTATTTAGTATTTACTATGACAATTTATTAGAACCTATTTACTAAATGTAATATCTACTCACCAAAAAATGCTACAAGGAATGATAGTGAATGTTATCATCTTTCCACAATATTTAAATTTTTGTAATGAATGATGATATATGCTAATTTTTTTTTTTGAAGATCTTGATCAAATTAAATACTTGCAACCATTTACAATGAAGATTTTGTTATTTATACTTCATTCTTTATCATCTTATTTTATGAGTCTAATTACGATGTTTAGCTTACTTATTTTTAATGAATACCCTTTTAAGTAGGAAAAAAAATTAAAAAAAGAACAAAATAACAAAAGACACCTGTCATCAAAGTTTCTATTTGATAAAATTATAAGTCAAGAAGATTTAAACCTAATAAATTAGTGTTCTATAGGTAACAAATTGAACACCATATATCATCATTTTAACTTTCCAAGCATGACTACCAGTGTACCACATAATATTCAAAATACAAGAAGAAATTTTTTGGGACATTAAGATTTAGTAGGAGTATTTTAGACATTGCATAATAGAATATTTTAAGAATTATAAGATTTTGTTAGAGTTTAACTAAGAGAGTAACATTAGGAGTATATGCTCACTTACAAAATATAAAGGAGGAAATTATTCAACTTTAATTTATAGGGGAATCAAACTACCACAAACATAAAGGAGAAAAGTGCTACTCCGTCAATTTGTGTGAGTGTAAAACTATATATATATATATATATATATATATATATATATATTTTAACTTGAAACAATGTGTTAAAAAAATCAACCTAAAAAAATTTCGCATAAAACAATGAATTTTGGTTCAACAAATTGACTTAACCAAAAACGAAGTCTAGGAACATAACAAAATGTCACGATCTTTTTACAATACCTTTATTTCTAGCTATGGTGGGTTCTAGTATGATATTTTATTATATTATTTTAGAGTAATGTTACTTTTACAACATATTATAATAAATTGTATTTGGTAAATTGTTACTGGTTTAAAATTGGGCTAACCACTTTTGATCGTGCATTAAAACAAAAAACAAAAAACAAATAAAAAGCCAATTGAAGAAAATTGTGCCTAAAACAATGAATTTTGGCTTACCAAATTTGACTAAACAAAAAAAGAATCCTAGGAAAACAACAAAATGTCACACAAAAATGAATCCTAGGAACACAACAAAATGTCTCAACATTTTCGCAATTTGTTTTTTATTCCTAGCTGCGGTAGGTTTCAATTTGATATTATTATTTTATTTTTTATGTCCACAGTATTTTCACAATAAATTTTAGGTGAAAAATTATTATTGGTTTTAAAATTATGCATTAAAAAAAAAAAGGACAACACAAGAAAATTGTGTGAAACCGTGAATTTTGGCTCACCCAATTTGACTATATTAAAAATGAAGTCTAAGAATACAATAAAATATCACAATATTTTCACAATACCTTCATTTTTAGGATCCAAATAGTTTTTTTTTAGAGAAATACTAAATCCATAACATTTTTAAAATAAATTCTAAATGACAAGTTGTTATTGGTTTTAAACTAAGCTCATTACTGATATCTCTTTTGTATCCATCAAAAATACTTTGCCACATAAAATTTGTTGTAAAATTATTATGAAAATGTTGTGGACATAGCATTACTTCTTAAATTTTAAAATCAAGCAATTTTTCCCTTAATATTTTAGAAAATAGCAAATATGTCATATTGTTATTCTCTCAATTAAACCTTAATAAAAGCTTATGATTCTTAAAATATTTATTGTGTAATGTCTAAAATACTCCCACTAAATTTTAACATCCCCAAAATTTTCTTCACATATTTTGAGTTTTAGATGGTAGCAATTCTTAGTATCTTATTTTATTATTTTATTTTGACTTTTAAAAAATTGACACCTCAACAATTGTGAAAATATTGTAAGAATGTGTTGTGTTAGTGTAACTGTGTATGCACATATAAATACTTAAAAGAAAAGACAAAAAGAGCACAAGCAAAACCAGCATACAGTGGAAAAAAGAAAAAAGAAAAAAAGGCCTATGAATGGTGCAGATTATCAAATAATTGTGAAAATATTGCAAGTATTTATTAAGTTGGTGCAATTGAATATGTACATATAAATAATAAATATTTAAAAGAAAAGAAAAAACCAAAAAAAAAAACAAAAAGCACAAACAAAACTAGCGGAAAAAAATAATAATAAAATGGAAGGCCAAATGTTTGGTGAACTATAAGAGATAAGAGATGTGGTCATGGGTTATGTGCTTTTCTTTTAAAAATTTAAACCATATTAGCCCAAATAAATAATAATAAGATACAGAGAAAACAAATAGTAAGGTGAAAGCTTTTCTTTTAAACCAATATAAGCCCAAAAAAAACAATGATAATCCCAAATAAAACAAAGACAAGATAAAGATAGAGCAAATGATGAGATGAGATAAAATGTGTAGATAGAGGCATGAGATGAAACAGTGAGTTTTGGGCAGTGATTGACTAAACCAAAAATTCACTGTAGAGACATTCACTCTATTTATATAGTTAGTAGATAATAACGTGACTACGTGAGTAGCATACTCTTTGACATACATTTTACTACAACTATTTTATATAATAGATTGTACCTAGCTATTTGGTTACCATCATATGACCTCATATTTTTTCTATACCAGTAACAGTTTGCTATATAAGATAACTATTGCAAAGTGTGTAATACTAGCATTATTGCTGATAGAGTAACCTTTCTAAAGATACTACGCAATTTTTTTCACAACAAATTTCATAAATATTAAAGAATTTATTTATTTATTTTGTATTAATATCTATTAATATTTTTAAAATTAATTTTACTTTTTCAATCTTCCCCCTCCCCCTTAAACTAAAATCCTAGCTCCACTGCTGAACCTAACCCTCAGGATGCAAGAGACTGATAGATGCATTTCATAAAAATAAAAGAAAAGAGAAGGATAGATGCATGCCTAGACCTTCCAAATGCGTTGGTTCGATCATGTTTGGATTCAATTCAGTTCGGTTTGGGTTAGAACATGTTATCCTAAGCATAGTTGTCAAAATGTGTATTGTATTGTGAGTTAATTTTTTTATTTTTCTGTATCATGTATCGTATCGTGTAATGTAAGATACATAAACACATAATAAAATTATAAAAGAATTATAGATACACACACTAGCTATTCATTTTATATATATATATATATATATAACTAATGACCAATTTAATAATTACGAATAAAATAATATTTAACAAAACTAGCTAAATAAATCAAATTAACATATGTTTAAAACATAAACAAGAAAATTGTTTAAACTCAGAAGCGATCAAACATGATATATGAACTAAAATAATAATTTCATTTTATCATCTTGCCTAATGAATTTCATCTAAGTCAATATTATCATTATGTTCATCATCTTACAAAATCATTTTTTCATTGACATTTTCTTCATTATCATCAACAATTTCTATCTCTTTTTTCTTTATTTTGTTATTGAAATAATTTTTTCTTGGCATTCTAGTTTCATAGAGTTATGACAATAATGACAAAATAAAAAATAATTATATTTTCATTTAATACATTATTTATAGCATAGAAGAAAATTTTGCAAATATGAAGATAAAGTATCAAGTGTATAGGCCAAATTTGGAAGGAGAAAGAGAAGAGGGGGAAAAAACTCATGAACACGATATTTTATTAGACTCAATTAAGTATCCCAATAATTTTGTGTTAAAAAATTCAAAAAAACCCTGTTTAAATCAAATAAAACCACAAATTTTAACACAAAAACTTGTTTTAAACCCAAATTTCAATTCATCATATGATACATACAATTCACTGATATGAAACGTTTCTTTACATGATATGATATGTATCGTACAATACTGACAACTATGATACTAAGGATTAGACTGAATATTACTCTTTTAATGATCAGACTATGGCTGTAAACTTTATAACCCTTACCTACTGTTGGATTGGGTATTTTTCGTATTTCTTTCTTACAAATAAAATAAAATGAAAAGAAATTTGATCATATTTTTATTTTTATTTTTCTCCGAATATAAGAGAACAAATAAAAGAAAAAAACATAAAATAAAAGTTAAATAGTACATAAATATTTTTAGTTTACAAAATCCAAGATTTACTATTCTTAACAGCGTCACAAAAGAAGGAAAAAAGAAAAAGAAAAAGAAAGGAAACTCGAAGTGCTCTATCACATGTAAAATATGAAAGAAAGCTTAATTACCTAAAATATAATAAGTATATAAAATTTTTAATAATAAAATATTACATGTTAAGTAAAAAAAATTTAAAAAGTTAATTAATATACATTGCACCTGAATATACTCATGTTAGTAATAGATTCAGCAATAGAAATATTGATACTTGAAAATTAAACTTAAAATTGGTGAGTAATTTTTTTATTTTCTGGGAAATAAGGTGAGTAACTTTTTATCAGGAATATAAAATTTTAATATAACTTTAGTATAAAATGAAAATAGGACAATAAATAGTTAAAACTTAATGACTATGACTATTTTAAAAATAAATTAAATACTACCTTCAAATATATATATAATTAGTTGCATGTATGTGTATATATATATATATATATATATATATTGTATTATCTTCAACGCTAAAAGTTGATTTAGAAGTGCTAGGGTTTGTTAGACCCCTGTTTGATTTTATAGTGGAATCGATCAAATTTAAATAGTTAACCATTTGTGAATTCTAATTAATTTCCAAGTTAATTTCCACATTTTAAAAATGTCACCAAAAAGCAATGAAAAAGTAAATTCAGCCCAAATAACAGAAGATAGCAATATGGTAATCCATGTAAAACCAATGAAACAAAATATTCAATAGTAAATACCCTAAAGAGACTTAACCTATCAATTCTAAGGTAAACAAATCCACTAGAATATAATTAAAGTTTATATAATAGATTTAATCCTAAATTTACTATTATCTCATGTATTACTTTTTAACGTAACTACATGTAATTCCAAATCCACGAATTCTTCTATTAGTGAACTATGTCATCCAAATTTCCCGCTCTTGACTCCAAGAATCCCTTAAAGATTTGACCTTTGTAGAAAACATTGGGATGATTCTATGGCTTCAACCAAGATTTGGACTATGGCGACAACAAAACTGTGTTGATCTTTCTCTCTTTGCTCTTGAATTCTCATGGGTTGATAGGTGGAGACTTGGATCTAGTTTCTAAAATTTTTAGAATTTCAGCCTTTACAACCTTTTACTAAGTCGTGCTTAATAATCCTTTATATAAGTTATCAATTAGCAATATAAAAACCCATATGAACAACTAATTATATAAATCACGTCATATTTAAAAAAAAAAAAAAAAAAAAAAAAAAAAAAAAAAAACTGATGAATTTGCAATTCTCAATCTATTGAACGTGGAATCAAACATGAGTTGAACCCATTCTATCGGTCAAACTTACAGTCAAGATAACAAAAACTTAGTTTTCTTCACCAAATCTTGGGCTTACAAATATGCATTTAAATCTCAATGAGACTCAGCCTTTTTGTTATCGGTTGCCAACATCCAGTTTGTTGGACCCAACAAGAAGAATTATCTTTTATGTTGAGTTATGAGGGCTACTTTCTTGTGGCGTCAATTGTTTCCCAAATCTACACGTGAGGATTTGTTTTTCACTGACATATACAAGGGCTTGGAATCCTTGAGGAAATGCGTTGTGTATATGTGAAGTTGTCACGTACTGTATTATTTTATTATAATAAATAAGAAGGCCTCCATGAAATAACATTCACATTCAAATTAGTTAAACTCAGAAGAGATAGTATACAATATATAAGCCAAAATAATAAAATTTCTCATCCTATTAATTATCTTGCCTAATCAACTGCATCTCCATAATCATCCAAGTCAATGATATCTTCATTTTCAACATCTTGTAAAATCATTTCTTTAATGATATCTCATTCTATATCATCTCCAACATTTACTATCTATTTTTATTCTTCTATTTCGATAACTTTTTTTTTTTTTTGTATTTTTTATAGTTCTTATTGACGTTTAAGTTTCTTAGATTTATAACAATTATAAAAAACTAAAAAAATTAATCATATTGTTATACCCTACTTTATTTATAATATAGAAAAGAAATTTGTAAACGTGAAAGTAAAAGAAAAAAAGTGTCAAGTGTTTGGTCCAAATTTTATAAGAGCGAAGAAAAAACTCTTGGAAATTTTATTTTATGGAGTTCAACTAAGTAATCAAATAATTATGTGTCAAAAACAAGTCCAATAACTTCTTAGATTCAAGTCAAAGCAAAAAGTTTAAACTTATTGCTGCCCTATTCACAGAGTGGCGGAAATTAAACATGAGTCTAAGAGAAAATCTGTTGCATTAATAAGGAAATGCATGTGCAAATTATTGTTAGATGGGTAATTATTATGTAGTCTTCAAGTAGTGCTTTGAGCACTCACAATGGAGTGGACCCATGGAGAGTCCTACTATACAAGAAGAAGTGTGGCTTGCAAAATTTTAGGAAGATCAAAGAGCAATTGCTATGTGAATAAACAAATATTAAAATTTTAAGTTTTTGTAATCTAAAATTGTATTTAAAAAATAAGTTTATTGATCAAATAGTAAATAACACTTGATTTGAATAAAATTTGATATGCATATTAATAAAAATATAAGGAACATGAAATTCAGTAGTTAGATTTTCAAAATTCATACCCAAATAAGATATATATGAGAAGTTTGAAGAATTTCATTCCAAACTATTATAGAGACACTACAAAAAACTTTAGTTATTTTGACTCTCTTTTTTATCAAGGGTTTACTAAAATTTGTTGATACAATCTATACATAAAAATATACCTAGTTATATTATTGAACTTTATCTCAAAGGTTATTAGGTCCCTCAAAAATAAGTTAAAACACACAAAAAAAAAAAAAAAAGGGGGTACAAAACTTTACATTTTTCAACCCACAACCCTTGATAAAATATGACAAAATTTTCAGCCCTTGAAAAAAGCCCGTAAAAAAAATTTTAAATGATAGCCACAGCCCCTAATAAAATATTTGTTCATTCTCTCCCAAAAACTGAAAAAGCATAGAGCTCAAAGAGCTTGACGATCATGGAAATCTCATAGAGCTTGACGATCATGGAAATCGCACAGCTCTTATTAGGTTCGGATTGATCTCAGCAATTTGTGACTCTTTGTCTCTCTTGACATTGCGTTCTTAGATCCGATTAGTTACAAATTGATCATGAAAATCACAAACCCTAATTTCTTCTTTGATTTTTTTGTTTTTTGGTTTACCCACACTTTTTCATCAATTTCCCCATGATTTTCCTTTCACATTTCTTAGAAAATTGAGAAATAGAAGTCACTCTTTCTCTTATTCTCTCAGTAATGGTGTTCAAGGTTCCTCGCATCGAGACCAAGGCAATCGATGGCCAAAAGCCTGGTACCTCTGGTCTTCACAAGAAGGCTCGATTTCCTTTTCTTTCTATTCAATTCAATTCGATTTGATTCGATTCTTTCATTGTTGCGCTTTAATGTTCATTGCTTTTTATTTGATCTATTTTGTTTCACTGAATCAATCACTTTATCGAAATTAAACCATGCAAATTCGATCTTTATTTGATCGAATTGATCAATTTTGACGCAGAATCAGATTATTCGAAAACTTTTTATTTTTTTTTTTCATTTAGATTCTCATCGAATCAAATCTTAGTATAACTGCACTACTTGTCTGGATCAGTGAGGCTTGTGAAAATTGTTAGGGATATATTAGACATATTAGCCTAATATAATAGGCCCAAGCTCACTCTTGCTTGTACTAGTAGTCTAGGGTTTAGTCGCCTATATATACTCATGTTAGGATTCATTATAACATAGGTTATTGTACTACACTCTTATATAATAATGATGTAGCCCTTAAGGGATTCCTCCGTGGATGTAGGCCGACAAGGCTGAATCATGTAACCCTCGTATTCTCGATGTTCCTATTCTATGCTTCCCCTTTCACATCCACTCTAGCGTATACAACACAGTATAACACATCGCGTTGCTAATAATATATTTAACATGGTATCAGAGCCATATTTCGTTCTTGGCATCAAACAAATGTCTCTAGCAACCAAAGAAGATTATCATGTGCACACCACCATCTGAAGTCACAAATGCTTGCCTACTGGATCTAGACGCCATGGCATCTCGCAGCCATGGCTCAATGCTTTGTCAAATCCAACAACCAAGCAAGCCATGACTTAACTTATTAGATCTGCGCAAATCCAAGCTTCGCCTGATGAAACCAACACCACAGACATGCTCCACGACCTCTCGCAACCAAAACCCAGAAATCCGGTCATTTGAAGCCTTGCCACGTGCCGCAGTAGTCTCCGAAAAATCCCCCACACGCCGTCATAGATTCCTAACTTCCAGATTGTCTTCTAGGCACACGCCCCGCCCTGTCGGCCTCCTTGTCTGCCAATCTACAAAACTTGAGATTCCAGCCCTCATCTAAGCTCACATGCGCCCTTACGCGCTTCCAGGATTTCTAGCATCTACTCCACGCACCAGTGGACTTCGTACGTGCCTTCCACGCGCAAAACAATCCTTGTTAAGGTCATTTAATGTCACCAGATGACGTCATCACTCCATGTCAGCATGCCATGCAAGCCCTAGTCCAAGTCAGTGACATGTCATAGGATGATGTCATCAGCTCTGCTGTTCGATCCATGACCCGACCCGGACCTTGTATCCGTTGACTTAACCCTGGACTATTTGACTTTTTACTTTTTTGACTTTGACTTTTGCGTTGACCTTTGACCTAAAGTTAAAATTTCCAATAGAGCCTATCTTGCTTAGTTTTTCACTTAGATTCCAATTTTGGACTCCATTTCCTCATTTGAAGCTCCGAAATTGGTCAATTGGCACATTCTTCATTGTGGTTTATTCAAAGGCATTCTTTAAAGCATCTCTAAGTGATTTTCTCGTACTTATCTAACCTCAAGCCTTCATTGAGCTTCCACCTTGAGTTTGAGGGAGAGTGTTAGAGATATATTAGACATATTAGCCCAATGTATTAGACCCAATCTCACTCCTTCTTGTACTAGTAGTCTAGTACTAGTAGTTTAGGGTTTAGTCACTTATATATACTCAAGTTAGGGTTCATTGTAACATAGATTATTGTACTACACTCTTATATAATAAAAATGTAGCCCTTATGGGATTCCTCCGTTGATGTAGGCCAATAAGGCTAAACCACGTAACCCTTGTGTTCTCGGTGTTCCTATTCTATGCTTCTCCTTCCGCATCCACTCTAGCATATACAACATGGTATAACACTGCATTGCTAATAATATATTTAACAATCAATTTAAATTCGCTGCCTTTTCGTATTCTGACTATGTTGATGAATAAATATTGATTTCTCTATTTCACTTTGGATTCAAGAACTATTAGTTTATCAATTGCTGAGATACTACGCGATTGTTGATATATGTGTTAATTTATATTGTTTGTTGTTTTATTGTGTTGAAAATACTTGGGCAATCTTTATGTCTTTGTTTGTAGTATTGGCCTCTTTGTATGAATATACAAAGAGATCACTAATGAAGAATGTTTTGGAAAGTTTGGGTTGACAAGGAGATCACTCTGTCCTTAGGGTCATGTTAGTTAGATTGCTTAAAAGAGTTTAGCAATTAAACTAACCTGTTTCAACAAATTGGAAGAATAATATTTCATTTTATGTTTCTCTAACCTTCAAAGCTAATATGTTTTGATAAGGGTTGGTTAATTTCTTTATTGCCTAAAGGAGTTAATTTTCTTTGTATGTTTCTCTATACATTGTAATCTACTAAGCATATTTTTCATTTATCTTTGGTCAATTACTTTTGCAACTCTGGGGGAGAAGATTGTTGGGAAATTTAGACCCCTGTTGATAGAATTAACAAGTTTTAAACCCAAGTTTTTAATTAGATTTATTATAAATAAAACTTGTTAAAACAAACAAACATCAGTATCATGTTAAAAATAAATGCAGCGGAAAAGTAGATAAGATAAGATATGATGATCCAGGAAAACCGATGAAACAAACTAGTTTCATAGTAAAAAACCTAGGGGGAAACCTTCCCGAAAAGCAATCCACTAGAGTAAAGAGAAGTTTCAGATCTAGTATCAAACTTTTGTCCCTAGACTTTACAATCCTCGTAAACGAACTCACAGCAGAAACCTTCTACCGCTTCAAAACCTCTGAACTCTTTAATATATAAAAGCCACCCTTTGATGCACAAATCCTAGTATGTGACTAACCAATTGTGCGGATCTCAGTACATGACTTAATCACCAACTAGAAGAAGATTGTTGGTTGCAAAGTTCTTCACTTCATCAACAATGAAGATCAATAAGCACTTGGTTACAAAACCCTATGGTGCAAAGACGCAATAGCTTCTTTCATAGAGAATAAGGCATCGGTCACCTTTTGCATATGTTCTCCTTATATTCTCTCATGTAACGACCTCTAAAATAAGCCTTATATATGTCTAGGGTTATAAGAAAATAAACCCTACACATAAATGTCAGCATGGGCCAAAATCATATATGAAAATCTGAATTTCCATAACCTCAATTGATCGAGGAGGTGTTGAGCTTTAAACTTCGACAAATACAGCTATCGAGGAGGTGTAGAGCAGGTGTCAAGGGAACAGAAATTTGCTCAATCGATCAACCTAGCTATCGAAAGGTGTCGAGATTGTGATAAGAAGCAATTGAAGAGCTCGACAGATAAGCCAGATGTCAACAGATGTCGTGTAATACCCCAATTTTTGATTTTATGATTATCACTGTACCTTGTCAATTTTTATATAGAGTTGAGGTACTATATGTGTGTGCACAATAAGATGGGAGTAGACAATTTTGTGGTGCTACAAATAGGTGAGAAAATTAAAGTTTAGGTGCATACAATTTAGTGAGGCAAAAAAAAAAAAAAAAAAAAAAAAAAAAAAAAAAAAAAAAAAGAAGAGAGGAAGATGTTTTATGGGCTCCTTGCAAAATAAAGATATAAGTTCAAGTGGGTTTTAAACTCCAGCCCACTACCCCACCAAGCCCACGTCTCTTATGTGTTAATATATAAGGTGGAGGAAAAGATAAACTAGGGTTTTCATAGAAAAAGGTTTTATCAAAGAGGCTAAGAGGTCTTTCCTTGGAGTTTAAAGCACGTACAAGTGAAAAGGCAATCAGACTGTTCAAGGTATGATTTCTCACCGTTAGAAATAAGAATTAAAGAGTTAGAATTTTATTATAGGAAATTTTAGTGATGTGTAGATTGTTGAATTGGTAATTTCTTAGGTTATGATTTTACACGGTTTCAATTATTCTGGAATCTTAGATTGCCACTGTTCGGACCCTTGGACAAAAGCCGAAATTGTTAATCCATGTATAAGGCTAGCGTCACTTTTGTAGGGCCATATGATTTTTGGGCTGCCGTAACTCTAATTCTAACTTGCTGGAAATTTTGCACTTGACCCCACCCTTATGTCACTTGTTATCCCTCATTTTTGTCAGGGTCCTATTCTCCTTATTGTAGCTTTAATGGTCTATTGCCTAGGTGTGGACTAATTCCAATCAGAATGATACTTAAGGTTCAACACGTCTACTATTCTTTAAAAGGTTAATGACAGATTTGTTTCTTTTATCCGAATTGTAATTTCATCCCAAATTATTGTGGTATTAAATCCATTAGGGTCAATGAAATTAAGTCCTTGAGCAAAGTCATAATAGATTCGGCCCACAGTTTTCTTTGGGGTTATATATTTAAATCTTATAGTACCAGCTGCTGCCTATGGGTTTGATAAATTCAAGGAAACACATTTTTGGGTAGAGATGCTTGGCGTTAGTGCTATCTTTTAGTTCAGCAAAGTATTTCAGTTTGTATAGGTTAGTAAGATTTATATTTTATGGAGGATATTAAGTAATTTTCATGATTGATTCTAGGTCCCATCTAAGAGTATTTTGAGACTATTTGGAGGGTGTTTCAGCTGGACTTTCAGAGTGATTCAAGTGCAGTAAGTAATTATGCATAATATGCACAAGTTTTATTCTTTAGGTCTTTAGAAGTCAAAAGTTTTCAAAAGTTATGTTTTTAAAGCTTACGTTTTCTAAAGTTTATTGAAAGCATTATTTTTACATTATTGAAAGAGAAACTTCGACTTTTAGACAATGTTTTAAAGAGAGACTTCGAATTTGAAATAATGTTTTGAATTTCCAAATCTCATTTAAAATATGATTTCTAAACTAAACTATTTTCCGAAAATAATTGAGTTTCAAAGTAAGTTTCTAAAAAGGTTCTTGTTCTTTAAATTTGTTAAAACCAAGTGATTTTAGTCATATTCCTATTCTCAAATGGTATTTAAAATGTTTCTTTTAGCAAATTTAATTTTCATATTTACTCAAGAATTGTAAAAATATTTATATAACTCTTCAGTTCTTATTCCTTTCCTAAGAGAGTCAAGCATCCTTTGATTTATGTTCAATTAGATATTGTGACCTTTGATATGCCTCTGCATTTGGAATAATTGTTATTATCAAGTAAATTAGTATATTTTGTATAAACTTTACTTTTGTGATATGTGACTCAAAAATAAGTGTTTTTAGAATTGATCAGATATATCAGATATGTGTGTAAATCCGCTCACAGGATTGTATGTGAGAATATGTGTTGATCCCTCACCAACAGGGGTTAGATGTTGGTATCCGCTCACAGGATTGTATGTGAGAATATGTGATGTGTATATGTGATACTGTGCTCTGATCAATCATCTGTATGTGTTTTTGAATAACTTTAAGATTTGATTATATATATGTGTTTAGTGGTTCTTTATATGTTTGGAAAACTATATCGAATATTTTGAGTGAAATTGTGAAATCAAACTCGTGCTTTGCTTGACTCTATTCTGTTGTATATTGTGTATAATTGCTTACTGGATGTGTGGCTCACCCCATCAATTACAATTTTTTTCAGATTAAAGTTTAGTTGGGTAACAAAACCTTTGGATTGCTTCGTAAGGTGCAAGGTAGAGTGTGGGAGTTTTAGGCGAAGTCAATAATACTGGAAGTCTTAAAAGATTATTAGTTATATATTTTTTTTGTTATTCTGCTTTAGATTTCACTGTATTTTGGAGATTATTCTAAATTTGTGGAGTTTGGATTTTGTAAAAGGTTTTATTTAAGAGTATTGTTTCTTTGGAGTTTTTAATTTATTTTGGATTAATTATGTTTATGGAGTTATATAAGTTTAGTAGTTTGGTCATGCATCTAAATTCATGTTCCATGGATTTGGGTCGTGACATGTCGAGCAGTTATCGAGCTTTAAAATTCAGCACTTTCTCACTTGATTATTAGACAAACTTGCATGGCTTTAATACTTGAACTTGAAACCTTGTTTCTTGAAGTATTAAAAACATCATAGATCTACCCAATTACAAGTAAAGTGCATTTTGTCAAAGGATTAACCAATTACATAAAATATTGACATATGTTCCTAACAAGTGAATCACATATGTCCTAACAAACCACAATGATGTCACCGAAAGCATTTATCAGTGCAGGGATTCCATGTTGTAGGTGAGCTTGTGATTTGTGTTCCTGTTTTGCTTCTCAATGTTCTATTTTGGCTTTCTATGGACATACTAAGATGAAATTCAAAGCATGAATCACATTTAATGGCTTGAATAACTAATGATGTTATTAGCTTAGGATTAACTTTTGCTCTGATTCCTCTTACCTGCAATTTCAACCTGATTAATGGTAGAAGTTGAAATATTGGTTGAAAGAGAATAAAATCACATTGATTGCACACTGAAAATATTCTTTGCAATCCATTACAGCATCCTTGATTATAGCTGCTTGTGATATGCATTCATTATCTTAGGTATGGCATGAATTCATATGTGTCTCTTACTCTATCAATTGCTTCAAATCAGGTTAGTGCAAAATGCTGGGGAATTTGTTGTCACTTTTCCGAATCCCAAGAGCCTTTCATACAGGGTTCAGTCATGGTGAGAAACCTTTCAGTTTTAATATGGTAGTTTGAGGTTGGAATTGTAATGGTGACTCTTGTTGCTGTTATTAAATGAGAATACCTATTTCATCCCTTTGATTTTGGAAATTTAGGGTTTAATTGTGGGGAGGCAGCTAATATTGCAACTCCTGAATGATTGTCAAGTTTTAATATTGTAATACGCACTCTTCTTTTATGCGTATTAGTTTAATAATTAATTTGCTTCAGATCTAGCTTTTTAATTTTTAATTATCAGAGGTTTGAATATTGAGTGATGACGAAACGCAATGTCTCGAGTAGCTCTGGTAATTGTGATTATTTATTATTAACTTTGTCCAATTGCTAATAATAAACCCCAAAAAGAATAGAACACCAAAACAATGGAAATCGCCTGGCTGTGTGTTAGACTGAAATGGGCTCTTCATCTGAATTGGGCTTTGCTTCTATAATTATATAAATCAGAACAAAACTGAGTCTCACAAGGTGGAGTGCCGATTGGAAATCTGCTACCCAGTTATACGAGCAAGCCGGTACTTCTACTTTCTCCTCTATACTACTATTCAATACAAAGTTATAAAAAGTCTTGTTTTTGATTTCTACATTTTATTGCTTTGGTATATAGCTATTGGGTATAGGGTCGCCAAGAACCATGAAAAAGCAAAAATTGCATTTGAAAAGGCTTCCAAAGGACAAGAAATGCTCTCCTCATATCCTCTCTTAGTACTTAGTATTTCATTTCTTATGTTGTTTAATGAAGTTGTCATTGTTTAAGTCCTTTACAAGTTAATAATAATTATGGTAAAGACCCTGGTATGCTGCTAAGCATATGAAGCCGGCTGCGGCTTTAGCTAAAGAAGTAGGCAATTGGACTGAAGTTGCCGATTTCTATAAAATGGCTTCTGAGCTTTATATGGTCTGCGGCAGACCACAACCCGCGTCCGATGCTCTTGCAAAGGGAGCCCGGTAATATTATTTACTTTTATATACACTGATTTCTCTAGAGAAACTTTGTTCGAGAAACTATTACTTTATTTATTTTTTCAATTTTTTGAGATATATTACGTACATTACATGCAATTAATTTTCCAAGTCAAATTAATGAAATCCAATTCTGTAATTCTATCCTTTTGTTGGGTTTTTCTCAAACTGTTTCTTTTATATCTATTATGGACTAAACTTGCATGTAAACCCAAACCTTTGTAAGCCTGCCCTTGCAGGATGCATGAAGAGTTGAGGACCAACTGCTGCATCTGTCTAGGATGCTGGCTTCGGACTAACAGCAGGTCAACTTTACTGTAGTTGATAATGCTATCAACGACTCAGCATTACCTTTAGCGGACTTGTCTATGCAAGGTGCCTGCTTCAATAAAATCTCTCTTTCAACGTCAAAAGAAAGAAAAGAACATGCTTAGGCTAGTTTTCAACGCTCTATTTATTTCACTGGAAAACTTTCTATAAAGATAATTTTCTACATTTTTCAGTGTTTGGCAGACGCGCGCACACACACACACACACACACACACACAAAATAAAAAAAAATAAACTGGTCAATAAAAAACTATCTTTAGTCAATGGAAAATACTAATAAAAATAAGTTGTTTTCCAATTTTTTTTTTTTGGAAAACAATCTCTCTTTCACGCGTTGTATCTCCTATAAATATTATATTTGTTTGTAATGGCGGAAAACATAATTTTTGTAGGGAATTAAACAAAATCCCAACCTGTGAGAAACAAAACAAATAGAGAAAACACACGTCAAAGAAAGTAATCACACACACAAGACAATATTTACGTGGTTCGTCAATTTGCCTACGTCCACGGAATTGCAGGGATTTCACTATTATCAGGGAAAATACAATAGCGCACGAGAACACTCTCAAGAAACCCAAATCCCAATTACACCCTAGCACTCTCTCACAGAAAAAATAAGAATAGAAACTGGCTGCCTCTCTTTTCTCTATTTTCTCTCATGCGGTTGCTAACTAGGTTAATTGGAATTACTCCTTTTTTAATCTCACAGCTGCACTACTTCTAAAAACCTAATATATATATATATATATATATATATATATATATGTCAAAGTCGGCTGAAGAGGTAGGATCCTATTCCAAATAGGATTCGGTCAAATAAGGTGGGCTTGTGGCAATTCAAGCCACACACGGGCCCACTTTAACAAATCTCCACCTTGGCTTGAATTGATCAAGCTACACTAGCAAACTCCTCCATCAGCTCCACCTTAGCCCTTAAGGGCTCACAAGCTACAAATATCAGCCACAATCCTCCATAACACAATCCCTCATCCCTGCAACTCATCCTCCTGTCCTCAAGCTAGAAGACCAATTGAAGCTGCGCACAGCTTCAACTTCTCAATAGTGACACCCTTAGTCAACATGTCTGCCGGGTTCTTAGATCCACAAATCTTCTCAAGCATTACCAGCTTATCTTCAACAAGGTAACGGATAAAGTGGTATTTTGTCTGTATGTGCTTCGACTTTGAATGAAAAGCCGAATTCTTGGCAAGAAAGATTGCACTCTGACTGTCACTGTGTAGAATGCCCATCTCCTGCTTCTTACCCAATTCATCTAAAAAACCATGTAGCCAAATCATCTCCTTTCCAGCTTCAGTTGCTGCAACATACTCAGCTTCTGTACTAGACAAAGTAACAATCTTTTGTAGATTTGAAGCCCATGATATAGCTGTACCACCCAGAGTAAAAACAAACCCAGTAGTGCTCTTTCTACTATCAATATCACCAGCAAAATCAGCATCTACATAACCCTGCAGTTTCAAACTTGCACCTGTGAAACAAAGACATGTATCTGATGAACCCTTCAGATATCTCAGAATCCACTTGACTGCCTCCCAATGCTGCTTTCCAGGCCTACTCATGAATCTGCTCACAACTCCCACTGCATGTGCAATGTCTGGCCTTGTACACACCATAGGATACATCAAGCTGCCAATAGCTGAGGCATAGGGCACCTTGCTCATATGGTCCCTTTCTACTTCTGTCTTCGGTGACTGTTCTTTGCTTAGTTTGAAATGACTACCCAAGGGTGTGCTCACTGATTTAGCTTCATTCATGTTGAACCTGCTGAGAACTTTCTTCACATACTCTGACTGTGAAAGCTTCAATGTACCATTAGCCTTGTCTCTAATGATTCTCATACCAAGGATTTGCTTTGCAGCTCCCAAATCCTTCATTGCAAACTGTTTGGACAATTGCTTCTTCATATTTTTAATCTCCTCAATGCTAGACCCTGCAATAAGCATATCATCCACATACAACAGTAATATGATGTAAGAATTGTCAAAAGACTTAACATAGCAATAGTGATCAGCTTCACATCTCTTGAACCCAATTCTATGCATAAAACTGTCAAATTTCTTGTACCACTGTCTAGGAGCTTGTTTTAGGCCATACAAGCTCTTTCTCAGTTTGCAAACTAAATTCTCTTGTCCTTGAGCAATGAACCCTTCTGGCTGAATCATGTAAAGGTCTTCCTCCAAGTCACCATGAAGGAATGCTGTCTTCACATCTAACTGCTCAAGATGTAAGTTTTCTGCAGCCACCATTCCCAATACTAGTCTGATTGTTGACATCTTCACAACTGGAGAAAATATCTCTGTGTAGTCAATGCATTCCTTCTGCTGGAACCCTTTAACAACTAATCTGGCCTTGTAACGTTTGCTACCATCGTGCTCATTCTTTATTCTGTATACCCACTTGTTGTGCAAAGCCTTCTTTCCTACTGGCAATTCAGTCAGTTCCCATGTTTGATTCCCCAACAAGGAATCCATCTCATCCTTCATGGCTATCTCCCACTTGCTTGAATTCTCATCTTGCAAGGCTTCATCATAACACTCTGGCTCACCACCATCAGTCAACAGGAGATAATTTAAAGTGGGTGAATAACGCTGTGGAGGTCTAATATTTCTGGAAGATTTGCGGACTTCAGCTACAGGTGTACTCAGATCTACCTGTGAATTTACATTCTCCTTATCTTCTTCACCCCTTTTCTGGACAGTACCTTCAGTTAATTCATCTAAGTTGACAAACTCAGATTTCTTTTGATCTATCTCTGTAACATCTGACACTACAGTTGACCTGTCCTTGTACATAACCTGTTCATTAAATATCACATTTCTACATCTGATGATTTTCCTGTTTTGTTCATCCCAAAACCTATAGCCAAATTTCTCATCACCATAGCCAATGAAAAAACATATTTTAGACTTTGCATCAAGTTTACTACGAGCATCAGAATCAATATGAACATAGGAAATACAACCAAAAACTTTTAAGTGTGAAAACTTTACCTCTTTACCGCTCCAAACCTCCTCAGGAAGTCTGAACTCCATGGGAACTGAAGGTCCTCGGTTTATCAGGTAAGCTGCAGTGCTAACAGCATCAGCCCAAAAAGTTTTTGGTAGTTCAGCATGCAACCTCATACTCCTAGCACGCTCATTGAGAGTTCTATTCATGCGCTTAGACACACCATTCTGCTGTGGTGTCCCAAGAATGGTCTTCTCCATCCTAATTCTCTGTGCAGCACAATACTCACTGAACCCTCCATCTATGTACTCTCCTCCATTATCTGACCTCAAACATTTTACTTTCAAACCTGTTTCTGTCTCAACCATGGCCTTCCACTTCTTAAAGATTTCAAATACATCAGATTTATTTTTCAGAAAATAAACCCATACCTTTCTGCTTGAGTCATCAATAAAAGTGATGTAGTACCTTGAACCTCCAAGGGATGCAACTAGAGAAGGCCCCCACAAATCAGTGTGTACTAACTCCAATTTTCCAGCCTTCGGTGTCCTGCCAGTTTTCAAGAAGCTCACCTTTTTTCTGCTTTCCTAAGATGCAACTTTCACACATGTGAAAATCAATGGACTTCAATTCTGGTAGTTTTCCTTTTGACAGCAGCATCTTCATCCCTTTCTCACTCATATGACCAAGTCTACGGTGCCATAGGCTTGTATTAATACTTGCATCAGCAACTGCAATTGTGTCTCTTGGACTTGAGGTCATGTACAGAGTACCAGTCTTCTTTCCACGAGCCAATACCCTAGCTCCCTTTGTAACCTTCCAGGTACCACCAACAAATAGTATTGCATGTCTTTCATCATCAAGTTGTCCAACAGAAATCAGATTCCTCCTCAGGTCAGGAATATATCGAATCTTCTCCAGTAACCAAACAGACCCATTGGGCAACAATATTCGAACATCTCCCATACCCACAACATCCAAGGCTGAACCATCAGCCAAATACACCTTACCAAAATAACCTGCAACATAATTCTGTATGATTTCTCGATGTGGAGTGGTATGAAACGAAGCTCCTGAATCCAAAACCCAATCATCAAGTGGACTGGCTACTGCAAGAAGTAATGCATCCTGTACCTCTTCTGTTACAGCATTAGCAGAATCATCTTCATTCTTCTTCTTAGGACTTTTGCATTGATTCCTAAAGTGACCTGTTTTCCTACAATTCCAGCATTGTACTTGTTGGTCTGATCTAGATTTACTTCTGTTCCGATTAGAATTTCTGGATTTTGATCTGCCCCGATTTGAATTTCTGTTATTACCTCTGCCTCTTGTCTCAAGGTTTTGGTTCCTTATCTCTCTCATGGTAAGCTTTCTCACTTTTTTTCTCTTCCCTTTACTTTTTCTCTCCTTACACCTTTACTATCACTAACTCTGGTCTCTCCTCTTCCCATAAATCTCCTTCTCTAACTGTCTCTCTTCTCTCTTCTCTCCATGTTTCTCTTCCCCTCTGTAACATAATTTTCTTATTAGATTTTTTTTCCCCTCATTGATCAGTCAATAGCTCCGACTTGTAAAGGAGAAAAAATTTGCAGTTGTAATTATTTCATTCCTCTCTACCAAAATCCCAATTCTTAGCTTTGAATTTCAAGCTTGATTTTCATTTTTCTCTAAGAAATTTTTGGTTTGATGGATTCTAGGCAGAAGTTACTTTTTTTTTTTTTTTTGTACATAAAGTGCAAAAAAATATATTAAAAAATATTAAAAAAGAAGAAGAAGAAAGAATGAATAAAGTAAAAGATAAAAATTTTAAACATAGTACCTATATTGCTTTAAATTGCTTTTACATGGAACAATCTTTATCGTGGACTAATAATATTGTTATGTAATGAATGATAATTTTTTAGGAGAATTGCATTTGTTGGTAAATACTTTTTTTGTTGGCAGATACTTTATGTAGATATTATGCAGTGATGATATATTATGCAGATACATTATGTAAATACATAATTTAGAGTAATATTGAAGACTTGTGGTTGACCGTAGTAGACAATTAGTATACCAACAAAAAGAGTAGACAATTAAAAGTTATTGTTATTTATATTTATTGAAAATGTATTCTCCTGTCAAATATATATATATATATATATATAGACAAATGATTGATGTATGTGTGTATATGTGTGTTCGTATGTACATTACTGTCCATATATATGAGGAAGATAAGTAGTAGAGATCATGAAAATTTGGCAACTAATTAATTTTGATTGTATCTATAGTCAAAATTTTAGTATGGAAACCAAATTCATTCTCGATTTTTTTAATTATAATGATTACATTAGTTGTTTTACATAATACGCATGTTTTAAATTACACAAGAAATATTTAATAAAAAAAATTGCATACCAAACACCAGAAAACAATCTCAAGCTTATTGATAAGGTACTTTTTTTACACCTAACTTTATTTGAGTACCACCTATTTATATCACTATAAGTTATTGGGTTTTCCCAATATTTTTTGACTCTATTATTATGTTAATCACAAATATTTTATATCTCATTATCTAAATTGGGTCATGATATAAACTATCACAAAAGGCCCAAAAAACTCCTATTTTATCCAATTTTATTATCATTATTTAACTAAGCTCAAAACGGCCTTATAAACCCAATACACACATCTTATTCTATTTAAAGCCCAAGAATACTTATGCTTGGCAATATTTAAAGAGCTCATGATTCAAATCCATGACAAAACAATTTTATCAATGGAATTCAAACCCCAATTCCCATTGGCAACATCAAAGCCTAATTCTCATTGGCAACATCAAACCCCAATTCTCATCAGCAATATCAAAAGTTCAACTTACGTTGGCATTATTAAAAGCCCAAGCTAACTACTTAGCACTATTTATCGAAAGCCCAAGGTTATCAATACTTGGCAAAATACTATATCATAATTATTTTACTTGAAAGTCCAAAAAAGAACAATACTTTAGATCCTTAAACCTATTACCATAATATTACAAGCTCATGGAATTTATGAATTATCTACTCTCAAAACCCATGGCGATCATCTTATAAAAGCCCATGGAAAGATATGATTATTAAACCCATGACATTTATTTATTTCATATTATAAACTCATGTTCACTATCCATCTTACATCACAACATTCATAATATTTATTACCAAAACTCATGGTAATTATTCATCCTACATGTTCATTATGATTATCTATAGAGAAACTCATGAAAACATCACATTATTCCATTATAGTGACTGTTACCATATTTATTTAAAACCCATGATTAATATTATTCTCAAGAAAAATATTAGAGGCCATTATTTAAAAAAACCCCTAAGGAAAATATCATTTACAAAGTAATCCATAGTAAAAATTATGAGAAGTTATTTAAAACCCATGAGGAGTAAAAATCTCATGGCAAAGCATGTCTTTAATGCCCATTTTGTATGCCCAAGAATCTCATGGAGAAGGGAGGAAGCCCAAGCAAAGAAAGGGCTATGTGGCCCAACTAAAGGTGCTGAAATGAAGCAAAGTTCCAGCCCGAAAAGGTCCCGGCAAAAGGCTTGAAAGTGGGCAACCATCGCTTGTTCATCTCTAACCAAAGAAACAACTAGAGCCCCTTATAAGAGGACCAAGCCTTTGAGGATGAACTAGGGGCTGTCCCATTAGTTTTCTGCCACCCTCTACCTGACGTGACTAGTGCCCAAGGGCTTTCATATCAGCTAAAGTCAAAAGGATGAAGGGACTCTATCATCTTCCTCAAAACTACACCTCCATCGAAAGGGGAGCTGAAACCAAATTATCCAAACTTCAACAAATTGATACTATAAATGTCAAAAAATGTTTAAGACATGATTCATGTACCAAGCCCATGAATCCTAAAGTAGAAAAAATTGGGAACATATGGTTTGGAGGACATAAAGGGATCTTCAGTGGAACCCTCTAAAGTGGGCTTAAAATTTAACATCTAGCTTGAGGTGTTGACTCCTACTTTCTAGGGTCTAAATCTCAGTTGCAGCACTAAGATTCTTCCTTAATACTTGCCTTAATCCCATTGGCTGAACAAAATCTCAGTAATCTTAGCATTTAATGCAAGATTACTCCAAATACTACCTTGCCCAAAGAAGCAAAACAGCCCCAAAAGCAAATCTCCCATTTTTAGGCCAAATTCAGGTTATTAATTCAACTGACATGCTCCCTTGAATCAGACCTATATTTTTTTGGATACTTGTTAATTAATACTTCTCTAAACTCCATTATAAAAGCATAATCACCTTAGCCCACAAAGGGACAACCACCCCCCTCTGAGACTTTGGGGTTCATTTGCTATTTTTGCTGGTGGTTTAGCTCTCCTTAAGCTCACCACTCATCATTTTTAGTCTGCACTCATTTAATCCCAGATATTCTTCTCCCCCCTTTACACAATCACAGCTCAAAAATATCCTCCAACTAGTCACAAACAACCCATTACTCACAAAAAACTTCAATCTCAGTATTAATCCTATCCCACTCACTCAAAACAACCCACATTCACCTCATTCATGCCTTATGCATACATACTCACCAAAATCTTAGTTTAATACTTGTTACACTGAGCTGGGGATTTTTCTCTCCCTTCATTCCATCCTATTTTTCCTCTTTTATTTGTAACTACGGAGCCTTTAATCCTTATTCATTATTATTATGATGAAGGCTATAATGTTTTAGAAACTATGGAAGTTCTCTCTCACGTTGACTTAATAATAATAAGGAAAAAAAATGTGATTTTTATCGTGTAAACAAACTTATTAACCTGAAATTACCCTACTGTTGGAGATAATACCGTACCACTATCAGACTGATTTGAACTATCAGACCAGGACCATTAATGTACTAATTAAGAATTGTAACGTGTTTTTCATTGGGCTTTTGTTACTGTTTTGTCATGTGCAGCCTTTGTTTCTTACTTGGATAGGCTTTATCATCACATCGAAAGCTTTTGGGTACCATCTCAAGAGCTCATAATCGAGTTTCGGCTTGGCTTCCCAACATCTTAGATAGAGGCATCAATTTATCCCTCGACACTTATTTTCGAGGTTATTACCAAACACTGAAAAAAGAAACAGTTTTCTAGAAAATGCTCTTTGGAAAAATGAACCATTTCCCAGAAAACGTTAATGTTGAAATAAACAAAGCATTATTTTTTAAATAGTTTCTAATATTATCATAATATCAAAGTAGGACATTGTTAACTTTTCTCTCAATCAAATTTACTCTCTTTTGTCATAATATCAAAGTAATATCATTGGAAGATTCCAGACAAAGTTTCAACACATTATCTTAGAGCATGCATTAATCATTCATTTTAGAATTTTTTTTTTAATAAAAAATTGAAAAACTGTCAAAAAAGTGATTTTTATTTATTTTTTATTTTTTATCTTCCTATAAAAATTTTCTAAAATGATTTATTAATTATAACTTAAGGGCATTCATTAGTAAAATTCACACACACACACACACACACACATATATATATAAAGGGTCATGTTAATGGATGTTCTTAGAGTAATTGTTAATAAATCATAATAGGAAAGTTTTGATACCACTTTCATGAGAAATATAAAAAGCTGTCAACAATATTTATTGTTTTATTATTATAACAATAAAATGTTTCTAAAAATAGTTCATAAATGAATGCCTTTAAGACATTGGTTAACATGTCTCTTATATAAAATATATTACACAATTAACTAGTCTTTTAATTCTAATACTTGACCCATCTAACTTTGACTAACAATTAAAACTACAATTATCCTAAAAAAAGTTTTCCTAGGCATAAATATCTAAATCACACTCACTTTCACAATCTATTTGAGTGCAAATGTTTTATTCTTTTACAATATTTTCACATAAATCATCTAGATATATATTAGGTGAAAAATGAAATTATTGTGCATCAATCATAAGTTGACACTTAAATATATTGTAAAATTGGGTATAGATTAGAACGTGTCCCTAGAATTGTTCAAAAATAAATATGCACAAAAGCCAAATGGTCCATGACTTGGTGGAGAAACCTAAGAAAGAAGTAAACAAAAGAAAGAGTCTATAAACACAAAAATTTTGAAACATGCTGATTTTGGTAGGCCTTTTGTGATTTTGGGTTGGACTACCTACTATCGTGCTGGGCCTAAGTGTTCTAAATAAGAGAGTTGGGACCAGTCCAATTGCAACTCACCTTGGTTAGGCTTGTGCATAAACTATGTCCTATTTGCCGAAACTTTAGTCACATGCCCACAATTGACGAAATTGCTATAGAAAAACTTATGACAGATAAATGCAATAAAACAATGATAAAAGAAATGTGTTACTGTTAGGCAAAATAAATAAGAGATCCTTAATTAAAGTAGGGAAAAAGAACACCTTATAGGTGAAATTGCAAAGGTAAGAGAAGAAACAATAGCAATAAGCGGTAAAATCAAAGAAGAGAAAGATCGGTTTGCCGTGTTCAATTGTATTACAGGGCTAAGGCTAAGGAGAGAACCACTTTCTCAACGTGGATAACCTCATAGGATAATCCTGTCGTAGAAATTATCTACTTTAAGGGAACGGGCCTAAATAGCTTATGCCCAAATGAGTTCTTTACCCTCAACAGAGGGAAGGCTTTTAGAGGGAGAGAATGGATTAACCTATTGGTGCATGTCTGTCATTCAACACTCTCTATTTCCTTTTCTTTCTCTTTTCTCTTCATTTCGTTACTTGGATTTTTTCTCACTCTTTTCTTTCTTTCTTAATGCTTGCTTGTGTGGTGGTATGGTGATGGTGCGTGATTCTCCTAGAGGTTTCTATTGTAATGATCTACTATGCATGGCGAGGGCCCTTTATATATACCTGTGATGACTGGTTTTACCATTTTAGCATTTAACTACTTTTATCTGGTTTAGGGTGTTCTACCCGACCACCCACTAGTTTGTCAGCTATTTAGCCACCACTACTTACCTGTACTAGCTGTGCCACTCTCCATTACCAAACAAGGAAGACTATTTTGTTTGCTTGCTCACTGTGACATTCTTATCCACAACAATATGGGTATTCTCTCTTGATATCCCTCATGACATGCACCTAGTGGTTCTAACTCATCTTCTCTCTTTTGGGTGGTATGTCATCTCAGCAGGATATTTCTCCCAAAAGAGTTTGAGCGGGAACCCTAGAATAGGCTTTCCCTTCTCCCCACCGCCAGACCATACCCCTTCTTACTTCTGACCTATGACCCACCACTCCTGATTGGCTGGGTACAGGTTGGTAGTGCCTAGACCTTGCGTGTGCTCTACTTACAGTATACACCAAAAGCTTGTCCGTTACTCATGCATTTGTCATGGTTTGGAGGCTCGTTTATGCATTTTACCGTTCATCCTATGAGAAACCGCACCCCTGGCCCGTTTTTATGGAATGTTGTTGGGCCAAACCCACGTGAATGGGTGGAGTCGTGTTATTGCCTCTCAAAATGGAGGTTCGACTAGTTATATTTTCCCCTTTAGATTAAGGATTTTACAATGGAATCGCCACTTATTTAATTATTGGAATAAATAAAAAAACCAAGATTGAAAAATTGCTCATTTTATTAATTTGTAATTGAATTTACATTGATCATAGGAAAATTACATGACTTTGGTCCTAGATACAATCTAAGATAAAGTACATGGTTTTGTTTCCTAGTTACAATCTAAAAATCGAAAATTACATGGATAAGCATTTGATCTACTAACCCTTGATCTAAGCTCAGAGGCTATGTTACAAGGTGAGAAGGTGTTAGGCACCCACCTTGCCCGGTGAAACCGATCTTTTAGACTGTAGTGTCCAACATTCATATTACATCATCCAATATATTATCAATCAATTTACATGTTGAATTTAATGTGTGTGCATATGATAAACTCTAATTTAATTTATTAAGCATAACATTTGGATTGAAAAATGAACTCTAGTCAATGTGTGTGGATGGTGATATCCTAGATTCAAGAATTTAAAAGAATTATTAAACAAACATCTTTTTCATGTTTTTTTATGTGGATTAAAGATCGAAACTAGTGTTATGCATGAACATGTGATGAAAAACTAAGAACATATGAAGAACACATAAGAACATTTAAGAACATTCAAACATATTCAAGAGAATTTAAATAGTTACTATCATGCTTTAATCCTAAATTCTCATCATGGCAATACAAAAAAACAAGTTAGGAAAAATGATTATACCTTCATGCAAGATTCATATGGTGAAGGAGGAGACTCTTGGTAAAGGTCCTAAGGGTGGAGGAAAAGAAGAGTTAGGAGAGGAAGAGTGAGTCTCACTCAATACCTTGAGTCTCAGGAAGACCAAGATATGATAAGACTACTAAACTTCACTAGAACTCAAGAGAAGGAAGAGAGGGGTTTTTTTTTTTTTTTGGGAATAGAGGAGGGGGGTTTATATAGTAGTGGTTGAGGAAATATGAATGGAAGGCTATTTAATGAGGGTTGACAAAGAATCATAAATCTAGACCTCATTTTAACCTTGGGGGAAATCTAGTGCATTAAATGGAAAGATTGGTAGGAGTGAGGAGCAAGCCAAAATTCTGTTTTTCCGTAGTTGCTGTAATAGCCTGTAGAGCTAACTTCGAATAATCATATTTGACTCAATTCTGATCAGAATTGTCTCGTTCTTATGCTCAAATTGAAGCTTTAGATGTTTAGTTTCTGGAAAAATTAATCTTATTCATAAATTCAAAATATTCTGAGAGATATCGATGAAATGGTGAGCAGAGGTCATTTGTTAGAAAACGGTTTCATCACAATTAACATTAATAGGTTCCAAATTAGCTCCCAATTAACATTAAATCGCTCCAATCACTCTCATTTCAGACTTAATTGGTTTCAAATTTACTCTAATTAAAAAATAATTGCACAAATTACTCATTGAATAATTAATGTTTAACTATCTAGTTAATTAGGTGTGTGCAACTCTACCATAAAATGTAGTCCTAACTAATAAAATTATGACATATCATCGATCTCAAATTGATTATACTTATAACCAATTGAAATCAATTGTTCATAATCACATATAATCAGATTCAATTTGTGATAGTGCATCTTAGCCATTAAAACTTGATTTGATGATAACTTTCAATCTGGTGGTCCGATTAGGGCTTATGACTAGTCGATTTGATCGTTACAATATCAAGATCATTTTGATGAAATGAGATTAAGAATCTAATGGCCAGAATCAAGATACATATTTCCAAGGCAAAATTACCTTTTTACCCTCCATGTGAGGTTAAATGCGGGTTGTAAAATGGGGTGTCAATAGAATGCCCCTCATTGGTAGAACTTGAAAAGTGAATGTCAATGTATGAAAGAGACACCTAACTTTGCAATCAATATTTAACCTTAATGAATGTATGATGCATGTAAATAAAAATGCAGACGGTTATGTTATGGATCAAAATGTTGACCGAATCTCAAAGGAGACTGCCTACGCACCTCTTAGTGAGAGGATCAGGTCCAAACGTAGTTCATACATGCAGGCTTTTTTTTTTTTTTTTTTTTTTTTTTTTGGGAAAAAAGAAAAAGAAAAAGAAAAAATGAGTACAAGACATGCTTACCAATGGCCACGACAAAATGAGGATTTCAGTTGTGATCTTGAATTTTGGACATGCTTCCTAGAGGTTCGATGGATTTGAAGTTTTGGACGTGCTTCCCAAAGGTCCATGGATTCGAAATTTGGACGTGCTTCCCACGGGTCCGATGGTTTGAAGTTTGGACATACTTCCTAGAGGTCCGATGGTTTGATTTTGGACGTGCTTCCTAGAGGTCCGGTGGAATTGGATTTTGGACGTGTTTCCCAGAGGTCTGATGGTTTGAAGTTTGGACGTGTTTCCCAGAGGTCCAATGGATTTGAATTTGGATGTGCTTCCCAGAGGTCTGAAGGATTTGAATTTGGACGTGCTTCCCAGAGGTCCGATGGATTTGTGGAAGGTAGGAGAACTAAAGTCAATCCTATGGGTTTCGGGAGAACTATGGTCGATCCCTTAAAGGTAGGAGAACTACTGTCAATCCTACAGTGTATATGAGAACTAAGGTCGATCCTATAGGCTTCGGGAGAACTAAGGTCGATCCCTTGAATGTAGGAGAGCTACTATGGATCCTACAGTGTATAGGAGAACTAAGGTCAATACTATGAGTTTCGGGAGAACTAAGGTCAATCCCTTGAATGTATAGGAGAACTAAAGTCGATCCTACGAGTTTCGGGAGAACTAAGGTCGATCCCTTGAAGGTAGGAGAACTACTGTCGATCCTACAGTGTATAGGAGAACTAAAGTCGATCCTATAAGTTTCGGGAGAACTAAGGTCGATCCCTTGAAGGTAGGAGAGTTGTTGTCGATCCTACAATGTATAGGAGAGCTAAGGTCAATCCTATGGGTTTCGGGAGAACTAAGGTCGATCCCTTGAATGTAGGAGAGCTACTGTTGATCCTACAGTGTATAGGAGAACTAAGGTTAATCCTATGAGTTTCAAGAGTACTAAGGTTGATTCCTTGGAGGTAGAAGAGCTACTGTCGATCCTACAGTGTATAAGAGAGCTATTGTCGATCCTACAGTATATAGGAGAGCTAAGGTCGGTCCTATGGGTTTCGGGAGAACTAAAGTCGATCCCTTGAAAGTAGAAGAGTTACTGTTGATCCTACATGGTATAGGTCATGCTATTATCTAGCTACAAGAAATTGGAAGCACTTAGCCAATGCCCCTAGTTTGGGGCATATTTCTTGCTTGGATGGAAGCTAAGTTAATTTGATATTGCTATCATTGGGGAACATGAAAGAAGATCACGGTCAGCCATCATTGGTTCCTGCAAAATGACTTTCTTTCTCTAGCTTGTTAGAAACCAATTATCATGAAAACATTTTTGGCCAATGCCCCTAGTGTAGACACGCTTGCAAAAAAATAGATTGATGTCTCAAATAAAAACATGCTTTCATGCGAGAAGGACATATCTGCACATAATATAAATAGGCCAATGCCCTAAGTTTAAGCATGCTTGATGCAAAACAAATGAGCTTAGCCTAACATGCACCCAAAAAATTTTGACACATTGTTTTGAATTTGTTCCCTAAGATTGTTTAGGTGATTGGGATCGGGCCTTTAAAAAGCTACCTATGTACCTCTCTCGTAGAAGATCAGGTCAAGATGTAATTCAAGAGAACTAGATTTTGAAAAAGAATGATTTTTTTTTTTTTTTGGTGGAAATGAGATTTCTCTTTCTTTCTTCCTTTTTTTTTAATTTTATTTTTTATGAACAAGAGGTGATCCTTTGAACAACCATTTTGGTAAATCAAAGTGTTTAAGAATCAAACAAATCTCTTTGATTAGGAAGGATCAAGATCATTAAACTCATGTAATCAAATTTATTTCATCCTTTTGAACATCGTCAGATTAAGTCTCCAAAGACAATCAAGAAATGAAATGTGATAATATTTATGAATCACATTGTTGGGTGCAAACAAGGAGAGTGCTCCAGCTTTGGAAGTTCTTTTGAGTCATTTTGAGGATTTGAGAATTTGAGAAAATTTGTCCTCGAACATATCATCATGTAGGGTTTGACAATTTTAAGCATTTTTCATTTTTAATTCAAAAGAAAAATATTATTAGAGTTTAAGATGCGCCTACAATTAACAAGACTTCAAGGAGGTCTTATTCATGGGTTGTAATATAGGCTGAGTTTAGGTTATGAAATGAATGATATAAAAGGCTCAAAATTCCCTATGATGTTCCCCCAAGTATGCATTACTCAAAAATCACGTATTAGAGGAGTTTTCTTGTTTCTTTGTTGTCATCTTCTCACTAGTCTTTATTGGTCACTTGTATCAACATTTGTTTTTATGCTCATTCATCTTGTATCATACCTCTAGAATTTCATCTCGTAAAATTCTTCTCTTTTTAGGTTGCATCCTCAAGTTTCCAACTTGGTAGAGTTTTCCAATTTTTTCTTTTCTTCTTCTTCTTTTCTTTGGCCCTAACTTTTGCCTAGACCGCTTTTTTGGGTTTTCAGCCTAGCGGGCTTCTTTTCTTTTTTTCTTTTTTTTTGCTGTTTTTCATCTCTTGATTGAATGAACTTTTTTGGGATCTTTTGCCTCCCTTGTTTTTCTCAGCTTAAGTCATTTTGATGCACTCTCTATACATCTTTCTTGCCTCGATGCACTTGTACCTTTCTATGCTTGATGAATCTTTTTTTTTGGATGAACTTTCTTTTGGATGAACCTTCTACTCTTCTTGGCATGATGAATTTTAGGTTCTTCAAACTTGATGCACATTTTTTTTCTCACATTGTGGGATTTCATTTCTCTTTCCTTGATTGAGTGAAAGCTCATTTTTCTTTGATGATCTCTTATCTTTAGCTTAATGAATTCTCTACTTGTCTTTCATGTCTTCTAGAAGAGCTTTATCAATTAGCTTCAAAGAAACAAGGTCGACTCCTCCTCAACATGAGATTTAAGCATGCATACTTTGAATTTTCCCACCCCGGGTTTAGATTTTAGTGGGTTCATGCAAAAAAGAGGCTAAGTGTTTAAAGGCTCAAATGGGCTAGCAATGGATAATGATCATTCTAGGTATTAAGGTATAATCTTGTTTTACCAAAGACGGCCTCCTATCCCTAGTAATGCTTGCTTGTAGGCACAGTGACTTGAGCCCTTTTAATAAATTCCTCTTAAAAGAAAAAGTATGAATGCTCTATTGGAGACACAAAAGTTTTTTTAAAAATTGGATCGAGTGCATGGATTCTTGGGATTTTCCAATGGATGGATTCTTTTTTATTGCCTTTTAAGACCATTTCTTATTTTATTCAAAGTAATTTAGCAAAAGTGTTTACATGAATGAAATGAAATTAATACTTTCTCAGTGCAAGTTGATTGTTCAAGCCTTTAAACATCACAATTTAGAAAAATTTTTGTCCAAGGGGTCCTCATGTACCATTTTGAAAAGAAGACTTTAAAGAATCTTGAAATCTTTGAAAAAAAAGGGTCTTTTTGAAAAAGTCATTAGGAAGACCAATGCCCCTAGTTCAAAGATTTTTTTTTTAAATGACTCAAAGGCCCAATGCCCCTAGTCCAAACACTTTCTCATTTGAATTTTTTTTTTTTTTTGGGATTTTTTTTTTAACAAAGTACATCAAATGCTACATGGATTTTTAGAATTCAAAGTAACATAGAAACATGGAATAAAAAAACAAACTTTAAGCTTAACCATGATGTTGCAAACCAAATGTGGAGTGAAGCAAAGTTGGGCTACTTGCTTCTTCTTGGACCATTTAAGATGCTTGAGACTTGGTATGCCTGAACCTTGATTATGATAAAATGGCTTAGGCTTACACTTGGAAGGCTTGAACCTTGATTATGATCTTTTGGTATTTGCTTGAACTTGGGCTTACACTTGGAAGGCATGCATCTTGTGAGCTTTTGGCCTTTGATGTTGATCATGCATATACACCTTTGATGGGCTCAAGTGTTAGGCTTAGAATGATTCAAGAAACAATTTTGGGCTTCTATACCAAGTAGAGTTCAATCATAGGCTTTTGGGCTTGAGTTCATTCGTAGCATACAAGGTTCAAACAATCATGATGGGCTCAAGTGTTGGCCTTGAGTCACCATGGTTCAAACAACGGCCAAAAAAATGCATAATGAAATGCAATTTACGTGGACCGACCTAAAGGTAGGTTCTATGGGTCATTACCACATGGGTAGAAGGTAGGTTAAAGGTCCCCACAAGCTAGGACACCGTACCTCCCAACTTATGACACCAGGAGCGCCACGTTGGTCCGAACGGTACAGTTTGTCCTTATGAACCACCATGGCATAACCATGATGATCCTTGTCACGGTGGGTGGTAGGTTCACCGCTGGGCATGTGAGTCTCAGGAAGACCACAATCTACAGCTAATACTACCGGGCTTCCGAGCTAGCACACAAATAAAATAAATTTCATTCAAGCGAATGATGCATGACATGCAATATAATGACATATTAGACATATTATATATAAAAAAGCAATAAAAAAAATGACATGGTTGGCCACTATAATCTAATTGAAACTTAACTCTCAATATCCCTAGTGGAGTCACCATTGTGAGAGACCACACCCCTAGCCCATTTTTATGGAATGTTGTTGGGTTAAACCCACGTGAATGAGTGAAGTCATGTTATTGCCTCTCAAAATGAAGGTTCAACTAGTTATATTTTTCAGTTTAGATTAAGGATTTTACAATGGAATCACCACTTATTTAATTATTGGAATAAATAAGAAAACCAAGATTGAAAAATTCCTCATTTTATTAATTTGTAATTGAATTTACTTTGATCATAGGAAAATTACATGGCTTTGGTTCTAGATACAATCTAAGATAAAGTACATGGTTTTGTTTCCTAATTACAATCTAAAAATTGAAAATTACATGGATAAACATTTGATCTACTAACCCTTGATCTAAGCTCGGAGGCTATGTTACAAGGTGGGAAGGTGTTTGGCACATCATTGAATATGTTATCAGTCAATTTGCATGTTGAATTTAATGTGTGTGCATGTGATAAACCCTAATTCAATTTATTAAGCATGACATTTGAATTGAGAAATAAACTCTAGTGAATGTGTGTGGATGGTGATATCCTAGATTCAAGAATTTAAAAGAATTATTAAACAAATATCTTTTTCATGTTTTTCGATGTGGATTTAAGATCGAAACTAGTGTTATGTATGAACATGTGATGAACAATTAAGAACATATGAAGAACACATAAAAAAATTTAAGAACATTCAAACGTATTTAAGAGAATTTAAATAGTTACTATCATGCTTTAATCCTAAATTCTCATCATTGCAACACAAAAAAAAAAAAAAAAAAAAAAAAAAAAAAAAAAAAAGGTTAGGGAAAAGGATTATACCTTCATGCAAGATCTATATGGTGGAGGAGGAGACTTTTGGTAGAGGTCCTAAGGTTGGAGGAAAAGAAGAGTTAGGAGAGGAAGAGTGAGACTTACTCAATACCTTGAGTTTCAGGAAGATCAAGATATGACAAGACTACTCAACTTCACTAGAACTCAAGAGAGGGAAGAGAGGGTCTTTTTTTTTTTTTGGTTGGAATGGAGGAGGGGGGGTTTATATAGTAGTGGTTGAGGAAATATGAATGGAAGGCTATTTAATGAGGATTGACAAAGAATCATGAACCTAGACCTCATTTTAGCCTTGGGGGAAATCTGGTGCATTAAATGGAAAGATTGGTAGGAGTGAGGAGCAAGCCAAAATTCGGTTTTTCCGTAGCTGCTGTAAAAGCCTGTAGAGCCAACTTCAAATAATCATATTTGACTCAATTCTAATCGGAATTGTCTTGTTCTTGTGCTCAAATTGAAGCCCCGGATGTCTAGTTTTTGGGAAAATTAACCTCATTCACAAATTCAAAATATTTTGAGAGATATCGATGAAATGGTGAGCAGAGGTCATTTGTTAGAAAATGGGGGTTGCAAAATGGGGTGTCAACGCATCCTTGACCCCTTACAATGTGAACTATTTTATGATTTTTCATTCTTTGTTGGCTTGCTTCTTTCAAGGGCTGAGCCTTGCTTGATTGTTGGTTTTCCCCCCTTTTAGCCTATTCTTTGCTCATTCCATAATCTTGTTGACATTCCTGCCATACCACTCTGCTGTTCCTGCTGTAGTGTTATCTGACTCGTGCTTGCTGAGCTTCTATTGGGTCTGCTGTTTATTCTTCTCTCAATTGGTTACAATGTCCTAGTTTAGTCACTGGGCTTATACTCATGCTACTTTTGGGCTTTCTTGGCCCATTACATTGCTTATGAGCTTCTTTGGCCCATTTCTTTCATATTGGGTATCCTCAGCCCATTTGCTTTTCTTGGGCATCCTTGGCCATTTTTCTTAGTTCTGCATTTCCATGGGCTTTTACTAACTCTTTTGGGCTTCCTTAACCCAATGACTTTATCCTTCATCCTTGGAGCTCATGAGCTTTCCATCAACCCCTTACTTTCTTACTTCATTACTTCGGGCCTGTTGTGGCTCATTCTTACTTTTCTACATCACATAATACCCATGGGTTTACTACTTCCTTCTTTGGGCTCCTTTGGGCCCATTTGCTTTCTTCAAGGCCCATTTATTTATTTTATGGGCCTATGAACCATCATTCTTACCATTCGGACTTAATGATTTTTTCCTATCAATCCACTAACTCTTTTTTGACCATATAGTTAGGCTTCTTCCTACTACTGGGCCTTTCAAAATGAGCATCAACACTGATATGATAGATTATTAGTGGTAAGTAAAAAAAGTGACGTTAGTAATTGGTTTAAATGAGAACCAATAAAATCTTATCAACTTACAGATGTGTATATAGCCAACCTCTCAAACCCAAGATGGTCATTCCTGAGCTCAAAAGTGAGTACGATTAGAGAATCGAGTCCCACCTACTCATGCTCCTCCGCTTGCAAGTCACATATAGCATCACATAGATAACTTCTCTGTCCTTCAATGCATCAAATTTAAATAGTAGTGATTAGCAACTTCTATTAGCCGTTAACCTTCTTTTGGTGTCCAATCAAAATCTTTTATTCTTAATTGACATAACAAGAATCAATCGGCCTATGCTATGAAAGGCTTCATCAAGAGCGTCAATTATGGAAATATGTCAATAGAGAAGTTATTACTAAACTGGACAAATTAGAAGTTAAAATGCAGGTTGGCTTGAAAAAGTGTTATGATCATTGGGATAGTGATACTCATAATATCATCACATGGTTTCTCAATACATGCGTTCCCTCCATTCGAATATTGCTTCGATGGTGTTCTTATATTTGCACCCACTTCTAGTAGGCCTTCCATCTATATAAGATATGCAACATTGAGCACATTTTCAATGGTTTAAAATACAATTTCAAAGGGATAATTATGTTGATTTTGCTACCTATAAAAGGTTATATATGAAAATAGAAACACATATACTAGTCATAATTAACGAACATTCCCACTGTCGTTTTACCGAGGCAGTAACAAGGTGCTGAAGTGGCTGGTGAAAAGAGGTAAGAGTGATGGACTACAAGTCAAAATCTTCCCATTGTATCTGGGATTGACATGTAATTTTTGTTTTAAAATGTGTGATTAATTAGGAAGTAAAATTTTCCTCATAAAAAAAGGACCCAACCCTCACACAAGAGATTGATAGATGCATTTCATCAACAAAAAAAGAAAAATGAAAAATGAAGTAAAAAAGAGAATGTGAGATGCATGCCTAGACCTTCAAAATGGATCTTGTCGATCATGTTTAGATTCAATTTGGTTGGGTGTGGTTAGAACATGTTGTCCTAAATAGGTTGTAAAATTTTAACGCTTACTTAGACTTTTAAGAATCAATACAAGAGAACAAATAATACATAAATTTTTTATATTACACAATCAGATTTACTAATCTTGACAACATCAACGAAAAAAAAAAAAAAAAATCCAAAGAGTCTCTTTGGATTTATTTTTATTTTTATTTTTCTTTGGCAAAAAGCACCATCTTATGGGTATGGGCTGAACTTGGGCTTTATACCAGTGGGGGATGGGCTCTATAAGATTTCAATTTTTATTCTATGGAAGACAAGAAAAACATTACTTCTTTGACAAAGAATAAACTGTACTTCTAGTGTGGAATAACTTTGATCCCACACCAAGGAAACCAAAAAATAACAAAATTAGTTTTTCCTTCTTCAACAAGAAAATCCAATTAGCTTTCCAAGTTATAATAGGAAATTGAGGCAGTTTCTCAAAAATCTCCACCTTGACATAAATTCCATAACTATCTTCTTTCCTTTTATGATAGCTACACCTACACCTCAACCAAAGCAAAATTTTCCTGGAGGTAAAAATCATAGCTTCTTAAATAATGCCTTAATCCATACTTGTGCATGGTTTGATTACAAACTTGTACTAAACATAATCTTCTCTCAAATTCCACTAGGACCCACCAATTCAATCATGGTGTAGACATCTCATTTTGCAACTTCCATTTAACTTCACTTGCATTGCATATCACATCACACAAGAGAATTATAATTTGACCACATGATTTGTATATAATATAAATATTGAAGTCATAACGATCAAAATGATAGTTAATGACCCTTAATTAGACGACTAGATTAAAAGATACCAAGAAAACAAGTTTTAACGGTACAATGCACTTGCATGAATCAAGTCCCAACCATATGTGATTATGATTTCTTAATTCTAATTGGCCTATATTTAGTTTGATTTGAATTTAATGAGGTTTCATAATAGTATTGGTTGAGAATATAGTTTATGGTAATGTTGCATGCACTCGATTTAATTTGGTGGCAAAGTATTTATTAATTCCTGGCATAATTGATAATAATTAATTAATTAACTAATTAATTGAACTTTTTAAAATTAATTTACAAATCTTGAGGAACAAGAAAGCCTATGAGAAGGGTTGAAATTGGGAAGGAATAAGATCAAGATTCTAACGAAAAGAAAAAGGAATATATCTAGGAGAGTCTAGGACCAAGTGTCGATTAGCACTCGAACCAAAACCCCCAAATTTCCTTCCTTTTTTGCTCTAGCTTACTTCCCACTGAATTTGAACTTAATACCAACATTTTTCACTCATAAAACCTTTTACATTGATTAGAGACTCATACCTAACCCCTAGCATGCTACATAAGTTCCCCTCTTCATCAACAATTCAAAGCACACCAGATCCCAAATCCAGAACCTAGAATATTAGAGAAGATTGAAAATTCTTCTCTCTCTCCCTTTGTCCCTATTTTCTAGAGTTAGTAGTAGGAAAGTGTTTTTGGTGTCTTTAACCTCCTAGTCTCAATTCACTAGAAGTGATAGTTTGGAATTCCTGGTCTCAAACTACCAACTTCCTATTCATGAATCCCCCTTTTAAAGAAGTTTTCTTACTTGGAGTGCTCAGGAGTGTTGGTGCATGTAGGTAAGGTTTTTAAACCGTTCTTTTCATTATGCCCTATTTCTTTTCAATTCAAGCATGTTTTATTTTTATTTCATCACATGTTCTTGTTTGTTTAGCATTTTAGATCTAGGTTGTTCTAAGCTTAGATCAATGGTTAGTAAATTATGCATTTTCTTACTTTTCAATATGTAAATTGTAACTAGGAAACAAAACTATGTAATTTTGTTTTAGATTGTATCTAGGACCAATGACAAATAATTTCATGGTTATTATCAAGAGATGTACTGTTTCAATTTATCAACAAGATGTACTTTTCATTTTTTTTTTTTTTTTTTAACAATTAAATAAGTGAGGACTCCATTGTAAAACCCTTGATCTAGGAGGGATGATAACATCAATAGATCCTCCAATGTCTCTTAAGAGGCACCAACACAACTTCACCAATTCACATGGGTTATGCCAAACCTTGATCTGAAAGGTTAGGCCGAGGGTACAGTCTCTCACACATGGTCTTAGATGTCTCATCCATATTTACTCACACAGGAAATCATCCAATAAATCAATCAAGCTCTAATACTTGTTACGATTCAATCTACTCTTACATGAATTTAGAAAATCAATCAACAATTGTAATCAATCACTAAAAAATATTATCACTAATATTACCAAGTTAAGATATCAATCACATACATAGACACTAAATATTATGTGGAAATCCCTTCCTCCTTGAAAGGAAAAACTAAATGACAAATTCCAAACAAATCCATTGTTATAAAACAAATTACATTACCTTCTCAAGTTTAATTCTGAGTTGAGATCCACACCAAATACAACATATCTACTCTCTAGGAAATAATACAGACTCCTAAGATATTCACTTATCTTGGAATACAACATCTTTCCATTGTTGTAGCACCCCAAAAAACCTATCTTGAGAGAAAACCTTAAAATTTATTTCTGTTGTGTACGTCTAGCTAAAAAAAACTCCCTACTTTTCTTTGCTCTCACGTTGACCCAAGCCTCTTTCTTTTTTCTTGGTTCACAACATCAATCCAAGCCTCACAAATTCCCCTTGATTTATGCGTTACACAAAACATTTGTAGAAAAAACTCAAACCTTCCTATCTCTCTTCTTGTGCTACATTCCAAGTGAAATTAACTTTTTTTCTCTCTTAGTTTCATGCTCATTTTTGAGATTCTCTCCTCTCTCCACACAGTGGAGGGCTCTTGAGCAAAGCCATCAAATCCTTTAAAATGTCTTCAATTCCAATTCCACAGTAGACAAAAATACATTACTTCTTTGACAAGGAATATACTACATTCCATTCTAAGGAATAGCTTCTTTTTTCCACTACCAAAAAAAAAAAAAACCCCAACCAAAATTAATCCTTCTTCAACTAGAAAACTCAATTAGCTTTCCAAGTCACAATAGGAATTTGAGACAATTTCACAACAAGTGCAATTCATAAAAGTTTAGGGAGTGTAATTGAATTTTAGCCCTGAATTTAATAGTTCTTGAAAGTGATAACACTGCTTGTATTTCATTAGTTGAACTAGATGTTTGAATTTATTTGAGAAATTTAGTGTAATGGATTTAAGGTATTTTCCTTCGGAATACATGGGTTGAAGTTGAACATGGTTTAATGGATTGTGATTTTGTGTGTCAAAAAATTGTGACACTGAATTATGAGAGGGTGAAAACAGGAGCCTTTATACCAAGTTCACATTTTTTAGAGACAGAGATATCTAGCATAAATTTAATATTCGGTTTTTCCGCGTCCCTCTCTCAAAGATTGAACCGGTGGTCTCATAGGAGCTTCTAGATTGTTCTATGTTGTCCAAAGCCTCCACATAGACTAGCAAATCAAACTTGTTTTTTGTTCCAACTTGATAAACATACAATCAAATTTGTTTATCGATGGTGTTGCATATATACTTTTAGAGTAATACAATTATACCTACAGCTTAAGAGCCTCACCGACACTCTGTAAGCACACTAAGAGAATTTTGAATTCGTTTTATACATGTTGGATATCACTAGCGGTATGTACATAATCACAAACCCATTAATTTCTAAGTTTAAGTGGGGAGGGGTAACAACCCAAGGCAGTACTCCATTAAGTTAAGCTTGGGAGTAACACCGAGGGTCATGCATGCCCACTTTGTGGCGCTCATTTTCAGTTTCGAACGATATTAAATTTAATCTTATTGTAAGGAAATTTTCTACACCCATTACCAGCACAAGAAAGAATGCAATTATGTAATACAATCTGCCCTTAAATCGAAATAGAAGGGATGTAACTCTTTTATTAGGGAACGAATTAAAACATACAACTTTATTTCACATTTTATTTAGAAAAGAAAGGAAAGGATATTACAAACCGAACATATTGACGATTTCGAAGACAACCTACTACAATACCAAACTTCCAACAAATATGAAAATATCACAATGAAGAAATTCAAGTATTCTTGAAGACAAAAGGCCTCAGGAAATTAAAGATAGTTATAACTAGGACCAAGACCCCAACAACGGTTGCTGTGCCTCTCCAAACATCCCAGAAATATACATTTCTCAAGAATGCCATATTTTGGTTCCAAGGGCGGTCGTAGAGCTTATTAAGATCATCAACGATATGACGGTAACATGATTTTGTTACAATAATTTCAAGGCAAAGGTTGTTAACCATACGAGCAACTGCTTCACTGCTGCCCAACAAGTTGACAATAATCCTTTTGTCAACGAGCAACTCCACGTCTTCTTCACTGTTGATAAGACAATCCAATAGTAAAATATAATTGCATATGTAAGCTTCAAATGGATAATATGACACTGCTCTAGGGCCATGAGATTTCAGAAAAGTTCTTCGGTTCCGTCCTCTACCACAAACTGTGGGACCACCAAGCGAATTTGCAAACATTTGATTTGAAGGACAAAAAGCTTTTGAAGCAATGCTTGAGACATGAGCTATTGATGGTTGGACAAATTTCCCAGGGTTTCTTGAGTTGTATGTCGAGTAAATGTCTTATTTCCTCAAATGGATATGGTCCAAATTGCTTTTCATCGGGCTTTTGGAATATCAATCTTGCCAGTCCCCAGGCAGGGTGCTCAGGTTAAGACCTATAGACCAACTTTAATGGGTGTCCAACAAAAGATTTGAATTATATATGAAAGCTTGGATTTGTGTGAAAACACAAGAGTTTGTTTAGACCTCCAATTAAAAATTACGACTAGATTGCTTTTACTTTAACTTAAGCTAAGTGCGGAATAAGAGTAAATGAGCGCAAACAACCAATAACACTACCCTATGCCATATTCATTCATTTTCAACAATAAAATAAAAACTTAAAGAATAAGGAAGAGAGATGCAAATACAAGAAAACACCGAAACATGTTATCAAAAAGGAAACAGAAGAACTCGGCAAAAAATCTCTCCGCAACCCTCTAAGTCAAAATCGATCCACTAGAGAATAAAGTTGGAGTACATGAATAACAAAAAACCCTCCAAGCCTAGTCTACCCCATGTACTTAAGCCCTCCAAGCTCTTACTACTAACTGGAATTCTCAGAACCTTGTCTTCTCTAACTTTCTAGATCCCACAATTCAACCCGATTGCATCCGCCCATGAATGACTCCTTTCAATGCTTCCTAATAGCACCAAAATCTCACTTTACACTCAAAATGGGTGTAGTAAGTGTTTAGGCTATCAACCTTTCAAGGATATGGAGATGGAGAGGTAGAAGTTGAGGAAAACCACAAGTAAATGTGTAGATGATTATCGGTATAACAATCTCTAACTCTCAAGTGTATTTTCTAGGGTTTTTCTCTCTGAAAAGTACTCCTTACAATTTGTGGGTAATGAGTGGGTAAAGACTTGGTAAAGCAAAATACAACTTTTTGCCAAATAGAAAGTTTCGCGAGTACTTTGTGAGATGACCTTACTGGCGAGACACTTGCGAAAACCTCCAGGCTGGTATGACTCTTCATGTTCCAGTCATGTGCTCTACATGTGGCTCTTTCACGGGTAAGCCTCTCGCAAGACACTTGCGAAATCCACTTATTCATCCTTTTAAACTTGAGTCTTCACACTCTCTCACACTCATCCCTTACAATAAAAAACTCACATACATACAGGAAAATATGATTGAAAAAATTACAATAAAATTTGACACAGAATTAAAGTCAACATAAAATAGTTGTAAATTACAACTTTAAAATATATATTCACCTATTAAAACTTTTTATTAGATATTAAATCAACGACATAGTCTACATGTGTGAATCATCTATATATATATATATATATATAACCGAAGTCTCTGAAACTCCCACAATTTTCTACGTCAGCACAGTATTAAAAAAAAAACATAAACCCAAAAAAAAAAACTTAAACATAAACCCAAAAAAAAAAAAACTTTTTTAAACTATATATAAAATAAAAAAATAAAAAAAATCATAAATGCAAGGGGCTTTCTAAAACACCCAAAAAAAAAAAAAACCTTTTTAAACTAAAAAAAAAAAAAAAAAAAATCATAAACGCAAGGGGTTTTCTAAAACCCAAACCCGATATATACTGAAAGTTCAAAAAACGTGTATAAAAACACTTTTGAACGTTTAGACCCCCAAAAACCAACTTAACCAACACAAGCAATATGTCAAACAACTAGTGTGCGGAAACTTAACATATGCTATAATATGAAACTGGTTAAATAACTATCTAAGCCATAACAAAATTAAACCACAGTAGATAATGTAAAGGCAGAGATAGAGAGGAAGGAAGATGCAAACACAGGGATAACACCAGATATGTTATCGAAGAGGAAACCGAAGACCTCGGCGAAAAACCTCTCCGCCGCCCTCCAAGCGGTAATCAATCCACTAGAAAATACAGTTGGGATACAAGGACAGCAATAGACCCTCCAAGCCTAATCTACCCAATGCACCTAAGCCCTCCAAGCTTCTTACTCCAACGAGGTTGCACCGAACCTTTTTCTTTTCTAGCTTTCCGGATTCCGCTACTACACCGTAGCATCAACCAATAAAGATTGGCTCCTTCCTAACTGCTTCCCAGAACTCCAAACGTCTGTCTCACAGAGATGATAATGGTGAGAACCAGGTTTGGTATAATGCCTCTCAAGGATTTGACAATGGAGAGGAAGAGAGTGAGGGATTTTGATGAGACTCTAAGGTAGAGATTGTGGGTGAAACAATCTGGTTTTTCTTTAGGGTTTCTCTCTCAAAATTCTCTCTGGAAGCCCCCTTTCAATCGTGGGTTAAAAGGGTATTTATACTGGAGTGAAGAGGAATGTGAAACGTCAGGTTTTTCCAAAACAGGGGTGGCTCGCGGCTTGACCTCGCGGCTTGACTAAGTCGCGAGTTCCAGTCGCGAGTTAACCGTATGGCCAGTTGTCCTGTTTTGTCCTGTAGTGCTCCAGCTAGCATGACTGTTCATCTTCCAGCATGCTTGGCACGTGTGCATCTTCTGGCGGGTTGAAGCCGCGAGTCCACCCGCGAGTCCCAGCCGCGACACTCTGTTTTCTTGCACACTCTTGAGCAATCTTCACACTATCTCACTCACTACCCTTACAACAATCCCACCTAAATACAGGGTTACTAAATGCTGAATTACAAGCAAATTTGGCACGGAATAAAGCCAATTAGATGGTTGAAAAAATTCAACCTTACAATCTCCCCCTTTGGCTATTCCGTGACAAAACCCTAAAACAGACTCTAGACTTAACATGTGAGTTGGGAACAGTTGAACAAAACTCACTCACACCTAACTCTAGAAGCTGTGAAGCACTTGAATCATATGAACATAAACTCCTGAAACACAACAATACACCATGATCATTGTAAGCAGAAAATTATAAATGCATATGAAACAGGCAATATGAGATCAAGCAGAGATGGAGTTAATAAACAAACCATGGCTTGATCAACCAAGTGAACACCACAAGGTAGTGATCACAGTGCTCATTCACACTTGGAATGAACACAAGGACATACAAGTTAACAAGCACAAGGCAAGACACTTGTATGCTCAACACTCAACCAATGCATAGCACACAAGGCATATGCATCTAGGAACAATCCTACAAGGGCACAAGAGTGACAGTACATAAACCAAAATGCAGAACATTTAGATTAAGTACTGATTTCAACATAGCATAAAGGCTGCACTTAAGCATGGTACATACCATAAAGCCTACAAACTATGCATAAAACAATAACCCTGAAAGCTTACAAAAGCATATGGGTACAAACCAACAACAACCTGAATAACATCATCAAACATATATTAAAGTTTAAACCAAGAGTATATGAAAAGAGTTAGAAACAGTTATACACCAAAACACAGTGTATCTAAAACCATAAAAACACTAAAATACCCAAAACATAAACATATATAACCACATTACTCCCCCTCAACTAATTACTCCCCCTTAAGAGCTGCTTTTCTGCTTCTCAATCATCAATGAACTTTCTCCCCCTTTTTGACATGGAATGGCCAAAGGGTCACTTGTCATGCTGAGTTGTGAAGCTGTCAAGTGTAGCAGCCAAGACATCAATCTGGTCTTGCATGGCTCTCATCCTGTCAGAATGCTCAGTTTGGACTGCCCTGATCCCATCAAGCCTTTCCAGAATGATCTGGAAAGCATCTGGAGGTGTGTCTGCAGAGGTTGAAGCTCTGTGTCTTTTGCCACTTCTCCTAGGTGTTGAAGTTGATGCAAGTCCAGCTGCTTCTGCTTCAGTCTCCATTGGAGCAGCCTCCCCTTCATCACCTTCATCTTCTTCTCCTGGAAGCCTGACACTTATCCTTTTGCAGGTGAGCTTGTTGATTGCAGAGGGTGTAGACATGGGACTGATGTCTTGAGGGATTGGAACCCTTTTACTCCTAAAAATCCTCATTAGCAAACTTGGAAAGATCAATTTAGGCCTAGAGGTTGTTCTAGTCTCATCCACAATGGTGTCATAAATGTGGGAACTTATGTCTATGAAGGTCTTTTCTTTGAGATCCATCAGAAAGACTGCTCTAGCACAGTTGATTGTAGTCAATTTCCTAATGGGATAGAGATTAAACATCATGATTATGGTAAGGCACCTCATGTCCACTGGAAAGGCAGTGGTATTCAAACATTTCCCTTCTCTCTGCCCACCTATCCTCTGTTGAATTGTTTCAATAGACACACTCCTATCCTTGTAATTGATAAATTCTTCATCATCTAATCCTTCAAGCCCTAATGCATCATCTATGACATGAGCATCCAAGACAAATTCTTTACCCCTCACCCAGCAACTCAATTCATTATCCTTTATCACAGCATTTGAGTAAAATTCCCTAATTAAGGGTTCACACACAACAGGGAAACCACCCAAAAGCTTTTCCCATCCTCTACCTTCAAAACAACTGGGAATAAAAGTTTGCCTTAAGTCCTCCAAATCCACAAATCTCTCTTGAATGATTCCTGCATTCAAGAAGTTATCCTTGTATCTCTCAAAGTGGTGAACAGACCTAAACAATCTAGAATCCATCTTTAATCTCTTGTCAGCCTTCTTGGCAGTAGATTTCTTCTTCTGTGGTGAGGGAGCCATCTGTGAACAATCAGAAAAGGCCACAACAACATATAGCAATATATGTGCAGAACCAGTCAGAACCATGTAGTAAACAGAGAGAGATATCAACCAAACAAATGAACTTCAAAAACTTAAACAGCAAGCTATTTAGTTCAAACAAAAGGATAAACCAAGCCTAGGATAGGAAACACATGAACAACATGGTGAAACTATCATGAAGGCAGATAAATGACATTGAGGCAGATAATGGAAAAATGATATGACACTCAAACAATATATTGATTCAAACAGAAGCTACCCACAGAGAGACACACTAGAACATGCAAATCTAGCACAGTAAAACTCACAACCTCAGAACGAACCAATAGAAATCACTCAACAGCTCAAAGATCAGATTGAAATAAAATAAACACTTAGCTAAGCACAAGATGAAGAGCAATAAGCAAATGACAATCATTTAACACAAACTATAGCAACAGCATCCACAAGCTAAGCAAGAACAAGAAGCAGAGACCGAAACACAAACCCATTTCAAAAACACAATCATATGCGAAAAATCAAGGGTAAAAGCACAAAATCAAGTAGAAAAGAGTGTAAAACAGAAAACCCATACCTGTAACTTGACGATTTTGAGCTACAAAAGAGCAACACTAGAGATTGGAAAGGGGAGCACGGAGTGTTTGGGAGGGAGAGAGTTTAGAGAGAAGATGAACAGTCACAAAAATTCGAGGGAAAAACTGAAAAAGTTTAAAAACTGCTCCTGTTTCTGCAAAACACGCGATTTTCGCGACTGGATCAAGTCGCCACACAGTCGCCAGATCAAGCCGCCAAAGCACACAAGAACAAAATTTTGAAAAATTTTTCTAAGTGTTTTTCGCGACTGGAAGGTCTACCCGCGAGTGAGTCGCGAGCTGAGCCGCGAAAACCTCTGAGTGAATCTCGCGACTGGACCTTCCACTCGCGAACAAGTCGCCAAAACTGACCAGCGAAGATGCGACTTAGGCTTGCGACTTGACTTACCCGCGACTGAGCCGCCAAAACAGGGCAAAACTGAATTTTTGAAATTTTCAGATTTTTCGAACAAAATACTTTCCAAAAACACCTAAAACACTCAAAAATCTTTTTGTGCTTGAATTAACAAAGATTGAGCATGTGAAAACACATTTTATCAAGTACAATCACACAAATGAATATGGCATTTATTGAACATAAACTTGTGTGTTGTGTGTGGATATCAACAATGAGATAATCCTTTGTCTAATGTGAAGCTTCAATGATCAATTCAACCAAGGCATACACAATTAGCACTAGATCATGTGACCAATCTCAATTATAGAAATATGAATATATGACCTCCCACACAACTTGATAACATAACTTGGAGCTTTTCATTTGACTCCACTTTCAATCATAACAATTGATCTTTTTGATCTTTTTGAGACAATCATCTCTCATTGTGAGAGGGATATGTAACATTTCTCTTTGAAGAACAGGCCTTTGGCCTTTTTTGAATGAAATTTCACTTTTAATATAAGGTCGCTTACCCTTTTTCCTAGTCAAATACTAGAATGTGCGACAGGCTTTTGCAGCTCAATATCTCTTTTCATTTGGAGATTTACATTTGGTGAGCTCTTTTTAGCAAAACAAAAATAAAAAGTGGGAAGATATATAGACACAAGTCTATGCATGTCTCAAGATCAACATAAACATTCACTAATCATTCATGACAAGTTTGAAGATCTATTTACAACAATCACATAGAGTTCAAGATTTTTCCCATAGTGAAATGAGTGCATGAAAACAAGCAATGCTCGAAAATGCACAAAGCCATTAGCACGAAGGTACAAGGCAAAACAAGTTTTAAGACAAAACTCAACAACGTCAATCAAGCTTTTTGATTTTCTAATTTTTATGTGATTTTTGGATTTTTGACACATGAAGCAAAAAGATTGAACAAACATGATCAAGAAATATTCACAAGAAGACAAACAAACAACCAAAAACAAAAACAACAAGCATACCAAACAAACATAGTCACAAAGCATAGGAAGTATTAATGCATGGACATGTTGTAATGCTTATGCATGAGTACCCCTTTTCACCCACACGTCACTTGCGTTTGGGGTGATTTCCTTAAAGGATTGGGTACGGGAGTTAGGGCTTTCAAACCTTCGTGAGAAGCTTTCCAAGCAGTTGGTGAATGCACCAATCATCTTCATCACGTTCATCATTCCGGGATCTCCATTTTGCTCTCTAGGTTGATCCCCTGCCCAAGTTCTCCTATCAATTCTTGGTCCTCCTGACCTTTGAGGAGTAGCACTGTTCTTTGCTCTCAGCTTTTGGCAATTTGGTCGAGTGTGCCCTTGAAGTCCGCAATAATGGCACACATACATTCCTCTAGGACCTCTTTGTGGTCGAGGACGTGACTTGGCACGAGATTCAGACCTGCCCACCAACTGATTACGATGATTCAGCATCCGTTGGTCCACCACATTCTTCTTCTCCTCCACCTTGAGCTTCACACCAGTAGAGTCAGCTACAACTGGATCTTTGGCCTTTACAAACTTCACTTCTTTAGTGACATTTCCAGTTGAACTACTTCCTCCGGTATATCCCAGTCCGGATTTGTCTGAGAAGCTCTTTTGAGATGATATAACATCATCTAGCTTCTTGGTGGTGACCCTCTCTATTTTTGCATTTGCTTGAACAACCTCACTTTCAAGAAATCTCACTTTAGTGTAAGCTTCGGACAGCTCACCATTCAGAGTTTCAATCTCGCATTTGGCCTCCCTATACCGGATTAGGAGACTTTTGTAGTCCTCCTCAGCCTTCTTCATTTTTCTCACAGCAACCTTGGCTACCCTTGTGTATTCACCCGACTTCTCCAAGAGTGAGTTGTAATTTTCTTGAAGAGTTGCTGTGCTTTCTTCTTCTTCGGCTTCAGATTCTTCAACAATTCCTAGTGATTCATCATCACTATGTTCTCCAAGGTCTTGAACAAGCAAACTCAACTCATCCGAAGACTCGACATGAGCAATAGTCATGAAAGCTGAATAGTTCCCCTCTCCATCACAGCTTTCTTCAGATTCTGAGTCGGACGAGTCTGAATCACTCAAGGTCGTGGCATACACCTTGCCTTTCGATTTCAAATAATTAGGACATTCCTTCTTAAAGTGTCCATGCCCGTTGCATTCAAAACAAGTGACACCTTGTGTGGATTGGGATTCTTTTCCATCTTTCCTATTGAAATCCCTCTTCTCCCTTCCAGAATTTTGGAATTTTCTCTTATCATCAAATTTTCCATTGTTTTTGAATTTCAAAAACTTTCTGAAATTTTTAACAAGATAGGCTACATCTTTGTCCACCATATCTTCTCCCGATGAGCCTTGATCTTCCACCTTCTCATTAGTGGTCTTTAGAGCAAGGGATTTGCTCTTCCGTTGATTTGGCAGCGACATCTCATAGGTCTGCAGAGAACCGACCAGCTCCTGTACTCTGATGTCGTCAAGATCCTTGCTCTCTTCAATGGCTGTCACTTTAGCACGGAAGCTTTCCGGCAATGATCGAAGGATCTTCCTTACAATCTTTGAGTCCTCCATCTTCTCCCCCAAGTTAAACTTACTAACAACCACTTCATTTAACTTCCCATAGAAAGAGTCGAAAGACTCATCCTCACTCATCTTGAGCTCCTCAAACCGAGTGGTCAGCATTTGTAACTTGGTATCTTTTACTTTCTTCGTGCCTTCATAAGTTGTTTCCAGAATCTCCCATGCATCTTTGGCAATGGTAATGTGAGAAATCCTGTGAAATTCATCTGGAGACACACCACAGAAAATAGCATTTAGTGCTTTACTGTTACCATTAGATGCAGCAAGTGCTGCCTTATCCCATGTGGATTTGGCTGCCTCAGGTTTGGTCCAACCAATCTCAACAGCATCCCACACGGATTCATCAATAGAGCATAAAAACGCTCTCATACGAACCTTCCAAAACGCATAATTACTTCCATCAAAATATGGAGGTGCATTAAGGGATTGAGACCTATCCATCTCAAAAAGGGAGTCAAGAATCACACAATGGTAATGAAACCAAACAACTGTGTACCCGCTCTGATACCAAATGAAAGTTCAAAAAACGTGTATAAAAACACTTTTGAACGTTTAGACCCCCAAAAACCAACTTAACCAACACAAGCAATATGTCAAACAACTAGTGTGCGGAAACTTAACATATGCTATAATATGAAACTGGTTAAATAACTATCTAAGCCATAACAAAATTAAACCACAGCAGATAATGTAAAGGCAGAGATAGAGAGGAAGGAAGATGCAAACACAGGGATAACACCAGATATGTTATCGAAGAGGAAACCGAAGACCTCGGCGAAAAACCTCTCCGCCGCCCTCCAAGCGGTAATCAATCCACTAGAAAATACAGTTGGGATACAAGGACAGCAATAGACCCTCCAAGCCTAATCTACCCAATGCACCTAAGCCCTCCAAGCTTCTTGCTCCAACGAGGTTGCGCCGAACCTTTTTCTTTTCTAGCTTTCCGGATTCCGCTACTACACCGTAGCATCAACCAATAAAGATTGGCTCCTTCCTAACTGCTTCCCAGAACTCCAAACGTCTGTCTCACAGAGATGATAATGGTGAGAACCAGGTTTGGTATAATGCCTCTCAAGGATTTGACAATGGAGAGGAAGAGAGTGAGGGATTTTGATGAGACTCTAAGGTAGAGATTGTGGGTGAAACAATCTGGTTTTTCTTTAGGGTTTCTCTCTCAAAATTCTCTCTGGAAGCCCCCTTTCAATCGTGGGTTAAAAGGGTATTTATACTGGAGTGAAGAGGAATGTGAAACGTCAGGTTTTTCCAAAACAGGGGTGGCTCGCGGCTTGACCTCGCGGCTTGACTAAGTCGCGAGTTCCAGTCGCGAGTTAACCGTATGGCCAGTTGTCCTGTTTTGTCCTGTAGTGCTCCAGCTAGCATGACTGTTCATCTTCCAGCATGCTTGGCACGTGTGCATCTTCTGGCGGGTTGAAGCCGCGAGTCCACCCGCGAGTCCCAGCCGCGACACTCTGTTTTCTTGCACACTCTTGAGCAATCTTCACACTATCTCACTCACTACCCTTACAACAATCCCACCTAAATACAGGGTTACTAAATGCTGAATTACAAGCAAATTTGGCATGGAATAAAGCCAATTAGATGGTTGAAAAAATTCAACCTTACATATACACTTTGCCTTCTCCTCTTTGCCTCTTCCGTTCTCTCTGCCTCTCTGGTGCCAACCTCCCACTCCTTTAGTGGCTAAAAGTTTTTGATCTTGAGACTTTACCATCAAACCAGATTCTCTCCGCAAACATTACCTGTAAGTTTTTTTTTTTGTTCTATAATTTTGGCTGTTAAATATGATTTAGGGTTTCGTTTTTGGTTCTTTGCCTTTTTCGTTCTCTCTGCCTCTCTTAATTCTCAAACCCCTAAACTATAGTCTACGGGCGCTAGCCTCCCACTCCTTTAGTGGCAAAAATTTTTTGATTTTGAGAATTTACCATTAGACCAGATTCTCTCCGCAAACATTACCGGTAAGTTTTTTTTTTTTTTTTTGTTCTATAATTTAGGGTTTCGTTTTTGGTTGTTAAATATGATTTAGGGTTTCATTTGGGAGTCTTTTTTTGTTTTTTTTGAATGATTAGCTTAGATTGATGGGTTTGGAGCCTATAGTGGATTTTATTAATTTCAATTATTGGCCATGAGAAAATCCATCTGGGATTTTAGATTGAATTTTTATGTGTGTAGATTGAAAATTGCATCAAGTTTATGAGTTCAGGGGTTACTTAGTGTAATTAATAAGATTTATTTGGGCTGTTACTGGATGTTTTACTTAACGGTGAATTCTAGCTAAGCTTTTGGCTACAGGAATGAAGCCAGAATCTGGTGCTGAATTGAGTAAGCAAGATGTGGTAAGTCAGAGTTAGCAATTCTTTATTTCCCCCTTTGTTGTGTTTTGTGTAAGGAGTTTTGCACCCAAAAAAAGGTGATGGCTTGAATGAATAATACAAGTTAAGGTTTATATTATAATTGATATTCATCTTTTGGGACAGTAATGATATTTCCTATCCTTTTATTAGACGAGCATCCTTGGGATGCTCTTGATGTTTTTGTGAGTCATTTGTTTGTCTTTGGATTTAATTTAAGTTTCTGGGTTATGGTCAAGCTTGGTTTTATGTTTAGTTTAATTATTATTTCATCTCAAGTTTACCATTGTTTTTATTACTTCTTTATCTAATTTTTATGGGTATGTAGAATAGTACTGTGAAAAATACATGCATACACACATGAATTGATATTAAATCTCTTCTTTAGATGAAAGAATGTTTATTAACCAATAAAATCCAGACAGGGTCAAATTTTGCTACCAAAATCCAAAAATAAGGAAGAAAAATATCATCTTAAAATTACTCATTTAAGTCTAACTACAAGTAGATTTGTTTCAATGAAGGTTTAATCCATCAAATGCTGAATTTACTTTGAAATTGCCATATAACCTACCTATAATATCATTCATGTAATATGAAGCAAAGTTCTCTGAATCCTGTACCTTAAAATCACTTTAGAATTTGCATAATATCATGAAAATTGGAAGAAAATAATGAAGTTAGAGTCTACTACATAATCCAATTCTCCCTACTTTATTAGTTCCATGTTACAATTCAAATCCAAAATAACTTGAAAATATTTAGAAGCCTATAATTGAACCTATTGAACTCAAATAATACCATATTCTCTCTGATTCATCAATTTAGAACCAAAAAAGAAAAAAGAAAAAAGAAAAAAGAAAAAAAAAATGGATTTGTCACAATTTGAGCTATTTTATGTTTTAGAGACTATATATGTCTTTACTTCGAACATAGTGAAATAATGGATTTGATAAACAATTCAATAAGGTGATTTGCATTATGATGGAAATGTGCAATTCTATGTTAAGTATAGTTTTTCTTATGTTCTTTATATTTTCCCTACTTACATGTATTGTGGTTTGCTTCCAACAATTTTATTTTCTGATTGTAAATCATTAGAAAGCAAAATAAATGTGTTTCATTTATTTTCTCTTTTGTGTATTTTATTCACATATTTCAATTAGGTAGTCAAAAGTAATTTGGCTGGTAAAAAGTATTGTTCTTTAGTGCCAAATGTTTGTTTGAATTGGAAGCCTTAAGGAAGAATTTTCATGAACAAGGAACTCTCATTTGTTTGGTATATTTTATGTTCAGCTGGCCTTTGGTGTTACTATCAGTTACATATGGCTTGGTCTTAATGAAAGATTATTTCAAGGCAAAGTAAGTGGGGTTTCTGTACTGCTATTTATCTCTGAGTTGAGGACTTCTTTCATTGTAATTTTGGATGGTTCTTGCTTCATGTTGAACGAAATTTCTTGAATTTAATGCAAACCTTGATGGGTATTGCTTAATGAAAAGTTATTTGTCTCATATATGTGGTCAACTGCAACTATCACACTGCCATTGCTTTTGCACATGGAGGGGTAAGTCCATATGACTTCAATTTTATTTTATTTTTTTGTCTATCTTTTATAGCAAGGTTAGCAATCTGACACTAACCTAAAAAAAAATTGAAATAAATATGACTCTAGGCTTACTTTGTCTTAAAGATTATCCATTTGTCTTTTTAAGAAATTTCAATGAGTAATATAATATTTTTTTATAAATCCATTCCTATTCAAGAATTATATGAGCTTTAAAGAAACAAACAGAGAATTTGCAAGGTATTACTGTTACCTTTATATTTTATTACTTTGGTAGTGTGCTTAGCATTTTGTATATCATTTTTTCAGGTATCATGGTGACATTGCTTCTTTTCTTGCTATTGTAACATTGTCATTTTGTAGAACTTTTAGAAGTCAACATGAATGATTATCGCTAGGTTCTGAATCAATAGTTCTAAATTTGTTGATGAAAGTTTTATTTTAGTGCTTTCAATTTGTCAATGGAATGTTTTTTAAGTAAAAAAAAATTAAAATAATGTATGATAGTCTATGACCCTAATATGATGCCACTCAATTTATTTGGTAGTTTAGACTTTAGAGCTCATTCATGATAAAAGTCTTTCTAATTATGACTAAGATTATGCTTCGACAAGTTTCCAATTATTTGAAGTATGTATAGTTTCACTCTCAAAGGTTCTTGCTTCATCGTATTCAACTCGACCTGTTTGTGTTTTGAAATTAACTTGAACTCTTATTAAAAGCTTGGTTTTGTATCTACTTTATGTGAAACACTATAAAGAAGTAAACTTTGACTTTTTAGTTTTAAATTGTAATTTTTAACTGCTGTAGTCAAACTAAGGAGGGTGAAGGAAAAAGGCTTATGGATTTTATGAGATGAATATGTGTTGATTGTGATTTTTATGTTGTAGAATGATGAAAAGAACTGAAAAGGAAAAAAGGACTTCGTTTAAGATCCACTTGACAAAAGGGCAGAAGCCTAAAGGTTGCTTCTAATGTTGCTGCACTTGGATGATTCAAAAGTTATGTAGACATGTGCTTATGCATTATATGTGATGTTTTGTTTGGCAAAATTTACATTTTTGAGGTTCTTTAATAAATGATTATTATTTTTTTTTTTTTTTGGAGTTATGTGGATATGTGTAATTGTTATTTATCTTAATTCTTACCTATCAAAAACATATCATCTATCCTGATACTGGAATATCAAGATGAAGGATTTACACTTGATCCATTAAGACCAAATTCGAACATGCAAGTGATTTTGCTACCAATAAAAAGCTGGACGGTTTGTAACAAGCAATTGATTCTTTTACCCAATTTTGTAGTCTAATTTGCAAATGATTCTAATTGTAAAGCTTGACAATTTGTAACTTGCTTTGGATCCAATATATATATTTTGAGTTGATCTCATTTTTAGCAGCTTTCCCGTGCATTGCACAGGTTAGCGACTAGTATTCATATAAAACAAAGCTCGGATTTCTATCATGTCTTTTTGGGAACCTTTTTTCCGTCTAAATTCTAATCTTTCTTTTTTTTCTTTTTCTTTTTTTGGCGCATGTCCTCTAAATTCTAATCAATCTACTCTTTTGGCTTTCTTAATTTCTCTCTTTGGCCTATTTACGCACCTCCTTCAATTCCCTTTTCTAATGTCTTAAGTTTTTTTTCTTAAATTAAAATTAAAATTTACAATTATTTAAATCCCAGAAAGAGTAAACAACTTAATTTTTCCTAATACAAGGCTTAAGAAAAAAAAAAAAAAAAACAAACAAACAAATGATAACTATCTATCACCAGATGATGTGAATTGTAGGAAAGTTTAGAAAGCATACCACGTGATATGTACATCTATAATAGTTATTATTTGATATTCTTTGTGTGTTTGTTTATATATATATATATATATATATATATATATATATAATAGAACTATTATTGTTATTATTATCTTTTTTTAGTTTAGTATAGTTGAGTTTGAACTACAAATCTCTTATTTAACAATAAAAGAATCTTTTTAATTGAGTTAACTAAAAACCACAAATATAATAGGACTTGAATCTATAGACTTAATAATGATTTTTGCTTTTTTTTTTTTTTTTTTTTTGAAAAGAATGATTTTTCCTTATTATAAAGCTAAGATAGCAATCGGTATTTGCTGAAACTTTTTGTTTTTGATATATACAATAAATTTTAAATTTATGACACATCTATTGAGTAATAAATAATATTTATTATCAAGTCAAATCATCAATTTATTTTTGGTGTGTATTTCGAAATATATATTTTATTTAATTGAAAAATGACTTTACTAGTTGAGTTAATTAAAAATTGTTATCATTCTCAAAAAAAAAAAAAAAAAATTGTTATGTTTACATATGGGCATTCGTGACACGTTACAAAGAAAAGATTTACTAATATTTTCAATGTTATGGATGTAATTACACAAGGGATTTAAAACCTATAGATTTAAGTTGCATACCTTGCCAATTTGACTTAACTCATAAAATAATAGATTTACAAGATAACATTGAGAGAGATATCACTTGCGTCACTTAAATCTTGTTTAGGAATTCACAAAATCACAAGTAAATTATACTTATAGGGTGGAAATAGTAATGAATAAATCAATATTAAGACAAAATGAAAAAAAAAAAAAAAAAAAAAAGAAGGAAAAATTACATCCTTTGAATAATTTTGATATTTGTGACTAATGTAAACTCTTTTTTTTTTTTTTTTTTTTTGACAGACAATAAAAAAACTTCTATTTTTTGGCGAAATACAAAAAGTGTAAAGTTGAATTTATTTAACTATGTATTGGCTTTATTCCATGCAAAATTTGATAGTAATTCAACATTTAAAAACTCTGTATTTAGGAGGGAATAATGTAAGGATTGTGTGTGTGAGAGTGTAAAGATTTGATCAAGAGTATGCAACAAAAAGGTGACTCATGATTGGACTCGAGACTAACTCGCGAGTGGTGACTCGACAAAATGAAGCACACGTGTGAAGCATGTAGGAAGATGAAGAGTCAGGCCATCTGGATCACTACAGGACAAAAAGTACAGTCTGCCCTAGTCTAGTAACTGGCAACTGGAACTCATGACTCATCCTAGTAGTGAGTGACTCACCAATGCACCATGTTTTGCTGAAAGGTGACTTTTCACATTCCATCTCATACCTTACTATAAATATCCTAATACCCACAAAATGTAAAAAGTTTCTAAAGAGAATTTTTGTGAAAGAAACCCTAGAGAAAAACAAAATTAATTCATTCATAATCTTATACACTTGATTCTTCAAATTCATCTACTCTCACCCTCTCCATTGTCATTCCCATGAAAGGATCATAAACCAAATCCTTACCTCACCAAATTTAGAGTAGTGGGAAGGTTCTTGGTGTTTGGGAAGCAGTTCAAGAGAGAACCAATTCATATTGGTTGATGCAATGGGCTAATTGTGGGATATGGAAAGTTAGAGAAGACATGGTTCAACGTAACCTTGGTGGAGCAAGAAGCTTGGAGGGCTTAGGTGCATTAGGTAGATTAGGTTTGGAGGGTCTATTTCTATTCATATATCCCAACTGATTTTCTAGTGGATCATTTACCACTTGGAAGGTAGCGGGGAGATTTTTCGCTGAGTTATTCGGTTTCCTCTTCGATAACACTTGCCAGTGTTATCTTGTGTTTGCATCACTCTTTCCCTTACTCATAACTTTTAATTTCTGCTAGTTGGGATTAATTAATGGCTTGGAGTAGTTTGCTAATGTGGGTATTGCTTATATTTCATATTCCGCACATAAATTGTTTGAATATAAGCTTGTATTGAAAATTTTGTTTTTGGAGGTCTAAACATTCACAAGTGTTTTATACACCAAATGTGCTTTCAAAAAGATCACTTGGGATTTGATTCAATTTCAAATGGACCACTTGTACTTTCAATTTAAAGTTGTTGATCCCTCAATGTATGGTGACCACTTTAATTTAATAATTAAAAAAAATATTAATTAAAAAAGAAAAAAAAAACTTGTTTGGTACACTTTAATTTAAAATTTTTTTAAAAATATTAATTAAAAAAGAATTTTTTTTTTTTGGTAAATAAGAAAACGAAGGAAAAGTAAACAAATCAATTTTGAATTCTAATACAATAATTTATTTATTTTATTTTGTTTTTTTTATTGCTAAGAGCCCAGGATGCTATAATTGAATCTTGGTAGAAACATTACAAGAGATTTCCAATCAAGAAAATTTATATCCCCTCAAAAATTTCAAATAAAAGAACTTTAGACAAAAATGGGTTGTTGATCCTATGTCTCTTACTTGAACTTTGACAGTTTAGGTCATTCCAGAATAACTCATATATTTTTTTCCACATAAAAACAAGAGAAAAAAAAAAAAAAAACAAAAACAAAACAAAACAAAACAAAACAAAACAAAACAAAACTCAACTCGATCATACTTTATAAGGAAATATATTTAGAATCTGATAATCAGTTCTGATGGTCTATTACTTTGATAATTAATTTCACAAAAGAAGGAAAAAAAAATACCTATACATGTTATACATGAAACTTAAAAAAAGAGAGATTAATATCACCTCTAAAAGTAAGTGTGCTTTTGAATTAGCTTCTTTGTTGATGTTAGGTTCTAAAGACTTAGGATTTTATATATTTAGAACTCTAATGTGTATTATTGGCAAACCATGATCAAAACAAGATGTTTAGTCGTGTTTAGACTTGCTCAAAGTTGATTCATTTATGTAAAGTTAGAACAAGCTGATGCAGAAATCATTTATGCTTCTCGGTCTGGTTTGATCGATCAAAGTTTAGGCTCGATCAATCGAAAATTGGGTCAGATGCGTTTTCTGCAGAATTCCAACTCAGCCCTAGTTTTGTTTTAAAATGTTTAGGATTTTCTAATTTGCCCTAGGTATATAAGGCAAACCCTAGCCACGTTTTGGTGTTGCTTATATTGCTGTTTGTGTAAATCTCTTGTGAGATCTGTAAGGAGCCTTCCTTTACACAAGTTTAGGATTATCAAGGAGGAGATTTCTTCAAGAGCTTGATGATCATTCAGTTACTACCATAAGAACTTAAAGAAACACAAGCGGATGAGCTTGTACTTGCTGGAGAATCCAAGAAAGAAAGAGTCCGTGGTTTCGAAACTTGCACATGGTCGTGTCAGTAAGTTTTTATTGGTGGGTAGTAATAGGATGTTAGTGGTTTATGTCCTGTTGAACAATTTCGATTCTTTCATAGTAGATTCAGGTTTACCTTGAGGATAGCTAAGTTAAATCTTCCCCAGGTTTTTACCGATTTGGTTTCCTGAGTGATCATATCATTGTGTTATTTATCTTTCTGCTACTTTGCATGATATGATTGTTTTGATTGTGATAACCTAGATTTGTTAATTTGGACTAAGTAACAACTTGGCTAATTACCTAGATTAATCTAATTGTGTTTTTAAGGAGTCTAAAAACCATCAAGTGGTATTAGAGCGGGTAGCTCTTTTGTTTTAGATCTTTTGATCTAAGAGCTAATCTTTGACCCCTGCTGTCATGGATAATTTGAAGTGTCTTTCTGATCATGTTTCTGCTCATGCTTCTGTTGATTTTTTAATGCCTGTGAAACTCTCCGTAAGGAATTATTGAAATCTATGAAAATTGCTAAGAAATTCAAGAGTTAAAATTGGCTAATCTTGAAAAAGAGGAATTGGTTGTTAGATTAGATGAATCAAATAAAAAGAATGAATTTTTGAGAAATCAAATTTCCTCTCAAGATGAGAAGATGAAAAGTTTGGAACAAGAGTTAGTTGAATCTAAAGCTAAAATTGAAAACTTGACTAGTATTAAGCCCGCTGTTGATAACAGAAGTGTTTTTATTTCTCTTAAGTCTAAAACTGAGAAAGTTTATATCCCTCCTTTCAAGAGGAATAATAAAGAAAAGGCTTATTTTGTTAGGTTAGATAAAAGTAAAAGTTCTGATGTAGACACTGAAATTTCTAAATCTAAGTCTAAACCTACTATTAGAGAGCGTAATAAATTTGTTTTTGTGCCTACCTATCACCTTTGTGGTGTTGTTGGTCATATTAGATCAAATTGTTCTTTGTTGAGACAAGAACCAAAGCCTATGACCGGAAACCCCACTAGGAATACTGATGTTCCTAAATTTGTTTCTGTCTGCCACTTTTGTGGTGTCCGTGGTCACATTCGTCCTAATTTTCATAAACTGAATTTAAGCATTCTGTGTTTCAGTCTAGGATTTGTGATGATATTTCTCCTGCCATAAGTCCACATAAATTGTTTCATATTATTTTGAAAAATTTAAGCTTATTGGCTTGTGAAAGAAATTTGCAGGATATTAGTCATTCTCAGAAGATTGATGTAATTCTTCAAATACACTCTGCTTCACATGGATTTTCACCTACAAAGTTGAAAACTCGTGCTATATGGGTGATAAAAGATTCTCTAAGGTGAGTGTTGTTTACTTGTCCTTGATTTAATTCTTTCAATTAATTATGGACATGTTTTCTTTTAGTTTTTTAGTGTTTTTTTTTAGGTTGTTTTTTACTAAAAAAATCCAAAAACATTGAAAATTTTCAAAAAGACAAGTGCAAGAGAGGAAGATTTGTGACCAAGTCAGGCATGCCAAAGTGCAAGAGAAGGAATATAAGAAACTGCAGCAACTATAGCAGCAACGGAAACAGGAACAACAAGTGGAAGACAAAAGTTGTCCACAGGAAATATACGCCCAACTCTAGGACCGGTCCCAAGCTTTTGTCTTGTCCTTGGATCCTACACAATACATCTAGAATAATAAAAGGTAATGCGAAAACCTAACTCAACTAATTGTTCCACTAAAAATAAATTGTAAGAAATGTTAGGAACATTAAAAACCCTAGGAACTGAGGTTGGAGGATGAGATAGAACCTAAATTATGACCAAACATTGTGGAACCATTAGTTATGTGAATATTAAGAGGGTGTGGTACAGGATCAAGTTGAGAAAATAAGGATGAGTGAGGTATCATGTGGTTGCAACAAGAAAAATCCATAAGCCAAGAGGAAGGAGACATACTAGATAAAATTGAGAGAGAAGAGGAATAAGATGTATTACCAACCATACGAATGGTATTAGCGATGATATTTTGAAGGTCAACTATGGAAATGGTGATGGTAGATCTAGAAGACTTTGACTAAGCAGAGACAGGAGCCATTGGTTGGATACTCTTAGTTTTAGCAACAGTAGCAGCAAAAATGGAAACAGCTGATTTGTTGCGATGATAGCAAGTCTTAATAATATGGCCAAGACGTTTAAAAAATTTGAAAAAACGTTTGCTGGATTGTCAGCAATGATTATTGTAATAAGAAGAAGACTTGTCCTTATTTTTCATTTATGAGCAAAATATGCAAAAATGGATTACAAAAATGAAATCTACACGAAAAACTGAGTAAGGAGCACCTAGACTACAAAAAGTCAAACCTAGCAAAAAGTCAACGGTCAACACTGGTTAAAGTCAACGGCAGCTGACGCAACAAATCAACGGATGATGTAGGCGTGATGATGTCAGCAATTGATGTGGCGTTGACATAGCAAATGACATCAATGTGACATAAGTAGGAGACTATGCACATGTCGATGACGTCATTTAAGGCTGATGTGGCAGGTGACATGGCAGTATGACATCACAGATGACATTAGCAGGTAGCAAAGGAGGCATGTGTAGCGCGTGAGGTACGTGGATGACACTGTAGAAAATTCTAGTGGCACATGACATGTTTGATGAGATCAATTCTTTGTCAACAATGTAGATCGGAGAAAGACGATCTCGATAATGACGACGGTGACTGGATCGGAGCAACCCTTGTGGCACGTGGAAGAATTTTGCCGAAACTTTGACCAATGCATGACGTTGCATGGATGATCAAATGGTGATGATTTTGGTGGCATTGTGTAGAGTGGTTGAAAATCTACACGATGATATTTCTTATGTCCTAATTGGAGCTTTGATGTGAAAGATCTGACGGAGGCAAAAGTCTTGGCAGTGGAGATTGAACCTTGATGACCTCTGATGGTGAAGTAGTTAGGAAAGGGCACTGAAAAGGTTTACTAACCATAGAAGTTAAGGCAACGAAAAATACCAACAAGGACAAGACTGCAAAACACAAGAAAATTAAAGCAATGACTCTAATATCATGTTAGAAATATAGAATGAATGTACTGTATTTCTTAAGTAATAAAAAAAAAAAATATATATATATATATATATATATATATGGATACCTTATATAGGAGACAGAGTATGTAGTACAAGTATGTGTTCTATACAAGTAAACAAGCTGAGCCTAAAGCCCACAGCCTATTACACATTAACAGAAATAAAATATTTTCAGAGCAAAACAAGAACAATGATATTTGCATAGATGCATGTTGTGATCGCAAGATTCATTAACATAGCATATAACTTTATTTGCTAAAATACAAACTCACCACACCAGTTTATAGATGTGGAAACATCACAAACTTACAACAAAACATTTGCTAAGCTAGAAGCAAAGCATTATTACAAAGTTCAGAATGTATCTAAATAAGCAGAAGCAAAGCACCAAGTCTCCAACAAACACTGAAGCACACAGATGTTCAAGTGTGAAAGACAAAAGGTCTAAGGAAATTCCAGAAAGTGAAAAACAGGACCATGATTCCAACAACAGTTGCTGTCCCTCTCCAAAAATCTTTGAAATATAGATTTGTAAAGGATTCCATGAGTTTGCTCCAACGGCTGCTATAGTGATCGTTAATCTTTTCACTGAGTTCAAAGTAACAAGAATTACCTTCTACAATTTGCTGGCAAAGGGCGTTGATCAGAATTGCCACTGCCTTATTGTTGCCTAGCCAGTTAACGATAACGTTTTTCTCAACCAGTAGATCCACATCTGCTGCAGTGTTGATAAGATGATCCAACAATACAATATAATTACATACGTAAGATTCCCATGGATAATGACACTGCTCTAAGGCCATGAGGTTTCTAACAATACATTCAGTTGAATCCCTTATTATAAAGGATTTGAGTTCCAAGACAGGTTGCATGATCTCCAAGCATTTGAAGCAAGGAAAGCAACTGAAGAGCCATGACATGTTTAAAAATGGACAAATTTTCAGTAAGGCACTCTTTCGAAATTGAATGTCAAGTAAGCTTTCATTCTTGAATTGTCCTGCTCTGGACCCTTTGAATTCCACTCCTGCCTCCGACAACTTGGTTGCACAAGGTACACGTTCAAAAGTACTTCCACATGTTAGATTCTGTGGAAGGAGAAAATATCTTATGAAATCAGTAAAATGTTTGACTTTCTTCTTCTTACCAAAGAATATCCTCTCGTAATCAGAATGGTGAATTAAACCAGAACTTTTCCAAAAATGGAAAAAGTATGCATGGACAAGCTTAAGAAAGGAATTATCCTCATTTTGCTGGTACATAGAAAGGTCGCTATAGGCAAAATCGTATAATTCCTCCAGAACAAAAAATGGAACCTGATTCTCAAGTAATATCAAGTCCTGCATAATATTGTAGCTTCGCAAAGGGTTTTCCTTTTCATGGTTGTCTTCTTTTGGGTTTTTCTTTTCTGGGTCATCTTCCTTTGTTTCTTTTTGGCAAGTTATTACACATGCATCCAATAAATTCCATTCACACTTTCGGGAAATGGTAGTCATTGCTGGTGGGCTCAATGGCGGGTTTTCATTAATCCTCCACAACTGTTCAATGATAAAAATAGAATCCAAAAGGATCATTTGCATGAAATCGTTCTCGTTCATGTCATTGACCTCTGCATAACAATGAAGGATCTTCTTGTATTTGATTTTTCGGATGCATGTTGTAAAATCATCCATGTTCTTCTTAGTCCGATTAACGGCTTCAATGAAATACCTCACTTTCAAATCTTCCATCTTCTTCAAATTTTCTTGGCCGTAATGATAAGGGCCTATTGAAATTAGCTTTGGAGTGTAGGCTTCTTTTTTTACCTTACGGAGTTTCTGGGGAACCTTGTAGATGCAACACTCGGGCCGCTTCTCAGGCTCCATTTCTTCCAGGGCTAGGGCTGGAATGCTCAAAACCAACTCTTGGTCTTCGAACAACTTGTCAAGCTCCATTTCCGGGAATAGTAATTCTTTGCGTTCACGTTCTACTACCTTTCCTGCTTTTCCACCTGTCGGGCTCTTTTTTTCTAGCTGCAAAAACAACATTAACTAGCAGGGGTAAGGTTCACCTCTGAATAGGCAAAAACTTGTTGCACATACATTAATAAATTCATATGCACAAAAGTAAAGAAAAAAAAGAAAGAAAAAGGAAAAACAAACAAACAAATGAAATGGAAACAAGAAAAAAGTTTAATTACAAATTATAACCAAGTTGGAGGACATGCCAACTTACCCAACCTTCTTAAGTTTAATGTGATTGTTTCATAACTTAATTCGTTACTCTCCCATCCCTTTCTCTCTCTGTCTCTCTCTCTCTCTCTCCCACTTTCTTTCACTCCATTAGCACCCCCAAGCCCTTGTCTCTCTTTGCCATTCCCTATCCCCACTCCCTTCACCTCCATAGTGTAACCACATCACTGAATCAATATCATTTTTTAAAGCCATCGACTACATCCAATTTGATCCAAGTTCGTGCCAACTAAGCTCAATAAGACAATAACTCAATGTAAACCCATGACCAGAATCACCATCACAAAATCCATTTACTCCCTTACCTAATTAGCCACCAATTGCCAGTCAAATAATCAACCACAACACATATCTAGCTAAGATCCACTCAACCAAGCCTTTCATAACATACCATATTGGGTCCGTTAAATGACTTAAGGTCATCATGTGGGATTTACATGACAAGACGCTTGTTTAATTTAGGTGGATGTCACCTCTCCTCCAATCAAGTTTGTAATTAAACCTTGTTTGTGTGAGAAAGGACTTCTTTAACAAAATAAGACATAACACTGAAAGCTTTTGATGCGAGAGAGAAAGGAAGAAACTAAGAAAGGTAAAAGAACAAAGAAACCCTTGGCTTTCTAAGCAATGACCTAAAAGACTTCATAAAGATGTAATAAAGGTAGGTTTTGTGATTAATTAATTTGAATACCATTAGACAAAATAAAGCCTAATCATCTTTTTAACTCTAATGGTTCTCAATAATCCAAAAAGGTGTTCGAAAAAGGGGGGAAAAAGAGTTTAAAGAGGGAATAAGGAAATCTAACGAAATAAGCAAAACCTTGAAAACTTTACACAAGAGGAGATAACAGATAAAAAGAAAAGAAAAGGAAGAGGGATAATAAATCCAAGGATTGTAAAGACACCCACCCCAACAAAAAAAAAAGATTCAAAGTAATATTAAGAGGTAGGTGTTTTTTGTGAATGATCGACCCCATCCTACCTTTTCTTTTGTTTTTTTTTTTTTGTGTTTTTCTTTTCCCTTTTTTTTTTTTTTTTTTTTGTTGCTAATGAAAGTATATAGAGCCCTTTGAGATTTGAGCACCTCACTATTCTCTCAAATGAGTGTAATTCCTTGTTTCACATATACTAGGTTAGTGGCAAAGCCAACAATGTTTTCCAAGTAGGGCCAAGCAAAATATATCTATAATTTATACCCACACATATCAATTTATACTTAGAAGGTGTCCATTACACAATTGAGTGTGTGTGCATATATATATATATATATATATATATATTATTTTAATGTATATATAAAAATTTGATCAAGTCAATTTATATAATTTAAGAGAATTTTTGTTTTTCACTAAGTTGTGTAGTTATCCTTTAAATTAATTATAATTAATACTTTGAGTATTTTAAATAGTTTTTTTGTGTTGAATAAATTAAAGATTACACATTAAAGTATAATAATAGTTTTAGAAAACATGAAATGTATAAAATAAATTAATTCAAATACATTAATTAATAAATATTACTTTTATATGCCTTAACATATACAATGTAATATAATAATAATAATAATAATAATAATAATAATAAATTAAATATAAAAAAATTACTCTATTATGGATGACAATATATATATATATATATATAGGGTGTGGGGTGTGGGTCCTTTCCCTTTGCCACTATACCAGGTAATTACAGAAATGATTCTTTGAGATGGCAATAAAATGTTGGTTAAAAATTTCAAACCTAGGTTCTCATAAATCTCATGATTGACCCTCAGTAGTCCTTCTAATTCACCACCAAAGAGGAAAACACAGGCACATGCACTAGCTGTTTGTATGTATGTAATAATTGTATTAGTATATTGTAAAATATAAAGGTCGGCAACAGCAGTACCTCATCCTTTGCTTTTTTTGGTAGTAAAACCCATAATACAAACCCATAAAAGAAATTTTGTATAGAAGGGGGAAAAAAACAAAGAAAAAGAAATTGATTGTTTCATATATATATATATATATTAAAATGAAGCTTCATGCTTACTAATTTATTCATAAATACATTATTATATAAAGCATAACTTGACCAATAATCAAACTTGAAATCAGGTTATAAGTTTGTTTGTTTGCTAAAGACATTAATATAAATTTGGTTGTTTCTTAACATGAATTCAAATTGTTTATGAACATTTAAAGAAAAAGCAGATAGTGGGTTCCAATAAGTTTAATTAATAAAGTTCTTGTCATTGAATAAGAGATCCGAGATTCGAACCCTGCATATACTAAAAATCAATTGGTGTTTTGCCCAATAATAAAACGCAATTATCAAGAAGCAGACATGATAAGTTAAAATTATATTATATCTACATAAAAAATGAAACGAAAAGAAAAAGCATCCAATTATGTTTTCATATACGGCCATGGTGCATGGTTTTATTTTTATTTTTATTTTCCCAGTCGAGATAATATTTATATGTTCATTAATGATGTTGTAACATAGTTGTACTTCACTTTCTTCAATAAAACTATTATTCTATATTCATAATAATATGGAATATGTGTTGCCCCATTTCTTTGATTTAAATTTCATCTCCTTTTTTTCCACTACCTACCAATCTCTTCTTCTCTTTCATAAGTTGTACGTAGATCATATAGAATATCTCTTATCATGCCTGTTATTGTTGAATAATATTGTTTTTAACATACCAAGTAATTAATCATTTAAAAGATTTTTTTTTTATTAATTAATACTGTGTTTGAAAGTTTGGACTCTAAAGTGACAGGAAAGTAGAGAAAATGTGAGGAGATGAGAGACAAATGGTTATCATTTCCCTTATTTGCATGTTTTAGAAATTAATTACTAGAGGGTAGGAGAATAAATATCTATCTCCATTATTTAAAAATTAAAATGAGACAACCATGCCTTTTTTTTTTTATGTTCTACCTTTGTATTAGAATCTCATTCCTTCTTATTTGTGTGTGTGTGTGCGCGTGTTTATTTCTCAAAAATAAAATAAAATAAGAAAGAAAGAAAATGATAAGAGAGGTATATATAACTCTTTTATGTTCAATTATTAGTGTAAAACTGACAATTTAATATATATATATATATATATATATATATTTAATATATGTGAAACCTCTACTCTTTCCCAATTTTTGACATTAAAAAAAAGGGTTTGGCTCCAAATCTCTTCCCCATTTATTTAAGGAATATATATATATATATATATATATATATAAAAGTTTAATTTAAACATCCCTACATCTCTTCCCCTCCCCTCTATTCCAACACAACAAATTTTCTAAAAATGAATAGGACAAGATTTTTTTTTTCTAAACTAGTTTGGATAAAAACTTTTCAAACTTCTTATAAATGTTTTTATTAGGTATGACTTTTTTAAAAACCTAACTTTTTGACTACATTTTACTTTATTTTTTTAACACATATGTCAAATTTTGTTTAAATTGAATGTTATTTACTATTTAATCAATAATTTATTTTTGAAAATTAAACATTTGATTGATGACATAACTATTAATCTTTGATTTTTGAAGTTGTTGAAATTTCACAAGCTTGAAAGATATAATAAAAACATGCAATCTACTAATTAGATTTTTAAAATTCACATTTACCAAAAATATATGGGAAACCGTGGTTTCTCTCCAAATAAATCTTTTCCAAAAGAATATATAGTAAGTACTGAAATGAGAAGGTAAGAACCTGCAAACTTCACTGGGAAGAAATGCTTGTATTTCTTGAGATTCCTCCTCTAAAGTACCATCACACTCATTTGTAGTCAGTCTCTTTTTGCTGATTATATGTGCCCTGATCTCTTTCGCTTGCACTCTTATTTATGTATAGTAGGTATGGTCTGTCCAGACTGTTCCAATTTATAACGTAAGGACAAAATTTATGTATAGTACTTTATGTTTTTTTTTTTTTTTTTTTTGTAATTCTATCATGTGACTGTTTAATTAAAAAATACATTTTCATCCCATAAGAAAAAATCCACAACAAAATCTAAAAAAAAAAAACTTAAAAAACAACACTTAAGTATTATATTCAAATCATGTCTTAACGTTAATAGTTTTTTTTTCCCTCCTAATCACCACGCAATAGTTTTAGTCACCTCAAACAACAGTGCACGATGGGGGACCAATGTTGCCATATACTTATTGCAATATATCCATTTTGGATTAAAATTTTTTTTTTTTTAAGTCACTAATCTGATTCATTTTCCACGTTCATAAAATGCCAATAAAATTAAATAAATAATTGTTATACTGTGATAGAGCCACGTTGAGATAAATTGTTAGACCTAACTATGAAAAAAGTAAATAATCAGTCAAATATAATATTTGTCTTTGTTCCATGCACACTGTCTTGAACTTTTGGCATTTTATACTGTGATAGCTAGAGTCACGTTGAGATAAATTGTTTTACACCTAACCCTTATCAATTAGTTAAAATGCACAGTCTTGAACTTTCTACAGTAGTCCATGTCAATTGATTAGGTGTTGAAAACTCCATATTCCCAACGAAAGTTTGACCATAAGCATGCGTTTGGATGGGATGTTTCACCCTATCTGTGTGTGTTGAGTTTTTTTAGTGGGTCTCATGAGTATTGTTTATATACAATCAAACTTAATAAAATACAAATTTTTAGATAAATTTAAGTCTTACATTAGTATTTATATCTTTAAAAATTATTTTATTATAATATTTTTAATAATAAATTTTTAATTTTTAACCAATACGCGTTATCCAAATACAAGATTAGTCATGCAAGCGTTTACCACGTGAATATGCAGATTTATGGGTTTTCAGAAAAGCCCTTCATCTTTTGCCCGCTCACAAAGTGAGGAACACGCGGAAACTTTTGGCCCTTCCTTTTTGCAAAAGCACAATGTGAATCATGTGATGTGTGTTTCGCTTTCATAGTTCATCCTCTCATTCAGGAAAAAACAAAAAAAGAAGAGAAAGACTTCATACTCCAGTCAATATATTATATGAACTATTTTTGGCACGTGGAAAATTTTTTGCGAAGGTAAATGGTCCATAGAGTTGTTGGTTTCTTTAAAGAAAGACTTCATAATTTCGTCAAGTTATTATATTATGCTATATCCAACAGTCCGTACCTTTTTTTATTTTAGAGATATTTGTCGGTTAGTTTCTTTAAAGAAAGACTTCATATTTTCGTCAAGTTATTATATTATACTAATCCAACAGTCTGTACTTTTTTTTTTTAAGAGATATTTGTCGGTTGGTTTCTTTAAAGAAAGACTTCATATCTTCGTCATGTTATTATACTATACTATATCCAACGATCTGTACGTTTTTTTTTATTTTAGAGATATTTGTCAGTTTTTAATTATTGTTCTTTATTATTAAATTAATTTATCAATTAATTTTTTATATAAACAGAAATTAAATTTTGAACTTCTTACTTAATTACGAAAGATTTTATAAATTAAGTTAGCTAGAACCTACTAAATGAACAGCTAGTATTTGATTACATGATTGGCAATCATTCATTTTGATTTTCAAGAATTCTTACTTGCCATTGCTGGATTGGGATTCTCTAATTAAAGTTTTGAGTTTTAGGAAAAATCCAATGGAAAATACATGGTTAGATTTTATTTCGTCATTAACACTTAATAGATTTAATTCTTTTTATTAAAATATTGATGATATGGTGAAGTGTGCCTTTGGGATTAGACTATAAAGCTAATTTTTAGTGTTTTGTTTTTTTGGCTGCAACAAAAAGTTAAATAATCAGTTTTGAAATGGACATAAAAGTTAATTCATTTTAAAATATTGATAAAATTTCTGAATATATATTTATATGTTAACATTAATTTAAGAATTCTAAAAATATTAATCATGCATAATTCTCATTTATTTCTCTAGAATTAAACAATAGTTACTCGTATCATGTGGTGATAGGCCTAGCCAACGTGATTATTGGTTAACAATCTAATATGCTTGGGATTAGTACATAAAGTTAATCTTTTGCTTTTCATTTTTTTTATGTATAACTTTTTAAAATCTTAATATTTCTTATTTTTACTCACTTCTTCAAAGTATAAGTATGCATTAAAATATTTTCAGTAAAAAGTGTTTAACAAAAAAAACTAAATAAGTTGTTCTCCATATACAAACATCGGTGAGAGTTTAAAAAAAACCAATGGAAATGTACGTTGGTGATGGTTCAAGCGGTCATATAAATAATGCTCAACTACCAAACAATGTTTAGACTTGCATCTTAAATATTATAAAATTGGTATTAGAATTCTATATATAAAAAGCATCAATGTGCAAAGAAACAATAGCAAGCTACAGTGATTTTTGTTTATTCAACCAAACTGTTTCACTCGTTTTTTTTGGAAAATATCGTCTGAGCACGCTTTTTTATCACAACAAATTGCCACAATATTTTCACAATTTTTGAGGTATTAATTTCTTATAAGCTAATATATATATATATATATATATATATATATATATCATACTAGAACCAAACATAACTAAAAATAAATGTATTATGAAAAAAAAAAAAAAAGTGTGACATCCACAACAATTTTTCACAATACTTTTGTAAGGACACGATTCTCACACGGCCCAACAATGACGTTGGGCTCGCACGTGAAGGATCCCTCACAATAAGATTTGTAGAGAGTGGGCTTGAAAGGCTAGCGTTTGGTCACAGGACGTTGATCCGAACCGGACTTTAGTGAAACTCATATAAGAAAAGGCTTCAACCTGGATATCCAAGCCCTACAGCTTTGTAACTTGAGGGATTGGACTCCTCGGATCATGTCCGAGGAGCACTAATGTCTTTCTCCGGTTACCCGGCGGTGGGTTTTTCGTGGTGGTGTACATATGTTGTCCGGGCATTCTCATCCCTGGAGTTTTTCCCAGGAAGTGAGATGGGGATCCCCCCTTCGTTACCTTATGTTTCCTTTTATATTATCCTGTGTTTGCTGTCCTTCATCCACGTGTAGGGTTAACTTTTCCAGGACTGATATTTGTCCCATCAGTCTAATCCCAGAATTGGTGGAGATGGTAGATAAAGCCTAAGAATCTGGTTCTGTTAGGTGTATAGTCTTATCTGGGAAGGGTAATAAGGGTAACTTTCCCAAGATATTTTAGATCTTCTTACGGATTTGTTCTTATAGCTCTCTTTTACCCCTTTTGTCAAGGGAGCTTTAGGCTTGCCGAGGACTAAACCGTCCTCGGCTGCATATCTGGGCCATCCTCAGCTTTATACTTTTAAGCCTGGGCCATAACTTTTTTCAGCTTGGGCCTGCGGGCTCCCCATGAGCAAGTGGACCTAGCCCATAAACTATTGGGCCCCATAATAGCCCCTCAAAACCCTGCTGTCCAACATCTTGGTTGGAAAGGTGGGTTTTGGTGATACCGAGCCTTATTATGGTTCATTTATTTCAGCCCTTGAATGACGTTGGCGACCCTTCAACAATCTAGAGAATGTACCGGTCTACGAGCCGTTCCTCTGAATTTGCGCACGTTGCCCTTATGCCGTTTGGGTATCCGAGGCGCGTCTTCAATATCTTCCCTTTACGAAACCTCCCAGATCTAACGGCTATTGATGGCGTGGGAGAACGAAACGGCGTATTCTTAATTGTAGATTTCCCTGGGGATCCGAACGTGTTATGTACCCTTGTCTTCTTCCCCTATATAAAGAGAGAAGACAAAAACTGATTTTATCATACTTGAATCCTTCATATTCCTCCTAGAGTCCACTCCTTCCCTCTGGTTGTACTTTATCCGATAAAAGGTTCACCACAGTAGTCAGCCATGAATAAACCCTTTCATTCCCAAAAACACCATGTCCTAATAAAGCTCGAGATGGCTCGGTCAGGGCAAGGATGGCGGAGACTCAAGATTTGTCTCCCCTTCCTTTTAGCCAAAATCCGAAGCAGGGACTCGTCACATCTCACTTTCGGCGTGACCGAGTCAAAGACATCCATTATCACCACCATCCGCTCTGTCATGAGCATATCTAACATGGCGCCAGCGTGTTAGGAGTCAGGACTGGGACAGGGACTAAGTTCCCCTGCTTCTTCCTCTCTTCGTTCACTGGCGCCCCTCTTTGCCTCTCTTTCTTCTTCTATCCACCACCAGATCCGTCCTGGTGCTTTTCCTTCTCCCTCTTTTGCTCCTTTCTCTTTTTTTTCATCTCTTCTCTCTTCTTCTCCTCCTTCCTACTCATGTCCTCCATCTTCTTCTTCCTTTGCGCTCCTTGATGACAAGAGCTTGCTGAAGTGCTTCCATGTGTTCCAATTCTTCTTCCTTCTCCTTCATCTTTTTCTAAAGAAGGTTCTTCTCCTGGTATGAGCAATACTGAGGCAGAGATTGGAGAGACTTTGAAGGCGAGTTTAAAAGCCATCTGACTGTTTACTTATCTGTATTGCGGATGCTATTGTTGCTTTGGCAATTCATTTTTGTATAGGCTTGTTTAAGCCCTTCTTTGTACGTCGTAGTAATTTTTCATATTAATAAAAGTTATTGTTATTCTACTTCGCATGTTCTGTTTATATGTTTTAATAAATTTGCGAGCACTGCTCGGCACAATAGTATAGCATTTGAATCAATGACAACTAAGGCCAAAATACTTGCTAATAAAAAGATGCCACCATAACTTTAATAAAATTATTCGACATGGCAATGCCGACCAGTGAGGAACGAGACTCACCTTAAAATTAGCCGAGATAAGGACTGAGTGTTTGATACGGTGTAAGAAGTAACCATCCGAGGACATGTCGCCCGCAAAATGATCAGTTTCCTTAGGCTAATGAACATTGGGTCGTTTCGCCATCTTCTTAACACATTGACCTTAACCTTTTACAGTATATTGAGCTGAGAACCTTCCCCATCCGAGTAGTTGGTTTCCCCAAAAGGCTTGAGTCCGAGGACTTCGCAATGCCTGGGTTCTGTCTAAAACTTGTGTTTTTTCTTTTGTGTACTTGGTTTCCCCATAGGCTTGAGTCCGAGGACCATGCAAGGCCTCGGTTCTGTCCAAAACTTATGGTTTTTCTTTTGTGTACTTGGTTTCCCCATAGGCTTGAGTCCGAGGACCATGCAAGGCCTTGGTTCTGTCCAAAACTTATGGTTTTTCTTTTGTGTACTTGGTTTCCCCATAGGCTTGAGTCCGAAGACCATGCAAGGCCTTGGTTCTGTCCAAAACTTATGGTTTTTCTTTTGTGTACTTGGTTTCCCCATAGGCTTGAGTCCGAGGACCATGCAAGGCCTTGGTTCTGTCCAAAACTTATGGTTTTTCTTTTGTGTACTTGGTTTCCCCATAGGCTTGAGTCCGAGGACTATGCAAGGGCTTGGTTCTGTCCAAAACTTATGGTTTTTCTTTTGTGTACTTGGTTTCCCCATAGGCTTGAGTCCGAGGACCATGCAAGGCCTTGGTTCTGTCCAAAACTTATGGTTTTTCTTTTGTGCACTTGGTTTCCCCATAGGCTTGAGTCCGAGGACCATGCAAGGCCTTGGTTCTGTCCAAAACTTATGGTTTTTCTTTTGTGGACTTGGTTTCCCCATAGGCTTGAGTCCGAGGACCATGCAAGGCCTTGGTTCTGTCCAAAACTTATGGTTTTTCTTTTGTGTACTTGGTTTCCCCATAGGCTTGAGTCCGAGGACCATGCAAGGCCTTGGTTCTGTCCAAAACTTATGGTTTTTCTTTTGTGTACTTGGTTTCCCCATAGGCTTGAGTCCGAGGACCATGCAAGGCCTTGGTTCTGTCCAAAACTTTTTGGGTACTTATTTGCTTTTTTCGCAGGTCAGCCCCTTGGCCATGACTGGGAGAGCTGACTTGAGGTCAGAAGCCCCTAGAGCTGCCTGTGCCGTTGGCACTACAGGATGTAAGCCCTGGCACCAGTTTATATCGGAGCGACAACTGCAAGTCACCGGAGATGGGAAAAACTTGCGAATCTCTGCTTGCTAGAGAGCTGACTCATGCGCCACCCGTGCCAACGCGCAAGCCTTCCCACAGACGGCGCCAATTGTAAGGACACGATTCTCACACGACCCAACAATGACGTTGGGCTCGCACGTGAAGGATCCCTCACAATAAGATTTGTAGAGAGTGGGCTTGAAAGGCTAGCATTTGGTCACAGGGCGTTGGTCCGAACCGGACTTTAGTGAAACTCAGATAAGAAAAGGCTTCAGCCTAGATATCCAAGCCCTACAGCTTTGTAACTTGAGGGATTGGACTCCTCGGATCATGTCCGAGGAGCACTAATGTCTTTCTCCGGTTACCCGGCGGTGGGTTTTTCGTGGTGGTGTACATATGTTGTCCGGGCATTCTCATCCCTGGAGTTTTTCCCAGGAAGTGAGATGGGGATCCCCCCTTCGTTACCTTATGTTTCCTTTTATATTATCCTGCGTTTGCTGTCCTTCGTCCACGTGTAGGGTTAACTTTTCCAGGACTGACATTTGTCCCGTTAGTCTAATCCCAGAATTGGTGGGGATGGTAGATAAAGCCTAAGAATCCGGTTCTGTTAGGTGTATAGTCTTATCTGGGAAGGGTAATAAGGGTAACTTTCCCAAGATATTTTAGATCTTCTTACGGATTTGTTCTTATAGCTCTCTTTTACCCCTTTTGTCAAGGGAGCTTTAGGCTTGCCGAGGACTAAACCGTCCTCGGCTGCATATCTGGGCCATCCTCGGCTTTATACTTTTAAGCCTGGGCCATAACTTTTTTCAGCTTGGGCCTGCGGGCTCCCCATGAGCAAGTGGGTCTGGCCCATAAACTATTGGGCCCCACAACTTTAATAACAAATCATAAGTGGTAAATTGTTATTGATTTCAATTTAAACTTACTAATGAAAAAAATATTTTGCCTACCAATAACAACTTGTAACAACTTACTATTTTATGATTTGTTGTATAAATGTCATAGACATAGCATTTCTGTTGTGAAAATATTAAGACATTTTGTTGTCATCATAATATTTTCACAATTGTTAAAGTGTCAATTTTTTACGAGCCAAAATAATATATAACAAAATTATAAAGGTAATACGAAAATGTTATACCATTTTGTTGAGTTTCTAGATTTTTTTTTTTTTTTCCAATTTTTTGAACCAAAATTCACTATTTCAAATACAGTTTTCTTGGGTTAACTTTTTGTATTTTTATCTTTACGCACCATTTTAAGTAAAAACGCATAGTTTTACATATACAAAAAATAAAAAATAAAATACTTAGGATAAAAACACTTTTCATCCTTTACTATCCTTAAACTTTAAAATCAAACAATTTTTCCTTTAATATTTTGGAAAAATAGCAGATATTTCATATTGTTATTCTCTCAGTTAAACCCTAATGAAACCTTGTGATTCTTAAAATATTACATTGTGTAATGTCTAAAATACTCCCACTAAATTTTAACATTCCAAAATTTTTTTCACGTAATTTGAGTTTTAGATGGTAATAATGCTTAGAAGTTGGAATTGTGATATAAAGTGTTTTATTTGTTACCTAAAGAACATTGATTTCCTAGATTTAAATCATCGAAACTTATAATTTAGCTAATGAGAAATTCGATGACACATGCCTTTTGTTATCTCTTTTTTTCTTTTATTCTTTTTCTTTTCTTGCCTAAATGAGTGTTCATTAAAAACTAAGTAAGCTAAATATTGCACCTACACTCATATAGAATGATAAAGAAGAAAGTATGAATGAAAAAATTTTCATTGTGTATGGTTGAAGATATTTGATGAAAAATTTTAATTGTAACATATGATATCATTCATTACGAAAATTTAAATATTGTGACAATGTCTTAACAAAACTCAGTTGCTTATTGTTGAAATTTGGTGATATTCATTATCATTCTTAATAGTTTTTAGTGGGTGGATATTACCTTTATTAAATAAATACCAAGAAACTATTATAGTAAAAATATATATATTCATATGTTAAATAGATACCATAACTTTGTGTATGATTAACTATTAAAATTCTCATACAAATAAAATTAACTTTGTGTGACATACATTTTTTATGTATATAGTTTCATATTTCTTCAAATAGAAAATTTATTTTAATTTTCACATTTAAGAGGTAGCATGTGCCTTGCACGTGCCACCCTAACTAGTTTTCTAAAATAGTTCAATAACAAACACAATAAGAGCATCTGTTAACCTCATAAAATTTGTCTACAAACTTGGATATAGCCTAAGCTACAATTTCACTCAATATCTTTTTATTGAATATGAATTTTGACAAATTCACCATTGGATTAAATTTTCTTCTTATATCCTTCATATATACTTACAAAATTTTCAGGAAATATGAATTTTAAGAAATTCATCATTGGATTAAATTTTCTTCTTATATCCTTCATACTTACAAAATTTTCAGGAGATTAAAAATCAATCACTATGTCATCAATCATTTATTTAAATTGCAAATTTTTATAGTTTAGTATTATGCAAAAAAAATAAGTTTATGAATCATATAATAAATAATATCTGATTGGCACAAAATTTGACATATATGGTAAGAGCATAAAGAACATATAATTTGATGATTAGATTTTTAAAATATGTAGTTATGTTCACTTTTTTAGTCAAAATTGTAGTATTAGGTTAGAACCAAGTTTGTAGCCAAACTTTGTTCCTGTTAACCAAACCCAATTAATATAACCTTAAAAAGGTAATTATCAAAAAAAAAAAAATTAAAAAAACTTGGACACAAAAAAAAAAAGAAAAAGAAAAAAAAAAAAAAAAAAGAGATAAGATAAAGGGCCACGTGTCAATATAATATTATGCAATTGCTAGGATTGGCATCTTGTTTTGTGAACATAACTCACAATTAAATGTGAGTTCTAATTCTTATCAAAAAATAAAATAAAATAATTTTGAGTTTTAGTTAACTCATCTAGTAAAGTCTCTTTTCGTAAAATAAGTGATCTACCGACACCAAAAATCATTGGATGATAATGAACAATAATTAGGAGTGTACATCATAAGTTCAAACTATATCTCAAAAAAAGAAAATCACAATTAAATTAAACTAGCCTCATCACACGCGTTTCGCATGTGCAATGAGACGTTTTTTTTAGAAAAAAAAATGTGTTTTTATTTTATATATGTAATTTTTATTTTGAGAATCTAATCTATAAGTGGATAAAGTAATTTGAAAATTATCAGGGGAGTGGTCATATGTTTTAGGCAATGTTTTAATGGGAGTTAGAATTGTATTTTGCCGGATTGTCCTTTAATTTTTGAAAGCTCGAAAATGTATTAAAAACACAAGAGCTTGTTTAGACCCCCAATTAAAATTATGGCTAGATTGCTTTTACTCTAACTTATCTAAGTGCGGAAACAAGAGTAAATGAAGTGCAATAAACCGATACTACTATAGTGTATAAACATGAACAACAAACATTAAAAGTAAAGCACAAGAGTAAGGGAAGAGAGAATACAAACACAAGATAACACGTCAATGTGTTATCGAAGAGGAAACTAAAGAATCTCGGCGAAAAACCTCTCCGCCGCCCTCCAAGCGGTAATCGATCTACTAAACAATCAGTTGGGATACATGAGTAAGTAAGAGACCCTCCAACCCTAATCTACCCTCTGTACCTAAGCCCTCCAAGCTCCTACTCCAACATGGCTTCTCAGAACCGTGTCTTGTCTAGCTCTCCAGATCCCGTAACAAGCTCCATGTTGCATCTGCCATCCTTGGCTTCTTCCAATGCTTCCCAGCAATACCAAAAACACTCACTACACTCTGAAAATGTGTGGATTGTGTTTGCGTACAAATCTCCTCTCAAGGTATGATAATGGGAGAGGGAATGAGAAGAGGCTACAATTAATTCTCACTAAGGATGAGTAGCTCTCTCTCAAAAAGATGGGTATGTGTGTTGTAGAAAACCTATCTATGGTTTTTCTTTCTGAATGGCCTCACTTACATTTGTGGGTAATGAGGGTATATATAGTATGGGTGAAGGGTAAGGAATTCACACATAAAAAACCTCTAGGCAGAATGTTTCATGACTGTCTCGCGGGAAGGCCTTACCCGCAAGACACTCGCGAAAACGATAGCCTGGCACGACTCTTCAGCTTCTAGTCATGTGCTCCTTACATGCTATTTCGCAGCTTAGCTTCTCGCGTGCTTCTCGCAAAATCCACTGATTCTTCATATAAGCTTGAGTCTTCACCAATTTTAATACTAAACCCAATACAATAAAATCCCACAAAATACAAGGAATAGAATAAGACCAATTACAACACTTTTTATCATGGAATAAAGCCAACATAAAACATAATTGTAAATTACAACTTTACAATCTCCCCTTTTGGCTATTCCGTGACAAAATACCCTATAACAAACTTCAGACTTAAACGTGAGTTTGGAAACAATGACAAAACTCACTCATACCTAAATCTAGAAACTGTGTAGCACTTGGTACATATAAACCTGTAACCTGAAACACTTGCACAAAACACATTAGACCCTCAAGGTAAATCAAGTGATAAAAGGACAAGTATAATGTAACAAGTAAAATGCGATCAAGTAAACATGTTGTGAAACATATGAACAACTTGATCAAACACATGACTATCATATGGAAATGACCACAATGATCATATAGCAAAGCAAATGATCATCCGAACATGCAATCAATAAAGCACAATAGCATAAGGATAAATGCATGTCCAACACTCGACCAATACAAAATACATGAAGTATATGCATCTAGGAACATGATCCTATTAGAGCACAAGAGTAATATAAACCAAAACAAAGCAAGGAAAATGTCTTCTCCCCTTTAGTATATGCATCTCCCCTATAGCTTTCTCCCCTTATGAATGTGCATGAGGTAGAATTACTCTCTCTAAGAGTGTGCACCTAAGTCATATAGAAATGACGATACAAACCTGTATACTCTCTAGTATACTCTCCCCTTTTTTGTCATGAATAGACAAAACAATCAAGAGGAATGAGGGAAAGAAAAGAAGATATGAGCAAGGGTTTGATGCATGAGGGGTGCAAGATGAATGAGAAAATGAAGCTCAAACATAAGACAAAAACATTATAAAAAAAAAATGCTACAAAGCATAAAGAACGTGACATGCTAAGGATGATGGAACATGATGTAAACCTAGGCATGACAAAGACACAAGAACATGTTAAGCGCTAAAAGGTCTAAAAGGACTTGACTAGTATGAGAGAAGTGCAAAACATGTCAAGTGTTAGAGTGTGTGCAGCAAAGGTGCATCTAATGTGCATGTGAGATGCATGACCAATGCATGAATAAGCACTCATGGGGCAAAGTGCATAAAACACACCACCAATGATCAAAACATGATAAACATGAATAATTATAGTGATTCCCAAAGTTTGGTACTCATCAGAGTCCAAAACAACAGCAAATGCTCAATTAAAATTCCAGAGTACACGTTACTGACTATGAACTCAATTAAATTAGTAAATGCTCAATTTTTGGCAAACTTTATATTGAAGAACAAAAATAAAGTGAAAGGATGGACCAAAGAACTTGCAAATTTTCTTTTGAAGAGAATGTTTGTTAATTCCAAGGGACAGCACAGTTGGCTAGAGATGGTGCCTGATGAAGCAAGCTTTAATTCATTTTCTCTTCACTCATAACTAAAACTCAATTATAAAAGAAAATATATTATGCACTTGATGGTTCCTTAATATCTTTTGTGCTCCTATATATAGTGTAAACCCCCCCCCCCCCTCCCAAAAAAAAGTCTTTAGATTTTATTTTTTTTAAGAAAAAGTATAAAAACAAAGTAAAAAGTAGTGGATTAATGTGTGAGTAATTGTTAACTACTTATAACCACTTTAAGAAATTGTGATAAATGGTGTGTTTCTAAAATAATTGATTTTTTAAATCTAGAAATGTACAAGCTATCACGTCATTTTAAAATTTTGGATAAATTCCACAAAAATATGTTGAGGTTTGGGCTAATACTAATTAGGTTCAAAACTTTTCAAAACTAGCCAATTTGGTCCCTAAAGTGGAGCTAAATTGGCTTTAGAAATCAAATTGGTTAGTTTTAAAAAGTCTTAGATCTAGTTGATATTAGCCCAAACATTAGAGAATGTGAATGGAATTTATCATAAAATTTTAAACTGTATGATAGTCTGTATACTTTAAAATTTTTCAAATTTAATCCAAATCAAGAAATAGATTAAATGGGCATGACTCAAAACGGAGAAAAACTTTTTTTTCCCCCCTCTATCTCTTGGGAAAAGCACAGAACACACCATGCTATGATGACGTCATTCACACAAATTTACAAAAGAACATGCCAACTTAATTCTCACCTTTTCCAGCTTTAAATTTAGGGGAAATTACACTTTACCACCCTAAACTATACCCTAGATTACACTTTGCACCCTAAACTATTCGATTGCATGCTTTGCACCCTAAACTATAATCTTTGTTACACTTTGCACCCCAAAGTTAGTTTTACTGTTAAGTTAGATGAAAATTTATAGCACATGACTTGCATGTGATTTTTACTTAGGTGGCACATAGTTTAAAGACAAAAACACCCTCTTTCCAATCAATTAAAAACAAAAGCTCTCTCTCACATGCTAGCATTTTCTTCTCCCCAAATCAAATTTTGCCTAACCCTAAATCCCCAATAGTTCTCACGTATGCCTAGCAGTAGCTTTTCCGCTCTCTCTCCGCCAACAAACTCTTCTCTTCTTTTGAAAAATTCTTCAGTTGCTCCTCTAAAACATGATGGTCATCATCTTGACATATTTTTGTTTGTTTAGAATATAGATAATTATGATAAAATTCGAGAGATAATTAATACAAACACATACAACCAACATCTGAAAAAAAAACCCAGTCCGTGCCTACCATATGAGATATATATATGGCTTTCTTTACAACACCTGGTGAGTGGTCAAAGCATACGTATAACACAGTAAAAATCTATAATAATCAATATTAAAATAAAAATTTGAATGGATTCAATCTTGACATACTTCTTTAAAAGTTCATATTAGTCTTGTCTACCTTATATTATTCCCCAAACTGTCTCTGGACTTCATGTTTTAGATAGTTTTTCTATTTAAAAAAAAAAAAAAAACTTGATGTAGATTTCCATTTTTTTGCAGCTTAGTATTATTTTACTTAGTGGAGCAACTGAACAATGAGAGAAAGGAGAGGAGTTAACGCATGAGAGCTATTGGGAATTTAGACAGATTTTGATTTGGGGAGTAGGAGATGCTATGCAAATGAGAAAGAGGTATTTTGTTTTTAACTGATTGGAAAAAGGGTGTTTTTGTCTTTAAACTGTGTGTCACTTAAGCAAAAATCATGTGCAAGTTATGTGTTACAAATTTCCATCTAATTTAACAGTAAAACTAACTTTGAGGTGCAAAGTGTAACAAAGGTCATAGTTTAGGGTGGTAAAGTGTAATTTCCCCTTAAATTTACTATTGATTCGCGAAAGCTATTATTATGATGATGATGAGCTATCACAGGACAAGATCTACAATTTCTCCCTTTAAGCTATTGAATTTTAATATATATATATATATATATATATATATATATATATTGGGTTGCATGCCAATAAGAAATTAAACAAAACAACACATTGCCTATTTTCTCCTCTGTTCAAACAGACTATTTCTGCGGGAATAGGAAGCAACAATTATAATTTAAATTTTGCTAGATACAAAGCATAATATTATAGAGTTACGTAACAGCACTTGATCATCGGCTTGATAAATTCCTATATATGAAAAATGTCAATGTAAGGTTGTTATGCTTTGTGGAAATTTCTTTTAAAAAAATAATTCTATAGTAGGCATTTTTCGCACAAAAAACAATGATATTATTAGTAGTATTCAGCGATAGAGTGAAATAACAAAAGATAGAAGTACATTATTGGCTGAAATACATTATCATCAAGGATACTGAAACAACGATTAAAACAACCAGCACTCATATATTTTGTAGAAGACCCTATTAGGACAAGAGGGTATCACAAGCTAAACAAATTGACGAGTTCAGATGCAAGCCATAACATGTAACCAAACCAAAGCACTCAGATATTGAACTACACAAATTCTGAATCTATTTGATAGTAGACCTAACGAAATCCCAGAGAGTGAATCCCAAGATTATAAGACCAACAACAGTTGCAGTGCCTCTCCAGAGATTGGAGAAATAGGTACTTTTCAAGTATCCCATATTACGGTTGCAACCATTTTCAAAGTGGTCCTTAAGCTCTTGAGCAAGTTCACTGTAACAGGAATTCTCTTCCTTAATTTCAAGGGCAAGTTTGTTAATCATAGTGGCAACTACATCATAGCTGCCTAACTCGTTAACAATAATCCCTTTGTCAACAAGCAACTCCACATCTTCAATAGTGTTGACAAGTTGATCCAATAACACTACGTAATTGCATATATAAGCTTCCAATGGATAATGACACTGCTCAAGGGCCATGAGGTTTCTGAAAAGATCTTCATTTCCATTGTTTGCCACAAAACTCGGGAGACTCAATAAAGATTGAATACGTTCTGAGCAAGGAAAGCATTTCAAGCAGGGTAAGAAATCTAAGAGCCATGAGAAATTGAAGCATTGACAATTTCCGCAGGGCTCCCACTTCTGGAATTCTATGTTATCAAACCTTCTGTTTTCAGTCATTTTGAATCTCACTCCAGACTCGTACAGCTTTGTTGCACTATATACATAAGAAATAGTGACTCCAAATTTGTGGTTATTAGATGGTTTGTAGAAACATCTGATCAAATCAGTGAAGTGTTCTACTTTCTCCACAGTTGGCTTCTTCTCTTCATCATGGAAAGGTAAATATTTCTTGAAATATTTGCAGGCAAGGTCAAAAAAGGAAATATCATTGTTTTCTTTAGACCAGACTTTATTATATATCTCCTCGAGAATAAAAAAAGGAAGCTGATTTTCAAGTAACATCAAGTCCAGCAGAATAAGCGAGTTCAACCATGGTTTACTATATATATACCTGTTTTTATACTGTTCATCTCCCCCAGTAGTAGCCATTAACAAATGCTGAATAATAAAGGCGGAATCCAAGAAAACCATTCGCACGAAATCTCCCCCACTGATATTAAAACTCTCTTCATAACAGCGACGGATACTTTGTTCGTTATCCATAATGATGCGTAGTATATCCGGTGGGTTTGTCCTAGCCCGATAACAAAATTCGTTTGAGTATCTCAATTTCAACATTTCCGTGTCCATCAGTTCTTGTTTACGGTAGTGAAGAGGACCTATTGAGATTAGCTTTGGAGTGTAGGCTTCTGGTTTTATCTGGCGAAGTCTCCTGGGGACCCTGTAGATGCAACACTCAGGGAAGAAGGCCGGTTCCATGACTAATGGAATATCAATAATCAGCTCAACCTCAGCCTCAGCCTCAGCATCCATCTTTATCAATCGTCAACTTCCGTTTTCCTAGTGACACGCAAACAACAATCTTTCATTAGACTTTTTGAAGTACAACAGAATCATTTATTCTACCGCTTATTCCAAGAGGCACCAATTGCAATAGCTTAGAGTCGGTTTCACCCTAAACTGAGTGACCCGCGGCTGATCGAGGCATCAGGTGAGGCCGTACGAGGCGAGAATGCTTTCCAGGTGAGCGGTAGAACATCGGACAGGTAATTGTATTAATTGGGCCTTCTCATTTTTTATGATAGTTTTTGGGTCATCTGTTTGGGCTTGTTAAAAAAAATTTAACTAGTTTTTTAGATCAAAATTAAATACATTTTCTTGAAAAAGAAAAAAAACTTGTTTGGTAAATAAGAAAACGAAGAAAAAGTAAACAAATAAATTTTGAATTCTAATACAATTATTATTAATTTTTTTTATTGCTAAGAGCCTACGATGCTATAATTGAATCTTGATAAAAACATTACAAGAGACTGCCAATCAAGAAAATTTATATCCCCTCAAAAGTTTCAAATAAAAGAACTTTAGACTAAAATGGGTTGTGGATCCTATGTCTCTTACTTGAACTTTGACAGGTCGGATCAGCCCAGAATAACCCCCATTTTTTTCACATAAAAACAGAGGAAAAAAAAAACTTGATCATATTTTATAAGCAAATATGTTTAGAATCCGATTATCAGTTCTGATGGTCTATTACTTTGATAATTAATTTCTCAAAAGAAGGAAAAAAAAATACTTATACATCTTATACATGAAACTTAAAAAAATAAAAAAAAAAAATAAAAAAAAAAAAAGATTAATATCACCTCTAAAAGTAAGTGTGCTTTTGAATTAGCTTCTTTGTTGAAAGCATGCAAAATTATAGTTGTACTTACAAAATAATTGAAATTTTTAAAAAGCTGTACATATATAAGCAAATAAGCTATAAAAAGTGAAAAAAAAAAAAAAAAAAAAAAAAAAAAAAAAAAAAAAAACCGGAACTTATACTGCATATATAACTCTAAGAACAACAATAACATGTTACGTAAAGAACAAAAATTTGGAGGAAATATAAAATGAACTTATGATAGAAAAAAAAAAAAAAAAAAAAAAAAAAAAAAAAAAAAAAAAACTACCTAATGTTAGTAGATCCAATGGTGAAAACATCATTTTATGTATGAGAATTACTTGTTAAATTGACAAATGATATCATTTGTATTTTCATCTACAACATAAAAATTTAATAAAATTTATTATACAAAAATATATTGAAATTGAGTCAATTAAAAATAAGTTTAACTTTATTACTAAAAGCTTGACCTATTTTGCTAGGTCTATATATGGGGTCATAAGAGGGAAGAGTAGGTCTTGACTTATTTGTGGCAATGTGTGGCGATTTATTCATTACTGTTCGTGGGTGAAGTTCTATTGTGGTGGTGGACAATGTCGCAGACATAGAAGGGGAATTCTATCAAAAGAGAAAGAGAATGATTGGGTGACTTGGATATAATAAGAACAAAAAAAAACCGAAGTTGGTGGTTTGGAAATCATCCTTTCACCGTATCAAAAGTCTTAAGTCTTGTAACTTAGTGAGGTTGTTCAATTCTCATATAAAAGAAAACTTGCATCCATATCTCCTTTACTTGTTAAAGGAAATTAATTTAGTATACAGACATTTAGAACCCAACTTATAAGGTAAATTTTTAGTAAAATTCCGAAGTACACGTTACCGAATATGAACTCACTTAAATTAGTAAATGCTCAAATTTTGGCAAACTTTATATTGAAGAACAAAATAAAGTGAAAGGATGGACTAAAGAACCTGCGAATTTTCTTTTGAAGAGAATGATTGTTAATTCCAAGGGACAACACAGTCGGCTAGAGATGGTGCCTGATGAAGCAAGCTTTACTAATTTGGACTCTCATTTTTCCTGCACTCATAACTAAAACTCAATTATAAAGGAAAATATATTGTACACTTGATGGTTCCTTAATATCTTTTGTGCTCCTATTTATAGTGTAAACCAGTATAATCAGTTTCGTACCGTACGGCCGATATTTTCCGTACCGATGGCTGGAACGGTAGACATCCTTATTCCGTACCGGTTTAAATACCGGCAGCGTTCCGACTGTGCTGGCCAAAATATCAGATTTCGGCCGGAAAATGGATACCGGCCCGAAACAGAAACACAGATTTCTTTGTAATTTTCACTCACCTAAGATAATTTCTCAACAAACTTCATGATCTAATGCATCTTTCACGTATCTCGGTCTCTTTTCTGCTTAGCTTTCCATTTTTCTTCGTGGTCTCTGCAACGTCTGTGTTCCTCTGATAGTCTGATGTTCTTCTCCTTCTTCGTTTTTTTTATGTATTTACTGTTTCTCAAAGATTTTGAGTTTTGCTTTGGATGCCCATGTGATGACTAACCATAGCCAATGAGATGACTTGCTTTTTAAAATTTGAAATGAGATGAGATTCAGTGGAGGAGATAAAATCAAGAAAAAATAAAGAAAGATAAATTGCAAAAGTAAAAGAGGATGAGTGGAGCTGAAAAATAGGTGAGTTGTTAACAATTTGTCGGCAGATGATAGTATGTATACTTTTTGAAAGTTCAAAAATGTGTATAAAACACCCTTGAACGTTTACACCTCCAATTACAAAATAACCAATTCAAGCTTTATGTCAAACAACAAGTGTGCGGAAAATGAGCAAAAACTATAAACATAATTGGTAAACAATCTAAGCCAATTAAAAATACATCCACAGCAGAAAATAAAAGGCAAAGATAAAGGGAAGAGAGATGCAAACACAAGGACAACACACGATGTGTTATCGAAGAGAAAACCGAAGCCCTTGGCGTAAAACCTCTCCGCCGCCCTCCAAGCGGTCAATAATCCACTAGAAAATGTAGTTGGGATACATGAACAGCAATAGACCCTCCAAGCCTAATCTACCCGATGTACCTAAGCCCTCCAAGCTTCTTGCTCCAACGAGGTTGCACCGAACCTTTTTCTTTTCTAGCTTACCGGATTCTGCTATAATCCATAGCATCCGCCATCCTTGGCATCTTCCAATGCTTCCCAAAGCTCCAAAACACTCAACACTCTAAATGGGTGTGGGTAGTGTTTGGATAGAAATCTCCTCTCAATAGGTATGACAATGAGAGAGGGAATGAGAAGAGACAACAAAGATTTCTCTCTAAGAATGAGTAGCTCTCTCTAATTAGGTGGGTGTTTTGAAGAAACCTCTCTTAGGGTTTTTCTCTCTGAAAATGGCCACTCATATTTTGTGGAAATGAGGGTATTTATACTGGTGTGAGAATGGAATGCAAAGAGTCAATTTTTCCAAAACAGGGCTAGCTGGCGACTTAACCTCGCGACTTGACTGAGTCGCGAGTTTAAGCCACGAGCTAGCTGAATGGCCAGTCTGGATTTTTGTCCTGTAGTGCTCCAGCTGGCATGACTGTTCAGCTCCCTTGCATGCTCTGCGCGTGTGTAACTTTTGGCGGCTTGCAAGCCGCGAGCCTCCCGCAAGTCCTAGCCGCGAGTCTATGCTTCACTGCACTGTCTTGAGCATTTCTTCACACTCTCTCACACACTACCCTTACATGATTCCCACCTAAATACAGGGTTTCTAAGTGCTGTATTACAAGCAAATTTGTCACGGAATAAATCCAACACATGGTTGATTAAATTCAACCTTACAATCTCCCCCTTTGGCTATTCCGTGACAAAACACCCTAAAACAAACTCTAGACTTAAACGTGAGTTTGGGAACAATGGCAAAACTCACTCACACCTAAATCTAGAAGCTGTGAAGCTCTTGAATCATATGAGCATGAATCTCCTAAAACACAACAATACACCATGATCATTGTATGCAGAAAAGTATGAAATGCATATGAAACAGGCATGATGTGATCAAGCAAATATGGAGTTAAGAAACAAACCATGGCTTGATCAAACAAGCAATCACTACAAGATAGTGACCACAATACTCATTCACACTTGGACATACAAGCTAACAAGAACAATGCAAGTCACTTGTATGCTAACACTCAACCAATGCATAATACACTAAGTATATGCATCTAGGAACAATCCTACAAGGGCACAAGAGTGACAATACTTAAAACAAAATGCAAGACATTTAGATAGAAGTACTGATTTAAACAAAGCATAAAAGACTGCATAAAGCATGGTACAAACCATAAAGCCTAAAAATAATGAAAACAAACCCTAAAAGCTTACAAAAGCAACATGGGTACAAAGCACAAAATACTGAATATAAACTTAAACAATATAAACTAAAAGTGCTTAAAATTTCTCCCCTTCAAAGTGATGAGAAGCTGTGATGCACTTGGAACATATATGCTTGTAACTTGAAACGCTTGCACAAAACACATTAGACCCTCAAGGTAAAGCAAGCAATAAAGGACAAGTATAATATAACAAGTATAGAAGTGACTACAATGATCACATAGCAAAGCAAATGATTATCTGAACATGCATTCAATGAAGCATAATAGCATAGGGATATATGCATGTCCAAAGCACAAACATGATGCAATGAGAACAACAAAGCATAACTCAAATCACCATAAAGCCAACAAGAAAACAAACAAAACAAAGTTTTCTAGTTAACACAATGTCTTCTCCCCCTTGGTATATGCATCTCCACTATGGAAAATCTCTCCCCCTACAAATGTGCACGAGAAATAGAATTTCTCCCCCTAAGGATGTGCACAATAGTCATATAGAAATGACAAAAACTCTCCAGTATACTCTCTAGAGTACACTCTTCCCCTTTTTGTCAGGAATAGACAAAGGGTCAAGAAGAAACGAGGGCAAGAGATGAAGGTACGAACAATGCTAATGATGCATGAGGGGAGCGAGATGAATGAGAAAATAAAGCTCAAACCTAAGACAATGTAAAATGCTACAGAGCATAAGGTAGACATGACATGCTAGGATGAAGAAGCAAGGTCTAGACCAATGCATGACAAGGGTAGCAAAGGTGTGTGCAAGAGGTGGCTAAGTGCAATGCATGACCAATGCATGAAAAATGTACATGTGGGGCAAGGTGTGTTAAATACACAACCAATGAACCAAACATGTTCCTAATGAGGAAACATGAGAAATCCCAAAGTTTGGTACTCATCGGAGTCCAAACAAGCGAGAAAATGTCTAAGAGGCATTTTATCAAACACCTAGCATGCACACTATGAACAATAATGTGAAACAATGCATGAACAACATGAAATCCACCCTTAATACATGTTCTTTCTGCCACAAGTGGCCAACACCCAATGCAAATCAGCAAAAGAAACCAATCCCATGAAGAAATTTGACAAAAAATTAAGTTTTCCCAACCCCTATGATAAAAATCCCAACCAAGAGCACAAAACTCTCCAAAACATAATCTAAGGATCAAAATTAATGAAAAGAGTTTATAATTACCTTAGAAATGTTAATGGAATGAAAAACCATTCAAAATGGTTGGATTTTGATGTAAAAATATTGAAAGAGGGGTTTGAGAGAGGATGGAAGATGTTTAAAATAAGTTTTCCACAAAAAACCCTTTAAAAAGCTATTTCTGGGCGGTTCGCGACTGGGCGAGTCACGAGGTTCAGTCGCGAAATTTTCGCGAGTCGCCAAGTTCAGTCGTGAAAATTTTCGCGAGTCGCAAGTGAGTCGCCAAAGCTTCTGGATGAACTCGCGACTGGGGGTTTCGCGACTGGCGAGTCGCCAACTGAGCCGAGAAAAAGTCAGACACCTGTTTTTCAATACAGAACATTTTTAAACAATGAAAAACAAAGTAAACACTAAACATGAACACAAAGAGTGATAAAAATCACTTCCAAAAACATATAAAATGATCAAAATTTTTTTTGGATTGAACCATAAATGATTGAGCACACACACATCACATTTAGACAAGTACAATCTAACAAATGAATAAGACATTCATTGAACATTAGGCATGTGTGTTGTGTGTGTGTATCAAATGTGGAATAGTCCTTAGTCTAGAGTGAAACTTCAATGATCAATTCAATCAAGTCATACACAACTAGTACTAAGAGCGCGTTTGGATTCGGCTAAAAATTGTTGCGTTTGCGTTTTGTCTGTTTTTTTTTTTTTTTTTTCACGCGTTTTGGAGCGTTTTGGGTGTTGCGGCTACTGTTCATGCACTGTTCAATGAACAGTAGCCGCAAACTTTGACTTTTCAAATTTTTTTGACCAATCACAGCACATCGTGTACTGTTCACGGACCCACAAATTTCACTTTTCAGCAACTTTTTCATTAAAATGGGTCCCACGATACTATTCACACATTTAAAAATTATTTCGCTACAGTGTTTTTCAGTTTTCAGTTACAGTTTTCAGTTTTCAGCTGTATCCAAACGGACCCTAAGTCAAGTGGTCTATTTCAACTATAGAAGTGAACATATATGACCTCCCACAAGAAAATGATTACATAAGATTGAAACTTTTCATTTGGCTTCTTACAATTCAAATCATTTGATCATTTTGAAACAATACAACTCATTTTGAGCAATACATCTCATTTTTGAGATTGATGCCTGAAATTTTTGATATTTCAATTTGATGAACAAGCCTTTGGCTTTTGGGCATTAAACATTTTCAATACAAGTCGCTTTCCCTTTTTCCTAGTCAAATACTAGTATATGCGACGGCTTTTGCAGCTCATTATCTCTTTTCATTTTGAGATTTACATTTATTGAGCTCTTTAAGCAATAAAAATAAAAGAGTGGGAAGAGATATAAGCACAAGTCTACGCATGTATCAAAACCAACATGACTATTGACTAATCATTCATGACAAGCTTGAAGATCGATTTACAACAATCACACAAAGATGTCAAGATTTTTCCCACAAAGATATAAGTGCAAAAATAACAAGTTAAGCTCGTAAATACACAAAGCCATTTGTACAAAGGTACAAGGCCAAACTCACATATGATATGTGCTCAAACAAATACGATCAAACTTTTTGAATTTTTTTTTTTTTCACTTTTTATGTGGTTTTGGATTTTTTACTCACACAAAACTGAAATATAAAAGTAAGATAAAAAACAAAACAATGCATATAAATAAATGCAAGATGCACAAAATGCATGAAGATGTGACATTTAATGCATGAAGGGTCCTACAAAGATCGAAAGAATTAGATCAAGGACCAAAAGAGCAAAAGCTCAACCATAGGAACCCTTCCTCATCCAAACAGAACGATTGTTTGGAATGAGTGTCTCAAGAGAAGGGAGACGAGGGTTAGAAGAATAAAAACTGGAGATGCACATAGTCAAGGAGTTAAGAGTATTAAACATTTTCTTTAACAACATGCTATTTTTACTCAAAACCGATTTACTCTTTTTAGCACAACTTCCAAAAAGCTCAAGTTTTTCTTTTCTTTTAATTCTTTTAAAAGCATGAAACTTAGAGCATTGAGGTCTTAGATGACCAAAGGCACCACAATGGTGACAAACAATGTGTTTAGGTCCACTAGGCTTTTTGGGAAGGGATCTAGCAACATGGTTTTGTTCCCTCTTCAACTTATGACATTGAGGTCTTATATGACCAATCACACCACAATGGTGGCAATTTGGAACAAACTTGGATCCATCCAAAGCCTTAGGTTGAGATCTAAATAGAGGCTTTGACTTAACAGCCTTTCTCTCCACATTTTGATTTCTTTTGTGTGGAGGAACGTACACCGATTTGTCCTTAGAGATAGAATACACAATAGGCACAAGATCGGGTACCACAACATGATTGCAACAAATATTATCATCCCTTTTATCAATGGGTTCAACAATCAAACACTTGGCATGCATCTTAAGAGATTCATTTTCACATTTTAACTCATCAACAAGTTTGTTAGACAAAACAAGTTTAGCATCCAAGTCCATATTCAAACATTCAAACTCTTTTAGCTTTTCAAGAGAATCTTCAGCAAGTTTTTTATATTTCTCAACCAATTTGTTGGATTCATTAAGCTTAGCAATCAAATCATCCTTTTCACAAAACAACTTGCTTAAATTCTTTTGGAACTTCTTAGCATTTTTCTTCAAGAGTTTGTCAACAACACCCATAGATTCAAGTAACATGTCATCACACTTATGAGGATTAACACTCATAGAGGTATTTTCACAAACACGTGACATGTTACATTCATCACCAACCAAATCATGCAAAGAGGCATACAAAGCACAATCCATGGCAAATAAACACAAGGGGTCAAGGATCACACTTAGGTATTTAAACCACCACAAGTGTACCCGCTCTGATACCAATTGAAAGTTCAAAAATGTGTATAAAACACCCTTGAACGTTTAGACCTCCAATTACAAAATAACCAATTCAAGCTTTATGTCAAACAACAAGTGTGCGGAAAATGAACAAAAGCTATAAATAGAATTGGTAAACAATCTAAGCCAATTAAAAATACATCCACAGCAGAAAATAAAAGGCAAAGATAAAGGGAAGAGAGATGCAAATACAAGGACAACACATGATGTGTTATCGAAGAGGAAACCGAAGCCCTCGGCGTAAAACCTCTCCGCCGCCCTCCAAGCGGTCAATAATCCACTAGAAAATGTAGTTGGGATACATGAATAGCAATAGACCCTCCAAGCCTAATCTACCCGATGTACCTAAGCCCTCCAAGATTCTTGCTCCAACGAGGTTGCGCCGAACCTTTTTCTTTTCTAGCTTACCGGACTCCGCTATAATCCATAGCATCCGCCATCCTTGGCATCTTCCAATGCTTCCCAAAGCTCCAAAAACACTTAACACTCTAAATGGGTGTGGGTAGTGTTTGGATAGAAATCTCCTCTCAATAGGTATGACAATGAGAGAGGGAATGAGAAGAGACTACAAAGATTTCTCTCTAAGAATGAGTAGCTCTCTCTAATTAGGTGGGTGTTTTGAAGAAACCTCTCTTAGGGTTTTTCTCCCTGAAAATGGCCACTCATATTTTGAGGGAATGAGGGGTATTTATACTAGTGTGAGAATGGAATGCAAAGAGTCAATTTTTCCAAAACAGGGCTGGCTAGCGACTTGACCTCGCGACTTAACTGAGTCACGAGTTCAAGCTGCGAGCTAGCTGAATTGCCAGTCTGGATTTTTGTCCTGTAGTGCTTCAGCTGGCATGACTGTTCAGCTCCCTTGCATGCTCTGCGCGTGTGTAACTTTTGGCGGCTTGCAAGCCGAAAGCCTCCTGCGAGTCTTAGCCGCGAGTCTCTGCTTCACTGCACTGTCTTGATCATTTCTTCACACTTTCTCACACACTACCCTTACATGATTCCCACCTAAATACAGGGTTTCTAAGTGCTATATTACAAGCAAATTTGTCACGGAATAAAGCCAACACATGGTTGATTAAATTCAACCTTACACTTTTAAATTTGTTAAATTGTTGACCAAAAAAAAAAGTTTTGTTAAATTTAATCCAAATAATGAAATAGATTAAATAGGCATGACTGGAAACAGAGAAAATCTTTTTTTTGCCCCCTTTCGGTAAAAGCACAGAACACACCTTGCTATGATGACGTCATTCACACAAATTTACAAAAGAACATACCAACTTAATTCTCACCTTTTCCAACTTTAAATTTACAATTGATTTGCGAAAGCAAAATTTATGGAAGGTTTGTGAATAATACTTAGGGTAAGTTTGGTTCAGTTTTTTGTAAAAGTACATAATGAAAAAGTGGAGTTTTCAAAAAGTGCATTTTCAAAAAGCTGAATGTTTGGTAAAAACTGTTAAAAAGTGTTTTTTGAAAAAACTGAGTGTTTGGCTAGTACTTATAAAAGTAGCAGTTTGAGGAATAAGTTACCAAAAAGGACAATGTATATATAAGAGCATCTCCAGCAGGTTAGACAAATTTTTGTACTGTTTGGACAATCAATAATGACATTTATCTTTTGCCTACCCACTTTTTTAATTTTTATTTTGTAATCAAATTTATTCTTTTTTAATATTTATTTATTCTTTTTCTATTCATTTTCAACAATTATATTTTTCAACAAAAAGTGTTACATCCACAATATTTTTTGCAATATTTTCACAAGAATCATAACAAAATCTTATATGGAAAGTTGTTACTAGTTTTAATTTGAACCCACCATTGAAATTATATTTTTACTCACCAATATTAGCTAATTACTTAAAATTTATTGTAAAAATATTGTGGTAATATTTTTAAATTGTGATTTCTAATTCTTTGTCTTTCTTTCATCCATACGTTTCCTTTTCCTTTTTCTTTTTCTTTTTTCTCTTGCATTTTGTCCACCACACACGTATACCATTGTCCACATCCTCTCCTTTTTCTTTTTCTTTACTTCCACTTTCCAGAAGCTCCCTCATTCTTTCTTCTTTTCTTTTTTTTCCTTTACTTCCACTTAATTCCAGAAGCTCTCCGGCTCTCTCATTTTCTTCTTTCTCTTTTTTTTTTTTTTTTTTTTTTTTTTTTTTTTTTTTTTTTTTTTTTTTTTCCTTTTCCTACTTTATTCCATAAATTCTCTAGCTCTCTTTGTGATACTTAATTCCATAATCTTGCTTGCCTTTTTGGTGTCATTATCTTCAAAGTTCAAACACACACAGACACGCATGGAGAGAGGAGAAATCGTCTTTGCTCCACCACACCGCCACTGCTGCTCCTCCTCCTCACTGCAGAGTGCATACAACCAGGGGTCATATCGGCTTCTTTTTTTTTTTTTTTTTTTTCTTGATCATTTATTGTTGTTCTAATTTTTTTTTTTTTTTTTTGGTTCTTGATCTGCTGTTGTTGTTGTTTTGATTTTAGATTTGTTGTTTAAATTATATCAGTTTTATGAGAGCAAGAATGTTTTTGCTTTTATTGTTGTGGTTTGATTAATTTTAAGATTATGTTTTTGAGTTTGTATTTTGATCATGCTTGAGATGGGAGGCATGAGAGGAGCTTTGTGCAAAGGGAGAGCAGAGAGATGAGATGAGGGGCGTGAGGCTTCAGGTGTGAGAGAATTGGAATTTTTATGGGTATTTTCGTAATTCACCATCAGCCCAACGGTAACAATTCAAACGCGCATGCACGTTTTGATTTATGGACCTCCTGCAGTCCATAAATGTTGCGCGTTTTGAACGCATTTTTTGCCTAAGCCCAAAATGCAACTTTTATCAAAAAGTTGCATTTTGGGCTGAGCCAAACGCAATTTTTCTTCAACTTTTTGTAATATGGGCGTTTTCAGCTCCTAAAAGTGCAAACAAACGCACACTTAGTATTATTCTTATGGTGTGTAAAATGAAGACTTGCACTATTGTGTTCTTTTTTTTTTTTTCTTTTTCTCCTTTATTTTTATTATTATTAATTTTTTTTTAAGTAGAATGATTTACTTACATCTTAGAGCACCCATACTAGATGTGCTAAATGTGCCAAATATTTGGCACATTTGGCACACCAAACACCAAAAAACACCAAATATCAGATGTTTCAAACCTCATAATTTTTACAACATGCTATAGTATTCTCATATATTTGGCACGATACGGACATATGTGGGATATGGTTTTATTATTTTTTTATTCCTCTTTCTCCTCAGTCCCCAGGTTCTGAGTTTTTAAATTTATGACATCTGTGGCATACGGTACGGGCATCTTGACATCTGTGGCTACAGTCCCCAATCCCCATCTGTAGCTACAGTCCCCAAGTTTTAAAATAAGAATTAAAAAGAATTAAGAAATAATATTTAAATAAAGTGGTAAAAATATAGAACATCTGATAAATGAGATATTATAAAATAATGTGGTAAAATAATAAAGTAAGCTTTTGATGTGGTAAAATGACATAATTTTTGCAGTAGCTGCTACGGATGCTCTTATTCACACAGAGTGATAGAATTAGAAACCAAATTCTGTCCCATAAAAATTATCATTCTTTGTGTAAGTGGTAAATACACTCATAATCGATCATATAACTGTTACAAAGAGGTTGTGAATAAATTGAGATTCATAACCACTTTAGTATTGCTGGCATGTGACATCATCAATGTTGTAAGCAGATGATGTCAATTAGCAGTGACCAGCGACTTTTACTCACTATAGACTATTGAGATGTTTCAATTTGCCATTCATTTCTACGCTAGAGTATTATAAATGAATCAAATGACAACACACAGTCATTCTCTTTGATTCTTGTTGGATATAAACTACAATCAATGGGCAAATGCTAAGAAAAGTGAGAAGAATTCAGAACTTGATTTTATGACTTGTGTCCATTTTAAAATATTTATAGAATTTAAGCCTGATTGCTAATATAATTAACCAATTGATATATGCATAGATAGATAAACAACAAAACAATCCCAATCAACAATCAAGCACCCACGTGAACCAAAAAGGGGTTTACAAAAAGAAAAACTGAAGAACCAAGTAGGAAAAAACTCTCCAATGGCTATAACACACACACACAAAAATAAAAAATAAAAAATCCACTAATCAGGAATAGATGCAATACATATTACTCATGGTTTTAAGAATCGGACCAGATCGATCAGTTTTCTTGGTTCAATCGGGAGCCGAATATGGAATTGTTCTAGTAAAAATTGGAAAAAAAAAAACGATGGTTCAACCATAAAACCGGCGGTTCAATTGGTAAAAATTGAAAACTTTACCCATTTTCAATTCTTTGATCGTTCCAATTTTAAAACCATGATATTGCCTACAAATCCCCTTAAACTAAGTGATGACTATCTATGTAAGCTTACAATTCCATCCAAATAAAAAAAAAAAAAAAATACACTAATCAATAATAGTAGCAATATGTATTACCTACAAAACACCTAAAACTAAGTAATGACTATGTACTTAAGTTATCAATTCCGGCTAGCAACTAATTCCTAGAATCATTTCTTCTTGATAGCCGCTCAATCCACAAGCTAAGCCACAACCGCACATTCAAGTCTCCTTGGTCACTTTAAGACCACTTGAAGATTTGAGATTATTCTCTAATGATTCCCAAGCACCAAACAACACCAAAAATATTAAAGGCTTATTTTTGTGTGATGGTTTTAATTGACAATTGGGGAGGTAAAAGATAGAAAAAAACAAGTGGGTTTTCGCTCTCTAGTCTTCAGCTCTTCAATTTGGTAATTCTCTCTTCAATACATATAAGATTTTCGAATAAAGTACACTTTCGCTCCATCAAGTTTGATGTTGATTTCATTTTGGTCCTTTATGTTTCAAATTTTCATTTTGACATTGTGTGTTTGATTTCAATTTTATACTGCCTCTTAAATCCATTTTTGTTAGTAATCTAACGGTTCATATTATGGTTTTTTCTTTTTCTGTTTGTGTGTGTGTGTGTTTGCGCCTATAACAATGGAATTCTTAGATTTCATAGCATTTTACATCTAGTGTTATATTAATTATTTTAACATGAATGACACTTAATGATTAGATTACTAAAACAAATGGATGGCAAGACAAATATGAAAATGGAGTCGAACATGAAGAGTAGAAATGAAAAAAAATTTGAAATGTAAAGGGATAAAATAAACACATCCCTATCGACTAAAAATGTACTTTATTATAATATTTTTATACGTCTACTATCATGACATAAAATGGAGTAACTCTCACAAACAACATTTGCTTTGTGAGTTCTCGTTAGCTCAATTAATAAGGTTTTGTTGTCATTGAATACGAAATTTGTGGTTTAAACCTAATCTACACCTAAAATCAAATAGTGTTTTGACTTGATAATAAAGTGCGCAATCGTAGAACATACGCTATAAGCTGAAATTTTATCGTTACCAAAAAAAAAAAAGAAAAAAAACATTTACTCTCTCACTCTCTTTGATGATCAACATGTAATTCACTTTGGTCATGTCATGATCGACTAAAATTTGTTCATTAAGGAAATGTTGCAAAGGTCGTTTTACCGAATACAAGCAACTAGTTGCTAACCCCCATGTGATGCACAGGAAAACTATTGTGTATAAAGATGTAAATTATGGGTTTCAATTAGCTCAACTGATAAAGTCTCTGATAGTTGAATAAGAGATCTAGGGTTCAATCCCCGCCTACACCAAAAACTGATTAGTGTCTTAATTTGATGATAAGAGCTATTATTAGGAGTAGACACCATAGGTTGAAACTCTCTCTCTCTCCAAAAAAAAAAAAAAAAGATGTAAATTATTCTTTTTCTCTTCCTTTTTTATTGTACATTAGGATTCCAGTCTCATAGTTTCTTATCCTTCATATGAAACAATAAATTATGTAATGAAAAATATAAATCAAACTTAAGTTTAAATTAAAATGAATATGGTCATTTTTGAGCTATCTTTAACCTTTAATTGAATTCTATTCCTGATAAGAGAAATGACATATGTAATGTTAATATCATATTAGTTTTTGTGTATTTTAATATAAAAGTAAACCTTTTTATTTTGTGTACCTTGGGATTGAGAAGCATGCCTTTTTATTGCAATTGTCACACCATAAAACTTCATCTCTTGATTTTACCGTTTTACGACGTACTTCACAAGAGATAGAGTATCAACCAGAATTATTTATCTCAATGTTTATAATCTTTCCATGACAGGTGAAGATAGTTTCCTAGAAATTGAACTTTATTTAATTAATATATTTCCATCCTATAAGGAAAAATTCACATGGCAAAATTTTAAGAAAAAAACTTAAAAATCAGCACTTAAGTATTGTATCCGGCCAAATCATGTCTTAACATTAATCTCCTTTTTTTTTTTTCTCCTAATCACCACGCAATAATTTTAGTCACCTCGAGCAACAGTGCACGATAGGGGACCAATGTTGCCATATACTTCTTGTAATATATCCTTTTTGGATTAATTTTTTTTTAAAAAAAGTCACTAATCCGATTCATTTTCCACGTTCATAAAATGCCAATAAAATTAAATAAATAATTGTTATACTGTGATAGAGCCACGTTGAGATAAATTGTTAGACCTAACTATGAAAAAAGATAAATAATCAGTCAAATATAATATTTGTCTTCGTTCCATGGACTGTCTTGAACTTTTGGCATTTTCTACTGTGATAGTCACGTTGAGATAAATTGTTTTACACCTAACACTTATCAATTAGTTTAAATGCACAGTCTTGAACTTTCTACAGTAGTCCATGTCAATTGATTAGGTGTTGAAAACTCCAAATTCCCAACGAAAGTTTGACCATAAGCGTGAGTTTGGATGGGGGCATTTCACCCTATTCGTGTGTGTTGAGCTTTTTTTTTTCTTTTTAGTGGATATCATGCATACTGTTTACATACTATCAAACTCAGTAAAACATAAGTTTTTAGATAAAACATAAGTTTTTAGGTAAATTTAGTTCGTATGTTACTATTTACAACTTTAAAAATTATTTTATTATAATATTTTTAATAATAAAATTTTAATTTTTAACCAATACGCGTTATCCAAATATAGTCATGCAAGCTTTTACCACGTGAATATGCAGATTTATGGGTTTTCAGAAAAGCCCTTCACGGAAACTTTTGGCCCTTCTTTTTTGCAAAAGCACAATGTGAATCATGTGATGTGTGTTTCGCTTTCACAGTTCATCCTCTCATTCATGAAAAAACAAAAAAAGAAAAGAAAGACTTCATACTCCAGTCAATATATTATATGAACTATTTTTGGCACGTGGAAATTTTTTTGCGGAGGTAATGGTCCATAGAGTTGTTGGTTTCTTTAAAGAAAGACTTCATATTTTCGTCAAGTTATTATATTATGCTATATCCAACAGTCTGTACCTTTTTTTATTTTAGAGATATTTGTCGATTAGTTTCTTTAAAGAAAGACTTCATATTTTCGTCAAGTTATTATATTATACTAATCCAACAGTCTGTACTTTTTTTTTAAGAGATATTAGTCGGTTGGTTTCTTTAAAGAAACACTTCGTATCTTCGTCAAGTTATTATACTATACTATATCCAACGATCTGTACGCTTTTTTATTTTTTAGAGATATTTGTCGGTTTTTAATTATTGTTCTTTATTATTAAATTTATTTATCAATTAATTTTTGATATAAACAAGAATTAAATTTTGAACTTCTCACTTAATTATGAAAGATTTTATAAATTAATTTAATTAGAACCTACTAGATGAACAGCTAGTATTTGATTACATGATTGGCAATCAATCATTTTGATTTTCAAGAATTATTACTTGCCATTGCTGGATTGGGATTCTCTAATTAAAGTTTTAAGTTTTAGGAAAAATCCAATGGGAAATACATGGTTAGATTTTATTACGTCATTAACACTTAATAGATTTAATTCTTTTTATTAAAATATTGATGATATGGTGAAGTGTGCCTTTGGGATTAGACAATAAAGCCAATTTTTAGTGTTTTGTTTTTTTGGCTGCAACAAAAAGTTAAATAATCAGTTTTGAAATGGACATAAAATTTAATTCATTTTAAAATATTGATAAGATTTTTGAACATATATTTATAAGTTGCCATTAATTTAAGAATTCTAAAAATATTAATCATGCATAATTCTCATTTATTTATCTGGAATTAAACAATAGTAACTCGTATCATGTGGTGATAGGCCTAGCCAACGTGATTATTGGTTAACAATCTAATATGCTTGAGATTAGTTCATAAAGTTAATCTTTTGCTTTTCATTTTTTTTTATGTAGAGCTTTTTAAAACCTTAATATTTCTTATTTTTACTCATCTCTTCAAAGTATAAGTATGCATTAAAATATTTTCAGTAAAAAGTGTTTAACAAAAAAAACTAAATAAATTGTTCTCCATATACAAACATCGGTGAGAGTTTAAAAAAACCAATGGAAATGTACGTTGGTGATAGTTCAAGCGGTCATATAAATAATGCTCAACTACCAAACAATGTTTAGACTTGCATCTTAAATATTATAAAATTGGTATTAGAATTCTATATATAAAAAGCATCAATGTGCAAAGAAACAATAGCAAGCTACAGTGATTTTTGTTTATTCAACCAAACTGTTTCACTCGCTTTTTTTCTTTTTCTTTTTTTGGTGGAAAATATCGTCTGAGCACGCTTTTTTACTTTTTTTTTTTTTTTTTTTTATCTTCATATTAGTTGGTAAAATATTATCACAACAAATTGCCACAATATTTTCACAATTTTTGAGGTATTAATTTCTTATAAGCTAATATATATATATATATATATATATATATATATCATACTAGAACCAAACATAACTAAAAATAAATGTATTATGAAAAAAAAAAAAGTGTGACATCCACAACAATTTTTCACAATACTTTCATAACAAATCATAAGTGGTAAATTGTTATTAGTTTCAATTTAAACTTACTAATGAAAAAAAATTTTGCCTACCAATAACAAATTGTAACAACTTACCATTTTATGATTTGTTGTGTAAATATCATAGACATTGCATTTCTGTTGTGAAAATATTGAGATATTTTGTTGTCATCATAATATTTTCACAATTGTTAAAGTGTTAATTTTTTACGAGCCAAAATAATATATAACAAAATTATAAAGGTAATACGAAAATGTTATACCATTTTGTTGTGTTTCTAGATTTTTTTTTTTTTCCCCAATTTGTTGAACCAAAATTCACTATTTCAAATACAGTTTTCTTGGGTTGACTTTTTGTATTTTTATCTTTATGCACCATTTTAAGTAAAAACACATAGCTTTACACATACAAAAAACAAAAAATAAAATACTTAGGATAAAAACACTTTTCATCATTTATGTTTGGGATAGTTCACAATTATTCCTTAAACTTTAAAATCAAACAATTTTTCCTTTAATATTTTAGAAAAATAGCTGATATGTCATATTGTTATTCTCTCAGTTAAACCCTAATGATACCTTGTGATTTTTAAAATATTGCATTGTGTAATGTCTAAAATACTTTCACTAAATTTTAACATTCCAAAATTTTTTTCACGTAATTTGAGTTTTAAATGGTAATAATGCTTAGAAGTTGGAATTGTGATATAAAGTGTTTTATTTGTTACCTAAAAAAAATTGATTTTCTAGATTTAAATCATCGAAACTTATAATTTATCTAATGGGAAATTCGATGACACATGGCTTTTGTTATCTCTTTTTTTCTTTTTTTTTTTTTCTTTTTCTTGCCTAAATGAGTGTTCATTAAAAACTAAGTAAGCTAAATATTGCACCTAGACTCATATAGAATGATAAAGAAGAAAGTATGAATGAAAAAATTTTCATTGTGTATGGTTGAAGATATTTGATGAAAAATTTTAATTGTAACATATGATATCATTCATTACGAAAATTTAAATACTGTGACAATCTCTTAACAAAACTCAGTTGCTTATTGTTGAAATATGATGATATTCATTATCATTCTTAATAGTTTTTAGTGGGTGGATATTACCTTTAATAAATACCAAGAAACTATTATAGTAAAAAAAAAAAAATATATATATATATATATATATATATTCATATGTTAAATAGATACCATAACTTTGTGTATGATTAATGTGGGGGTAAAATCCGTCAATCGACATTGGGCCATAGTACATGTACTAAGCCCAACCACGACCAGAAGAAAAGGCATGGGCATAGGATATCCCAGCCCAACCATGTTGGGCCGGGCCTGCTTAGGGGCGTCCGAGGAGGAGTACCTCCTCGGACTAGCCAAGTGTGTGTCCGATTCGCACCCTATACATGGCGAAAAGTCATCCAATACGAAGGAATAGTGCATGACGTTCAGGGAGGGGGGCAACCACGATTGCCGCATTAAATGTCAAGGAGCTACTTTTCCAGCCGCATTAATGTGGAAAGGACAGGAACACAGAATTATCTTGGCCAGTGCAACTCACAGAAAAGAGGGAGGATGTCCTATGGGACAGGCACTCAAGTAGAGGCCCAGATGATTAACAAGTGTAGGGTCGTGATCTTAGGAAGGATGCTATATAAGAGAAGGAGATCCCCATGGCCAAAGGATCGCAAGCAAGAAGAAGAAAAGATAGAAAAAGAGAAAGGAGTTAGAGATAAAAAGCAGAAGATACAGCCCTACGGACTGTTATTCCAAAAGCTTGGAGGAATATCCCTACGTCCAACTGGTTGCATGGCTTGTTCATAACTGCGTTTCCGCTGTCAAAGACCTAGTTCTGTAACCTACTCTCTATAAATTCATTGTTGAGGGACTTTTGGGCCAGAACCACCCACCTGTTGGGCCTGAGCCCCAAAAACTGCCCTTACAATTGGCGCCGTCTGTGGGGAGAACTTGTGTCTCGACAAGTGAAACAGTAAGGGATGGAAGGATCAGGTCCGCGCCAAACCGGACGTGCAGAATCTCAACGACAGGACAACTTTGTAAACCTTGAACGAGCAAAGGACCAAGATAATCAACGAGAGGGCAGTGTGAACACCTCTCACACGAGTAGAAGTCGCTCGAAAGGGAAAGATCACGCGTCCCACCAGCACAACGAGTGGAAGGCTCTACAGCAAGAGATTGATGATTTGAAGAAGAAGCTGCGTCGAACCCAGCAAAAACATCCTTCGCCCATTTCGGATACTAGCAGTGGTGAGGATGATGAATACAGACGAAGGACGAGAACCCCTCCGAGCGAGACGTTCTCCTATGAGGAAGAGCGGCCTCACAAACGCGGTCGCAAAAGCCCACCTTACCAAGGCCTGGTCAATGACGCCATGAGCAAGGCTCTGGATCGAATCTCCCAGTTGCCATTTACCCGTAGAATAGAGAGGGCGGTGCTTCCTCGGCGATTTAATCAGCCAACGTTTACCCTATACAATGGTCGAACTGACCCAGTGGAGCACGTGAGCCAATTCAACCAAAGGATGGCCATCCACTCCAGGGATGAGGCGTTAATGTGTAAGGTGTTTCCATCTAGCCTGGGACCCCTGGCCATGAGATGGTTTGATGCCCTCCCACCGAATTCCATAGACTCCTTTAAACAGCTGACACAGGCTTTTGGTTCCCGCTTCATCACCAGCACTAGAGTCCCTCGGCCCCTCGATTCCCTCTTATCCTTATCCATGCGAGAAGGAGAAACGCTGAAGGCCTACTCGGACAGATATTGGGAGACGTACAACGAGGTAGAAGGAAACCACGATGACGTCGCCATCAGTACCTTCAAAAGGGGCCTGCCGATAGAGCATAGCTTGAGAAAGTCTCTCACTGGGAAACCAGTCACCAGCGTGCGACAACTCATGGACGGGATAGACAAGTATAAAAGGGTCGAAGAGGACCAGCAGATTAGGAAGGGAAAGGCGAAGTTTGTCCCTCAGGAGAGGAGGGACTTCAGGTCAGACCGCTTCAGTAACAGTAATAAGCCGAGGAGAGATTATATGGAACAATCTGGATCTACAGGGGCTCAGGTAGTCCACGCCGTGTTCCGAGAACCATTGCACGAGATCCTGGAGAAGATAAAGCGCGAACCCTTCTTTCAGTGGCCGAATAGGATGGCAGGCGACTCTTCAAAACGCAATCAGAATCTATATTGTGTGTATCACCAAGAGCCTGGTCACGTCACTGACGAATGTAGGAACCTGAAAAACTATTTGGATCGACTTGTCCGAGAAGGAAAGCTAAGGCATCTGTTGCACCGCCCTGAGCAGTCAAATGTCGATACCAGGCAAAGCGCCTTAAGGCCACCCATAGGCACGATAAATGTCATTCTTGCCGCACCTGGGAGAATCGGTTCGGGCCCGTTCAGAATAATGTCAGTGGGTAGGTTTCCGACAGAGCCAGGCGAAAGGGGATCCAAGAGAGCCAGAGAGAAGGCCCTGCCATTAATTGGGTTCACGGAGGAGGACAAGGAGGGAACTATTCAACCCCATGAGGATGCCCTAGTCGTGACACTCAGAATAGGAGGTTATGACGTGAAGAGGGTGTTAGTTGATCAGGGTAGCGCCGTGGAGGTGATGTACCCAGACTTGTATAAGGGGCTGAATTTGAAGCAGGAAGACCTGTCGCCATACGAATCACCCCTGCTTAGCTTTGAGGGAAAAGTCGTCATCCCGAAAGGCATGATTAGGTTGCCTGTGCAAACAGACTCAGAAGTAGTGGAAGTGGACTTCATCGTGGTGGACGCATACTCCCCCTACACAGCCATTGTGGCACGGCTATGGCTTCATGCACTAGGGGCTGTGTCGTCGACCCTGCACCAGAAAGTGAAATATCCGTCAGAGGGTCGAATCAAAGAGATAGTAGGGGACCAAGGAATGGCCAGGCAATGCATGGTATCGGCAATTTCTCGACGATCAAGCAGCGGACCCTCCACTTCAGCCGGGAATAGCTTATAGCAATCAAGGACCCCGGTCCTAGCTACGGGTAATGAAGGACCGGCCATGGAGGTGAGCTGTGAAGAGCTGGAGAAAGTGCTCGTCGAATCAGACCCCGAGAGATTTTTCCAAATTGGCTCGGAATTACCGGCACAGGAAAAGTCGGCGCTAATTAATTTTCTACGACGAAATGAGGACGTATTCGCCTGGGATCCTTACGAAGCCCCCGGGGTTGACTCAGACCTAATACGCCATCACCTTAACGTTAATCCGGCTATTACACCAAAGAAGCAGCCTCCCCGGCGCCCGTCAAAGGAGCATGCGGACGCTGTGAGAGAGGAAGTCGCAAAATTGAAGAGAGCTGGGGCTATCAAGGAAGTATTCTACCCCGAATGGTTGGCGAACACAGTCGTGGTGAAGAAGAAGAGCGGGAAATGGCGGGTCTGCGTGGACTTCACGGACTTAAACAAGGCCTGCCCGAAGGATCCTTTCCCGATGCCGCGGATAGACCGACTGGTAGACGCAACTGTCGGGCATCCCCGAATGAGTTTTTTGGACGCTTTCCAGGACTACCATCAGATATCCTTGGCCACCGAAGACCAGGAAAAAACTGCTTTTGTCACCCCAGTTGGCAATTATCATTACAAGGTTATGCCTTTTGGCCTGAAGAATGCCGGGTCGACCTATCAAAGGATGATGACTAGGATGTTTAAGCAACAGATGGGAAAAACTGTCGAGGTGTATATAGACGATATGGTAGTAAAGAGTAAATTGGTGACTGACCACATCAGAGACCTTGACGAAGTGTTTCAAATCCTGAGAAGATACAAGCTGCGACTGAACGCATCCAAGTGCTCATTTGGAGTGGGATCGGGGAAATTCCTTGGCTACATGGTAACCCACCGGGGAATCGAGGTTAACCCCGACCAAATACGGGCCATTCATAGTATGCAGCCTCCTCGGAATCCTAAAGATGTCCAGAAGCTTACCGGCATGATAGCAGCTTTAAACCGTTTCATCTCCTGCTCAGCGGACAGATGCAGACCTTTTTTCCTCCTATTGCACAAGTGGAAGGGTTTCGAGTGGACTGAAGAGTGTGATTTAGCATTCCAACAGCTCAAGGAATACCTCGCCCGACCACCGATCATGTCCAGTCCCGAGGCCGATGAGGTGTTGTATGCATACATCGCAGTCGCCGCTCATGCGGTGAGCCTAGTACTAATCCGAGAGGACAACGGCACGCAGCGGCCCGTGTATTACGTAAGCAAGTCGCTACAGGAGGCGGAGACCTGGTACCTCCCCCTCGAAAAGGAAATACTGGCTGTCGTGCAAGCTACAAAGAAGCTCCCCCACTATTTTCAGGCACATACAGTGGTTGTGCTAACCCAACTTCCACTGAAATCAGTCCTCCGTAGCGCCGACTACACGGGGAGAGTAGCTAAATGGGGAACCATCTTGAGCGCCTTCGACATCAGATACATGCCTCGCACCACCATAAAAGGTCAAGTTCTCGCCGATCTGGTAGCTGAATTTGCGGAGCCTACCTTGGAAGGGGTGGAAGTGTCGGGATCACCGAGTGACGATAGGAAATTGGTCAGCACGATTTCTCTGCAAGAACACGATAAGTGGAGAGCATACATCGATGGTGCAGCAAACCAAAAGGGCTCTAGGGTGGGGCTCGTTCTAATCTCTCCCGAAGGTATAACCTTGGAAAAGTCGTTGAGACTGGGATTCCCAGCAACGAATAACGAAGCCGAGTATGAGGCACTGCTGGAGGGGATGTCCATGATCCGGAGGTTGGGTGGAAAATGCGCGAGCATATTCTTGGATTCGAGACTCATAGTGGGGCAAGTAAGCGGGGAATTGGAGGCGAAAGATGAAAGAATGCAACGGTACCTTGCTCGAGCTAAATGCCTACAAGCCCACTTCGACGACTTCCATTTAACGCATATACCCAGAAGCGGGAATACCCACGCCGATTCTCTGGCAACATTGGCCACCTCCTCGGCTCAGCCCCTTCCGCGGGTTATTTTGGTCGAGGACCTCTGCCGCCCCACGGAAGAGGAGGCTAACGGTATTCGGGTACACAACGTCGGTGAGGGACCAAGCTGGATGGACCCTCTTGTCCGGTTCTTGAAGTACGACTCCTTACCGGACGACAAAGTCGAGGCTGACAAAATCAGGAGGAGAGCTCCTCGATTCTGGTTGTTCGAGGACTCCAAGCTTTACAGACGTTCATTCTCAGGGCCATACTTGCTGTGTGTGCACCCAGGGGCTACTGAACTCATTCTGGAGGAGTTGCATGAGGGGATTTGCGGGAGCCATACGGGGGGCCGGTCCCTCTCCCACAAGGCTATGACGCTGGGTTACTGGTGGCCGAGCATGCATAAGGAGGCTCTGGAATATGTGAAGAAGTGTGACCAATGCCAAAGGTTTGCTCCGAATATACATCAGCCGGGTGGGGTACTTAACCCATTGTCCAGCCCTTGGCCATTCGCACAATGGGGCCTAGACATAGTAGGTCCGTTCCCCAAAGCTGCCGGGAACAAGAAGTTTCTTCTCGTCGGCACCGATTACTTCACGAAATGGGTCGAGGCTGAAGCGCTGGCAAACATTAGGGATGTTGATGTCAAGAAGTTTATCTGGAAAAACATCGTCACCAGGTTCGGTACCCCACACACCCTAATCTCGGACAATGGCCTCCAATTTGATAGCAAGGCCTTTAGGGAATATTGCAGTGAACTGGGGATTGTCAACCGATACTCTACACCAGCCTACTCGCAGGGTAACGGACAAGCAGAGGCCATCAAGAAAACCATAGTGAATGGGCTGAAGAAGAGGTTGGACGACGCGAAAGGGAGGTGGGTTGAAGAGCTCGCCCATATCTTATGGACGTACCGCACCACGCCCCGCCGATCCACGGGAGAAACCCCCTTTTCGTTGACCTACGGGGCCGAGGCTGTCATCCCATTAGAGATAAACTTTCCCTCCCAGAGGACTACTACATTCAACCCCATTGCTAACAACGGGCTTCTAGAAAAAAGCCTGGACCTCCTCGAAGAGAGAAGGGAATGCGCGATGGTGCACCTAGCTCAGTATCAACAAAAGCTCAAGCAGGGCTATGACGCCAAGGTGAAGTCGAGACCCTTGACGCCCGGGGACCTAGTGCTGAGGAAAGTCTTGGGCAACGCGAGGAACCCTGCATGGGGAAAGCTTGGACTAAACTGGGAGGGCCCATACCGTATCACATCAGCGGCTAGCATTGGAGCGTACTATTTGGAAGACTTGGACGAACATGTAGTGCCACGCCCGTGGAATGTAAATAACCTGAAAATGTACTTTTATTAATGAAAAACACTATACTTGATACCATTTTACTGTACAACTATTTGGGATAAGTGTTAAACAGAACCCAAGTCCTGCATGGCTCCTCGGACCACAGACTTGGGGGAAATTAACCACGCAACGAATCTCCATAAGTGTTAAACAGAACCCAAGTCCTGCATGGCTCCTCGGACCACAGACTTGGGGGAAATTAACCACGCAACGATTCTCAATAAGTGTTAAACAGAACCCAAGTCCTGCATGACTCCTCGGACCACAGACTTGGGGGAAATTAACCACGCAACGAATCTCCATAAGTGTTAAACAGAACCCAAGTCCTGCATGGCTCCTCGGACCACAGACTTGGGGGAAATTAACCACGCAACGAATCTCCATAAGTGTTAAACAGAACCCAAGTCCTGCATGGCTCCTCGGACCACAGACTTGGGGGAAATTAACCACGCAACGACTCTCCATAAGTGTTAAACAAAACCCAAGTCCTGCATGGCTCCTCGGACCACAGACTTGGGGGAAATTAACCACGCAACGACTCTCCATAAGTGTTAAACAGAACCCAAGTCCTGCATGGCTCCTCGGACCACAGACTTGGGGGAAATTAACCACGCAACGATTCTCAATAAGTGTTAAGCAGAACCCAAGTCCTGCATGGCTCCTTGGACCACAGACTTGGGGGAAATTAACCACGCAACGAATCTCCATAAGTGTTAAACAGAACCCAAGTCCTGCATGGCTCCTCGGACCACAAACTTGGGGGAAATTAACCACGCAACGATTCTCAATAAGTGTTAAACAGAACCCAAGTCCTGCATGGCTCCTCGGACCACAGACTTGGGGGAAATTAACCACGCAACGAATCTCCATAAGTGTTAAACAGAACCCAAGTCCTGCATGGCTCCTCGGACCACAGACTTGGGGGAAATTAACCACGCAACGAATCTCCATAAGTGTTAAACAGAACCCAAGTCCTGCATGGCTCCTCGGACCACAAACTTGGGGGAAATTAACCACGCAACGATTCTCAATAAGTGTTAAACAGAACCCAAGTCCTGCATGGCTCCTCGGACCACAGACTTGGGGGAAATTAACCACGCAACGAATCTCCATAAGTGTTAAACAGAACCCAAGTCCTGCATGGCTCCTCGGACCACAGACTTGGGGGAAATTAACCACGCAACGATTCTCAATAAGTGTTAAACAGAACCCAAGTCCTGCATGGCTCCTCGGACCACAGACTTGGGGGAAATTAACCACGCAACGAATCTCCATAAGTGTTAAACAGAACCCAAGTCCTGCATGGCTCCTCAGACCACAGACTTGGGGGAAATTAACCACGCAACGACTCTCCATAAGTGTTAAACAGAACCCAAGTCCTGCATGGCTCCTCGGACCACAGACTTGGGGGAAATTAACCACGCAACGATTCTCAATAAGTGTTAAACAGAACCCAAGTCTTGCATGGCTCCTCGGACCACAGACTTGGGGGAAATTAACCACGTAACGATTCTCAATAAGTGTTAAAGGGAGCCCAGGTCCTGCGCGGATTCTTAACCACGGACTTGGGAGAAGTCAGCATCGTAATCGTTTTTGCCCAATTATAAAGTATCGCCATTCTAACATTTTCATTCATTATTGCTTGACTTTCAGCAGTAAAATGGCAAAACCAATATCCATTCATGATGAAAACAGAATAGAATAAAGCAACGATATCTGAAATGAAATAACTTTTGTCATTTAATGTTCAAAAGTAACCCGGTTCACAAACATTAGCAAGGATCAAACAAAACGAGGCACAAAAAGCAAAACAAGCGAATTCCTATACTACGTCCCTAAGAGCCTTGAGTCGGGGCAGGCTGATCATCCGCTGCTGGGTTCTCCGGGGCGATTTCCTGGGCCTGGGCAAGGATCTCGCTGATGCGAAGACTGTCCTCGGGTGACTGGCCCTGCGTAGCTTGCTCCGTGCCCCCAGTCTCGGGAACAGAGGAGTCTGTTGGAGGAGGCTCAGTGGAGGCGACCTCGCCAGGAATCTCACGTATCTCCGCAGGGAAAAAGATGTTCTCAGCTTTCCTGAGATCAGAATCTGCAGGGACGGCTGCCCGATCCATGGCCACGCCCCAGGTCGAAGTGACGTATTCCCTGCAGATGGTGGCAACTTCCTCGGCCAGTCTCTCCTCAGTATCGTGGACTCCACGTTCATAAGAGGCCGCCACAGCCCTCTTGGCAACCTCCCTGGACAAGCGAGCTTCCTCCTTGGTCCTTGCAAGCTCAGCCTTAAGATCCGAAACCGCCTGTTGCTCCGCTGCCAGTTTTTCCTCAGAGTGACGGAGCTGCTTGCGCAGCTTGTCAGCTTGCTTTTCAGCATTTTTCAGGCTAGCCTCTGCACTCGCATTGGCCTTCTTCACCTCCTTTAGTTCATTACCCTGACGATCAAAATCTCGTTTGAGATCGCCAGCGGCCCTCTCAGCTGCAGAACGGGACTGAGCCTCCCTATGCATATCCTCACGGGCCTTCTTGGCCCACTCCTCAGCAACATAAATTTGTTGAGTGACCTGCGCTCGAACGAAAATGAAGACGATATCAAAACAAGACGATAAGAGGGTACTCAGTACAAGGACAAGATAGAGGATTCCACTTACCATGGCCATGTCCCTCTTTAGTGACATGAAAAGTTCTGGCTGACGAGTCTTCCTGAGACCCTCCATGTCACGGGGCAAGAGAAGAGGTTGCTGCAGCGCCTCGGCCAAGAACGAAGCTTGTTCTCGCTGGGATTCCCATAGGGTCGCATCCCAGAGGATTGGAGCGCCATCTAACTCGATCCGAGGAGACCATGTTCGTGGTCCCCTCAGAATGGCCGCCTTGTCTCGGCTCTCAGTGGACCTGGTCCTTTTCTCTTGGGGCTCTTTCGTTTCCTTGCCTTTCTTTTTAGGCCCGGCCTTCTCACGGGCAACCTCCCCCTCCTCCGTCTCTTCTACGGGCCTTTTTCGCCTTAAGTTAGGCATAGGCAGCAGCGCCGCATCCGATGAGGGAGGGGGAGGAGGAACGGGAGCTTTGGAGACGGTCTGTCCCTTCGAGACTTCCTTGGAGGTCTGCCCCTTGGACCTGTTAGATAGAAGACCCCTGAGGCCAGTCCTCGGCTGGAGATCCATTCCTTTTTCTTCTTCTGTGTCTTCGCTGATATCAGGTTGTGCGATGACCAAACCAGTACCAGGAGCCGCTGAGGCGCGGTCTAAATCAGCGTCAGAGTCGGAGAGCTCTACTACTCTGACCGAAGCCTCCCCTTCCTCAGTAAATTGAAACTGGTCTATCTGATCCTCTAAGGATGAATGTGAAGAGCCAGCCTCCTCCTCTTGGATAACTACTGGGGGAAAGGCACGTTGGGGAGGTAACTGAATAGGAGGCAAGTCTGTGGCAGCGAGAAACCCTGGTATGGAAACATCAATGCGTGCCAACCTCGGGCTGCCAGCCTTTATAGCTTGTCTGGCTTCCACCTGGGCTCGAGTGAGTGGAGTGTAGTCCAAAATCAAAGGAGCCGACCGTAGTTGTCCGTCCTCGCTAACGAAGATCTCGGACCTCAGGAGGTAATTTAGGGCCGGGATATTGACCAGGCTCAGCCGAGGGGATGTTCGCTCCTTGTCTGCGAAGGCCGTTAAAAGGTTTATGTTAGTCCGAGGAGACATGCAACCAAGCCAACAAATTTAAAATAAAAGAAAAAGGAGGGGGAGGAGCTTGAAACTAAAGTCCTCCCCACGGAATCTAGTTCTACGACACCCCACCTGGCTTTCCCTCCCTAGTCAGACAGTGAGGTCCGTCATGCCATGGTCCGGAGACGATCAAATGGTCGTCCTTCAAGCCTTTGCTGGACTTTGGAAGGCAGGATATCAACCTCACTTCGTCAGTCCTGGACTTTAGATAGTATGTGTCGCCGAGCCTATGGCATTCGTAAAGATGAACCACGTCGTGCCATGAGAGGCCGAGGTTCATCTGATCGTTCAGGGTTTCGACACACCCTAGGATCCGGAACAGATTAGCGGTGCATTGATGGGGGGCCAATCTATGACCACGTAGGTGATCCCTAGTTATTCTCCCCATTGGAATAGTCATTCCTCCTTCCACGAAGGCTATCATTGGAATTGCGACTTCCCCTGTTTTCTGCTTGATCAAAATGTCCTCCAGATGACAGTACTCTAAACCTACCTCCGGTGGGATACGATACTTCGCCCTGAAGCCCGCCATACCGGCCGGAGAATCTACCATTTTCTCAAGCCTACCCATCCCCTCTAATCCTAAAAACAACTTGAAGGCAGTATGATTAATGGAGAGTAACGGAGAAGAAGCGCGCACTTACGGGTAAGAAGCTCGAAGGAGTCTTCAAGAGAATGGCAGCGGAAGTAAGAACGGACTGAAGGAGAAAGCCCTGAGACGTTCTGAATATTGGAATGCTCGTCAAAAGTGAGGGACAAACGCCCTCAAAACCTATTATACTCGGAAGAAGTTGAACAGACGCACTTACGTCTAAGGCGAGTGAAACGCTGTCCACCGTAGATTCGGCCTTCAACCATTGGATCGGACGAGTGTAAAACCTCGAAAGCTGTGGTTACTTTTCCCTGGGTCATTAAATGCCCTCAACATTAATGAGGCACATGAAGGCATGCTCCCCCCCTACACGTGTGAAGCCGTGATTCACCACGAACTGTCTATTGAGTATCAAAATCCCGCCTTTTCTCCTCGGACCCAGAAAAAAGGCAGGAATTTTGAGGGGCTATTGTGGGGGTAAAATCCGTCAGTCGACGTTGGGCCATAGTACATGTACTAAGCTCAACCACGACCAGAAGAAAAGGCATGGGCATAGGATATCCCAACCCAACCATGTTGGGCTGGGCCTGCTTAGGGGCGTCCGAGGAGGAGTACCTCCTCGGACTCGCCAAGTGTGTGTCCGATTCGCACCCTATACATGGCGAAAAGTCATCCAATACGAAGGAATAGTGCATAACGTTCAGGGAGGGGGGCAACCATGATTGCGGCATTAAATGCCAAGGAGCTACTTTTCCAGCCGCATTAATGTGGAAAGGACAGGAACACAGAATTATCTTGGCCAGTGCAACTCACAGAAAAGAGGGAGGATGTCCTATGGGACAGGCACTCAAGTAGAGGCCCAGATGATTAACAAGTGTAGGGTCGTGATCTTAGGAAGGATGCTATATAAGAGAGGGAGATCCCCATGGCCAAAGGATCGCAAGCAGGAAGAAGAAAAGATAGAAAAAGAGAAAGGAGTTAGAGATAAAAAGCAGAAGATACAGCCCCACGGACTGTTATTCCAAAAGCTTGGAGGAATATCCCTACGTCCAACTGGTTGCATGGCTTGTTCATAACTGCGTTTCCGCTGTCAAAGACCTAGTTCTGTAACCTACTCTCTACAAATTCATTGTTGAGGGACTTTTGGGCCAGAACCACCCACCTGTTGGGCCTGAGCCCCAAAAACTGCCCTTACAATTAACTATTAAAATTCTCATACAAATAAAATTAACTTTGTGTAACATACATTTTTTATGTATATAGTTTCATATTTCTTCAAATAGAAAATTTATTTTAATTTTCACATTTAAGAGGTACATCACATTTAAGAGGTAGCATGTGCCTTGCACGTGCCACCCTACCTAGTTTTCTAAAATAGTTCAATAACAAACACAATAAGAGCATCCGTTAACCTCATAAAATTTGTCTACAAACTTGGTTATAGCCTAAGCTTCAATTTCACTCAATATCTTTTTATTGAATATGAATTTTGACAAATTCACCATTGGATTAAATTTTCTTCTTATATCCTTCATACTTACAAAATTTTCAGGAGATTAAAATTCAATCACCATGTCATCAATCATTTATTTAAATTGCAAGTTTTTATAGTTTAGTATTATGCAAAAAAAAAATTAAGTTTATGAATCATATAATAAATAATATCTGATTGACACAAAATTTGACATATATGGTAAGAGCATAAAGAACATATAATCTAATTATTAGATTTTCAAAATATGTAATCATGTTCACTTTTTTAGTCGAAATTGTAGTATTACGTTACATCCAAGTTTATAGTCAAACTCTGTTCCTGTTAACCAAACCCAATTAATATAACCTTAAAAAGGTAATTATAAAAAAAAAAAAAATTTAAAAAACTTGGAAAAAAAAAAAAAAAAAAAAGAGATAAGATAAAGGGCCATGCGTCAATATAATATTATGCAATTGCTAGGATTGGCATCTTGTTTTGTGAACATAACTCACAATTAAATGTTAGTTCCAGTTCTTATCAAAAAATAAAATAAAATAATTTTGAATTTTAGTTAACTCATCTAGTAAAGTCTCTTTTCGTAAAATAAGTGATTTACCAACACCAAAAATCATTGGATGATAATGAACAATCATTAGGAGTGTATGTCATAAGTTCAAACTATATCTCAAAAAAAGAAAATCACAATTAAATTAAACTAGCCTCATCACACGCGCTTTGCGTGTGTGATGAGACTTTTTTTTAGCGAAAAAAAAATGTGTTTTTATTTTATATATATGATTTTTATTTTGAGAATCTAATTTATAAGTGGATAAAGTAATTTGAAAATTATTAGGAGAGTGGTCATATTTTTTTGGCAATGTTTTAGTGGGAGTTAGAATTGCATTTTGCCGGATTGTCCTATAATTTTGTTTCTACTTAAACATTGGGGTATAGGGGCATTTTTGAACTAGAAAATGAGAAATCTAAATAGGAGAAACTCCTTAAATAGTAATATAGATAACCGACCCTTTCAATGGAATCTCCCTCACTAATGACATTTTTAATATATTTTTATTATTTTATTGAATATGGGATTTGTAGGTGTTTTTCTTATTTCCGGCCCACTTAAACCTTGTTGTGCATGGCATTGGACCACCCCAACACTAGGTGAGACATACTGTTGATTGAACCTACAACATCAAACTTGCAATATGAGGCCAAAATGGGCATTTGTCCCTTTCTCACAAACTTTCCAATAAAATACCTCATGTCTGAAACTATTTAAGAAAATGCCCCTGCTTTGAAACTCAATTTTTGGACAATCGAGTTATAGCGAACTTGAACTTAGAAATTATTTTATTTTATTTTATTTATTTATTTATTTTTTTTGGAACTTGAGTTCCATTCAAAGAACTCGAGTTCATGGAACTCGAGTTTCACAAAAATATTTTCAAGGAAAGTTCCTTTTTTTTTTTTTTTTTTTTTAATTTTCAGTTTGCTATAACTCAATTGTCCAAAAATTGAGTTTTAAATTAAAACTCGATTTTTAGAAAATTAAGTTTCAAAACAGGGACATTTCCCTAAATAGTTTAAGAAATAGGGCAAAATGCTGGAAAATTTGTGAGAAAGAGGCAAATACCATTTTGGCCTACAATGTGATAAGTCGTGAGGAATTCCTACCATCAGATTGTGAGGAATTCCTACCATCAGATCTGATGGTAGGAATTCCTCCTGACTTAGCATTTCATTGTAAAACAAAGACTTGTAAAACGAAGACTATCGTTTGGTGTGGTTTTACAATTTCATTGTAAAACGAAGACTTGCTATAGATTGGTCATAAGAAGGACCATTGTAATTGTTGTTTACCGAAGAAAAGATTAATTTACGGTGTCACTCATATCTTATGAGCTGGGTAGAGAACAACGCTTAGATAAAGTGCCACAAGTAAAAATCTTGCCATTGCTAAGATTGACTGACTTGTTATTTTGAAGTCAAAACTAATCATAAACAAATCAAGTGAAATAAGCTAAGGCCAGACGACAAGGGCATAGGTAAATTTTATGAATATGTTACTTTTTAATAGTTCAAGAAACCATAAAGCAAAGCTAGTCATATAATAGTCTTATAAAATTTCCCTTCAACTTAATAGGTATTCTACGATCATACAAAACTTCTGATATTTTTCTCCATTTCATCCACCCTATTCTTATCCTATAATTCAATCTTCATCGATCTCTCTGCATTTATGAATTATTGATCTAAGATATTGTCACTATTTAGTATCTCTTGACCATCAAATCTTATCAAAAGCTTTTAGATTTTGGAGCGCTTCGCCAAAATTCTACTTTGGCATTAACTCCACTTCTAATTTTATTCAATAAAACTATATCATAAGCAAAAGACATACACCAAAGGACTTCCTATTGAATTGACTTAGTGGGCTAATCCATCATTGGCACAAAGAGATATGGACTTAATACTAATCCTTGATACAAACATATGGTGATAGGAAATTGTGATTCCTCCAATTGTTTTAACACTAGTTACAACTTCGTCATTTATATTCTTAATCAACTTAATATACTGCAGATGAACTCCTTTCTTTTCCAAAACCCACCACATAACCCTTTTTAGGATCCTATCGTTTGCCTTCTCTAAATCAATGAAAACCATATTAAAATTTTTACAAGCCTCTATGTATTTTTCCATTAAACATCTAAATAAGAAAATAGCTTCATGGGCAGATCGTTTTGGCATAAAGCTAAATTGATTGTCCAATATTGTTGTTTCATGTCTTAACCTATACTCGATCATTTTTTTTCCATAGTTTTATAGTGACTCATAAGTTTAATTTCACAGTAATTTGTATAGTTATGAATATCACCCTTATTCTTGTAAATAGGTATTAAAGTACTTTTTATCCTCCACTCAGAAAGCATTTTGATACTTATCCGCTCAAAATCCACCAAAGTAGGACCAAGTGCCCCATGACTCATGAGAGATACCCTTGACACTCACATTCAGCACCACATGATAAATTCCAACGTGAATGAATGTGCACCATTGCCATAGTTAGAAGAAGATTTAGGACCTATTCAAGAGCATTAACATCAGCCTCATAACAATGTCTTAGTAAAAATACTAGCTAAAATTCTCACGTTTGCTATTCTAATTAACATATTGTCTGTTTCTTTAAATTAAAAATTATTTTATACGCGTTTCGCCTTATTACATTGATGGTACTCTTGTCAAATGGGTCACTAGTTGGATGCTACCACTATGTTTTCTCAAAGCAATGATGGATCAACATACTCACTTCATAAAATTTTCTATCATAACTTTCCAAAAGAAGTCCACATATATAAAATCACCCTCATAGGAGCCCTTAATCTCTGGCAAAATTAAATTAATCTATTAGATTCCCCAATTGAATTCAACCATGTTAAAGTATTGATCAATGCAACAAAAAGATCAAATAGGTTCCAGCAAATCCGAAATCTCCAATAGGCAAGGTTCCTTTGAGTTGAGCAGTGCAAGGAGCTATTTGCAAACTCGGTAACCATTAACCAGGTCCACAATTCCAATATCTTAACTGAAGTTCATGGCTTTCAGTGATAAGTTGGTTGCCATCTGCAGTTGATCACCCTGAGAGGAAGCTGGTCTCTGCAAGCCACCATAACTGCTCCATTGCTGTCTCTAATAACAATACCAAAGCTCACTCTGTTGGCCAGTGCCCTGTTCATCTTAAAATGATGAGATGTGGTGGGTTCCATTTCAATGGAACGGAGCTTGTGCCTGTTGATTCTTCTCTCCTCTCCATTGAGCATTTCTATTACATCCATATAGCCATGAAAAATGGCTTCAGATTCAGTGTGTCAAGTGTTTGCAACAACTTTCTCACCACTTCAATGAACAGCATATGCCGGCCCAACGAGAGCTTTTTCAACAACCCTGATTCTAATTAACATTTCTGAGCACTGGTACATTCCCAAAACGTATTAGTTCCTTTATAATGCTTCATAATAATACTTCATAATACAAATGAGCACTAAAACAACCATTTTTATTTAATTTCTGAAACACCTTGTCCTCCATACCCATGCTGATCCAAGCTGAGAACACCACCTTAAAGAAATTAGTCCAATTTTGAACAGGCCTCAAATGGATTCCAATGCACCCCACCACTGATCACCTCAATATAATCAAATTTCAAACATCATAGCATCTTTATTTGCAACTAGCTAGAATAGATTTTTTTTATTAACCAAAACTCTTATGCTTCAATGTCATTGTAAGCCCTAGCAGTAGTATTCAACCTAGAGGGATGGCTGTAATTATTGAAATAGTCAAAATTCAATATCTTATTGATGTTTTCATTAAACAAACAAACCAAACATTTTTTTCTTATTTTAATTATTATCAATTAAAGATGATTTTTTTTTAATATAATAAAAAAGTAGAAAAATATTTAATTATATACTAATGTTGATTATTTAATTCACATAACAAAAATTGTCAAAAAAAAATATTCTAATAAATTAATCATAGATCAATGTTGCAAATTCATTTTCAAATAGGAATAAATTTGTCTATTTTAATCATTTCTTCTCCTCTCCATTCTAATTTTAAAAAAAATCTAAATAAGAGGAAGAGCTAATTACTCCTTTCCTCTTTTACTAATTTTAAAAACAAGAGGAAAAGCTAATTACTCCTTTCCCTTTACTTTCTTCCTCGTTACTCTCCTCCCTCTCTAAATTTCTAAACAGACCATAAGTTTTCTATCATATGAATCTTGAAGGAGACATATAGAAGATTGTTTAAGACCCATCTTACACAAGTAGTAAAAGTAAATATGGAGATAACATATTCAATCATGTCAGATGAACTACAAAAAAAAAAAAGACACAGTTTAAGCAACGACCAATACTCCTTAGTTGTTCGTAATGAAAATGGTTTATGTTGCAGTTTCGTATGATTCTTTTTTTCTCATAAATAGTACATGAATTATTTATTTAAGTTGTTCCGCACTATTTCACACCCTTGACTTGATATTGGAAAGACTAAAAAGCCCCTAAAATGCCACACAGAGAGAGAGAGAGAAGCGGACCTTGTGGATGCCGGAGACGTGGAGGACGGAAACGGCGGCGGTGGCGATGGCGCCAACGAAGAGGGAGGCGACGGAGAGTCGTCGGCGTGGCCTCTTTTGAAGGAAGATATGGCCCACCCCAACTGGGCCCACTAGATGTGGCTGTAGGTCTCAGTCCCAGTCCCACCACCGCCGCCTTCGTTCTCCTCCATCTGCAATCCAACTTCAACTTTGCCGTCTCCAGCTTTAGCTCTTGCAGTTGCAGTCTTGCTCTGCCCCCCAACTCTCTTTTCAGTCTATCAAAAATTTGTTGTATATTCTCTCCAAAAAAAAAAAAAAAATTAAAATTTGTTGTACATTCTTTGCTTTCCCTTTCTCTGTAACTTGGGCGATAGGGTCTGTCTTTTTGTTGGGTTTTCAACTGGGTGTTAATGGGCTTTTTACATTTGACGAATTAATGTGTGGGTATGATAATGACACCATCTGCATTGTAAAACAACCAGCCCATTAATTCAGCCCAAAAAAAAAAAAAAAAAAAAAACACTCACAAAAGTACCTAAAACCCATTAACCCCATCGATTAAAAATTGCACTCTCTAATTTTGCCTAAATTTCAATTCTATTGTTTAATTTTAAATTCATTTAATTCAGTCAGCTCTCTCTAAAACATCGTGGTCTTATGTTTTTCTTTTTCGCCCTCTCTCTCTCTCTCTCTCTCTCTCTAAGAAAAGCAATCTTGGGTCAAAACATCTTGTGCATCATTGTCTATTTGTAAGACTTCCTATTTCATTACTTATTTGACAAGGAATAGTCTTTTCTTCCACTCTATGGAATAACTTTTTTTCCACACCAAAGAAACCAAAAAAAAAAAAAAAAAAAAAACAATTTAGATTTTCTTTCTTTGACAAAAAAAAAAAAAAAAAAAAAAAATCAATTAACTTTTCAAGTCACAATAGGAATTTAAAGCATTTCACCAAAATCTCCTTTAACTCAAATTCTATCACAACTTTTTTTTTTTTTTTTTTCCTTTTGAGATAGCTCCAACTTAATCAAAGCAAACTTTTTCTTGAAAAAAAAAAATCGCTAATTATATATCTTAACCCATACTCATGCACACTTGGACCAAATATAATCTTCTCTTGAATTCCATCAAGACCTACTGATCCTAGATATCTCATAATTCACACAAGAAATAATCCAATAAATCAACTAAATTTGATACCACTTGTTGAATCCTAATCTAGTCTTATTTGAATTAAGAAAATTACTAACAATTTTAATCAATCAAAAACTTTATCACAACAATTGATGTGTCAAGATATCAATCACACACATAATCACATATTTAGGAAAATCATTTATATCTCAAAAAGAAAAAAACCATGAGACAAACTCTAAATAAATTCATTATTATAAAATAAATTAATATATCTTCTCAAGATTATGCCTAACTTGAGATCTATGCCAAATACAATGCATCTTCTCTTTAGAGAATAATAGAACTCACCTAAGATTTTCACTTGCCTTGGATACAACAACTTTTATGTTTGTAGCACCCCAAAAATATTTCCCTAGAGAAAACCTAAAATTTATCTTCCTTTCTTTTTGTTTCATGCTCAATTTTAAGATTGTCTCCTCTCCCCATAGGGGAGGGCCCTTGGGCCAAAGTTATCAAATCATTTGCTACACTATCTATTTATAAGACTTTAATTCCTAAATATGGTAGACAAGCAGAAATACATTATGTCTTTGACTAGGAAGATGATTACATTTTATTCCAAGGAATAGCCGCCTTTCCTTCCACACAAAGGAAATCCAAAAAATAACCAAACTAATATTGTGATGTAATATTGTGGTCATTTTATCTAGTGATATAATTACAAGTTATGGCATGAACGTTCTTGTCAGTTGTCATTTAGATAAATTATTATATTGTACTATAAGGTTATCACCAAGACCAAATCATTGTGATGTTAATCTCCGGATAATCTTATATTCCCAAAATGTTATGCACAAATAAACTAAATGGAGTAATATGCCACATTTTCATAATCTTGTTGTAATGTTCACAACATTCCAGGAACCAAAGAGAAATGATATGTTTACAATATTTTTACAACATTTTTACAATAAATCTTATGTGGCAGGTTGTTACTGGTTATTATTGTTGGGACAAAAAAGTAATCTTAGTATTAGTTTCAAATTTGAACCAATAACAACTAACTACCTGTAATTTGTTGTAAAAATATTGTAGACGTAGCATCTTTCTCGAACCAAATAGCCCAACGAATTGGCTATATATGAAATGGAAAGATTTTTGAAGCAGACAAGAATAATGATGTTAGCGTACATGTCGTAGGATTCCATGTGATAACTCATGAGCATAGAGCTTTATTTGCTGAAAAATGAAAATACAGATTCTCCAGTCCATAATATTTTGAAACGACTATAACAATCTTACAACATGAATAAATTTGGTAAACTAGAAGCCAAGCATATTATTAAAAACTCAGTTGCATCTGATCTAAAGCAATCAGAAGCAAAGCACACCAAGTCTCCAACAAACACACGCTGAACCACAGATGTTCAGCGAAGAGAGACAAAGGGCCTAAGGAAACTCCAGAAAGCAAAAAACAGGGCCAGAATTCCAGCAACAGTTATATTGCCTCTCCAAAAATTGCGGAAATATTGACTTTTAAGGGATGCCATGAGTTTGCTCCAATAACCCATATAGTGCTCATTAATCCGTTCACTGATATCATGGTAACAAGAATGATTACCTTCCACAATTTGATGGCAAAGTTCGTTGATCAGATTAACCACTGCCTCATCTCTGCCTAGCCAGTTATCGAGAACCTTTTTCTCAACAAGCAGATCCACATCTTTTTCAGTTTGACAAATGGATCCATAGGAACATTTGAAGGCTTAGAAGCTAATAAGCTCGTATCTGATAAAAGATCAAGAGTAAATTTCCTTTGACATAAGGACAAACCCTTAGATGTTCTGGCAACTTCAAGACCTAAGAAATACTTGAGAGTACCTAAGTCTTTAAGTTTAAAATTGTTATCCAGAAACTTCTTGAAGGCATTAACAGCATCCACATCATTACTAGCTATCAAAATATCATCAACATAGATCAAGAGGATGATGATACAGCCCTTATCAACTCTGGTAAACACTGAATAATCTGACTTGGATTGAACAAAACCATGGTTGATGATGGTGGAAGAAAGCTTAGCAAACCATTGTCTACTAGCTTGTTTAAGACCATACAAAGACTTCTGAAGCTTGCATACCTCCCCCTTGCTGCCAAATCCAGGAGGAGGAACCATGTAAACCTCCTCAAGCAAATCCCCATGGAGGAAAGCATTATTAACATCTAATTGAGAAAGATGCCAACCCTGAACAGCAGCCAAAGCAAGCAATGTCCTGACAGTAACAAACTTCACAACAGGACTGAATGTCTCAGAAAAATCAATGCCCGCAGTCTGAGTGTAGCCTTTAGCCACTAACCTAGCTTTATACCTCTCAACAGACCCATCTGCCTTAAGTTTAATTTTGTAGACCCATTTACAACCAATAGGAACTTTACTAGGAGGCAAAGCAGTCATTATCCAAGTATTATTGGCTTGCAAAGCTTCTATCTCAGCTTGCATAGCAGCCTGCCATCTAGGATCCAAAAGAGCTTGAGCATATGACTCAGGTTCTTTATGAATGGTCAAGGCAATAGAAAAAGCCCTATGTGGTGTGGACAATTTATCATAAGAGAGAGTAGAGGATAAAGGATATAGAATACCTGAACTTGGAGCAATGGAGTCAGATGAGGGAAGGAGGGAAGCGGAGGCCAAGATTGAAGCGGAGACAAGATTGCAATGATAGTCCTGAAGGTAAGTGGGGGGCTTATGGACCCGAGAGGAATGCCTAAGGGGAAGAGCAGGTTCAACAGGAGGAGGTGTAGGATCAGAAGGTATGGAAACATCAGAAATAGAATGTGGAGAAGAAACAAGATCAGGGAATTCATCAGGTGGCACGGCAGTATCACAAATGTCAAGTGAAGGAGAAAATTCAGCGGAAATATGAGGAGGTGGAAATGAAATAGAATGAGATGATGATGACTGATCAGAAACACAAGGAACGGAAGGAAACATAGAATCATTGACTGGTGAATGAGGTGGGACAGATTTGGAAAACCATGATTTGAATGGAAAAACTGTCTCCTTGAAAATGACATCTCTAGAAACAAAACAAGTTTTGGTGGCCAAATCATATAGCTTGTAACCTTTAATACCATGTGGATAACCAAGAAAAATGCAAACCTTTGCTCTAGGATCAAATTTTGATCTGTTTCTGCATAAAGAAGAAGCATAACAAAGACAACCAAACACCCTTAGATGTGTATAAATAGGTGGATGACCTAAGAGTTTCTCATAAGGTGTGACATTATTTAACAAGGGACTTGGAATCCTATTAATGAGGTATGTGGCAGTAAGAACACAATCACCCCAAAATTTCAAAGGCAAATTAGCTTGAAACCTCAAAGCCCTAGCCACATTAAGAAGGTGCTGATGTTTTCTTTCAACAGTAGAATTTTGTTGAGGTGTTTCTACACAAGACAATTGATGGATAATTCCTTTGGAATTATAAAAAGATTGTAAAGCAAACTCAGGACCATTATCAGACCTGATTGCTTTAATTTGAGTATGAAACTGAGTAAACACAAAATTGTAAAAAGATGGAAGTAAAGATGATGCATCAGATTTCTGTGATAACAAGAACACCCAGGTGCACCTACTATAGTCATCCACAATGGTAAGAAAGTACTTTGAGCCATTTAAAGAAGGAGTAGAGTAAGGACCCCAGATATCAACATGAACCAATTCAAAACAAGAAGAAGAAGTATGAATGGAAGTAGGAAAAGGTAATCTTCTTTGCTTTGCAAGAGGACATATATTGCAATCAAAAGTACTTTTATTATTGCAAGAAATTACATCAGGTACAAAAGAATGCAACAAAGCTAGTCTTTGTGCAGAGGGGTGGCCTAACCTACAATGCCAAAGACTAGAATCATTCATGACAGAAGCAGCATTACAAGTTTGGACAGAAACACCTGAGCTAAGAGGAGAGAACTTGGAAATGATATCTAGGACAGATTGTGGAAGAATGGCAGAAGATGTAGGTTGTAGAGTATATAGACCTCCTTGCTTTTTACCCAACCCAATCATCCTCCAAAGCTGCAAGTCCTGAATTAAACAGAAATGTGAAAGGAAGATGCAACAGCAAGATGGAGACTGGGTTAGTTTACTAATGGAGACAAGGTTAAAAGAAAAGGTAGGAATGCAAAGCACATTTTCTAGAATTAGATTAGAAGACAAGTGAACTGTGCCAATGTGAGTGACTTTGGCAACAGCTCCATTAGGTAACTGAATTGAAATCTGAACTGCAGATGTGATAGATGTGAAAAATTGAAGTGAGTGAACCATATGATCAGTGGCTCCACTGTCTAAAATCCAGTCATTGGATGTAATACATGAAGTGTTGACATGAGAAGAAAAGACTGAATATTGTAAAGAATGGAAAGGTAACTTTGGAAACTGAGGAGAAGACCAAGTACCTGACATCTCATGCCCTTGAAGACCCTTGGATGGTTGGGTAATGATTGTAGCAACCTGATGAATTGCAGAAGAAGACTCATGTGGTGTTTGTGTACCAAAGTGAGCTTGGGTATTCAACAAACTGAGAAACTGTTGATATTCTGCTCTAGTAAGGCTGACACTCTCCTCAGAAACATCAGTAACAGCAACTGTGTTGACAAAGGAATTTCCACCTTGTTGACCTTTGTTCTTAGACTTATAGCCAGGTGGATAACCATGTAGTTTGTAGCACTTGTCAACCACATGGCCCAAAAGCCCACAATGGGTACACTGAGGTCTGCCTGACTTTCCTTTGTTGAATCCTTTAGTGAAAGGAGTATTGGTTTTGACTGCCAAGGCTGAGGATTCACTGGTTATCTTCTTTCCAAACTTCCTTTGTTTCTCATCTTGAAGCAAAAGAGAGAAAACCTTACTTAAAGAAGGAACAGGATCCATAAGCAAAATCTGTCCTCTCACTGAAGTATAAGTGTCGTTAAGACCCATTAGGAAAGACAACACACACTCTTCTGCTTGATGTCCACATGAACAAGTCCTGTATTCAGAAAATTCTTGCCACAAACTCTTGAACTTGGTATAATAACCATTGATAGTCAAATCTTCTTGAGTCAAAGAACAAATCTCTCTCTTTAACTCAAAAATACGAGGACCATTCCCTTGTGCAAACCTATGTTGCAAATCCAACCAGACCTCCCTCGCGGTCTTGAAATAAACCACACTAGGTTGCAAATCCTTCGAAACAGAATTAAACAACCAAGCAAGAACAGTACTATTACACTTACACCAAGCAAAATAATAAGGGTGATCAACAGACTCAGGTTTGGGTATGGAACCATCAATGAAACCCAATTTTGTTTTAGCATCCAAGGCAATGAGAACAGCTCTACTCCAGGTACTATAATTCTCTTCAGTGAGATGTTGAACAACAAGAGAAACACCTGGATTATCACTATTAGACAAGAAATAGGGACTTGAAGAGTTTTCCCATGGATGAATAGTTGGAACAGAGGTGCTTGATGTGCTATCACCCATATCTACCAACTCAAATTTTGACTAAACAATCAAGATTGAGTATTCTACAATCAAGATTCACAAACACTGAACCAGGATAACAAAGACAAGCAATTGCAGTAATCCCAAGATTTCTTCAAGAATCAATAATGAATCCCATTGATCAATCAATATCTAAACAGAAATCGACTGCAGAAACCCTAAGATTTTACCACAAAATAGGATTCGAAGGAAATCCCAAATCCAACCTCACAATCCCTAGGCTTTGAACTCAATTGCTAGAAATTGCAAATGAAATTCAAGAACGAAATAGGGAAGAGACAAAAGCAGTGCAAGAATCAAGAATCAAGAGGAAGAAAAAAAAATTCTACTTGATCCGAACTAAGCACTGAAAGTAAAGAAACAAGTAAAGGATTGAACTAGCGAATTTAGAGAGTTTCAAAAAAATACCAGATGAAGCTCTCAACCAGTTCAGCTCTGATACCATGCTAGAATTCAAGCACATACACCCTCAACAATGGTGGAACTCATGGAAACCAGAAAAATGAGAGAGAGAGTGAAAGTTTGTATGTGAATGAATCTGTATATTAAAATAAAGGGAACTCTGTTCCTTATATACAATGAGAATACACGGATGAAGCTAACTAACTATTCACAGCCTAACTAATCTACTAATACAGAGCTAACACGTGTCCATTACCATCTAACTAATTACATCAAGGTTGAACTACTTGTAGCTCTAGAACTATCTATACAAAATGACTTGTAGCTTCTCTGTTTTCCTTTTCTATCTGCTGCTACTGCAATCTGCTCTATAGCTTGAAGCCTCAAATGTCATGCTTTAATATCATGAAAGTTCTCTGCATAACAATGACGGATCGTTAATTCTTTTTCTTGGACGCATCTTGCAAGTTCTCCCTGGGTCTTTTTAGTTCGATAACAGGCGTTCAGGAAACACCTCAATTTCAATTCTTCCTTTTTCTTCAAATTTTCTTTGCCATGATGGAAAGGGCCTATTGAAATTTCTTTTGGAGAGTAGGCATCTTCATTTACATTGCGGAGATTTCGGGGAACCCTGTAGATACAACACTCGGGCTGTTTGTCAGGTTCCAGGTCCCAGGCTTGTGGAATGGCTATAATAGTAAACTCTTCCAAGTGGTTGTCAGGCTCCATGTTGAACTGTAGAACTGTTGAACTGCAGTGCAGCAGCAGCAGAAGTGTTGAACTGTAGAACTATAAAAGCTTTTTACAGTTTCACTTAAAAAAAGAAAAAAAAAAAACCGTCTTGCTGTTTTGCCGCCGGGTTCAAAAGAGAAAACGAGTAAAGTTAAGTTAATAAATTATTTTTTCATATTTTTACAAATTATTAATGTGTTAAATTTTTATTAATTCTAATTTTAACTTATTATTACTAACATAATTTTATTTACCAATAATTATTTAAAACATATTAAAATCATATTAATAATTTATAAAAATATTATAAAATAGTTTATGTACATAGCTTATTAAATGAAACTACCCCATATGAATCCATTAATGAGTGGGCCCACAAAATTTAACTTTCCCAAGTTAATTAATGACTGAAATGGTCGGTCTCATAATTTTTAAAAAAAAAATTGCTATTTTTATTCCTTTTATAATGTATTAGAAGTACTTTAAATTTAATTTGTTAAGATTATTGTATCTCAATTAGTAATTTTTTTTTTTTTTTGGTGGCATTTTTAAGTGTTTCCATGAGACATTTAAGGTTTAAATGCCCATAATTATAACTATCAACTTATCAAAATGGAGGCTTCAAAAATTTTCAAAATCATTCAAATAATGAGTCATGCATTCAACTTTACAAGTATAATGTTATATTTTTAATACTTTTACATATTTTCTTAATTTATTTTGAAAAAAAATTATGTTTAAACTTTATGCATTTACACCAGTTTCTTAATTTGATTGTTATATATGAACTATAAATTGATTATTATATGTTTTTATTTTATTTTTTAATGATATAATATACATACATATTTATAGTTAATAATTGAAATTATGAAAAAAAATAAAATAAATTTTACATTTATTAGCTTGTTTATAACAAATATATTAGCATATAATTTTTTATTATTATTATCAATTAATATTTTTAAATTAATTTTCCTTTCAATATTTTCTTTTAATTTCCCGAATGGAAACCATTATCAAAGTTGAGAGATCGAGAAAGATGAAATTGAATTTTATTAAGCTAACTAAAGGATTAGATTACTCTCTTCTCCACAAAAATAAAATAAAATCAATTACATTACTCTGCGAAAAAGTAAATAACACCCTTGAAATTTACAAACTTCCTAACAATTATCTGATGTGGCATAACAGATTTCCAACTCAGATTGACACGCTTTAAATTTTTAACTAACTCTAATCAGTAACTTTAATCTATACTACTTTTGTTTACGGAGCTTATTTACAAGCTGTGTTGTATAACAACTCTCAAATTAAACACACACACATATGATTTAGATCCAAATTGGCAAATACCAAAATGTACGTCTGATATGTGGATTGTATAATTTAGTTTGGTTAGGAAATAGATTAAGTTGCAGCTTGAAGATATAAAGTTTTGGAAGGCTCACTAAAGTTAACTTAGTAGTTAGTACTCGCTTAAGTGATTATTAAAATGAAATAGATACCAAAATGTATGTCTATTATGTGGATTGTATAATTTAGTTTGGTTAGGAACTGGATTAAGTTGCAGCTTGAAGATCTAAAGTTTAAGAAAGGCTCACTTGGAGTGAACTCAGGACTTGCTCAAGTTATTATTAATATGAGGTAGAGACTTTTGCGCAACCTTCAGTTAAGTGAGATTACAAATTTCGCAATACCAATTTTAAATGCTTTAGCCTTGACTTTTAGTTTTACCAATCTAGAAATACCCTTTGATATGCAACTTTCAAGTCTCATCTTGCTATACCAGAAGAATTTTATTAAGCTTCCTTCTTTGTGTGCTTAAACAGAAAATCATTCACCTACGTACGTCTCACCTTGTGACCCAAAATTGGTTTTTTCTTCCAATTTACAGTAGTTTTTAAAAACTTTGTTAGTGAGTTCACTGACATATTAGAGTTCTAGATTGGTATAAATTAGTTTGTTCATGATGGAAATTCTGTAGATTAGATCCAAAGCTCTAGATAGAGTCACTACGTACGGGGGTAGGCAAACAGGTTGTCTACTAGGGTTGTGCATCAATTATAGTCTGCAATGGTGAATTGTGGTGATATTCTTTTAGGTGTATTATAATTTTTATTTTATTTTTTTTTGAGAAACTTTAGGTGTATTATAATTGTATGTGAATGTTGAATAGTTAATGATAAATCTGGATACAATTATGTGACATTAAATCTGATAGTTAGATCATTGGCTCAAAATTAGATTTTCAAATGATATTAGATGGTAATTTTTTTTAATCTTTTACCCTTTTTTAAAATTTTTACCTTTTTAATATCTTAACTTTTACATGTCATACAAAAAGTGATAATTTTATGGTGTAGTAACTCAACTATTGCATCAGATCTAAATCTAGTTCAGCTAGTTAGATAGTAATACCCAACATTCAACAAAACATCTAACCTTAATATGTAAGCTCAATTAGCGCATGAGACATGGTCAACTAAGCTAATAAGTTACAGAGTTCGGTTGATATAGACTTATAACGAAAGAAAAAATTTAATCACCAAAGAATGTTGCCTAAATTCAAGTTACTCTAAAAAACGAAGGTTTCCTATAACAATATGGAACAAATCTTCGTGGAGCCGCTTGTGAAATCGAAGAGTATGAGAGATTAGAGAGTTTTGGATAGTAGTGGTACTGAATACATTTTTTTTCCTTATAATTCTTGAATAGCTACCCTAGTGGTTGAATGGTCTAAGAGCAATCTACAGAATGACAGAAACAAGTAGGAGAAGATGCTTAGAATTTTATTATTTTTCCATGCGGCCTTATGTTATCTGTGGGTTGAAGAAATTCACCAGTACTTTCAGCGATTTAAAACTGTATAATTGTTTATCTGGTATTTAACTTCAAACCATTCCAAATTTTGTTCCATAATACAGTTTTTATGGTTAAACCGCTGGTACAATAAGGTATTTATATCACTGAGTCACTGACTTTTGAGGTGTTTGGCACATGCAAGACGAAGGTGCATGGTGGTGACGAGGAGCAACAATAATGGTGCATTCGTTGTGAAGGAGTTTTTGGAATGGCTAAAACTGAGGATATGGTGTAGGAGGATGAATTTTGTTTTGAAAGATAATTTCAACTTATGACATCTAATCTCCTTATAATTGTTTTTTATCATCAGACTAAAATACCAATTAGTTTTTTGTGTAAGTGAAAATTGAATTTTAAATCTCTTGTTCGACTGCAAGATACTTGAATACTGATATTGAAGACAAAGAAGATAATAAAAAGGAAAGACAAAAAACAGGCATGGCTAAACCACAGTGCTAGCTAATTTTGTCTTAGAATTATAGGTAAAAGACAATTTGGTTTGCTCCAGAGACCAAAATTTGGGTTTAAAGGTATATTATTGCTAATAATGTTATTTTTGCGTAATCCATGGTAAATGCACTCATTTATTTACTCTTTCGAAAGGAATTCTGAATTATTATTTAAAAGAACTCTAAACAAATTTTGCAAAAAAAGAAAATAAAAAGTAATGAAACGAGAGAGTAAAAACCTGTAAATTTTGCTTGTATAACTTGAGATTCCTTGTCTAAAATGCCATTACACTGCAGTCTCTCTCACCCCTTCTTGCTGATTATATGTGCATTCTCTGTCTCTTGCACTAGCTCATATATAAAGACTACATAGTAAGTTAAACAAGTACTTTTTTTTTTTGAAGCTATAAGACATGTTATCAGTTGACCCTAAAAGGTTAAACAAAGACTTAGTTATTAATTTGTTCACTTGTTCAAGTTGTCATAATTAACGACTATTTCCATTGTCGTTTTACCGAAGCAGGACCAAGGTTCTGAAGCGGCAGGTGGAAAGAGTTGAAAATGATAGACTACACGTCAACTTGCATTTTTGTGTTTTAAAATGTGTGATTAATTAGGTAGGAAGTACATCTTACTCTCATAAAAACTGGACCCAACCGGGGGCGGGGGCAAAGGAGGGGGGTCAATTGCCCCCTGACCTTCCCAAAACACCTTTATAATATAATACTTGCAAAGTATTGTCTTGTTATTTTCTTTCATCTCAATAATACTTTCTCACCTTTTTCCAATTGAGATAAATTTGTTGGGTCCCACGTAAGACTCAGATATGTGCTTCTGATTGGTATTCGCACATTTTAAGATAATAACAATGTGAGTGCAATATACTTTGACACATTTTATCACAACTATTTTATATAGTAAATGGTAACTAGTTATTTGTTATTATTATATGAACTTATATTTTTTCCACATCACTCACAGTTTGTTATATAGGACAATTGTAGTAAAGTGTGTAATACTAGCATTATTGTTGATAGATTGACATTTCTAAAGATACTATACAATTTTTTTGACAACAAATTTCATAAGTATTAAAGAATTTATTTATTTATTTAATTTGTATTAATATCTATTAATATTTTTAAAATTAATTTTACTTTTTCAATCTTCCCCCCCCCCCCCCCCCCTGCGCCCCCCTTAAACTAAAATCCTAGCTCTGTTGCTGGACTCAACTCTTAGGACGTAAGAGACTGATAGATGCATTTCATAAAAAGAAAAGAAAAGAGAATGATAGATGCATGCCTAGACCTTCCAAATGGGTTGGTTTGATCATGTTTGGATTCAATCCGGTTTGGTTTGGGTTAGAACATGTTATCCTAAGCATAGTTGTCAAAACCTGTATTGTATTGTGAATTAACTTTTTATTTTTATTTTTCTGTATCATGTATCATATCGTGTAATGTAAGATATACAAATATCTAATAAAATTATAAAAGAATTATAGATACACACACTCACTAGCTATTCATTATATATATTTAACTAATGACCAATTTAATAATTACTTATAAAATAATATTTTAAAAAAAACTAGCTAAATAAATCAAATTAACATATGTTTATAACATAAAAAAGAAAATTGTTTAAACTCAAAAGTGATCAAACATGATATATGAACTAAAATAATAATTTCCTTTCATCATCTTGCCTAATGAATTTCATCTAAGTCAATGTTATCATCATGTTCATCATCTTGCAAAATTATTTTTTCATTGACATTTTCTATCTCTCTTTTTCTTTATTTTGTTATTATCATAATTTTTTCTTGGCATTCTAGTTTCATAGAGTTATGACAATAATGACAAAATAAAAAATAATTATATTTTCATTTAATACATTATTCATAGCATAGAAAAAAAATTGCAAATATGAAGGTAAAGTATCAAGTTTATAGTCCAAATTTGGAAGAAGAAAGAGAAGAGGGGGAAAAACTCATGGACATGATATTTTATTAGACTCAATTAAGTATCCCAAAAAGTTTTGTTAAAAAAATTCAAACAAGTTTTTTAAATCAAATAAAACCACAAATTTTAACATAAAAAGTTATTTAAAAACCAAATTTCAATGTATCATATGATACGTACAATTCACCGATACGAAACATTTTTTACATGATATATGTATTGTTCGATACTGACAAGTATGATCTTAAGGATCAGACTAGGTATTACTCATATTTATTTTTCACAAATAAAATAAAATAAAAAGAAATTTGATTATATTATTTTTATTTTTATTTTTCTCCCAATATAAGAGAACAAATAAAAGAAAAAAAAACATAAAATAAAAGTTAGATAGTACATAAATATTTTTAGTTTACAAAATCCAAGATTTACTATTCTTAACATCATCACAAAAGAAGGAAAAAAAAAAAGAAAAAAAGAAAAAAAAAAAAAAGGGAAACTCGAAGTGCTCTATCACATGTAAAATATGAAATAAAGCTTAATTACCTAAAATACACTAAGTATATAAAATTTTTAATAATAAAATATTACATGTTAAGTAAAAAAAATAAAAATATTTAACTGGTATACATTGCACCTGAATATTCTCATGTTAGTAATAGATTCAGCAGTAGAAATATTGATACTTGAGAATTAAACTTACAGTTGGTGAGTAATTTATTTATTTTTTTTGGAAAATAAGGTGAGTAACTTTTTATCAAGAATATAAAATTTTAATATAACTTTAGTATAAAATGAAAATAGGACAATAAATAGTTAAAACTTTATGACTATGACTATTTTATATATATAATTAGTTGCGTGTATATATATATATATTTATATATTTAATCTTCAACGATAAAAGTTGATTTAAAAGTGCTAGGGTTTTTTAGACCCCTGTTTGATTTTATAGTGGAATCAATCAAATTTAAATAGTTAACCATTTATGAATTCTAATTAATTTCCAAGTTAATTTCCACAATTTAAAAATGTCACCAAAAAGCAATGAAAAAGTAAATTCAGCCCAAATAACAGAAGATAGCAATATGGTAATCCATGTAAAACCAATGAAACAAAACATTCAACAGTGAATACCTTGTAGAGACTTAACCTAAACAAATCCACTAGAATATAATTGTAGACTTAACCCTAAATCTACTGCTATCTCATGTATTACTTACTAACGTGACCACACGTAACTCCGAATTCATGAATTCTTCTATTAGTGAACTGTGTCACATGAATTTCCTGCTCTTGACTCAAAGAACCCCTTAAAGATTTGATCTTTGTAGAAAACCTTGGGATGATTCTATGGCTTCAAACAAGATTTGCACTATGGCGACAACAACATCTTGTTGATCTTTCTCTCTTTGCAATTGAATTCTCATAGGTTGAATAGATGGAGACTTAGATCTAGTCTTTAAAATTTTTAGAATTTCAACCTTTACAACCTTTTACTAAGTCGTGCTTAATAATTTTTTATATAGGCTATCCATTAGCAATATAAAAACCCACATGAACAGCTAATTATATAAATCATGTTAGATTTTAAAAAACTGAATCTGGGATTCTTGATTTATTAAACTTGGAATCAAACAGGAGTTGAACCCATTTGATTGGTCAAACTTAGGCCTCGTTTGGGAGGAGGGAATGGAAAAGAATGAAAATAATCATTTTAAAATATTCTTCAATTCCCTTGTTTGGGAGTTTTAATGGAAGGAATGGAAAGCCCATTCTCTTGTTTAGGAGTTTAAGTGGGAGGGAATGAAATGGGTAGGAGGGAACACTCATTCCTCTCTATTCCCTTAAAACCTCAAATTTTCATTCCCCCTAAAATTGGGAGGAATGGGAGGGAATGAAATTAGATTTAATGATTTTTTTACTAAAACTCCCAAAATACCACTATATATTCAACTCTTTATTTTAAAATAGGGGTCTAATAGTAATATTGTCATAAAATGATTCCATTCCATTCCCTTCATGTTGCTCCCAAAAAAGATTACTTACATTCCATTCATTTCCATTCCTTTATTTTAAAACATCCAATCAAGGTTACTTAATTCGATTTCATTCCATTCATTTCTCTTACTTAAATACATTCCATTCCATTCCATTCATTTCCATTTCCTTATAATCATTCCATTCCATTCCCTTATGAACTCCCAAATCTTGGGCTTTTATCTTGGGCTTACAAATATACATTTAAATCCCAATGAGACTTAGCTTTTTTGTTATCGGTTGCCAACATCCAGTTTGTTGACCCAAGAAGAAGAATCATAATGAGGGCCACTTTCTTGTCGCGTTCAATTGTTTTCCAAATCTACACATGTGAGGATTTGTTTTTCACTAACATATATAAGGGGTTGAAAATCCTTAAGGAAATGTGTTATGTGTGTGTAAAGTTGTCACGTATTATTTTATTATAGAAAATAAGAAGGCCTCTGTAAAGTTATGATTTCCAACTAGCCTTTGTTGGCTTTAATTTCGTGTCAAATTTGATTGTATTTTCTTCAATCATTTCCCTGCATTTATGTGGGTTTAATTGTAAGGGATGAGTGTGAGAGATTGGTGAAGAATCAAGCGTCAAAAGAAGATCAGTGAAGTTCGCGACTAACTTACGAGAAGAGTAACCAGCGAAAGGTCACGTGTGAAGCACATGACTAGAAGCTGAAGAGTCATGCCAGACTGTCAAATTAGCAAGTACTTCACGAGAAAGGCCATCTCGCGAGGTACCCACAAAACTCTCTATTTGGCAAAAAGAAAAATTGTTTTACCAAATTTTTTACCCACACTATAAATACCCTCATTATCCACGAAATGTAAGGAGTGCTTTTCAGAGAAAAAACCCTAGCAAAAAACTTGAGAGTTAGAGATTGTTATACCCACAATCATCTACACATTTTCTCTTGGTTTTCCTCTACTTCTACCTCTCCATCTCTACATCTTTGAGAGGTTCTTAGCTCAAACACTTACCACACCTAATTTGAATATTGAGTCAAGTTTTGGTGCCTTTGGGAAGTATTGGAAGGAGCCATTAAGCGGCGGATGCAATCGGGCTAAATTGCAAGATTCGAAAAGCTAGTGAAGACATGACTCCAAGAAGTCCGTTGGTAGCAAGAGCTTGGAGGGCTCAAGTACATGAGGTAGACTAGGCTTGGAGGGTCTTTTGTTATTCGTGTACTCCAACTTTATTCACTAGTGGATCGATTTCGACTTGGAGGGTCATAGAGAGTTTTTTTGCCAAGTTTTTCGGTTTCCTCTTCGATAACACGTCTTGGTGTTATCTTGTATTTGCATCTCTCTTCCCTACTCTTTAAGCTTTTCATTTATTGTTCATTGTGGTTGGATATGGCTTAGATTAGTGTTACCGGTTTATTGTGCATATTTACTCTTGTTCCTCACTTTGTTAAGTTAGAGTAAAAGCAATCTAGCCATATTTTTAAAATTGGGGTCTAAACAAGTTTTAGTGTTTTCACACTAATTTGAGCTTTCAGCCTCCATGAAGTAACATCCATATTCAAATTAGTTAAATTTAAAAGTGATAATACACAATATATAAGCCAAAATAATAATTTTTCTTATCCTATTAATCATCTTGCCTAATCAACTGCATCTCCATAATCATCCAAGTCAATGATATCTTCATTTTCAACATCTTGTAAAATCATTTCTTTAATGATATCTCATTCTTCATCATCTCCAACATTTACTTTTACTATCTATTTTTATTCTTCTATTTCAATAACTTTTTTTTATTTTTTATAGTTCTTATTGGCGTTTATTCTTGGATTTATAACAATTATAAAAAATTAAAAAAATAATCATATTGTTATACACTACTTTATTTATAATATAGAAAAGAAATTTGCAAATGTGAAAGTAAAAGAAAAAAAAAGTGTCAAGTGTTTGGTCCAAATTTTGTAAGAGAGAAGAAAAAAACTCATGGACATTTTATTTTATTAAGTTCAACTAAGTAATTAAATAATTATGTGTCAAAAACAAGTCCAATAACTTCCTAGACTTGAGTCAAAGCACAAAGTTTAAACTTATTGTTATCCTATTCATAAAGTGGCAGAAACAAAACACGAGTCTAAGAGAAAACCTGTTGCATTAATAAGGAGATGCATATGCAAAATAATATTAGACGGGTAATTATTTTGTGGTCTTAGAGTAGCGCTTTGGGCACTCACAATGGAGTGGGCCCGTGGAGAGTCCTATTGGGTTTTGTGGAGCCTAGTTGTGTTTGATTCGAATGACAACTCGACCCGTCCCGAATAATGTTGCGTGGTTTTTTAATGGGAGATTTTTTGAGGCTTAGTCCATGGAGCGGAGGCTTGGGCCGACAAGCCCAAGCCAAAGCGCATTGTGAATCATGTGCGCAAGATATAGAAAACACAGCTTTGGTGATTAAGGTTTTTTGTTGTCCTTTTTGAGAGTGAGAAAAACTGTACAACCGCACTTTGTACTTTTCCCTGATAATAGTGAAATCTCTACAACTTCGTGGACATAGGCAAATTGCCGAACCACATAAATACTATCTTGTGCGTATGATTGTTTTTCTTTGGCGTGTGTTTTCTCTATTTTTTGTCTATCACAGGTTGGGAATTTCAGGTTAATTCCCTACAACTGGTATCAGAGCCAGGTTTAGGTTTGAGTGGGAGTAATAGCAGAGGAAGCAGTAAAGGTGTTTAGAATAGAAAAGTTCGATGGCACAGACTTTGGATTTTGAAGGATGCAAATCGAAGATTATCTTTATGGGAAGAAGTTGCATCTATCGCTTCTAGGGGAAAAACCTGAGACTATGAAGGCTGAGGAATTGACTCTTCTTGATAGACAGGTACTAGGAGTTATCAGGTTAACTCTGTCTAGGTCTGTTGCACACAATGTTGTAAAGGAGAAGACCATAACAGATTTGATGAAGGCTTTATCTGGCATGTATGAAAAGCCATCAGTAAACAATAAGGTGCATCTGATGAAGAAACTGTTCAATCTAAAGATGGCAGAGAACACATTAGTAGCATAACATCTGAATGAATTTAACACTATCACAAATCAATTGTCATCTGTAGAAATTGATTTTGATGATGAGATCCGTGCATTGATCGTTTTGGCTTCTTTGCCAAACAATTGGGAGGCAATAAGGATGGCAGTAGGCAATTCTACAGGAAAAGAAAAGCTGAAGTACAATGACATACGAGATTTAATTCTAACTGAGGAGATTTGCAGAAGAGGTGAAACCTTAGGATCTGGTTCTGCCTTAAACCTTGAGACAAGAGGCAGAGGTAATGATAGAAATTCTAATCGGGGCAGATCAAAATCTAGAAATTCTAACCAGAACAGAAGTAAATCTAGATCAGGCTAACAAGTACAATGCTGAAATTGTGGGAAAACAGGTCACTTAGGAGGCAATACAAAAGTCCTAAAAAGAAAAATGAAGATAATTCTGCTAATGCTGTAACAAAAGAGGTACAAGATGCATTACTTCTTGCACTAGACAGTCCACTTGATGATTGGGTTTTGGACTTAAGAGCTTCGTTTCATACCACTCCACACCGAGAAATCATATAGAATTATGTTACAAGTGATTTTGGTAAGGTGTATTTGGCTGATGGTGCAGCCTTGAATGTTGTGGGTATAGGAGATGTCCAGATATTGTTGCCCAGTGGGTCTGTTTGGTTACTAGAGAAGGTTCAACATATTCTTAACCTAAGGAGAAATCTGATTTCTGTTGGACAACTTGATGATGAAGAGCATGTAATACTATTTGTTGGTGGTACTTGGAAGGTTACAAAGGGAGCCAGAGTATTGGCTCATGAAAAGAAGACTGGTACTCCATATATGATCTCAAGTCCAAGAGACACAATTGTAGTTGCTGAAACAAGTACTGATACAAGCCTATGGCATCGCAAACTTGGTCACATGGTGTGGCTGAGCGCATGAACAGAACTCTCAATAAGCGTGCTAGGAGTATGAGGTTGCATGCTGGACTACCAAAAACTTTCTGGCTAATGCTGTTAGCACTGCAGCTTACCTGATAAACCGAGGACCATCAGTTCCCATGGAGTTCAGACTTCTTGAGGAGGTTTGGAGCGGTCAAGAGGTAAAGTTTTCACATTTAAAAGTTTTTGGTTGTGTTTCTTATGTTCATATTGATTCTGATGCTTGTAGTAAACTTGATGCAAAGTCTAAAATATGTTTTTTCATTGGCTATGGTGATGAGAAATTTGGCTATAGGTTTTGGGATGAACAAAACAAGAAAATCATCAGAAGTAGAAATGTGATATTTAATGAATAGGTTATGTATAAGGACAGGTCAACTGTAGTGTCAAATGTTATAGAGATAGATCAAAAGAAATTTGAGTTTGTCAACTTAAATGAATTGACTGAAAGTACTATCCAGAAAAGGGGTGAAGAAGATAAGGAGAATGTAGATTCACAGGTAGATCAGAGTACACCTGTAGCTGAAGTTCGTAGATCTTCCAGGTCCATTAGACCTCCACAACGTTATTCACTCACTCTAAATTATCTCCTGTTGACTGATAGTGGTGAGCCAAAGTGTTATGAAGAAGCCTTGCAGGATGAAAATTCAAGCAAGTGAGAGTTAGCCATGAAGGATGAGATGAATTCTTTGTTAGGGAATCAGACATGGGAATTGACTGAATTGCAAGTAGGAAAGAAGGCTTTGCACAACAAATGGGTATACAGAATAAAGAATGAGCATGATGGCAGCAAGTATTATAAGGCCAGATTAGTTTTCAAAGGATTCCAATAGAAGAAGGGCATTGACTACTCAGAAATATTTTCTCCAGTTGTGAAGATGTCAACAATCAAACTGGTACTTGGAATGGTGGCTGTAGAAAATTTACATCTTGAGCAGTTAGATGTGAAGACGACATTCCTTCATGGTGACTTGGAGGAAGATATTTACATGATTCAGCTAGAAGGGTTTATTGTTCAGGGACAAGAGAATCTAGTCTGCAAACTGAGAAAGAGCTTGTATGGCCTAAAATAAGCTCCAAGACAGTGGTACTAGAAATTTGATAGTTTTATGCATAGAATTGGGTTTAAGAGTTGTGAAGCTGATCATTGTTGCTATGTTAAGTTCTTTAACAATTCTTATATCATTTTACTATTGTATGTGGATGATATGCTCATTGCAGGGTCTAGCATTGAGGAGATTAATGATTTAAAGAAGAAATTGTCAAAACAGTTTGCAATGAAGGATTTGGGAGCTGCAAAGCAAATCCTTGGTATGAGAATCATTAGAGATAAGGCTAATGGTACATTGAAGCTTCCATAGTCAGAGTATGTGAAGAAAGTTCTCAGTAGGTTCAACATGAATGAAGCTAAAACAGTGAGCACATCTTTGGGTAGTCATTTCAAACTAAGCAAAAAATAGTCACCGAAGACAGAAGAAGAAAGAGACCATATGAGCAAGGTGCCCTATGCTTCAACTATTGGCAACTTGATATATGCTATGGTGTGTGCAAGGCTAGACATTGCACACACAATGGGAGTTGTGAGTAGATTCATGAGTAGGCCAGGAAAGCAACATTGGGAGGCAGTCAAGTGGATTCTGAGATATCTGAAGGGTTCATCAAATACATGTCTTTGCTTCATAGGTGCAAGTTTGAAACTGCAGGGTTATGTAGATGCTGATTTTGCTGGTGATATAGATAGTAGAAAAAGTACTACTGGGTTTGTTTTTACTCTGGGTGGTATAGCTATATCCTGGGCTTTAAATCTACAAAAGATTTTTGTTTTGTCTATTACAGAAGCTGAGTATGTGGTAGCAAATAAAGCTGGAAAGGAGATGATTTGGCTACATGGCTTCTTAGATGAATTTGGTAAGAAGCAGAAGATGGGCATTCTACATAGTGACAGTCACAGTGCAATTTTTCGTGCCAAAAATTCAGCTTTTCATTTAAAGTCGAAGCATATACAGACAAAGTACCACTTTATCCGTTACCTTGTTGAAGATAAGCTGGTAATACTTGAGAAGATTTGTGGATCTAAGAACCCGACAGACATGTTGACTAAGGGTATCACTATTGAGAAGCTGAAGTTGTGTGCAACTTCAGTTGGTCTTCTAGCTTGAGGACAAGAGAATGAGTTGCATAGATGAGGGATTATTTTTGGAAGATTGTGGTTGATGTTGGTGATTGAACTAGTCTCCAAATGGGAGATTTGTTGGGCTTTGTGGAGTCTAGTTGTGTTTGATTTGGATGACGACCCGAATAATGTTGTGTGGTTTTTTAATGGGAGATTTTTTGAGGTTTAGTCCATGGAGCGGAGGCTTGGGCCGACAAGCCCAAGCCATAGCGCTTATGGACAAGCCTCTTGGAGGTTCGGGGGCAATGCCCCTCGGGGAATTTTTTTTGGCCCGTTTTGTAACCCATTGTGAATCCTGTACACAAAATATAAAAAACGCAACTTTGGTGATTAGGGTTTTTTGTTGTTGTTTTTGAGAGTGAGAAAAACTGTGCTGCCACACTTTGTACTTTTCCCTGATAATAGTGAAATCCCTACAACTCCGTGGACGTAAGCAAATTATTGAACCACGTAAATACTGTCTTGCGCGTGTGATTGTTTTTCTTTGACGTGTGTTTTCTCTATTTTTTGTCTCTCACAGGTTGGGAATTTCGGGTTAATTCCCTACAAGTCCTACTATACAAGAGAAGTGTGGGAAACTAGAACAAAGTTTCTCTCAAAAATAGTTTGGAGAGAAACCCGAGAGAAACCCACAAGTCCTACTATACAAGAGAAGTGTGGGAAACTAGAATAAAGTTTCTCTCAAAAATAGTTTGGAGAGAAACCCGAGAGAAACCCTTTGAACTCCTCATATATCTTTATATTGAGAGTGAATTTTGAAAATATAACAGTTAGATTGCATGTTCTTATTATATCTTTCATGCTTGTAAAATTTCAAGAAGATCAAAAAGCAATTGCTATGTGATCAAACAACTATTAAAATTTCAAGTTTTTGTAATAAAAAATTGTATTTAAAAAATAAGTTTATTGATCAAATAATAAATAACACCTCATTTGAACAAAATTTGATATGCATATTAAGAACATAAGAAATATGAACTTCAGCGGTTAGATTTTAAAAGTTCACATCCAAAAAAGAGATATTTGAGAAGTTTGAAGAGTTTATTTCTAAACTAGTTTATAGAGAAACTTTGTTCAAGAAACTATTACTTTATTTATTTTTTGAGATTTATTATGTACATTACATGCAATTAATTTTCCAAGTCAAATTAATGAAATCCAATTCTCTAATTCTATCCTTTTGTTGGGTTTTTCTCAAACTGTTTCTTTTATATCTATTATGGACTAAACTTGCATGTAAACCCAAACCTTGGCCAAAATGGGCATTTTCCCCTTTCGCTCAAAAGATGTAGCAAAATACCCATGTTCTGAAACTATCTAGCAAAATGCCGCTGTTTTGAAACTTGATTTGATGAAAATCAAGTTATTTGGAAAAATTCACATGGAACTCGAGTTACATAAATATATATATATATATATATATATTTTTTTTTTAAAGTTTGATTGCCTATAACTCAATTTTCTAAAAATCGAGTTTCAATGTAAAACTCGATTTTTAGAAAATTGAGTTTCAAAATAGGGGTATTTTGCTAGATATTTCAAAACAAGAGCATTTTGCTACATCTTTTGGGCGAAAGGGACAAAAGCCCATTTTTGCCCGGTGGATAAAGTGATAAACAGATAGAAGTTCATGTTTGCTGTGGCTGGACAAAGTACTTTAGGTTTAAAATTAATCTAGCTGTTACATATAAACGTTCATAAAGAACTTCAACGCGCCTGACTGGTACTAGGTACCTGTCTACCTTAAAGGGCTTGTATGTTTGGTGGAGTTGTTTTAAGCAGCTTTAAATTAAGGACCGTAAAACTCGTTAGAAGAAATCACTACACGTTTATTTTTTTGAGATCACCACACGTTTGATAATTTTGTTTAAGATATATATTTTTAAAATTCAATAATTAAGAGGGGAGAATTTGAACTATCGGTTGAAAACATTGTGAAGTTCTGATTGAGTAACAATGTTTTTTGGCCGTATTAAAGAGTTTTAAGGATTAACTAATTCTTTTAGTAATTTAATGCATTGTTCAAACCATTGAGGCTTTGATGAACTTCTATTTCTTTAAAGAGTAATATTGTAGATAATATATGATGGCTGATTTCACTCATCATCAATACCATTTTACTATACGGAGCTTATAAACCTTTTTTTTTTTTTTTTTTTTTGATAATTTCAAACTATGGCATCCACTTCTAATGATAGTTCTTTATCATCAGATTAAGACACCAATTGATTTTATGTGTAGGCGGGAATTGAACTCCAGATCTTTTATTCAACCATTAGAGATTTTGCAAGTTGAGTTAACAAGAACCCACTCGGAGCTTATAAATTGATATGTCTCTAATTATCAAAACACATTTCAAACATTCATTTATTAGATAGTTGAAGTGAGGGGCGGAGTCGGGGGGCAACTGCCCACTAACTCCTCTTGAAAAGTCTCAAAGGTAATAGCATTTAGGTTTTTTTTTTTTTTTTTTTTTTTTTTTTTTTTTTTTTTTTTTTGATAACAAGGCAATAGCATTTAGTTTCCTTTCTTAAATGTTTTGCCCAACATAGAAAAAAAAATTCAAAAAGACAGAATGACTTGTTATAGAAAAACAACCTCAACGCCCAAAAATAAAAAGAGAAAAAGCTGCACAGTTCATGCCACTTAAACAACCATAGTAATATATATCACGGCATTTCAATTAATTGATGTGGTATTAAATTTTACACATTTTTTTTTTTAAATTTTTAGAAGAGAAAAAATGTCCCAGTATGGTTTTGAAATTCTCAAACCTCCGCTGTCCATTTTTTCTCCTACATGATTGTTAGGTTTTTAGACCCCTTGTCACAATATGTTTAACCTAATATTAAGCCAAGTTGATTAACAAGTTTGTTATTCAAGTCTAGGTTAAACAATTATGAGCAAAACAAATATAATGCGGAAAGTAAAAAACACAAAGATCTGATGACCCAGGAAAACCAAACCAGTAAAAAACCCGGGGAGGATTTGACCTAGCTATCCTCAAGGTAAAAAAACAAATCCACTATAAAAGAATTGAAGTTTTACAAAAGGACTTAGACCACTAACATCCTAATGCTACCTCAAGTAGAAAACTTACTACTGCAACCACATGACAGCTCCGAGTATACGGACTACTTCTTTCCTTGAATTTGCACCAAACACAAGTTCTCCTACTTGTGACTTTGAGACTCCACTAAAAGGTTTTGTACTTTGAAGGATCTTTGTGCAGCAACTGAATCACCACCAAAACTTGATTTCAGATATAGACTTTGGTAGAGCTTTTTTTGTGTTTTAAGGTAAACACCTCTTAAATCTCACATGAGAGAAAACACAAAGCTATTCAAAGACCTCTAAAATGTGGCTAGGGTTTTTCCTTTTATACTAGGAGTGAAACACTTAACCCTACACGTCATATGGGCTTGGGCTGCGTTTGAAATTTTTGCAGAATTTTATGATCTGCGATTCTCGATTGATTGAGCCTTACTTTCGATCAATCGAGCTTTACAAAATGAATAAACTTTGAGCAAGCCTAAACCTAAACTCATTGTTTTGATCATGGTTTGCCAACATATATAAAATGAAGTTCTAATAAATTTAGTTCCTAAAGTCTTAGAACCTAATAAACTCCCCCTTTGGCAATCCATGACAAAACACAATTCATGAAATAAAATGCTCAAAGTAAAAATAGCCCAATTACACATTGTTGCCAAAAATACAATTCAGACTAAGTACTACCTATCAGTTGTAAGTGTAGACAGCAGCTTCAAATGAATCAACTTGTGAATTCTTGAAACACTAAACAAACCATAAACGCATGTGTGGAAAATACAAGTAAACCAAAATAAATTTCTTGTTTTCACAAAACATAAAATAAAAGACATATAGCATGAATAACCTCATAATATAAATCATAATCAAAATATCATAGTTTGTGAAACAAGAACATCAAAAATAAAGAGAAATACAAAAGCATATATCCCATGTCCCAACAAAAATGTATATCTATATCTCCCCCTAACATGGACAAACACATCATCAAAGCATGTCTCCCCCTAAATACAATCTACGACCAAAAATATCTCCCAAAAATATCTCCCCCTATCACTATGTACTCCCCCTTTTTGTAACGTATTGCCAAAAGGGCAATCATGTTTGATCTGAGGGTGGAGCCGGTGGAGAGGCACCTCTAGTGTCAACAAGCTCAGCTCGTAAGGCCGCAACCTCATTGAGCAAATCCAATAAAAGCTGTCCATGTGCTGCCTGAACTATGAGACACGTCTCCAGCATGGTGTGCATAAAAGAAGATGTAGATGTAGATGGTGGAGGATCCACAACAGTAGTGGGATCCACAAACTCCTCAGCAGTAGGATCACCAGAAGGAGGATCTCTAGGTGCGTCACCTGTAGAAGACTCGACTCTAGGGCGTTTTGAGCTAGCTTTTAACTAAGCTGCTCTTTGCCTAAGAAAGGTGGCACCTACAGGAGCTATGATATGTACAGGCTCAGAAGCGGGAAAGTCCTCTAAACCTAAATCTAGGAGGATCCTATGAATGAAAACTGGGAAGAACAAACCATGTGATTTAGCACTACTCATATGGACCTCTACAAGAGAATGAATAAAAAGAGTAGGAAAACTCATAGGAGCATCAGTGATGAGAGCGTTCAAAAATGCACGTCTCTCAATGGGAATCCTATGTATATGAGAGATAGGCCAAATACTATGACAAGAAATCCTAAAGAACAGATAATTGAGCTTAGTAAGCTCATGAGTAGTAATCCTAGGATTAGTACCCCAACTAATGGTAGTACCGGTGAGAAGTGACATGATGTCATCAATGGGAGGAATTTCTATGTAAGGATGCACAAGTTGCTGTACCAAAGGTACATTGAGAGTTGTAGCCACTACCTCACGGGTAATGACAAACTCTTCACCCCTTAGCCAACTCTTCACAAAGTGAATATTGGAGTCATTGGTGTGAATAGAGAGGTTTGAGTAAAACTCTCTAATCAATGCAGTAGGAGGAGGATGTTCTACATCTAGAAGAGGTAACCAACCTTGACTCTCAAAATTCCTACGTATTTTAGGATTCACCTCATCTAGAATAACCTTTCTCTCAGCCCAAACAAATCTAAGATGTTTAACTTCTCATAGGCATTCTGATTAGACTTAAATTGAAATCTAGTCCTTTCAAAATTAGAAGAGGAGGAGGTAGTGTTTTTCTTTGCTTTAGTTTTCCTAACCATGACTCTAAGAATAGGAAGGAAAATAAAAACAAAAACAAAACACAACACAAAAACCAAGGGCAGACTGCATTAGAAAGGGTTAGAGCACAATATATATCAAGAAATTGACAAATTATATGATGCATGTAATGAATGCACATATGATGCATGCTCTAATGCATAGAAACTTGTTCAATTTTACCAAATTTACCAATAACTGACTTAAACAAAAGAGTTTTAACAAAAACCCCAAATTTTGAAAAACCCACTTTTCAAAACCAAATTAAATTGATCAATTAAACATTATACTAGTTAGAAAACAACATATAATGGCTTAATCCATCAATTTCACAAGTCAATTTCAACAGTTTAAGCTTAATTGAACAAAAACCCCAATTTTGAAAAAATTTCAAGCCCTAGATTTTCAAATCCTTCTCAAATCACAAAATTGATCAAATTAATTCATAGGAATCATGTACATATCATCTAAGAACAAAAACCCAATGATTAATTTTGAACAAAAACAACCTAGAAATCCAAAATCTCAAAATCCTCTTTGTTCGACATTTTCAAAGGATTTTATGAAAAATGCATGAAAATTGTAAATAAATTGAAAAAGGAAGGGTATTTATGTCTTACCTACACTTGAGGAAAAAAGCCCTTCAAGATTGGAGGAAGAAAATGACAAAAAATTATTAGACTGGACCAGTCAAGAGAGAATGGGATGAAAAGAAAAGAAATTTTTTTGAACTTTTGAAGAACACGTGATGTAAAACCTTTTTATTTTTCTTTCTTTTCGAAACTCGATCGATCGAGTACCAATCGGGTACCAATTGAACCAAACAGAGAGTTCCCTTTCAAATAGCTTAAGTTTTCGATTGGTTGAAAAATAGCTTTGATCGATCGAAATCTGAATAAAACAGATTCGATTGATCAAGTACTAATCGAAGAGCAATCAAACCAATCCGAGACCAAGCTTTAAAAATCAAGGGATTTTCGATCGGTCGAAAAACTCATTCGATCGATCGAAATGCTAGAAATTTGATTTTTTGAAAAACTACAGAAGATTATGCAAAAACAACTCAACCCAAGTAATTTGATGAATGAAATGCATGAGAATGAGTTTAAATGTTTTTCAAAAACATGAGTTTTCAACCCAGAACTTCAGAACAAGATTTTTTTTTAACTCTTACCCCAAAATTTTCAACCCTTGAACATATTTTGTATCAAAATCATAGAATATGTAATCTTGGATGGCCAAACCAAATTCACCCACAATTTTATGTACTAAGTTTAGCAAAGAATAACTTGTGAAGTGTGTGCAACTAGTAACAACATGAGATACATGTGGGGTGATATGTAAATAGTAATCAATCACAATTTCTACATTATTCATCTCATAAATTTGAAAGTGACTATCACCTAAAGAGTTATATCATTTAACTCCCACATCTCCTAGAAAACAAGCTTGCAATCACGCATATATATATATATATATATATTTGCCTTATTGAATACTGAATTTTTTATTTTATTTTATTTTATTATATTTTAAGGCTACACCTTATTTTCTTTTTGTGTATGTGCTACACTTTCTAGAGCACAAAATCTTATGATATGCACTAAGGTGTTCATGATTGGCTAGTAAACAGTGGTGAGATGGTTATTTATGCATTTCTTTTAGGATTGTTTAGTCCTTACAATCAAAAGCATGTGACTTCAAAATCAAGATCAGGTGATCAAAAACTATCAACACTCACACAAACATGCACTACATAGCTAAAACTAGCAGAGTGCAAAAAAATAAGCTCATCTAAGCTAAACAAGGTACACAGGCATGTTATGCAAAGATAATATGGCCAACCTTAACTACACATCCATGATGTGTAATACAAAACACATCCTTCCACTTTCATCTTTCCTCCTTTTTTTTAAAGAAAACAAAAACAACCTAATATGAAATGCATGAATGTAATGCAATGCAAATCCTATAAACAAAAGAAAACAAGAAGGCAAAAAAAATGGTCACAAAGGATTTTGAGATGAAGCACAAGGACCATGTCAGAAAGACTCAATTTGATTGAGCTTTTTGCATCCATAACTTCTTAGATGCAACTTTGGTTTTGGAGTTATTATTTAGATTAAAATGATGAACAACTCCAGCATTGGTATAAAGGTTTAAAACCTTTACCAATTCACCAATAAGTACCATTGGATCTTGTGCTTGAGGCACAGGTACTTTTTGCTTAGTTGTTTGCAACTTGAAACAGTTTGGGCGAGTATGCCCAGCTTTTCCACAAAAATGACAAACCCACTAAGGTTTATCATGCTTCTTATCCTTAGGTAAGTTAGGACTCTTAGGCTTAGATTCTTTAAGATCTACCCTAATCTTCCTAGGAGCAAGAACTTCTTCTTTTGGCTTTACAACTTCTATCTTAGATGGTTCAGAAGAAGGATCAAATTTTGTGGAATGAGTTTCAAACTCAAAGATGCTATCAACAAAACCTAAACCTGATTTGTCTAAGGAGACTTCTGAATACTCAACATGTTATCAAGTTTAGAACTAGCAGACCTATTTGACTGTTCTCTAGCAACAGACAACTCTAGTTCTGAGTTCTTAATTTTTTCAACCAACTTAATATTTTCAGCCTTCATGTTATTGACCAGTTCATTAGCATCAAACAAATTTAGCAACAAGTTTTTCTTTACTTGTTCAAGAATGGCTATCTTCTTTAGCCCTAAATCCACACTCATTGCATCCTTTGCAGCAACTTTGCATAGCTTGTTATAAGCTTCTTGCAAGTCAATACTCTCAGAGAGTTCCCCATCATAAGGGTTCTCTTCAACCGAATCACTTTCATTAACTACAGTAGTAGCTGTGAAAGTAAAGAAGTTTCCATTTTCATCACTTTTAGACTCGTGATCAGAAACTTCACCATTACTAAGGGTTACAGCCATAGTTTTACCCTTTGTTCTCAAGAATGTTGGACATTCTGATTTCACATGACCATACCCTTGACAACAAAAACATTGTTGACCTAGAGAATTACTAGAAGATTGACCAACTTTTTCTTTTGATTTTTCAGTATTATTGGTTTTAGTTGGTTCATTTTTCTTAGAGTTCTTAGGTTCAACATTGTTTTTACTTCTTTCCCTTCTATTGTTATTTCTAAGAAAGTTTCTAAAGTTTTTGGCAAGATAGGCAATCTTTGTAGAAGAGAGTTCATCATCAAATTCATTATCATCAACATCATCAACTGGCTTAAGAGCCATTGATTTGGATTTGTTAGTTTTTGGTAGGTCTAACTCATAGGATTGTAGAGATCCTACAAGTTCATCAATAGGGATGGAGTCCACATCCTTGCTTTCAGTAATGGCAGTTACTTTGGGTCTAAAGTCCTCAGTTAAGGATCTAAGAATCTTCCTAACTTAGGTTGATCATAAATTTCACTCAAATTATATGCAGAATTAACAATATCATTTAGTTTAGCATAGAATTCATCAAAAATTTCATCCTCAGACATTCTAATGCTTTCAAACCTAGTAGTCAATTGCTGCAACTTGTTTATTTTGACTACCTTTGTGCCTTCATGCACAGTTTGGAGAATTTTCCAAGTAGTATGAGTAACCTCCACATTTGAGATTCTCCTAAACTCTTCCATAGAAATAGCATTAAAAATACCATTCATAACTTTGCTATTAAAAGCGGCTACTTCTTTTTGGGCCATTGACCACTCACTAATAGAAGTAGCCAGTTTCTCTCATCCGTATTCAACGAAGTTCCACATTCTCTCATCTATAGATTTCAAGAAGGCTTTCATCCTAACCTTTCAATAGGCATAGTTATTTCCATCAAAGTGTGGAGGGATCACAAGAGAGTGATCGTGTTCCATGACAACATAGGTCAAGGATCAACTCGTTGATCAAGAGATCTAACACAAGAGCTAACCTGCTCTGATACCATTTGTTAGGTTTTTAGACCCTTTGTCACAATATGTTTAACCTAATATTAAGCCAAGTTGATTAACAAGTTTGTTATTCAAGTCTAGGTTAAACAATTATGAGCAAAACAAATATAATGCATAAAGTAAAAAACACAAAGATCTGATGACCCAGGAAACCAAACCAATAAAAAACCTGGGGAGGATTTGACTTAGCTATCCTCAAGGTAAAAAACAGATCCATTATGAAAGAATTGAAGTTTTACAAAAGGACTTAGACCACTAACATCCTAATGCTACCTCAAGTAGAAAACTTACTACCATGACCACGTGACAGCTCTGAATCCACGGACTACTTCTTTCCTTGAATCTACATCAAACACAAGTTCTCCTACTTGTGACTTTGAGACTCCACTCAAAGGTTTTGTACTTTGAAGGATCTTTGTGCAGCAACTGAATCACCACCAAAACTTGATTTCAAATCTAGACTTTGGTAGAGCTTTTTTTGTGTTTTAAGGTAAACACCTCTTAAATCTCACACGAGAGAAAACACAAAGCTATTCAGAGTCCTCTAAAATGTGGCTAGGTTTTTCCTTTTATACTAGGAGTGAAACACTTAACCCTACATGTCATATGGGCTTGGGCTGCGTTTGAAATTACTGCAGAATTTTCTGATCTGCGATTCTCGATCAATTGAGCCTTACTTTCAATTGATCGAGTTTTGCAATTTTGCATTGTAAATTTCCTACTTGATTCAAACTATCACAAATAAACTTTGAGCAAGCCTAAACGTAGACTCATTGTTTTGATCATGGTTTGCCAACATATACAAAATGAAGTTCTAATACATTTAGTTCCTAAAGTCTTAGAACCTAACAATGATTTTTTAGTTTCAAACTCTATAATTTTATATAAACCCAAATTTTACATATTTTGAAGAATAGAGAAAAAGAATGTTGAATTCTACATCTTTTTAAAAAGTAATCAGGCATGTGTATACAGTTCTACAGGTTATTGCTATACTCTTAATATGTTTAAATTAATTTATTTTATCAGATTATTTTAAAGAATTAATTAAATATTTAAACTTTATGTATTTAGATTAGTTTTTTTACTTTGATTGTTAGTGACTATGCAACAATTTCAAAATATATTTTTTTTTTATTAAAAGTCAAAGACTATTGAGCAAATTAAATTTATTATGAAAAATAAATTATAGTTTACATGTACATTAAGTTTTGTATAACAATTACAATTCTTTATTTATTAGGTTATTTATATTGATTAATTTTTTTAAGGTTATTTTGTTTACTATTGTCTTTAAACCTCGCCCCTCTAAACTGAAATCCTAACTCCGCCACTGGTTGAAGTCCACCGATTCATATACATTGCAACATTAGTTTGTAAATTTTATGTAGTAAAACTTGTAAAAGCTTTAGGATTTTCCTTTTGACAATAATACTTAATGCACATTTTGTGAGGGGAAGAATTTGGTTACCATTACCAAACGTGTGCAATAATTTTAAAGTTATTTATTTATATATTTATTGTAGTTTGTCAAACACTAGAGTTCTTTTTAATTAGAGTTTCGTTATGACTAAACCTCTGCAACTAAATTATTATAGTTTAACTCTAGCCAAGAGTGCTGTAACTTAGTTGGCACCTATCCATGCACAAAGTGCATGAGGGTCTTGACGAAAAAGGGTTCGAATTGTGAAGTTAGCAACATATAGCTTAATTGGCACCTGACCTCACCATACCAACATGCTTGGGAGTCTCGGGAACTATATTGTAACTATATTGTAACTATATCAAAAATAAAGAATAAAACGATAACTCTACTTCTTACATTTGTACATATAAGATGCATTGACATTATTGTATAATGTATTATCAGTGGCGGCTCTAGGAATTTTGTCTAGGGTGTTCCTATTCCACTTTGAAAAAAATTTAGGTCATTTTGGTCTATTTTGGGTGTTTCGGGACATTTCGGTAAATACCGGCCGAAATTCAAGATTTGGCTGGCATGACGTTTGTGCTTAAAAAAAAAAATTGTTCTTAAAACCAAAACAAATTTACATTCTATACACCGAAAAACCTCAAAAGGAAAAAAAAATGAAAAGAAAAGAAATGAACGAAGGTATCTATACAATAAACTATAAGTTCATTTGAAGTATTAATAAAATTATTAATTATTGTTGTTCAGTTGTTTCATTAATTTGTTTGTCTTTTGTAAACTATAATTTGTTATATTGTGGTTTCATTAATTATAAAATTATTAATTGTTGTTTAGCCTAATCCATATATATATATAAAACCGAAGCCTTTGCTGGCACCACATTTTTCCACGTCAGCATAATATTTAAAAAATAAAAAATAAAAATAAAAACATTATAACACCTCAAAACCCTAGCAACCTTACCCCTCTCTCAAGTTAAGAAATATAAAGCCACAGTTTCTACAAACTCTCTCTCTCCAAACATAAATATCAAATTCAACCCCTTTAATTTCTCTTTATATTTTTTAGGCTTCTATAGAGTTATAGTGAGTTATGCTGATTTTGTTTTTTGTGTGTGTGTATAGATGGTCATAATACTCCGGTATTCCAAGAGAAGTTCGTGTTTTCGTTAATTGAAGGCCTTAGAGAGATAAGTGTTGCAGTTTGGAACAGCAATACAAAAGACGATTTCATTGGCAGCGGAAAGTAATTACTTTGTCTCATATTTTTGTTTTTGAATTGATTTTGTGTGCTTTTTAGACCCTTTTGGATCAATTTTGTTAATTGGGTGTTTTTTTTTTTTTTTTTGGATAGGGTCCAATAGGGGAAGGTTCTTTCAAAGGGTTACGACGACCGCACTTGGTATCTGTATACTAATAGTGGGGGGTAAGTGCTATAAATTACTAACCATTTTAAGTGTATAATCTGTTTCTAAAATTATCTATAATATTTTGTCCTCCGAAAATTTTATCTCTTTAATTTTAGTATATTGTGTTTCTTAAACTATAGATAAATTTTCTTTGTTTCTTATTTTCAATAATAAATCATTTTATTGCAATACCGGTAATTGTTTGAGAAATTCAATATGTTCATATCTCTATAGAATAGAGAATAGTAGAAGCCAATTTTATTACAACTACTTAAATTGAGTTGACTTAATTCCGTACAATTACATAGTATAGCATGAAAGATAATGGAATTAATTGTTGTAATTTTTATTTTCTTTCCATGTTTTGAATTTCCATGTTTTTATTGTTGATGAGAAATTAAGGCTCAGTTGCACAATATGTGTAAATTCTTCAAAAGGTTACTTTAAATAGTAAGTCAATGTGTCTCTTACATTTGGGTATTAGTTAGAATTATTTTCAAATGATTGTACCAATAAAAGTGAATGTGTATAAATTTTGTTTAACTATCCCGTGCATCGCACGGGTTAGCGACTAGTATAATTTAATTTGTTTGTCTTTTATAATGTATTGGTTAATTAAATTATTAATTATTGTTTATTAGTTGCTTTCCCCAATTAATTATTGGTTAATTAAATTTTTGTTTATTAGTTGCACTAGCACACAGCCATGTGCACATTACACTAAAAGAGCCAGCCATGTGCACATTACACATCCCATGTGTTGATGTGCACATTACACATCCCAACCAATCAGAAAATTTCACAATCACAAATCACAATACACATTACACTAAAAGACAATTAGGCCCTGTTTGGTAGAGTAGTTAAACAACATTTTTTTAGTTTTTAAACAACATTACACACTTTTTCACACACTTTTTCATCCACACGTATTTCAAAAAACTACAAACAACATTACTCAAACTCTTTTACCAAACAGACCCTTAATATCTCACTAACACACACACACACACACACGCACACACACACACACACAGCAACAGCAACAGCAACAGCAACAGCAACACACACCAACACCAACGGATAAGATAAAGAAAAATTCAAAAAGTCAAAAAACAGCCAAATATTAATAAAGTTAAAGCTTCAGCAGTTCAGCCAATCATAGAATTAGATAAAGTATTAAAGTTAGTCTTAAAGAATAAAGAGAGAGAGACAGTGATTTCAGATAATTTAGATAAAGAGAGAGAGAGTGAGAGATTGAGAGAGAGAGAGAGTTAGAGAGAAAAAGAGAGAGAAGTTAGAAAAATGAAATACCTTGAAGGAGCACCGCCGGAGCAGGGAGGCCTGAAGGCTGAGGCTGAGGCAGTGACGACTGACAAGCAACAACGACGTGAACGATCTCCGATGAAGGGCGAGCGAGCGACAATGATGGACGAGCAACAATGACGTGACCGATCTCTAATGACATGACCGATCTCCGTTTGTTGCTTTGGACTGGACTGATATGCTTTGGAGGGGCATTACTTTGTTGCTCTAAGGCGTTGCTCTGTCTTTAGGTTTGCTTTAGCCTTTATTGATTTTTGATTTCTGATTTAGTGATTTGAGGTTTCTGATTTAGTGATTTGCTTTGAATTAGGTTTTTTTTTTTTTTTTTTTTTTTTTTAGATTTTAGTTCAAAATTTTGTTTTGGGCTTTTTTTTTTTGCTTGAAAGTAGAAAAAATATATATATATATATAATTTGAGGGTGTTCCTAATTTTTTTTAAGGGTAAACAAATATATTTTTTTTAATTATTATATATAAATTTTTTTCAAGTCAGGGTGTTCCTGGGAACACCCTGAGCATAACGTGGTGCCGCCATTGCATATTATTGTAGGCTCCTCTGTTTGATTTAATGAAATTTGTAGTTTATCAAAAAAATAAAATAAAATACAGAACAATTTGCAAAGGGTTGACATAAGTCCATCGGGTGTTTCATCTCACTATTTGTGATGATACAGTAGTTGGTACAAAATACATGAGAAAACAAAGAAAAAAAAATTGCATTAAGGAAAATTCTTAGTTTACATTGTACTAGCAATTTAAACTTACATTAAAGACACACAAAATGAGTATAATGTTGTACACTTTAGCAAAAAATGTACAATAAAAAGTCTTTGTTTGTGGAATGTTGGTTTGATGATCCACATGTTCAATTTATTTTGACATTTGGGTAATTTAGTCAATTTGAAAGCATCAAGTTAATTTTGGTGATTTGGAGACTTCGATAGTTATTTTAGACATTCTAGAGGCTTCAAGAGTGTTTTGATCATTTTAGAATTGGTTGGTATCTTGGTTTATTAAAGGTTTAGTGACGTACTTTGGTCATTTTGTGATAGGCCAAGAATGTATTGACCCCTTTGGTAAATTAATCAATAAATTAGCCAAGTGAATTAATTAAGTTAATTAATATGCAATACGCGTGGTAGCACAAACAAATCACCAAATAACTAAATGCAGCGGAAAATAAATTTGACACAGATTATTCGTTTACAAATGGGGAAAACCACCAAGGCAAAACCCCACCAGATGAATTTAAGGTCACCACTCCCAAGAGTCCACTATTATCAAAATAAGGGTTACAAGTAAAGGAGTTCTAGTACCTTATACCAATCTACAGTTGAACCCTTACCCCAATACCTAATTGGACTTGTAATGTAGTGACAATCTCTCCTTTCAATGCACAGCTCCAAGTACGTGACTAACCAATCGATGCACGGATCCCAGTACGTGACTAACGCACCAACTTGAGAAAGATGTTGGTTGCAAAGTTCTTTAGTTCATCCACATGATAAAGATCAAGAAGCTCCTTGGTTACAAAACCCTACGGCGTACAAACGCAACAACTTCTTCAAGAGAAAGATGAACTAGGGTAGATTGTCTCCGGTCACAATATGCATCAATAAAACCTTTTCTTCCAGTTACATCAAGTGAGATGGTCCTTAAAATAGTCCTTATGTATGTCTAGGGTTGAGAGAAAAGAAAACCTAAACACATAGGTTGGATATGCATGAAAAATAGATCTGGAAATTTGAATTTCGTAATTCTCGATAGATACAGTTGTTGAGCTATCTATCGAGCTTCAAAGAATTAAACCTCGATAGATACATCTGTCGAGCTTTAATGAACAGTACTTCTTCACTTGATTTTTAGACAGATTTGCATGGCTTCAATACTTGGACTTGAACTCTTATTCTTTGAAGTGTTAAACATATCCAAGATCTACCAAATTACAAGTAAAGTGCGTTTTGTCAAAGGATTAGCCAATTCTATATAACATGTTCCACATATGTCCTAACATTTTGAAGAGTTTGGAGGTCTTTTGTCATTCAAGAGGTTTTAGGATATTTTGGTCATTTTAGAGGTGTTGGAGATATTTCAGACATTTTGGAGATTTTAGGAGGTATTTTGGTTATTTTTGGTGTTTTGATGGGTATTTTCAAGTGTATATTTTTGTCAATTTTGGAAATTTCTAGTGCATTTTTTTGTTACTTTGGAGATTTTGATGGTATTTTAAGTCATTTTGAAGGTTTAGAGAGTATTCTCATTTTCTAAAAACAAAAGTCATTTTCTAGATTTAAAGGGTCAATTTAGATGTTTTACGTGTATTTTAGTCATTTTGAAGATGTTAGGGTTTAACCTTGGGTTCAACAAAGTTAAACAATTCTTTAGCCAAATAATTGATTAGATTAACTATAACATAGATTTCAATTGAATATCACAAGCATCACATAGAGACAAGCAATTTGATGACCCAAGAATAATGATAAAAGAAATAGTTTCAATGTAAAAAATGCTTAGGGGGATTTAACCTTCAATTCTCAAGGAAGCTAAATCCACTAGGATAGATTAAAAGTTTATACAAAGATTTAACCCTAAATCTAATACTACCAGTAGGAACAATTGATATGAAGAAGGCCCACGCCCCAAGGCACGTCAAAATCTTGCAATTGCTGGGATCGACTTGCTTCTGCTGGGATTGACTTGCTTCATGTCTTGACTTGCAGTCTTTGTGTGGCAAGATGAGAGACATAATCCATTCACACATGACCTGAATTTTTTTTTTTTTTTTTTTTTGGTAACATCACACGATTAAATTTACCTGCATCTTTTTCACAAAATGGTAGAAATAGGTGCTGAGCTATGGAGATTGGTTATGTGTTCAATCTAGTTTGTGATTCTCTCTCTCTCTCTCTCTCTCTTTCAATTTCAGACTTAACGTTTAATAGATTTTCAACCTACCTATCCAATGTATCTCAGGTTGGTTTAGCACAAGTATTCTTTAGCACACTTTTAGTACGTAAAAAGTTTTTAGCAAAAAATTAAATAAGTTGAAAACTTGGTATCTATTTTCATGTGGTAAAAATAAATGCCCCTAAACATTTATGTTTGTTTGATTAGACCCCTGAACACTTAGATTGTTTAATCTAATTAATTAACCAAGTTAACACTTAGGTTTATTATTCAGATCTAGGTTAAACAATAATAAATCATATCATGCAAAACAGTGGAAAGTAAATAACATCACGATATGATGACCTAGGAAAACCAATGAAACGAACTGTTTTAAGGTAAAAACCTGGGGAGGATTTGACCTAACTATCATCAAGGTAAAGCAAATCCACTATAAGAGAATTGAAGTTTTTACAATTAGATTTAACCCTAAATCTATTGCTACCTCAAGTAGTAACTTACTGACACGACCACATGCAAACTCTGAATCCACAGACTTCTTCTCTCCTTGGATTTACTGCAACACAAGCACTCATGCTTGTGACTTTAAAATCCCACTCAAAGGTTTAGCAATACAAACTCTCTAGTTTGTGACTCCAAGACCACCCTTGAAAGTTTAGATCATCAGCAGTTGTTGATCTTGTTGTAGCAACTTTAGATCTACAAGATCTAATGAAATGAGAAGGATTTCCAGTAGTGACTTTAAAAGAGGAAGACACAATATCTTTTAGATCTCTCACGAGCACCTCCAAAGTCTCTTCAAAACATGCCTTAGGGTTTCCTTTAAATAATATGTAAAATAGATTTGAAACCCTAATCACTTACTGGGCCAATGGGCTGTTGGGCTTAATTAAAATTCTGCAGAATATGATTTTCTGTGATTTTCAATCGGTTGGATCTAATTTTTGATCAGTTGAGCTTCATAGAATTTGAAATCTTTTTACTGCACCTTGTATGTCTTGATTCTTGACTTGTATCACCTTGAGCACTGTCTAATCAAACCTATAGATTTAAGAATCTATATCTAGACAAGTTTGTGCTCACATTTTGCCAATTGTTCTAAACTTTTAAAACCTAACAATCTCCCCCTTTGGCAATTCATGACAAAACTTACATACAATATGAAATGCTCAAATACAAGAACAGCCCTATTAGAATAATATGCCCAATTACATTACAAATCCCAATCTTAGACTTCAAACCTAAAAGTTGCTAGAAGAGGCAAAAGACCTTGATCAAAATGTACCTATTTTTCCTGAAATAGTCAAAAGAGCACATAAACGCATGTGTGGAAATAAAGACAGATAAACAACCAATAACAGATATGCAAAAGCAGCAAATAAAAAACATGTAAACTGACTCTCCCCCTAAGTTAGATACATAAAAAAAACTTCTATTTTCTTTTCTCCTTTCAAAAATAGTTTCAACTCCCCCTAAATGAAAACATTTAAAAAACTTTTAACTAGGATTCCCAAATTTCATCTATTTCTTCCCCTTTTTGTCACGTGTTGACAAAGACAAC